>NC_064838.1:68950000-70200000 GCF_024166365.1 Elephas maximus indicus
TAAAAAAGGAAGTATACTGCAGTAGATCACTCCAACATTTCAAACACACACACCCCAAAAAGACCAACTGTGAGCTACAAGAAATATGGCCTTCTCCTTGTGCTTCCATGAACAGGAAAACGTTAAGCAATGGAGGGAGTAGCAGAGGTAGAGAAAAGAGGTGGCTAAGGATGGGGGAAAACAGTCAGAAACAGAATCAAGGAGTTTTCTGAAGCTGCAGGTCTAGGCTAGATAGGGGGCAGCCTCTAGGCAAACAGTCAGAAATGGGAATGGTAGGTACAAGTCAAAGGTCAGGGTGATTCTGAGAATCGGAAATTACATAGGAAATCAGGAAGCAAGTCATTCATTCAACACATGTTTGTTAAGCAGGTATCATGCTGTGGGCACTGAGTTGAGAATTCAACAGAAAACAAGACAGGTAAACAAAGTCTCTGTCTTCATGAAGCTTGTTTTCGACATGCTTTCAAAATCCAGCTCTGCCACTTATTGGTTCTGTGTCCTTACCAAGATCAGCTCCTCCTTCATTTATAAAACGGTATAATAACCCGTTCATGGATTGGAAGGGTGGACATAGTAAAGATGTCATTTCTTCCCTAACTGATCTATAGGTTTAACACAATTCCAGTCGAAGTCCCAGCAAGGTTTTTGTAGATAAACAAGCCTATTCTAAACTTTGTATGGGAAGAAAAAGGCCCTAGAATAGGCAAAACAATCTTGAAAAAGAAGAATAAAGGGGCAGGAACCACTCTCCCTAACCTTAAGACTTATTATATAGTTATGGTAGTCAAGACAGTGAGATTCTGAGCCCAGAAGAACTAGATGGTGCCCAGCTACCACTACCGACCGGTCTGACCAGGATCACAATATAGTTGTCCCTCATCCCTCAGTATCAGCAGGGAATTGGTTCCAGAAACCCCACAGATAACAAAATCTGAGGATGCTTAAGTCCCTTATATACAGTGGTGTTCCTATTGTTGTTGTTAGGTGCCATTGAGTCGGTTCTCACTCATAGCAACCCTATTCGCAACAGAACGAAACACTGCCCCGTCCTGCGCCATCCTCACAATAGTTGCTATGCTTAAGCCTATTGTTACAGCCACTGTGTCAATCCATCTTGTTGAGGGTCTTCCTCTTTTTCGCTGACCATCTACTTTACCAAGTATAAAATCCTTCTCCAGGAACTGATCCATCCTGATAACATGTCCAACGTATGTGAGACGTAGTCTCCCCATCCTTGTTTCTAAGGTGCATTCTGGTTGTACTTCTTCCAAGACAGATTTGTTTGTTCTTCTGGCAGTCCATGGTATATTCAGTATTCTTCGCCAACACCACAGTTCAAAGACACCAGTTCTTCTGCAGTCTTCCTTAATCCTTGTCCAGCTTTCACATGCATATGAGGTGATTGAGAACACTATGGCTTGAGTCAGGTGCAGCTTAGTGTTCAAGGTGATATCTTTGCTTTTCAACACTTTCAAGAGGTCCTTTGCGACCAATATGCCCAATGCAATGTGTCTTTTGATTTTTTGATTGCTGCTTCCATGGCTGTTGGTCGTGCTTCCAAGTAAAATGACACACTTCACAATCTCAATCTTTTCTCCTTTTATCATGATGCTGCTTTTTGGTTCAGTTGTGAAGATTTTTGTTTTCTTTCTGTTGAGGTGTAATCCATACTGAAGACTGTGGTCTTTGATCTTCATCAATAAGTGCTTCAAGTCCTCTTTACTTTCAGCAAACAAGGTCGTGTCATCTGCATAACGCATGATGTTAACGAACCTTCCTCCGGTCCTGACACCCTGTTCTTCATATAGTCCAGCTTCTCAGGTTATCTGCTCAGCATACAGATTGAATAGGTATGGTGGAAGGATACAACCCTGACTCACACCTTTTCTGACTTTAAGCCATACAGTATCCCCTTGTTCTGTTCGAATGACTGCCTCTTGATCCATGTACAGATTCTTCATGAGTACATTTAAGTGCTCTGGAATTCCCATTCTCGGCAATGTTATCCATAATTTGTTATGATCCACACAGTCAAATGCCTTACATAGTCAGTAAAAAACAGGTAAACATCTTTCTGATTTTCTCTGCTTTCAGCCAGGATCCATCCGACATCAGCAATGATATCCCTGGCTCCATGTCCTCTTCTACATCTGGCTTGGATTTCTGGCAGTTCCCTGTCAATATACTGAGGCAACTACTTTTGAATGATCTTCAGCAAAATTTTGCTTGTGTGTGATATTAATGATATTGTTCTATAATTTCTGCATTTGGTTGGATCACCTTTCCTGGGAATAGGCATATATATGGATCTCGTCCGGTCAGCTGGCCAGGTAGCTGTCTTCCAAATTTCTTGGCATAGATGAGTGAGCACTTCCAGCACTGCATCCTTTTGTTGAAATATCTCACTTGGTATTCCGTCAATTCCTGGAGCTCTGTTTTTCACCAATGCCTTCAGAGCAGCTTGGACTTCTTCCTTCAGTACCATCAGTTCCTGAGCATATGTTACCTCCAGAAATGGTTGAACATTGACCAATTGCTTTTGGTATAGTGACTCTCTGTATTCCTTCCATCTTCTTTTGATGCTTCCTGTCTCATTTAATATTTTCCCCCATAGCGTCCTTCAGTATTGTAACTTGAGGCTTGAATTTTTTTCTTTCAGCTTGAGAAATGCTGAGCGTGTTCTTCCCTTTTGGTTTTCTTTCTCCAGCTCTTTGCATATGTCATCATAATATTTTACTTTGTCTTCTCGAGCTGTCCATTGAAATCTTCTGTTCAGCTCTTTTACTTCATCATTTTTTCCTTTTGGTTTAGCTACTTGATGAGAGTAAGTTCCAGATTCTCTTCTGACATCCATTTAGGTCTTTTCTTTCTCTCCTGTCTTTTTAATGACCTCTTGCTTTCTTCATGTATGATGTCTTTGATGTCATTCCACAACTTGTCTGGTCTTCGGTCATTAGTGTTCAACACTTCAAATCTATTCTTAAGATGGTGTCTAAATTCAGGTGGGATATACTCAAGATCGTACTCTGGCTCTCGTCGACTTGTTCTAATTTTCTTCAGTTTCAACGTGAACTTGCATATGAGTAATTGATGGTCTGATCTGAAGTTGGCCTCTGGCCTTGTTCTGGTTGATGATATTTTTTCCATCATCTCTTTCCACAGATGCAGTCGATTTGATTCCTGTGTATTCCATCTGGCAAGGTCCATGTGTATAGTCACTGTTTATGTTGGCGAAAAAAAGTATTTGCAATGAAAAAGTTGCTGGTCTTGCAAAATTCAGTCATGCGATCTCCAGCATGGTTTCTATCACCAAGACCTATTTTCTCAAATACCGATCCTTCTTCTTTGTTTCCAAGTTTCAAATTCCAATCACCAGTAATTATCAGTGCATCTTGATTGCATGTTCAATCAATTTCAGACTGCAGATGTTGGTCCAAAAATCAAACCAAACCCAGCCCTGCCAAGTGTATAAATCTTCAATTTCTTCATCTTTGGCCTTGGTGGTCAGTGCATAAATTTGAATAATAGTTGTATTAACTGGTCTTCCTTGTAGGTATATGGATACTCTCCTATCACTGACAGCGTTACACTTTGGGATAGATGTTCTTTTTGAAGATTCCCCTTCAAGTTGTCATTCCCAGCATAGTAGATCATAGGATTGTCCGATTCACATTGACCAATACCAGTCCATTTCAGCTCACAAATGCCTGGCATATCAATGTTTATGTGTTCCATTTCATTTTTGACGACTTCCAATTTCCCTAGATTCATACCTTGTACATTCCAGGTTCCAGTTATTAATGGATGTTTGCAGCTGTTTCTTCTCATTTTGAGTCATGTCACATCAGCAAATGAAGGTCCTGAAAGCTTGACTCCATCCACGTCATTAAGGTTGACTCTACCTTGAGGAGGCAGCTCTTCCCCAGTCATCTTTTGAGTGCCTTCCAACCTGAGGGGCTCATCTTCTGAGGGACCCACCTTAATTCTACTCAGTGTAATTGCTTCTGAAGGAAATTTTGTTCTCCCCTGTTTAAAGAGCCAGGATCAGACAACCCCATGTCCTTCCCAGAGGGGGAGGAAAAGAGCCTAAGCACAGGGTCACACTGACACCCTCCAACCCTCTTCCACCCAGTACTCTTGGAAGATACAGCCCCAAGTTTGGGGAAGGGTTATTTCTAACCTAGGAAGCATCTTTGCCCATTTCTTCTCTCATAGCTCTACGGAAGGGCTCAGATCTGGAAAAAGCCATGGCCACCTTCGCTCTGACTTTCAGAAACTCTTCTGACCCTGATGGAAAACTTGGAAAAACTACCGCCAGAAATCTGCTGCATAGCCAATTTGGGGGTTTCACAGAGGTGAGAAGGGTAATATGCATGAAGAAAGAGGGGTTACCCATATTGGCTAGCCAGAAGAGCCAACGACGACGACAGCTCAAGGCCACCTTGACGTTGTTTTGCAAACACTTATTGAGCACTTGCCAAAGGCAGTGAGCTGGGCACTGGGGCCAGTACAATGAACAACTACTAAAGAGATATGCTGAAAAGTAATTAGAAATATTCAAAGGGCAGTGAGAGAGTAGAACAGAGGTGCTCTCCTGGGGCAGTGATCAAAGAAGGGCTACTGGAAAATTAAGTTATAAGCTGAGATCTGAAGAATAAGCAGAACATAGCAGGGAGGTGAGAGCAATGGCAGTCCAAGGAGAGGACACGGCAGGTGCAACAGCCAGGAGGCAGATCAAGGTTCTGGAAGGTCAGTATTCCAAGGAGGCAAGGGAAGTGTCAAATGGTGGGAGATGAGGCTGGGGAGGTGGGCAGAACCCAAACCTTTCAGAGGCGTAGTCTGGAGGCAAGAAGAAGCCACGAATTGTTCCTAAGTCCAGGACTAATAGATAACAACGGCTGTAGTGTGGACAAGACTAGAGCAGAGGGTGGGACAGAGAAGAAGGGGGTAACTGTGGGGAGCAAGACAAACAAAAGATGGTGGTGGCTCCCAGTAGGGTGGTGAAATGGAGAGAAACATCAAATACAAGAGACATTTGGAGGTTAAGAAGAAGGTTAAGACCCTGATCATTGATTGGCTTGTGAGAACTGAAGGATGAAAGGGAGCGAAGAATGAGAATGGTCGGTGGTCCCATTGCCAGAGAAGAGAAAGATGAGAATAAGCAGATACAGGGTGAGGTGGAGGGAAGTGAGCAGGAGAAGATGAGTTCTGTTAGGCTATGTCGATTTGAAGGCGTCAGTGAGACATTCAAGTGGATATACTCAGACAGCAACAGGATTTAGAGCTGAGAGGTCAGGATAGAGATCTGGGTTACAGCTACAAAACTGAGAGTTCAGAGAGTATAGATGGAAACTGTTCTGAAGGGGGTGCTCTAAATCACCAAAGGGTAGATTTCTCAAACTTCAGTCATTACAATACCATCGTCAATATTTTTCCCATATTTACCAATTATTACTTAGAATTGTTTTCATTCACTCTGTACTTAAATAAATTTATTTTATAAGGATACTTTATTTTAAATGTAAATTCAGTAGGTGAAAGTGGGAGATAAGAGTAAAAAAAAAACAGATGACTATAAGTTCTTTTATTAACGTCTACTCTTGTATCAAAAAACAGCTTTACATTCAGCCAGCAGTGTGTTCAAACTCTGGGAAATACTGACAAAGGGAAAAAGTGTAAGAAGAAAAGGGAGCCCCATGCAGAGCCTCTGGTAGGCAGAGCAAGAAAGAACTTAAAAGAAGGTTATCGCCAAGGTTCTATGTGTGCTCTGAGTTAGTAAAAAGAAAATGATGTAATTCCATATTTAAAAGTATATGTATATATATTATGTATATGTTTTTAGTGTACTACCTACCAGGGAAAGCTGGGTGAAGAATATGACTTCCTGTGAGTGTGTAATTATTTCAAAAATGCTTGTGTGTGTGTGTGTGATACGGTGTGATGCATAGAAAAAGTACTGGAAAGAAATGTTAGTAGTAGTCAGCCACCTTTGGATGATAGGGTTATTTGTACATTCTACTTTTTAAAAAATATATATTTTTAAATTTTCTATACTAAACAGGCATTATTTTTAAAAAAAAAAAAATTTAAGAAAAGCTATCGTTTTTTCAGCAGAACTATCCGGCAGGATTTGGTGTGAGATAAAAAGCTTTGGGGAACCTACAAAGGGGAGGTAAATCCTCCACGATGCAAACCGAGTATCAGAGGCCTCACCTGTAACGTCTGCTGCACCAGGCCTCACCTGTAACATTTCCTGCACCAGGCCTCCCCTCTAACGTCTGCTGTACCAGGCCTCACCTGTAATGGCTTCTGCACCAGGTCTCACATGTAATGTTTGCTTCCCCAGGCCGTACCTGGTGGCCTGGCAAATCCTCAGGAAGTGCTTAACAAGTATGAAAATAAAGGCCCAGTGGATGAATCCCCTCGATTTCATCCATCACCCCTCTGAGGACACCAGAGGAAAATATTAAAAATCAAACGCGTTAGGAAAGACACCTTCAGCCTCGTGCCCCTAAGTGCAGGCTAAAGCCAGGAAAGGCAGGGAATTTCTGGGTCTTTGTAGCAGCAGACACACCTAGGCCTCAGTGTGATGCTGCTCTGCTGGAGATGAGAGGCACCCTCAATCAGAGCCGTGTTTTAGAGGCTCCTGAGAGAACAGTTCTTCCTGGAGCCTTCTCAGTACCAATGGCGGTAGTTTGACTTCACTCAGCAAACATGTAACTTCGGAATGCTGTCTTGGGCCGACCACCCCTTCTGGGAGATTCCCCAAGGCACGTACATGTGCAGAGCCAATGGCAAAGACAGCGAAGCCCACTTCATCTGTAACTGGGCTTTGTCCTAAAACCCCAGGGTGGGGTTCTCTGGAAAGCTGAGCTGGACCTTTCGGCTCAGGCCTGAGCTCTTTGGGGAACGTCCCCTTTCCCAAACGTCCAAACATGCACCCTAAGGAGTCCCTGGGTTGTGCAGTTGGTTAAGCACTCAGGTGCTAAAAGAAAGGTTGGAAGTTCAAGTCTACCCAAATGCTCCTCAGAAGTAAGGCCTGGTGATCTATTGAAGAATCAGCCAGTGAAAATCTTCTGGTGCACAGCTCTACTCTGACGCACACGGTTAGCCTTTTACTTTGAGCCCTGGCAGCACAGTGGTTAAGTGATACAGCTGCTAACCAAAAGGTTGGCAGTTCAAATCCACCAGCTGCTCCTTGGAAACTCTATGGGAAAGTTCTACTCTGTCCTATAAGGCCATAATGGGTCAGAATCCACTAGACAGCAACAGGTATAGCCATTTAAATATAATAAAACGGAGCACCTAAAGGCACTGCTAAAAAGATAGAAAGCAAGATGACTGATCATGTCCCAAGAGGACTGGACCTCGTCAGCTTCCTGGTCTTACAATACACAGAAAAATGGAGGAAGACCTACACTCATCTCAGACCTTTGAGCCAACAGTAGACCACTCCACTAGTAAAACAGTCCAATCGCTGTGTTGGAATCTGACCCTTTCAAAACAGTACTCAGCTCTCAGACCTGGGAGGAGGGCTCCCTTCGCCGTCTCTGCATCAGTGATCTCTTGAGGAGAGCCAGTCTAGAGAAGCAAGAACTGGCTGAAGCCTCTAAGTGGAACGTGTCAAGTGCCCTAGTCTTTGGTGTGATGTATCTGACAGCTGGCACATGAGTGAGAAGTCTGGGCTGAACTAAATGTAAACCTAGCTCAGTGCAACAGTGAATCAAATGACCCTAATGTTTTTAGTGTCACTGCAGTGGTTTGAAACTGAAAAGTCACTCCTTTTATGTACAATTAAAGAGTTTCTATCTGACTTTTAATTAATTAAATATACTGATCAGTTTTTCCTTCAGTCTTACTGTTTGTGAGGACTGTGAACTTGGGTTTCATTTATGCTTAACCACCTTCCCAAGCACATATTCTCTTTTAGCAGCTGTTATTCCATGTTGCTAGTGAACACAAAGTGGACGCTTCCCATAGTAAATGTTGTTGTTTGTTGCTGAGTGCCACTGAGTCAGTTCCGGCTCATAGCGACCCCATGTTACAGGGCAGTGCCCCATAGGGTTTCCTAGGCTGTAATCTTCATGGGAGCAGATCATCAGGCCTTTCTCCCGAGGAGCTACTGGGTGGGTTTGTCCCACCAAAATTTTGCCTAACAGACAAGGGCTCCATTATGCCACCAGGGCTCCTTATTAAGGGATTTGATTTTGAAAATCTGAAAACATAACCATATCTATGTCCATGGAGGGGCTGATAGCTTAGTAGGTAAGAGCAAGGCTTCTGGATCCATAGATGAGGCTAAGAATCCAGTCTGTACCAATAGCACCTAACTTTGGGCAAGTTCCTGAATTCTCACTGAATCTCTGATGATGCATCACAAAACAGGAATAACAGCAGTACTTATCCAATAAGGTTACCGCGAGGATGAAATGAGGTAAGTCCTAAAAATATTTAAACCAGTGCTCAGCTGATAGCACCGGCAGCAACTTGACAGGCAGTTATTGCTAATGATGTTCATTATAGCTTATTACCGTGAACTCAGGGCAGCACAGCACGTTGGGTTTTTACTTACCCTTCTTCATTCTCACAGGGACAAGAAACCAAGCCAAAATACAGACAGATCCTTTCTGAACTGGAAGAGCACATGGAAAATAAGCTTGACTTTGAGGATTTCATGATCTTGCTCCTAAGTGTCACTGTAATGTCAGATCTGCTGCAAAATATATGGAGCACAAAATAGTTTTAAAAATGCAGTTAAACAAAATAAAGGCAAAGCCAGTGTGAAGCAGTTAAGCAAGTTTCTATCTTAGTTTTAATTAATTGAATACTGTCAGCCCCTCAGTATCCATAGGTTCTGCGGCCATGGGTTCAACCAATCTCAGATAGAATATATTTGGGGAACAAAAAGAAAGTTCCAAAAAGCAAAACTTGAATTTGCCACACACCGAGCACTACACTGAATCCAGGCAATTGAAGTGATGTAAGGCACCCCGTGCTGTGGCCTCCAGCATCTCAGATCCTCAGCTTCTCTCCAGCACTCATTGTTGGAGCTTTATTCACCTCCAGTCTTGTCATTATTCCCTACACAATACAGTGTAACAACTATTCACGTAGCATTTACATTGCATTGGGTATTACAAGTAATCTAGAGATGCTTTAAAGTATGCGGAAGCATGTGTGTAGGTTGTCTGCAAATACCACACCATTGTATATAGGGATCTTGAGCATCCATGGATTTGGGTATCCACAGAGGGTCCCAGAACCAATCCCCCGTGGATACCGAGGGATGACGACACTGATTAAGCCTTTGGGATGATTCTGATTTCTAATAATCAAAGTCAATATTATTCCAGAATTTACTCATCCCTTTCAGGAATGCTTGAATTATGTAGTCTCTGGGTGCTTTATATTATGACATATTTGATACCACTGAATATCACATTGCTCTTGCTACATCACTGGTGACTTAGAGCACTTGTCTTGGAGTCATTCAATCACTCATTTATTCACTCATTAATGGTATCTGTTGGGCATCTGCTTTATGAAAGACGCTTCCAGGATACAGTAAGGAACTGACCAGTCTCTGCTGCCCCCCCGACCTTACAGTGTAGCAGAAGAGATGGACATCGAATGACTTATTCATCTGTTGCATGTATGATTGTCATCATTATAAGGGCTACAGGGTCCTAACAGAGCTTGTCACTTGACCTGGGTTCAAAGATCAGAGAAGTCTTACTGACACTGTAAAAGGCAGAACCACAGGGGAGAAAAACAGGTCCGTGGTTGCCAGGGCTGTGGGTGGGAAGTGTGGTGGTCCACAAATGGACATAAGGGAAATTTGGGGGCAATGGAAAAGTTCTAAATCTTCTTTGTGATGGTGATTACAGGACTATGCGTTTGCCAAACGCTTAGAACTGCACACTAAAACTGGTGAATTTGACTGTATGTTACTGTATGTAACTCTTTTAGGCATAAGATCCTAACACAATGTCCCGTCGCTGACTTGGCTCCAGTTCTTTCTGTAAAAATCCAACAGACACTCAATGGCATCTCAGAAACCCAACTGCGATCCCCAGGAGAGAGGACCTGATAGGCCGAGTATGAGTAGAGACTGCTCCCGGTGCAAAAATCTAAATAAACAGGACTTTAAGACATGATTTCATCCTTGTAATCTCTGGCCATACAACTCTTTGAGATTGTGATCTAAAAGTGGGCGTTAGCAAAGACCCACACCCCCCTGTGGCCACATCCTGTATCCCTAAGTTTAAATTATTTATGTGTTGTTGTTTCGCATTGAGCCTATTCCGACTCAAAGAAACCCTATAAAGACAGAACAGAACTTCCCCATGGAGTTTTCTAGGCTATAATCTTTAAAGGAGTAGATCACCAGGTCTTTTCTCCCTCATGTGGCTGGTGGGTTCCAACTGCTGACCTTTCAGTTAGCAGCCAAGAGCTCACCATTGTGCCACCAGGGCTCCTATATATGGGTGTATGTGTTTATGCACGTATTTTATACATGTGTATAAAATATACCAACAGACTGAGAGAATTTTCAATTTTATTGGTCATTCTCCACAGCTTGGGAGTTAAAGTACTGGTCAGTGCCAGAACCTTTGTGGCAGACCTTCACAAAGACATTTTATTCATTGTAAAATTATTGCAAATTCCCAAGTTCCCTCCCTCCCCTTTCATTTTCTTCCCAGCCAGACACCGTAAGCCTCACCTACAGGTATTAAGGAAACCTTTCAGGAGACAGCTCGTCACCATTGCTGTGGTGGGTGAAGTATTACTTCATCCTGTGGTGTTCCGAAGAGACCAAGATCAAACCCTTGGGCCCTCCCTGCTTGCCAAACCTCAGACATTCTAAATCTGTGAGTTTAGACAACACACACGGGAAAGCCTCAAGCTTTTCTCTCTAGCACCATTTTAACAGGAGGCAGATGTGTTTATCAGAGGCATTCAAACTCAATTATTTGACAAAAGAAAAATGGGGGGAGGGGGTGAGATTAAAAGACATTCCTTATGTCCAGCTTTCAAAGTCTTCCTGCTTTGAGCTGTTTCCTAGAATCGATTGAGGGGCGTGGGAGGGGGGAGAGCAGAGCAAAGTTTCTTTCCTTCCTTCTTATTTATTTATTTATTTTTAAATGAACACAGGGCCCATACTCTGTGCCAGGCACTGTCTAAGGGGCTTTATAAATATTGACTCTTATAACCCCCATAACACCCCTATGAAGTAGGTACTGTTTCCATCTTGTAGACGAGGAAACTGAAGTACAAGGTTTTGACTTTCTTAGTCAAACAACCAGCAGGTTTGGGATTTTGCTGCCCTCTTTTTTCCTCAAGGGGCTCGTTAGTATTATTTTTTTATTACCAGACTTCATTGTGAACAATAATATTATAACTCAACCAAAATAGCCTAACAAGTTCTGGGTACTGTGTAAGAGAGAACAGTACCAGCTGGGTCCTGGAGAACCATTTGGCATTCCTCAAATAGGACTCTGTGGGCTGCTCCCCCTCAAAGCCCTTTATGTCTCAATAGAAAGTAGCTGAATATGGTAAACTTGGTGACCAATGAAAAGGTCAAATTCACTCCTTGCAGAGCAGACAGCAAAGGCCCTGGCCAATGGTGTGATGAGGAATTTTGGACCCATTCCTACCTTGTGGGCTCCTGGTAAGACTTTCTGAAAATCCATTCCAGATGGAAAGTCACGCTCCTCTGACAGGGATATCAATTATAGAATCTTTCTTTTCTTTTTTTTTTGCCTGAGGCAAAGAATGAAAACAGAGCGAAATCACATGTTTGTGTTTAAGCATCAGTGGCAGATAAGTCAGTGAGCATGAAGTTAAGGTGCTGATCACAGAGCCCCACATCTTGGTTCTAGTCCCAGGGCCTGAGCTCTTACTTTGAAAACAGGGGCTGTCTTGAAAATGTTACTGGTCTTCATGGGTGAAATTATGGATGCAAATTTGTCTTGAGACCTCTTGGTTGCAAAGAACAAAACCCACTGAAATTACACACACACACACATACACACATGTAAAGGGGGAAGGTTGTATTTATCAATAAGATACGTTGTTGTTGTTGTTAGTTGCTGTCGAGTCAATTCTGACTCATGGCGACCCCATGTATACAGAGAAGAGCTGCTCCATAGAGTTTTCAAGGGTGTGACCTTTTAGAAGCAGATTGCCAGGCCTGTATTCCAAGGCATCTCTGGGTAGGTTTGAACCGTCAACTCTTCCGTTAGTAGTCCAATGTTTAAGCATTTGTGTCACCCAAGGACTCCTATCAAGAATCTATTGATTGGGGCATATAATTAAATGAAAGGTCAGAGGGTGTAATTACTGTTCACAAAAGAATGCTTTGTTTTAGAGAGCGCCACCTAGGTCACACGATTCACATGACCATTTACTGACCTGTAAGGCCGCCTGGGTGGCACAACTGTTAAGCACTCAGCTACTAACAAGAAGGTTGGTGGCTCGAGTCCACCCAGAGACCTCGGAAAAAAGCCGAGGCAATCCACTTCGGAAAGCTCACAGCCACTGAAAACCCTACTGAGCACAGTTCTACTCTGAAACACAACGGGTTGGCATGAGTCAGAACAGGCTCAAAGGCAATGAGTTTGGGTTTTGTTTTGTTTTTCTTTTTAAAGATCTTTACAAGCAAGAACGCTGCCTGTCTTATATAGTACTCTCAACACCTAGAACAGAGCCCAGTGAGCAGTGGGTGATGGAATACTGAAAGAACAAATGGATGAGCAAATGTTTTGAGTCCTCTTCAAATAGAAGAGATGATAAGAGAGACATTAATGTGTTTTCTTGGCAGCCCATTACTGTCATACCGGAAAAAAGCAAACACGAGGTGCTCTGCCGGGGCCTGGGTGAGCTAGGGCTGATCACGAAGACTGGTGTAGTTCCAGGAACTGGGAAGACCGGAGCCTTAGACTCAGTTTAGGATTGCTTTTGCACCGGTTTAGCTCAGATCCAGCAAAGAAACAGCGCCAAGAATATTCTCAAGATCACAGGCTCACGGAAGTGAAGCAGCCCCAGTGTTTGGGGCCAATAAACTCCTACAGAACAGGCTATCCACCAGGACACTGGAGCCCAGGCGAAGGGCCACCGGTCAGCTCTGGGTACGTGAAGGAAGAGCCATACGAGCCCTTGAGATACCTTCTGTTTCTTACTGCTTTTTGGACCCCAGTCAGCCCCACCATTTTACAAAGCACATTTAATTTATAAGATAAAGCCATTTCAAAATGTATTGCTATATCTATACATAAGCAATAGCTTCACTATCGTCCTCTGCTTCTCATTTGAGTTAAGGATTTGCAGTCCACAGTGGGGACAGGTTAATGCTGGGATACCTTTGGACCTGTCACCTGAGGAGATGGGGGACCTCAGGATCAGAATGAGGGCTTATTGGTTGTAACGCTGTCGTGTCCTTAATGGCCTGTAAATGCTGGGAGCTATATGCTTCCTCCAAATCTCTCTCTTTGAAGGAAAGAAAGCTCTAGATACTCTGCGGGACTCCCTCCGGAGGCTTACTGAAAATCGATGATGAAATTAAAAGTGGAAAAAGAAGACCACAGGAGGTTTCTAAAGGATCTTCGATTTCTCTGACACATTGGCCTTAGAGGAAAAAGTGTTGTTGAAAAGCACGTGGGACTAGGAAGACATTAACTAGCAGAGAAATGCAGCCATCACTCCCTAGCCGGCCAGGCTAGGTTTCCCTCCGCCCACCTTGTCCCTGAAATCCGGATGGGAGGAGAGGCAAAGGACGGAAATCACTTCTAATCTTCGGGATTCACCATCTGCAAGTGAACTGGGGTTTCTTGACTCTTGGAAACTTTTCGAAATTAAACTAGAGATAGGTGCTGTGCTGAAAGAAGTAGGAGGCTTTAATCTGTACCCTGAGGAGACACACAAAGCCGCCGTGACTGTGATATTGTCTCTGATCTTTGCAAAAGCTCTGGAGCCACATGTCACCGAAAAAATCAGATCAGTTTTTCCTGGGAGATCCCAGGATGAGAACTGTGATGCTTATTCATCTCCAGATCCTTAAAAACCCAAAACCAAACTCATCGCTGTAGAGTCAATTCGGACTCATGGTCACCCCAGGTTACAGAGTAGAGCTGAGCCCCACAGAGTTTCCTTGACTGTAATCTTTACGGAAGCAGATCACCAGACCTTTCCTTTCAGAGCAGCTGGGTGGGTGCAGCCTGCCAACTTTGGGTTAGTACATAAGCACAAACCATCTGTGTTACCAGGGACTTCTGTGTACTGAGGAGGGCTGATAGTCAGCTTGTACTCCGTGTCATGTCCACACACCAGATATCAACACCTGGCACCTGTTCTGAGTGGCCTGTGCCCATGCAGTGCAGGTTGGTATATATTTTTGAATGTCACCCTTGTAGCAGATGACACTGATGGCTAGACCATATCCTCGGCCCACCTGAGTTTACCTGTAACTACAGTAGACCATTTCCAGTGTACTGACAACTTCCTACCTCACAGGCACACATCTCTCTTCTCTGGCACCACAGGAGCTGGCTCCACAGAAGAAAAAAACCCTTGCCCTCAAGTAGATTCCAACTCATAGCGACCCTATAGAAAGCAGGTGCAATCTGGAGGTACAGAAGAGTTGAAAGCCTCAGGGGCAACTCTTAGGCAGTGGTATGAGGTGTCAATGGCTAAATCCTCCAGCCTCCCCAGCCTATGATGAGAAGGCAGCCCGTCGCAGTTTCTCAGAGGGTCCCCAGTAAGACCCAGCCCCAGCCCCAGCCCCAGCTGCTCATAGTAGTAAACTGCTGGTTAACGTACTTTTATTGCCTTTCTCCTTTCCTTGATTCCCTTTCCCAGTTCCTTCACTTTTCCTTCCTAGGATCACTTTCCAAAAAACTTCCCGCTTACCTCGCAGGGTCTGTTTTGGGGAGGAACCCAAACTGAGAAATGCCTGGCCTGACCCCTGGCACTGAGAACAGTATTTTGGACATCATAACAGTCAAAAAGCACATGGGACTGTCTTAGGAAACTGCCTAGTAGTAATTCCAGGTATTCCTTGTAAGCCTCTGGGAGGCGATCCACAGTTAGAGATTAGGAAGCAGAGAAAATGGAAAAGCCCTTTTCTTCCACGAAGAAGGAACAGCCCATATGTGAGGCCAGAAACGTGTGGTAAATGCAGAGAAAGGTTGTATTTCTGCAAGCCTGGGACTCAGGCGGGTAGAGGACGAATGGTGGGAATGAGACAGGATATAGGTATTTGTCAATTCTCTCTCCCTTTGTCTCGCTGGGTTTTTTTTTTTTTTTTTTTTGTCTCACTGCAGTGAGAGAGCTTGCAAGGTGGGGGTTAGGGGAGCAGCTCCAGGTTGTCCAATGACCTACATTCCTCATGGGCCAGGGTTAAGGCTCAAGCACAAAGGAGCACGCCACCTCTATGAAACCGGTCCAGGACCTGTGAGCTACCTGTACTCCTACACAAAGGTACCCGAAGCATTCACCCTTCCACACACACGTCAACAGATACTCGTGAAGAACCTGTGCCAGATTCCGGGGATACAGTGAGGGAGCAAGGTAGACATAGTTCTTATGGAGGTGTCTGGGTTAAAGGAAGATCCTACACTCACACTGGGAAGAAATAGTTCAGTAAGTACCACAGCAGGAGAAGCACGGCATGGTCCAGAAATACCCAATGAGTGCACCTAACTTTGTTGTTGTTTTATGGATGACTTCCCAGAGGGTATGCTTCTCATCTAAGTCCTGAAAGATGAGTGGGAGTTGGCAAGGCAAAGAGGAAAGGGGATATCATCATCAAAGAGCATGGTAGGCTCAAGAAACTGGGGCAGAATGTTTATATGACTGAGGTACAGCATAAGGTGAAAGTATGAGAAATGAGTCTGGGAAGCTGGTTAGAGGCCAGATCATCAAAACCTTGAGGGCCACGTTAAGAAGATATGTGTGTTTACTGCAGGACTTCTCAGAGCTTTTAATGGGACATAACCCATTGCTGTCGAGTCGATTTCGACTCATAGCGACCGTACAGGACAGAGTAGAACTGCCCCACAGAGTTTCTAAGAAGCACCTGGTGGATTCAAACTGCCGACCTTTCAGTTAGCAGCTGTAGCACTTAACCACTACGCCATCAGGGTTTCCTTTTGATGGGTACGTATCTTAATTTGGAAGCCCTGGTGGCACAGTGGTTAAGAGCTAAGGTTGCTAACAAAAAGGTCGGCAGTTCAAATCTACCAGGCGCTCCTTGGAAACCTTGTGGGGCAGTTCTACTCTATCTTGTAGGGTCACTATGAGTCGGAATCAACTCAATGGCAACAGGTTTTGTTTTGTTTTTTATCTTAATTTGGATTCTCCTTAAAATGTGGATTAGAATACAATTAGTTTATTTGGGAGGTGATTTTAGCAACTCCAGTAGGGGAAAGCGAAGTTAATCAATACAGGGTGAGGGAGTGAGCAGGTTTACCTCTGTGGGCAAGTGGAGCTCAGTCCTGCTGGCGAGCCCTGGGACACAGTGTACGACAGGTCTCAGAGTTAACCCAATCCACTGGCAAGGAAGCTGAGAATTCTCTCCCAACTACTGTCCCCCATCCGTCAAAGTCAGCTTCTAGGGCATTGACTTTCAGGAACTTCCAGCTTGCCCTGAGGGCTACCAAGTGAGCTCTGGGTCAGGAGGGAAAAAAAAAAAAACAACTCAGGGCAAAGAGGTGCAGGTGTTTACAGTAATTAGAGTGTTCAGGAGATCCGGGCAGACCATGGACGCTGCCCACTACTAAAGGCTAATGTGGTTTGTGAAGCGCCAAGAGTTTCATAAAATATGCATGAAGTTTGTATATGTTCCAAATATATTTAACCAGAGTCCTCTTTGTACAGAGCATCCTAGAGGGCAAGTGATGTCCCACATAGCACACTTTAGAGGTTCCTTATCTAGTTCAGTGGTCGGCAAACTTAGTCTGCAAGGGGCCAGATGGTAAATATTTTTGGATTTGCAGGTCATATGGTCAGTGTCACAACTACACAACTCTGTCGTTGTATCATGAAAGCAGCCATAGACAATGTGATAACAAATGAGTGTGGCTGTGTTCCAGTAAAACTTTATTTACAAAATTGAATGGTGGGCCGGATTTGGCCTATGAGCTATAATTTGCTGACTGTTGCTGTAGGTCAGTCCTGCATCTCCAACCAGCTCTGAGATCTAAGACATGTTTGTGTTTGTCCTACACAGCAGAGAGGTCAGCTGGACAGATGATAGAAAAACTTTTACTGCCCCCTCCCCACACAGACCCACAGCCAATGTGCTGCAGAGGGATATGCCTAGTCTCTCTGGAACTCTATCCCAACTGGTCCTCTGCAGCAGCCTGTTCATCCCATTTTGCTCAAAGCCTCTCTGCTAGGGAAAAACAAGGGAGCCTAAATTTAATTATTCTGCTGGGGAATTAAAAATAGTGTTGCCCCGAGGCTGCCTGATGCCAGAAATCTTTGGTGTCACGAGTAGAGAAAAATAAATAGCAGCTCAGAATAAACAAGTTCTACCCACATCTCATCAGGTGTCAGCAGGGCCCTAGGGAAGTGTGAAGACTGGGGGAAGTGGAGGAGGCAGTCAGCTGGCAAGGCCAACTTTTTTATTTTTGAGCTTGAAGACAAAAGGACAACAGTTTCTCCTCATACGCCCATTTAGCCTGCATTTATTGGCCACCTAATGGATGACGGGCATTTGTTCCTTCATTCAGTAAATACACGTAGAATGCCTACTTTGTGCTAAACGTGTGAGAGACACAACTGGCTATATAAGTTGTGGGGTCCAGAGCAAAGCAAAAATGCAGGGCCCCGCATTCGACGTTGATGAAGAATTTCAGCATGGTGAAAGCAGAGCATTAAACCAAGTGTGGGGCCCTTGTAAGCACAGGGCCTGTGCACCTGCATACGCCACCCACCCATGAAGCCAGCCGTGGTGCTAGACCTAGATGTTACAAAGGTATAAGAGGCAGCCCTTTCCCTGGAGAAGCTTACGATCCAGGAATGGAGGGAAGATGTGTGGATAAAAGACACTATTGGTGCTTCACCCTTGTCATCTGCAATCCCTTTACCACTTTCGTTCACGTTCAACAGCCAGCATTGCATCTTATAGTTGGAGGCTGCCCACAGGCTCCCAGGAACACTTTCCTGCTAGCACAGAGAACCTGAAGTCCTTCACCAACGACTGGCTTCTGTGGAGTATGGCTGGACTTCTCCTTTGACCCTGATTGGTCAAAGCTGAGGCCAGGTGTGCACTGAGCCCACCCCTTACAGCATTGGGTCACACTGGTCAATGGTTTGGCTTCCATCTCTTCCTCTTTCCCCACTTATCCACCAGTTCTTTTCAGGAAATTTCCTAATAAATCTCCTCAACACAAGTTCTCATTCCAAGGTCTGCTTTTAGGGAGCCCAATCTAAGAGAAATGTATAAAAATAGTTGTAGGTGATAGGCAGGGAGAAGAGTGAGCTGTATGGCCTTCTCTGCATGGAGAAGGTAGTAGGATTTAAATCACCAAGGTAGATTGCAGACAAAATGTGAACAATGTTGAATGGTAGCCGAAGAAGTGAGGTGTATGACCTTCTCTGTATTCTGGTAACCTCCCTTCCTCACCCCTTCAGGTCTAGGGGTGGTAATGGATCCTCATTCTTGTTAGCCGTGGGGTCCTATACCAACTCACACTGGTTTCCCTAAACCCTGCCCATATCTATGGAAGCAGTCTCTTTGTAATGCTTCTCAATCAGTTGGAGTATACCATTTGGACCTTGCTGGGGTGCTGACTAATATAGACACAAAAGGGTTGGGGACTATCCAGGTGAAGGGAAAAGCTCAACCAAAGGCATAGAAGCCAGGCTTGAAAATGTGAGACTAGCAAGTAGAGAATGCACCACCCACAGACCCTGCATGGAAGGGAGAGTAGGATTTGAAAACCAAGGTGGATTTCTCACAAAATATGAAGGACCTGGAATGGTAGCCCAAGGAATTGAGACTTTGAGCCATGATATTTCTGAACAGAGCTGTGATGTGATCAAAGATGTATTTGGGGGGGGGGAGTTGACCTGAAAAAAGTGAGAAGAAAATGGATTGAAGATAACTGGAACCACGTTGGCCAGCATGGAGGCTACTGCAGTGATCTAGTCAGAGTCAGATTAAAGTGAGGGCCGGCTGGACGGTACAATAAGAGGGAAAGCCAAGCTCCATCTGATATCAACAATGATGCCCTTCGTTCTGCAGCCTCTTCTGAATCCAGCTTGAACTTTTGGCAGTTCCCTGTTGGTGTACGACTGCAGTCATTTTTGGTTTATCTCAGCAAAATTTGCTCACATGTGATATTAATGATATTGTTTGATAACTTCCACATCCCATTTTGTTGCCTCTCTTTGGAACAGGCACAAATATGGACCTTTTGGATTGCCTTAGGACCCTTGTTAATGGGATCATATAGTGCCTGGTACCTATCTGTTTAGAACTTATCATACAAATGAATAACTCTCAGTGTTGGTTTCACATTCTACCTGCCCGTTTGTACCATAAACTCCAAGTGGGCAGAGACCACGTTTGTCTTGCTCACCACTGTGTCTTCAGAGTCCAACCCAAATTTCTCGCACGCAATGAATATACGATGGATGGATGGATAAGAGGAAGAACGGGTAGGTGGAATTAACAGCTTCTGAATGTTGCTTTTTTAAAAAAAAGGTGGCTTGACCTTGACTTTCTAGATTATATTCAGGTTAAGTCATTCTTTCATCTTCCTGTGCTATTTCTCTTGTTTTTATTTGGCTCTACAGCTGAATTTCAGAAGTCCCATTTCAGAGGGTAATTAATAGAGTACATTTCTTCCGAGAAAGTTGGTAGATCTGAGCTGCTTATGCTCTTGGAACAAAGGAGAATGCTGACAGGAGGATGCAGTCTCAAAGAGGGAAATTCTGAGAAGCATTTTGCAAGGTAAACATCCTTAGGAGAAGGAAGTGATGAAGCTAAAATCAGTGTTTCCTGTTGAGGCCCACTTTGTATTACAGATCACGGAGGGCCTTGGCTAGATAACCTGCTGGTGGCAAACAGCCCGCAATTCCTTTCTTTCTCCTTCTGACTTTGGCCAACGCACTGCAAGGTTCATCTGGTTGTTATTTGATAGCTTCTTCCTGCATTCTGGGGGAAGATGAAGCAGGACTCTACCCAAAGAAACTCCTGGGTTTGTGGGACCAATTCAACTGCCCATTACCCCGATTGTATGTTCTCTTGCAAAGGCCCTGCATGACACAGACAGGACAACCAAACAGGCGAATTGAGGAGATATTAGCAAAATGACGATTTACGAAAGCATGGACAGGGTAAGAGAAACCAACAAGAGATGTTGAAGCACGCTGGACCTAGCAGCAGTGCGAAGCTGTTGGACCATCCGCTGTAGACAAGAATATCTACATTTAACACGTGAGAATGCTGGAGTTGATTCTCCTGTACAGATGTTCCAAGGGAGGCCCAAATTAGGAAATATAAGTGGCAGCACTTGGAAAAATGAAGCTCATCGCCAAGAAATATTACTGCACCTTTCTTTCCATCCCCTTGCCTCTGTATCTCCTCCAAGGCACTCTGCCCTCTTGCTTTCTCTTGTTGTTCTTCACACAGGATGAACTGTAATGGCTCTGTGGTTTTAAACAGGAGTCACCTCATGTTAGAAGTTTCACTGGCTGACTTTCAATCACTCCTGGAGTATACATCTGTTCCCTTTGCCTAGCCAATGTCCGGTCTCCCTTCTCATGACCACACCTGCTTGCCTTTGAATGCTGGATTGGGTGGTCCATCTGGACCCAGTGGAATCACCATGCTTCCCAAATCTGAGATGGACCTACCATCATAGTGATTGTGTCAGGGATGGACACATACCTAATATAAGCCAGAGAGTGCGTGCTGAAGATATTACTCACACCACTAAGAAAAAGGCCTTCTCATTCAGCAAGGGAGTGTACGCTGGTGGAACGGACACCTAGAGAGAGCTGTCCGAGGATAAAACCAACACAAGAAACCAAGCTGAGATGAAGAGAGGCGGATTCACGGTGGTGTTGGGCGAGGACCTGGCTCCATACTTGTTGGAAAGCGGCACTTCATGATGCCAGGCTCCCCCTGGGCCTCTCCATTAGGTGACTAAGGTGTTGCTTTTTTTGTTTGAGCCTGTTGAAGAGAGCTTTCCTCACTTGTAGAAGCTCCCAGGTCCATCCTGAGAATGTATATTGTTGAGTTGATTCCAACTCATAGCAACCCTATATGACAGAGTAGAACTAACCCACAAGGTTTCCTAGGCTGTCATATTTACAGGAGCAGATTGCCCAGTCTTTTCTCCCAAGGAGCTACTGGTGACTTTGTACCACTGATCTTTCAGTTAGCAGCTGAGTGCTTAACTATTGCACCGTTAGGGATCCTGGCAATCCTGTGTATGCGCCCCTCTCTGATGTGTTGCAGTCTCTCCTGTGCAGTGTTTTCTTTCTGGGTTGTAATTTCCCCATGTCAGGATTGAAACCTGTAACACTGTGCTAACACCTGTGTTAACAGATGAGTTCAAGATCTTCTGACATTAGTGTTAATTTTGAAGGAATTGTAATGTCATTGTGGCTACTTTTAAAGCTCTTTTATCTTTTAGGACACATCAAAATATTTATGGAAGACATGATATAATATCTGGGACTTGCCTCAAAATAATAAGGCAGCAAGGAAGTGGGTGAAGAGATAGATAGATGAAACAAAATTGGCCATGAGTTGATAATTACTGAACCTGGATGACAAGTACATGAAAGCCCATTGTAGTATTTTAGTTACCATCATCTGTTTGAAATTTTCCATTATACTTATTTTTTAAATATCCTCTGAATGAAGCAGGCTCTAACAAGGTGTGTGTGCACGTGAACACACACACACATGACAACGGGACAGTTATCTGAAGGAACATTTTATGTGAGTCAGGCAGCCTGAGTTTTGATGCTGCTTCCATCAATGAGTAGCACTGGGACGCTGAGCAATCGCTTCCCCTCTCTGTACCTCAGTTTCCTTACCTGTAAAAATGGAAAAAAATGGGTTAAATTATTTCCACAAAAATCTCTTAACCTCAAATATACAAATTGGGACATTTTTAATCTCTTTTTTTAGGTTAAATTACCTATATAGTGCCTCAACTTTCCATTCGTAGCATGAAAGACACTGCCCTCAGCATCTGCAGCACACTGCAGCCAAAGGGACCATAATGAAACTTCGTGTCCTGCTCTGATGAACTTCAGTGGGAGAGAAACCTGAAATCCACAGTCACTGGGAAACTGCCCTTTTCTTCTCTTGCATGCTGAAAGGTCACTTCTGTGTGTGGGTTACGCCAAGAAGGCATTCCACAGTCCACTTCTGCTCTGAGGAGGGAAAGAAATTCCTTTTTTATTTAGCCTTTAGACCTCATGTTTGCAGAACGTCAACTCTCTACCTCCCTTCAGAATTCCTATCTGAAGTCCACAAGATTAAAGGTCTTATTGAGTCAAAGAGACTCTCTCTCCTCAAAGGTGCAGCCAATGAGGAAGAGGAAGGAGAAGAGGGAGAAACAAAGAGAGAAGGTGCCTCTTGGAAAACACCTACACAGCTATCTGGTTCATAGTGGTGGTTGGTTTTTTCCTAACGTCTTTTGTGAAAAAAAAAAAAAAAGATATGTGCTCATTATAAAAAAATTCAAGCGAAACAGAAAGCACAGAAACACTACTGGGAAGTCATCACTGTTAGCATTTAGATATCAGGAGTGTAAGGAAACTAAAAGGACCCGGGGCTCCTGGGAGAAGTGGCTGATTTTAGAGCAGGGCCAGGGAATGTAAGTGAGCCTGATGCATCTTGCTATGCCAGAACGAAAGGAAGAGCTCAAAAGTGATAATAATGGGGGCATTTCACAAGGACACAGGAGTCACTTAATGAAGCTCGCACAAGCCAAATCTGAGACAATTTAGACATCAAAATAATAGAGGATAGTAATGAATTACACACAACTGAAAAAAGGAATGTGTAATTCCATACTGAAAACAGATAAAAATAAAAAATGGGAAGAAGGAAGGACTCTTGCTTACAGCAGAATTTTGAATGCCAACGCTGGCAAATGTCCAAGTACTCACTGGAGTCGGTAAATCCCCACAGGCTGCTTATAAGTTACAAGGGAAAAAATAGTAACCATATAGTGAAGAAACCAGACAACGCTTTGACCTAGTGATCAAAATTTACATCACCAATGAAGAACAGATGGACACTGTGACCTCCAGGTGGAAAGTCCTAGAAGGATACAGCAACACTTCTGTAGTATTCCAGCCAGGAATACACAACCTGAATCCAATCACGAGGAAACGTCAAACCAGCCCAAAATTACAAATATCCTATTAAAAAAGGGAGTGTGCTATATTCGTCAAAAATATCAATGTCATAAGAAGCAAAGAAGGGCTGTGAAAATGTCCCAGATTAAAAGAGACACAACAGCTAAATGTAAGACTGGCTCCTGTGTTGGAGAAAACTGACCTAGAGGACATTGTTAAGTCAATTGATAAAAAACGGAACATGGACAATGGATTAGATAAAAAAATTGTCTGTCAATATCAAATTTTCTGAAATTTTAGTGTGGCTTGGGGAGAAAATGTTCTTTTTAGGAAACACGTAGGGGCAAAGAGGCATAATATATATGCAGTTTACTCAAAAGGTTCAGGAAAAAATTTGTATGTACATAGTTGTGATAAATGTTAAAAACTGGTGAATCTGAGCATAGAGTACATGAATGTTCTTTGTGCTGTTCTTGAAACTTTTTCTATAAGATTGACATTTGTAAATGAGAACATTTTAAAGAGCCTAGAAGAAACATACTGAAGGCGTAAAACGTGGCCAGAGCAATAACATCTCGTTGAATTACATGTTCCCTCTTCATTCGTCGATTCCATGAACATCCACTGAGTGCGAACCGATACTGGCACTAGTGATGCACAGAAGACTCTGTCACTCAGTGTTGCAGAGCTACTTAAAGACTGAATCAGGATCAGGACCCAAAGCTTATTTTAGTGACAAAGGAGAGGCCTTGCACTAGCGTCCAGAAAATAGACCCGGGAAGAGTAACACATTTTACCTAATCTTATATTTACTGTACCATATATTTATTTAAAGCAATGTACTTGAAATTTCCTATTGTCAAAAAAAAAAGTTGTATATTCATTGATTCAGTGACTTGCATATTTTTACTGTCCCACCATTATTATAAAGGAAGAAACAGAGCCTCGGTGACTTTCATTTATGCAAGACTGTCTTGTCTAGGGCACCTGATACGTCTCTGGCCAGCTCACTGAACACCAGAGGCTCAGCTTTTTCTAGTTTTTCTAAGTTCAAGGAGCAACCCTCTCTGCTTGGACTAGCCTAGTGGTTCTCAGCCAGGAGCGATCCCCTCTCCCCCAAGGAGACATTTGGCAATGTTTGGAGACATTCTTGATTGTCACAATTGGGAGTGGGAGCTACTAGCATCTAGTGTGGATAGAAGCCGGGGATGCTGCTCAACATCGTTCAATGCACAGGGCAACCCCTCAAAACAGAGACTTACCCAGCCCAAAATATCAATAGTGCAGAGGTTGAGAATCTGAACTAGTCCTAAAGCTTGAAACAATCCAGCTGTGGGGGAAGGATGGATAGGAAAATGGCAGGAAGCAAGGTGTATCAGTCAAAAATCAGTTCAAATGCAAGAGAGCGAAACCCAAAATAAAAATGGCTGAAACAAGATAGATGTGTATTTATTTTTTTTCTAAGGAAGCAAGCACCCTGTTGAGAAGTACAGGGCTCGCATGGCAGCTCCACCATCCTCAGGGAGCCAGCTCTGTCTTGTTGATCTGCCATCTGCTTCAGGTCATTTGTCCTCATGGTCATGTTGGTCACTTGAGCTCCAGACATCATATCCTCATTCTAGCCAGCAAGGAGGAAGAAGAGGGGAAAAAAGATTTGCCCATCCCTAGAAGAACACAACCCAGAAGGCACATGCAGGACATTTCCACGTGTCCACTGCCCAGAACTTACCACATCCCACACTAAATTGCAAGGAAAAATGGAACGTATAACTTTATTCCATGAAGCCATAAAAAACACGGGTGTTCTTTACTAAGTACAAAGGAGGAATGCATGCTGGAAGACAGTCGCTGCTGCAGACACACAAACTAGATATTTGTTATAGGGATTTTAAAAATGATTGTCTTTTCACTCACCTAAGTGTTGTTCTAATATTCTTCCATTGCACTTGATCTTTGTAGGTGTTGAAGCAGAAAGTGCCACTTTGTAAATCTGCAAATGGCTAAATAAGGAGCAAATCTCTCTAGTGAAAGGTGGTGGGAAGGACTTGCATTGTTTCCAAGAGGCAAACCTTAAAACTGAGCAAGAATGTGAGATACAAAAATCTGAGCACAGGAAAAATAAGAGGATAAAATACTTGAGGGCCCACACAGCTCCCCAAATTAGACAGTTAAATAAAAACTCAGAACTGAAAATGAACCACAATGACCACTCTGACAGGGAGCAGAGTAGAGGGTCCCAGACAGAGTGGGAGAAAAATGTAGAACAAAAGTCAGATTCACCAAAAAGACCAAACTTGCAAGTCTGACAGTGACTGGAGGAACCCCTGAGACTATGAACCCCCGGACACGTTGCTAACTCAGAACTGAAGCCACCCCCGAAGTCCACTTTTGAGCTGAAGATTGTCGTTAGGTGCCATCAAGCAGTTCTGGCTAATAGCAACCCTATATACAACAGAATGGAAACCCTGGTGGCATAGTGGTTAAGTGCTACGGCTGCTAACCAAAGGGTCAGCAGTTCGAACCCGCCAGGCGCTTCTTGGAAACTCTATGGGGCAGTTCTACTCTGTCCTATAGGGTCGCTATGAGTCGGAATCGACTCCATGGCACTGGGTTTGGTTATACAACAGAACAAAACACTGCCGAGCTCTGCGCCATCCTCGTGGTCATTGTTATGCTTGAGCCCATTGTTGCAGTCACTGTGTCAATCCATCTTGCTGAGGGTCTTCGCCTTTTTTGCTGACCCTCTATTTTACCAAGCATGATGTCCTTCTTCAGGGACTGGATCCTCCTGATAACATGTCCAAAGTATGTGAGATGAAGTCTCACCATCCTTGCTTCTAGGGAGCATTCTGGCTGTACTTCTCCCAAGACAGGTTTGTTTGTTCTGGCCTTGTAAAAACCCCTGGCAGTCCCTGGTATATTCAGTATTCTTCGCCAACGCCACAATTCCAAGGCTTCAATTCTTCTTCCGTCTTCCTTATTAATTGTCCAGCTTTCACATGCATATGAGGTGACTGAAAACACCATGGTTTGGGTCAGGCGCACCTTAGTCCTCAAGGTGACGTCTTTGCTTTTTAACACTTTAAAGAGGTCTTTTTCAGCAGATTTTCCCAATGCAATACGTCATTTGATTTCTTGGCTGCTGCTTCTACGGGTGTTGATTGTGGATCCAAGTAAAATGATATTCTTCACAACTTCAATCTTTTCTCTGTTTAACATAATGTTGCTTACTGGACCAGTTGTGAGGGTTTTTTGTTTTCTTTATGTTGAGGTGTAATCTATACTGAAGGCTGTGGTCTTTGATCTTCATCAGTAAGTGCTTCCTGAACGACCGCCTCTTGATCTATGTACAGGTTCCTCATGAGCACAATTAAGTGTTTGAAATTCACATTCCTTGCAATGTTATCCATAATTTGTTATGATCCACACAGTCAAATGCCTTTGAGGATGGAGCAGACCTGGCAGCATTTTTTTCCATTGTGCATAAGGTCCTCATAGCTGGAGGCCAACATATATATATGCTGTTATTGTTGTTGTTAGGCACTGTCGTGTCGGTTCCAATTCACAGCGACCCTATGTACAGCAGAACGAAATGCCACCTGGTATGTGTGTGTGTGTACATATATATAGTCTCAATTCAGTGACTGAGCTGATAGCACCTTTCAACAAAATCCATTCCAATTTGGTAAGAATGGGTCTTCATATATCTTGTCACTCTGGTATTCAGTGAATTTAGATTGTTCTCACTTTGTGCTCTGTTCCTAACAATGAGTTTCTGCCTCGTCACATGGGCTGTAGGGCCATCATCAGTTTGCTCTAGTGTCTGCTTTTCAAGCTGTGCATTGCTTAAAGGTGTTTTTTAACCCAGGGCGCTGTGCTTCACAGTGGCTGCAACAGTCACTGTTGAATTTCTTGCAAGTGCCAGCTGCTTCATCCGTCACCCACACACTGTCCAAGCTCTCTGATCAGACACTGCTGTCCAGCTCTCTCATCCAGGCCTGCAGAGGCTGAGTGCCTGGCTAGTTTGCATGCAGCCTTGCCATCCAGCACATCTAACAATTAAAAATGGCCAAGTGTCCACAAGCTCACACTGAGTCACAAGCAGCTCTGCTTCACAGGGTGGGTGGACTGGGCTAAATCTAACCAGGGGCCCTGGGGTAAAATTCACCCACCATCTCTTTGTTTAGCAATTAGGAGGTAGGAGACTGGTTATGAAAATCAGATTTTTGCATCTTCAAAATATGAAGACTCATACTCCGAGCCTCTCATTTATGATTCTATAACAAAGAGAAAAAAATAAGCTGAGGAAGAAAGCCAGCGTTCTCATTTCTGAACTAATTTGAAGCTGGCTTCACTCACCCAGAGCCACATGTAAGAATAAAAACAATTCCTCATTAAAAACCGCTAAAAGTCACTATCAAGTCAATTCCAACTCAACCTGCGTGTGTCAGAGTAGAACTGTGCTCCACAGGGTTGCCAGCGATGGAATTTTCAGAAGTAGATTGCCTGACCTTTCTTCCAAGGCACCTCTGGGTGGACTCAAGCCTCTAACCTTTTAGGTTAGCCGCATAGAGTGTTTACCCTTTGCACCACCCAAGGACTCCAATTCCTCATTAAGTTCAATTAGATTAAACCTCTCTTGTCAAGATAAAGCGGAGGTTGGGGGAATCTGGTTATTTAAATACAACAGGTTATTAACAGTCCTTGGGGCTGGGGGCTGCTAATCCCCTGAAATGTTGGGCAAATTTTTTTCTATCCCTACGTATAATAACAATAGCTAACATTTACTGAGCGCTTAGTAAGCTGCCAGGCACAGTGATGACCCTTTATTTAGTCCTTGAAGGGCCCTCTGCATAAGAAACTATATCATCTCTGTTTTATAGATTAAGAAGCAGAAACCCAGAGAGATTAAGTAATTTGCCCAGGTCACAAAGCTGGTAGATGGCTGGTCTGCTATTCAGACTCTAAGAGGTATAAGATTCACTTATGTTTTCATACTTTTTTCAATGTTTAATACGGTTTGAACCCACCCAATACCCCCGAGGGAGAAAGACCCGGAGATCAGCTTCTGTAAAGGTTATGGCCAAGAAAGCTGTAGGGCACAGTTCTACTCCATCACACGGGGTCACCGCAAGTTGAAACCAGCTCCACAACCCCTAACAACAGCCTATGTGGAATTTATTTTGGAGCACAACGTGAAGTGAGACATCCATATTTTATTTTCTAAAAATGTAACCAGCAGGCCCATCATATTTTAAAATACTTTTTTAAAATAATTTAATGACATAGGAACATGCTTATGGCACAGTTTAAGTGGGAAAAAGGGAGGGGCATCAACTCTATACACAGTGTAAGTAACTGCATTAAAAATAATTCCTGTGCACCATTGACATGATCTCACTTCACAGCTGCATGGAGCTTGTACCATAGACATGATCCCACTGCACAGCAGCACGGAGCCTGCACCCTTGACATGATCCCACTGCACAGCAGCACGGAGCCTGCACCCTTGACATGATCCCACTGCACAGCAGGACGGAGCCTGCACCCTTGACATGATCCCACCTCACAGTTGCATGGAGCATGCACCACTGACATGATCCCACCTCACAGCGGCATGGAGCATGCACCATTGACATGATCCCACCACACAGCTGCACGGAACGTGCACCCATTGACATGATCCCCCCTCACAGCGGCACAGAGCAAGCACCATTGACATGATCCCACTTCACAGCGGCACGGAGCGTGCACCCATTGTTGAGGAACCTAAGCTCCAGCATCAGGCTGCTTGGTGGAGGGGCTGAACCCAGACCTGCCATTTTACTCCCTCTGGGTGGCCTCCTGCAAATTACTTAACTTGCCTGTGCCCTGTCTCTCATCTATAAAATGTGGATAATAATATTACTTATCACCTCGGGTAGCTGGAAGGATTAAATAAACTAATCCATGCTTGGCACTTGAAAAAGGATACATACATTCATATGCCAACTATATTAACAGTTGTTATGACAGAACAGTGTACTTATATATATTTTCATTTTTTTATTCAAAATTTCTGCTTTTTTTAATTGCCTACAGTTACTTTGTTTGTTTTATACTCAGGAAAAAAGTTAAGTTTTTAAAAGTCTGAGTCTTAGAGCCCTACTAATAGCAAGATATTCTAAAGCCAAAAAGTAAGCTCCTTACACACTCCCTTTTGAGATGTGCCTTCATTGGGAGAGCCCCTGTGTCTCCCTCACAGAAAACAAGCTCCTCATTTCCATAAGCTGATGACACAGGGAGCATGAGAGCTAGGACTCAGTAAAAAGGAAAAAAGAATAGAATCCTTAAATAACAAATTGGAAGAATTCAGCATTACGGAACCAAGAATCAATGAATGTAAATAACTCCCAGGTAAATGGTCTCTAAGTCTCTGAGGTGCTGTGAGAATTGAGAATACTCTCTATTGCATTATAATTTATAACTGGATCTTGAAGTCTGTTCACTAATAGGTCTAGTAAAGGACTGGGAATTAATCCTCAACCCACACCTAGTAATACAGCCGGGAATGTCACCGAACCGGACGCCGCATGAGACAGACTTCGTGCACACGAACAAGGGTTCGGGACGCCATAAGAGACGGCCTCCCATGTATATGAATGAGGGTTCAGGCCCACAGGACCCTAATCTGAGTTCTTTCCAATACACGGAGAAATGTCGAGGTAGAAAGCTGATTATTCAAAATAACACCGCTCTCTGGCTAAACTTCCCCCGGCTTAAGATGAAGCTAATGAAGCAGAAACTTATCTGTGTTTCTTCAGAGATGATTGATGAAACAAATCAGCTGCGAATAACTAGGAAAACCATTTAGGAGAAAAGCTTCTATGTTTCCTACAGCCCAGAGTCTGTCACGGGAGTGTAACTGCGAATGTTCAGAAATTCAGCATCAGGAAGCAAAGGCAGCTATAGTTCTTCTGGGAAATGGTGAGACCTGCCTCCCATTGGGGACTTACCAACAAGAGCCAAACTCATTGCTGTTGAGTCCATTCCAACTTATACTGACCCTACAGGACACAGTAGAACTGCCCCATAGGGTTTCCAAGGAGCGGCTGGTAGATTTGAACTGCCGACCTTTTGGTTAGCAGCCAAGCTCTTAACCACCATGCCACCAGGGCTCCATTGGAGACTTAAAAAGCTGAAAAAGATAAACAGTAACTATGTAACTTTGGGTCAATTTCTTGACCTCCCTGAACTTCATTTTCCTCACCTGTCTAGTAAGAATAACCTTGTCGTTGTTACATGCCGTCGAGTCGATTCTGACTCATAGCGACCCTATGCACTATAGAATGAAACACTGCCGGGTCCTGCGCCATCCTCACAATTGTTGCTATGCTTGAGGCCATTCTTGGAGCCACTGTGTCAATCCATCTCATTGAGGGTCTTCCTTTACTTTTTTGCTGACCCAGTACTTTACCAACCATGAGGCCCTTCTCCATAGACCGATCCTTCCTGATAATATGTCCAAAGTCTGGACATCCTTGCTTCTAAGGAGCGCTCTGGTTGTACTTCTTCCAAGACAGGTTTGTTCCTTCTTTTGATAGCCCATGGTACATTCAATATCCTTCACCAACACCACAATTCAAAGGCGTCAATTCTTCTCCCATTTTCCTTAATCGTTGTCCAACTTTCATATGCATATGAGGGGATTGAAAACACTATGGCTTGGGTCAGGCACACCTTAGTCCTCAAGGTGACATCTTTGCTTTTCCACACTTTAAAGAGGCTGTTTGCAGCCGATTTGCCTAATGCAATGCGCCTTTTGATTTCTTGACTGCTGTTCCCATGGATGTTGATTGGGGATCCAAGTAAAATGAAATCCTTGACAACTTCAATTTTTTCTCTGTTTATCATGATGTTGCTTATTGGTCCACTTGTGAGGGCTTTTGTTTTCTTGATGTTGAGGTATAATCCATACTGAAGACTGTGGTCTTTGATCTTCATCAGTAAGTGCTTCAAGTCCTCTTCACTTTCAGCAAGGAAGGTTGTGTCATCTGCATAACGCAGGTTGTTAATGAGTCTTCCTCCAATCTTGACACCCCATTCTTCTTCATATAGTCCAGCTTCTCAGATTATCTGCTCAGCATACAGATTGACTAGGTATGGTGAAAGGATACAACCCTGACTCACACGTTTCCTGACTTTAAGCCATACGGTACCCCCTTGTTCTGTTCAAATGACTGCCTCTTGATCCGCACACACATTCCTCACGAGCACAATTAAGTGCTCTGGAATTCCCATTCTCCAAAATGTTGTCCATAATTTGTTATGATCCACACAGTCGAATGCCTTAGCAAAGTCAATAAAACACAGGTAAACATCCTTCTGGTATTCTCTGCTTTCAGCCAGGATCCACCTGACATCAGCATTGATATCCCTGGTTCCACGTCCTCTTCTGAACCTGGCCTGTATTTCCGGCAGTTGCCTGTCGATACATTGCTGCAGCTGCTTTTGAATGATCTTCAGCAAATTTTGCTTGCATGTGATATTAATGGTATTGTTCAATAATTTCTACATTCAGTTGGATCACCTTTCTTGGGAATAGGCATAAATATGGATCTTTTCCAGTCAGTTGGCCAGGAAGCTGTCTCCCAAACTTCTTGGCATAGTCAAGTGAGCACTTCCAGCACTGCACCTGTTTGTTGAAACATCTCAATGGATATTCTGTCAATTCCTGGAGCCTTGTTTTTCGCCGATGCCTTCAGTACAGCTTGGATTTCTTCTATCAGTACCATCAGTTCCTGATCATATGTTACCTTCTGGAATGATTGAATGTCAGCCAATTATTTTTGGTATAGTGATTCTGTGTATTCCTTCCATCTTCTTTTGATGCTTCCTGCATCATTTAATATTTTCTCTATAGAATCCTTCAGTAATGCAACTCAAGAGTTGAATTTTTTCTTCAGTTCTTTCAGCTTGAGAAATGCTGAGGGTGTTCTTCTCTTTTGGTTTTCTATCTCCAGGCCTTTGCACAAGTCAGCATAATACTTTTTCTTCTTGAGCTGCCCTTTGAAATCTTCTGTTTAGCTCTTTTACTTCATCATTCTTACCTTTTGCTTTAGCTACTCAAAGTTCAAGAGCAAGTTTCAGAGTCTCTTCCGACATCCATTTTGGTCTTTTCTTTCTTTCCTGTCTTTTCAATGACCTGTTGCTTTCTTCATGTGTGATGTCCTTGATGTCATTCCACAACACGCCTGGTCATCAGTCATTAGTGTTCAACATGTCAAATATATTCTTGAGATGATCTCTAAGTCCAGGTGGGATATACTCAAAGTCATACTTTGGCTCTTGTGGAATTGTTCTAATTTTCTTCAGTTTCAACTTGAACTTGCATATGAGTAATTGACGATCTGATCTGCAATTGGCCCCTGGCCTTGTTCTGACTGATGATATTGAGCTTTTCCATCGTTTCACAGATGTAGTCAATTTGATTCCTGTGTATTCCATCTGGTGAGGTCCATGTGTATAGTCACTGTTTATATTGGTGGAAAAATGTAATTGCAATGAAAAAGTCATTGATCTTGCAAAATTCAGTCATGCAATCTCTGGCAACGTTTCTATCACCAAGGCCATGGTTTCCACCTACCAATCCTTTTTTGTGTCCAACTTTTGAATTCCAATCACCAGTAATTATCAGTGCATCCAGATTGCATGTTCAATCAATTTCAGACAGCAGAAGTTGAAATAAATCTTCAATTTCTTCATCTTTGGCCTTAGTGATTAGTGTGTAAATTTGGATAATAGTTGTATTAACTGGTCTTCCTTGTAGGCATATGGATGTTACCCTATCACTGACAGTGTTGTACCTCAGGATAGATCTTGAAATGTTCTTTTTGACAGAGAATGCAACACCATTCCTCTTCAAATTGTTATTTCCAGCATAGTAGATCATATGACTGTCCAATTCAAAATGACCAATATCAGTCCATTTCAGCTCATTAATGCCTAGGATATTGGTCTTTATGCATTCCATTTCATTTTTGATGATTTCCAATTTTCCTAAATTCATACTTTGTATGTTCCACATTCTGATTATTAACAGATCTTTGCAGCTGTTTCTTCTCATTTTGAGTCATGCCACATCAGCAGATGAAGGTCCCGAAAGCTTTACTCCATCCACATCATTAAGGTCGACTCTACTTTAAGGAGGCAGCTCTTCCCCAGTCGTCTTTTGAGTGCCTTCCAACCTGAGGGGCTCTCTTCCGGCACTATATCAGACAACGTTCCAGTCCTATTCATAAAGTTTTCCCTGGCTAATGCTTTTCAGAAGTAGACCGACAGGTCCTTCTTCCTAGTCCGTCTTAGTCTGGAAGCTCAGCTGAAACCTGTCATGGCTGACCCTGCTGGTAATTGCATACCGGTGGCATAGCTTCCAGCATCAGAGCAACATGGCACCCCCCCCCCCAACTGTATGACAGACCGACAGAGGCATGGGGGGAGAGTAACCTACCTTGCATCATTTCTGTGAGGACTCCAGATAATTCTTGTGAAGTGCTTCATTTAGAACCTGATATTAATGGGTGTCCCTGAGCTGTTAGCATTATTGTTGGGTAGCTGACTTCAAGAGTCTTGAAGGGTGTCTGGGTCACCTGCTCCCTCATCTAATTTGCTAGTGTTTGAATTCCTTTAACTGGAGAATAGCCTTTGATTCCACTGTTGTAGATAAAGCTTAATCAAAAATGCCTAGGAGGAATACCCATGTACGTAAATTTACACTAAGCTGCCAATGATCCATATCTGGTAAGAGCAGGTTCTGAAGAGCTAGAAGGGTGAAAGAAAACATTTGCCTGCTCACTCACTAGGCATTGATTTAGCACCAATGATGTACCAGGACTGCACTAGTTGGGGGGGGGGGTGCGGAAGGAAGACAAGCCTACGGGTGCTGTAAATGTTCCTCTCTGCTTCAAATAAACCATGTAATTCCTGGTTCTTATCCTTCTGAACCTGATTTAGAAGCGCTTTCTGGGTGATGTCCCCAGATTCTACATTGTTGTTGTTGTTGCATGCGGTAGAGTTGATTCCAACTCATAGCAACTCTACAGGACAGAGTAGAACTACCCCATGGGGTTTCCTAGGCTGAAACATTTATTGGAGAAGATCACCAAGTCTTTTCTCCCTCATAGGGTCTGGGTAGGTTCAAGACACTGACCTTTTGGTTAGCAGACGAATGCTGGCTGGACCCTTGTACCACCAGGGCACCTTTAGATTCTTCAATCCTCCAACAGAATCCTTGATTGAATGAGTAGAGATCGGTCTTAACAATCACACTCAGGTGTGCAAGAAATAGCTATTTCTTTGTTTCATGACACTCACCCTTATCCCCACCAGGCTGGGTGGAAATTCTTTGTCACTACTGAGCACCTCCCACCTTTCTCAGAGTCACTTCAGAAGCCAGGAGACTTTTGTGGTGCCCAGAAGACAGAGAAAGGGCCTCTAATTTCCCACCCCCATGGCCATCATCGACCTCCTTGTTGTCTAAGCTCCCCATGGTCCCTTCACACAGCTTCTATGGGTACAGGAGACTTGCTGAGGCAGACACCCTGGAGTTTTGGGCCCAGCCATCCTTGTGACGTCTTGCTACACTGTGAGGTACTGCCACATGCAGTGTGAGGATCCCCACCATCTCTCATCTTCCAACTCTTAAGACAGATTCCCCAGGCTGTGGAAAATTCCACCACCTCAAGCAGCTTTACATCAGAATTCTCCTTTCTTTGCTTGGAGGTTATATGTAAACCCCATTGCACGTGCGTAGTCTTATTAAGAATGTTGCTGATGTAACTTGTATGAACTTCCTACTTATAAACTCCTTAAAAGTAACTTTCTCCCCTCACCCTTGGGGAGCAGTCTTGGCAGCAGCAGCTCCAACTAATTCTTTTCCTTGTGTAACAAAATAGAGGTGCTTTTCTGCCCTTCCCACCTCAGTCTCTCATTTAGTCTCCTATATGAGTCACGTCGAGCAAGAATTTTGGGTTCCCACTAGTAATACTCTGACCTCTTTTTTTAACTCAGGCAAGAGTTCCTTCTATTCCAGGGTGGCAAACTTTTTCTGGAAAGGACCAGATCGTAAATATTTTAGGCTTTCCAGGTCATCCAGCCTCTGTTGCAACTACTCAACATTGTTACTATAACGAGAAAGCAGCCACAAGACACTACGTAAATGAATGTGTGACTGTGCTCCATTAACACTTCAGTGATGAGTTGCAAAAGTCGATTTTCATGTGCCACAAAATATTCTGCTTTTGGTTTTTTAAAAAAACATTTTTAGCATGCAGGCCATACAAAAACACATGGCAAGCGGCAGGCTGGGTTTGACACACAGCTCCTAGTTGGCCAACCCCTGCTCTATTCTCTCGCTGTCCTCAAAGAAAGTTAGCATAATCTCTCCAATGAATGCAGACTTCTGGAAAATAAAAACCATTTATTCATTCATTTAACAAATCCTTATAGGGTGACCCACCATCCCAGTTTGCCTGGGACAGTGGTGGTTCCCAGGATTTGGGATTATTCAGGACTGAAAACAGTAGAGTCTGGAGCAAACTGGGACAGTTGATCCCCCGAACTATTAGGTGCCAGGCAATGGCACCTTGGGAGTAAATAAAAAAAAGTCTTTATCCTTATGATGCTGATAGGAAGACAAATGCTTTGAACTCCTGTTCTTGGCTCGGGATATACACTTCCCCCCTACACACCCCTACCCTAGGTTCACTGCTGTGTGCCTTCGAGTTGATTCCAACTCATAGTGACCCTGTAGGACACAGTAGAACTACCCCGTAGTGTTGCCTAAGCTGTAGTCTTTATGGGATGGAGCCCTGATGTCACACTGGTTAAAGCACTCAGCTACTAACCGAGAGGTCAGTGGCTCAAACCCACCAAGCTGCTCTGCAGGAGAAATATGTGGTAGTTTGCTTCCTTAAAGCTTAAGTTACTGCAACTTCATGAGTTAGAGCCACCTGCTGCAAATAGCCAATTTTTGAAACAGGGGTGAGGTGGGTAGCAAGAGCTTTATTAGGTATACCGACATATGGAGACAGAGGGGAATGATCTCCTCCTAAAGCTGTCTGTCTCCAGGAACTGCAGTCCAGCTGGGGTTTTACAGGGATAGGGAAACATGGGTTTTAGGAACTTGTGGAATGTCCATTCTCTTTCTGTTTGGTTTCGGTGGTCATATTTCAAACATGTTGATTTTTTGTTGCCGTTATCACATCAGCCCAGGGAGGGTGGCTGGCACCATCCTTCATCCTGTTCGACAGGCTTAGATTGTTATCACTTGTTTTTCAAGATCCTGGGGGAAACATTGGTTAACATTTAACTTTTAGGGGAATTAACAGCAAAATCATGCTCGGAGACAGAGGCAAGCTAGGGAAAGGAAAAATGGCGCAGGTTCTGTTCAAGACATGGCTGAGCAGCCTGTTTCAGTTACCACCTTGGAAACCCTACGGGGTAGTTATACTCTGTCCTATAGAATCACTGTGAGTCAGAATTGACTCAACGGCAAGGGGTTGGTTTGGTTTTGGGTTTGATGTTTTTGGGAGCAGATTGCCAGATCTTTTCTCCCAAGAAGCCACTGATGAGTTCAAATCACCGGCCTTTCAGCTAGCAGCCAAGTGCCACCAGGCTCCTTTCACCTGCGGCAGGGAATGTAAGAAAGCCTCGAGGCAGGAGATCAGGGGAAAATCTTGGAGGAAAAAGCCCGAATTAATCATTGCAACAGATTGTCTTCCTGCGCAGCGAAGTAGACAGTGTTGATGCCAAGACTCAAATGCAAAGCAGCAAGAGTGAGTTCATTAAAGTTTGCTCCAGTGCATGGTGACCGAATTAACACTTAAACATACGCTCCAGCCCACCCCCAAGACAGAACCTGGCCTGGGGCACGTAGGCCCAAAGAGCAGAGCAAGGCACAGGGCTTCCAGAGTGGCCCACACTCTTTGATATTTAGAAACTCCTGTTGTATTAGAAAATGAAAACATCCTAAAACCATGCTATAAAAATTGTGGGCTATTTTACTTTTATAATCCCATTGGTCCTACCCTGTGATTATCTTTACAAACTCAACTGCAATTCATGAGGAAAGTCTAAATTTGAGGCCTTTTGGAAATGTGAGGCCTAGGAGAAAAAGTTCTCCTCTCTCCCTCATTTTCCGCCATGATAGAGTTTGACAAAGTAATACAGCCCCATCAGAGCCCCTGCAGCCCACTCAGAGCATTTATTAAGCTAGGAAAACCCTCTCACAGGAGGACAAGACCGCCCCTCAAAGTGGTAAGTGACACACAGATGGGACCTCAGCCCCTATCGGGCCCCTCTGCCAGTCAGCTTTGCGTGGTATACAATCTGCACCACCATACAGAGCCACCCTGAGACAGCTGTCTGGTCCTTCAAGAAAGATCTCAGCCCCTCGTCTGAGTGTGGAGCAATAACGGCGAGGGCGGGTCTAATCACATCAGACAACGCCCTGTCCAGAGTAAGAGGTACAGGCTGCTTTCCCTGACCCCAGGCCAGTAGCCGCTCCTTAAGCAGGCGGCTTCTCTCTCCCGATCGCTGCTGTTTTTGACAACAGCTGTTTCTCACTGATTGCATCTTCCCGTCAGTTCTGCTGGCAGAATGTACTGCAAAGGATGGGCTGAAGCATGGCTTGTGACAGCCAGCCAGGCAGAAACTTGAAGACAAAAGGCCTTCAAGCAGACATTATTTGCAGCCCTGGGTTAAGCAACTGCTAGAGGGCGAGGAAGGATAATAAGGAGTTCACCCTAAACCAAGCTTCAGAGATGGACTTGTTTGGTTTGGCTGAGGGAGTGGCTGAAGGAGCTCCTGGCACAAGTGCTTTTAGGCAGCCCCCCACCCCCAGCTGAGACTCATTAATCAGGTAGCCTGGTAAAGTCCCCTAAACGCACAGCCTGACAGCACCGCCTGCCAGCTGGTACTCAGGCTGCCATGTCAACAGAAAGAGACCCTACTGGGATTTTGTTTACTCTTCACCAAGTTCTCTGTCTGAGCAGCTCTTAGCTTTGAAAATCCAGGTCCGTGACTACCAGACTGCTTCCCTGGGAACTGGAATGATTTTGACCTCAGTGGGGAAGACTGGGAGCCTGAAAAGACACCCAGTGTCTGGGAGCAGAGGAGGGGAAGGACGGAGCCGTTATTGAGGCGTCCTGGCCATTTCCCTGATAAGGGAACTGACATTCAGGGAATGGCTTTCAGGGTCGCCCTGAGTCGGAATTGACTAGATGGCAACCGGTTTGGTTTTTTGGTTTTATCATGTGTCTGGAATTCTGCTAGAGGCTATACAGATTATTTTATTTTATTCTCACAACCACCCTACAGGACTAATACTAGTACGCCCATTTTACAGATAAACAAAGCAAGACTAAAGGGTCAAAAGCACGGTGATAGTTATTGAGGATATGCACGTGAGTTGTATGCAGCCATTTAAAATCACATTTTTGAGAGCTATTTCCTGACATATATTATAAAAACTAAAGGGTAGGTAATAAAATACAGTATATCCAAATGTTAAAATATATGTGATGAGTAAATACCCACAGAAACAAAAGTATGGAGAATAATTAATTGTGTAAATAAAACACCAGTACCAGTTGCCATCGACTCAATTCTTTCAGTTTGCAGCCAAGCGAGTTAAAATTTGCACCGCCAGGGACTCCAGAAATGGATGACGATCACCCAAATGGGAACAAGCAAAGGCTGTTTACTCAGAGCTTGCTGTAACAAGGGAGTCAGCCACCATCATTTGAGTTTGGCAATGACTCAAAAGCAGGCAGGAGTGTGGGAAAGCTTTATAGTGGAAAAAGGGGAGGTTCCGGTTTTGTCCTCTTTGGAGGCTGTGGCATGGAGATGCTGGAGGTAGGCCAGCGAGAAGCGGGGCACTCCATGCCACTTCCTCTGGTTAGTTCCAAGTTGGAAAAGGGAGTAAAAATTAGGGAAACTAGTGGTTACTGGCCACGTTCTGAAAATTGGGGGCCAATTACTGCAGAGATGGTGGTTTGGTTGCCCAGGCTGGTTGTTTTTACACATGGTCTGGTCATTGTTCATATATTCAGTCTTTCAATATGCAAAATGGAAACAGTAGTTATTAGTAGAGTTTAGGACTATAAGTGTTCTTTTTTTTCTTTCTAATTCTTTTTAGGTTTTCTAAATATTCTACAATGAACACATGTGTGTAGAATAGAAAAATAAATTGATTTCCAGAAAATTTAGCTAATTCCCCTGAAGTAACACAGTCATAAAGAAACTGATCTGGAATTGAACCCAGGTCTTTCAGCTATTAATAAAAAAAAAATTAATAGCCAAGATTTTTCTCAGTTTAGATATGGGCCTATATCTATTAGGGGCTTTCAGGGCTTAGATGCTGAAAGAAACGAGGATGCAGACTTGTGCTGAGTAAGTTGTATGTGGCTCCCAGCCTAGTGAAGAGAACGCTGACCTTACCTGAGTTATTCTAATTCTCTCTCCCCAGCCATCTGGCTACAGCCAGATAGTGAGCGAGTGGGTGAAGAACAATTACCAAAGTGGTAGCTTGTCCACTCCAGCTCAGGACCTCTTCCTGGGCTCCAAAAGCAAACATATTTACAAGGGACGGATTTAGCAATGACTGGTACCCTCAGTGGTGTAAATGGTTAACACACTCCACTGGTTACAGAAAGGTTGGAGGTTCAAGTCCACCTGAGGCACCTCAGAAGAAAAGCACAGTGATCTACTTCTAAAAATAATCCAATGAAAACCCTATGGATCACAAAGGGTCCCAACATAGTCGATCATGGGGTTGGCGCAGGACTAGGTAGTGTTTTGTTCTGTTGTGCATGGGGTCTCTAGTTTTCAGCTGTCAACTCAATGGTAGCTAACAACAGCTAGGTAAAGAAGGCCAGAAAACACACACCAAGCAGGGAAACAGCATGAACAGAGACAAGGAGGCAGACAAAATTCACCCTGTTCAGTAAAAGGCAAGTACAACAAGTGGCTTGAGTACACAGGATGGAGCAAGATGGTAATGAAAGGCATGGAAGTGGGAAATTAGTTCCAAGTCAAATAATAGACTAGAAAGGCGTCAGCATGCAGTCATCAAGGACCTCATAGAAGACTTGGACCTTACCCAGATGACAATGGGGAGTCTTCGGAGGCTTTTAGGGAACAGAGTAACGGACCACAGCTACCACAGCCTCCACCAGGCTGAGTCCAGCACAACTAGATGGTGCCCGGCTACCACCACTGACTGCTCTGACAGGGATCACAATACAGAGTCCTGGACAGAGCTGGAGAAAAATGTAGAACAAAGCCCTAACTCACTCAAAAAAAAAAAAACCAGATTAATCATCTGACAGAGGCTGAAGAAACTCCAAGAGTACAGCCCCCCGGACACCCTTTCAGCTCAGTAATGAAGTCACTCCAACCAATGTCACAAAACAATGTGTGTATTAATTGTTTAATGAGAAATTAGTTTGCTCTGTAAACCTTCATCTAAAGTACAATATTTTTTTTTCTTTTTTAAAGAGGTCTTCTGCAGTAGATTTGCCCAATTCAATACATAGTTTGATTTCTTGGCTGCTGCTTTCATGGGGGTTGGTTGTGGATCCAAGTGAAATGAAATCCTTGACAACTTTAATATTTTCTGCATTTATCATGATGTTGCTTATTGGTCCAGTTGTGAGGATTTTTGTTTTCTTTATGTCGAGGTGCAATCCACACAGAAGGTCGTAGTCTTTGATATTCGTCAGTTAGTGCTTCAAGTCCTCTTTGCTTTCAGCAAGCAAGGCTGTGCCTGCTGCATTTTGCAGGCTGTCAAGCAAGGTTGTGTCGCTGCATTTTGCAGGTTGTTAATGAGTTTTCCTCCAGTCCTGATGCTGTGTTTTTCTCCATATAAGCTGGCTTCCCAAATTATTTGCTCATCATATGGACTGAACAAATTTGGTGAAACAGTACGACCCTAACTACAAGGTTTAAAATCAGAAAAGGTGTGTGTCAGGTTTGTATCCTTTTACCATGCTTATCCAATCTGTATGCTGAGCAAATAATCTGAGAAGCTGGGCTGGAGTAAGCATGCTCAGACGCTCAGGAAGAAAACATTAGAGGGCAAGGGTATGATTTTCCTATTGCTGCTGTCACAAACTGCAATCTTGCTGATTTAAAACAACAACATTGAGGACTTTATGGTTAAGAGCTGGGTTGCTAACCAGAAGGTCGGCAGTTCCAATCCACTAGCCATTCCTTGGAAACCCTATTGGACAGTCCCACTCTGTCCTATAGGGTCACTATGAGTCAGAATTGACTAAATGGCAAGGGGCTTGGGTTTTTTGTTTGTTTGTTTTTTCTCAGTTTTTGGCAAACCCAGGGAAGCTTAGGGTGCCACACTCTCTTCCTGGCTCATGATTTCAATAAGCAGCCTCTCCCAAGAGTTTGCCTGGGACATGGGCAGCTTCAGAAGTTCTGTGATTTACTGAAAAATTTACTGAGGTGTTAAGGTCTACTGAATTTTCTCCTCCCTCTGTTCCAAGCAGAAAATCTGGTCCTTGGTATTCCCTTGACTAAAAGACTTTCTGTCATTTATGCAAGCAGAAATTCAAAGATGAGATGATACTAGGTGTCTTTTAGAGTGTCTTAGGCCAAATTCCCCAGAAACAGGGACCCATCTGCAAGTGATTTATTAAGGCAGTGCTGCCAGGAGAAACTGATGAGGGAGCTGGGGAAGCAGGACAGGGCAGGGCAAAAGCAGGGCTTGGAACTGGTTCGTTCTGGGTCAAACCCTGCTGAGAGTTTGAGTTTCCACCCCAGCTATACTGAGTCAGAATCTACATTTTAACCAGATTCCCAGGTGATACTTATGTAAAATAAATTTTGAAAACCACTGCTCTACTAGGACCCCTTGTGGCACAGTGGTTAAGAACTCAGCTACTAACCAAAAGGTCAGCAGTTTGAATCCACCAGCCACTCCTTGGAAACTCTATGGGGCAGTGCTACTCTGTCCTATAGAGTAGCTATGAGTTAGAATTGAGTCAACGGCAACAGGTTTGGTTTGATTTTGGCAAAAGCTATGGCTGTTAACCAAAAGTTGGATAGTTCAAATCCACCAGGAGATCTGTAGAAACTCTATGGGGCAATTGTACTCGGTCCTATAGGGGCACTATGAGTCAGAATTGACTCGATGGCAATGGGTTTGGGTTTGGTTTTAGTGGTGCTCAGAGCAGTTCCTAATCAGCAGCATTAGCATCACCTGGGAACTTGTTAGAAATGCAGATTCTCAGCAGGCGTTCGAATTGGACTGAATCGGTTCAAAGGCCTGAGGAAAAGCCCCAAGTGGCGTCATATCAAGCAAAGCTCTAGCCTCAGTCTGATCTTGTGGAGAGTTCTGGAAGATAAACTACCCCTCATTTTGTCCCCATTGAAAGCAAGGGAGCAAGGCTTTCCTAAACCTGCATTAGTGACTCATTGGTCAAGAGAGAGTCATTGGTCAAGAGAGAGTCATTGGCTAAGAGTGAGTCATTGGCTACGAGTGAGTCATTGGTCAAGAGTGAGTCATTGGTCAAGAGTGAGTATTGGTCAAGAGTGAGTCATTGGTCAAGAGAGAGTCATTGGTCAAGAGTGAGTCATTGGCTAAGAGTGAGTCATTGGTCAAGAGTGAGTATTGGTCAAGAGTGAGTCATTGGCTAAGGGTGAGTCATTGGCTAAGGGTAAGTCATTGGTCGAGAGTGAGTCATTGGCTAAGAGTGAGTTACTGGCTGAGAATGACCTCAGGAAGACATATGCTCCTAGCACTTTCAGCTTCCCACACATGTACGCTGAGCACAGAACAGTGCCTGGCACATAGAAGGTACTCTGTAGATACTTGTCAAATAAATTAACTGATATGATTGCTGCTGTCATCTTTTTTACTGTAGTTGTTGCAACGTTAAATGAGATGCGTGGTATGTAAAGGGCCCTGCTCAGTGCCTGGCCCATCCGGACCATCTGGGAAGCTGTGCTCCCGCCTTCCCTCCACGTATGAATGTGAAAGCACGCATACCCCAGGCACCTGTAAACTAGGCAGTTCATCAGCCATGAGCAAGCATTTGAAGACAGGCACAGGTGGGAGCAGCCAATAACAGCAGAAGCTGGAGGTGAGTGCAGGCCAGGTACAGGACATCTGGGTGGGTGTCAACGTCATTTGCTGTAAATGGTCCAGAGATGGAGTCGTGGTTTATTCTCGTGGTTTGAGAAAATCGGACTTGTCTTCACCTGTCAAAGCTCCTTCCTGACTGTATTCTCTGCTCTGTTTCTGTGACAGAAAACTCAGAATTCCACTAATGAACCTTTCGGAACAAGGTGGGGGGAGTGGCCTGATTGCTCAGTAAATAAATATATAAATAAATGTGCCCACACGATAAACCTCCTTTTCCACTTGGGCTTTTTACCTGGCCTGAAGGATCATGTGAAAGTAAAAGGAACTTTTTTCTCACCAATACAGTTTCTCGATATTTGTTAGCACTTGGTGTTTAAAAGAGCTGGAGGAAATGAGAGTGAAAAGCAAATGTTTTGAGATAGATATACATTTATATATATATATATGTACACATATACATGTAAACACGTATACACACACATACCCATAATTCATATACATGCACACATGTACACAGACACACATACACACATACGTATGTGTATATTTACCACGATTTTTTTTTAAAGCAAGGAAGCTTTGTTCTATAAATGAAACGAATCTGTCAGGAGGGTAGGGGATGAATTCTCACTGAAAGTATAATCTGGAATTGAATACAAAAAGAATCATATTAATAACAGTTAACTCATCTGAGCAGGTCTGTGCTAATCACATCACACAGCTGCTCTCACTTCGTCGTCACGCTAACTCTATGAAGTAGGAATCATCATTACCCCATTTTACCGATGAAGACATTGAGGCCGAGAGAGGTAAATTTCCTTGCCTCAGGCCACACAGCTGGCAAGAGGCAGAGCTGGAACATTAACCTGAAGTCTGAGCGACTGATTGTGCAGCAAGGGCGCCGGAGAGCCCGAAGATGAGAGACGTGTGCACTTCAAGGGCCAGAGGGCTCGTTTCTTCACTCCAAGAACAGCCAGGAAAATGACAAGACAAGCAAGAAGTCACTGTGTGTTTGGAGGGTGGGGAGCATTCAGAATAGGTTTGGAAACAACACTTTAAATTCTATTCTTCACTCAACAATTATTTACTGAGCATGAGTTGTTTGCCATACCCTAGACCAGGTACTGGGGATAGGATCATGAAATGGTTCCGGTCTAGTTTGGGGAGATGGACCCTGAATGATCACACACGTTTACTTACACACGAGGCAGTGCTGCAGAGAGGAAGCCCAGGTACTATAAGCCCATCAGAGCAGAGTTTTGTCACTGGAAGTGGGTCTGGGGGCTTCGGAGTGGGCTTCCGTCAGGAAGTAACATTTCGACTAAGATGAGGAGGGTGAGTGGGAAGGGAAAAATGTTCCAACAAGACGGAACAGCAAAGGCTGTGAGGTGAGAATGGCGTCTCACTGAAAAACGTGAAACACCTGTCTTTGCCCTGTAGTATTACGGTCTGCATGGCCCATGATTTAAGAGGGATTTAGGCCATGTGAGTCATTTCAGAGAACACAAACTCGGATTTCAATTAGGCATATTGATTCGGTAATTAATAACAAGGTAACAATACCAAGGACTAACATCTATTGAACATTTCAGTGTGTGAGACTCCTTGGTAAGCGCTTTACGTTAAATCTCCATAACTCAATGAGTTAGATTATTATTATCATCCCCATCTCACAGATGAGGAGACTGAGGCATGGAGATGCTGAATAACTTATCGAAGGAGACAGAGCTAGTAAATAGCAAAGGCTTTTACTGATTTCAGAGCCCACACTCTGAACCTTTGTTCAGAAACCACATGGAAACTGTGGCATGAAAAATAACTGAAGGCAATGGGGAAACGATGCCTGAGCTTTCCAACCAATCTTCTCTTTTTTAATGTTCCCTGTCTTAGTAAATGACACCCACGTTCCTTTCAGCTGCCCAAACAACCGTGGTGTCACCTATGACTTCTCCATTTACATCTACACTCATAGCCAATCTATTGCCGTGACCCGTTGGTTCTACCTCCTAAATTCATCAGACTTTCTGTCCTTCTATCTCCAATGGAGCCATCTAGTCCAGGCTACCATCTTCCTTCTCCTGTAACAGCTCCCCAGTGGATGTGTATGCCTTCATTTCCACCCCCCCTCCAATCCGTCCTCTATCTCATGCACAGCCTGAGGGATCTTACTAAAATGCAAACATTTATGTGCTACCTTTTGTTTAAATCTCTCAAATAATTTCTACTTAATACATAGCTCTTACTAGGTGCCAGGGCCACAACACGTGTGTATGTCAGTGTGCTGTACTGTGGTGGCTTGCATGTTGCTGTGATGCTGGAAGCTATGTCACAGGTATTTCAAATACCAGCATGGTCACCCATGGTGGACAGGTTTCAGCAGCACTTCCAGACAAAGGCAGACTAGGAAGAAAGGCCTAGTGATCTATTTCCAAAAATTAGCCAGTGAAAACCTTATGGATCACAACAGAACATTTATAGACACGTCATCAGGAAGGATCTCTATAGCTGGAGGAAGGCATCGTGTGTGATGAAGCAGAGGGCCGGCAAGGGAGACCCTCAGTGAGATGGACTGAGACAACAGCTGCAGTGATGGACTTGAACACGCTGTTGATCATGAGGATGACACAGAGCTGGGCAATGTTTACTTCTGTTGTACATAAGGTCATCATGAGTCAGAGTCAACTCAACAACAGCTATCTATCCATCTCTAGGTGCCAGGCACTTCTTTAAGGATTTTACACACAGCAACTCATTTAATTCTTACTATTTCCCTACGATACAGGGGCTGTTTTTATACCTAAGGTTGGCTCATTCCAGAACCAAGGAAAAGCTATAGAGAAAGATTTTTCTGTCAATATAACGAATTTGGGAGGACTGCCTCCAGTTCAGTTCTACACTGGGCATTTCAGGGGTATAAACATCCAGTCTAACTTTGTGTCTCCTCATTTCTTGTTGCCCAGATATTCTAGAATGGCATTCTTCCTCCTTGATAACACACTTTCAGCTCCTCACTCCACACTTCTCGCTGCAAATCCAGGGGTTACATCTTTTCATCTCATCACATGCCCGAATTTCTAGGTTTTAACAGAAAGGACTGGAAAGAGGGGCAAACTCTGGGGAGAGGACTGGACTGGTTCTCCAGCCTAATGAGAATAGAAATAGAGATAGTAGTTATTTCTAAGTGGTAATTTCTCTCTCTCCTTGTATATGTGTGTGTGTGTGTATATATGCATGTGTATGTATTTGTATGTATTCTCTCTATGTATATATATATTTATATATATACACACATGTATGTATATTTTATGCACACAAACGTATCTTGATCTTCTTACTCTTTTTGGCTTCTCTTTTATACGTAGTTCCTTCAACTTATTAAAAATTTATTATTTTTTTATTGGATGCTATTTGTAATTGCCTGGATATCTTTTTCCATATATCCTCTTCAGATATACTAATCCTTATTTACACTTGCCAAGATCAATAGCCTCAGCGTTTGGGGACTTGAAATAAAACATTAGTCTATAGCTCACACTTAAAAAAAGACTCATCTTCAAGAAAGGTGGAATTTAATTTCATTTGGCTAGGCTTGCAGGTTGGTGGACTGTTGGAAATATCTTGGAAACTCGTTTTTGCTGATTTTGAGGGGAAAGAATATGTATTCTCTAGGGCTGCATCGCGGGCAGGAAGCGACGCTTTTTTAAATGAAGACAGCCAGACCCATTCATCCTGGGCAAATGACAAGCAATCTCGGGGCTCCCAGCATTCCATCAGATCTGTCACAGTAGGGGAAGATTTGTTATCTCCCAAAAGCCCTCAAAATATGCTGTGTTTGTTGAGTGCTAAATGCTGTACCTGGACCTCAAGCTTAGGGGCTACTCAGTAGCTTCACTTCCCATACTGGAGATAACACAAAACACTGGTGAAGTCCTGGGCGTGGGGGCACCATATGCCCTTGTGATTAAACAGAGGAGCTCTAGACCCAGGGTGCTTGAGTTCAAATCCTGCTTATACCATGAGGCAGTATGACCTTGTGTAAGTAATTTGTTGTTGTTGGGTGCCATCGAGTCCATTCTGACTCATAACGACCCCACATGACAGAGTAGAACTGCTCCATAGGGTTTCCTAGGCTGTAATCTTTACGGAATCAGATCGCCAGGTCTCTTCTCCAGTGGAGATGCTAGTGGGCTCCAACGATCGTCCTTTCAGTTAGCAGCTGAGCACTTAACCATTGTGCCATCAGGGCTCCTTGCAGGTAGTTTAACCTCTCTAATCCTGGGCTATCTAGCAGGAATAACAGAAGAACCAAATTCATAGAGTTGTTGTGAGAATACTTAATGAGATAACACATATACAGCATTTGGAATAGAAGCTGGTAAATGCATAGTAAATGTCCAACTAATGTTTTATTATCACTAACGTTAACTCTGTGCCATCCTAGTCTGTTAAGTACATGCCTCATTTTCTACTGCAGGTCCTGAGCCTACTCCAGTACATGGCATTGACTCAACACTCAGTAAATATTAATGGACTGAGTGAATAAATGAACTGGGCAGAAGGAAGGGCCTGGGGAAACTAAAAGCCAAACAACAACAACAACAATGATAATAATGATTGAGTACACTCTGTGAGGCCTGGTGAAAACATTTCTTCCTGCACTAACTCATCATTCCTCAGGATAACGTTAGGTTGTTGTTGTTGTTAGGTGCCGTCAAGCCGGTTCCGGCTCATAGCAACCCTATGCACAACAGAACAAAACACTGCCTGGTCCTGAGCCATCCTCACAATTGTCATGCTTGAGCTCATCGTTGCAGCCACTGTATCAATCCACCTCCTTGACGGTCTTCCTCTTTTCCGCTGACCCTGTACTTTGCCAAGCATGATGTTCTTCTCCAGGGACTGATCCCTCCTGACAACATGTCCAAAGTACGTAAGACACAGTCTTGCCATCCTTGCTTCTGAGGAGCATTCTGGTTGTTTCTTCCAAGACAGATTTATTCGTTCTTCTGGCAGTCCGTGGTATATTCGATATTCTTCACCAACACCACAATTCAAAGACGTCAGTTCTTCTTCGGTCTTCCTTATTCATGGTCCAGCTTTCACATGCATATGATGTGATTGAAAATACCATGGCTTGGGTCAGGCGCACCTTAGTCTTCAGGGTGACATCTTTCCTCTTCAACACTTTGAAGAGGTCCTTTGCAGCAGATTTACCCAATGCAATGAGTCTTTTGATTTCCTGACTTCTGCTTCCATGGCTGTTGATTGTGGATCCAAGTAAAATGAAATCCTTGACAACTTCCATCTTTTCTCCGTTTATGATGATCATTGGTCCAGTCGTGAAGATTTTTGTTTTCTTTATGTTGAGGTGCAATCCATATTGAAGGTTGTGGTCTTTGATCTTCATCAATAAGTGTTTCAAGTCCTGTTCACTTTCAGCAAGCAAGGTTGAGTCATCTGCATAACGCAGGTTGTTAATGAGTCTTCCTCCAATCCTGATATCCCAGTTTTCTTCATATAGTCCAGCTTCTCATATTATTTGTTCAGCATACAGATTGAATAGGTATGGTGAAAGAATACAACCCTGACACACACCTTTCCTGACTTTAAACCAATCAGTATCTCCTTGTTCTGTCGGAACAACTGCCTCTTGATCTATGTAAAAGTTCCTCACGAGCACAATTAAGTGTTCTGGAGTTCCCATTCTTTGCAATGTTATCCATAATTTGTTATGATCCACACGGTCAAATGCCTTTGCATAGTTAATAAAACACAGGTAGACATCCTTCTGGTATTCTCTGCTTTCAGCCAGGATCCATCTGACATCAGCAATGATATCCCTGGTTCCACGTCCTCTTCTGAAACCAGCCTGAATTTCTGGCAGTTCCCTGTCGATATACTGCTGCAGCTGTTTTTGAATGATCTTCAGCAAAATTTTGCATGTGTGTGATATTAATGGTATTGTTCTATAATTTCCACACTCTGTTGGATCACCTTTCCTGGGAATAGGCATGAATATGGATCTCTTCCAGTCAGTTGGCGAGGAAGCTGTTTTCCATATTTCATGGCATAGACGAGTGAGCACCTCCAGCACTGCATCTGTTTGTTGAAACATTTCAGTTGATATTCTGTCAATTCCTGGAGCCTTGTTTTTCGTCAGTGCCTTCAGAGCAGCTTGGACTTCTTCCTTCAGTACCATCAGTTCCTGATCATATGCCACCTCTTGAAATGGTTGAACATCAACTAATTCTTTTTGGTAACATTTTGATAACTTTAGGAGGAGGCTCCTATTATTATTTCCATTTTACGTATGAAGAATCTGAGGACCAGGGCAGTGCAATCACTCATCCAAGGTCACCTAGATGATAAACGCTGGGGCTATAGATCTTTCGAACTCACGTCTGTCTGATTTCAGGGCTGGACTCTATTTCCAAGCCAAGTAACAAGCAATAATGGAGTGTCAAGTGTAAATAGGCCAAGCTGGTTTTCAGGGTCTCTCAGTTCCCTTTTGTTTTGTGGGCATTCTCTTCTTTTTTAGGCCAGTGCCAGTGCAGGATGTCAGCTTTTGCATCCATTCCTTTCATTGTCACACCTGTGTTGAGCTGCAGAGAAAAGACAGTAAAAACATCGGTGATAGCTTTGCAGTGAGCATCGCCCGCTTCATATGTTTGCATGAAAACAAGCCATCTGCAGTTTGATTACCCTGTGGACAGTGCATGCAGGGGCGGACTATCCAATAAGCAGGGTAAACATGGTGTTTACCTTGCTTAGCAGATCATCAGAGACATGATGAAACACATGAAAACTTGTTCACGTCAAATTAGTAAGCACAAGAAAGCCTGCACTTGTTTACTTTTTTTACTGGGTCATTGCCCCTGTCAGGGACTGTAAATTTGAAAAGAGGCTTTGATTCTGTAGGAAGGTGCTGTGGGACTGGGAGAGAGACAGATACCAACCATACCTAGAAGCAGAATCTTTGATGTGGTGAAACAATGTGAAATTGTTCACTACAGATGATCTGGGAAGCAGGTAAGCACTGCACTTACCTTGCTTATTGGATAATCAGCCTCTGATTGTCCATCACTGTGTAGTTGGCAAAATGCTTCCACATATACCTAAAGGAGGCAATTATTGTCCTTCCCCTTTTTGAGATGGATAAACTGAGGCTCAAAAGAATAGACTCACCATATTGGTACTCGGTAAACATTTGGTGGCTATTACTTGAATTAATTGTTTAAACCCCATAGCAATACTGTCAATTCACTCACTCAAAACCCAGCCCAACCATCTTCTCCTACCTTCCTCTACTATAGAGTCTAGGAAGTAGAACACACACCTTCCCAGACTCCTTAGGATTGTTGTTGTCCATAGTTGCCATTGAGTCTACTCATGGTGGCTCCATGTGTGCAGAGTAGAACTGCTCCATAGGGTTTTCTTGGCAGTAATCTTTATGGAAGCAGATCACCAGGCTTGTCTTCCTAGGTGCCTCTGGGTGGGTTCAAACTGCTAACCTTTTGGCTAGTAGTTGAGGGCTTAACATTTTGCACCACCCAGGGACTCCATAGTCCTTAGGACTGTGTTTTGTGCCGTCCAGTGATTCCGATTCATAGCAACCCAAGAGGACAGAGTAGAACTGCCCCATAGGGTTTCCAAGGCTGTAATCTTTACGGGAGCAGATTGCCAGGTCTTTTCTCCCACAAAGCAGTTGGTGGATTCAAACCGTCGACCTTTCGGTAGCAACCGAGTACTTCAACCACTGCATCACTGGAGGTCCTTTCCTTAAGACTAATGGTGTCCATATGATGTATTTCTGGCAATGAAATGAAAACTCCTAGCAGGGCTTCTTTCTAGAATGAGAAGGCAAAGCCTCAGAATAAAATGCACTTCTTTCTGCCTGGAACATGGACAAGACACTGCAGACGAATCAGGAATCAGGGGTGACAAGGACAGTGAGGCACACAGACAAGTGTGGAAGATGATGGAACAGGACAAGACAAGGAGCCGTGGCCTGCCTGCTCCTGCTGCAGACAACCAAACGTAAACACTAACTCAGACCTTGAGCAGGTTTTGAGAAATACGGGAGTTTTGCACATGGCTGGAAGAGAAGTTCAAGCGTTACATAAAATGTTAGAAAGGGAACTGTAGGGAAAAAGTCAATATGGCCATAAATTTTTTCAGCCTGGCAAAGAGAAAGCTTATGGAAGAGCATAGTGTCTGTTTTATACTATCTAACACAACAAGATTGATTAATAAATAGCAGCCTTATAAAAAAAAAAAAAAAAGTTTTTTTTTTATGAGATCGGTTCTATTATTATCGCCTTTGATGTTGTTAGGTGCTATACAGTCGGTTTTGACTCATAGCTACCCTATGTACAACAAAACGGAACGCTGTGCAGTCCTGTGCCAATCATTATCCTTGAGCCCATTGTTGCAGTCACTGCTTCAATTCATCTCGTTGAGGGACTTCCTCTTTTTCACTGACCCTCTACTTTACCAAGCATGATGTCCCTTTCCAGGGACTGGTCCCTCCTGATAACATGTCCAAAGTATGTGAGATAAAGTCTCACCATCCTTGCTTCTAAGGAGCATTCTGGTTGCACTTCGTCCAAGATAGATTTATTCATTCTTCTGGCAGTCCACAGTATTATTCTTTGCCAATACCGTAACTCAAAGGCATCAATTCTTCTGCAGTCTTCCTTTTCATTGTTCAGCTTTCACATGCATATGAGCCAATTAAAAACACCATGGCTTGGGTTAGGCACACCTTAACACTTTTAAGTGACATATTTGCTTTTTAACACTTTAAAGAGATCTCTGCGGCAGATTTGCTTAATGCAATGCATCATTTGATATCTTGACTGCTGCTTCCATGGGTGTTGATTGTGGATCCAAGTAAAATGAAATCCTTGACAACTTCAATAGTTTCTCCGTTTATCATGATGTTGCTTATTGGTCCAGTTGTGTGGATTTTTGTCTTCTTTATGTTGAGGTGCAATCCATACTGAAGGCTGTGGTCTTTGATCTTCATCAGTAAGTGCTTTAAGTCCTCTTTACTTTCAGCAAGGCAGGTTGTGTCATTGGCTTATCACAGGTTGTCAATAAGTCTTCCTACAATCCTGATGCAGCATTCTTCTTATAGTCCACTTTCTCAGATTATTTGTTCAGCATACAGATTTAATAGGTATGGTGAAAGGATACAGCCCTGACACACACCTTTCCTGACTTTAAACCATGCCATATCCCCTTGTTGTGTTCAAATGACTACTTTTTGATCCATGTACAGGTTCCACATGAGCACAATTAAGTGTTCCGGAATTTCCATCCCTTGCAATGTTATCCATAATTTGTTATGATCCACACAGTCGAGTGCCTTTGCATAGTCACTAAAACACAGGTAAACCTCTTTCTGGTATTGTCTGCTTTCAGCCAAGATCCATCTGACATCAGCAATGATATCCCTCATTCCACATCCTCTTCTGAGTCCTGCTTGAATTTCTGGAAGTTCCCTGTCAACATACTGTTGCAGTCGTTTTTGAATAACCTTCAGCAAAATTTTACTTCTGGGTGATATTAATGATATTGTTCGATAATTTCTGCATTCTATTGGATCACCTTTTTTTGAAATGGGTGCAAATATGGATTTCTTCCAGTCAGTTAGCCTGGTGCTGTCTTCCAAATTTCTTGGCACAGAAACGGAAGTGAGCTCTTCCATCACTGCATCCCTTTATTGAAACATCTCAATTGGTATTCTGTCAATTCCTGGAGCCTTGTTTTTTGCCAACACTTTCAGTGCAGCTTGGACCTCTTTCTTCAAAACTGTCAGTTCTTCGTCATATGCTGCCTCCTGAAATGGTTGGATGTTGGCCAATTCTTTTTGGTACAGTAACTCTGTGTATTCCTTCCATCTCCTTTTGATGCTTCCTGCGTCGTTTAGTATTTTCCCCGTAGAATCCTTCACTATTACAACTCGAGACTTGAATTTTTCTTCATTTCTTTCAGCTTAAAAAATGCCAAGGGTGGGGATGTAAAAACTAAATAGACAATAGATAAGTGGTAACTTGGGTGAAGGGTAAGACAGTACTCAATACTTGGAAAGCCAGCACAACTTGTCCAAGGCAAGGTCTGGAATTTCCATAGACACATCCAAACTCCCTGAGAGACTGAATTACCAGGCTGAGGGCCGTGGGTGCCATGGTCTCGGGAAACATCTAGCTCAATTGGCATGACATAGTTTAAAAAGAAAAAGTTCTACATTCCACTTTGGTGAGTAGCATCTGGGGTCTTAAAAGCTTGTGAGTGGCCCTCTAAGATGCTCTACTGATCTCACCCTATTGAAAGCAAGGGAGAATGAAGAAAACCAAAGGCATGGGGAAAGATTAGTCCAAAGGCCTAATGGACCAGGACTATTACAGCCTCCACCAGACTGAGTCCAGCACAACTAGATGGTGCCCGGCTACCATCACTGGCTGCTCTGACAGGGATCACAATAGAGGGTCCTAAACAGAGCTGGAGAAAAACGGAGAAGAAAATTCTAACTCTCAAAAAAAGACCGGATTTACTGGCCTGATAGAGACTGGAGACACTCTGGGAATATGGCCCCCAGACACCCTTTTAGCTCAGTTATGAAGTCACTCTTCACACTTCAGCCAAAGATTAGAAAGGCCCATAAAACAAAACGAAACTAAAGGGGCACACTAGCCCAGGGGTAAAGACTAGAAGGCAGGAGGGGACAGAATCTAAGGTCGAGAAGGAAGAGTGTTGACATGTTGTGGGGTTGGTAACCAATGTCACAAAACAATAAGTGTACTAATTGTTTAATGGGAAGGTAGTTTGGTCTGTAAATCTTCATCTAAAGTACAATGATAAAAGACGGAAAAAAAGAAAGAAATGCAGAGCATGTTCTTCCCTTTTGGTTTTCTATCTCCAGTGTTTGCATATTTCATTAAAATACTTAATTTTGCCTTCTCGAGCACTTTGAAATCTTCTGTTCAGATCTTTTACTTCATCATTTCTTTCTTTCACTTCAGCTACTCTATATTCAAGAACAACTTTCTATTCTGACATCCATTTCGGTCTTTTCTTTTTTTCCTGGCTTTTTAATGACCTCTTGCTTTCTTCATGTATCATGCCCTTGATGTCGTTCCACAACTCATCTGGTCTTCGGTCGTTAGTGTTCATCACGTCAAATCTATTCTTGAGATGGTTTCTAAACTCAGGTGGGATATATTCAAGGTCCTACTTTGGCTCTCGTGGACTTGCTCTAATTTTCTTTAGGTTCATCTTGAACTTGCATGTGAACAATTGGCGGTCTTCTACAGTCAGCCCCTGGCCTTGTTCTGGCTGATGATATTGAGCTTTTCCATCTTCTCTTTCCACAGATATAGTCAATTTGATTCCTGTGTATTCCCCTTGATAGATGTGGAAACCAAGGCTCTGAAACTATGCTGCCCAGATGGCAACTACTAGCCACGTGTGGCATTTCAATTTCAATTAATTAAAATAAAATTGAAAATGCAGTTCCTTGGTCACACTAGCCACATTTTAAATGTCCAGTAGTCACATGTGGCCAGTGGCCATCATATTGGAGAGCACAGATTTAGAATATTTTCATCATCACAGAATGTTCTATTGGGCCATGCTGCTCCAAGTAACCTACCCAAGTCCGTATGACTATAAGAATCTGGGCTTATAGCCCAGGCTCTACCTGGTAGGTCATACAGCCTTTCCTTGGGATAGTGTATTAGTTTCTCATTGCTACTGTAACAACTTACCAAAACTTAGTGGCTTAAAGCAGCATGCATTTATTATCTTATAGTTCCGGAAATTAGATGTCTGAAATGGGTCTCACTGGGCTGAAATCAAGGTGTTGACAAAGCTGAGTTCCTTTATGGAGGCTCTACCCTGGTAGCACAGTGACCAATGCACTTGGCCACTAACTAAAAGTGGGAGTAGCTTGAAGGTACCAGCTGCTCCACAGAGGAAACATGTGGCAGTCTGCTTCCATTAAGATTTACAGCCTTGAAAACCCTATGGGGCAGTTCTGCTCTGTTTTATAGGGTTGCTGAATCAGAATCAACTCAACAGCAGCGAGGTCGGGTTAGGGGAGAATCCATGTCCTTGCCTTCTCCAGTTTCTAGAGTCCACTTGCATTCTTTGTGGTTTGTGGTCCCCTTCCTCCATCTTCAAAGCCAGCAACCCAGGCTGAGTCATACCCACTGCCATCTCTCCGCCCTCCTCTGCCTCCCTCTTTCACTTATAAGGACCACCTGAATAATCCAGGATATTCTCCCCATCTCAAAGTCATCTGACTAGCAATCTTAATTCCATTTGCAACCTTAATTCCCCTTTTCCTTGTAACCTAACATATTCACAGATTCCAAGGCTAGCATGTGGACATCTTTGGACAGCCATTATTCTCTTACAGATAGAACTCAAGGCCCTCCATAATCTGACCCCTACCTGTTTTTCAACCTTCTTTCCCTCGAATCCTCTTTATATTCCTTGTGCTCCAATGAAACAGAAATGTTCACTCTCCCCTGTATGTGCCACTCATCTTAACAAGCATGATTAGAGCATCTTGGATGAACCAACCTTGTATTCAATTCCAGGCAGGACACAGAGATGGTTCAGAGCACATCCAGGAAGAGGATTTCTTCTCCAGAACTCTGTTTCAGATGCCCTTTTTCCAGAAGTGGCACTTTGAAGTCCCACTCTCAGCCCAGCTTAAATACATCTAAATGCAACCTATCCTAAAATTTCTGTTCCAACACCCACCTCATCCAGGAGACAATGTCAGTGATCCCTCTAGATGCAAGATGTGGCAATAGGCCAATGGCCGAGCATTTGGCTGCATCTGCCAAGAAGTTCCCAGTGACATCTAGGTGCCCCCTTTGGTGACTCCAAGACTAGTATACATACATGCTATGGCATGTGGATCCCAGCATGGACTCTGGGGTCAGAAGGCCTCAGTTTGATTCCAACACAAATAGCTTTACCTTCTAAGTGCAGAACATGCTTCTCCTCTGTACTGTGTATATGTGTCGGGAAAAGGAGGAAAGGCAAGTAGAAATATTAAAATATGTATTTCATAGCGACAATGCCAAGAGCCCTAATACACGGCATAAACAATATACAGAAAATTACTAACAATGCACAAACACTGGAAGAGAAACTAGATAATTGAGAGCTCCTAAAAATCAAACACCTATGCTCATCCAAAGACTTCACCAAAAGAGTGAAAAGATTACCTACAGACTGGGAATAAGTTTTTATCTATGACATTTCCAGTCAGCGTCTGATTTCTCAAAACTACATGATACTGCAAAAACTCAACTAGGAAAAGACAAATAACCCAATTAAAAAACGGGCAAAGGATATGAACAGGCATTTCACTAAAGAAGACATTCACATAGCTAACAGATACATGAGGAAATGCTCACGATCATTATGCAAATCAAAACTACGATGAGATTTCATCTTACTCCAACAAGGCTGGCATTAATCCAAAAAAGACAAAATAATAAATATTGGAGAGGCTGTGGAGAGATTGGAACATTTATACACCGCTGGTGGGAATGTCAAATGGTACAACCACTTTGGAAATCGATTTGATGCTTCCTTAAAAAGCTAGAAATAGAACTACCATACAATCCAGCAATCCCACTCCTCGGAATATATCCTAGAGAAATAAGAGCCTTTACACGAACAGATATATGCACACGCATGTTCATTGCAACACTGTTTACAATTGTAAAAAATGGAAGCAACCAAGGTGCCCATCAACTGATGAATAGATAAATAAATTATGATTTGTTCACACAATGGAATACTATGATAAAGAACAATGATGAATCCTTGAAACATTTCATAACATGCAGGAATCTGGAAGGCATTATGCTGACTGAAATTAGTCATGTGCAAAAGGACAAATACCGTATGAGACCACTATTATAAGAACTTGAGAAATAGTTTAAACAGAGAAGAAAACATTCTTTGATGATTATGAGAGTGGGGAGGGAGGGAGGGTATTCACTAATTAGACAGTAGACAAGAACTATTTTAGGTGAAGGGAAAGACAACACACAATACAGATGTCAGCACAACTGGACTAAACCAAAAGCAAAGAAGTTTCCTGAATAAGCTGAACACTTCGAAGGCCAGTGTAGCAGGGGAGGGGGTTTGGGGGCCATGATTTCAGGGGACATCTAGGTCAACTGGCATAATAAAATCTATTAAGAAAATATTCTGCATCCCATTTTGGAGAGTGGCGTCTGGGGTCTTAAACAGTAACACACGGCCACCTAAGGTGCATCAATTGGTCTCAAACCACCTGGAGCAAAGGAGAATGAAGAATACCAAAGATACAAGGTAATTATGAGCCCAAGAGACAGAAAGGGCCACATAAACTACATCAGCCTGAGACCAGAAGAACTAGATGGTGCCCGGCTACAACCAATGACTGCCCTGACAGGGAACACAACAGAAAACCCCTGAGGGAGCAGAAGAGCAATGGGATGCAGACCTCAAATCCTCATAAAAAGACCAGACTTAATGGTCTGGCTGAGACTAGAAGGACCCCAGAGGTCATGGTCCCCGGACCTTCTGTTAGCCCAAGACAGGAACCATTCCCAAAGCCAACTCTTCAAACAGGGATTGGACAGAACTGTGGGATAGAAAATGATACTGGTGAGGAGTGAGCTTCTTGGATCAAGTAGACACATGAGAATATGCGGGCATCTCCTGTCTGGGTGGGAGATGAGAGGGCAGAGGGGTCAGAAGCTGGCTGAATAGACATGAAAATAGAGAGTGGAAAGAAGGAGTGTGCTGTCGTATTAGGGGGAGAGTAACTAGGAGCATATAGCAAGGTGTATACAAATTTTTGTATGAGATACTGACTTGATTTGTAAACTTTCACTTAAAGCACAATAAAAATTTTTTGAAAAGACAAAGAAAAAAATTGTATTTCATTTCATCTTGCTTATTTCATTCATTTTACTCTTCCAACTGAAATGGAAATTACCAGTATTCCCTACCCTTACATTTTACCCATGTTCTTCTCAGGAACTTTGTTGGGCAGCTGTGTGCTGTGCATCCAGCAAGAATCTGTAAATGCATTGCGTCACACAATGCCAGGGACTTCATGATAGTGATAAATGAACTTAAACTCGAAGAGGACAAATGGAAAATCCAGCCACATTTCCCAGGGTGATTTATAGAGTCATTTACGTTAAGACATTTCAGGGTAAACAGGCCACATCATAGGTGTATTTCTTTTGAGAAATTCAATCACCAAGGAAGAAAGGTAGTTTTTGAACAGCAAGCTCCCTAAATGTAAGCCAGCTACTTCATCTGTTTTCACACTAAAAATAAGGACCTCCAACACAACCAAACCCATTGCTGTCGAGTCAATTCTGACTCACAGTGACCCTATAGGATAGAGTTGATCTGCTGCCACAGAGTTTCCAAGGCTGTGATCTTTAAGGAAGCAGACTGCCACGTCTTTCTCCTGTGGAGCAGCTAGTGGGTTCGAAACTCCACCCTATCAGTTACCAGCGGAGCACTTAACCACTGTGCCACCGGGGCTTCTTCCTATAACGCAAGAGGGGAAAATAATTTTTCAGAATCTTGGACTTACTTGGAGACTACAGAGTACACACAGAGTCCTCTGTTTTGGCACTTTATCGATGATTTAAAGGATTTTTAGAGTAATTTTTGACTCTACGCAATTTTTTGCCTTATGTGCTGGCTTTAAACACCAACTCCCACACAAAATGTAGCTCTTAAGTCCTTCAGCACCTCCAGACTCAAGCATCATTCATATTATATGAGTTTTTTTGAAAGGCTCTCTGATTCTAATCGGAAGTGCTCCCTCTAAATCCCAGTATTCATGTTTGCTTTTAAACAACTCACACCTTGGGTTTATGCCTGGAAGCTCTTCCCAGCCTCATTTCAGCTGCTTTCGGTATTGTGTGCCCTGGCCCCCAAGAGCTGAGAGGTCAGATGGACTTTGAAGTTTAATTATTAAAGCAGCAATTATAAAACTGAGAAGAGTGAGATCGAAAATGAATCCGGCAGCAGATGGCGGGGTGAGAGGAGTCGTGGGGACTGTAATGGCAGAAAACCACAGACACGACCAAGCAATTAGTCCGGGGGTCTACATAACCGAATGAGAAGTAACATGGTGTCCTTTAGGAAATAACAAAATAGACCTTCCTCTTTGTCATTTCCACCTTCTTATCAAAAAAGCAGGTGAAATTCTACAACTTTGCCTGGCCTTTGGGAGCAAGAGAACGGCCCTAGAAGGAGGGAGACTGCAGGTCCTGACTTGATCTTTCAACTCACCAGCTGGCAAGTGACTTCACATTCCTGAGCCTCATTTTCCTATCTGACAAGATAAGAGGGTTTCCCAAAGTGTGTCCCATGGAACACCAGCCATGAAAAGTATTCTGTATGTAAAAAGGTTCTGTAGTCCAGTAAGTTTCGCCTTGCAATTTCGTCTTGGCACACCCCCCTCTTGGAAAGTCACAGTGCACTTTAGCATATGAAAGTTTCTGAGAAGTCCTGAAGTAAAGAAACTTAGCTTAAATCCAGTATCTCCCAAACATTTTTGGAGCATAGATACCTTTTTTGGTGAAATATCAATTAAAGTGTGATCCAAGGAGCGCACTTTGAGAACCCTGAACTCCTTCGTGTAAGTCCTGTGAGGGTAAAGGCCATATCTCCTTGTTCAATACTGTGTTTGGTATAGAATGAACAAGGGGTTGGCAAACTGTGATCCACAAGCTAAGAACGGTTTTTACATTTTTTAATTGATGGGGAAAAAAATCAAAAGAAGTATATTATTTCATGGCACATAAAAATTACATGAAATTCAAATTCCAGTGTCCATAAGTAAAGTTTTTGGAGCACATCCATGCCCATTTGTTTATGTATTGTCTCTGGCTGTTTTAAACTACAAAGGCAGAGTTTAAAAACCTTAGGACCCGCGAAGAATTAAATAAAATGTTTATTATCTGCCTGCTTACAGGAAAAGTTGGCTGATCTCTGGTGTAGATGCTCAACTAAATTGTGCAAATAAATGAATGCCTTTGCAATTTACTATTCTTGAGCTTTCCATACCAAGTCACATTTCCTGGGGAGAGGATAAGGTTATAACCAGTTCTAGAATGAGGCCTTCCTCTTTCCAGTTGGTCTTCATTATCTTCTTTTTTCTGGTTCCAGCTACATCTTAGTTGAGCAAGGGCTTGAGCTGAGTAGCTGCTGGACTTCCAGGTCTTCTATCCACCCCATGGGTTTCAGCTAGTTTGCTTTACGGCAGTCTTTCCTGGATAGCAGTAATGCTCAGGTAGCCATGTCAGGAAAGACTAAAAAGGAATTGAAGTTTGGGTGGCTCTGGCTGAGAAGTCAGAGTTTACAAAAGCATTCCCGCTGTTTTTTATTGGGGAAAGGAAGAGATGAACATGGGCAAAAAGAGGAAAGATGAGAAGGGGCACCTTGGGCTTCTTTGTAGATATTCTGATGTTCTTGTTTGGTGCCATCGAGTCGGCTCTGACGCAGAGCGACCCTATGGATAACAGACAAAATGTTGTCCAGTCCTGTGCCATTGTGGGGATTGCTATGCTTGAGTCCATTGCTTTGGCGAGTGTGTCATTCCATCTGACTGATGTGAAGCCATGAAAATCAGCTCCCTGAAAAATGGCCTGGAATGTGAATACTCACTGCTCTAACCCAAACCAAGGAAACAGTACTGGGCACTGGAGTCAGAAAGACATGGTTCAAATCCTGGCTCTGCCACTTAGTTTCCATGTGACCTTAATCAACAAACTTTACTCCTCTGGAAAACAGATGAACTAGAGTCACATTGAGGATTAAATAAGGCTGCTTTCATCTGACAACCATCATTACAAGTCTTTATCTCTTTTAACCCTCACCACAGCCCTGAGGAAGAACTGCTATTCTCATCCCTATTTTACAGATGGGAAAATTGAGACACAGAGAGGTCAAGTGGCAGAGTCTGGATTCGAACCCATGCCGTCTGGCTCTGGCATCTATGCTCAAACCACTCTACATGCTCTCCCTTCAGGAAAGGTCCAGGACGCACAGACTGGCACATTGATAAATGTCAGTTTTTAAATGCCTCTTAAGATTTAAAAAAGGCAAAAAAAAAAAAAAAAGCAGAAAACCAATAAGGTGTATTAAGAGCAAGGCATCTGGAGTCACACTGACGTAGACTCCAATTGTCCCTCCAGTTTACTAGTAGTATTTAACGAATATCATGTGAAAATCCAGCGTGTTACTTAACCCCCAAACTTCAATGTCCTCTGTGAAATGAAGGCGATAGTGTCTACTTTACTGTGCTGTTTACAGATTAGTCGAGATTATGTCTATGGAGACCAACAGACAGTGTGGAACATGATCATGGCACAATATCTCATAGTAACTGTTTTTATGATCTTGACCCTCCTGTCCTGCCTGCTCTGTCCTTGAAATACTCTTCGTTCTTTCAGGCTCAGCCCAAATCCTCCTTCTCAGACAAGATCTCTCCTGGGCTTCTTGTTAGAATTCCGTCTCCCTTGGATGCTAATCTCCCTTGGATGCTGCAAACAGTTCATGCACTCAGCTGCTAACCAAAAGGTTGGAGGTAGGAATCTACCCAGAGGCTCTTTGGTAGAAGGGCCTGGTGATCTACTTCTGAAAAATCAGCCACTGAAAACCCTGTGGAGCACACTTCTACCCCGATACACATGGGGTCGCCCTGAGTCAGGATGGACTCAATGGCAACTGGTAGTGGGTATATTGTAGAAGGAGCTTTGTATGGGTCTGCCTCCCCCACTACACGGCGAGCTACTGAGATTAGGGGCGATGACTCCTTCACTTTGGTATTTTAGTAAAGGCCTACCTGAAAATACCACTGTTCACCTCTTAGCATCTCAGGGCAGAAACCCCATGTATGATCCTCTTTTCCCTTAGCCCCATGTTATTCTAGTCACCAAGTGCTGGCTAGCCCACCTCCATCCCCTTCTCCCTTCTCCTTCCATGGCCCTAGTCCAAGCACCCATGCTGCAGAGAGAGAACTGGGTCTCTCCACTTCCTAAGGATCCTGCCCAATTCTGCAGCCAGAACAAGTTGGTTTTTTTTTAATGTATGGATCATGTCATTCCCTCCTAACCAATCCTCAGGATAAAGACTCAAATCCTCAATATGCCCTACCCACATTTCCCCCACCCCCGTTTCTTCTCTGTTCCGCTGTAGTTACCCCAGCCCTCCCTCTCCCCCTCAGACTCGACAATCCATATTTGCTGGGGTTTTTGCCAGGAAGGCCCTTCCCCTCCTGCTCCCCACTTCACTCGCCACCTGGCTCACATCTCCTCATCCTTCAGGGAGCTCTTTTGACAAGACCAGAAGCCCCACCGGGTGCCTTCATAGCACCCTCCACTTCTTCATGGCACTTAGCACAACTGGAGCTACATGACTGCTTGTCCATGGTTCATTTATCCTCTGTTTTTCCCTGTAGGTCAGCACTGTCCATCCAAACTACCTGCAAGTCATTTTAAATGTTCTAGCAGCACTATGCAAAAAAATGAGAAGAAGCAGGCGAAATTAACTTTAATAATGTATTTTATTTTACCCAATATCCGAAATATTACTATTTGCCCCGGTGGCACAAACGGTTAACTGCTGGGCTGCTGATCGAAGGGTTGGGAGTTCGAGCCCACCAGCAGCTCTGTAGGAGAAAGATGTGGCGGCCTGCTTCCATAAAGATTACAGTCTTGGAAACCTTACGGGGCAGTTCAGCTCTGTCCTATAGGGTCATTATAAGTCAGAGTCGATTTTGAGTATTCTCTGCAGGAGTAGATTGCCAGGTCTTTCTCACGCAGAGCGCTGGGTAGGTTCGAACCATCAACCTTTTTGTTAGCAGACAAGCAGTTAACCACTATGCCCCCGGGGCTCCTTGGCAAACCGCTGCTAGCCCCCAAATGACAACTCCCAAGCTGAGCTGTATAGTCCCAGAGCCTTCTAGGAAACTTTCTTGGCATCTCTCTGGGCAATCTACCACCCAGCCAGATACGAACATGTTCCCCTAAAGATCTGCCCAAAGCAACTTTATTAAAAAGCCTTACCATGAAAGATAGGAAAAGTTTTGTGAGAAAAGTTTCCTTTCTATTACCTTGTAAATCCTCTAGACTGATAGGTATTATGTAAGCGGCATTTACATGCTGTGTCCCAGCCACTGCAGATGTTATTTTGAAGCTCTCTGTAGAGCTACTGTATTATCAGTGGAGATTTCCTTCAGGAGTCAGGCTTCAATTTCTCTAAACGAGGCTGCGAAGTGAGTCAGAGTTAGCACTCCATCCCCAGGTTGTGGGGTTGGGAGGCAGGGTGTGGGCACCTGTGGGTACGTGTGAGGCAACAAGGAACACGGTCGGCTCCTCTCAGGTTCCTGGTCTTTCTTTACTCCCTCCAAACATTAGACCTGGGTTAGTCAGAAGAAAAATCTCCTTCTCTCTCAGAAGCTTTTGTTGTAAACGAAGGGAAGGTAATCACCGAGAGATAGTAGATGCAAAAATAGAAACACATTCTGTTTTTATAAGTGAAACAAAGAGCTGCACAAAAATATCAGCATTTGATGTGATTTTTGTTCTGAAAGGCATACCCCGTGTTCATGTTTAAAAAAGAGATCTGGAAGATTATATTTCAAAGTATTAATTACAGCTATCACTAGCTGGTAAAAGTACGAGTGGTTATTATTTCCTGCATGCTTGGGTGACCTGTGGTTTGGAACTTACTCCAAGTGGGTGTGTGTTATGGTGTATGACAAGGTCACAGCTGAACCTTTAAAGTGGACACATACATATATTCATGTGTGACCCCAAATCCTCCAACCATTTTACCTGCCACAATAGTTTTGGAATTTCCCAGGAAGCCCATTGCTTCTTAGGCTTTTCAGTAAGTGACTTTGTCCCTTTCAAGTTGAAAATAGCCCCAGGAACAAAAAACCAGCCCTTGGCGCCATCAAGGACAGAAGCACTGCAGCCTCCCCAAGGTGTTAGGAGAAAGCACCCCCTCATTGTGGGCTGCCTGGGGTGAGAAACCCTTCCCAGGATTGGGAGGGAGTCTGAGGACTGGTCCAGCAGCCTTGCAGGATATTCAGTCTGGTCAAACAGGAAAACCAAACCGGTTCCCATCAAGTCAATTCCAACTCATAGCAACCCTATAGGATAGAACAGAACTAACCCATAGAGTTTCCAGGGAGCAGCTGGTGGATTCAAACTCCTGACCTTTTTGTTAGCAGCTGAGCTCTTAACCACTAAGCCACTAGGGCTCCATGTCATTTAAGGTGCTAAAAGGACCACCCAAGCTTTCTTCTGTTTTGGTGAGGGTTACTTCAATGAGCCATTGACCCCTGTCCTGAGAGAAGAGCTCAAACTGAGGACTTTGGCAAGGATTTTGGCTCACCGAGAAGTGCTTCAAGACATGCCATGGTTTGAATTGCCCTCACCTGAAAGCCGGGAGGCAGTGGTGGTTCAGTGGTAGAGTTCTCGCCTTCCATGCAGGAGATCCAGGTTCGATTCCTGGCCAACGTACTTCATGTGCAGCCCTCACCCATCTGACAATGCAGGTGTGTATGTTGCTATGATGCTGAGGTTCTAGCAGAGCTTCCAGACTGAGAAGGGCTGGGAAGAAAGACCTGGTTTTCCACTTCTGCAAATCAGCCAGTGAAAACACCACGAAGACCTGAACCCCGACCTCTCATGGAGATGGTACAAGATCTGGCATCGTTTTGCTCCACTGTGCCTGATGTTGCCGTGAGTCAGGGGCCAACTCAACAACAGCACAACAACGGCCTGGGGGCTGCCTCCCCAGACAGAACCCAGGCCAACTGCTTCTCAACCAGGGTAGGTTCTGCTCCCCAGGGGACATTTGGCAATGTCTGGAGACATTTTTGGTTGTCCCACTTTGGGGGGTAGGGAGATGTTCCTACTGGCAGCCAGCAATAGAGGACAGGGATGCGGCCAAACATCCTACAATACACAAAACGGCCTGCCACGAGAAAGGACTTTCCAGCCCAACATACCAAGAGCACCGACGTTGAAAAACTGTCCTAGACAATGAAGGAAATTATCTGGATGCTTTGAAGGAAGGCACAAAACATTGATACCAGCCGTATTCTCCATGGCCAGCAGGCCAAAAGAGGGTGTGGGTCTAGTTTTAGGAATTCTTGGAAAGTTCTGTAATATCTTGACTACAGTACCTATCAGTGAGTACCCCTTAGGACAAGCACGGAAAATGCCTGATCTAATCTTTCAGTCGGGATAGTCAGGTTGGCTGCTTTGAAAACAGACCTTGACACACCCTTTGGGGTATGAGATGTTTTTTTAGGATCCACACCTGTGAAGAGAAGAGGATTAGGCGGGGGAGGTAGAATGCAAGCATGACAAAGCCTCAGGCAACCTGAAGGGGGAGCTCTGGAGCCAGTATTTCCTCTCAGAGTTGTCCCACAGTGGGCTGCATGGCTACCTTTATAACTACGCCCCACCACCACCCACCTGGCTCATTACCGGCCGAGGGCACCCCAGGAAGGGCATGACTTCCAGTTAGGGGGCTCTCTGCAGCTGCAGCTGACCCTAAAGGAGCTGACAGCTGGGGCGTCTACTGACCACACTCCACCCAGAGAATCTGGGTGACATATCTCCATGTCTACCATAGGGTGCAAGAGACTCAGCTGAAGAGTGCAACAATCCATTAGCAATGTCTGCCGGAGTAGGGAATGGCAACAACTGTACCAGCTGTTCGGCCACTGTGCTTTAGAGGATAAGGCCTATGATTGGAATATCACGGTGATACCTCAGGGTAAATTGTGCCCAGGAAAAAAACAAATAAGCAAGCAAGTAACTGGCTGCCTTCAAGTTAACTATCTATTGGGCTGGATTGAACATGGAAAAGCTCTTTTGGTTTCTAATAATTGCTCGTCCTTCCTTTGTCTCTTCTACATTCACTTGTTAAGTACCCATTCTGTGCCAAGCATGGAGCTTGATGTTGGAATATGACAGAGAAGAGTAAGCCACATATAAGGGATGATTTTAGCACTGAAGTCTTCAACCTTCACTTCCTGAGTGATGGGTTTGGATTTTTCCCGTTTAATTACGTTTGTGCAATCAGCCCACGGGCTTCAACAGCCCCAGCTAGGGGGACCCATACTACAGTAAAGGAGTCTTTGGGGTTCCACCTGACCCTCTCCTCTAGCTTTGACTTTGGAGGTCAGGTAAAAAGAAGGTCTACTGTCACAGTTATAGTATCACTGCAGACTAGGTTAAAGCAACTGTATTCCATCTGGAAGAAGAAAAGGGAAAAGATTGAGGACCCAGTATACTGTGTGAGTAGCTAGAGACCTCACACAGCTAATAACAGTAGTAGTACTAGTGGTAGTAGTAATAGTAGTTAATATTGTAATAAAGTATACCTGGTAACTTTTATGAAACATTTACTGTGTGGTAGATACTTTGCTAATCACTTTATATAAATAGCACTTTATATAAATAGGCTTCAATACTTACTGACTTCTTGAAATTAAAAGGATGAGAGGAATAAAGAGTTCAACTGATGGTCTTTGTTCTCTAGCCTTACCTACAACCAGATAGGGCGTGTCTTTTTTTTTTTTTTTTTAATATTTTATTGTGTTTTTGGTGAAAATTTACACAGCAATTTAGGTTCCCATTTGACCATTTCTATACAAACTGTTCAGTGACACTATTTACATTTTTCACAATGTGTCAACATGCTTTTTAATTGCATTCTGGTCATTCCATTTCCAGTATTCCAGTTTCCCTGCCCCTTCCCTTCTCTTCTTTGTTTTGGAGTAATTGTTGGCCTTTTAGTCTTATATAGGCGATTTTTTTCATGAAGCACCATACTCACGGGCAATATCCTTTATTTTGTGTGCCAATCTGTTACATGGAAGACAGCTCCCTGGCCAACCAACTGAAAGAGATCCATATTTATGCTCATCCCAAAGACAAGTTGTCCAGCAGGATGTGGAAATTATCAAACAGTATCATTAATATAATAAAAGAAATTTTACTGAAAATCACTCAAAAACAGTTGCAGCAGTACATTGACAGGAAACTATCAGAAAGTCAAGCTGGATTCAGAAGAGGGCACAGAACAATGGAAATCACTGCTGATGTCAGATGGATCTTGGCTGAAAGCGGATGTTCACCTGTGTTTTATTGACTGTGTTTTGTTGACTACCCAGAGGCATTCAACTGTGTGGATCATAACAAATTATGGGTAATATTGCTAAGAATGGGAATTCCAGAACACTTAATTGTGCTCATGAGGAACCTGTAGATACACCAAGAAGCCGTTGTTCAAGCAGAGTAAGGGGATGCTGCATGATTTAAAATCAGGAAGGGTGTGCGTCAGGGTTCTATCCTTCCACCATACTTACTCAATCTGCATACTAAGCAAACAATCCAAGAAACTGGACTATATGAAGAAGAATGTGGCATCAGAATTGGAGGAAAATTCATTAAGCTGTGATAAGCAGATAACCCAACCTTCCTTGCTGAAAGCAAAGAGAACTTAACGCACTTACCAATGAAGAAGAAAGATCACAGCCTTCAGTAGGGATTACACTTCAACATAAAAAAATAAATAAAAATCCTCACAAGTGGACCAATAAACAACATCATGAAAATGGAGAAAATATTGAAGATGTCAAAGATTCCATTTTCCTTGGACCCACAATCAACGCCCATGGAAGTTTCAGTCAAGAAATCAAACAACGTATTGCATTGGGCAAATCTGCTGCCAAAGACCTCTTTGAAGTGTTGAAAAGCAAGTCACTTTGAGGACTAAGATGCACCTGAACCAAGACACGATATTTTCAATCACCTCATATGCATGTGAAAGCTGGACAATGACCAAGGAAGACTGAAGAATTGATGCCTTTGAATTATGTTGGTGAAGAGTATCGAATATACCATGGGCTGCCAGAAGAGCAAACAAATCTGTCTTGGAAGAAGTACAGCCAGAGAGCTCCTTGGAAGCAAGAATGGCAAGACTACATCTCACATACTTTGGACAAATTATCAGGAGGGACCAGTCCTTGGAGAAGGACACCATGATTGCTAAGGTAGAGGGTCAACAAAAAAGAAGATGACTCTCGATGAGATGGAATGACACAGTGGCTACAACAAAGGGCTCAAATATAACAATGATTGTGAGGATGGTTCAGGGTTGGGCAGTGCTTCGTTTTGTAGTACATAGGGTTGCTACGAGTTGGAACCAACTTGACGGCACCTAACAACAACAACAACAACACCTGTGCACACGTGGGTACACCTGAGGGTGGTGTCTTTTAAGATGCTGAATAATGTTAGATAAGGAACTCTTTAAATCTAATGTTACTGTTCCCTACAATAAACACAAATTACACTTGTTTCAGATCCAACAGAATATCTGGCCTGACTCCACAGCCACGTGTGCTAGCAGCAATGTTTGTGATATATCAAGAACACAATAAAACTGCCAATTTTTCCTATCTAAATCCATCCACAGAGAGCTTAGATGATGAGCTAACCAAATGAGATGCCGTTAATTACATTCTGAGGTAATTTTGATCCAAAAGGGATCGTTTTGCTCTTTCCAACTGAAAGTAAATCACTTATTATAGATGAAGGAGTATAATTTTGGAGCTGGATGAAGTATAAGGTAACAACACTGAATGGAAGCTATTACGCAGATGTCCTGGTCTGCAGCTAGCTTTTTTATCAGCCAGTGAAAATGTGCCTGTTTGATCCAGGCGGGGTTCCCAATGAGGAAAAACATCGTGTTTTTTAATTATTTAGCATGTATTTCACACCGTCAACTAGATTTCCTCTTTGTCTTAATAAAAAGAAGGTCATCCGAATAAACATTCTTCTCAAAACAGGAAAGAGCTTTCCGATGGGTAGTGATTTCCCCTCATGAAGATACTTAAGCTGATCCAGGATCATCACTGGAAAAGTTGTAGGGGAAATTCATCTAAGTTAGTCTACGGGATAAGGATTTGGGGCACTGGTGGCGCAGTGGTTAAGAGCTACGGCATGCTATGGCTGCTAACCGAAATGTCAGCAGTTCAAATCCACCAGCCACTCCTTGGAAACCCTATGGGGCAGTCCTATAGGGTCACAATAAGGCGGAATCACTTAACAGCAATAGGTTTGGTTTTTTGGTTTATCTCAAAGAGCATTTATTTAATGAATGTTTGTGGATTCCTTTTCTTGGGCCAGACACTGTGGGATGGAACTTTGCAGAGGTCGCAGATCCTACCTTCCAGCAAAGCACAGGCGCAGTGGTTAAGAGCTCAGGCTACTAACCAAAAGGCCGACAGTTTGAATCCACCAGCCAGCCACTCCTTAGAAACCTTATGGGGCAGTTCTACTCTGTCCTATAGGGTTGCTATGAGTTGGAATCAACTCAATGGCAACAGGTTTTGGATTTGGGGTTAATCCCTTTTAAGGAGTCCCTGGGTGGTGCTTGCCTACTAGCTGGAAGGTTGGCAGTTCGAACACACCCAAAGGCGTCTCAGGAGACAGGCCTGGTGATCTGCTTCTGAAAGGTCATGGCCTTGAAAGCCCTATGGAGCAGTTCTACTCTGCATATACGGGGTCATCATTAGTCAGAATTGACTCAACGGCAACGAACAAAAACAACAACCCCTTTTCTCTCTGAGATTCTACAACTTCTTAGTGAAGTTTACATCACATCTCTCTTTTTTACCTTTTAAATTTTTTGAGGGGCTCAACTTTTTAAATAATACTTACTTGTGTGTATGTTTTAGAGAAATAGAGGAAGGTAACATCTCACCTTTCTGGTAGCATTTAGCTGTTACTGCATAGCAAACCACCCCAAAGCTCAGTGACTCAGAATGATAATCATCTATTGTCACAGTTCATGGGTCTGCGAGTCAGTTAGAGATTAGATGATCCAGAAGGAGCTCAGCTGGACAGTTCTGCTCATCTTGGCTAGACTCTCGCGTCTGTGGGTTGGCTGAGGGTTTTACTCTAGATTGGACTGGCTGGAACAGCCTGTTTGGGGCAGTTCTGCTGTGCATGTTTCTCATCCTCCTCCTGGGGCCAGTGGTCATATCTTCTTGTGACAATGACCAGAGACAAGTCTCCTTGAGACCTATGTTCAGTACTGGTATGCCCTAGCCTCCACCTCATTCCAGAGAGCAAAGCAAGTCATATGGCAGAACCCAAATTCAAGAAGTGTGCATATATTCTGCTCTTATGGAAAAACTACAAAGTCACACGGCAAAGGGTGTGGATATAGGAGGGATGAAAGACCAACCAACTGAAGCAGTCCACTCCATTCCACCCCAGCTGGTAGGTAAGTGGAGCCTAGAGAGGGAGAGGTTGAAAAGCTGTCAAGATTTCTCCTCTCTGAAGAAGAAGAGAAACTGAGGGCCAGCATAGGAGAGCCCCATTGCATGGATCAGAAGAAAGGGTGCCCACTCGTCTATGCCAAGAAATTTGGGAGACAGCTATGTGGCCAATCAACTGGAAGCGATCCATATTTGTGCCCATTCCAAAGAAAGGTGATCCAAAGGAATGTGGAAATTATCAAACAATATAATTAATATATCATGCCAGTAAAATCTTGCTGAAGATGATTCAAAAATGATTGCAGCAGTACATCGACAGGGAACTGCCAGAAATTCAAGATGCGTCCACATCCTAATCGCCCCCCAAAAAACTAAACCAAAACCTGTTGCCATAGAGTCAATTCCGACTCATAGCGACCCCAGAACCTGTGAATGTGGCCTTACTTTGAAAAAGTCTTTGCGGGTTGAATTAAGGATCTTGAGATGAGCAGACCTTCCTGAATTGCCCAGGTGGGCCGTAAGCTCAATGACAAGTTCTCTTTTAAGAGAGAGATAGAGGGGGATTTGACAGACAGATAGGGGACAGCCAAGTAAAGATGGAGGTGGAGATTGAAGTGATGTGGCTACAGGCCCAGCAGAGCCAGGGCAGCCACCAGAAGCCGGAAGAGGCAAGGAACAGATTCTTCCTTAGAGCTCCTGGAGGGAGTGCGACCCTGCCAGATTCCAACCTTCTGGCCTCCAGAGACATGGGAGAATGAACTTCTATTGTTTTAAGCCTCCACATTTGGAAAAACTAACAAAATCATGTTATTAAAATGGAGCATATTAGTAAATAAAAAGAAGAATCAAGGTTCTGGAGGCAAATCGATTATGACACAAACAAAAGGTCAGATTCCTGCCCCTGAAAGCAAGGTCCACAGGTGATGGAGATGGTTTGCCCTCGGCTATTAGCCTAAATTCAAACCCACCCAGCGGTGCCTCGAGAGAAAGACCTGGCAGTCTGCTTCCGTAAAGATTACAGCAGAGAAACCCTGTGGAGCAGTTCCACCGTGTACCACACGGGGCAGTCAGGAGTCAGAATCAAGTAGATGGCAGTGGGTGTGGGGGGTGTGTGTCCCCAAGAGCAGCTCTCATTCCCTTCCCTCCAAACAACTCCCCCCCACCCCCACTGTCATCTCCAGTCTGGGCACTCTCCCCGGGCCATGTCCAAAACTGAGGCCCACTGCAACGAAGCAAAGGGGGAAAAAAAAAAAAACCTTTTTCTTGGTTCTGGCACAGGCAGATTAAATACTAATTAATCGAATCCAGACTTTGGAAAACAGAAGTTTATAATTTTTTTTCCTTAGAAGCCCAAGTGATGGCAGGTGAAGACTCACGTATCTGCAGCTGTGTGCTCATAATCCATCCACAGCATACCTTGCCAGAGGGGGTGAGAGTTTCCCAGACCAGCTTTGGTCTCTCCCAGCTGAAGAATGATCACACCACCTGGAAGAAGGCAGTCAACTCCTTTCACAGGTGTCACCAATCTCATTACCGACCAATTCCAACTTAGATCAGCTTAGAACCATGGCCTGACCACAGCGTGGACTTTCTCTGTATTCCCACAACCCACATTATTGCTGTCTGAGTGACCAATTTTGACTACGAAATGAACGTTGTTTTACACTTAACCCGTTGCCGTCGAGTCAATCTCGACTCGTAGTGACCCTATAGGGCAGAATAGAACTGCACCATTTGGTTTCCAAGGAGCACCTGGTGGATTTGAACTGCCGACCTTTTGGTTAGCAACCATAGCTCTTAACCACTATGCTACCAGGGTTTCTGTTTTACACTTAGCTTAAAAAGCTCTGCCCGAGTATCATTCAGCCATAAAGAGAAACGAAGTCCTGATACATGCTACATGGCTGAACCTTGGAAACATTACACTGACCAAAATAAGTCAGACACAGAAGGACAAATATTGGATGGACTCACCTACATGAAATATCCAGAATAGGCAACTGCATAGAGACCAGGTTTTCTCAGTGGTTACCGGGGGCTGGGGCACAGAGGAGAGGGAGGTATTGCTTAAGACACACTGGGTTTCCTTTAGGAGTGACGAAAAGCCTTTGGAAATGAACAGAGGTGACAGGTGTACAGCATGGTGAATGTAATTAATGTCACTGAATTGTGCGTTAAAATTGGTTACATGGTAAATTTTTTGTTATATATGTTTTACCACAATAAAAAAAAAATTTTTTTTAAACCACTGCCAAATGACTTATGCTGCTTCTCACAACAAAACCATAAGACAGAAATGGGGCAGGCATTAATAATGTAATAATATAATACAATCTACTACCATAATGAAGCCCTGGTGGCATAGTGGTTAAGAGCTCGCCTGCTAACCGAAAGGTTGGCAGCTCGAATCCACCAGCCGCTCCTTGGAAACCCTGTGGGGCAGTTCTACTCTGTTTTATAGGGTTGCTATTTTTATGAGTCAGAATCAACTATCATAATATTAAAAAAAAAAAAGTATTATCATAATATTATGGAATAATAATATATACGTTTTCTAGAAGAAAAAGCTGGCCTTTAGAGAGGCTAAGTGACTTGTCCAAGTCCCAGCCTTTAACTCCAGTGATGCCCTCCACCCACAATGGCTCCTCTGGACCGACCCATCCACACTGGACGTAAAGAAAAGACAAGCCCCTTTCCCACTGTCCATTGCTCCCGTAGCCGGGAGAAGAGGTGTCCCTGGGCTGAAAATGAATTATCTGCATGGACACATGCAAAAGGGGACGAATATCAAGGCATTTGTAATCAATCAAGCTGCCCACATCCTCTGATTCAATTACCAGTTCATTGCTCACAGTTTGCTTTATCTTAAAAAATATTCATTAAAAAAAAATATATTAGCCCCAGGCTGAACTCCATTTTGTGCTAAGTGTGGCATTATCCTCTGTGATCAACAAACTGTTCTGCTCCCCTGCTGGGTTGAGTCTTGTGATATCCAGGGAAGGAGATCTGACAGCCTACATCTGTTTCAAACATATTTGTCTAAGTACATAGCTCTCCAAAGGCTTGATTCCGATATTTCCTTGGCGGATCATTAATAAGTCAAGTTTTCAGGTGGTCATTCTCTACAGGGCTATAAAAAGAAAATTAAAAGCAAGATCAATTCTGCTTTTTAAAAATGCTGGGAGAAAAAAAAAATTCCTGCATTTTTTATGACTTCCAGAAACCGAAAAACTTCTTTTCTAAAGATATTTCCTGTCTCTCTTTTGTGGGTCAAAGAGGCAAAAAGCAATTTGAATCGAAGGCAAGAGACCTAAATTTACACATTCCAAGTCATTTATTCCACAAATACACAGGGAGAACTCGCTTTAGCCAGGCGCAAAATGAAGTCCCCCATCTTAAGAAGCATGCATTGTACTGGGCAAAGTCAGACAATGAGCAGTTAATTACATCAAGTTAGTGCTCTTGTTTTTAGCAAAACTTGTTCAGCGAATCAAGTCTGAGCACTCAGACTGCTGCCCTCACCCAGACACCATGAACTGGAAGATAACAGAAAGCTATACACACAGTCAGAGCAGCTGGCCTCGTAGCTACAGTTTAATTTTAGACAACCAAGTAAAAACTGTCCATGACAGCCAGAGTCACAAAAAAACAGCCCCTTGGAGACACTGAAAATTCTACTCTTGCAGAGGAGTGTTTAAAGTTGCAGACTGCTCCCGAGGGTGGTGGTCCCCTGGAAGGGAGTATATATTTGCCAGGTACTCCTGGAGCCCAGGGGGCTCCTTCCAGTTTCTTGCTCCTGTTCTGCTGTTGTACTGATACACATTCCCAGAGACTGTGGGGGAAGAGAACACAGAACACAGGAACGTGAATTACAAGGCAGGCATCAAGCACTTATTTGTCCACAGATGCTTATTGACCCTTTGCTATATACGCAGTAGAGTGACAAGTTACTTGTCTTCTCCAGTCCTGCTCTGTTACCAAAGGAAAAACTAGAGGCAGAACTTGAAGTAGCATGTGACTTCACAGGCGCTAACCCGTTCCCTATCTCCTCCACCACCACCACCGTGTCCTTCAGAAAATGTACCTCTGTTCTCAGTCAGCCTCAGGGAAGTCACATTATTGCTTACAGCCTCAGTCTTCTCATCTGTAAAATGAGCAGCATGCTAGTTCCTTCCAGACCTGACATTTTTATTATAAAGTACGGGTTCCTGCTTTAAACTTGAAACGGTATTTCATGGCCTTTTAAAGAAGGACCACTGTGGCTATCCCTTAGTTCCCTGTCCAGAGCAGAGCCTGCTGTGAGCCCCTGAGGCCTTCCAAGTCCCAAGGATTCCTGATTCCAAAGTGCTACCATGGAAGGAGTGGGCCCGGAATGTCCCATCGTGGCCATCATTGATAGCAGGCTTCCAAGAAGACAGGAGAGACTGCTTATAGGCAAAGTGGAAGGCCACACCATATGCCCTTACTTTGACAGTCCCTAACAGACACTTGTCTGGCGTCCAAAATCCCCCTCTTGGGTGCTAGACCTGTTCTTGTAGGTCCCACATTTTCTCTTGCATTTTGGTAAAAATATTAAAGTCCTGTGTTCAATGTAAATGTGCAACCATAATGGGCAAACCTGCATCATTATTAGCCATGTCTAAAGCAAACCCTTGCCGTTGAGCTGATTCCGACTGATAGCAACCCTATGGGACAGAGAAGAACTGCCCTCTAGTGTTTCCAGGGAGCAGCTGGTGGATTTGAACTGCCCACCTTTTGGTTAGCAGCCGAGCTCTTAACCACTGCACCACCAGGGTGCCATTCGCTAGGTCTACCATAATCTAATTCATGTATAAGTTCAGTGCAGTCCAATACAGGGGCCATGATACACACATGTTTACCGAGTACTTGAAATGTGACCAGTCTGAACTTAGATGAGCCATAGGGAAAAATACCATCAGATTTCAAAGACAGTATGAAAGGATGTAGAATATTTCATTAATTTTTTATATCAGTTACATAATATTGGGGTATATTGGGTTAAACGAAAATATTTTTTAATTGCCTCTTTAGCACAAGGGAATTCTTTATGGTGAAGGAAGAGCTCTGTATCTTGACTGTGGTAGTGATTATAAATGGCTATATCTATACAGGTGGTTATGTGTCTATAAAAAAAATAAGTGACTATAAATAACCGTGCACACAGACATCTTAGAAATAAATGAGTGGGTGCAACAACGTGGGCAATCTGAGTAACATGCAGTCTGCAGCCTGGTTAGCTGTACAGCACCACTGTCCATTTCCTGGCTTGGCAATGTACCACTTACATAAGATGCTGCCATTGGAGAAAGCAGGGCCATGGGCACACAGTACCACTCTCAACCTTTTCTTATTTTTATTTTTACAACTTATTGTGAGTCTATAATTATTTTAAAACAAAAGTTTGAAAAAGAAATATAACCTACCAAACTGTTCTAAAATTTTTTATCCTAAAGTGAACCACTTTACATGGTGTCCAAGGGTATATCAGCCCACCCTCCGTGGAAACAATAAGAGTAATATGCAAGAGTAAAGAGGAAGGTAAATATGGCCTGAAATATAGTACGAAGTCAATCAATTGTCATTTCTTAGGTGATTAAGATGGAATTAATAAATAAAAGGAATAAAACAATAATAATAATAATAACATTACTGTTGTATTATGATAATAGTGTATAGTAATACATACACTGATATATATAACAGTAATATACATCACTATATGTAACAGTAAACCCAGTGCCATCAAGTCAATTCCGACTCATAGCGACCCTAGAGGACAGTAGAACTGCCGCATAGAGTTTCCAAGGTGCACCTGGTGGATTTGAACTGCCGACCCTCTGGTTAGTAGCCGTAGCTCTTTACCACTACGCCATCAGGGTTTCCATATATTACTATAGGTTATATATATCACTATGTATATATTACTATATAGTATTTAAATATATACTATGTATTTAGCAGACGAGCTATTAACCACTATGCCACCAGGACTCCTGTACTATAAATACTCCTATAGGATTTACTATATGCCAGACTCTGCTTATATTGATTCACTTTAATCTATTTAGCATCCTTATGAGGCAGGTACATATTATTAGCCCCATTTTCCAGATGAGGAACCTGAGGCGCAGAGATGTTAAGTAACTTGGCAAAGCCACACCATTTGTAAGTGTCAGACCTAAATTTGAACTCAGGGAGTCAGGCTCCGAAGCTGTGAATACTGGGTCGCTGAGGACAGGGGCCTTATCCTATTTGACTTTGATTAGGCTTTCTTGACTAAATCAGTGCCGAACACATCACATCCTGGGTTCCACAGAACATTCAATAAATGATGGTGTATCCCAACACATATACAGCTGAACCAATTTTTTTATTTTAAAATATTTATCTTCTTTAGCCTAGTGTGAAACTTCAATATGCTGAGTCAGCCTGCAAAAATCCGTTAATTGAAAAATGATCCTTCTGACAGAGTCACTGTGCTGAGGTGGACAACTCACTTCCCTGACAACCTCTCCTCATGGCCACAAATTCACACCACCAGTCTGTAATAGATGCTGGAACTTGGAAATGAATCGCAGAGACACTCATGTCACATCTAGTCTCAACACAAGCCACATACGTCAGCCCAAACATGTGGCACCTGTGTCCTCGCTACTGAGACACTGAAGGCAACAAAGTAATCGTCGAAGGCTGAGTCGGTGCAGTGACGCCACTGCCTGTTGCCTTACTGGAGTCCCTCGTGTGCAAATGGTAAATGTGCTCAGCTGCTAACAGAAAGGTTGGAGGTTCCAGTTCATCCAGCTGTGCCTCGAAAGAAAGGGCTGGAGATCTACTTCCCCCAAAAAAACAGCCATTGAAAACCCTATGGAAGGGGGGCCAAGATGGCTGACTAGGTAGAAGCTACCTCGGATCCCTCTTGCAACAAAGACTCGGAAAAACAAGTGAATCGATCACATACATGACAATCTACGAACGCTGATCATCAAACACAGATCTAAGGAGTTGACCTGAGTGACAGAGACTGAGAACGAACAACCACGGGGAAGCAGCGACTGTTTTCGGAGCCTGGAGCCAGAGTCCCAGTCAGGAAACCTTGGTGCCGGGCTTTGGACTAGGCACAGGTGGGCTGAGCACGGCATACTGTGAGGGCGCAAACACGGGGCGCAGCCCTAGCCCCCTGAACTGACCTCGGGGGAAGCACAGCCAGTGCACGCAGGCAGCGCAGCGACGCGGCTGACAGGAGGAGAAGTCACCGGGAGGCAGCGACTGGTTTTGGAGCCAGGAGTGCAGCGTCCCAGCCGGGGAACCTTGGTGCTGGGCTTTGGGTTGGGAGCAGAGGAACTAACCACAGCTTCTGAGACAGCACAAGCACGGGACATGGGCCTGACCCTCGGGGGCAATCTCTACCCAGCCAGCGCACACAGTTGACGCGCCCCTCGGGAATCTCAGATAAAACAGTCATCCCAAGCAAGATAAGTAACTTTGGCCATATTCTGGGGTGCTACTACAAAAAACCCAGGGACCGAAAATCCTTCCCTAATTGGACTAAAAACACAGAACCAGCTCCAGCCAAGGATATGTGATCCACAGTCTTGGGCTTTCACCCCTACAGGGATCAAGGTCGCTATTATAATGCAAAGGCATTTCTGATAGGGATCTGACTGTAATTGTTTTATCGGATTCCTGGAAAGACAAGTTTCCCAGGTCTGATATCTCTGCGTATTGAACAGAGCCCTCACTGACCCACAACAGGGAACTGAGGGCTGAAGCTCCCCCCAGACCACCTAGCCTCCGGCCTTAGGGGTCTAAGGAGGGTGACACCTACCAATCTGTAGAGGTACTTGCATTGGGGGCCTAAGGTACAGCTGCAGAGCCCACCCACCAAAGTACTTTAGGAATAGAGACACACCTACCTCACTGGCACGTGGGGGAAGCCTGTCAGCATCCTGCCCCTCTCCCCGCCGCCCCCGGAGTGTGAACCCCTGCTGCTACTAGAATCTGGTGCACACAACTATTACCACTACTTATCTAGGTGGATAGGTGAGAGTCTGCACCACACACTTGATGACCCAAAATCAGATTCTACTCAAGAATAGTGAATGGACTCTTAGGCTTATATATCTGGTAACAGCCCAAACCAGCTGGTAATAGGACATAACTGATTCAAGGGCTACAACAATCAAGACAGCGCAATCTAGTAGCCCATCCACGTATATTGAAAGAAAACAAGATAAGACTCAGTGAGCAAATATAGAATAAATCACCTACAATATCTTAGAGATGGCTCAGAGACAGCACTCGATATCAAACCACATAAAGAAGCAGACCGTGATTGCTTCTACAACTCCCCAAATTAAGGAATCAAAATCTTTCCCAAATGAAGATACAGTCCTGGAATTGCCAGATACAGAATATAAAAAACTAATTTACAGAATGCTTCAAGACATCAGGGATGACCTCAGAAATGAAATAAGGCAATCTACAGAAAAAGCCAAGGAACACACTAATAAAGCAGTTGAAGAATTTAAAAAGATTATTCAAGAACATAGTAGAAAAATTAATAAGTTGCAAGAATCCATAGAGAGACAGCATTCAGAAATCCAAAAGATTAATAATAAAATTACAGAATTAGACAACGCAATAGCAAGTCAGAGGAGCAGACTCAAGCAGTTGGAATGCAGAGTGGGAAATCTGGAGAACCAGGGAATTGACACCAGTATAGCTGAAAAAAAATCAGATAAAAGAATTTAAAAAGATGAAGAAACCCTAAAAATCATGTGGGACTCTATCAAGAAGAATAACTTGCGTGTGATTGGAGTCCCAGAACAGGGAGGGATATCAGAAAACACAGAGAGAATAGTTGAAGATCCGCTGGCAGAAAACTTCCCTGACATCATGAAAGACGAAAGGATATCTATCCAAGATGCTCATTGAACCCCATTTAAGATTGATCCAAAAGGAAAATCACAAAGACATATTATCATCAAACTTGCCAAAACCAAAAATAAAGAGAAAATTTTAAAAGCAGCCAGGGATAAAAGAAAGGTCTCCTACAAAGGAGAATCAATAAGTTCAGACTACTCAGCAGAAACCATGCAGTCAAGAAGGCAATGGGATGACATATATAGACCACTGAAGGAGAAAAACTGCCAGCCAAGGATCATATATCCAGCAAAACTCTCTCTAAAATATGATGGCGAAATTAAAACATTTACAGATAAACACAAGCTTAGAGAATTTGCAAAAACCAAACCAAAGCTACAAGAGATAATAAAGGAAATTGTTTGGTCAGAAAACCAATAATATCAGATACCAGCACAACACAAGGTCACAGAACAGAACATCCTGATATCAACTCAAATAAGGAAATCACAAAAACAAATTAAGATTAACTTTAAAAAGAAAAAAAAATGCTCAAAACAGGGAATCATTGAAGCCAATATGTAAAAGACCACAATAATCAAAAAGAGGGACTAAATACAGGTGGCATAGAACTGCCATATGGAGAGGGATACAAGGCGATATGGGACAGTACAAGTTAGGTTTTTACTTAGAAAAATAGGGGTAAATATTAAGGTAACCACAAAGAGATATGACAACTCCATAACTCAAAATAAAAACCAAGAAAAACATAATGACTCAGCATACATAAAGTCAAATACTATGAAAATGAGGAACACACAATTTACTAAAAAAAATGTCTCAGCACAAAAAAGTAAGTGGAAAAATGAAATGGTCAACAACACACATAAAAAGGCATCAAAATGACAGCACTAAACACATAAAAATCTAAAATTACGCTGAATGTAAATGGACTAAATGCACCAATAAAGAGACAGAGAGTCACAGACTGGATAAAGAAACACGATCCATCTATATGCTGCCTACAAGAGACACACCTTAGACTTAGAGACACAAACAAACTAAAACTCAAAGGATGGAAAAAAAATCTCAAGCAAACAATAAGCAAAAAAGAAGAGGAGTAGCAATATTAATTTCTGACAAAATAGACTTTAAAGTTAAATCCACCACAAAGGATAAAGAAGGACACTACATAATGATTAAAGGGACCAGGAAGATATAACCATATTAAATATTTATGCACCCAGTGACAGGGCTGCAAGATACATAAAACAAATTTTAACAGAACTGAAAAGTGAGATAGACGCCTCCACAATTATAGTAGGAGACTTCAACACACCACTTTCGGAGAAGGACAGGACATCCAGTAGGAAGCTCAATAGAGAAACAGAAGGCCTAATTGCTACAATCAACCAACTTGACCTCATAGACTTATACAGAACACTCCACCCAACAGCGGCAAAGTATACTTTTTTTTTCTAGCGCACATGGAACATTCTCTAGGATAGACCACATATTAGGTCATAAAACAAACCTTTGCAGAATCCAAAACATCGAAATATTACAAAGCATCTTCTCAGACCATAAGGCAATAAAAGTAGAAATCAATAACAGAAAAATTAGGGAAAAGAAATCAAATACGTGGAAACTGAACAATATCCTGCTGAAAAAAAGACTGGGTTATAGAAGACATTAAGGAGGGAATAAAGAAATTCGTAGAATGCAACGAGAATGAAAACACTTCCTATCAAAACCTCTGGGACACAGCAAAAGCGGTGCTCAGAGGTCAATTTACATCGATAAATGCACACATACAAAAAGAAGAAAGAGCGAAAATCAGAGAACTGTCCCTACAACTTGAACAAATAGAAAGTGAGCAACAAAAGAACCCATCAGGCACCAGAAGAAAACAAATAATAAAAATTAGAGCTGAACTAAATGAATTAGAGAACAGAAAAACCATTGAAAGAATTAACAAAGCCAAAAGCGGGTTCTTTGAAAAAATTAACAAAATTGATAAACCATTCGCTAGACTGACTAAAGAAATACAGGAAAGGAAACAAATAACCTGAATAAGAAATGAGAAGGGCCACATCACAACAGACCCAACTGAAATTAAAAGAATCATATCAGATTATTACGAAAAATTGTACTCTAACAAATTTGCAAACCTAGAAGAAATGGATGAATTCCTAGAAAAACACTACCTACCTAAACTAACACAATCAGAAGTAGAACAACTAAATAGACCCATAACAGAAAAAGAGATTGAAACGGTAATCAAAAAACTCCCAACAAAAAAAAGCCCTGACCCGGACAGCTTTACTGCAGAGTTTTACCAAACTTTCAGAGGAGAGTTAACACCACTACTACTAAAGGTATTTCAAAGCATAGAAAATGACGGAGTACTACCTAACTCATTCTATGAAGCCACCATATCCCTGATACCAAAACCAGGTAAAAAAAAAAAGAAAAGAAAAGAAAATTACAGACCTGTATCCCTCATGAACACAGATGCAAAAATCCTCAATAAAATTCTAGCTAATAGAATTCAACAACATATCAAAAAAATAATCCACCACGACCAAGTGGGATTTATACCAGGTATGCAAGGCTGGTTTAATATTAGAAAAACCATTAATGTAATCCACCACATAAATAAAACAAAAGACAAAAACCACATGATCTCATCAATTGATGCAGAAAAGGCATTTGACAAAGTCCAATATCCATTTATGATAAAAACTCTCAGGAAGATAGGAATTGAAGGAAAATTCCTCAACATAATAAAGGGCATCTATACAAAGCCAACAGCCAACATCACTCTAAATGGAGAGAGCCTGAAAGCATTTCCCTTGAGAATGGGAACCAGACAAGGATGCCCTTTATCACCGCTCTTATTCAACATTGTGCTGGAGGTCCTAGCCAGAGCAATTAAGCTAGACGAAGAAATAAAGGGCATCTGAATTGGCAAGGAGGAAGTAAAATTATCTCTATTTGCAGATGACATGATCTTATACACAGAAAACCGTAAGGAATCCTCCAGAAAACTACTGAAACTAATAGAAGAGTTTGGCAGAGTCTCAGGTTATAAGGTAAACATACAAAAATCACTTGGATTCCTCTACATCAACAAAAAGAACATCGAAGAGGAAATCACCAAATCAATACCACTCACACTAGCCCCCAAGAAGATAAAATACTTAGGAATAAATCTTACCAAAGATGTAAAAGACCTATACAAGGAAAACTACAAAGTACTACTGCAAGAAACTAAAAAGGCCCTACTTAGGTGGAAAAACATACCCTGCTCATGGATAGGAAGACTTAACATAGTAAAAATGTCTATTCTACCAAAAGCCATCTATACATACAATGCACTTCTGATCCAAATTCCAATGACATTTTTTAATGTGATGGAGAAACAAATCACCAACTTCATATGGAAGGGAAAAAAGCCCCAGATAAGTAAAGCATTACTGAAAAAGAAGAAGTGGGAGTCCTCACTCTACCTGATTTTAGAACCTATTATACAGCCACAGTAGTCAAAACAGCCTGGTACTGGTACAACAACAGGCACATAGACCAATGGAACAGAATTGAGAACCCAGATATAAATCCATCCACGTATGAGCAGCTGATATTTGACAAAGGCCCAGTGTCAGTTAATTGGGGAAAAGATACTGTTTTTAACAAATGGTGCTGGCATAACTGGATATCCATTTGCAAAAAAATGCAACAGGACCCATACCTCACACATGCACAAAAACTAACTCCAACTGGATCAAAGACCTAAACATAAAGACTAAAACAATAATGATCATGGAAGAAAAAATAGGGACAATGTTAGGAGCCCTAATACAAGGCATAAACAGAATACAAAATATTACCAAAAATGACGAAGAGAAACCAGATAACTGGGAGCTCCTAAAAATGAAACACCTATGCTCATCTAAAGACTTCACCAAAAGAGTAAAAAGACCACCTACAGACTGGGAAAGAATGTTCAGCTATGACATCTCCGACCAGCGCCTGATCTCTAAAAACTACATGATTCTGCTAAAACTCAACCACAAAAAGACAAACACCCCAATCAAGAAGTGGGCAAAGGATATGAACACACACTTCACTAAAGAAGATATTCAGGCAGCTAGCAGATACATGAGAAAATGCTCTCGATCATTAGCCATTAGAGAAATGCAAATTAAAACTACGATGAGATTCCATCCCACTCCAGCAAGGCTGGCATTAATCCAAAAAAACACAAAATAATAATGTTGGAGAGGCTGCGGAGAGATTGGAACTCTTATGCACTGCTGGTGGGAATGTCATATGGTACAACCACTTTGGAAATCCATCTGGCGTTATCTTAAAAAGTTAGAAATAGAACTACCATACAACCCAGAAATCCCACTCCTCGGAATATACCCTAGAGAAATAAGAGCCTTCACAGGAACAGATATATGAACTCCCATGTTTACTGCATCTCTGTTTACAATAGCAAAAAGCTGGAAGCAACCAAGGTGTCCATCAACAGATGAATGGTTAAATAAATTGTGGTATATTCACACAATGGAATACTGCGCATTTATAAAGAACAGTGACGAATCTCTGAAACATTTCATAACACGGAGGAATCTGGAAGGCATTATGCTGAGTGAAATTAGTCACAGGCAAAAGGACAAATATTGTATAAGACCACTATTATAAGATCTTGAGAAATAGTATAAACTGAGAAGAACACATACTTTTGTGGTTACGAGGGGGGCAGGGAGGGAGGGTGGGAGAGGGTTATTTACTGATTAGTTAGTAGATAAGAACTACTTTACGTGAAGGGAAGGACAATAGTCAATACACGGAAGGTCAGCTCAACTGGACTGGACCAAAAGCAAAGAAGTTTCCGGGATAAACTGAATGCTTCGAAGTTCAGCGGAGCAAGGGTGGGGGTTTGGGGACTATGGCTTAAGGGGACTTCTAAGTCAATTGGCAAAATAATACTACTATGGAAACATTCTGCATCCCACTTTGAAATGTGGCGTCTGGGGTCTTAAATGCTAACAAGCGGCCATCTAAGATGCATCAATTGGTCTCAACCCACCTGGATCAAAGGAGAATGATGAACACCAAGGTCACACGATAACTATGAGCCCAAGAGACAGAAAGGGCCACATGAACTAGAGACTTACATCATCCTGAGACCAGAAGAACTAGATGGTGCCCGGCCACAACTGATGACTGCCCTGACAGGGAACACAACAGCAACCCCTGAGGGAACAGGAGAACAGTGGGATGCAGACCCCAATTCTCATAAAAAGACTAGGCTTAATGGTCTGACTGAGACTAGAGGAATCCCGGCGGTCATGGTCCCCAAACCTTCTGTTGGCCCAGGACAGGAACCATTCCTGAAGACAACTCATCAGACATGGAAGGGACTGGACAATGGGTTGGAGAGAGATGCTGATGAAGAGTGAGCTACTCATATCAGGTGGACACTTGAGACTGTGTTGGCATCTCTTGTCCGGAGGGGAGATAGGAGGGTGGAGAGGGTTAGAAACTGGCAAAATTGCCACGAAAGGAGAGACTGGAAGAGTTGACTCATTAGGGGGAGAGTAAGTGGGAGTATGGAGTAAAGTGTATATAGGCTTATACGTCACAGACTGACTTGATTTGTAAATGTTCACTTAAAGCTCAATAAAAATTATTTTAAAAAAGAAAACCCTATGGAGCACAGTTCTACTCTGACACACATGGGGTCACCATGAGTCTCAGTGGACTCACAGTGACTGGTTTTTTGTTTTTGGTTGTCTTTATTAGACCATGTACATTTTTTTTGTTTGTTTGTTTTTTCTCTTTGGATGAAGGAGCTCAGGGTCTTGTCTTCGTTGATATGCTGATTTAACCAGGCCTTTGAAGAGAGACTCTGTCCTGTAGAGTCGCTATGAGTTGGGATTGACTTGACAGCACTAGGGTTTTTTTGGTTGAAGAGAGAGGTCCTGAACAGTGTTGGCCAGGAGGGCTCCAGGGTCAGACTTCCCAGCCTCTAATCCTGGCCCTTCCTTCTTGTCAACCTGTGATTCTGGGCAGGCTACTTAGTCTCTCTATGCTTCAGTTTTCTCATTTATAGAGTGGGAGTAGTCATAACAGCATCTACCTCATAAATACTTGTAAGAGTTTGTAAGCCACGTAAAAGCATTTTGACTACATTAAGAATCCGATAAATGTTTGCTATGATTAGATGTTACCCTAAAAGATCTGGTAATAAGTCTTCAGCTTGACAATTAAGTGGAAAACCTTTCAGTATTCAAGGAATAATAATGTTAAAATTATTGGTTAATAACTATAAAGTACTTAGAAAAAGCCTGGCACACGGTAAGTATTCATAAAAAAAAATTCATAAGTGTTTATTAAATACACATTTTAAAAAATTGTAAAGGGAAAGGAGAAATGGAGTATAGGTGTTTGCTATTTCCAATAACCAGAGTAAAGCAGAAAACAAACCGAGCGAAGGGCCCAGAGGTTACCTGAGAACGTCTGTGCCGTTCTTTCATAAGGAAGTTTGGTATAAAACGATCTACCCCCCGCCCGCATAGGACAAGGTTCTTGCTGTTCTTGTACTGAAAACACTGCCTACCTCCTCCTCTCCAGCCTGCGTTCTACCGCTGGGAAGATACAGGCCCGATTCTAAAGAGTCCCACCAGCTATTCTCCTCCATTTCCTCAAAAGAAAAAAAAAAAGCTGTGTGACTCTAGACACATCCCATAACCTCTCTGAGCCTCTGTTTCCATGTCCATAAAATGGGGATAGTAATGGTGCTTCCCTCGTAGGGCTGCCACGGGGATTCAACGGGACAAGGAATATTTGGCATAGGTAGCACTCAATCAATGTTCACTTACGCTTTTAAAGAATTTCTGGCCATTAGGACTCATAAAAAAAGAAATTTGCCGTTGAGTCCGTTCTGACTCATGGCGACCCTGTGTCAGAGCAGAGCTGGGCTCCGCAGGGTTTTCAATGGCTGGTTTTTCAGAAGTAGGTCAACAGGCCCTTCTTCTGAGCCACCTCTGGGTAGACTTGAACTGCCAACCTTTCAGTTAGCAGCCAAGTGTGTTAATTGTTTGCGCCATCCAGGGTCTCTTGAGACTCCCAGGAGCCCAGCTATTTAAAAAAAAACAAAACACTGTCGTTGAGTCGATTCAGACTCATAACAACTCTATATAGGACAGGGTAGAGCTATCCCATAGGGTTTCCAAGGAGCAGCTGGTGGATTTGAACTGCCAACCTTCTGGTTAGCAGCCGAGCTGTTAACCACTGTGCCACCGGGGCGAAGTAGCATGTTTTTTAATTTAATAAAATATTTTTGAGCCTTCCTTTAGGGGGAGCTTCACAGTCAGTAATAAAGTGTCAATAAGTTCATGCCACGTCAAGCAGAGCAGCCAGGATTTAACCTGCAGGAAGTGTTGTCAGCCGTTACAGTACCAATGAGTCTTCCTTAAATGACACCTTCCAAAATGATTGATACATTGATTACATTCAGGTGTAAACCTCACGCTCACCCACATGAAATGGACAAAGCACACAATATCATGCCCATTATTCAACTGGGAAAAGGAGACTCAAGGAGTTTAAGTACTTTGTCCAAGTTCACAGGGAGAGCTGGTGGTCATGTCAACATTCTGGCTCAAGTCTCCTAACTCTACAACCAAGGTTTTTCCAATACCTCTAACAACTTCCTGTTCCTGCCTCTTCCTTTAGGCAAGAAATGCATGGAAAAATAAATGCTTGTGGAATGTTTTATAAAATGGAGGTATGATCTGTTATGGATCCCTGGTGATGCAGTGGTTAAGAGTGTAGCTGTTAATCAAAAGGTCGGCAGTTCAAATCTACCAGCCCGTGCTTGGAAACCCTAAGGGGCAGTTCTCCTCTGTCCTATAGGGTTGCTACGAGAATGGCAATGGGTTTGGATTAGTTTTTATGATGTGTTATGCAGTTTAGGGCTTATAACAGATAAAGCTTTAGGCCAGGGATTGCAAATCCATGACCTATCTGGCCCATGATGTTGTGGAAGATTACAGATGGCCACAAATTCTTCCCTTGAGTGCTGGTATCTATGCGTCTCTCTTTTAACCTGGGTGGACTGTGTGAGTGCAATGACCAACACAGAATGTGGTGGAAGCGCTGCTCATCCCAGGACCAGGCCTCAAGAATGGGCCACTTCCACTTTCTGTGTCTTGGAAACCTCTGGAAGCCCTGACCTGCCGTGTAAGATGTCCGACTACCTCTGCTGGAGAGGCCATGTGAAGAGGCCCTGAGATTCCATGGAGGGGAGAGGGACCCAGCTGAGCCCAGCCCAGCAGCTGTCCCCACCAAGATGTCAGGCATGTGAGTCAAGCCACCCTGGGCCCACCAAAGCAGTCCGGCTGCCAGCGGAATTATACTGAGCAACCCCTGCTGATACCACCAAAATCAAAAGAGCTCTCGGGGGGAGACCTGCACCAATTCCCTACCCAAAAACTCGTGAGAGGTACTAAATGGTTGTGGTTCTAAGCCAGTAGATTTTGGGGTGGTTTGTTATACAACAATAGATAACTAAGGGGGAAAAGGTGTTTTATTTGTCCTGCACAACAAAGTTTGATTTAACTTAATTAGATGTCTACACCTACAACTGGGCCGATTTCATGTAATGGTTTGGATTACCAGCTTCTTCTGAAGCATCAGGATCACGGCAACGTCAGGCCTTATTCCCATATGGTGATAATTTGCTGAAGCTGAGTAATGGCCACCCCCTTTACAAGTTTATATTCTCTGCAGTTTGCCACAGTCTTCACCACTCCCTGTTGTACCCCAAGCATCAGTTGTCACTGATGACTGAATTTACTATTTTACCTGGCCCCTTCCATTCATTGATTTTTTCCTGCCTAATCCTTGAAGATCTGCTTTAGGCTGGAGTCTTATTATGTAAGGTATAATATGCAAGTAGTTCATTCACACAGTTTAGCATCCAAATAGTAAAATGGGCTTAACTAAAAAGATATTTAAGCACCATACCTGCATCAATGGCTTCTCCGTCAAACACAGTCTCATACACGATGGTTTCCTTTTAAAAAGCACAAAATGTAAGCCACAAAGTGAGCTTGGTAAAATTAATTTTGACATGTGTTGAATACTTTGAGCAGATGACTTCTTATAATAACTTACCTCCTCTTTCTAATCTATAGAAGGCTAGCATTCTAGGACCCAAACACTTCCTGCTCTCCTGTCTCCTCTCAGCCCTATCTGTCTGCTAGCCACGCCCTCCATAGACTCAGATCTTTCTACTGAACTGAGGCCCTTATCTTGGGTGGGAAATGCTATCACTTTGGAGCCCTCACTGTGGATCAGGGTCAGGTTAGCTGGCATCGAGGTCCCTAAAGGAAGGGGCAAAAGGGCAGGTGGGTAAGGCAGTGGGAATAAGGGCATTGAGAGAGCCAGCTCAAGAAGCAATGCCCTGGTTATTCAGGACCCAGATAGGAATGTCCTCGGTATGTGGGGAGGCAGGTAGAAAGTGAAGACTAACAATGTCCTCTCTTGTTCTTCTCCACATTTACACTTCCTCTACAGCCTTACCCTTGTACAGGTGCTTATGTGGATCACCTAATAATGGGCCTCAGCCAATTCAGGATGTAGGTTTTACCATCTGCTAAGAAACTTCAGGATTGAAGAACTTGTTCAGAGCTACCACATGTATAATCTATTATCAAATACAGATTTTTTTTTTTATTAATGGTGGATAACTTTGGATTTCCATTTGTCTTCAGGATGGTGAGACTACTCACGTACTTTGGACATGTTATCAGAAGGAACCAGTCCCTGGAGAAGGGCATCATGCTTGGTAAAGTAGAGGGTCAGTGAAAAAGAGGAAGACCCTCAATGAGATGAATTGCAACAATGGGCTCAAGCACAGCAACGATCATGAGGACTGGGAAGTGTTTCATTGTGTTGTACATATAGGGTCACTATGAGGCAGAACTGACTCGATGGCACCAAACAACAACAATGGAGTTTTTTTTTTTATAATTTTTTTTAAGTGAAAGTTTACAAATCATGTCAGCCTCTCACACAAAAACTTATTTACACCTTGCTACATACTCCCAATTACTCTCCCCCTAATGAGACAGCCCGCTCTCTCCCTCCACCCTCTCTCTTCATGTCCTTTTCCCCAGCTTCTAACCCCCTCCACCCTCTCATCTCCCCTCCAGGCAGGAGATGCCAACGTAGTCTCAAGTGTCCACCTGATCCAGGAAGCTCACTCCTCACCAGCATCCCTCTCCAACCCACTGTCCAGTCCAATCCATGTCTGAAGAGTTGGCTTCAGGAATGGTTCCTGCCCTGGGGCAACAGAAGGTCTGGGGGCCATGACCACAAGAGTCCTTCTAGTCTCAGTCAGACCATTAAGTCTGGTCTTATGGGAATTTGGGGTCTGCATCCCACTGCTCTCCTGCGTCCTCAGGGGTTCTCTGTTGTGTTCCCTGTCAGGGCAGTCATCGGTTGTAGCTGGGCACCATCTAGCTCTTCTGGTCTCAGGATGATGTAGTCTCTGGTTCATGTGGCCCTTTCTGTCTCTTGGGCTCGTTATACCTTGTATCTTTAGTGTTCTTCATTCTCCTTTGATCCAGGTAGGTTGAGACCAATTGATGCATCTTAGGTGGCTGCTTGCTAGCGTTTAAGACCCCAGACGCCACTCTTCAAAGTGGGATCCAGAATGTTTTCTTAATAGATTTTATTATGCCAATTGACTTAGATGTCCCCTAAAACCATGGTCCCCAGACCCTGCCCCTGCTACACTGGCCTTCGAAGCATTCAGTTTATTCAGGAAACTTCTTAGCTTTTGGTTTAGTCCAATTGTGCTCACCTCCCCTGTATTGTGTGCTGTCTTTCCCTTCACCTAAAGTAGTTCTTATCTACTATCTAATTAGTGAATTCCCCTTTCCCACCCTCCCTGCCCCCTCGTGTAACCACAAAAGAATGTTTTCTTCTCAGTTTAAACTATTTCTCAAGTTCTTATAATAGTGGTCTTATACAATATTTGTCCTTTTGCAACTGACTAATTTCACTCAGCATAATGCCTTCCAGGTTCCTCCATGTTATGAAATGTTTCACAGATTCCTCACTGTTCTTTATCGATGCGTAGTATTCCATTGTGTGAATATACCATAATTTATTTATCCATTCATCTGTTGATGGGCACCTCGGTTGCTTCCGTCTTTTTGCTATTGTAAACAGTGCTTCAGTAAACATGGGTGTGCATATATCCGTTTGTGTAAAGGCTCTTACTACTCCAGGATATATTCCAAGGAGTGGGATTGCTGGATTATATGGTAGTTCTATTTCTAGCTTTTTAAGGAAGCGCCAAATTGATTTCAAAGTGGTTGTACCATTTTACATTCCCACCAGCACTGTAAAAGTGTTCCAATCTCTCCACAGCCTCAACAACACAGTTATTTTTGCTAAGTGCACATAAGTATTTGAGGCCAATTTTGAGGTAAGCCAAAGTCTAAGGCTGGACCTGGAATTCTAGTTCTGTAATCCATGGACATTCAACAGAAGCAAATAAACTGAAATTATTTTATTCCTTTCCTATAATGCAATGTGGAGGAACATTTCATCAAACAGCAATTCCAGAGAAAAGGTGGCCCTCTTTCTTCTGCTGTACAGTGATCAAAAATTGTACTTATTGTCAGTACTTCTAATTTTTTATTTGTTTCCTGTGACAAGATTTTCCTCTTGATTTCTGTCTCCTGTTCAAAAAAAAAAAAAAAGTCAGTCATCTGATGAGTGGCTTTAAAAAAATCACACAATTCAAACATAATCGTTTAACAATTAGCAGTCTGTATCTTACCTGCAATATACTTCATTCCTCTGTAAGAAAAGAAAATTTGACAAAATATCAGCTTATTTTGCTGCCATATGGCAAAAAAGAATTTTAATTTTTTGTAGCATGCATATGACCATCATCACAGCTCCCTCACCACAAGGAAAAAGAAACACTACATGAGGAGTAATAAAATGGTCTTTATTAACCCACCCCATTCCCTGTACCATATATAAACTCTACTTAGTCAAATAAAATTTATACCCAACTCTATTTTTGAAGCCATGATGTCCTTCACCCAGAAGAAATATTTTTGGATGGTGATGAAAGCAACTGCATTTTCTGTCCCTTCTTTTGGCCCTGCTTGACATAGATTGAAATGGAGAGGCCACCTGGGCTATCACCTGTCCCTGGGCTGGTTCACAGTGCTTATCAGACACCTGTCCATGAAGCTGCATGCATCAAAATGACATGTGAGTTGTTTGCTTGTTTGCTTCACAAATTTATTTGTTTAAAACATAGTCTCGCAGAGAATCTACTTAGATGTTCTAATATATTTAAAGAAAAAAAAAAAAAAAACCTTGCCATTGAGTTGATTCTGACTTATGGCAACCCTACAGGACAGAGTAGAACTGCCCCACAGGGTTTCCAAGGAGCAGCTGGTGGATTCAAACTGCCAATCTTTTGGTTAGCATCCAAGTTCTTAACCACTGCGCCAACAGGGCTCCATGGTCTAATATTAAAAAAAAAAACCTACTGCCGTCGAGTCAATTCCAACTCATAGCGACCCTACAGGACAGAGTAGAACTGCCCCACAGGGTTTCCAAAGAGTGGCTGGTGGATTCAAACTGCTGACCTTTTGATTAGCAGCCGAGCTGTTAACCATTGTGCCACCAGGGCTCCATGTTCTAATATAGAACCCAAAAATATGCTCATGTTGATTTTTAAAGCTCCCCAAATGTTTCTGAGATAGAGCATGCTTGGGACCAGTGGTGAAAAGGATCACTGAGTTTTATATCCTAAGTATTTTCCTCTATGCTCCCCAAAAGCAAAGTTAGGTAGAAGCCCTCAGAGTAAGATAACCAAACCCCAATTGGCCTCAACTCTTCATTAAGAAGCTTAGAGAGAAGATGAATCACACACTTGGGTTTGGGCCTAGAGGCGTCCTTGGCCATTTTCTGACAGCATTCCTTAATGTTGCCATATCGCCAAAGCAGGAAACATACCCAGGCAGCCAATCCAGCCAAAAAACAGCCATCGGAATGAAGACAAAAGAAATGCACCAGTCACTGGGTTTGTACGTGTTGATACCTGTGTACACAATGGTCAGACCTTTTTTTTGCTGGGAAATATTATTTCAAAGCAAACGGAGCATTAGTTCCTGTTTTCAGAGTGTCTGTTCACACCTGGTAGCATCAGTGTAGAACAGTGGTCCCATACAGAAAAGGGGTACAGACGCAGACCATGTCTTTTTTTAAGCACACAGATGATGCTGCTGAGCAAGGCCCTAGCACAGAGAAGAAAGCACCACCTGAGGGACCTGAAGCCTTGAATCGTATGCAGCAAATGCTCTGTGATCTTGCACAAATCATTTCTCTTCTCCGCCCTCAGTTTTCTCATCAGTAAAATCAAGGGGTTGAGCTAGATGGTATCCGAGGCTCTTTGAATCCTGTCTGCCTATTATCTACGCACAATAAACCCTGTGGTGTAGCCCGAGAGAAGAGTGCGTTGTTGAAAATCAAATACTCGTGTGGAAAGACTTAACCACCCGTGTTGTTTAAAAGAAAGGCTCCTATCTCAAAGGAGTACATTAAAGTACACTAACCACAAAGTCAACTGAGCAGGCTTTCCCTTGAGTGACATTTCGGAATTTTGCAGAGGCTTTGCATATCTATTTTTGAAATAATAAAATACAAAGCATCTGCTGAATTTCACAGGGCCGGAGTGCAGACTAGATAAAATGAATATCAGCTGCTAGTACAGTGCCTGGCAGGTGGTCGGTGCCCATTATGAATTGCATGGCTACTGGAGAATAATAATGCCAAGTGCCAGTTTTTAACTGCAGAATTCATTGAGTAGTGGGCCCTTGTGATGGGCAGGACTTGCAGGTCATTCAGACATAGTCTGCTGCTTGGGGTTCCTCTGGATTCCATCTGCAATGGGTGTGCGCCATCAGTCACACAGATTCACACACACACACTAAAATGTTACCTGGTGGAGGATGGGGTAACACTGTGCCTAAAAGGCATGTGGGTGAAGGCACTGCCCTGAGTAACCTTTCTAGATGAAACCCGAGTTTACAGCAGAATATTTCCCATACACAGACCAAATTAAATTCCATAACTCTTTACTTTCAGCATTGGTGGTTGGAGGCGGTGGCATGTTGGCCCTCGTCACATAAACATCTATAATGGCCGTGCCTGTCCTGGGCTTGGTGGCTTTGCCATATTTCAGGTTGTCATCAATTACATGCATCACAAGATGGTACTGCCACTGCAGCTCAGCTCCAGGCTCAAAGTTAAAGGGATATTTCACAAATAATTTCAGAGTATTTGAGCTTCGAGTTGGGTCAAATCCAAAATGATGATTCTCGTTTCCTTTAAAAGGGATAATTCATTGTTATGGATACACAGTGGGGTATTAAGTAAATAAAATTTCTATTGTATGCTGAATTCTTATATCTATGCCTGCTTTATAATAAAATTGAGACCAAGTAAGCTAATAATTCATCTAGTCAGAAAAATATTTTAAGGTTGAGATGTGGGGTCTGAGACCCGTATGTGGTCAGCAAGCTTCCCTCTCTTATCAAGCCATCCTGCCTACTGGTCTCCCTCTCTTCCACCTCCCACGCTGAGCAATCTGATTCCCACCTTTGTCTTATTTTAGATCAGTCATTCCACATCGTTCCAGGTTCTCTCCATGGCTCTGGAGACACAGCTGTAAACAAGGTGCGCGCCATCCCTACCCTCACGGAGCTTACTACCTAGCGATTAAATAATCAGTGGGTTGACTGATTTTCATGCTCCTATTCTTTCAGACGGAAACCCTGGTGGCGTAGTGGTTAACAGCTACGGCTGCTAACCAAAAGGTCAGCAGTTCCAATCCACCAGCCTCTCCTTGGAAACCCTATGGGGCAGTTCTACTCTGTCCTCTAGGGTTGCTATGAATTGGAATCAACTTGATGGCAACAGGTTTATTCTTTCAGGCTGAGTCCCTGGGCGGCACAAATGGTTGCTGGACTTCAAACCGAAAGGTTGGTGGTTTGAACTCACCCAGAAGTCCCTCAGAAGACAGGCCTGGCAATCTACTTCCAAAAGATCACAGCAACTGAAAACCCTAAGGAGCACAGTTCTACTCTGCACACGTGGGGTCACCATGGGTCAGAATCGACTCAAGAGCAACTCTTTTTTGCTGTTGTTGTTACTCTTTCAGACACATGACAGTGGGCCTGAGCTCCATCCTTTAAAGGTGGGTTATACTATCTCATGATGCCCGGGAGGTTTCCTTTATGCAACTCATCACAGTTTGTAATCTTACAGTTGTTGATGTTACTGCTGGTTTAACATACAATGAGCTCTGTGAACATAGATCAGGTCCGTCTTGTACACACCGAATACCCTTTGCCTAGCACTGTATCTAACACATATTTGGTCTCTAGTAAATGTTTCCCTTGGTTAACAGATCATGAGTAAAGTTGATACAGATTTGGGTAAATCCAACAATAATACATAAAAACATCTGGCCTAGTGGTTCTGTATCACCACCATTAGAAGGAACCGGTACCAGCCGCCATTGAGTCAGCTCTGACCCACGGAGACCCCACATGTGTCCAAGTAGAACTGAGCTCCATAGGGTTTTCAGTGGCTGATTTTTCAGAAGTAGATCAACACGAACTTTCTTCAGGGTTGCCAGTGAGTGGATACAAACCACCAACCTTTCGGTGTCTAGTCCAGTACTTAATCGTTTATGCCAGCCAGGGACTTCTATTAGATGGAAGGTTGGTGACCCTTTCAGGGCAGCAGACATGGATCCTCAACCCTTGGCATTTCTCATGCAGGTCTAAGGTCTCTCCATTGTCAGAAACCAAAAAAAGCAAACCCATTGCCGTCGAGTCTATTCAACTCAGACTCGTAGCAACCCTATAGGACAGAGTGGAACTGCCTCATAGAGTTTCCAAGGGGCGCCTGGTGGATTTGAACTGCCAACCTTTTGGTTTGTAGCTATAGCTCTTAACCACTATGCCACCAGGGTTTCCTTCACTTTCAAAGCACCTGTGAGATTCCCTGAGTGTTCCACAAAAGGAGGAATTAGGTTGGACATGTGGAAGTGAGAGGCAGACCTCAAGGAAGCCTAATGTTATTGATAGGAAATGGCTTGGCCTTTACAGACGGAGACATTTCTGAGGTGACAGCAAACAGCGTGTGATTAATGTCAATTTGACACATGTTCATGATCAAAAGGAATAATGAAAGCATTCACCAGAAACAATCTCAAAGCGCATTTCAAAATCCTGTGAGCCTCTGTTGCAGCAGCTCGGTTTGAAGCCGTTGACGTTTGTTTGTCCCAGCAGCAACACCGTCAGAAATGACCACCTTGTGTAGACGGGGTGTGGAGACAGGTGCTTCATCCTTCTCAGCTTCGATGTCAACCGTGACGTGTCAGCGACCAGGGAGGGAAAGACGCTCACCGATGTCATGTGACTATTTATGCACAAAATCAGAAACAAGCATCTAGGCAGAGACAGATTGTTTGGAATTATTAAACAGAAAGCCTAGAATGTTGAGTTTGAGGAAATGTCCCTGTGGATTTGTGCCCTGGCTGTCAATCAACTAGGCAGCTGCCTTCTTATTCCTGGGTCAACCGTGACGTTCGGTGTGACCATTAGGGAGAATTTCGGGCTCATTAGACTAGCCGGTAGAAAGCCCGAAAATCACATTAGTGATAAGAAAAAGAAAGCAGAAGAATCATGCCTCCCCAAATTGTGATCCCTTGAACCCTCGAAACATCTACAGTTGATGGCAAATGTAGCCTGAGTTTGCTTCCTCTTTCTTAGCTTTGAGGTTTCCCCTGTAACGTTCTCTCAAGCACGATAGACTTTTTGTTAACAATCCGATTACTTCAAAGTATGCTCTGACCTGAATTAGGAGCTGGTATCAATCTTTCCTTAATTAAAATACCATAAACCAAGAGACTCTGGTGATTTACGGGGAAGAATTTCAAAATATCAAGGATTTTAGAACGTCAGTGACGGAATGTCAGTTGGCCTAGAAAGGTCGTCGGCCCACTCCAAGGTGAGTAATGACATTCTCAGCAACCTCCGAAGAATAAGCCCTTGGGTGCTCACATTTGCACGCATTATCTATTTTTTTTTTTTTAAGTGTTTTATGAGATGTTTGAACAGCTCAGCTAAATTCTTCGGGAATTTAATTTCTTTCTTTAATATTATTTCTATAAACTGAATTTAGCTGTGTGTTCTACTTAACATGTGAGGTGTTTTTATTTGAAAAGTAAGTGGGTTTTAGAGGGATTGATAATAGAAACATTACTGGACTTGGAAGCAGAAATTTTATGTGCCAGACACTGTTCTAGTCACACACACACACGTGCACACACACAAAAATACAGTGGTGAACCAGAGTTCCTGGCCTAATGCAATTTATATTCTAGTGGGGGAGACAAAGTAATAAACATATCAACAAATAAATACATTAGACAATAAAAACCCATTGCCATTGAGTCGATTCCAACTCACAGTGACCCTATAGGACAGACTAGAGCTGCTGCATAGGGCTTCCAGGAAGCGGCTGGTGGATTCGAGCCGCCAGCCTTTTGATTAGTAGCTGTAGCTCCTAACCTCTGTGCCACCGGAGCTCCATATTAGACAACGCCACATCGTAATTGCTGCTATGAAGGTGAAGGAGATAGAGAATGGAAGATGGCACTATTTTAATAGGGTGTAGCGTTCAGAGAAGACCTTTCTTTTTTGACCCACACTCCTACCCCCAACCATATTGACACATGTCCTGAAGCAAGTACATATCCTCATGAAGCCATCGTGTGTGGTCGTGTGATTTTAATTTGCATCAGTGATTGATACTGCATTTTCAGTCTTTCCTGTTTCCCATTCTTCTAACAGCATCTTATTTTTCTGCTCTTTCCACATTGCTGTTCATATAGCCAGTTTTCTTATTTCTTCTTGATTTTTGGCATCTCTCTTTCACCTTCCTTGTGATTTCCACCACCACACACAATGTAAAAGGTCTTCGTGAGCAGATTTCCTTGGACAGAGATGAGACGGAGTGAAAACAGGAGCCATGTGGCTATCTGGAAGTCAAGCATACAAGTCTTATGCAAGGACCCTGAGGTGTAAACGTTCTCGGGTGTGTGCGGAAAACAGCAGGAAGTCGGTGTGGCTGGATTGGAGTAAGCAACACAGAGAGAATTAGGAGCTGAAGACAAAGAGGTAGCCAGGGCCCAAATCACACAGGGCACCACAGACCTTGTAAAGGACACTGGCGTTTATGTTACGTGTGATGGGAAGTCACTGGGGAACTTTAAAGGAGGAGCTATTTGTCTTTTTATTTTTATTTTATGCTTTTAAAATATCGTATTGTGTTTTGGAAACCCTGGTGGGTAGTGGTTAAGTGCTACGGCTGCAAACCAAAGGGTAGGCAGTTCGAATCTGCCAGGCGCTCCTTGGACACTCTATGGGGTGGTTCTATTCTGTCCTATAGGGTCGCTATGAGTCAGAATCAACTCGATGGCACTGGGATTGTGTTTTAGGTGAAAGTTTACATAGCGAATTAGGTTTTCATTTAACAATTTTTATACAACTTGTTCCGTGACATTGGTTACATTTTTCACAAGGTGTCAACATCCTCATTATTTCCATTCTGTGTGTTCTGTTCCCATTAATCTAGCTTCCCTTCCCGTCCTTAGCTTCTCTTCTTTGTTTTACAGTAATTGTTGACTGTTTGGTCTCATATACTTGATTATTTAAGAAAGCACAGTATTCCCAGGTGATATTGTTTATTTTATAAGCCAATATACCCTGGACGAAAGCTGACCACTGGGAATTGCTTCAGTTCCAAGTTCAAAGGGTATCTTAGGGCAATAGTCTCGGGGGTTTCTCAAGTCTCTATCAGTCAGATAAGTCTGGCCTTTTTTAGGAATTTGAGTTTCATTCTACATTTTTCTTCTTTTCTGCCCAGGACTTTCTACTGTGTCCTCGGTCAGAACAGTTGGTAGTGGTAGCCAGGCACCATCTAGTTCTTCTGGTCTCAGGCTAGATAAGGCTGTGGTTTATATTGGCTGTTAGTCCTGTGGACGAATTTCTTCTTTGACTCTGGTTTTCTTCACTCTCTTTTGTTCCAGATGAGTAGAGACAAACATTTGTATCTTAGATGGCTGCTCTCAAGCTTTTAACACCTCAGATGCTACTCACCAAACTAGGTTGTAGAACATCATTATGAGCTATGTTATGCCAGTTGACCGAGTTGCCCCATGAGACTATGGTCCCAAGCCTTCAAACCCGTAAGCCAATCTCACCAGGTGTTTGGTTATGTCTAGGAAGTAGCCATAACCATGCCCTCTGTGTGGTTTATTACATATATGACTACATACACAGTGAACATAAACATGTACATACATACGCCCACAGGTACACCTGTACATGTACCCCCAGATACTCACGTTTACCTTCCTATATACATATATGCATACAAGTCTACCTATGTAACCCGCACATACATGCATACATGTCTACCTATGTAACCCACACATACATGCATACATGTCTACCTATGTAACTCCCACCCATATTTTTGGGGTGTTACTATTGTTGTTGCAAAATTATATGTTATAGCATTTACCAAAATTGTCCTTTATTATTGTGTACTTCTCAGTGTCTTCATTTACCTTAGACAAGCTGTGCAGGCTTCACCCATAACCAAAAATAATAAGTGTCCGTTATCTAGAAAAGGAGCTCTGGTGGCACAGCGATTGAAGCGTCAGCTGCTAACTGAAAGGCGGCAGTTCGCACTCACCAGCTGCTCCTTAGGAGAGAGACGTGGCAGTCTGCTTCTGAAAGGTCACAGCCTTGGAAACCTGTGGGGCAGCCCTACTCGCTTATGAGTAGGAATTGACTCGACAGCCACCAGCTTGTTTTTTTCAGTTTGGTTATCTAGAAAGTGATTTTTCTTCCCTCCCCCTCCCATCCCTGGTAACCATGAAGGAACGTTGCTTTCTGTGTGTACATCTGTACTTGATTTTTGATAAAAGTGAGACTGTACAATGTCTGGTCTTTTATGATTGACTTATATCACTCAGCATGCCCACCAGATTCATCCACGTTATGTTTTGCAGACTCTTCATTATTCTTTACAGTTACATAGTGTTCCATTGCATGTATATAAAACAACTTGTTCATTTGTTGATGGGCATTTAGGTTGTTCCCACCTTCTTGCTGTTGTGAATAACGGTGCAATGCACATGGGTGCGTGTGTCTATTTGTGCTACTGCGCTTATATCTCTAGATCATGTACCTAAGGGCGGGGTTGCTGGATCAGAAGGGATTTCCATTTCTAGCTTTTTGAGGAAGTGCCATACTGTTTTCCCATAGTGGCTGTACCGTTTTGCAGTCCCACCATCAATGTCTAAGAGCTCCAATCCCCTCACAACCCTGCCAGCTTTTGTTTGTTTTTCTTTTTTTTTTTTTCAATCATTGCCATTTTTGCAAGGGTAAGATAGTATCTCATTGTAGTTTTCTTTTGCATCTCTGTAATGGCTAACAATTGCAAGCATCTTTTCACGTATTTGTTGGCCACCTGAATGTCCTCTTCAGTGAAGTGTCTCATGTCCTTTGCCCATTTTTTGATTGGATTGCTTGTGTTTTTGTTGTTTCTATATGTTTTAGAGGTTACACTTTTATCAGGTGTGTCATTGCCAAAGATATTTTTCAGCCTGTAGGTTCTCTTTTTACTCTCTTAAACTCTTTTGATAAGCCTAGGCATTTAATATTTAGGAGTTGTCTAATTTATCTTCTGTTGTTTGTGCATTTTTAGTTTTGTTTGATAGACTATTTACGCTGAAAATTAGGCCCCTAGTTTTGACCTTATGTTATCTTCCAGGAACTTTATAGTTTTAGCTTCAACATTTAGGTCATTGATCCATTTTGAGTTGGTTTTTGTGCATGATGTAAGATGTGGATTCTGATTCGTTTTTCTGCATACAGATATCCACTTTTGCCAGCACCATTTGTTAAAGAGGCTGTTTCTTCCCCGATTGAATGGATTTTGAGCTTTCATCAAAGATCAGCTGCCCATATGTAGGTGGACGCACTTCCATTCCTGGGTTCTCAACTCTGTTCTATTGGTCTATGCGTCTGTCACTGAACTGGTGCCAGGCTGTTTTGATTACCATGAATGTATAATAAGTTTTGAGATTGGGAAGTGAGAGGCCTCCTACTTTGTTGCTCTTCAGTATCGCTTTAGCTATTCGGAGCCTCCTTCCTTTCTGTATAAAGTTGGAGATTAGTTTTTCCATTTCATTTAAGAACGTGGTTGAGATTTGGATCAGATTGCATTATACCTATAGATCGGTTTGAGTAGTATTGGCATTTTCACAAGTTAAGTCTTCCAGTCCATGAGCATGGGATGTTTTTCCATTTGTGTAGATCTCTTTTAGTTTCTTGCAGTAGTGTTCTATAGTTTTCCTTGTATAAGTCTTTTACATCCCTGGTTTGGTTCATTCCTAGGTATTTTATCCTTTGGGGGGCTATTGTAAATGGTATTGATTTCTTGATTTTCTTTTCAAAGTCTTCCTTGTTAGTGCAGAAGAACTCAGCTGATTTTTGTGCGTTGATCTTGTACCCTGCCACTTTACTGAATCCTTCTATTAGTTCCAGTACTTTCTTGTGGAATCTCTGGGATTTTCTATGTATAGGATCATGTCTTCTGTGAATAAGGATAGTTTTAGTTCTTCCTTTCCAGTTTGGATAAATTTTATTCCTTTTCTTGCCTTAATTGCTCTATCTAGGACTTCTACTACAATACTGAATAAGAGTGATGATAAAGGGCATCCTTGTCTCATTCTTGTTCTTAAGGAGAAGGCTCTCAATCTTTCTCCATTGAGAATAATGGCTGTTGGTTTTGCACTCATGCCCTTAATTATGTTAAGGAATTTCCCTTCTATTCCTATTTTGCTGAGAGTTTTAATCAGGAAAGGGTGTTGGATTTTATCAAATGCCTTTTCTGCATTGATTGAGATGATTGTGTGATTCTTTTTCTTTTTTTTATTTATGCGATAAATTACATTGATTGGTTTTCTAATGTTCAACTATCTTTGCATCTCTGGTGTAAATCCCACTTGATCATGATTTTTTTAAATATGCTGTTGAATTCTGTTGGCTAGAACTTTATTGAGAATTTTCATGAAGGATATTGGTCTATAATTTTCTTTTTTAGTGGTGTCTTTGCCTGGCTTTGGTATTAGGGTTATGCTGGCTTCATAGAATGAATTACGGAGTATTCCTTCCTTTCCTGTGTTCTGGAATAGTTTGAGTAGTGCTAGTATCAACTCTTCTCTGAACATTTGATTTGATTCTCCAGTGAAGCCATCTGGGCCAGGGTGCTTTTTGTTGGTTTTTTCAGGGGGTGGGGGAGGGGGAGCTGTAGATGACATCTTGTATTTCTTATTTTGTTATAGGTTTGTTCACATTTTCTACCTCTATTTGTATTAGTTTAGGTAGGTAATGCATTTCTAGAATTTGTCCCTTTCTTCTAGGTTTTCAAATTTGCTGGAGTAGAATTTTTCATAATATTAACATTTACGATCCTATTTATCTCAGTTGGTTCTGTTGTAGTGTCACCCACCTCATTTCTTCTTTTGGTTCTTTGCATCTTCTTGTTCTTTTCCTTTGTCCGTTTGGCCAGGTTTGTCAACTTTATTGATCCTCTCAAAGAACCAACTTCTAGCCGTGTTGATTCTTTCTATTGTTTTTATTTGTCTTTTTCAAAACTCCCTCAGGCTGCTGTGTGAAGAGTAGATTGTGAAGGGCACAGATGCAAGCAGGGATTCTAGTTAGGAGGTGGCTGCACTGAACCATATGAGGGATGACAGTGACACAACCAGGAATTAGCAGCGGATGAGTAACAAGGGGAAGGATTCAGGATATATTTTGAAAGTACAGATGAGGATTTGTTGATGGATTGGGAAGATAACTTAGGGTACGTAATAGTGATTAAGTGCCCAGTCTTAATCCCTCTACTCTTTCTAGCTGGGTAATCTTGGATAAATTACTTAACTTCATGTCTTGGAATTGAAAATTCTTTCATCTGTAAAAGAGGTTATCAGTAACTACCACATGGGATCAGACTGAAGACTAAATGAGATCATTATGGCATATATGATACTGCTTGGAGTTTATTAGGTTCTCAGAAAAGAGTGGTTATTGATAGTCATGATAACCATGAGCATGATGGATTCCTAAACTTTGAAAGTCCAAAGACCTATCTCCCTTTTCTTAGCTTTTATCTATACCATCAATTTGGCAATTGCTATATATTGTTTAGTTTTTCACATGTTAAAAAGTTTAAGCTTCTTTGTAACCCAGATGCTGTATGTAGAGTAATTGCTCAATAAATATTTGTTAAAACAAAGAAGGAATGAGTAAGTTTCTCTTTTACCTCTAGGCAAAACAGAAATTCTTTTTAAAAGATCAGAATCATTTGAAAGTTATTTTTAAAAATTTGCTTCCTCTTTGTATTTATAATAGGTGAATGATAATTGCAAATGATGTTATTTTACGCTATTTTTGGAGTTCATAAGTATCTATAGGAAAACCTGCCACAGGTTTAAAAATAACTTTAACGGATATCTTTCGAGACATCTGAGCCACATAATACTGTCCTCATGACTGTAACTCACTGCCTGTGAAAGCCATTCTAACTATTGATGAGAATGGGCCTGGTGTCTTCCTCACAATGACACACTCGTAGGTAGCCTGATACACCCACTCCTCACTTATTGATGCGGTTGAGTTCCAAAGACTGGGTCGTTATGTGAAAATCAGCATTATGCAAAAATTCAAGATGACCACATCAGCTCACAAAATGGAGGATGACTGCATCATTACACAACTCCCAAAGTATATCATTACATAACTGCCAAACCATTGAGAATCATGGCCCAGCCAAGCTGACATATAACAACCATTACAGCCACTGTTACTCTTGCCTCATACCTCAGCATTTGTTACTGCCAGACATACGCTGTTAATGCACAAAAATAGTCAGGTAGCAGACTTTTCCTATTTTAAACACGAAATGTCAGATAACAACATAGTCGATAAGTGAGGAGTGGGTGTAACCACCTAAGAACCAAGCCAGGGGACTCTACAATAGGAGGAAATGCACAGTGAGTCATCAGGCCAGATGGGGCCTTAACGTTCTCCAATCCCACTTCTGTCTCTTCTCCAGTGACGAGACCTTAGTCATTAACAGCACACTACGTCATCAATACAGCAGCAATCACCCACTGATGTCTTTCAAGAGTCCTTCGATGTTGCTAAAATAATTTAGTGTCCCACACTTTCTCCCACTTTGGTGTCAAAAGAATGTACCTTGGTTAGATGCCTTTGTTGTAAACATCAACTCTTGATGAGAGGCAGTGCGAGTTTGAATCCCACTTCTACTCCTACTTCGTAGACTCTGTGCTTCAGTTTCCTCACCTGTAAAGTGTAAATGACAATAACATTGCCCATCTCAGAGGTTTAGGCTGAGGATTAACTACACGTGTGGTTGCTATGTGCCGTCGAGTTGACGCCAAGTCACAGCAGCCCTGCAGCCCAGAGGAGAACTGCCCACCCTAGGCCCTCACAGAAGCAGACTGCCAGGCCTTTCTTCCTGTGGGGCCACCGGTAGGTTCAAACTGCAGAGCTTCCTGTTAGAAGCCAAGCACTTAACCATTGCTCCCCCAGGACTCCGTACATATGGTTGGCTACGGGTGCTAACCAAAAGGTCTGCAGTTTGGATCCACCAGTTGCTCCCTGGAAACCTTATGGGGCAGCTCCAACCTGTTCTGTAGGGTTGCTATGAGTTGGAATTGACTCAATAGCAACAGGTTTTTGTTTTATATATGTGTGTGTGTGTGTGTGTGTGTGTGTGTGTGTGTACATATACATATATATACATCTATCATACATATATATATACACACACACACACACATCCATACACACACACACACACATTAACCGTATATACATGTGGAGCCCTGGTGGTCTGAGCCCACCAGCAGCTCTGCAGGAAAAAAGATACGGTGATCTTCTTTCATAAAGAATTACAGCCTTGCAAACCCTGTGAGGCAGTTCTCCTCTGTCCTATAGGCTTGCTATGAGTGGAATCAACTCAGGGGCACACAACAACAACATCTATTTAAGAACCTGGGGCTCTCTGCCTACCACGGTCATCCCTGTATGAGGCTGAAATCCGTCACAGTCCACGGCTTCCACGGTGAGGTTATACTGCTTCCCAGACTCATAGTCAGGCTGTGTGGTGAGTCAATCATCCCAGAGAGAAGGCAAATCCAAAATCTTTGTACAGCCTGGATGTCTCCCTTGGTTATTCTGTAAGTCACACAGTTTGGTGGATAGTCTTCATCGATGCCAGTCACTCTGCCAACTTTGTAGAAAGCTGCCAATAACATTTTATAAGGTTCATTTGTGTCAGATATACAACTCTTAAAAAGCTTAACATGCCACCAGAAGAACTAAATGGTGCCCAGCTACCATTACCAACCATCCTGATCAGGGTCACAATAGATGGACCCTGAAGGAATGAGAGAAAAACACAGGACAGAACTGAAATGCTTAAAAACTATAACTAATGAACAATTGGTTCATTAAATCTTCTTTCATAAAGAATTACAGCCTTAGAAACCCTATGAGGCAGTTCTCTTCTGTCCTACAGGCTTGCTATGAGTGGAATCAACTCAGTGGCACACAACAACAACATATATATAAGAACCTGGGGCTCTCTACCTACCACGGTCATCCCTGTATGAGGCTGAAATCTGTCACAAAATACTATTTTTTAAAAACTTAGTTTGAGGAACAGACACACACAAGAAACATCGCCTTCCCAATGATATTGTAATTTCTCAAAGGGTCAATCTGAATCCTTTTGGACAATGAAATGTGTTTGAAGAACCCAACTCTACACGAAGGAAGGCGGGTCCTCTACCACTTAGAACTACACGGCCTAGGCCAAATGGCATAAGCCAAGGAAAGTTTCGCAATCGCGATAGGTAGCTTCCTTGTATTGCATGCTTATTTTCTACCAGGCATTATGCTAAGATTAGAACTGGATAATGGTTTACAGCCCAGGCTGCTTAGGTTGCAAATGTCAGCTCTGCCCCTGACTAGCTGTAATGCCTTGGACAATTCTGTAACCTTTCTGGGCCTCCTATTCTTTATCTGTAGGAAAGGAATAACAACAGTGTCTTCCAATGGAGTTGTGAGATTAAATGAGTTAAAATATACAAAGCTCTTAGAAGAGCGCCTGGTATATAGTAAACGTTAGGCAAGAATTAACTACTATCTATATGCATTTTCTTACCGAATGTTCACAACAGCCTTTTGACATATGTTGCATTACTGTCCTGGTTTTACAGATAAGAAAACCACAGTCCAGGAACAGTAAATAACTTGCCCCAGGTCACAGAGCTGGTTGTAGAAGAGTCAGAGTTCAGATTGTGTCTGCGGAATCTCCAGCCCACATTTATAAAGCCATTTGGTCATAATTCCAATCTAGAATCCTCCAAAAATCTTTTAAAAAAGACAGGTAAGTATAGTAGATTGAATAGCCCAAAATTCTTTACTCCTCTCTGTGTTCATGCTAAGAGCCCTGGTGGTGCAGTGGTTAAGCACTTGACTGCTGACGTAAAGGTCAGTGGTTCGAACCCACCAGCCGCTCTGTGCGAGAAAGATGTGGCAGTCTGCTTCCATAAAGATCACAGCCTTGGAAACCCTTACTGGGCAATTCTACTGTGTCCTGTAGGGTCGCTATGAGTTGGAATCAACTCAACAGCAGTGGGTTTTGTTTTTTTTTTTTAATTCATTCATTTATTTATTCAACCATCCATCCGTTATTTATTTATTTATTATTTTTGATTAATTGATTGGTGTTCATGCTCTTTGCTGTGAATCCTTGGAGAACGCGCTCCCCCCCCATACCACCCCCGCTGCCCCACGTCTGACTCTGGGCTCAGTCACCTGACTTGTTCTGGTCAATGGGATATTAACAAACAGATGCAGGAGTCTGGAGAGCACTCAGGAGATTAGGCTTGCATTACTCTTGTTCCTCTTCCTTTACCTTGAGAACATGCTAAGGCTTGCCTGTCAGGGGGTGAGAGACAGCCAAAGCCATCCTGGTCACTCCAGCCCAAGCCAGGCTAGATCAGCTGAAAGTCAGCCAAATCCCACAATTTTGAGCAAGCCCTGATAAGATCAGAGGGATAGCTGAGCCAGTTCTCAGACTCATGGGCTAAATACATGTTTATTGCTGTATTACTCTAATTTATTTTGTGGTTTTATTACTCAGCATATTTATGGTAATAGATAACTATTACAATGGGTTTACTCCTTAATCCTTTTCCATCTGGACAGTAAACACCAGTTCCAATACCTTATCTCCTCCATTGTGTAAAACACCACCGTACAATGACCAAACACACCAACATGTGCATGTGTACAGGGCATTTTGATAGCTAATAATCAAGAATGAAAATTCATGATGAGAAAACCATTACGTGTGCTCCCCAGCACCTTCAGCCTCACAAAGATCTCTTTCTCATCTGCATTCTCCTGGGACCAAGGTTCATCAGTCGCTGGTAATGTGTCATTAAGCAGGTAATGAACGCAACTCTTAACACCAAGAGCAGAGAAACCACACTAATGAAGAAGAACGTAATGTTCCATTACTATGACTCCAGAGCCCAAACCAATTGCCTGCGTGAAAGAATCAATATTAAAGTGAAAGCTGTCTCAATTGCTACAAGACACAGAATAGATTGAGGGTAAAATTGCCATCTCTGTCGTACTGCTCCGGACAGAGATGGTATCTTTTTCACATTTAACACCTAGTTCAGTAAAACGGGAAGCTTATATGCTTCTGTGGATGTAAAATTAACCTTTCAATAAAATTAAAAGCTGTCTTGAGCATCTTCAGCTAAGTTTAAAATAGAATAACTATAAAACTCTGTCAGTCTGCCAAACATCCTCATCAAATGCTACTTCAAACAAAACCTGTCTTCCCTTGTGACTTGCAATGCAGTGATATATTTTTATGTGTTTTCTTCTAAATCATTTCTTATAAAGGATTTTTTTTTTTTTTTTTGCCTGTGACTACCCCTCTCCGGAGGCTTTTTTGTCGATGAGAATTTAAGTTACTCACCATATACCATCAGAAAAAATCATATTTTAAATATTATGGATTCCCATCATTTTGTTAGGAGGGAGAAACCTCACTCAGTGACCAAGACACAAGCCAAGTCCTCTGTACCGATTACCACAGCACTAAAGGAGACTTCCACGTTAGTGTGTTTGTAAGATGTCCTCCAGGTTACAGGCTAACTGTTCCATACTGAGGGGAGTTTGTTCCCGAGTAGCTTTAACCTTCAATTTCCTGCTTTAAAGTAAATTGCCACTCAGTTGTAAAGAAGATTTTGTCTGCTCTGATGGGCATCTACTCAAAAAAACCAACCCTCCCCTAATTTCATTCAGCTCCTGTACTCTGGTGGGGAAGATATAGGGATGGAAAGAAAAAGCAAGGAAAGAGTTTTGCCACGTTGTAGGCACTCAATAAATGTTACCTGTTACTATTACTGGCAACGGTGTAAGTGCCATTGTTAGTATGTGGTGTGTAGTTAACATACATATAACTATCATTTCATCCTCTTGTTGGCTACATGACATAGTTACTATGATCTCTGTTTCCAACACTGAGCTTGAAGGCACATAGAAGCAATGTGACTTACCAAGGTCATTTGACCAGAAGTGGCTGAGGCAGAATTTGAAACCAGTTCTATTTGACTCCAACACCCATGCTCTTTCTGCTACATCCTGAAGCTAACTCTAGAAAACCTAGGAGCTTTCTACCTGGTACAACTCAGTCACTAGCCACCTATTTGTAAAGTACTGTACAGAGTTGTTACATGCCATTGAGTCTCAACTCGTAGCAACACTATGTACAACAGAACGAAACATTGCCCAGTCCTTCGCCATTCTCACAATCATTGTTATGTTTGAGCTCATTGTTGCAACTACTGTGTCAATCCATCTTGTTAAGGATCTTCCTCTTTTCCACTGACCCTCTACTTATCAAACATGATGTCTTTCTCCAGGTACCGCTCCCTCCTGATAATGTGTCCAGAGTACATAAAAAATCTCACCATCTTCACTTCTCATGAGCATTCGGGCTGTACTTCTTCCAAGACGGATTTGTTCGTTCTTCTGCCAGTCCACGGTACATTCAATATTCCTTGCCAACACCATTTTTCAAAGGCATCGCTTCTTCCTCAGTCTTTCTTATTCATTGTCCAGCTTTCACATGCATATGAGGTGATTGAAAAATACCATGGCTTGGGTTAAATGCACCTTAGGCCTCAAAGTGACCTCTTTGCTTCTTAACACTTTAAAGAGGTCCTTTGCAGCAAATTTGCCAAATGCAATGCATCATTTGATTTCCTGACTACTGCTTCCATGGGCATTGACTGTGGATCCTGGTAAAACGAAACGCTTGACAACCTCAATCTTTTCTCCATTTATCATGATGTTGCTTACTGGCCCAGTTATGAGGATTTTTCTTTTCTTTATGTTGAGGTGTAATCCATACTGAAGGCTGTGGTCTTTCATCTTCATCAGTAAGTGCTTCAAGCCCTCTTCACTTGCAACAAGCAATGTTGTGTCATCTGCATAACACAGGTTGTTAATGAGTCTTGCTCCAATCCTGATGCCCCGTTCCTCTTCGTATAGTTCAGCTTCTCGGATTATTTCCTCAGCATACAGATTGAATAAATACGGTGAAAGGATACATCCCTGATTTTAAACCACTCACTAACCCCTTGTTCTGTTTCAATAACAGCCTCTTTCTTGGTCTATGTACGGCTTCCTCACGAGAACAACTAAGTGTTCTGGAATTCCCGTTCTTTGCAATGTTATCCATAATTGGTTACCATCCACACAGTCAAATGCCTTAGCATAGTCAATAAAACACAGGCTAACACCTTTCTGGTATTCTCTGCTTTCAGCCAGGATCTATCTGACATCAGCAATGATATCCCCGGTTCCATGTCCTCTTCTGAATCAGGCTTGAATTTCTGGCTGTTCCCTGCTGACATACTGCTACAACCACTTTTGAATGATGCTCAGCAAAATTTTACTTGTGTGTGATATTAAAGATATTGTTTGATAATTTCTGCATTTAGTTGGATCACCTTTCTTAGGAATAGGCATAAATATGGATCTCTTCCAGTTGGTTGGCCAGGTAGCTGTCTTCCAAATTTCTTGGCATAGATAAGTGAGCGCTTCCAGCATTGCATCCGTTTGTTGAAACATCTCATTTGGTATTCTGTCAATTCCTGAAGCCTTATTTTTCGCAAATGCCTTCAGTGCAGCTTGGACTTCTTCCTTCAGTGCCATTGGTTCTTGATCATACCTCTTGAAATGGTTGAACATTGACCAATTCCTTTTGGTCTTTTCTTCTTGAGAAACACTGAGCGTGTTCTCTTTTGGTTTTCTAACACCAGGTCTTTACACACGGCATTAAAGTACTTTATCTTCTCAAGCTGCCCTTTGAAATCTTTTGTTCAGCTCTTTTACTTCTTCATTTCTTCCATTCACCTTAGCTACTCTACTTTCAAGAACAACTTTCAGAGCCTCTTTTGACATCTGTTCTGGTCTTTTCTGTCTTTTTTTGCCTGTTTAATGACTTTTAATTCTAGAACTCTCTAGAGCTAGAAGAGTATACTATCAACCAACTCAGATAACTGGGAGAATATGAAGGGAGGAAAGAAGTCATTGTTATGAGGCTCTATCAACAAAAGATTATTCAAAAATCAATCTTGAGTACTTATGAAATGATAATATAAACAAGTAGAAAAAAACAGAACGCTGTTTATAACAACTCCATTTATACGCAACTTTTCTGCAATTACTTGGTCATACATTGTAAGATTCAATTGTATTATGTTCCAGAATCAAGATTTAAATAGGTGTGTATTTATCTTACAAAGAGGTTAAGAACTTGTCCAAAGCTTCATGGTAGAAGAGAATTGAAATAAAATTAATGCCATGTGTGATTGTCCTTTACAAGAATCCCAGATTTGACATCAACTTCCAAGGGAGACTTTGGAGCAGCCATCATGATGATACACTGAGGGCATTCCCAAGGACCACCTGTTCCCTGAAGTTTGCGAGCCCCCCATAATTCCCCCTCAAACCATAGTTCTCCCTCACCTGCTTGGGTTTTGTAAATGTGCACGTGTTTTTCCATTGGCCACTCATTTGGCATTTGGAAGGTGTATCCTTGTGTATCCATTAAGACAGTAGAAGCGAAGGGTTTCTTACCTCCTGATGTTTCTGGAACAGAGAACGAGTAGTGTGCAGGCTCAAATACAGGACTAAAATCATTCACAGGAGCAATCTCCACAATAATCCCCATGGTTACTGTAAAATTGAACATGGAATAACTGCTTATTGTTGCTGCAGTTTTATCCTACAAACAAGCTAAATTCACCCTCAGGAACAAGCTTAGCAGAAGATTTTGAAATTACAACTGGATTTTCTCTGCTCCCTAATGATCCCTATTCCCAAACTATGTGCTTGCTCCAAAGGAATTCAAATGGATCCTGGTGCCAGCCTAAGCAATTTAGTCAAAGAAATATAGTGTATTCTAGTTTGTATTTACATATTACATAATAGTGATATGTATCATATATAAATATGCAATTATGTATTGTACACCAAGAACTTAATGTATTTTTCATGGGTACAATCTCTTCCACTCAAGGGTTTGCTGGGTTGTCTGTCACTCTGAACCCAGCATACAGTGTTCTACACTCTGCTTTTAATATATGTCCTAGGAGGTGGAATGGAAGGAGATACAGTAAACCCGTGTTCAAAGCTTGGCTTTAACATATACTCTGTGGCCTTGAACTACTTAACTTCTCTGAGGTCCAGTTTCCCCATCTATAAAAGGGAAATAACATCATTTCCAATCTCCTACATGGCAATGTGGATATGAGAACAAAAATGAGACCATGCCCAAGAACGCTCTTCTCAAAATAAGTAAAAACTAGTTATTACATTGCATTCATCTCAGCCAGAGGTTTGTTGGAAAAAATAATTCTACATTTCAGAGCAGCATGCTGAAACCAGCACATCAGAAATAGAGTTATCAAAAAGAAGAAATATGATGTTCATGAATAAAGGCAAGCAACTTGCAAACAAGGAAGTTGTTTTTTTATGAAAGTAACATAATTATTCTCCAAAGCACTGACTTGGTATTTTATAGACATTGTCTCTCTGCCACGTTGTTGTTGTTGCTATCGAGTCCTGTCAAATCGATTTTCAACTCATAGGGACCCTATGGACAGAGTAAAACTGGCCCATGAGGTTTTCGAGGCTGTAATCTTTATGGGAACAGATTCCTAGGTCTTTCTCTCATGGAGCCACTGGGTCGGTTTGAACTACCAACCTTTAGGTCAGCAGCTGAGCACTTAACCATCGCACCACCAGGGCTCCTTCTCTCTTCCATAGGTAGATATCATTGTCTCAGTTTTACAGATAAGAAAACCGAGGTTCACGGAATCAAGTTCTTTCACAAAGGTCACAAAGCTGGTAAGAGACTGAGTGGGGAACGGACAAAGCTGGGTCTGCCTACATCCCCCAAAATGTCTTCACTGAAATGTTGATGAGTCAAATACAAAATGCTAAGTTAGGGAAAAAGAAGATTCAAAAAAATTATTTACCGCAAGACTTCTTAGGATTTCCAATATGCCAGTAAGCGTTTTGAATCCACAGCTATGCATTGTTCCCCAAACCGATTTTGACCACAAAATTCTTAGTGGGTCATCTTGTAGAATTTGTGTTCTGAAGAATGCTCGTGTATCATCTTTCTGGGAAATCTACGCCACATGTGTGACATAGCAAAACTTAATCTGGGGTCCATGGCGCCTTTACTTCAGAAGAGTCTGTGACATCCTTCGTATTTTGTCATGTGTTACTCCGGGCATTGTTCGGAGGATAAGGTCTACAGTTTTCATCAGAATCTCAAAGGTGTCCACGACCTCCCACAAAGGTAAAGAAGCACTATCCTACAGAGGCAGGTGATTTATGTTAAACCCTCTCTCCTTCCCTTAGTAAATCCCACTCCTGCGCTGCAAGAGCGTCTGCGTTTACAGCTCTGTCATGCTATGGTTTTTACTTCCGTAAAGACTCAAAATTGTGCTCATTAGCCAGCCTATAAAAGTAGACTGAACCACATGTGAGGGGTTACAAGTGTCCTTTATGAGCAGTTCCTGTGAGTGCGTTGGTCTGCGGACCAGAGAGGATGTGGATTTATTACTGTGAGAACACTTTTCCCCCTCCGTTTGGGGGAAAGCTCAAACTGGTGAGAAGGGCAGATTCTTTTTTGATGAGTTTGGCCGTCAGGATAAGAACTGCAAGAAAAACCATCCTTCTGGAAGGTCAGTTGGGCTTGTAATAGGATTTTGCATGAAACAATGAAACTCTACCAGTGGAGAGCAGAGAAAACACAACAGGGACATTTCTGGGCACACAGTCATGCTTGGCATCTGTCCCCTGCACGGTCACCTCTCCACATAGTTGGGTCAGTTTGTCTACCATTTATAGACTTAGCTCCATGAAGACTCTTATATCAGCGAGTCAAGAGGAACTTAAGGAGCCCTAGATCTGTTGCTGAAAGCTTAGCATTAAGTTCCCTTTGGTTGCAAATGTATAGATGCGTACCATCACTCCACCTTCCGACATCCATGGCAGACAAAGCATTCTTTCCACCCTGCTACCAGATGCAACCTCAGAATCTTTCTTAACCCGGTGATCCAGGCAACCACCACCAATAAATCAGAGTTAGTGCAAGAGATGAAACTCAAATCCTCCCCTATTCTAGGCTCTCCCTTACCAAGCATTGATATTCTATAGCTAAACCTGTGTTCTCCACCCAAACACTCATATCTTCTTGGATGTCCTTGATGCCAACCACCTGCTGGATCACTTAGTAGCATACTTTCCAGATTAAATAGACAGTTGGTCTTAATTACAGGTGCATCCAGAGACCTTTGTGAATCCCTATTTTCACAAATACTTCTAAAGCTAATAAATTCACCATTAATATGTGGTAATATGTAACTGACCATGTAAAGGACACCTTGGGGCACTTAAGCATATTCTCGTGTGTACAATAATAAGCAAGTGAAGCAGGTATCAGGTGGTCAGCTAAGCTCACTCACTAGGCAATCACTCTGCTCCAGCCCCACACCACACAACTCAAATCTGTGCCTCAGGGTGCTTCGCCATAAGCAAGACCATGACTGTTAAACCCACAAGAGTCTTCTGACTGTGTAATGGGGCTGAACTTAATGACAGAGAGAGAGAGCCTCTGCACCTTCATGAAGGGAATGAGATACAGAACTTGGCAGGGGTCCCATGGTTTGCTTTAGTAATGGCTCTCTCTATATCGCATAAATTAATTCACGTAAAATACAAAAATAAAGTAAAAGCACCCAGTTACCTATGCATCTGGGCTGCGGGCTGCCCAATATCTGGGTCTTTCCAAATAAGAGGCTCTCAGCATTATGAAGCATAAAGTCATTCAAGCACCAAGGATAAGACTGGGCTCAACACATCCCCTGATACTTCTAGCTCCAAGGATCTCTAGCCAGAGCTATTTTTATGAATTGTGTTATGTTTAAGGACCTGCTAAGGTCAGTGGTTTGAATCTAACAGCCGCCCATGGGAGAAAGATGTGACAGTCTGCTTCCACAAAAAAATTACAGTCTTGAAACCTTATGAACAAGTTCTACTCTGTCCTACAGGGTTACTATGAGTTGGAATCTACTCGACAGCAATGGGTTTCGGTAAGAGGTAAAAAAGGATCAGGAGACGGCCTTCCTTCTTCCTAGATCTAATGAGAACTTCTACTAAGTGTCTACTAATTCTCCCCTTTCTTCTTTACCTACCTTAGCAAAACTGTCCAGGTATAACAAATCTTTGTTACATCTGGGGCAGCACTCACTGCTCCAGGAAATGTTTATCAAGCTTACCTGTATGGGATGGACATACGTCATCAAACACTGAAACCATCATTTCACCGAAATGTCCGGTTGCAACTATCTCTGGATTTTCATAATCCAACTCTCTGGCAACCTTTAGAATAATATTATTTCAGGAAAAAGAACAGAAGTTTTTTTTAAGGTTCATGTTTTAATGTTCACTTACAGCACTACTACATACATTCTGGAAGAGGCAAAAGTACGGTTATTTTAATTTCATAGGAATGGCATCAGAATACACCAGAGACTGGTCATAGCCTGGCACACTAAGTAAGCATTCTGGTGGAATTAAGGGACATCCTGGGTCCTCTTCTAGAGGAGCTTACTCTTGGACAGAGTGACCTGGCTAGTAGAAGAAAAACAGGAGTCACAGTATGTCTTCATTGCATGCTAATTGTGTGACCTTAGGAAAAATATTAAAAAGAAAAAATACTTTGAAACTACTTGTAAGTGATAAAGCACTATTACACACACACATACAGTGCCATTACACACACACACACATAATAGTGCCTTATCACTCACAGCACTATTACACACACACACACAAAAGTGCCTTATCACTTACAGCACAATTATGTACATATATATATATGAAATAGTGCTTTATCACTTACAAGTGCTTTCAAAATAAAGTGGGCCCTCAGAATTTGCTTGCAGGCCAGGCCCTCCCTGCAGGCACCCTCGGAATCCTCTTCCACTTGTTTCTGTGGAAAACAATTGGCTATCAGGCTTACAAAAATACCTCGCAGGGGACGGCATGGCCTACAAACAAACGCGGTGTTATCTGCATAAAAATATGGGGTGCGTATATATGTTATTTTTCTTGTGACAAGTCACTCATCATTTCAAAAATATTTATTTAGTACTAATTGGGTTTGAGGCACAGTTGTAGTCACTGGGGATACAGCAATGAACAAGATCCCACAACAAAGACTTGAAGATAATCCTAATTTCATAGCACTTCAATCAACCCCAGTTTGTATTAATTAGAATGGGTCAATATGACATCAGGTACTCAGGTGTTTGGAAACAATTGCATATTTTTAAATGTATGGTCTGACTCACTCACCCATCCCTTAAAGCCTATTGAACACTCTCTGTGCACCAAGCCCTGAGGTAGGTATTGCTACACAATACTGAACCACACAGAACCATTTGTACAGCTTACCATCTAATGAGAGAGACCAACAATTAAACAGACACTTACAAGAGAATCTCATAAATGTTTTGATAGGAAAAGTAGAACTTCTAATGGGAACTGTAGCAGTGAGAGCTAAGCCAATTATGGTGGGCATAGAAAGTGTGTAGAAATAAGTGACATTCGAGACCTAAAGAATAATTATGAAAATGTAGAAATTAATTGGAGGTGGGTGATGGATGGAGAGGATAATTCATGCATAGAGCAAGCACACGTGAACACTCAAAAGTTAGTTAACAACATGTTTACAAAACCCCCATCATTTTCCAAACTCCACTTCAGAAAATAACAGTTTGGCTTAGCATCTCAAAATGAAAGTCAACCCAGGAAAAGTCTTGGCTCAGTGCTTAAGCTTCCAAATTGCACAACGTATGCAAAAACTCAACTTGCAGCGTTCGGAATTTGTGAAGAAATTTTGGGTTTAGAGCCAGAGAAAGAGAAAGGTCAGCAAACAGCTTTCTCAGCTATATCATTTGGCTATGGCCAAGTGTTTGCTCACATTTGGGGTGAAGAACAGCTACGCCAAACTAACGGGAATTAACACTTTGAAAAAAAGACCTGTGGAAATTTGGAGTTAGAAGGTAAATCCCATCTCTGGAAGAAAAAATAAACTTATTTTGTCCATCCTCTGCCAAGGGAAAGTTTAGAATCTAAAGAGAGTGGAGAGGGGAGAAGCTGATCAACATCTCCAATGCCAGGAGAATAGACCATTGTCAGGCATGTGGCCACACAGACTTACCCCTAAGGAAATAAGCATGTTTACAGCCTCTGGATCATTTCTCCTGGCTATATAAGGAGTAAATTATCTTGTGTTCATTATAAAAGGAAGGAAATGAAGGTTGGCAGCAAGACAATGAAGGATTTGCCCTAACGCCTTCTAGATAGACAGCCCAGAAGGTCACTGTGCTATGTCAGCCCTCCCCTTGCTGGATCTATCAATACCATCTCAACTGTGGCCACAAAATCACCCCATCTCCTTGGAGAAATTCCAGGAGACACAGCCACTTGTGCTCACCTGGATGAAATTTGCAGCACTTGGCACCTGCTCAAAGAGTTGTCCAGAACCAATTGGCCCTGAGCTAGGAACATAATGGAGAGTGTCAGGAGGCTGGTCAAGGCCCTAACACGAGAGTCGTGGAACTACTGTATCTTTTGCAATCACCTCTTTGCCTGTGTACCTGTTTTATTTTTTAAGAAGAGAAGGCACTTTAGATGAATATTCCTTATAAATGTAATGCTTTTCCCATAAATCCCTGCTAGTTTAGATAATGCATACATACGGAGGCTCTGTTTTTTTCTGGGGCAGACAGACTAGCTTTGGAGCCACGTCTGGAAAGCCATTTACCAAAAGGTGCCATGAGCTTAGAATGACTTTTTTTATTTTCTGGAGTATTTCTTTTCTTCACCCAGCTGGGTACTTGTTTGGGGCAGGAAGTTTATTGGGGGTATCATCTCAACGGAGACAGGCTGAATGGGGATCAGATACTCCTCTGGAATTGTTCCAACTTGGAGCATATGAGTGCTAGGGTCAACATGGACAATTTTTCCAATCTATCATCATAGCAGACTTATTCCCACCTCTATATGTTCACCCATTTCTTCACCTCTCCCTGCCCCAAGTGTTTCTCCTCTAAACCCTACCCACCTTTGAATCTTAACACAGACCTCACTTCTCAGGAAGTTCATCTGACTTCTCCACCTTCCACGTTCCTCCTTTCCACAATCAAAGCACAGCTCGCAGGACTTAATGTAAAATCTCGTTATACGTTTTTACCGTTGTTTTATACATACTCATCTTGTTGCCTTGACAAGATACAATTTCCTGAGAGTAAACGAGCATACAAAATATTCCTCTTGTTACCTCCAGGGGCTATAGCACTGGTGCAGCAAGTGGTAGGTATTTGGCTAATTAACTGTGACCCTCCTGGGATATGATGATAATAATACTGATGCATAGCACCTACTGAGTGCATGCAAGCCCCTGTACTGAACAAATTCCAGGCATCAGTTGTATTTGAAGGAGGTTTGTTGGCACAATGGTTAAACGCAAAACTACTACCTGAAAGGTTAGCAGTTCAAATCCACCAGCTGCTCTGTGGGAGAAAGATGTGGCTGTCTGCTTCCGTAAAAATTTACAGCCTTAGGAATCCTGTGGGGCAATTCTCCTCTGTGCTATTGGGTTGCTATGAGCCGGAATCAGTTGGACGGCAATGGCCTTGGTCTTTTTGGTAGGTTGTATTTGATCCTTGTGATCACTGAAGTAGGTGCAATTGTCATCCGTCTGAAAGGCAGAGATTTTGGGGCCCAAGCAAGACCGAGCGGGAGTAATTAGCAGAGACTAGAGTTGGTTTTTCAGTAGCTAACCAGGACCAAAGCTTAGGAGACACTGACCAGGCTGCTGTCCTACTTGTAACTGAGAGGCGAGGGGAGAAGCCGACAGAGCTACAGGCTGGGGACTGAGCTTTAGGTAATACAGACAGCAATACAAACACAATCCCTTATCCACATTCCAAAAACCAAAAAGCTCTGAAACTCAAAATTTTCTCATGACTTTTTGGCATCCAAACCTGACTGAACCTGACGTTTTTGGCAGCGAAACTTTGCCTGACCTGTCAGATCTTCGTTTGCCCTGCTCCGTGTGAGTGTTCATGTATCTTACTGCAGAAACATTTATCGATCTGAAGATGAATCACCACCCCAGCTCCCGCTGGAAAGATCATATATGCTATTAAAAAAACAAAAAAACAGTTGCTATTGAATCAGTCTCACTTACAGTGACCCCATGTGTGCAGAGCAGAGCTTGCTCCAGAGGGTTGTCAAGGCTGTGACTTTTCAGAAGCAGATCACCAGGTCTTCTGAGGTGCCTCCGGGTGGATTGGAACTGCCAACCTCTTGATTAGTAGTTGAATGCTTACTCATTTGTTCCACCTTTTTTTCCTAGTCTGCCTTAGTCTGGAAGCTGTACTGAAACCTGCTCGGTGCCACAGCAACACGCAGCCTCTGCTGACAGGTGAGTGGTGGCTGCATGTGAGGTACACTGGTTGGGAATCCAACCTGGGTCTCCCAGGTAGGGGTGAGAATTCCACAACTGACCCGGCATACACAACCATACTACCTTTCTTTTTAAAAATTCTTAGCCCTGAAACATATCAAGTGCCAAGGGTTTCAGCTAAGGAATTAACAAGGACTACAACAACATAAAAAAACCTTTTGCTGTCAAGTTGATTCCAATTCATAGCAACTCTATAGGACAGAGTAGAACTGCCCCATGTGGTTTCCAAGGAGCAGCTGGTAGATCTGACCTTTTGGTTAGCAGCCCAGCTCTTAACCACTGCGGCACCAGGGCTCCAGCTAAGGGATTATGGACCTACAGAAACTAGCATTTACAAAGCTCGCATCACGTGTGCTCAGATTGTACATAAATTATTCCATTTATTCCTCACGACCACTCTATTATGTCATTTTACAAATGAAGAAATTGAAGCTCAAAGGGCTTAAGTGAATGACTCAAGATCACACAGCTAATAAGTGATAGAGCCAGGAATCCAAGCCACGTCTGTGACTCCAAAACTCCAGCATTTGACTACATGCTAGCAGATCCAGAAGACCCAGATTTCAGTCATGAACAGGCCCACAGATCATTCCTGAGCACCAGGATACGTGGCTGAACTGAGTCACTTTGATGATCAGCCGCATTCCAGCTGATATGGCAATACCTCTGCTCTTGCCCTCTCTGAATTTTTGCCCCCGCTCGCCCCCCTCAGCTCTCCTAATCACGTACTGATCACAGAAAGGAGTGTTGCCACTGATTCCACGGATACAGGCCGCCCCTGAAATTGTTGCACACCTCCGGTCATGGTCACAAGCCCTAATGCAGAAGGACAGAACACTTGCAAACCCTTCTCTCTTCATGTCAAGGAGGGCAGCAGTGACCATGGTCCCATACTCTGTAACGACACAACACATTTTGCTACAAAAACTGTTCCATTTAGTCATTTTCAAAATTACTTTTTACATATGTGGCAATGAAAAAGATATAGTGCAAATTATGTCCCATTTGTTAGAATTAAGAAACTGGTTCAAAATGCAGGCATGGGTATGTAATTGTTTATTGCCAAAATACACTCATTAATTGTATTATATTATAAAAAAATATATAATTATCTTATCTTATAATTATATCGTATTAGCTGGTAGAAAACAAAATTTTTTCATCTTTGGGGAACAGAATACTTTCTAGAGGAGGCCTTTATTTGGGGCATTGGAGGATAAGTAGGAGAAGGAAATGGGGGCAGGGAAATAGGGGGTGAGGAGCAGGAGGCCATTCCCACCAGAGAAAACACCATAAATAAAAACAGCAATAAGATCCTGACTTGCTATATTTCCTTTCACCAACCCACCTACCCATTCATTCAACAAGCATTTATTGAGTGCCAGCTACATGCCAGGAACTGAGTGCTATCTATACAACAATGTAGTCTTCTTTTATGAAATTTACAATCTGGGCTGAGAGACAGACACTAAAAAAGTGGTAGAAAAGCAAAAAGAAAAAGATAAATAATTGCAATTAGGTGTGCTGTTAAGGAAATGAAAATCTTGATGTGATTTAAAAAAGTGTCCAGTGGTCAGGCCCTGAAAAATGCAAGGGCAGAGGCCCGAGGCAGGAGGTCTAGCTGTTGGACAAACATAGGATGAGCCTGGAAGAGAGCAGCAGGATAGAGAAAAGAGGGTCCTGTGGGCGAGCTCAGAAGTCTGGGCAGCATTCCAAGTGCACAGGAAATCACTTGAAGCTTTATACAGGGAGGGATACAATCCAATATGACTTTTTTTAAAAAAACACGTTTGAACTGCTCTATGCAGACAGACTATTGGAAGTGGGAAGAGTGGAAGCAGATGGCCAGTAAAGAGGTCTGTGCAGCAACGCAGGTGAGAGGGGACGATGTCTTTCTTAGTTGGGGCTCCCCCAGAAGCAGAACCTGCGATGAGGATCTGAGTGCAAGTAGTTTATCTGGGAGGTGATCAGGGCAACTCTGGGACATGGCTTGAGGGAAGCGAGGCAAGGAAAGAAAGGCTCCAAGAAAAAGCACTCATCAAGCAAGCCACCACTGTGGGCAACCGTAGCATGACCCCACCAGTGAACTCCAAAGCCAGTGTGGAAACGCATTCAAGACTGTCCCAGGCCAGGAGCAAGGAGGTGGAGTATTTATGCACCAACTTCCTTCATGGGACCTTCTGCGGGGCGGGCAGAACAGGTAACAGATCCCGAATAAACCCTCAAGCAAAGAGATGCAGATACTGGCAGCTACAAACAGGCCCTTTGGACTTGCATGATAAGTCCTGAGGAGATACGGGTGGGAAACCAACAGCATCTGCTAGAATGGCTTTAACCTGCAAAGGCACTAAAGGTGACCACCTTTCTCCCCCATTCAGCCCAGAAGAAGCCTGACATACCACATGACCTCAGCCACCGCTGGCCGGATGAGGAGTAAATGGCCGGCTCTAGAAAGTCCAGTCAGATTCTCTCTCACAAAAATTCAGCTGTGTATGTTACACAATTTGTAATTCCTTCAAACTTCCTGTGCTAGCGTGGTAAATCATCAGAGAACCGGTTTGGGGTATAAATCTTTGATATGAAATAGCTGGTGCCTCCTCTGCTAACACTCAGAACATGCACACATTGGTGAAGGAATCAGGTGTAGGGGGACAGAATCCTCAGCTGCCTCAGTTAGAGCGACCTGCATCCCGGCTTACTCGTGATGCCATACTAATGCTGAGGGAGGAAGCTCAAACCCCAGGGCTTGTTTCTCCTAGAACAGACAGTAGTGACAGTGCATTATATTTTGATAAGGAAAAACAACAAATGATAAACTCTGAGAAAGTAAAGAAAAAAAAAAAAATGGCCCCTAATCAGAGAGCAGAGTGAGTCAGGTCTGAGGAGATGAGCTAGAAGAAGGTCACATAGAGTAGAGAGCTGAGGCTGCCATTTTGTAGCTGCCACACAGAGTCAAACAGTAGCCGAGCGGACAGAGAACTGGGTATCGCAGCAGAGTTTTCCCAAGCATCTACTGCGTCCTTCATGTCAGAGTTCTAGAAACGAGAAAGACCTGGTACCTGCCCTCAGGAAATTCAGTCTTGTGGAGGAGACATAAATAATAAACAGATAACAATAGTATAAGATAAAAAACAAAAAACAAACCCATTGCCATCAAGTCAATTCTGACTTATAGCGACCCTATAGGACAGAGTAGAACTGCCCCACAGGGTTTCCAAGGGAGCACCTGGTGGGTTCAAACTGCCAACCTTTTTGGTTAGCAGCCGTAGCTTTTAACCACTACGCCACCAGGGTTTCCATAGTATATGATAAGAGAGATGATTTGCTGAGAATAACTCTCAACCTACCTTTGTCAACTACAAAGTAAGCATTCCCTGGATCTAATTCAAAGGTTACCTCTTCCAAGTTATCTTCATCTGTTGCCTGGCATACGCCAACCGTTTTCCCAACTGGAATTTCTTCATCGAGCATGATGTCAACTTTATTGTGCAGAGTTGAGTTTATAGAAGGAACACTCAAGACCGCATTGTCAATACTGAATAAACTTGTTTTAAAAAAGAAAAGCTGGTTAGAGTGGCGTTTGCTTGGTGTGTATTCTTCTCCACCGCGCATGGTGGTGGAGGGTTGGGTTGTTTGGATGTCATACGATGCAAGTGGAAATTACGGCTGCGGTATTCATCGCTAACCCATTTACTGAGCACTTAACTGTAGTTTAGACACAATGCTAAGCCCTTTATCATGTGTTATCTCATTTATGCCTCACAGTAACCCCATAGAATAGTACCATTTTTGTCCACATTTTACAGAAGTGGAACTGAGATTTTCAGAAACTGAGTAGCTTGCAGAAGTAAATGTCTGGGTGGCTGAGGGACTTCAGCCTCAAATTGGTCTGACTTTAGAGACTGTATTCTTAACCTCTTTCCCCTCTATAAAAATAGCTAGTTTCTTAAAATTGCTAGTTCTGAAAAAGTTATATAAACTCCCTATTGATCACTTGTTTGTTTTTAAAATAGGTAATATTAGAATTTTCCTTAAGGTTAAAACCAAAACCAAACCCATTGCCATCAAGTCGATTTCGACTCATAGCGACCCTATAGGACAGAGTACAACTGCCCCACAGGGTTTCCAAGGAGCAAGCGGCTGGTAGATTTGAACTACCGACCTTTTGGTTAGCAGGCGAACTCTTAACCACTACGCCACCAGGATCTAATGAAAGATAAACCAGCACGTCAGACACTAGGAATATGTCACATTAATAATACCTTATTTTATTCCCATTTCAGTACATTTTATACTTTAAAACAATTTTGCTTTCAGTTTTTAAGAAAGCCTTTTCTTTAAAATCTTAAGTGGTTGTTTACATCTTAGTTATTTTCCTTCTTGACAGAAAAAAAAAGATATTCCATTGTAATGAAAATTTTGCTAATGAGTTCCAGAAACTACATTTCCACACTGAATTTGCAAGGTCAAGTCAAAATACAATGTTTCACGTTTTATTTCCTTACCTGCAGGTGAGAACAGGGTCCTTATTGTTGACATTGATGAGGAAAACCTTTAGACTTCCGGCAGCAGAAAGTCCACCAGCATCTACCACCTTAAAAGCTAGGGAAAAACTGCAAGCACAGCCACAGGGAAGGCAGCTGAGATTCCAAAGTTCCCTAACTGACAGGCCGTCACAGACAGAGAAGCTAGTGGTTGCTTGGGAGCCCTGGGGGTGCAGTGGTTAAGAGCTTGGCTGTTAACCAAAAGGTCAGCAGTTCAAATCCACCAGCTGCTCGTTGGAATCCCTGTGGGGCAGTTCTACTCTGTCCTATAGAGTTACTGGAAGTTGGAATTGACTTGACAGCAATGGATTTTCATTTTCGTCTTTTTTTTGGGGGGGGGGCAGTTAAAACAATTGATTCATTTAGTAAAAACATCAGTCAAAACAGTTATTTTAACAGTTGGAAATAGGTAACAGTTTAAGAGCCAAATTAGTCATTAGTCAAATCAGCTGAGAGGACAGACAGGTGCATAGAAAAGTCTGTTAACCCCGCAAGTAAAAAAATGAAGGAAACTCCTTAGCTCGGTGTAGCAACCAAAGCTTACGTCTATGGGTTCTTACTTTACAAACCTTTATTTTTTCAATACTGAAAACTGACCGATGCAAAGAGAAGTGTTTAAGACCACTTTAATATTAGGACAATTAGATGATTAATTAGTTTTTATTTTCGCAGAGGAGCCCTGGCACCACGGTGGTTAAGCACTCTGCAGCATACTGGAAGGTCAGAGGTCCGAATGGAACCCATCTGCCCCTCTGCAGGAGAGAGTTGTGGCAACCTGCTTCCATAAGGATCACAGCCTTGGAATCTCTATGGGGCAGTTCGACCTTGTCACTATGGGTCACTATGAGTCAGAATCGACTTGATGGCAACAGGTTTTTTGTGTTCTTTGGTTTTTTTATTATTAATTTCAGCATAGATGTGTATGGTTTTGAAGTATGAGAGAGCTTGAAGTGGAGACACTGACTAAATATATCCGAATTGAAAGTCAATGTTTGCTGCCATAAACGGTGATCTGGGATGACCGACTACCTTGATTTGCCCAGAACTCTCCCGGCTTACCACCACCTATCCATCTGTCAGTCTGCCATACTGTGGCGACTTGAGCGTTGCTATGACTTTGGAAGCTACGCCACCGGTATCTCAAATATCCTTGGCGGACAGGCTTAGTGGGGCTTCCAGACTAAGACAAACTAGGAAGAAAGGCCTGGTAATCTAATTCCAAAAATTAGCCTGTAAAAACCCTATAGATCACAAGAGAACTTGGCTGATATACTGCTGAAAGATAGGCTCCCTAGGTTGAAAGGCACTCAAGATCCATAGTGGCTGCAGCAATGGACTCAAGTATGCTGACGATCTTGAAGATAGAGCAAGACCAGGCAAGCCTTCCTCCTGTTGCAGAGGGGTCACCATGAGTCAGGGCCAAGTTGACAGCATCTAACAACAAATCCCGGGTTTTACCAGGAAAGCACCTCCTCCCAGGACACTGCTCAGTCCCCGGCAAACCAGGGCTGTTGGTCAGCTTGCATCTTTCAGGAAAAATAAAAATCTTTTTTAATGTGAAATGCACTGATAATTGAGACAAAAAAATAACTGTTTTCCTTCTATTTGTCCTAAAAACTAAGCCAGTTCTCCAGTTTACCCTTGTTTCATAACTTTTCCTAAAAGAAGATGATTACTTATGAGATAATGCTTGTCAAAAACCCCAAAGCCAATCCACTTTTTAAAATGAAGACATTTCCTTAATAATTCTGGGAAGGCTTGACTATAAGGACAGAGTGAATGAGGTGTGCAAGACCTAGGGAGCCCAAATTATGTCTGGTCTAGCTGGATGCTGGAGAGATGAAGGCAAGGCAGAAGGAAGATACGAGCTTGTTTTTGGTATGTCTCCTTTGAAGGGAGGGAATTGATAAGAATCAATGAGGCATTCCAAAATTTCCTTTATTCTCACTTAAAGGTCTACTCAATGACCCTAGAAGCTGTTATCCCTCCGGAGCTAAGAGAAAATGTAAGGGATGTCGAGAATTCCGTGCAAAACACTGGCCAGATTATCTATTCAGACTCTGCAAACAGGGCTTTGGTTTTTCATTGTCAGCTTCTCTGGCCACAAAGGTGCAGAAAAAAAGGAAAACTTTAGTTTTCATTTATTTAAAGAAAAAATTAACTTCTTAAAATCTCATTAGCAACTTTTACTCCCATTTGTTAGCAAATCTTAAGATTTATAAATCCCTTGATAAATGCATAATCATTTTTCCATGCTGAATACCAAGCCGAAAAAATGTGGCTGACATTATCCATAATTCCAGAACTGTTTATGAGGCCGGATAATTGAAAAAATTGCTTTTGTTTTTAGGTGCTGTCGTGTCAATTTCAGCTCATATCGACTCCATGTGACAGAGTAGAACTGCCCCCAGAGGGTTTTCTAGGCTGTAATATTTACTGGAGCAGATTGTAGGGTCTTTGTCCCATGGAGCAACTGGGTAGGTTCAAACTGTCAGCATTTTGGTTAGCAGCTGAGCTTAACCATTGAACCACCAAGCTTCCTTGCGAAATGGGGTAGAAGTGTTTGACACTTATGGAAAATTAATAGAGATTGTGGCAATTTCTACCCAAAATTTATATAATTAGGCCAATTTTGGAGGATCCTTCTCTTGCTGACTTTATGAAGTCGGCAAGAGAAAGCAAGTCCCATCTTTAACCCTGCCTCTGTTTGGTGTGTTGAGAGGTAATTTCGTACGTTGTATGGGCGTCTAATCTCTGCCGGGGCTTAACTTCTAGAGGTGCTAACACTTAGGATAAGTCCCATCCTCAATTTCATAACAGGGAAGAATCTTAGAAGATTCAGGAGCGAGTTGGCCGGAATGGCTTAAAAGTTCACTTCTTTTCTTGTGAAGTACTTTGATGCAGGACCAGGTAATCATAAAAATCACTATAAAAACTGAAAAACTATGAACCAGTGGCTACTCTTTTGACAGATGCGAAGGAAGTAGGGAGAAAATGTTGGTCCATTAACTTTTCAAATTTGCTTCATGATATTGTGAGTAGACTCTGTTTCAAAGCTATTCAGAGAGAAGTCACCCATGTCAGATGCAAACAAAACCATTGAAATCACCTTGATATTTGGCTCAGAAAAAAGTAGGTGACACTGAGAGTGGCTAAAGTAGCCAAGTCTAGCACCTAAACCAGTAATAGTGCCATTACGGATGATTTTATTCTTTACGGCAATGTCAACAGCGTCTACATTTTGGTTGCACGTGGAGGCCCGATGGCGGAAATGTTCCCAAAAAAAGGAAACAGGGATTTTCATTTGAGTGAATGAAGACCCAGTAGCAGTATTTACCTTTCAGCCTCACCCTCAAAATCAAACACTGCTGCTGTAGAAACTATTCCGATCCTGTCGATGGTGAAGCCACAGCTCTCTGGGGACAGGAAGTACTGTTTATCAGGCAGCAGAGAGAAAGCAAAATATTGGAGGGATTCCAACAGTCCCCCCAGCGAGATTCTGCACTCCTCCGAGAATCAGGCCCAAAATCTCTCTCCCGGCCAGCCCCACACATGATCAGGGCTCATTGAATGTTTACCGGTAAAGATGATGTTGAAATTATGCTCCATTCCACCACCTTCAGGCCAGACAACCTGCACTTAAATATTAAAAATGAATTTTCTTAATCTCTTATATTCAGCATGCTACCTGAACATTGCTCACACAGCACACTGTACCCAAAGCTAAAATCAATGTAAAGGCGGAGCTTTTAGGACAATGAAACCATTCTGTGGGCTATGGTAATGGAGGGTATAGACATTATGCACTTGTCAAAACCCATGGGACTGTACAACACAATCAGTGATCCCTAATGTAAACTACGGACTTTAGTCAATAACAGTGTAACAATATTGCTTCATCAATCATAACAAATACACAGTGCAGGGTGTTATTAGCAGGGAAACTGTGTAGGGTGGGGGGAGTGAGTATTTGGGAACTCTCTGTATTTTCTGCTCATTTTTTCTATAAACCTAAAACAGCTTGGTAAAGTAGAGGGTCAGCAAAAAAGAGGAATGAGGTGGACTGACACAGTGGCTGCAACAATGGGCTCAAGCATAACGACTGTGAGGATGGCACAGGACCCGGCAGTGTTTTGGTCTGTGGTACGTAGGGGTGCTATGAGTCAGAACTGACTCCACAACACCTAACAACAAGAACAACAAAACTGCTTTGAAAATTAAAATCTATTAATTCTTTAAACATTAAGTAAGCGTGAGTTACATGTGGAGCAACGAGCTGACTACTGGCTGGGAACTCAGGGATCGTTCGGTAGTGGTGAGAATGGGGGAATGGGAGCTGTAAGAAGGAAAAAACTGAAATATTGGGGATTTATTCACCTTACTTTGTGTGTGTCAGCACAGGTCATTGTCTTAGACATCCAGTGCTGCTATAACAGAAATACCACAAGTGGATGGCTATAACAAAGAGAAGTTTATTCTCTCACAGTCCAGTAGGCTAGAAGTCCGAATTCAGGGCATCGGCTCCAGGGGAAGGCTTTCTGTCTCTGTCGGCTCTGGAGGGAGGTCCTTGTCCTCAGTCTTCCCTTGGTCTGGGAGCATCTCAGCGCAGGAACCTCAATTCCAAAGGTTCCCAGTACTGCTTTCTTGGTGGTATGAGGTCCCCATGTCTCTCTGCTGGCTTCTCGGTTTTGTGTCTCAAAAGACATTGGCTTAAGATACTACCTAATCTTGAAGAGCTCGTCAGTATAGTTGCCACTAACTCATCTTATTACATCATAGTGACAGGATTTATGACACTGGGAAATCACATCAGAAGATAGAGCGGGAGACAATAATATAATCATACAAGGGAATTATGACCTAGCCAAGATGACAGATATTTGGGGGGGGGGACACAATTCAATCCATGACAGTAATACTTTGTAAAGGTGTTTTTCTTCATGTCTTAAATTGTCTTGTAGTTCTCCCAGCAACTCTGTCATAGGTATGACATAGTTCCCATTTCACAGATAGGAACACTGAGGCTTAAAAAATTTAAATGGTATGCCGGCAGCCTGAGAGCCAAGCTTTTAGGTATTTTACATAATGCCTCTTTTCTCACCATATATCCTTATGACAAACCTCAGACTTACATCTGCCAAAAGGGGAAGCTAAGCTCAAAATTTCTGGACTAGATGAGCATCAAATGATTAGAAAAAGCTGGGGCAATAAGCCCTGAGATGATTAATACCAGGAGTTAATTATCTCAAGTGCTACTGACTTAATAATCGTTTAGACTGGAGATAATTTAATAGGGAAAATTAAACCCAGAAGAATTGGAAAGCAACCTAAAAATTCCTTGGAGAAACTAGTGGCCTTTTAATTTATCGAAGTTCTGATGAGTCATCATGCTCAGATTAATTTTAATTCATCCCGCCCATTTCTGCACAGAGCAATAGGACAGAACTGGTGCCTGCCCTTCCCGCAGAACGCAGCAGAGTGCTAGCATTCGGACAGCCAGCAAGTCCGTCACGTGTTTACTTTTAGGGGAAACGCAGGAGTAACGACGCCCGCGTGGTGGCAGAGGACGGAGGGCGGCCGCCGGCTGAGCTGCCTGAGAGTGCTCTCGAGCACAGGTCTGGTTATACATCAATCTATATAAAATTTTTAAGACACCCACCTTTATGTTTGTAGCCGCGGAGGAATTTGCAGTTTCAAATTCAATCTCACTATTACAGAGCTGTCAACACTTGTTGGGGCAGAGTGTCGATTGGGAAGCTACATTTTTATGAGATCAAATCTTTCATAAAATGAGATACTCTTAAAAAAAATGATGGCGCTGATGTGAACAACTGCAGCTGTGAAAGGAAGGCTTGGAGATTGTGGTTGCTAGGCAGCCAGGGCCCCTGCTGGGAGCACCCCCTAAATGAAGGAGTCCCTAAACAGGAAGGCCGTCCAAAGGACAGAAATTAGCTCTCCGTGGGGCCAGCCAACCTAGGCTTGTTTGGGTTCCCCCCTCCCTCCCCGTGTTCTCTGTAATAATTCACAGTGATGGGGTCGCTATAAATCGAAAACAACTGGACAGCTCCTGACAACAACAATCCGTAACGACACCAACAACTAGTAAAGAAATGCCTCTACCCTAAGAAGAATGACAGCCCCACTCCGGGGTTTGGAGGCATGAGAACAGGTTACAGGGGAGAACGTGTGGCCGGGAGCCTTTCGGTCCTGGACGGACTTCTCTTCAGGGTCCAGTTTATTCCGTTCTGAGAAAGGCTCATTCAGGGCTGCTCGCGGAGAACTCAGGAGTTGGAAACGGCAGAGCTCCAACCTCACGCCAAACCAAGGAGGGTTAGCGCTTCCCAGGTGAACACAAGCTTCGTGGCTCCAAGCTTCCAGAGCAGCCACACAGAAGCCATGGCTGGATCCTCCTCTGTCCTGGGCATCAGTGATAACAAAAACAACAAAGGCAATGGCTACCAGTTAGTCTGACCCAGATCCTGGCCCACCACTTTATTCTGAATTATCTCCTTTCATCCTTAAAATGATGCTATGACGGTGGCACTACACTCAGTCTTTTCTGACACATAAGGAAGCTGAGTCTTACATACTTAGGGAAATGGCCCAATTACACTTAACTAGCAAATGGTTATGCTGAAACTTGGAGTCCCTGGGTGGTACAAACAGTTAACACACCCCTTCATGCTAACGAAAACGTTGGTGGCTTGAGTCCACCTAGAGATGCCTCGGAAGAAAGGCCTGGTGACCTACTTCTGAAAAATCAGCCACTGAAAACCCTGTGGAGCACAGCTCTCCTCAGACCCACATGGAGTCGCCATGAGCCGCAATCAGCTCAAGGGCAACTGATTTCGTTTGGTTTGAGCTAAAACTCAAACCCAGGCCTCTCTGACTCCGAATCTAGAGTGTTATACGGCCAGTCTCATACAAGGCTGTCTTCCTGGGAAAAAGGCACTACGTAGTTCTATTTTTTAAACATTCTAGTTAGACTTATCTTGTTAATGTTTTGGGTAGGGGTTAAATAATCTAGGTGGGGGAAAACATGGCTGCAGAGCAATTTAGTGTTACTTTGACAGAGGAAGAGAGGGAGGGGCAGGAAGAGAAGAAAAGGAGAACAAGGGAAGGGAAGGGGAAAGCTAAGATGGAGCCTAGAATGAACTTCCAGCATTTGAACATCCAGCGAAGGAGATGACCCAGGAAAGAAAATAAGAAAGATTAGTCAGAAAAGTAGGAGAAAAACCAAGAGTGCTCATGATCACAGAATAGTACTAGCTAATAATATTAGCGAATATTTATTGAATGCTTACTATCTCCAGGGACCATTCTATGCCCTTTGTATGTATTACCTCGTCTAATGCTAATAGCCCTGAGGTAGATCCTATTATTAATCCCATTACAAATAATTAATCCCATTACCAAAGCACAGAGAGGTTAATAGACTTGTCCAGGATCACAGAGCCAGCAAGCCGCCAAGTCCAAATTACAACCAAGGCTGCCTGACTTTAGACCTGAGCTCTTGGCTGATACACTGTGTCCAGTGTGATCCAGGACAGGCTTTTCTTGAGGAGAATTAATGCAGAAGCATGACCTGGGCTAAATTTTTTTCTATTTAAAAAATATTCTGTGTTTTTTTTTTTTAAAGCAAAACTATTAGCTCATCAAAGATCACCTACAAACCTTTTTTAAGAGAAATACATTTAGGAAAAGATTTTCGATATGTGAACACAGGTATAATTCTGAACTGACCATGAGCTCTCCCAGCGTAACCTCGCGTTTTCCTCCCAGGGCTACACGGAAAGCAACAGAATCTGACGCTGACAGTTTTCTTCAAGAGAGGCACAGTGAGACTTATGCTTGCCCTTGAAAGACTTGGGGGTTTCACACAAAATGGTGGACAACCACACAGTACTGGGGATCATAGCCTAGTCAAACTGATACACACATTTTTGGGGAACACAATTCCATCCATGACAGTGCCCAAGTTGAAACTCATCTGCCATCCCGTCCAAGCCACACGTTCCCAGTGGACGTACTCAGTTGTTCACTGTTCACCTGGCAGCAATAACCCCTAAGTAACACCATCTGGAAATCTTGCCAAGCAAACCTTCCTGCATGTCCTCAGAGTGGCCCCATGGACCCCCCTGAATATTAAAGACCCTCATTCACAAGTGGGTACCTTCCTGCACGTCCTCAGCCTGTGCCTCACCGCGCCCTCATTCACAAGTGGGTAATGGTTGAAGTAGTATGATTATGTGGAAATTGATTATGCTGTTCACTCTACTTTTGCATACACATGAAATTTCCATAAATATTAAATATTCAGACCTACTTGCATCCAAATCCTTGGAGTCGGGGAGGCCTACGAATGTGAATTTTTAACAGGCTGGCTAGAGTGATTTTTATATATTCAGAAGTTGGTTTTTCAAAGTGATTCTCAAACTTGGCTGCACAGTGGAAAGCTTTAAATGTGCTAATGTCCAGACCCCATCCTCGACTAATAAAATCGGAACCTGGGGGTGGGACTGGGTGTCAGTACTCTTTAAGTGTCAATGTCCAGACCCCATCCCTGACCAATAAAATCAGGACCTGGGGGTGCGACTGGGTGTCAGTACTCTTTAAGTGTCAATGTCCAGACCCCAGCCCTGACCAATAAAATCAGGACCTGGGGGTGGGACTGGGTGTCAGTACTCTTTAAGTGTCAACGGCCAGACCCCATCCCCGACCAATAAAGTCAGAACCTGGGAGTGGGACCTGGCGGCAGTACTAATAATTCCACAGTGCAGCCAGGACAGGGGCCTACCAAGAGAGCACACCCTGCCTTTTCCACCTCACTTCAGCAGTCTATTGAGGTCCCCCTTGTCTCAGGGATCAGAGTGGCCCAGGGTCGTTGGTTCTTCGATGTGCTCCCCCCAGATGGGTTGACTCTGCACAACTTAAACCTGGCTTATACAGATGTCCCTGCAGGTTTAGGCATCGGTCTTAGGGGTTCCCCAGAAAGAGATCCTGAGGTGAAAATTTGTGTGCATGCCATTTATTAATTAAGTGCTCCAGGGAAACTGGGGTGGAAGTGGGGAAACCATGACAAAGGAGGGGAAGAATCCAAAAGGGGTGTGATCTCACACTCCCTCAGAGGCTGTTTCAGCCTGATCTGGGGTATACGTTATGCCTTGGAGTTGTCCCCACCCAAGGGAAAGCAGATGGGCCTTTCATACTCCCACGCCCCTCATTCAGTGCTTAAGGGCTACCCTCCTCCAAAAAACCAAACCAGTTCTGATTTATGACGACCTCTTTCTTTTTCTTTAACATGCGTACGGAGTAGAACTGCACTACAGGGTTTTCATGGCTGTGATCTTTTGGAAGCAGATGCCAGGCCTTTGATCCGAGACAGCTCTGGGTGGGTTCTAACTGCCAACCTTTCAGTTAACAGTTGAACAAGTTAACCGTCTCCACCACCCAGGAACCTGCACTTTGAACCTGCAAGGAAAACCCTAGGACAGTCTTTCTCTAGCTGATAGAAGCTAAAGCACGTTAAAGTGAGAGGGTAGAGGGGTGAAACTCAAAGACAGTGGAAAGGTATCTAAAATATTCTGAGACGTGCATGAATATTGTCCTTTGTTACAGCAGCTGAAATCATTGTTTGGCTGGTTCATGCCAGAAAGCAGAGTTTGTTACCACATTATAAAGCTAGTCAGTTTGTATGTGAGTAACATTTAATTCCAGCCCATATTCTTTGATAAATCTGGTAGCAAGAAGGCTTCATTTCAACTCTGAACTGATTGGTAAGGGCTACCTGGAGCATGGTACTGAGGAAGATTGTAAGCTCAGGTTAGGAAAGGGCCACATTTGATGAGGGATGCCTGCCACAGCAAATGAGAAGGTGATCAGGATACTACCAGAGAACTTTGATGTCTAGGTGCTGTTAGAAGGCCTGTTGTCATTGTTGTTGTTAGGTGCCATCGAGTCAGTTCTGACTCATCGAGGCCCTGTATACAACAGAATGAAACACTACCCGGTCCTGCTCCATCCTCACAATCATTGTCGTGCCTGAGCCCATCGTTACAGCCACTGTGTCATTCCATCTGGTTGAGGGTCTTCCTCTTTTTTGCTGACCCTCCACTTTACCAAGCATGATGTCCTTCTCCAGGGACTGGTCCCTTCTGATAATGTCCAAAGTATGCTTTAAAGAACACCGATGCCTGGGACTCACTCCCAGAGATTCTGATTTAACTAGTCTGATGGGGGAGCCTGGCATCTGTTTTTGTTAGAATCTTCTCAAGTGATCCTATCGTTGCCACCAAGGTAAACCAAAAACCGAAATGAAACCAGTTGCCGATCATGGCAACTCCGTGTGTATCCAAGAACTGTGTGTGCTCCACAGGGCTTTCAGTGGCTGGTTTTTTTGGAATTAGATCACCAAGGGAAAGACCCACAGTAATAGTCAGCATGATGTCATGATATTTCCCTCTTGTCTAGGAAATACTTTCAGGAATGCTTTAAAATAATGAAATAGATCTTCCTAAAAAGGTATTTTATTTATAACGAGTCCTTTCTTAGTCTTGTATAAATTTCTTTTCAGACTTGAGCGGCAGCACATTGTTGTTTTGTCTTGTTTAACCTTCAACATGGCTGTCGACTTTGAACAGGCTAATCATTGCCAATTTATTTGCCTTGTGTAAATGACTCAAGTTATTGTTTTCTTTTCATACACCATTCAAATAAATACACTTGGAGATACACATCTTTGTAAGACAATAGCCTTAAACCCATAGAAAACGTTGCTAGGGCATATATATATATATATACACATTCACAATTTGTAAAACAAAGAATATATATAGTATAACTCCCCCGTGTTTGTTGCTTGTTGCAAGACGGTTTAGCAATGGCACAGCTACTGACTAACATGTTACAAACTCGCATGCCATCTTGTGGGTGATGGTGCAAGTTGTACAATTATGAAGTAAATACGCCAAAAAAATATTTATTATAAATGTTACTGCAGTTTCTCCCAAACCTCTGCCTTTCGTGTGGGTTATTAAAGATACTTTCTAGATAATTAAAGCTTTTCTCAAAATCACTTCCCCCCAATTATACACCTATTTCAAGCAAAATTAGTTTTTAGCTTGGATAACCCACATAATTGCCTCAGTTCCCAAATTCATTTGGCTACAGTACAGCAAGTCCCGGGTTACAAACATCCGACTTACGGACAACCGCACTTGCCCTTTAATATTAGGTAAATTTGCCCTCACTTTGAAACAGTTGAACCAACCCCCACTCGAGACAAATTCTTCATCACACTCACCTTAATTTGCTGCATGTACAGCTTTTAAATCATTGAAAAGGCTTCCAGCCTTTTCTTGAACTAAAACCAAAAACTGCTGACCTTTTGGTTAGCAGCCCAATAGTTAACCACTTCACCACTAGGGCTCCTTCCTTCACTAATCAAAAAAAAAAAAAACTCGTTGCCGTCAAGTGGATTCTGACTTCTGACTCATAGTGACCTACAGGACAGGGTAGAACTGCCCCATTCGGTTTCCAAGGAACGCATGGTGGATTTGAACTGCCAACTTTTTGGTTAGCAGCCAAGCTCTTAACCACTACACCACCAGGGTTTCCTCCTGCACTACAGTGAGGCTAAATAAGAACCATATGCACCTTTTCTGACTTACCCACGAATTCAACTTAAGACACACTCAGGAACAGATCTCATGTGTAACCTGGGCACTGCTCTTACACCTAAACTGAGTGATACTTCATCCCATATCAGAACTTCCCAAGAATGTCGTATTTTCCCCTTCTCTCGGTCTTACAAGGAGATGATATTTTAAGGTGAGCTTAGGGTGAAAGGCCACTTCATTGGGGGAAACTCAGAAATGAATCTTTCAAAAGATTCTGCAAACATATCCTAAGGACCTCCCATGAATCAAGAAGAATAAAACTGGCTTCCTGTTCATGTAAAGGAAAGACACAAACACAGATAATACAATTTTGTAAGAACATTGACGTGTTCTCACTACCCCAGATCAAATAGGTAAAAGCAAATCACTCCCTTACAATGTTGATTGACATAAAATAGCTGAAGAGTCAGTTCTCCTATTAGGTCCCCAGGTTTTCCTAGTAAAGAATCTGGGCAAGTTGGCGTGTGTGGGTAACCACTACCCAAGTGAAATGGTGTTAATTTCCAATTAACTTTTCAAACATGAACAACAGAACATTTCTGTTTTGTCTTGTTTTGTTGGACATTCAACATGGCTGTTGGCTCTGAACAGCCTAATTGTGCCAACACTTTGTTTCCTTTATGTAGATAGATGTAAGCTACAGATTCCTGCCTAGCAGCTCTGGCAACAGCAGCCCGTCCTTACTTCTCCATGATGTTGCTGATCACGGCAAAGGGAGGTAGAAAAAGGTCCTGCTGCTCCCAGAAAGATGTTCCCCCCATCCTCCTCTCAGCAACAATACCTGCATCAGCAATATAAACCATACAAAACTGTATAAAAACAGCTGCCATCCAGACGATTCCGATTCAAGGCAGCCCCATGTGTGTCAGAGTAGAACTGTGCCCTGCAGGTCCTTCATGGCAGCCCCACGTGTGTCAGAGTAGAACTGTGCCCTGCACGTCCTTCATGGCAGCCCCACGTGTGTCAGAGTAGAACTGTGCCCTGCAGGTCCTTCATGGCAGCCCCACGTGTGTCAGAGTAGAACTGTGCCCTGCACATCCTTCATGGCAGCCCCACGTGTGTCAGAGTAGAACTGTGCCCTGCGGGTCCCTCATGGCAACCCCACGTGTGTCAGGGTAGAACTGTGCCCTGCAGGTCCTTCATGGCAGCCCCACATGTGTCAGAGGAGAACTGTGCCTGCAGGTCCTTCACGGCAGCCCCAGGTGTGTCAGAGTAGAACTGTGCCTGCAGGTCCTTCATGGCAGCCCCACGTGTGTCAGAGGAGAACTGTGCCTGCAGGTCCTTCACGGCAGCCCCAGGTGTGTCAGAGTAGAACTGTGCCTGCAGGTCCTTCAGTGACTAAGTCTGCAGAAGTAGATCGCCAGGGCTTTCTTGTGAACCCCCTCTAAATGGACTCAAACCTCCAACCTTCTGGGTAGTAGTTGAGCATGTCCACAGTTCGTACCCCCCAGGGACTCCACAGAAGAGATCTTATACATATGTATATAACGTGTGTGTGTGTGTGTGTGTGTGTGTATAGGGCAATTCCTGGGTGACTCAAATGGTCACGTGCTTAACCATTAGCTGTAAAGTTGGTGGTTTGAACCCACCAAGACCACCAAGTGGCACCTCAGGAGACAGGCCTGACAATCTGCTTCCAAAATGTCCCAGCCTTTAAAACCTAATGGAGCCATTCTTCTCTGCATGCATGGAGTCACCATGAATTGGAAACAACTCAAGGGCAACTCACAACAATACGCGTGTGTATGTCTATCTTCCTGCTGCTAGAATAGACTTCATGAGGACAGGGATTTTCGACCGTTTCTTTTGCTTCTAGAGCCCCACTTCCTGGAATACTGCTTGGCACTAGTCAGCGCTCAATAAGTGATTGTCAAGTGGGTAAGAAAATGCGTGGGCAACCACTAGCTCTGCTGAGCAACTTGGCATCTGTCCCTTCACACCCTGTCTTCCTCCCTGTTACTGTAGAAGAACAAACTGCGTCTAACGTCAAACCCGCCACTCCTGAACTGCATGCTATCCCCCACTGCCCACCCAAGACCACTGCTCCAGCAAGCAGTGTCGTTCCCCCTGAACTGCATGCTATCCCCCACTGCCCACCCAAGACCACTGCTCCAGCAAGCAGTGTCATTCCCCCTGAACTGCATGCTATCCCCCACTGCCCACCCAAGACCACTGCTCCAGCAAGCAGTGTCATTCCCTTCCGCGTTATTACATTTCTCCTCTCCACTGATTGTTCCCATCCGCATAAAACATGCTATGATGTTTCTCATCATTCAAAACCGAAAACTCACCTTGACCGTGTATCCTTCTCCAGCTGCTGGCCAACTTCTCTGCCCTGCTTCTTAGGAAAACATTTTGCAAGCAGCCTCTGCTCACCTCTCGTTCCCTGGAAGCTTCTCCAATCGCTCATCCTCACCACTCCACTGAACAACTCCACTTACTAAGGTCATCAAAGATCTCCATTCATTCACTCACGGAACACCTGCTATGTACCAGGTGCTTATCTGAGTTCTATCAATTAACATATTGCCAAATTCAGTGATGAGTAATCTCAGTTTTCATCAATCGCAACCACCCAGGGGCACGTGACGAATCCCTCCTTCTTAAAAGACGTCTTCCCTTGTTCTAGGAGACACTCCCCTCCTGATTTTGTTTTGTCACTGGTCCTGTTCAGTCTCATTTTCTCAATGTCCCTCCTTTTCTAACCTTCAAATGTTGGGGCACCCCAGGCTCCATGCTTCGTCCTTTTCTGTCATATCCACGCTTATTGCCTAGGTCATCTTATTAGTCCCAGGCTTTAAATACCATGTACAAGCTGGTGACTCCGAACTGCTGCTCCAGCCCCCGTCTCTGCTGAGCTCTAGGCTTTTTAATCCTGCCCATGCTGCCTGGCTATCTAACTGGCTTCTTTATCTTACAGGTACAAAGCAAAACACTTGAATTTCCTCCTCAACCCTCCTCCTCTTCAAGGAGTTGCTCAAGCTAAAAACCCAGAAGCCTCTTGATTCCTCTCTCTCCTTTATACCCCACATCCAATTTGCTCATAAATCTGTCAATATTACCTTCCAAATACATGCAAGCTGCCAAAGTGCTTAGGAGTGAAAAGAGCTATGTCTGCAATTTACTTGGACATGCATAAATAAAATAGGAGGGATTGATGGATGAAGGATGGATAACTGGGTGATAAAGCAGATATAGCAAGATATGAATCACAGAAGCTAGTGTTGGGCCTATAGGTGTTCACCTTTTAACTTTTGACTCTTAAGTTTTCTGTATGCTTGAAAATTTTCATAACAAAATGTTGAAAAATATGTAAAATGTCACGACTTCTCACCACCACGTGTTCCCACCTTAGACCAAGCCACTGTCATCTCTCACACGACTGCTGTAGTCACCTCTAATTTGTCTCCCTGTCTCCACTTTTGCCTCTTTACAGCAAATTTTTTCACACAGAAGTCAGTATTATCTTTTCAGCTATTGCAGCCATAAATTCCACTTGGATCAAGTTTCCTCTTAGTTGCAACCACAAGAATCCTAACATACCTGAGTGATTAAGGCTCACAATAAGGAAGAAATAGCCTCTTATTTATTAATTTTGCCTAAAATTTGTACAGAATGACATGACCTAAAACTTCCAACAGCTGGATACATTTCATCTATTCGATGTGTTTTCTCCTCACATGTAAAACTTGTAAAAAATTTAAAATGTAGGCACTATTAAAATGACAACATGGGCCTTTTACTAAAAGGATTATACTTAAAAGCAATCCCGTTAAAACTCAGATTGCTACCCCAAATTATAAAGCAAAAATTTACATATTCTGGTTTCTAACTCAATAGACTCATCTTTCTCTCCATTTTAATGTTTGTTTTACAGCTGAGTTATAAAATAGGAGTATATAATTAAAATCCTCAGGCCCATAATTATAAGCTCTGCTGCCATGTAATTGTTGGGTCTTTTGATGATTCCATCACTAATTATGCCTCTTAGAATTTCCAAATATCACTTTCCCATAAAAATCTAATCATTGTCAGCCTTCAGTCAATACAGTTGACCGAGTGGAAAATATTGTTTGCCCCATCTACAATCTGCGGCCTGCTACCATGAATCTTTCAGAAACTGTTCTTGAATGGAATTTTAAAAAATCTCACCAAGTTATTAGAATGTCAACTTAGTAATTGCTTCTTTAGCCTATTACATAATGCCCAAAAGAAAATAAAAGTTTATTGATGGAATGAAATGTATGTCACTAACTTTGGAGTACCTTGAAGGAGATACTTTGCCTCGAAATGGAGGCATCAAACCTTATGTCATGGACATAGCCCCCACCCCACTCTCATCCTTCTCCGTGGCCCACCATGCTGCCCGTCCTCAAAGTCTGGGCTTATTTTCACAAGGTGCTAATTAACTAGTTTGACAGATACACCAAGGCACAATACACTGGTTTGAAATGTAAATTTTAGGAAATAGCTTTCATCTCACAACTAAGAAAGGAAAAATCAAAACAAATGTTGAGAAAGATAATTCTTTCCCATCATTTCTTGTTCATGACAATTAGTCAGAAGCAAAGACCTTTTTTTTTTATCTATATTGCCTCAATAAGTAGGACTTTTTAAGCAAGATTAAACAGAGCAGTAAGCAGATACAGTAGCCCCCCCCCAGCAGGATTAAGCAGAGCAGTACACAGATACAGTAGCGCCCCCCACCCCCGCATACATAGTTTGGCTTCCACAGTTTAAGTTACCCAAGGTCAGCAATGGTTCGAAAATATTAAATGAGTAGTAGCATGATGAAATCTCACGCCATCCCACTCCGTCATTCACGTAACTGTTATTATAGTATATTGTTATAATTGTTCTATTTCCTTATTTGTTATTGTTGTTAATCTCTTACTGTGCCTGATTTATAATTTAAACTTTATCATAGGTATGTATGTATGGGCAAATCATAGTATATATAGGGTTCAGTACTGTCCCTGGTTTTAAGCATTCACAGGAGGTCTTGGAAGTTATTCCCTGTGAATAAGGGGGACTACTGTAACACATTTAGACTCCCCAAAAAAGACATGTGCTACCTACACCCTGACCACTACCACTACCAAAACCACTGAGCCAGAAAGGCTGAGAAGGTCACGTGGGCTGAGGAGGATCAAATGTGACATGGAGGGCTGAGGTACAGAGCTGAGAAGACCCTGGGAGGAATCTGAAAGACAACCATGAAGAGGAGCAGGGCCAGCCTTAATGACCATCACTGTCTGTCAAATGGCGACCTCATTACTGGGATAAGGGTTAGGAGGTGGGCCTTCTATCTCCAGCCAGCTTCTAATTATGCAGCAGAACAGCCACCTGGACCCAAGATATTGCTGACTTCCTCCTTCTGGACATTCTTTGGCTGCTCACCTGTAGTTTTGGTCTGAAATTAATAGAGCTGCCCCAGCTACCCTTTGATTAGTGTTGGCATGGTAAAGTTTTCTCCTTCCCTTTCCTTTTAACCTGTCTGTGTCTTTATATTTAAAATGGGATTGTAGATAGCATATAGTTTGGTCTTGGTTTTTTGTTTGTTTGTTTTTGTTGTCGTTTTTTTGTGTTTTTAATCCACTCTGACAATCTCCGTCTTTTAATTGGTGCGTTTAGACCATTTACATTAGCTGAATTAATATCTACAATGTTTGTGACTGTTTTCTGTTCATTTCCGTTGTTCTCTGTTTCTTTTCCCCCTCTTTCGGTTTTAATTGAGCATTTTAGGTGATTCCATTTTTCATCCTCACTTAGCGTATCAACTGTGATGATTAAGATTGTGTGTCAACTTGGCTGGGCCATGATTCTCAGCGTTTATAGTGATCACCCCCATGATGGGATCTGCTGTGAGTAGCCAATCAGTTGAAAGGGAATTTCCTTGGGCATGTAGCCTGCATTCAAATATAAGTGGATGTTCTGGATTTTGCCCTCTCTGGATCCTACAGCTACCTCTTATTTGTCTGACCTCTGGTTCTTTGGACTTGAGCTAGCAGCTTACCTTCCATTCTTGGGTTTCGTCAGTCTTCAGAGCCTCTGAGTGAGAATCCTGCTCTTCAACCTACTGATCTTGGGTTCCCCGGCTCCTATGGCAACGTGAATCAGGGGAAGCCTTGAGGTCTTGCCTGCCAATCTTGAAGAAAAAAATCAAGCCTTGAGTTGCAGTAGTGAAGGATTCTATGAGGAAAATATTAAATGACGCAGGAAGCATCAAAAGAAGATGGAAGGAATACACAGAGTCATTACATCAAAAAGAATTAGTCAATGTTCAACCATTTCAAGAGGTAGCATATGATCGGGAACCAAAGGTACTGAAGGAAGAAGTCCAAGCTGCTCTGAAGGCACTGGCAAAAAACAAGGCTCCAGGAATTGATGGAATATCAATTGAGATGTTTCAACAAACAGATGCAGCTCTGGAGGTGCTCACTCTTCTATGCCAAGAAATATGGAAGACAGCTTCCTGGCCAACTGACTGGAAGAGATCCATATTTATGTCTATTCCCAGGAAAGGTGATCCAACTGAATGTGGAAATTATAGAACAATATCATTAATATCACACGCAAGCAAAATTTTGCTGAAGATCATTCAAAAATGGCTGCACCATTATATAGACAGGGAACTGCCAGAAATCCAGGCCAGTTTCAGAAAAGAATGTAGAACCAGGGATATCATTGCTGATGTCAGATGGATCCTGGCTAACAGCAGAGAATACCAGAAGGAGGTTTACCTGTGTTTTATTGACTATGCAAAGGCATTTGACTGTGTGGATCATAACAAATTATGGATAACATTGGGAAGAAAGGGAATTCCAGAACACTTAATTGTGTTCATGAGGAATCTTCACATAGATCAAGAGGCAGTTGTTCAGACAGAACAAGGGGATACTGATTGGTTTAAAGTCAGGAAAGGTGTGCATCAGGGTTGTACTCTTTCACCATATCTATTTAATCTGTATGCTGAACAAATAATACGAGAAGCTGGACTATATGAAGAACGGGGCATCCGGATTGGAGGAAGACTCATTAACAACCTGCGTTATGCAGATGACTCAATCTTGCTTGCTGAAAGCGAAGAGGACCTGAAGCACTTACTAATGAAGATCAAAGACCACAGCCTTCAGTATAGATTGCACCTCAACATAAAGAAAACAAAAATCCTCACGACTGGACCAATGATCAACATCATGATAAACGGAGAAAAGATTAAAGTTGTGAAGGATTTCATTTTACTTGGATCCACAATCAACAGCCATGGAAGCAGCAGTCAAGAAATCAAAAGAGGCATTGCATTGGGTAAATCTGCTGCAAAGGACCTCTTTAAAGTGCTGAAGAGCAAAGATGTCATCTTGAAGACTAAGGTGCGCCTGACCCAAGTCGTGGTATTTTCATTCACATCATATGCACCTGAAAACTGGACAATGAATAAGGAAGACTGAAGAAGAGTTGATGCCTTTGAATTGTGGTGTCGGTGAAGAATATTGAATATACCATGGACTGCCAAAAGAGCAAACAAATCTGTCTTCAAAGAAGTACAACCAGAATGCTCCTTAGAAGCAAGGATGGCAAGACTGGGTCTTACATAGTTTGGACATGTCGTCAGGAGGGATCAGTCCCTGCAGAAGGACATCATGCTTGGCAAAGTACAGGGTTAGCGGGAAAGAGGAAGACCCTCAACGAGGTGGACTGACACAGTGGCTGCAACAATGAGCTCAAGCATAACAACAATTGTCAGGATGGCGCAGGACCAGACAGTGTTTCATTCTGTTGTGCATAGGTTCGCTATGAGTTGGAACCGACTCGACAGCACCTAACAACAACAACAGCCTGTGAGCTAAAGCCCTGCTCTCCAACCTGCCCATCTTGGGTTTGCCGGTCCCTAGGGCAACGATCATGAGGAGAAGCTTCTATCCTGTTGCACAGACCTGGGACATTTCAGCCTTTACAGTCACATGAGCTGTTTCCTCGATATAAACCTCTCTCTCCCTCTCTCTCTATATATGTATATTTATATGCTTTACTGGTTTTGGCTCTCTAGAGAAGCCAGCCTAAGACATCAACTATACTTCTTCTTAATTTTTTTTTCCATTTTTTTAGTCAGTGCCTTAGAGTTTCCAATATATATATTTTAACTAATCTAAGTCTACTCTCCAATAACATTATATTGCATCATGAGTAGTGCAGGTACCTCACAGCAGAGTATTACCAATTCCTCCCTTCAATTCTTTATGACCTTGCTGTCATTATTTCACTTATCCATATGCTATAATCACCAAATACATTCTCACTATTAAATAAAGCTATCTTTGAGGTCAATTAAAAATTAGAAGTTTTATTTTGACCTTCATTTATTCCTTCTCTAATGCTTTTCCTTTCTTTATGTAGATTTGAGTTTCTGATCTATATTATTTTCCTTCTCCTGCAGGGCAGGTATGCTAATGATGAACTCTTTCAGTTTTTGTTTGTCTAAGAAAGTCTATATTTCTCCTTTGCTTTTGAAGGATAATTTTACTGGATACAGAATTCTAGGTTGGAGAATTTTTTCCTTTATTTTTCCAGTCCTTTAAATATTTCACTCTACTCTTTTCTCATTTGCATGGTTTCTGGTTAAGAAGTTTGTTATAATCCTTATCCTTATTTCTTATAGGTAAACTTTTGTTCCTCTGGTTTCTTTTAAGTTTCTCTTTGTTTTTAGTGTCCTTCAGTATGAATAAGAATAGGGTCACTATGAGTAGGAATCGATTCAACCGCAATGGGTTTGGTTTGTGGGTGTGTGTGTGTGTGTGTGATTGTTCATTTCAGTATTTATCCTGCTTAGTATTCTCTGAGCTTCCTAAAACTAATGTCTGTCATTAATTTTGGAAATTTCTTGCCCATTATTACTTCAAATATTTCTTCTGGCCTTTCTTCTCCTTCTGGTATTCCAATTACATGTATGTTATATCTTTTTACATTGTTCCAAAGTTCTTAAATGTTCTGCTCTTGTTGTTTTTTCTCTCTTTTTTCTCTTTGGATTTAAGTCTGGAAAATTTCTATTGACCTGTCTTCAAGCTCACTGATTCTTTCTATGGCCATGTCCAGTCTATCGATGAGTTCATTAGAGGCATTCTTCATTTCTGTTACAGTGTTTTTGATTCTAGAATTTCCTTTCAATTCTTTCTTAGAGTTTTCATCTCTCTGTTACATTATCGATCTGTTCTTGAATGTTGTCTACTTTTTTCATTACAGCCATTAAAATATAAATCACGTTGTTGTTGTTGTCATTGTTAGGTGCCATCAAGTCAGTTTGAACTCATAGCGGCCCCATGCACAACAGAATGAAACACTGCCTGGTCCTGCGCCATCCTTACAATCGGTGTTATGCTTGAGCTCACTGTTGCTTTAAATTCCCTGTCTGATTTTAAATTTTAACATTCGTGTTATAACTGAGTCTGGTGCAAATGCTTGCTTTGTCTCTTCAGACTGTATTATTTTCTTGCCTTTTGTCATGCCTTGTAATTTTTTTATTATTTTGTTATATAACAGGTTATATCAGGTAAGAAGGACTGAGAATTTATGTTAATCTGGCTAGGAGTTGGGTTGTGTTTAATGTTTGCTGTAGCTATAGGTTCTGGGGGCTTCGAATCATTCTAGTGTCCTTATTTTTTGTTTCCCCCCTTGATTTGGGGGTGTCCTTTAGTACTCCTCCTCAATGAGAGTCTGTCTTGTAGTCTCTTCTGCTGTAATCCACTCTTGTTATGCAGGAACCCTGTTGGTGTGGTGTGGTGTCCTTTCCCAAATGGGATAAGGCTCAGGAAAAGTCCTTTCCCCTGGAGAGTAGATGTTTTTCATGAAGAAGATCCTGGGCTTATTTCACAATGAGTCTCTTCCTCTCTTTCTCCCAGAGCCACAACATATCTTGGGTCTTCACTGTGAGAACCTGGTGGAGTTCCTGGATGTAAAACCCACAAAAGTATGGAGGGATTTCTTAACACTTTGACCCTTGGGATTTTCTCACTCTCACACCAGTCCACACTCAGACTCCTGCATTTTGTCAGAATTACCATTTAAGTGAAGTTGTCAGGGATTTCATTTTACTTGGATCCACAATCAACAGCCATGGAAGCAGCAGTCAAGAAATCAAAAGATGCATTGCATTGGGCAAATCTGCTGCAAAGGACCTCTTTAAAGTGTTGGAAAGCAAAGATGTCACCTTGAAGACTAAGGTGCGCCTGACCCAAGCCATGGTATTTTCAAAGCATCACATGCATGTGAAAGCTGGACAAGGAATAAGGAAGACTGAAGAAGAACTGACAGCTTTGAATTGTAGTGTTAGTGAAGAATATTGAATATACCATGGACTGCCGAAAGGATGAACAAATCCGTCTTAGAAGAATGCTCCTTAGAAGTAAGGATGCTGAAACTCTTATACATATTGGACATGTTGTCAGGAGGGATCAGTCCCTGGAGAAGGACATCATGCTTGGTAAAGTACAGGGTCAGCTGAAAAGAGGAAGACCCTCAATGAGATGGAGTGACACAGCGGCTGCAACAATGAGCTCAAGCATAACAACAATTGTAAGGATGGCGCAGGACCAGGCAGTGTTTCGTTCCATGGTTCATAGGGTCACTATGAGCCAGAACCAACTCAACGGCACCTAACAACAACAACCATTTAAGTGCTCCTACCAGTTTATGGATCCAGCAGCTTCTGCTACAGATAAGCAGAGCTCAGCTGTGACTCTCTGGATCCACCTGTATCTGCAAATTTTGAGGTGGTGGCTTGCCCTGCAAGCTCTGAAAAGCCCTGAATGGTCCACAAAATGTCATGATTTTCAGTTTGTTCAACTTATTTTTTGTTGTTGTAAGGATGAGAGGTCCCATTTTTTCTAAAGTTCAGAACACCCCCTAAGCTAGAGTATGAGAGTTCCTTTATATGGACAGCAGCAATGGTGGAGCAGCATGAAAAGCCCTAGTCCTAGAACTTCACTGGATCTAAACGCACGTTGCTGTTGAGTTGATGCCAACTCAAAGCCACCTTATAGGACAGAGTAGAACTACCCTACAGGGTTTCCAAGGAGTGCCTGGTGGATTCGAACTGCTGACCTTTTGGTTAGTAGCTGTTGCTCTTAACCACTATGCCAACAGGGTTTCCAATCAGTGGGTCTAGACATGGATAAAATCCATGACTGTTACATTAATGTTTATTCCACAATTACTGTGCGCTAGGTACTAAACTGGAATTTCATCTTTCATAATGTGATAACCCCAAAGATAGGTCACGTTACGTCAATCTTACGGCGGAGTCTAATGCAGCCTTTCCACTTTATGGAACACTAGTTAGGGATTACATGAAATGTTAAAAAGTGTTACACTGAGGGAAAAAAAGGGCTATGAGCAAATAATCAGAATAAAGATGATTAAACAAGCACCTCTCTTCTGGATAAGTCCCTCCTCAGTGAATTTAATATGCTGTGTATTATGAATTCAGGGGAGACACGTAGACAACATTTCCCTAAATCATCTTTCCTTTTTCTCATGGAACATCTAGTGGGACTTGTGTATTGTGGGATACATTTTGGGACTTGTTGGCATGATAGAAACTCAAGGCTTTAGAACAAGATGGACATAGGTCTGAATCCCAGCTCCACTACTTATTGTTCAGGCAATTTATGTCATCTCTATTAGCATCATCTTCTTCATCTAGAAATCAAATACATGATATTCTATCAACCCATTAAGTAATATCACAGTAGATAGTAGCATGAGTACTTCAGGGGTTAACATAAAAACCAAAAAAAGGTTTTTTTTTTTTTTTATAATGTGTCTATCACATGACAAACACTTAACAGTTATTGTTATTATTATCGTCATCATATATCAGGCCCCAAAGAATATCTTCCCCGCTTAGGCTCAGAAAAATGAAGGTGGCTGCCCAGTCGTAAATACATGAACAACACATGTGGTCTTGTCTACTGGGGCAGAAGTCTGTGAGTAGGAGGCTAATGCAAGTTTCCACAGCCTGTGTCACCATTGAAACCTCAGGCCATGTTTGGTAAAATTCACAAAGATCATTGCATGGGCCTTCCAAATATGGCTGAGGGGCTGATTCTCTTCTGAGAAAAGTATAGGGCCAGGGCCAGAAGCATTTACTCTGTATGAGCAAGTATTTAGGACTCCTTCATTAGAAATGAATTACTTGTGTTAATTGGCTAGTAAGTCATTTTGATTGCATGTTACAGTTGCAGCTAAGCCCAATTGGACTGTGATGTGCTTTCCACCCTAAAATGTCAACATGGTGGGTGATCTGCCATGGGAAACATGACGGAAGCAATTGCAATACGATATCTGAATCCCATGTGGCTGGAGCGGCTCAGTACTGGATTCAATGCTATAATCTTGAACGTGTTGATTCGGAGCAATAGGTGATTTAATTGCATGTTGTAAAAGAAGCTGTGACCTTTCCAGTCCCATCCTGGATGTGGTATTGTGCTCCTGGGAGGAGGGCAAGACAACTGTGTGTGGGGGAGACTGACAGCAGCAGTGTTCCTTTGTGTAATTACGTGAGTGTATTCAATCCTTTTAAAAAGCATGTGCGCAATGCCTCAGATACTCGTGACCACTGATCGTTTAAAGATAAATGTGATCCAGTTTAGAAAAGCAATACAACATTTAAAAATTATAGGCCTCATATTCGAGACCATCAATCCATTAGCTAAAAATGTTACAGCTTGATAACGGCACAATCACTCAGTAAGTCATCAAAAATTAAGACATCAGGATAACTCCTGTCATTTGCAGGATGTTTCACAGTTGGAAAACTACTTTCATCTTCACGTTTGAGAAGACAAAGCAAGTATCATTTCCCTAATTTTATGGTTGAAACAGAAAAGCAGAATTGGTAAGCAATTTGCAATAGTGAAGTTGGGATGTAAACTCAAGCCTCTTGGCACCATGTCCATGGCTTCCTCCCTGTCCTATGGTGTCTATAACTGGAAGATGGAGATCCTGAAAACAAACTGCATTCCTGGGACGTTATAAAGCCTGAGGCCAAGACCTAGAGTTTTGAAATACAAACTAACTCTCCTAGAAAGCTGCATTGTTTCTCTACAGTGTGTGCAGCCAACATCCCTAAGAACAAAATGAAATGGCTTGGCATCTTTTGTCAAAAGTTACCTGAGGATTAGATTGGGCCTGCCTGCAAAGGATGGAATGCACCAGAAGGGAAGCAATTACCTAGACAGCCCAGCCCTCTGTCATTTTCACCTGAAATGTCCTGATAATTGAGGAAAAAGTACGCTTGGAACCTGAACTGTGACTATAATTGGCCTTATCGTCTCCGTGGCTTTATACGTGGGTACACATAAAACCACCAGGCAGTGATATTCTCTGACCCAAACCATAAATTACCTCCAAAACAGCATCCTCCAGGTCCTCAGCCGCTGCTGTGTAAATGACTGTGCCTGGAGCAGTGTCTTCTAGGATGTAAATTTCAGCAACTGCCAGAAAATGTACAATAGATGTGCTTCAGTGGATGTCATCACTGTAAGCCCAAGAAACTTTCATCCAATCCTGGACTTTAGATAAATCGTATGGCATTGTGTTTTCTTGGCATGGATATTTTTATAGGGTCACTCCCATGAAGCCAATAATAATAATAACAATAATAGACACCATTTATCAAGTGTCTATCCTGTGTCAAGTACAGAGCAGAGACCTATAAGTGTAAACAGTAATAATGCCAACCACCTTCTGGGTGCTTACTAATTGCTAAGCCTGTGTGACTTTATTATTATTGGTGACTACATCATTGCTGACTTTATTGTTATTTCCATTTTACTGATGAGGAAAGTGAGGTCTAGCAAGACTGCGTACCTGGCTCAGAGCCACACAGCTCATGCATTAATTTTGTCTGATTATTTTAGTAATGTCTGTCTTCTTCTTAAGCTTGCTCTCTTCCCATCTGCTTTTAAAACAGTGAGGACCACACACTTGCAAATTTTGTGGTCAAACCACCCTCAGGGATCAGGAGTGCTGGGGCAGCCTGAGACCCCCAAGTGCCTAAGTGGAGGACCCATTGCTAGCAGAAGCCACTGCACCATTTTGCCAAGGGAGCAGGATTTGTGGCAAGCAAAGGAGTCCGCAGCCTTGTTTGGACCAAGAGACTGGCCTGGCCTTCCAATAAGCAAAAGCTTATGGAGTATCCACAAGCTCCCTGGCAGTGGAGTCACTGTTTTAGAAGTCAGAAGTGCGTGATTTGAGCTTCTGTCTGCCCTGGAGGAGTCTATCATCTGCTTGGGGAAGGGAAAGGAGGGCAGGTAACATTATTAGCCCTGACTGTATCCATGGCACACTAAAAGATTATCTCATGGATGCCTCGTCAAGAAAGGGTTAATATCTCAGTTTAAGCAATGAGGAAGCTGAGGCTCAGACAGGGTAAGTAATTCCCCCCAGGTCACACAGCTAGCAGCCACCCAGCATCTGGACCTCAAATGTTTATGCTGATAATCTAGAACATAGATTGTCCACACGTGAGTACTAAATACTTATCTTCACAGAAAGAGACAGACATCAGAAAGAGAGTAATGAGAGAAAGACACAGAAACGGTGAAAAACAGGGTGGGAGAGCAAAAAACAGACGATCCTTGTCCTCATGAAGCCTCTAGTTTAATTACACAGACACGCTGTTAATTAGATGAGCACACAAATAAAAGACTAATTTTAGAGCACAGAAACCACTCAAACCAATGAGTGATTTTTAACCTTGAGCGAGTTACTTTGCCTTTTTAAGTCTGGTACCTCATCTCTACAACAGGAGTGAGAATAGACCCCATCTCCAGTGCTTCGAGCACTGAATAAACTATTTCATTTGAAGCTCTTAGAACAGGGCCTGGTATATAGTTAACCAGTTGACATCAAGTTGACTCTGACTTATGGCAAACCCATGTGTGTCAGAGTAGAACTGGGCTCCACAGGGTTTTCAATGGCTGATTGTTTTCGAAATCAGATCACTAGGCCTTTCTTCCAAAACACCTCTGGGTGGACTTGAATCTCCAACCTTTCAGTTAGCACCTTAAATATATGTACCATCCAGGACTCCAGAACATAGTTATGACCCAGTAAACATCAGTCGTATATCAGTGCCGTCATCATTATTATTTCCTTTATCCTATTACAGCCACGACATCCTGAAAGCACATAGTGAACTGGTAACAACGCCTACACATATATTCCCACTGGAGCGTCTTACCCCAAAGGGAGAGCTCTGTACCTTAGTCTCTCTGAGAGAGGGAGCCGGTGAAGGCAGGTGGCTCGTTCACATCCGCAATCTGGATTAAAATGCTCTGTGATGCCGTGGTTCCTTGGTTGTCTTTGGCATAGATCATCAGGGAGTAGACAGTCACTGTCTCAAAGTCCAGCTTGGGTACTCCAGTGGCGAAAAGCTAAATAATAAGAATGATAAACGTGCAAGATGATGGAGCAAGTGACCAGATTCAAAGAGTATGCACTGAATAACTTAGATCTATAATCTCCAGTATGAATCATCATTAAAAACTATACACATAAAATCCTCTATTCAAAATGCAGAAGACAGGTGATCGGATTTATTAAAAACCTCAGTGAACAAAGAATTCACTGAAGTTATATCAGATGGTTTCCCTCTCACCCTTCCCACAGCTCCATGTTGTTCCTCCTAATAACTAAGTTAACCATTTACTGAGCCCATCCTCCATTCCCAAATTGTCAGAGACTCTCCTGAGTCTACCGGCATCTCATTCTGTCCTTGAAATGGCCCTCTGACGTGGATGCTGTCATTGGGTGTATTTTAGGTGCAGAAACTGAGGCTTGTAAAGATGAACCAGAAGGAGCCTTGTCAGTGCAGAAGGTTAAGCACTCAACTGCGAAATACTCAATTGTTAACCAAAAGGTTGGCAGTTCAAATATACCCAGTTGCTCAGCAGGACAAAGACCTGGTGATCTGCTTCCATAAAGATTATAGCCTAGAAAACCTTATGGGGCTGTTCTATTCTGTCACATGGGGCTGCTACGAATTGGAATTGACTCAGCGGCATACAACAACAACAAAGGTTAGCAACTTGACCAAGCTCTCAAAATATAAATACAATGGAAGTGGACCCCATCTCACTTCGTTGCTCATGCTCTTAACCATGAGCCTAAACTGCCTACCACCTAAAAACGAATGGAAAGCAGGTAAGAGCCTCTCTGGGCCCTGCCCTGTTCAGTGCCCCACATCTCCTGTTCTAGGTTTCCTTTGTAGTTTTCACGCTGGCTTTTTAACTGCTCCATTCAGGGGCCCCTGAGGTTAAGCATCTCTAGTACGAAATGACTTTGTGACTTCAGCCATGACCTGTCAGGTCTCTGGCCTGGATTTCTTCCTCTGTTACTTAAAAACCTTGAACCTTCGGTGGCTCACATCCTCTCTGGGGCTAGTGTGATGCAGGGGGGTTAGGAAATGCTCATTTTTAAAGCTTTTTTGTTGTCAAAGTAAAGAAAACACAGATTTTATCGAGTAGCAAAACCCACTAGAAAGGCTTGCCGTATCTTTCCTTGGACAGTTTATGTCAAATGGTGATCCTTGGTCAATAATAGAGGTTAGTTCTAAGGCAATGGTTTATGTGTATTGAGCATTTTGCATGTACCAACTCAAGTGCTTAATATGAATAATATCATTTAACCCTGAAAAAAAAGCAGTGTGATTGATTAGTACTAGTAATATGGCCATTTTACAGATGAAGAAGCTGAGCCTTACAGTGGGCATGCAGCAAGAAGCAGAGTCAGGATGTGCACTCAGGCTTCGGCGCCAAATTCCATGCTCTCATCAGCAGTGCTACATGCCATGTGTGTGGCCTTCCCAGAAATGGAACCACTGACTCTCAGAAGAAGTGATCCTGATGTCACCCTGACAACCTCATGCTAGCGAGAGCCCAGGTTTATTGAGCACTTTCTGTGTGCTAGGTCCCTGGTGGCACAGTGATTAAGGGCTACGGTGAGCTACGGCTGCTAACCAAAAGGTTGGCAGTTCGAATCCACCAGCCACTCCTTAGCAACTCTTTGGGAGGGGGTTCTACTCTGACTTATGGGGTCTCTGTAAATCAGAATCAACTTCACAGCAGTGGTCTTGGTTCTACGTGCTAGGCTCTGTTCTCAGGTCTTTCCCCCATTCAGTCATCAAAGCAAACCTGGGAGGGAGGTACATTTACCCTCCCCATTTCAAACACGAGGAAACGGAAGCTTAGAGACACTGTATAATCCAGCTAGGAAAGTCACGCTGAGAATAGGCAGAGCCTGGACCTGCGCCGCCAGCCTGCCCCAGAGCCCTGGCGCGGACCTCTCTCCTTCTGCTCACAGCCTCTTCTGCGTGTTTTCTCACACTGACGGATACTTGACAGCTCCCCTCCACGGACACTTACCCTGTGCCAGACACATAGCCCCTTTTGATTCTCACATGAATCCCGTGGAGAAAGCGCTACTAGCATTTTCACGCTACCAGTGAGGAAACCGAGGCTCAGAAGTCAGGCAGAGCTAAGATTCAAACAAAGTCTCCCTGACCCTAAAACCGTTTTCCTTTTAGTCACACCCTGACACTTCCTGATAAGTTAAAGCATTGTCTATGATCCCGCAATAGAGCCCTAGGCCTGACTTTAAGGTATACAGGGAGCCCTGGTGGCGCATGGTTAAGTGCTTGGCTGCTAACTGAAAGGTTGGTGGTTCAAACCCACCCACTGGCTTTATGGGAAAGAGACCTGACAACCTGTTCCTGTGAAGATTACAGCCTAGAAAACCCTATGGGGCAGTTCCACTCTGTCTCATGGGGCCGCTATGAGTTGGAATCAACTCAACTGCAACCAACAACAACAAAGTGCAGTTAAACCCAGCGCTGTCCTCCAGGACTCCATCTGCTAGAAGTGCTGCTGGGCTCAGGCAGCACGCCCCCTTGTGGCTCCTCTGGCCCCGAGCGAGTGCCTCAGGGACAGCAATTGTGTTCATTTAGCCCCTAACATCTTACGCACTCTCAGGCTCCAAAGTAGTTTTGAATAAATATCTACTGCATTTTTAAAAAGTAGCAAATGCTTATTCTCTACACTTGAGGAGGAAGCCTGGAAGATGGTGTCTGTCTCCCCCTGATTACTTGCATCCAGGGAACAGGGTGTGCACACACAAAGGGTGACTTGGGTTCACTCTCACATCCTGGGTACGAAACCCCATTTATGTCGCTCAATGACAGGTAGCAATTGGAAGATTACGTAACCAGAGCACACCTTGTCTCATTTCTGTTGATTTATCTATACCCAGCTCACTTTAAGCTTTGCTCTTGTTTCTCCAGGAGACTAGTTTTTTTGTTTGTGAGATTGTACCCCCAGTCACCCCCTCTCCCACCAGCTAAGTCTTTGCTAACCAGACAAGCATATGTCCCGCAAGGAAGGACGTTGGACAAAGGATAATGATACGCTGAACTCCTGATAGAACGGCTTCTGCCTGTCACACTGTAACATTGTAGAGACAGACACTAAATCATTCGGTTCAGCCTCTACCTGCAGGCGGGTTTCCATGCTGGTAAACTGCCTTCCCAGTTGGACTGTTTCTACAGCTACCTGGAGCTTGTCTAGGATACAGTTATGACACTGTGGCCGTCTATCTTTCTGACAGGTTGTTTTTTTTTTTAATCTTTAATCTGGCTGCAATAATGCTGACTGTTGAAGTCTGCCTGTATTTATTGTAGTAGCAGCTACCTTGGGTTAACTGCCAGTTCTGTGCCAAGCCCTGATGGCACTTTCCATACAGTATCTCATTAGATCTCCTTACCAGCCTCCGAGTGAAGTGGCAATACTATTATTATCAGTCCCATGCTGCTACTATATAGAGGAGCTGTGATTCAAACCTAGATTTATCAGACCCAAAACCTGTGCTTAGAACAGCTGTGCTTCACTGGCCTCTCCAAAAACAGTAAGCCTGAACAATTGAACATAACATAAATAAGTGTAACCATCCCATTGTCGTGTTGCTGTACTTAGCCTTGGAATAAAAGTCTAATTAAGAACAAGCATGAAACGTCATTTTACATCTCACTGAAGCTGAGAAATTCCAAAGTTTGACAAAACCAAGGTTTGCAAGGATACTCAATAGCCCCCTGACAGGTCTCCCTGCCTGCATTCTTCCTCCTAGGGCCTATTCTACTCACAGCAGCTAGAGAGGTGCTTTTAAAATGCAAACAAATCACGTTTCTTCTCTGCAAAACTCTCCACTGGCTCCTTAGATGTCGGAGATGGATTTAATGGCCCAAATTCTTTACCCTTCCCTATGTTTGTGTCCTTTGCCGTGTGACTTAACAGTTCCTCCCACTAAAGTGAGCTATACTTCCCCATGCTATGACTGAGGCAAGTGACTTGCTTTAACCAATGGGATGTGAGCAGACATAGCTCTTTAACCGTGCATGTGGGTTGGCTTGTCCTTTGTTCTCTTGCCTTGCCCAGAGAAGAATGAGCCTCTGCCAGCCGGTGGTCAAGATGAGAGAGGCAGAGAAATAGACTCGAACCCAGCCCACAGTCTGGAGCCAAACCAAGCTAAATGAGCTGAACACCGACCAACTCACAGGTACGTAGGCAAGAAATGAATGCTTATCGTTGTATACCTCTGAGTTCTGAGGTGTTTTATTTTGCCATGGTTGCAGCTATAGGTAAATAATACCCTGCCTTACTTAGAATACATCTAAATTCCTAGTCATTCCTCAAAAGGCTCTATAAGGCTTACCCCCGTCAACATCTCTCCCGCCATTTCCCCCTTGTTTACCCCACTCAACCACACTAACTCCTTGCTGTTCTTTCAACATTAAACATGGGCACTGAAACCCAAACTTCAATGAGTAAAATGTGTTATAAGAAATATGGATAAGCTTATTGCCACTTGCTTTGCAAAGCATCTTACTGTGTTTTACAAAGTATTTTATATAATTTGATGCGGTTTCAAAAGAGGACTTGGAACCAGGGATATCACTGCTGATGTTAGATGGATCCTGACTGAAAGCAGAGAATACCAGAAGGATGTTTACCTGTGTTTCGTTGACTATGCTAAGGTGTTCGACTGTGTGGATCATAACAAACTATGGATAACATTGCAAAGAATGGGAATTCCAGAGCACTTAATTGTGCTCATGACGAACCTTTACATAGATCAAGAGGCAGTTGTTTGGACAGAACAAGGGGATACTGATTGGTTTAAAGTCAGGAAAGGTGTGCATCAGGGTTGTACTCTTTCACCACACCTATTTAATCTGTATGTTGAACAAATAATACGAGAAGCTGGACTGTATGAAGAAGAACAGGGCATCAGGATTGAAGGAAGACTCATTAACAACCTGTGTTATGCAGATGACTCAACCTTGCTTGCTCAAAGTGAAGAGGACCTGAAGCACTTACTAATGAAGATCAAAGACCACAGCCTTCAGTATGGACTGCACCTCAACATAAAGAAAACAAAAATCCTCACAACTGGACCAATGAGCAACATCATGATAAACAGAGAAAAGATTGAAGTTGTCAAGGATTTCATTTTACTTGGATCCACAATCAACAGCCATGGAAGCAGCAGTCAAGAAATCAAAAGACGCATCACACTGGGCAAATCTGCTGCAAAGGACCTCTTCAAAGTGTTGAAGAGCAAAGATGTCACCCTGAAGACTGAAGTGCGCCTGACCCAATCCATGGTATTTTCGATCACATCATATGCATGTGAAAACCGGACAATGAATAAGGAATACAGAAGAAGAGTTGACGCCTTTGAATTGTGGTGTTGGTGAAGAATATTGAATATAGCATGGACTGCCAAAAGAGCGAACAAATCTGTCTTGGAAGAAGTGCGGCCAGAATGCTCCTTAGAAGCAAGGATGGCGAGACCGTGTCTTACGTACTTTGGACATGTTGTCAGGAGGGATCAGTCCCTGGAGAAGGACATCGTGCTTGGCAGGGTACAGGGTCAGCGGAAAAGAGGAAGACCCTCAACGAGGTGGATTGACACAGTGGCTGCAACAATGAGCTTGAGCATAACAATGATTGTAAGGATGGTGCAGGACTGGGCAGGGTTTCATTCTGTTCTGCATAGGGTCGCTATGCGTTGGAACCGACTCGACCGCACCTAACAACAACAAATTAACCCAATGAAATTATGAAGGAATTATGAAAGAACATGTTATCGTTATCCCATTTTGCAGATACCAAAACTTTCAAAAAGAGCCACAACTATTAAGTGAAAGCACTGGAGCCAGAACTCTGTCCACTAATTTTTCATTTCTCCATAGGGTTTTGTCCTCACCTCTGGCCACTTACTCCTTCACAGTCTTCCAGCCACATTGATATTTGGTCTTCATGAGACACCATATGTTTAAGCTCCTAGGCTTTTGCCGGAAACCCTGGTGGTGTAGTGGTTAAGCGCTACGGCTGCTACCCAAGAAGTCAGCAGTTTGAATCTGCCAGGTGCTCTTTGGAAACTCTGTGGGGCAGCTCTACTCTGTCCTGTAGGGTCGCTATGAGTCGGAATTGACTCGAAGGCAGTGGGTTTGGGTTTATTTTATTTATTTATTTATTTTGGTTTAGGCTTTTGCTGATGCTATTTCCTCTGATTGATGTCCTTTTCCTTGAGTCCTCTTGAAGGAATATTAGCTCCTTGACGCTCCCAGCCTTCCAGGTCTGTCTTTCTCCTATGGATTACCTCTGCTGTTTGGGCTTGACCTCTACTTAGCCTGGGTCACCATTACAATAACATAACAAACGCTGGTATAGACAGGCACTGGTCTAAGCACTTCACACACTTAATTCTCAGACAGCTACCTTATGAGGAAATTGTTATTCTCATTCTCATTTATAAACTAAAATCCTCTGCTGTCAAGTTGATTCTGACTCATAGCGACCCTGTAGGAGAGAGTAGAACAGCCCCATAGGGTTTCCAACGCTGTAACCTTTACAAAAGCAGACTGCCACATCTTTCTCCCATGGAGTGGCTAGTGGGTTCAAACCAATGACCTTTTGGTTAGCAGCTGAGCATTTAATCACTGAGCCACCAGGGTTCCTTATTCCTATTCTTAAATAACAAAAATTAGAACATATGGGTTAAGTAATTTTCCCAAAAGAATACATACAAAACCAGTATTGGAACCCAAGCCATTTGGCTCTAGAGACCATGCTCTGAACCACTATCCCGTTCCCCCTTTCATGATTCATCATGATTATTTAGGTATCTGTCTACTCCACCAGCATCAGAATCTTTTAAAGCCAGGAACCAGTTCAGATTTCCCTACTTCAGGCTCTTTGGTGGAAACAACTCATTGCTCTTAAGGACTTTGTTACTCATGACACTGCAAGCAGCATATACTTCATGTTCATATCGGTTCTTCTTGCTCCTCAAGTCGCATGGGGGCAATACAGAGGGGCCCAGGTGGATGCTGTTCATGTGGTGAGTTTGCACAACACTGGAAGAACCCTGAGCTTGGGGAAACCAAATCTTTTATAATGAGCAGCAAACCTGCCTGAACTTTGTCCTGGAGGGAGAAATTAACTTTATTATACTGAGCAGCACTGGGCAAATCTGCTGCATAAGATCTCTTTCAGGTGTTAAAAAACAAAGTTGTCTCTTTGAGGACTAAGGTGTGCCTGGCCCAAGCTATGGTATTTTCCATCGCCTCACATGCATGCAAAAGCTGGACAAGGAATAAGGAAAGCTGAAGAAGAATTGATGCTTTTGAATTCTGGTGTTGGCAAAGAACACTGAATGTACCATGGACTGCCAGAAGAATGAACAAATGTGTCTTGGAAGAAATACAGACAGGATGCTCCTTAGAAGCAAGGATGGCAAGACTTTGTCTCACATACTTTGGACATGTTATCGGGGGAGCCAGTCCCTGGAGAAGGACGTCATGCTTGGTAAAGTAGAGGGTCAGTGAAAAAGGAGAAGACTCTCAATGAGAGGGACTGACACGGTGGGCCCAACAATGGGCTCAAACATAACAACGACTCTGAGGATGGTGCAGGACTGAGCAGTGTTTCGTTCCATTATACGTAGGGTCACTATGAGTCAGAACTGACTCGATGGCACCTAACAAGAGTCTGACCCCAAAACTGTTCTTGGCTACTGCTCCAGATACACTATCAAAAGAGAGTCTGTCAATGTGCAGATTTGAGGATCAGACCCTGACCGACTTGATGGCGCCTAACAACAACAATAACAACAACATGGCTTGCAGACCCTGCAGCCTCTGTCTTCCAGCCACATTGATACACGGTCTTCATGAGATACCATAGTTCTAAGCTTCTAGGATTTTGCTGGAGCACTGGTGGCACAGTGGTTAAGTGCTTGGCAGCTAATCGAAAGGATGACAGTTTGAACCCACCAGTTGTTCCTTGGGAGAAGAGTGTGGCAGTCTGCTTCTATAATGATTTATGGCCTTGGAAAGCCTATGGGGCAGTTCCATTCTGTCCAACAGGGTCACTATGAGTGGAAATTGACTCAACAGCAACAGGTTTAGGCTTCTACTGATGCTGTTTCCTCTGATATAATGTCCTCTCCCTTGGGTCTTCTTGAAGGAGTATTAGCTCGCGGTCAGACAGGGGCCTATCTACAGGAAATAGCGCCTATGGCGGGCGATTATTGTTAAACTGCTGAATGGTCTCTCACAGCTGGTGATGGAAACTGTGATGGCCAATACAAACTGCTCATTAGCACCTCTCCTCAAGCGGTGCCCAGGGCACGTGCTCTGGCTGCCATACCCTAATTACACCTCTGTTGACGGAGCCTCTCCCAACTTTCCTTGTTTGGGTTTCTATTCTACAGTCTAATTTCTCACCATGCTTTCCCTTCAGCTCCTACCATATTGGCCTCCTCTCAGTCCCTTCTCACCTTGCTCCTTCTTACCCCAGGGCCTCTGCACTGCTGTTCCCTCTACCTGAAGTGCTCTCCCTCCATCTGTTTAATTCCTGTTTATTCTGCAGGTTGCTGCCCATGTGTCCTGACTAAGTCAAATGTCCCCATTAGGTTCTCTCATACACAAATGTCCCTGTCTTTCATGGATCTTTTTGCACTTACCGTTTTATACTTGTTCGTGTACTCACCTGATTAATATGCCTCTCTGTTGTTGTTGTTGTTGTTGTTGTTGTTGTTGTTAGGTGCCGTTGAGTCGGTTCTGACTCATAGCCTCTCTATGATCCAGTAAATGCCATGAAGGCAAGGACCATGTTCTACTGTGATAGCCCCAGTGCCTACCCTGTGCCTAAGTATGTGTCCTTCTCCAAAACCCACCCCTGTCAAATTGAATTTCAACTCATAGCGACCTTACAGGACAGAGTAGAACTGCCCCCTAAGGTTTCCAAGGCTATAGTCTGTACAGAAGCAGCCTTCCACATCTTTATCCCACAGAGCAGCTGGTGGGTTTGAACCTCTGACCTTTGGATTAGCAGCCAAGTGATTAACCACTGTGCCACCAGGGCTCTCACATCCTTATAGATACCTGTAGAATAAAAGAATATTGATGTCTCCAATGATTTTTAGGGTGTTTGGCACATAATGGGGTTCCACTGAGTCGGTGGAAACCTTGGTGGCATAGTGGTTAAAAGCTATGTCTGCTAACCAAAAAGTTGGCAGTTGGAATCCATCATACGCTCCTTGGAAACTCTATGGGGCAGTTCTACTCTGTCCTATAGGGTTACTATGAGTCGAAATTGACTTGACAACAATGGATTTGGTTTGGTCTTAGTTGAGTGGGTACTAAATTAATAATATATAGTAGAAGGCAAGAAGGGAGAGGATGACAGTTTAATTTTAGAAACCTGTGGTACCAAGTTAATATACTGTTAGCCTGTATACTTACTTCCCACTGATTTGTGGCTCTATGAAATAGCACAAATGGGTGGACTGTAGGACTTCCATTAATGATAACAAGATTTCCAACCAGAGAAGTGTGAGGTAAGACAGACACAGTGATTATGGTGACCCGTGTATGCTCAGATGTATTTTCCAGAAGAGGGCTGGCATTCTCAAAGGCAAAATTGAAAAATGCTAGAACGTCTGGGAGAAAACACAAAGTGTTATTTTTTTAATAAGAATTTCTTCAAGGCTTCCCAATGTCTTTCACATTTTAAAACTGAAAGCAAAAGTACAATAAATACCTAGAGTACCTTTTTTTTTTTTTTTCTGAATTATTAAAAGACTTACAATCATTCAAGTTGGCTTGGTAGGGTCATCAAGAACCGTGAAGGATCTGAGAATTTATCCTACTTGCAAGCTGACCGGTTAGCCTGCCACAGTTTCATGGTTACTGGCAGAAGACAAAAGACACCAGGGTCAGAGACAAAGGACTTTGTTCCTCATGGCACAGCAAGCAGGATGAGCTTCATGTTCTCATTAGTTCTCCTTGCTCCTCAAGTCCTTTGGGGGCAATGCAGAGGGACCCAAGTGGATGCTGTGCACACAGTGGGTTTGCAGCACATTGGAGGAACCCTGAGCTTCCTGAACCTAAATCCTTTATAATGAGCAATAAGCCTGCCTGACCTTTGTCCTAGAGGGAGAAATTACCTTTATTATGCTGTTGTTGTGTGCTGTTGAGTTGATTCCAACTCATAGCAACCCTATAAGACACGGTAGAACTGGCTCATAGGGCTTCTTAAGAGCAGCTGGTGAATTTGAACTGCTGACCTTTTGGTTAGCAGCCTGAGCTCTTAACAACTGTATTAGACTGGATGGTAAACAAACCATCCTTTGTTCCAGATGGAGACATTATCTCTATTACTATTTAAACAGCTGTGAAAAAAATCATACAAAACAAAGGCAGCCAGTGCCTCCACTCACAGGATATGCAGAAACTCAAGAGAGTTGCAGAAAATTGTCTCCCAGCAAGGGTTGGCCTTTTTTTCATTTTTCTTTCAAACTTTCTTTAGATATGTGTATCAGATGCTCTGTAAACACACTGCCCACACTGTCTTCATACTCACCTCTACATGCAGAAGACTAGTTACTGGGAACATCTACAGGCCTACCTGGGAGCATCTTGGCCTGCACACGGAAAGCTGGAAGTGCCAGAGCTAGGGCACTGGAAGCAGTCCTCCATCAATGAACAACAGGGATGTGGTGGTCAAACACCTCAGTTTCTCACCCTTCAATGTGGGTAACTCTGCAGTGTACTTCTACATTGGAACCCTGAGTTCCCCAGTGGGACTGAGTGAGCTCCGGTTGCTCTCCAGCGCTGACATGCTTAATAAAAAAAATAATTAACACACCTTATATTGGTTGCCTTCCATTTGTTGCCTCACTTCCTTATCCCCCTACTGGTGTTTCCTGGGAACACCTCCCAAATAAATTACTTGCCCTTGAACCCTTCTCTTGGGATCTGCTTCCAGGAGAATTCAAACCAAGATTACGTGATATAATCATTTTTTACAATGTACAACACAACATGAAGACTATTGTAAGGGCCATTCACAGTCAGAGAAGAGTGTCAGGAAAACCAGGCAGCTAGCTCTGATGAGCACTGATGTTTGACTAGATTTTCTAGTCCTGCTGAATCTGACTCCTGCTCACCTCTGGTCTCATGTCTCTGCACTTCCCTCTTTACACTCTCTCTTCCAATTATCCTAAACTTTTTCCCATTTCTCCAGTTCACCTCGAGTCTATTATGCATATTATTTCTAAAATACTTTTTGCCTTCCCAAATTCTATCCATCCTTCTGTTACCTCTTGGATATTTCTTCCTCCAGGAAGTCTTCCCTGACCTGTGTACACTGGGTTAGATGCTCCTTCTCAGTGTTTCCTTGTCATCCCATTATAACTTTGCATAAATTACTTTGCTTTATAGTTGCCTTTCACTTGTGTGACTCCCCAGGGAACCATAAACTCTAACTACAAGAAATGTGTTCATTTCCATCACCTAACAAAAGTACCTAATGTGTATTTTGGAGTCCCTGGTGGCGTAGTGGTTAAGTTCTATGGCCAGTAACCAAAAGATCAGTAATTCTAATCTACCAGGTACTCCTTAGAAACTCTATGGGGCAGGTCTACCCTGTCCCATAGGGTCGCTGTGATTCGAAATTGACTTGTCGGCAATGGGGATGTGTATTTTTTAAAGAACGATAAGTAATATTCATTACCATTTACAGGGCATATCTTTTATGTGGATTTTCTCATTTAATCCTCACAACAGCTCCAGGGTTAGGGGTACTATTATTATCACTTCCATTTTGCATATAAGAAACCTAAGGTACAGAAAGGCCTAATGGCCCTAAATTACTCAGCTAAATACATGATTGAACCAGGATTTGAACTCCAGACTTTCTGGATCTAAATTCCGTGTTCCTAAATGATTGCACTGATCTCATGATTCAGAGTGAAGTTCTATGGGAACTGGAAAAAGCAAAAGTCCTCAGCATTCCAGAATCTGGAAAGGCCCTCCCTAAACTGATAGCAATCGCTCTGAGGAGGAAGAGCCTCATCCGGAATGGACTTTTGAGTTAAGCAGACCTTGACTCAGATGCCAGGTCTGTCCCTTACCAGCTATGTGACCACTTGGGCAAGGAAGCTAGAAGTCAGCTGTTGCTTGATTGGAAGGAAGCCCCTTTGGCTGGATCAGACAGAAACAGACTACAGCATTTAAGAGATAAATGGCCATTATTTTTAAAAAGATTTGCCATTCATTCTTATAGGAAAAGCAAGATTTCTTTTTACAGCAATTCATTATAAGTTTTATTAGACACGATGCATGAAATGTGGGTAAAAAAAAAGTTCCCTAAACGACATTATTCTGTACAACTTCTGTCTACCCCTGCGGCATCAGGGAATTACTCAATGCTTCAAAGCCACAATGCAGTCAGAGACAAAAAGTCATTATACTCCCTATTGAGCTGGCCTACTTTGATTCTATTTCTCTCCTTTTCCTCGCTTGTGTTTTTTCTTGGATCTCTTAAATTCAACTGGGCGTTTTCTTTACGGTGAAGGTTTTAGCTAAGGTGGGCTAAGCCTAGACTCTCAGAACTACTTTGGAAAAAGGAAAGGGTGAAGATGGTGCCCTGAGTTCTAGCCTGACGGCCTCTGTATTCTCAAATTAAAACTCTGTTCTGACTTAATTGTTCAAGCACTTACTGAGCGCTAAAACAGGTTGGCTATTGTGTAGGACATAAGACACATACAATGATGAATAAAAAACCCATTGCTGTCAAGTCAATTTCAACTCATAGTGATGTGATAGGACCGGGTAGAACTGCCCCACAGGATTTCCAAGGAGCAGCTGGCAGATTTGAACTGCCCATCTTTTGGTTAGCAGCCAAGCTCTCAACCACTGTGCCACCAAGACCCCACAGACAATGATGAATAGGGCCTCCTATCTGCTTCCTCTGGCCCTACTCCCAAGCACTCCCAGTTGAATAGGAGGTGTGGTGTATCCAGGAAAGGGAGCTAAGACAGACACCATCAGTGCCCCGCCCATATCCTTTCAGCTTTTACCATTTCAGTGCGCAAAGACCCACCTTCCATCTGCCAAGCACTGCAGCTTTTTTTCAGATGACAAAAAAAAAAAGTGCTAGAGAATTAATGCCTCAGGAGTGGACAGATGATAGTTCGTCGTATATACAAATTCAGGTGCCTAGCTCCTGGGCTAGGATTACCTTACAAACCTTATATGGCAAAAGAGATTTTGCAAATGTAATTAAGCTGAGGATTTTGAGATGGGGCGATTATTCCGGGTTGTCCAGTCACAAAGTTCTTTAAAGTGGAAGAGGAAGGCAGGAGCAGAGAATCAGGAAATGTGAAGAATGGTCAGAAAGATGCAACATTGCTGGCTTTAAAGATGGAGGAAGGGGACCCCAAGCCAAGGAATGTGGGTGGTCTCTAGAAGCTGGAAAAGGTAAAGAAGTTGATTCGCCCTGAGAACCTCCAGAAGTGGATGCAGCCCATGACTTCAGTCCATTGAGATGCAGGCCAGATTTCAAACTACAGAAAGGTAAGATAATAAATTTATGTTGTTTTCAGCAAATCTAATACAGGGGCCATTTAGTTCATTGAAGAAAATACCGTGAAACCTGTGAGAGCTGGAATTCGACAGGGCTGCCTTGATTTGGGGAGTCTTGCAAGTTTTCTGCCTTTGACAGGGTGCAGTTACCACTTTTCTACAGCTCTCTATTTAGTGGAAAGTATTTGAGTTTTCCTTCTCTGATAGGTTTCTGCCTTACACAGTTTCCAGCTTTCTTAGGTTTTACTGTATCAATAAGCACAGCTCACATGTGTGAGCTGCCTTATGGAGGTAGGTGACAATGTGCTAAAAGCTAAATCAGACAACATGTCTCCTTTTCTCAAAATCCTCTGGCAGTTTCTCTTCTCACATGAAGTAAAAGCCAGAGTTCACATGATGACCTCAAGTTCCCACAGAATCCAAAAAACTCATTGCCATCGAGTCAATTCCAACTCATAGAGACCCTATAGGACAGAGTAGAACTACCATATAGGGTTTCCATGGACACCCTGGTGGTGTAGTGGTTAAGTGCTACAGCTGCTAACCAAAGGGTCAGCAGTTCAAATCTGCCACACGCTCTATGGGGCAGTTCTACTCTATCTTATAGGGTTGCTATGAGTCGGAATCCACTTGAAGGCACTGGGTTTGGTTTTTGGTTTATAGGGTTTCCAAGGAGCGCCTGGTGGATTCAAACTCCTAACCTTTTGGTTACCAGCTGTAGCCCTTAACTACTGTCCCACCAGGGCTCCCCCACAGGATAGGTACCCTTTTATCTATCTGGCTTGATCTTCTATCACCCTCCCCTTACCTGCTCTGTTCCAGCCACACAAGCCTTTCCATTCCTTCAACACGTCAAGCAAATGCTGCGTGAGGACTTTGCATTCACCTCTTGTCCAAACCGCATCTTCCTTGGATATCCACACGACTCTGCCTCACTTCCTTCAGGTCTCTGATATAAAGTCACTGTATCGGAGACACTCTTCCAGGCCACCTTTACAGCAACATCTCCCACCCCCGTGAGCACTTCCTACCTCCTGAAATTACATGTTAGTTGTTTATTTTCTGCCCCCTTAACTAGAACATAAACTTCAGGAAACTTGAAAATTTCATCTGTTTCCTGCTGTACCTTCAGTAGAAAGAACTGTATGTAGCACATAAAACCCAGTGCCATCGAGTCAATTCCAACTCACAGCAACCCTCTAGGACAGAGTAGACCTGCCCCATAGGGTTTCCAAGGAGCACCTGATGGATTCGAACTGCCAACCTTCCAGTTAGCAGCCAAGCTCTTATCCACTGTGCCACCAGGGCCCTGTGTAGCACATAGTAAGCACTTTAGTATTTGTTGAATGAATGAATGAGTGAGTGAACGAATGAATGAGTACATTAAATGATTCTTTTTTGTTAATCGAAATAGATCAGTTAGGTCCTACTGACATATTTGTCAAGGCCTTGTTATTTTGTGACACTGTATGCATTTGAAAACTCGCAATTCCATGTCATTTCATTAGTTGGGGATTTCTACCTGATGTACAAGTTGGGCCATGTCAACAGTCTTATTTCTACCTTCTATGGTGCTTCCTTGTCATTGCATTAAAGGGTCACTGATTTCATGTTTTCTTCAGTATATTTTTATGTGCTGAGAAACCTGGGGATAACTTGGTTTTCCACTAAAGGTTTTTCTGAGAAACAGCTCCATTTCTTGAACATATAATAACCTCTAGAAAAGAGGATAGTAATTTTCAGAGCGTATCAGCTCATCCACCAAATTTGTTTAAATAGGTAGAGTTGTCATTTTATTATGCACTTCCTGTCAGGGCAGCTCCACAATAAACTCACCATTTTTCAAATTAAATCAATAATTCAAAATAAAAGGGATAAAAATGGTGATAGTCCCATAGCTGGATCACAGGAAAAATTGTGAAAAAAATACTTCAGACTACTTTAAAATGCTGGCATATGACTTCATAGAATGATGGAGACTGAGAGGCTACCTCTGCCCAAGTAGAAGAGGAGGTGAGAAAACCTTAGATGAGCTCCATTGGTGGAGATCGTAAACAGTGCCACAGAGCTAGTCACAGCATGTCAGGGGGTGGTGACTACGGTAAACCTGAGAGCTTATTCCCACCTAGGGGAACTTGGCCCATGTGGGACTGTGGCCTGAGTTGCCGAATTTTCTCATTTTTATGAGTCAGAAATGGAGATTTTTATGTGAAATTGTCTGGCATTTAAAACACTATGTCAGTCATGTGTACCTTAGCATCTCTAGTTTGTTTTCCCAGGGTTATACTGACATCTTCTCCCACACACACAAAAAAATAAAATTAAAACATGATCTTTCTTAGATTTCATTACATCCTTACTTTATAGAATACCTGAAGCTTGATGTTGTTTTGCAAATTTTGTAATTTTTATTAGAAATACCAAAGTCAATCAGGCCTAACCAAGAAGTTGGAAATTATTGGAGGGTTTTTTCTTTTTTTTTTTTTCAGTTTTAAGACTCCCAGAATTTATTCTTAAAATAGTAAACACAGATTTGTATGACTTCTAGCTTTTACCTGATAGTTAATGCAACTGATTCTAAAACAAATGGCTAAATCCAACAACTGAGCCACTTAAAGATCTCTTGAAACGTATCTTGGTATTTTACGTGTTCAAAATTTGGGGTGATTCCCCTGATAGAGCAGAACAGTGGGATGCAGACTTCAAAGTCTTGTAAAAAGACCAGACTTAATGGTCTGAATGAGACTGGAGGGACCCCAGAGGTCATGGCCCCCAGACCCTCTGTTAGCCCAAGACTGGAACCATTCCCAAAGCCAACTCTTCAGACAGGGGTTGGACTAGACTATAAGACAGAAAAAGATACTGGTGAGGAGTGAGCTTCTTAGCTCAAGTAGATACATGAGACTATGTCGGCAGCTCCTGTCTGGAGGCCAGAGAGAAGGCAGAGGGGACAGGAGCTCGTTGAATGGACACAGGGAATACAGGGTGGAGAGAAGGAGTGTGCCATCACACTAGCGGGAGAGCAGCTAGGAGTACATAGCAAGGTGTATATAAGTTTTTGTATGAGAGACTGACTTGATTTGTAAACTTTCACTTAAAGCACAATAAATAAATTAAAAAAATGGGGGTGATTCAATTTTAAATTAACTTGGCTTGCTTTTGTAATTAATATTATAAATGTAATACATATCCATTATTCTTTTCTTTAAAAAGCAAACAATATGGAAGTATATAAAGTGAAAAAAAAAAATTAAATCTTCTTATTCTTCCCCTGCCACTTCCACCCCCAATCTCTCTAAAAATAATCACTGTTAAATCTTTGGTATATATCAACAGATAAATCTTTCATGTATATATTGGTATATATCCTTCCAGAACTTTCTATGTGTGTTCGTATGTGAATATAGATAAATTATCTTAAGTAATCACCTTGTGTTCACAGTTTTAAAACATACTGTCTCCACTCCGCAGTACACTGTAGGTTCCTTTTTACCTGCATTTCAGAATACAATCTGCCTTCTTTTAATCACTCCAGATGCTCCATAGTACATACATAAAAATACCAGACCAAACCTGCTGGGGTCAAGTCAGGTCCGACTTATAGGGACACTATAGGACAGAGTAGAACTGCCCCATAGGGTTTCCAAGGAGCAGCTAGTGGACTCAAACTGCTGACCTTTCGGTTAGCAGCCATAGCTCTTAACCACTACACCACCAGGCTCCAGTACATAAACCAAAAAAACCAAACCCATTGCTGTTGAGTCGATTCCAATTCATAGCGACCCTATAGGACAGAGTAGAACTGCCCCATAGAGTTTCCAAGGAGTGGCTGGTGGATTCAAACTGCAGACATTGGTTAGCAGCCATAGCTTTTAACCACTACGCCACCAGGGTTTCCCAAATGCTGGTAGATATTCCCAAATTGCCCTCCAAAGAGCTTGCCTCCATTCATGCCCACACCAGCTGTATATGAGAGAACATTCTGATTAAAATGCAAACTTTCCAGCATGTGCAGCACTGTTGGCACAGGCCAACATTGAGACATTACTACAGAGAGTCAAAGCAAACTGGATGGTAGACTACCAAATGATCATTTAAAAGTGTACGGTACGAGTCCAAAATTATAGGTACTGACCTGGGACAGCAACCAACAAAAAGAACAAATGGAAAAAAACGTCCTTTACTGGGAAGCCTCTTGCATCTTTGGGGATGCTTCAGCTGCTCCAGCCGCTACCTTTGTGGATTTCTAGGGAGTGGCTCCCTCATGGTGAGGAGCTGTCTCCGGAAGCAACACTCTGTCTCTAGGCGAGCTGTATACACTTGCCATGACACAACCCTTACTCAGTGATGTGTAAAATGACACCTTATCCTCTCAAAAGGGCAAAAACACCAGCAAGGGGATTTGCTTGACAAGGCACAACCACCCCCAACTCACATTTCTCCACATGCAAAGATCTCCCAAATCCTTGTAAATCTGGGTGGTCAGAATTAGTAGGGACTCTTCAGGAAACAGAGCCCTGGTTAAGAGCTCAGCTGTAAACAAGAGGTCAGCAGTTTAAATCCACCAGCAGCTCCTTGGAAACTCTATGGGGCAGTTCTACTTTGTTCTATAGGGTTGCTATGGGTCAGGATCAAGTCAATGGCAATGGGTTTGTTGGTTTGTTTGCTTGTTTGTTTGTTTTGGTTCCTTCAGGAAATGGTCGCTTCCCAAGACTCATTCATTTTATAAAAGGATTCAGTTTAAAAATTACTTCAGGTAGTTTCTAGTACACTATGAATGAACCTTGAAAACATTATGCTGAGTGAAATAAGGCAGTCACAAAAGGACAAATATTGAATGAGCCCATTTATTTGAAGTATCTAGAATAGGCAGGTATATAGAGACCAAAGTTTAGGAAGAAAGGAGGACACAGACCTTAGGGGATGCTGAGTTTCTGTAAGGGTGATGGAAAAACTTGGGAAAAGCTGGTGGTGATGGCTGAGCAACATGATGAAAGTAACTAATGTCCCTGAGCCCTACATGTGAATATTGTTGAAATGACAAATGTTTTGTTACTTACAAATTTACCACCAAAAAATAGAAAGAAATGACCTCAGGTCACTAAGGCATATTGCCCTGCCCTGTTCTATGTGTTTATCATACCCAGACTCAGAAAGAGACTCAGGATCTCTGCTTGCCCAGTTTGCAGAGGGCTTACAAGTTGCTAGGTGAGGCTAACGTGCAGCCAGATAGAGGCAAGATGCAAAAACACCCTAATAATTGGCCAAAAGCCAATCAGGAGCAAGTTAATAAGTTTTAAAATTAAAACTTGGGGGAAAATCAGCTTTAGGACCACAGGTGGGAGAGATCTGGCTTAAGGAAGAGTTGGCATAAAAAGGTCTCTGGGGCCAGCAAATTGTAACCTATAGGCTAAATATGGCGTGCAGACGACACTTGTAAATGCACAAGGCTTTGAAAAAATTTAAAGCTCAAGAGCAGTTTCCTAGACTTTCCACTATTCCCTGTTAGGCCCCCGTGTTTCTCACGTTGACCTGCCTGGCTCCTGAGGACATTCATGTTTGCAATCCCTGATTTAGAGGTTTCGATCGATTGCTATCTCCATAGGAGTCAACTGTTGCTATGGTTACCTAAATAGGATTATGTAACCTCAGGCACGTTCAATAGAAGGATAAGGCTGTGAACAAGGGAAATGGTTTTGCCCAGAGTTTGCCCTGCTCCAGCTTTTCAGAGAGAGATTAACGAACATTCAGATAATGGTCACCTTGGGATAGTTCCATCCATATCCCATGAAGGATAGTTGAGAAGATAGTAGACATATGGGGGTCTCTGGATTTGGTGCCGTTCTGGCTAGCTCTGCCCCCTTAGTTAAACCACTACAACCTCACACTTGAACTAGTGAAGCAACCTAACCCCCAACCTAATAGCTCCCTCTTTGTTCTCGCCACCCCCCGTACCCAGCGCATTTCAGTATGTTAAAAAACCAGCTGCTGATGAGTCGATTCTGATCCATGGAGACCCCATATGTTGGAGAGAGTAGAATGGCACTCCATAGGATTTCAAGGCTGTGACCTTCGGGAAAAAAATTGCATTTCAGTATTACGTTTGCGTTGTTAGTAGCCGTCGAGTTGATTCCAGCTCATGGCAACCCTGTAAGTGCGGAGTAGAACTGCTCCATAGGGTTTTCAAGGCTGTGACTTTTCAGAAGCAGATCTCCAGGCCTGTCTTTCAAGGATCCTCTGGGTGGGTTCAAACCACCAACTTTCAGCTAGTAGCCGAGTGATTCCTCCCTAAATATTTCCTGAATCTGTACAAGTCTCTATCATTCCACTTCTAATCAGCACCATTGACGGCCTGGACCAATTGGCGACCTAATGATTTTTCAACAGCAACACGTTTTCCCTCTCCAATGTATTTTCCAAACTATACACAGCAGTCTTTTTAAAACCCCGCATCATTCAGGCTTCCCTTGTTGCCTGTGTTCTGACCACATTGGTCTTTCTGCTCTCAGGCATGCCCACTGCACGCCCATGTCCAATCCTTTGCCCATGTAGTTTCCCATCTTTGGACCACTTCTCCCTTTTCTTAGCATAGTTGCCTCCTTTCCAGTATTTGTGTCTCACCTCAAATGTCGCCTCCTGAAGAGGCCTCCCCTGATCTGACAAAAGTGCTCATTCCTGGTCACTTTCCATGATGCTTTCCTGTTTGCTTGGTTTTCTTGTTTTTGTTTTATTTTTCATAGATTAATTATCAGTGCCTGAAAAAATTAATATTTGTTAAGATGTTTGGTGTCTGTCTTCTCCACCAGAACGTAATTCCTGGGCAGGGGTTTTAATTGTCTTGTTCCTTGCTGTATCCCCAGTACCCAGAATAAATGCATATTGACTAACACTTTAAAAGTGTTTAATAACTCCTATCTCTCTAAAGAAGAAGATCCAGATCTTTAATTTGGCCTGGCCCTTGCCTGTCTCTCCAGTTCATCACATACATTCATCTCTTTGTCTTGGCCACCCTTGCTATCTGTACTTTTTCAAAGACATCAGACAATTCCCACCTCTGGGCTGTTGTCCTTGCTGTGTCATCCACCTTGACACACTTTCCCCAGATCTTCACATGAGTTCCCCTATTCTCTGTTCATCTCCCAGCCCCAAAGACCCCAACAGGCAGGCCTTCCCTGAGTCCCCTATCTAAAGGTAACTGGCTTAGGCTGGGTTCTCTAGAGAAGCAAAACCAGTAAAGCATATAAACATATACAGAAAGAGATTTATATCAAGGAAATGGCTCACACGGTTGTAGAATGAAGAGATGAACGTATGTGATGAACTGGAGAGACAGGCAAGGGCCAGGCCAAATTAGAGATCTGGATCTTCATCTTTAGAGAGATGGGAGTTATTAAACACTTTTAAAGTGTTAGTCAATATGCATTTATTCTGGAATGTCCCAAGTCTTGGGTCAGAATAGAAGCTTATCCTGATTCACGTAGCCACAGGACCTGGCAAACCCAAGATCAGCAGGTCAGTGAGCAGGGCTCTTGCTCCCTGGCTGTGAGGATCAATGAATCCCAAGATCAGCAGGCAAGACCACAGGTAAGCTGCTAGCTCAGGTCCCAAGAACAAGATGTCAGACAAACAGGAGCCAGCTGCAAGATCCAGCATGAGCAAAAAGCCCGCAAGTCTTGAAAGAATGTCCACTTATATTCAATGTAGGCCACGTGTCCAAGGAAACTCCCTTTCAATTGATTGGCTACTCATAGCAGATCCCATCTTGGGGATGATCTCATATCAAATCTCAACAGGGAAGTGACCACGACATTATACAACTGCTGAAACACTGAGAATCATGGCTCAGCCAAGTAGACACACAACCTTTACCATCACAGTGACCCTCACCCTCGGTCACTATATCCTATCACTATCTTTTATTTTCTTCGTAACACTTACCACTAGCGGGAATTATTTAAATTATTGATTTTCTCGTTTTTCTCCTCAGCCTCTCCCAAAGCATTGTAAGAGGATACATTAGTTGAGGGGGTTTTGCTTGTTGTTCACTGCAGTATCCCTGGTGCCTAGAATAGTGCCCAACAGCCAGTAGACATTCAAATAATTGTTGAATAACTGAGTAAATAAAACAACCTTGGAAGGTAGCAGTTCCTCCTCCTATTTAACAGTTAAAGAAATGAAGGTCCGAGAGATTTTTGTTACCTGCTCACGGGCCCATAGCCAGTAAGGGGCAGAAAAACCAAAAAAATCAAACCTGTTGCCACTGAGTCAATTCCAACTCATGGCAACCATATACGTCAGAGTAGAACTGCACAGCATAAGCTGTAGTCTTGCGGAAGCAGACGCGAGGGCTTTCTCCCACGGTGCCACTGGTGGATTTGAACAGCCAGCCTTTGGGTTAGTAGCCAGGCTCAAACTGTTTGCATCAATAAGGGGCAGAGCTAGAATTCAAGTCCAGACTTGTCTCAAGATTGCTCTCTGTGCTTTAGCTCTGCTCCTTGCTCTTCTCCCCTGCTCTGCTCTCTCCAGCTCCATCATTTACCTCTGGACTCCTTTGAGAACCTACATATATGGTCACAGAAACCAAAGCTGCAACTGTGTCAGCCTATTACACACACACATGTGGACTTACACTCTCTCACACACACACACACAAACCAACTTTCCTTTCCTCATGTAGAATTAATACTATTCATCCACATATTTGACAAAATACAACAGAATTAAGACCAAACTAAAAACCCCCTGCCATTGAGTCCATTCTGACTCGTAATGACCCTATAGGACAGAGTAGAACTGCCCCACAGGGTTTCCAAGGCTGTAAATCTTTACGGGAGAAGACTGCCACATCTTTCTCCCATGGAGCTGCTGGTGGGTTCAAATCACCAACCTTTGGGTTTGCGGCCAAGCGCTTAACCACCGTGCCAGCAGGGCTTCTTTAGAATTAAGACAGTTATACCAATAATTGGGCTCAAACGGAGCAACAATTATGAGGATGGTGCAGGGCTGGGCAGTGCTTCATTCTGTGGTACATAAGGTTGCTGTGAGTCAGAACCGACTGGAAGGCACCTAACAACAACAACATACCAATAATAGAGTGGAAAACATTGGCCCATGGTTAGAGAAAATGAACATTCATTAATTCATTCATTCAAGCGCCTACTATTTATGGTGCTCTGGGGATTCCAACGGGCCTAAAGAAAAACAGACCAAGCAAAACCACGAGCCTGTTCTGCCAAAGCCTGTTAGGTATGCCATATTTCAGTGCTCCTCAGAGTGTGGGACAGAAGACCGCCTGAATCTCACTCTCCTAGGGTGCTCCCTAAAATGTAGATTCCTGGGCCCCGACATCTGCAAAAGCAGAATCTCTATTTCACTTCATTCTGACCATGAAACTATGGCTTGGGCACCATTCCTATCCCCATTTTCCATGAGAGAAAACAAACACAGATAGGTTGGTGAATTTCCTAAGACCACACAGCTAGTGAGTGCCTGGGCTGGAGCTCAGACCCAGGTGTAAATCCCAGCCCCACCTCCTTAACCACACAGTGCTATCCACTACACTCGTGACCATTTTGGGGCTCCTTCCCCCAGCACTGGAGCATACAAGGTCCTTGCTACTCAAAGTGTGGTGTGTAAACCAGCATCACCAGCATCACCTGGGAGCTGCTTAGAGACACAAACTCGCAGACCCCACCTGCCTGTCGGTAGAGGCTTGTGTTGCTGTGGTGCTGAATAGGTTTCAGCAGAGCTTCTGGACTAAGAGGACCTAGGAAGAAAGGCCTGGCAATTTACTTCCAAAAATCTACCAATGAAAACCCTATGGATCACAATGGTCCTGACCGCAAGACGTCACGGGGATGGCGCAAGACTGGGTGATGTTTCATTCAGTTGTGCATGGGGTCGCCATAAGTCAGGGCCGACTCAATGGTAGCTAACAACAGCAACAACCCCCAACCTACTGTATCAAAATCTGCATTTTAAAAAGATCCCCAAGAAATTCAAACACACATAAAAATTTGAGGAACATGCTCCAAGCCATCAATGAGTATAAACAAAGCAAAGCCTTTCTTTCCTATACCTCCCAACACCATCTGAAAGTTTTCCTCCTTAAAAAAAGAAAAAAAAAAATCTGTTGCCATTGAGTGGATTCCAACCATAGGACAGAGTAGAACTGCCCTATAGGATTTCCAAGGAGCGGCTGGTGGATTCAAACTGCCGACCTTTTGGTTAGCAGCCATAGCTCGCTGTAGCTCTTAACCACGGTGCCACAGTTATTTTAGACTGAAGAACTGAAGTGCCAATGAGAGTGACAGGAATAAATCCTAACGTCTGCTGCCACCCTGTGGTGAGAAGTTCCATCCGCGGCAGACTTTGCTCCTCACGAAATAATTGGGGAAATGTTGGAAGGAATGGATGGGCTGGGTTCGCGCCTTTTTCACCTGTGAGCTTTGAGAGACCACAAAATGAAATAACCCCAGCAACTACTGACCTTCTTATGTCCGTCCCCCAGGGCAGAGAAAACCGTCAACTCCAGCCGAAGATCTAGCAGTGCCTATTTCTATTACTGGTATTGCTGTAGATTCTTTCCTCTTTGGGATTCAAACACGCACATTCTGAGTGTGATCATCAACCTGGGTCTGATAATTTCATAGGAATCTATTACTGTGTTCCACAAAGTGCCTCAGAATTTCCCATAGTTCTGTGAAATGCATCGTTGGTGACCTCTGTGAGATGGTAAACAGGGTCAGCCCTGCAAATGACGTCTCCAACACTTGGAAGGGAATAAGGAGGAGACTCCAAACATTTCCTACATACTTTACCCCCAAGAGCCCAGAAGATGAAAGTGCCTTTTGTCACTAACCGGGTGATTTTGTTTTAAAGTTTGTCAGCTTAAGACGTGCAGAAATCAGAACAGCTACCTCCTGTGAAGGTGACAGCAGTGGACCACCCTCAGCTATATCTCCTGGAGCCCTCTAAGTTGGTCAGTACCGAAGATTTCAGCAGCACAGAAAGAAAAATGGCTCATACAAAAATAAGGGGATTGAAAGGTAGGCAATGGTTCCTCACTTCTTTTCCGCGGAATGAAGGTCTTTGGGTTTCACCTTGAACACTATTTGCTCTGCCGATGAGGAAACGTAGCGTCTCTTTTTAAGGATTGCATTTAGATTAATGGTCCGACTGAGACTAGAAGGACCCCGGAGGTCGTGTCCCCAGACCTTCTGTTAGCCCAAAACAGGAACCATTCCCAAAGCCAACTCTTCAGACAGGGATTGGACTGGACAATGGGATAGAAAATGGTACTGGTGATGAGTGAGCTTCTTGGATTAAGTAGACACATGAGACTATGTGGGCAGCTCCTGTCTGGAGGGGAGATGAGAGGGCAGAGGGGGTCAGAAGCTGGCTGAATGGACATGGAGAATAGAGGGTGGAGAGAAGGAATGTGCTGTCTTATTCAGGGGAGAGCAATTAGGAGTACATAGCAAGGTGTGTATAAATTTTTGTATGAGAGACTGACTTGATCCGTAAACTTTCACTTAAAGCACAATAAGAATTTAAAAAATAATAATGAATAAAGATGTTTTCTGATAAAAAAAAAGAATTGCATTTAGAACTGAAAACTGTATGGGATGGGGGCTGGGTACATATTTAACTTCGGGTCAGAAAACCGAGCGCCACAATGGAAACGTCATAGTACGATCAGCAAAGTCTTAATTGTAACAGGGGAAATTCTTTCTGTCCCACCTGAATTTGAGTGTTAATGTGACGTACGAGACTAAAATAAGGAGTGATATTAAGTTCATACTTCAGGCTCAGAATTTTAGACACCCCGCCTCCCAAGCAAATATCGTTATTTTTGAAAACTCAGTGGTTCATTCTTCGAAATAAGTCCATGATCAGAGCTTTATTTTCCTTTTCCCGGCAGCTTTGCTACTGAAATAGGTCCTAACCGTCTTCGCCTAAGTGCACGTTCCTTAATGGACCATTAAAACTATCTGATAATTGATATTTCTTGCCAATGGCAAAACCATAAAGATAAGTGTGAAATACTCCAAACATGATACTTTTCAATTTGGAAAGTGAGGGTGATGATTTATTTTCCAATTTCTTTGGGCTTCTCCTTACCAGGTTCTTAATAACGGCCATGAGCTATAGCTCAGATGTGAAAGAAGTGAGACGTTTTCACAAGGCCTGAGGCATTAAAGGCCCAACACCTTATCTTCCACAGACAAAATGAAATATCGCAGGGATTTCCACTTTCAATAAGAAATAGGAGTTTAACGTGGAAGCAATACAACCAAATAAATTCATCGCCAACCAAGACACTTTTTAAAAACTTAAGATGGGAAGGGTTCTTTTCATAGCAGAATGGCAGCCATTCTATTCCCGGGCCCTGGAATTATGTTAGAAATACGTGGGGGATGAGGGCCAGGATGGGAGTGGGAGACGCAGCTCCCTGAGAAACACAATCTAGAAATTCAGAGACAGCTTAGAGCTGGGCTTTTAACATGGGGTGGGTTACATAGATGGACTTCAGGGGTTCCTGTACCTCCCGAAATTGTATTATAGTTGTTTTGTGTGCGTGTGTGTGTGTGTGTACATATTTATGGTAATAGAAATCAATAACTTCTTTAAAAGATTCTGAGAGGGCTCCATGAAAGATGAATCCTGCTCCACAAATTATCTTTGGGAGAATTAGAAAATGGTGGTCCCTCCTCAGGACATTTTACTGCCATCTGCTGGGAAAATATGGTAATAACTGTACACAAACTACATCCTTACGTGATTAAACGTGAATAACACGTCCCCGAAGGAGCCCTGGTGGTGAAAAGGTTGAACACTAGGCTGCTAACTAACAAAGTTGGGCAGTTTGAACCCACGCAGCAGCTCCATGGAAGAAAACATTAAACCAAACCCGTTGCCGTCGAGTTGATTCTGACTCCTAGTGACCCTTCAGAACAGAGTAGAACTGCCCCAGGAAGCTGACTGCTACATCTGTCTCCTACGGAGTAGCTGGTGGGTTCGAACCATGGACCTTACCAATGTACCGCCAGAGCTCCTCCCCAGAAAGCCCTATGGGGCAATTCCTCTCTATCACATGTGGTTATTAGGAGTTAAAATTGACTCAACAATATACAACAGCAGCACACCCTAGAAGTTGTGTATGAGGCTTTAAATTGGTGGTGCAGTAGTAGAATTGTCACCTTCCTTGCAGAAAACCTGGGTTTGATGCCCAGCCAAGACACCTCACGCACAGCCACCGCCTGTCTGGAGGGCTTGCGTGTTGCTGTGATGCTAAACAGGCTTCAGTGGCGCTTCCAGACTACGGTGGACTAGAAGACAGGGCCAGTGATCTACTTCTGGAAACCAGCCAGCGAAAACCCTATGGATAACAACTGCTAGATCCACACTTGACCGTGAGTATGGCACAGGGCCAGGCAGCGCTTCCTTCCGTTGTGCATGAGATTGTCATGCATCTGTGGCTGCTAACAACAATTAGAGTTGTGCATGTACAACCTGGAGGCTTTCTTTTCCTGGTCTCAAAAGGAGGCTGCTGACCCACGAGCTCTTGCTTGTTTTGACCTCTAGCTTCTGCTCCCTGCTTGCCTTTTACATTTTCCCCACACAGATCTGATCTACATGGTAATAAAAGCTACCGCTTTTTGAATGCTTATGTTCCAAGATTATAAGTCATTTCCTTTTATTCTCACATTTCTGAGAATAATATGCCCATTTTCAAATGAGAAAACCAAAGCTTATAGAGGTTAAAAGTCATGCCCAAGATCACACAGCTAGGAAGCACAATACGAGGTTGAACCAAGGTGGTGGTTAACTACAATGCCTGGGTACTTACCAACTATCCCCGTGTATAATTACAGATAACAGTGAATGCTCTGTGTTCAATGTAGAGCCATGTTTCTCAGGAGTGTGGTATACACACTTTTGGGGGTACTTAAGGTACATTTTTTTTTTTTAGGTACATTAGACAGAATATGATATGAAGAACATTTATTTTAAAATTTTAATGTTTGTGAATTTTTTAAATCCTTATTAGAAATATATATAAATATTACGGATCCCTGGTGGTGCAGTGGTTAAGAACTTGGCTGCTAACCAAAAGAAGGTTGGTGGTTCAAATCCACCAGCTGCTCCTTGGAAACCCTATGGAGCAGGTCTGCTCTGTCCTACAGGGTCACTATAAGTCAGAATCAACTCGATTGCAATGGGTTTTCTTTTTTTTTTTTGGTCTATAAATATTATATATTCTGGAATTTCACAGAAACCCTGGTGGTGTAGTGGTTAAGAGTTAAGGCTGCTAAACAAAAAGGTTGGCAGTTCGAATCCACTGGGCACTCCTTGGAAACTCCATGGGGCAGTTCAACTCTGTCCTATATGGTCACTATGAGTCGGAATCGACTGACGGCAACAGGTTTGGTTTTTCTGGTTTGGGATTTCATGGGTATTATTGCTCTGGATGAGGCTAACAAAAACACAGTTAACTGGAGGAGAACATTCGGGAAATAATGTATCATTCTGGACCAATGAGCAGCATCATGATAAACAGAGAAAAAATTGCAGTTGTCAAGAATTTCATTTTACTTGGATCCACAATCAACAGCCATGGAAGCAGCAGCCAAGAAATCAAAAGACATATTGCATTGGGCAAATCTGCTGCAAAGGACCTCTTCAAAGTGCTGAAGAGCAAAGATGTCACCCTGAAGACTACGGTGTGCCTGACCCAAGCCATGGTATTTTCAATCGCATCATATGCATGTGAAAGCTGGACAACGAACAAGGAAGACCGAAGAAGAGTTGACGCCTTTGAATTGTGGTGTTGGTGAAGAATATTAAATATACCATGGACTGCCAAAAGAACGAACAAATCTGTCTTCGGAGAAGTACAACCAGAATGCTCCTTAGAGGCAAGGATGGCGAGACTGCGTCTTACATACTTTGGACATGTTGCCAGGAGGGATCAGTCCCTGGAGAAAGACATCATCCTTGGCAAAGTTCAGGGTCAGCGGAAAAGAGGAAGACCCTCAATGAGGTGGATTGACACAGTGGCTGCAACAACGAGCTCAAGCGTTGTAACAACGCTTGTAAGGATGGCTCAGGACCGGGCAGTGTTTCGTTCTGTTGTGCATGGGGTCACTATGAGTCGGAACTGACTAGACGGCACCTTACAACAACAACAACAATGGTATCATGGTATAGGTAATATGCACTCTGGTGTAGAGATTAACAGCACAGACCTTGGGATCAGATCATCTGGGTGCAAAATACCTGATTTTTCTAAGCTTAAATTCCTCATTTATAAAATGGAGATGTCAGTGTGGGGAGTTTATCTACACAAGTGTTCTTTGTAAATCCAGTGTATGGGGGCCTTAGAAGTGCATATTTCTCATCGACTGCCATAGCATATTCTCTCATCACTATGGCCTCTGAACCGCCAAATTTAGCAGAAGCAATCTCAACCACCATTGAAGTAGGATTGCCAAGTGTCATGGATTGAACTGTGTTCCCCAAGAATATGTCAACTTGGTTAGGCCATGATTACCAGTATTGTGTGGTGGCCCTCTGTTTTGTGATTGATATAATTTTCCTATATGTTGTAAATCCTAATATCTGCCTGTGGTTAACGAGGCAGGACTGCATTATGTTGAAAAATATTAGGGTGGGATGTAACCCCCTTGCTCGAGTCACATCCCTGATCCAATATAAAGGGAGTTTCCCTGGGGTATGGCCTGTAACACCAAAAGGAAAGGGAAGTGAGCAGAGAGTTGGGGACCTCATACACCCAAGAAAGCAACACCAGGAGCAGGGTGCATCCTTTGGAACTGGAGTCCCCGAGCTTGAGAAACTCCTCGACCAGAAGAAGATTAACGACAAGGACCTTCCTCCAGAGCCAACAGAGAGAAAGCCTTCCCCTGGAACTGACGCCCTGAATTTGGACTCATAGCCTACTAGACTGTGGAGACAACAAATTTCTCTTTGTTAAAGCCATCCACTTGTGGAATTTCTGTTACAGAAGCACTAGATGACTAAGACACCTACCACAGCAGATTCTCTCATCACTATGACCTCTGAGCTGCCAAATTCAGCAGAAACAATCTGAACCTCCACTGAAACAAGATTGCCAATTTGCCAATATGGAGTAATGTATTTTAAACAGTCACAGAGCAGGGTCAAAATCTTCATCCTACATGTGGTCGCTTAATTTAACCTCTCTGTGTCTTAGTTTACTCATTAGTAAAATGAAGATAATAATATATCCTATCTCTTTCAGTGCCATGACAATTAAATGAATTAGTGGTTCTCATGAACATACTACAGTTTGGTGACAAAAGCCAAACAGTTGTTTTGACTTTATTTTCCTGTGATATGATCCTTGGTTTTTTATTTCTATTTTCAGAGTTGTATCATTTGCTCACATTCGAAGTTTGGGTTTTAATGACTGAAATCACTCATTTTTAACTTTTCAGTTTCCTTAATGCCCATTATTTTTGTTTTCTTTAGATGGCATAGAGCTGTGTCCACTAACTTGGTAAAACAAAATGTATTGGTCCCCAAAGAGGAATAATCCAGTGATAGTGAGATGGAATTTCATGAAAGCCAGCAAAATAAGAAAAAAAAATGTGATGAAGGTGAAGACTGCTTTTGGGAAGATGCTATGATGCAAGTATAGAAGCAAGCCAGCAAGTTTCAGCGGAGAGGGCTCCACTAGCCACAAGGAAGCTCTCCTTTCAAACACACAGAGTCTTCTTCCTAGAATTGCCAAGGAGCTTCCATCCCCCAAGTTATTTACCAAACCAAGAATGAGATAGCTTTCACGGAATGGTAATCAAAGGGACAGGTCATTAAGCTTCAAGGCCAAGAGGAAGAGTGGCATTAGGCTGGATTTTCTGGCTACTCAAAGCACTGGAATAGATTGCTTTTGAAGTCCCTCCCAGTTCAAGTAACAAGTGGTCTAGTCAGCTCTAAAATTTCTTTTTATTTGAATACATACACATATATGTATTCTAATATATATCCATGTATATGTTCCTATACCACCAGGATCAGGTGCCATTGGGTTGATTCTGGCTCATGGCGACCCCATGTGTTGCAGAGTAGAACTGTGCTCCATAGGGTTTCATGGCTGTGACCTTTCACAAGCAGGTCACCAGATCTTTCTTCTGAGGTGCCTCTGGGTGGATGTGAACCACTAACCTTTCAGTTAATGGCTCAATGTTTGGCCGATTGTACCACCCAGGGACTCCTATATTCATATGTATGCAAATATATGTATATATGTGTGTGTGTGTGTGTGTGTGTGTGTGTGTATATATATATATGAGTCGGAATAGACTTGACACCAATGGGTTTGGGTTTATATATATATATATGGAAACCCTGGTGGCATAGTGGTTAAGAGCTATGGCTGCTAACAAAAAGTTCAGCAGTTTGAACCCACCAGGTGCTCAATTGGAGCAGTTCTAACCTGTCCTGTAGGGTCGCTATGAGTCGAAAGTGACTTGATGGCAATGGGTATATATATGTGTGTGCATATATATATATATATACATACATATATATATATATAAATACTAGAAAATCAAACTAAAGTAGGAATTTTTGTTTTATTTTGTCTCTGGAATAAGCAGTGATACAGCCTTTCAAATGGCCGCTCCCACACAGTTTTGAGGGTGTGTGGCGAGGATTAAATGAATAAAACTTACAATTGGTAAGTCATAAAAGGTATTTATTATATTGATCTCCTTATGTTCTTTGTGGAAACTCTGGTGGCACAGTGGTTAAGAGCTACGGCTGCTAACCTAAAGGTCAGCAGTTCGAATCCACCAGGCACTCACTGGAAACCATACGGGGCAGTTCACTCTGTCCTATAAGGTCACTATAAGTCAAAAACAACTTGATGGTAACAGAACAGTTTTATGCTCTTTATGAAAGAATCCACATTTGAACTGCTGAGCCTTTTTTCAGTGTAGTAGCGCTGCTCTTTGGGTCCTGTGAGTTAAGATTAGCAATACCATTACTGTTTGCCTTCTTGTCTGTAGCTTTTTAAGGTCCTTTATGGTACCGCATCAGGAACTGCCTCCAGCCCTTATGGTACATGCAGGGAATCCACGCACAACCTCCCATTTCACTCAGAGATCAGGCTGCAAACCCGGTGGGTGCTTTTTCAAAAATAAATCCTGATGGTTTCCAGCTGACTGATTGCCCTTTCAGACAAGCTCTCTCTTCTGGAAAAATCAGTCACTAATACAAGCATCCAAGCATCTAGCAATTACCTGGTATGGATTGACCTGTATATTTCTGTTGAAAATAACAAAGAAGACATGCTTCTCTAGTGGAGGAGCTGGAGTTGGAGAGTCCACAGGAAACAGAGGACCAAACTTCTCCTTCTAGTCTGTACATTGGTTTACTTTAGCCTCAGCTGGAATAATGAATCTCTAAACTACGATTTCTTTAGAAAGTTTGCCTATCCTTTGGATGGAGCTCCAACATTATTTTCCCGCCTTTTCTGTGGTCCCAAGGTAGGTACTCTTTCCTGTTGACTCCGTAACATTTTTTTCTATTCAACGAATATTTCCTAAGCACTAGTTATATATAGTGTTGGCGAAGAATATTGAACACATATGGACTTCCAGAATAATGAACAAATCTGTCTTGGAAGAAGTACAGCCAGAATGCTCCTTAAAAGCAAGGATGGCGAGACTTCATCTCACATACTTTGGACATGTTATCAGGAGGGGCCAGTCCCTGCAGAAGGACATCAAGTTTGGTAGAGAGTCAGCGAAAAAGAGGAAGGCCTTCAACAAGATGGATTGACACAGTGGCTGCAACAACGCGTTCAAGGATAGCAATGATTGTGAGGATGGTGCAGGACTGGGAAGTGTTTCATTCTGTTGTACATAGGGTTGCTATGAGTTGGAAGTGATTTGACAGCACATAACAACAACAACAATCTTATGCCAACCACAATATCTGGGATATAGCAGCATGTAGGATAGATATGGTACCTGCTCTCATGGAGATGTAGCATAGAGGGCTCTCTGACATTACTGAGAGTTACATCTTATGCCAATCACAATATCTGGGATATAGCAGCATGTAGGATAGACATGGTCCCTGCCCTCGTGGAGATACAGCTTAGAGGGCACTCTGACATTATTGAGAGTTACATCTTATGCAAATGTAGAAGCACAGGGTGCTATGGAACATCGTAGGTCCTCTAACCTAATGGGGGTGAGGGGACAGGCAGGAAAGGCCTCCTTAAGGAAGGGACAATCAAGTTGGATCTGAAGGATGACTAAGAATTGGGTAAAAAAAACATGGGGAGAACTGTTTCCTAGGGAGGGGGAAGAATATGTTTAAAGTCCCAATATCAAGAGAGCTCAGGGCTTAATTAAGAAATAAAAGTAATTTTTTTTTAGTGTCATTGGAGCGGAGAGATCCGGGGGAAGGCTGGTGAATAACGAGGTGGGCAGCGTGTTATAGGCCATATGAAGAATTTTTAACTTTCTCCTAATGGTGATAAGAAACCAATGAATACTTCCAAGCTGGGGATCATTATCATCTGATTTGCATTTTTTAAAAGAGAACTCTGGTTGCAGAGTAGAGGCTGGATTGGAGGAGGGGAAGAGCAGATGCAAGTAGTGGCGTCACTATGGTTGGTGTTATGCAGGGCGGTAACTCCTGGTGTCACCCCCTCCATGGGCCTCTTCCCGTACCAGCCCATACAGAATCCTTAGTAAGGTTTTTTTGTACTAATGTCACTCGTAAATCGTAATTCCCAAATATCACTGAATGTAATGGCAATAGTACTGACATAAACAACTAAACCCAGTGCCGTCGAGTCGATCCCGACTCATAGCGACCCTATAGGACAGAGTAGAACTGCCCCGTAGAGTTTCCAAGGAGCGCCTGGTGGATTCAAACTGCCGACCCTTTGGTTAGCAGCTGTAGCACTTAACCACTACGCCACCAGGGTTTCTAAAATTAAAGTTCCACCTTTAAATTACAATATCACACGCACGGCCTACCTGTATTTACATTGACATAGTTTCATGTGGTTAAGTGAAAATTCGGTAAGAAAACAAAAGAATTCGAAGTAAAAATGTTTAAGAACCACATCAAAATTATGTTCATTTTAATATTAAATGTTACTGCTACATGAGATACATTAGCGGATTCGGTTTGCATAATCAACAACAGCGCAAATAACATAGACGTTGTAGACAAACAACGCATAGGGAAATGTATTGATGACTGAAATAATACCATAAAAATAAACAGGAACAGGTATGCAGCATTTCAGCACTTGGTGAGCATCTTGAGTAAATCAGAGCTTTGCTTTCCTGGCCTTCAAACCTGGGAACTTGTGAAGGACTTCGTTGACATCAATACATTTCGCCAACTCGCTTTTTAATGTGTCATTATTTTTTTAAACCGATTTCAAGCTGAAGTCCTGAAAATTTCATTAAAGTCAATTATATATTTGTAAGACGGTGATGTTTTTAAAGAAAATTTTAAAGAAACTAAAAATTGTTTTAAAAACTGAATTTAAGATTTAAGTTATAATTTCTAAACATGTATCAAAAACAGCATTTGCCCCACTTTATGTTTTAAACTGTCAATTTCTCTAGTTATCAAACAGTTATACATGTAAGTTTATTATCAATTTTAATCATAGAATAATATGTGATACAGTTGTAAATGGCTTAAATATTTCTTAGATTGTATGATTACTAACAACAAAATATTTTGTAAAATCTTACTACATTGAATTACATTATTAGTAACTGAGAGGAAGCCTTTTTTTTAATTTTTCTCCTTCTTTTCCTTTAATGACTCCTTCATGGTTAAAAAGTTACTGATATAGATTCACAAATGCTAATTACCACAGTATTATAGCTAAAACACCAGAAAATTTGACAAACACACTGGCAGCAAGGAAAACAACAGTGCGTGCCTGTAGCGTGTGCAGACGAAACCACGTGCGTGATTCCAAGTGACATTGTAATCGGGTAACAATGACAGCTTTGATCCAAGGCACTGCTGTTAGGTGCCCTCGAGTTGGTTCCAACTCATAGTGACCCTGCATATAACAGAATGAAACACCACCCAGTCCTTTGCCATCTTCACAATCCTTGTTATGCTTCAGCCCGTTGTTGTAGCCACCGTGTCAGTCCATCTCATTGAGGATCTTCCTCTTTTCCACTGACCCTCTACTTTGCCAAGCATGATGTCCTTCTCCAGGGACTGGTCCCTCCTGATAACTTGTCCAAAGTATGTGAGACGAAGTCTGGCCATCCTCGCTTCTAAGGAGCATTCCGGTTGTACTTCTTCCAAAATAGATTTGTTCATTCTTCTGGCAGCCGATGGTATAGACAATATTCTTTGCCAACACCATAACTGAAAGGAAACAATTCTTCTTTGGTCTCCCTTATTCCTTGTCCAGCTTTCACATGCATATGAGATGATTAAAAATACCACGGCTTGGGTCAGGTACATCTTAGTCCTTAAAGTGACATCTTTGCTTTTGAACACTTTTGCAGCAGATTTGCCCAATGTAATACGTCATCTGATTTCTTGAGTGCTGCTTCCTTGGGTGTTGATTGTAGATCCAAGTAAAATGAAATCCTTGGCAACTTCAATCTTTTCTCTGCTTACCATGATGTTGCTTACCGGTCCAGTTGTGAGGATGTTTGTTTTCTTTATGTTGAGGTGTAATTCATACTGCAGGCTGTAGTCTTTGATCTTCATCAGTAAGTGCTTCAAGTCCTCTTCACTTACAAGAAGCAAGGTTGTGTTATCTGCATAATGCAGGTTGTTAACGAGTCTTCCTCCAATCCTGATGCCCTGTTCTTCTTCATATAGTCCAGAGGCATTAGAAGGTTCAAAATGTAAACTAGCATAGAGTTTTAGCCTTGTAGGTATATTGATACATGTAAGCTGGGCTTAAGAAAAAAAAATTTTTGTTGTTATAACTAACTGATCTGGGTTTTTGGACATATGATACTAGTTTTTTATTTATGGTGTGTTACAAAGTCTCTTTATAAATACGTTTACTGAGTTAGAAATTGAAGTGAAATAAAGAAAAATACTAAAGAGCGCAGGGCTCACATGGTTCCTGGACATGGGAAAAACTACTAAGATTGTATGTGAGTGACTGAGCCTGGAGCCACATTGCAGGAGAATAGGATTAAACTTTGCTCCAGTCAACAAGTACTCAAAAGGATAGCCTTACACATTAAACCAAAAATAAAACCCTTTGATTTTTGCCTTCGAGTCAATTCCAACTCACAGCGACCCTATCTATAGGACTGACTGGAACTACTCCATAGGGTTTCCAAGGAGCAGCTGGTGGATTCGAACTGCCGACCTTTTGGTTAGCAGCTGAGCTCTTAACCACCACACCACCCACACTGGCGAAAGGAAAAAAAACACCGCAGGACAAAATTTAAAACTCAAAGAGAAAGAGGCAACCCCTTGTCAAGACTGGTTGGTGTCCACTGAGGTTAGGGCATCGCAAAAGGAGAAACTGTCGGACCAGGAAAAGCACAACCACTTGGTATATTTACCCCCCAAGGGACAACTGAGGCATGGGTGATGCTGTTTGTTCAGAATGTTTTCTGGTATGAAGATTGTGTTCTTAACAGGGCTTTCCTTTTTTTTTTTTTCTTCCTTTCTCTAAGCAACTATACAACTTGATGTGGTAGAAGTGGAGACAGAGTCGATAGCCCGAGGCAATACCCTGGTCTGGGCCAGAAGAACCACCAAGCGGTTGTCTGTGACTTCAGGACTGCAAAACGTAACACTCTAAAACCTGCCCCTAAAGACTTAGGTGAATAGCATCGTTTGTTGTCATTGATCTTGTTAGGCACTGCTGAGTTGATTTTGACTCACAGCGACCCTGTGTGACAGAGGAGAGCTGCCCCATAGGATTTTCTAGGCTGTGAACTTTATAGGAGCAGGTTATCCATTCTTCCTCCTGTCCAGCTGCTGGGTGAGTTCGAACCTCTGACCTTTCCGTTAGCAGCCAAGTGCTTAACCTTTGTGCCACCAGAGCTCCTTAGGGCATTGTTTAGGGATTTTGTAAAAACCAAGCTCTTTCCTACTCCAAGTCCCTCACAGTAAATCCTTTAAATCTGCTGCTTCTCTTTCTTGTCCGAGAACGCAGGGCACAGGCGCCAAGCTCTGCAGGCCAGATCCCTCCCCACTGAGCTCCAAGAGTTCAGCTCCATGACAGCCTGGGGGGCAGAACCTCAAGTTTTGAGCTTCACACTGACTTTTCTCAGTCGTTCTAATGGCAAGTTAGTACATTAGCAGTTTAGCCAATCCATACATTTTATGTGGCAGGAATTCACGAGACCAGTGGTACCCAATTCAATTCTCTACAAGGATAAAAGTGTACATTGTCCAATATAGTAGCTGGTAGTCACATGTGGCTACTGAGACCTAGAAATGTGGCCTGTGCAACTGAGGAACTGAATTTTTAATTTTATTTAAAATTTAAGTAGCCACAGGTACAGCAATCCAGGACTCTCCAAACCAAAGATTTTACTTTTCCTTAAGTATGTAAGTTTGAGCCTAAATTGTCCAGACATTTCATTTTTTTTCTTCCAGGTAGAATCACCTGTTTTGGAGCATGACCCATTTGGGAATCATACCCCTGCAGCCCCCACAGGGATAAAAATAGATAGTATAAAAAGGATGAATAGAACTGAGGCTGTGAGGACTGGCTGGAAGCTGCAGGCAGGGTGGAAAGGGCCTGGGCCCTGGTAGGTTCAGACTGTAATACTCTGTGGTGATAATGCTCTGGGGAGGGGCAGGCACTTAGAGGACCCTCGGGCAAGAAGGTACTTGGGGTCGGGGAGTTGGAGAGGGGACCGGGATGTGATGTGGGATGGGGCAAGGCCAGGCCAGGCCTGGGGTTTGGAAGGACTTTGGGGAGCGTTGTAAAACTCTGGGTAGTGGCAGGCACTGTCTCTGGGCTGAGTCTGTGTCAGATAGAAGTGGCTGTCCAGTGCTCATCTCAAAGCCATGAAGGCAGGACTTGTATGATGCTATTGGAGCTGAGCCAGCTTCTTCCAGGACTCACTAGCTCTTGTTCCTCCCAAAGCAACTCTTTCTGTGCTGCAGTGATGCGGGCGATGCCGCTGACTGCCTTCTCCTCCATCACCGCCATTCATTCTTCTGGTCTTCGAAGCCTGCAGCCTCTGAGCTGCTCTCACTGGGCTTTCTGAAGCTCGCGTCACTCCACGTTCCCAGCAGCCTGAAGCTCTTTCACTGCCTCGGAGTCCTGGTCAGTCTTGACTTTACAGGCCACAAGGGCTGTAGAGGCAGCTACCCAGGCTATTTTTGAAAATAGAATCCTAAACTTATTTATTGTTATTATTTTAACATGGAGCCCCGGTGGTGCTGTAGTTAAGAGCTCGGCTGCTAACCAAAAGGTCAGCAGTTTGAATCTACCAGTTGCTCCTTGGAAACCTTATGAAGCAGTTCCACTCTGTCCTATAGGGTTGCTATGAGTTGGAATTGACTTGACGGAAACGGGTTCAGTTATTCTAAGCACTTTAAAAATACCAACTCAGATAACCCTCGTAACAGCCCCATAAGGCAGGCAGCAATACTACCCTCATTTTAGGATGGCACTGGAAGGGTTAAGTAATTTCCCCAGATAAATGGCTAAGCCAGGCTTCAAACCCAGAAGACCTGGCTCTGGAGTCCTTGTTCTATGTACTCTTCTGTGCTATGTGGGAGCCAACAGTCACATATGACTACTTCAATTTAAGCTGATCACAATTAAATAAAATTGAAAGCTCAATTCCTCAGTTGTACTAGCTACATTCCACGTGTGCACTAACCAGGTGTGACCCTTGGCTATCGTATTGGACAGCACAGGTATTGAATATCTCCACCTTCACAGAATGTTCTAGTGAATGGCAATGTTTTGGAACATCACTTTCAGAGTACACCAATATTTATTTTTAATTTTGTCCCTTGTGTGCTAGTTCCTATTTATGCGCCCCTATTTTTTATTATGTGCCAGGAGCCCTGGTGGTGCAGTGTTTAAGAGCTTGGTTGCTAACCAGAAAGGTCGGTTACACCCGCCACTCCTTGGAAACAGTATGGGGCAGTTCTTCTCTGTTGTATAGGGTCCCTATGAGTCAGAACTGTCTCGACGGCAACGAGTTTGGTTTTTTTATTATGCGCCAGGTTTGGGGGCTAAGAGGGTGATACTGTGACATGATCCTGCTGTTGTGCAGCTTAGAGTTTATAGAGGAGACAGACATTAAACCAGGGCTCTGCAGACAGTGCTGTAAGAAGAATCTTCTGAATAAATGGTGCTGGTACAAGTGGACATCCATATGGAGAAAAGTGAAGCTTGATCCTCACCTCACACCATACACGAAGATTAATTCCTGTTGAATTGCAGAGCTAAGTGGGAAAGGCAAAACATTAAAACTTCTGGAGGACGCTAAGAATACCTTCATGACTTCCGGATAGACTTCTCAGAGCACAAACATCACTGACATAAAGGAAAAGATGGGTAAGTTTGGCTATGTGAAGGAATTTCTGTTCATCAGAAGATCAGAGGTTGTCACTAGCAGCCGTTAGGCTGAATCTGGTGTACAGAAGGGTTTTGTTTAGTGCTCAGAATGTACTCAAAAATATATTTGAATTAGTCACCCACATCTAAAAATTAGGATATTTTGAACAAAACTCTGGATTTTCAGCTTTCTTCCGGAAAGTAAGAAGAATTGAAAACACTAGTTCCACGGTTCCTCGTGACAACTGGGGGAGCTGGGCAGAGGCTGCCTCCTTTTGAGCAGGCGTGTTCTCTCCAGTTCACACGGGCCCCAAGTGGTCCTGCCTGGCCCTTCTGGGCACGACTTCGTAACAGCTGCATTCAGCAAACAACCACAGAAATGTGTCATTACCAAGTATGATAAATACTTAGTAGGAAAAAGTACTGTGTTCTAAGAGAAAAAAAAAAAAAGAGGGGTGGCACTTTGAAGGATTAGGGAAGGCTCTGCAGGGGCAATGGCGGGCAGATGGGTGGTTCAACCGACACCCTTTGTAAACGCCTTCTTCAGGGAAAAGGCAGGACCAGATAAGATCCCGCATCCTACTTGGTGGAGGTCTCACAAGAGTCCTCTTGCTAAGTATTCAGCGCAAGGGGAAAGAAAAGTGAACATGATGGCACTAAAAAGGGCGTGTTGGCCAGAAGCCATGACCCAGGAACGACTCCTAATAGCAACACTGTTGGGACAGGTCCTTGGAACCTGAGAGCCAGGGACGATGGGAAAAGCACTGAGCTTGTGGTGAAAAGGGCCAGAGCTTTCACTTCATGTTCGGAGATTTGTCTGCCATGAAAATAAGGAAACCCGCAGAAGAGAGATCAAATTAACGACTGGGTCTAGTGATAATGAGCTTTCTGGGGCGCTGGTCCACAGCAGCCCCACACTCTCACTGTGCTCAGTAGCTTACAGAGGCAATTTCTTCTTCTCCCCCTTCCGAATGGCCTGCTTTTTTTTCCTGATGCTGTGTATTCTTTCAGAGCCAGACAATCTCATTTCTCTGAACCCTACAGATCTCTTCAAAGAGAGCTCTGGGCACAGAGGAGATACATGGGGCATGGAGAACAATGTGAATAGGGTCTCCAGCCTGACATTGTTATGTGGCAAATGTTTAGTTTAAAAGAGGCTGTCCCAAGGGCGAGAATTCTTATTTAGCACCATCACAGGAATAATGTTGGTACCTCCTAATCTGATGTGGTTTTGCATCTTTATGACAGGCTCCGTATTCATCAAAAAAGAGACGATACTTTCCGGCCCTTAAAAAAAAAAAAAAACCTAGCATGGAAAACATCCTCCGAAGATGATCTGACAGTAGGGAAGCTTCAAATGCAGGTAGTGGACAAAAGCTTTTACTTTTTTGTCTCGGAAGCACTGGGGCCTGCTACACAGCAGGGACCTGGGACACAATGAATGACTAGCATTACGAAGCATGGCCAGCGGGGGGCATTCTGAGAGTGCTTAAGGCACCTAGGACGATGCCATGTGACTAACAAATGCTAAGTCAATTCCACTAAAATGAAGGCATCCCATAGGCTTCTTTGAGAAGAAATAAGATGGTCTTTACCACTGGGTGGTAAATGGATGTTTTCAAGCTCTGTTTGCTAAGACTTGAATTAGAATCATACTTTGGGACTTGCAAACATCCACCAATTCCTGAACTCGTTTCTCAGGAAAAACCACCCTCCCTTCGTTCTTGACAAGGCTTTCCAACACACGGCACTGTCACAGGTGGATGATCTCACAGAAACAGGGACTGATAAATCCATGGAGCTGCTGGCCCAGAGGCACGCTGAGCTTCAGCAATGCGAGTTTCTAGGGCACAAGGTTCTTCAGTCTTCTAAGCAGTCCCAGAGGATATCCACGAGAACCACAAGGAAGTATACACGGAAGAATGTTTGTCTGCCATGTACCTACTGCTGCTTCTGATGCTGCTCCTGACTGCATAAAAGTCCCTGCTGTAAGGATTCTTACCATCTGGTACATAATCCTGAATAAATCTCTCTGGTGAATTAAGCAATAGGGTGACGCTTTTTAGAATATTCTGCCTAATGGTACTTAAAAAAAAAAAAGATGCTTTTTGAAAATATGACTTTTAATTCTGAGCTAATATAAGGAAATTTTGGTTTTTGCCTTCATAATTCTTATTAATAATGAAAAACAGAAACACTTATCAGGGTGTAACAATTCTACAAAGAAATTTCTCCTATGATTTGCCAGATGAAATGAGAGGAAGCAATTAAAGGTATTATGATACTTTTAATCTGACTATTACTCAGCTAGATTTAAACTTTAATTTTTAAAGATAAAAATTCTACTTATTAAAATTATAAAATTGTAACATTATTAAGGTATGAGTCATGCAAAGTGTCATGTTTCTGAACTAGTACAAATGGATAAAGATGGAACCTAACAGGTATTAAATGTATAATTCAATACCTGAAAAAAAAAGTACAAGTGATTCAGCCTTAATTTTTAAGATCATGAAATCCTGTATGCAAAACAATCACAACAGACTATTTACCTCAAACAGTTCACTTTACCAATAAATGTGTTTCTATTGAAAATGACTCCTAAAGAACAACAGAGAGAAAACATAACAATGGAACATTGAACAACCATATTCCTCAGTGTAAAGGAGAGAGATACATAGCGTAAAGGACACTGAACCACACCGCATCTTACGATCACTCTTACACTGGAGGTCCTCAACGTCTCCCCAGCACACGCCACACCATGTCACATACCAACCATCTCACACATTCACGGTCCTCCTGAAGCCTATTCCCTGGGTCCATTTTCACAAGTGGTAACTATTTCCAGGAAGTGGACTTATTCCTTCATGGAAATCCTAGAAACACCATCTTTTCATAATCTTCAACTTATCTTGTAAGCTATCAGTGTTAGCTGTTAAAAACCACCTAGAATATTAATAAGCACAAATATATCCTGCTTGAAAACACTTTATTAAACATTTTTGGACTGTTGCTTCCTACTTTTTAAGAATAAAAATGAATTTTAATAAAACCAAATCTATTCTGAAGTCATTTTCCTGTGTGTGAAGAAATACAAATAAAATGTGCATTAATTTTAAAAGCAAAGTATCTCGCTGCAGAGATTTTAAATATCTCAAGAGCACAATAACTTCTAACACACTAAGATCACACAGCTAGTTCAGTATTCCCGGGAATGATGAGCGATTAGCCTGTCTATGGCTTAGGATCTGTTTCCAAGCTTGTTTCCTGAGCTTCTTCTACCTCTGAGAGTTTTTCATCATCTGAAATTGACAAAGAAACATAAAACCTTAGACAAATTTGCTTAAATTATGTGCCTAGTGAATACATGAAAACATTTTATCCTTTATTAGCCAACACATTTAAATCAAGAAGGCAAAATGGCAGCCTATGACTACAGTTGGCCTGCAGAAGTGTTTGGCTTGAAAAGTGCTGTTTTAATAACAGAGTGGGAGAAAAGTGTAGAACAAAATTCGGATTCACAAAAAAGACCAGACTTACTGGTCTGACAGATACTAGAGGAACTCCTGAGACTATGGCCACAGAACACCCTTCTTACTCAGAACTGAAGCCACTCTCGAATTTTACCTTTTAGCCAAAGATGAGATAGGTGTATAAAACCAACAGAGCCCTGGTGGTCCAGTGGTTAAGCCTTCAGCAGCTAACCAAAAGGTTGGGAGTTCGAATCTACCAGCCACTCTTTGGAAAACTATGGGGAAGTTCACCTCTGTCCTATACAGTTGCTGTGAGTCAGAATTGACTTGATGGCAGTGGGTTTGGTTTTTTGGTTTATAAAACAAACAACACATGTGAGGAAAGTGCTTCTTAAATAAATCAAGTATATGATACCAAATGGACAACATTTGCCCAAAAGCAAAGATGAGAAGGGACGGGAAAACTGAAGAACGCACACAGGGAACCCGGGGTGGAAAGGGGGAGAGTGCTGACACATTGTGGGCATTGCACCCAATGTCATGAAACAATTTGTGTATAAATTTTTGAATAAGAAACTAATTTGCTCTGTAAACTTTCACCTAAAGCACAATTAAAAAAAAAGAAAGTACTGTTCTGGTTGTTGTTGTTTATTATTTGAGCCAAAATTTCAAATTTGTGTGAGATTTCACACAAAAAATTATGGATGTTAGGCTTTTCTTGGAAACAACCAGAAGATTAGGTAAATACAAACCTTTCTACTCGTCTACAGTCAATACAAAGAGCAAGTCTCCAGGCCTCGGTAGCACCGACCGTTCACAATGCACGCAAATGCTCTTATGCACTGATCATCTCACGCAGTTATCATCACCTGCCTGGGTCCTGAAGCTTTACGTACAACAATGAGATCTAATAAACCCAGAAAATTTTCAAATCTATGCTAACTGAATTTTTCTCCACTTAAGCCACTGCGTGCATATTTTAATCGTACACAACTACAAACTAAGACTTTTCTGTGTATACTCAGAAAGTTGAATGATGTGAGTACCCTCTAATTAGTCATCCAGCTACACTCCTGTTCAGAAATTGAAGGTGTATAATTGAGATGTAAGTCCCTAAAAGGTATGCTCCCAGATCATTTAAAAATCTTCACAAGCATTTATTTTGAGATTATTTCCACTTACTTTCCAGTGTTTGCTGAAGTTCATGGATGGTGCTAAGAAGAACGTGAAACTGTTTCCGTCTCAATTCCAGCTGTGTTAAAAAGAAAAAAGTTAATGCAAATTGCTCAAAAATTGACATACATATATATATATCTCACAAAGGCTAATAAATATACGTAAATACCTTATCTTCAACACTTTCTTTAATATGTGAAAGATGCTCTAATTCTTTTCCCAAAGCCTCCAGCTCCCTGAAAAAAACAAAAGTGTTATATTTTGCTAACTGGGAAAACAGAATTCACAATTAATACCTAACTTTTAAGTTACTAAATAGTACTTTAAAAATGTAAAAAGAATAAGGAGTTACACTACTCTGTTATGGAGGTGCTTATCAAGTTGAGGATTTCTATTTTAATTTCTAAATATGCACTTATTTTCATTAAATAACATTTTAAGCTAATTTTTCTAAGTACAGGAAAACACAGACAATGAGATAACAGACACCATGAATCGATAATGTTTAACATCTTGTCATATTTAAGTCTTTTTCTCAGTAAAATAAAACATTCCCATTAACTAGAAATAATTTAAAATTCTTTGCCTTCTTTTTTTCTTTCACTAATTATGTTTTTGAGAGCTGTGTCAAAAGTATCTGTTTATTCTTTTTTTAACTGCCATTTAGTATTCTACCATATAAATAGACCATGTTCTATTCATCGATTTTCCTACAGACGCGTATTACGTGGATTTATTCTAGGCCTAAAAAAAAAAAAGGTAGTAAAATAGAAAGAAGAAAAAACAAAACAAAATATCTAATCAAGCAATATTAGAATACGTAATATCGAAGATATGACTGCTCCCTTTGAAACATATTATGGGTTGCCATAAAAAAGGAATACATAAACTAGCATTTGAACATTTAAATATAAAGATTAGTTCATTTTAAAGAAAAGCTCTGAACTTACTTTAATGTCTCATGCCTGTCTGGATGATGCTGGATTACTTTTGCTAAAGCATCGTATTCTGAAAGACATAAAAATATTTACCAAAATAAGATGTTTTGAAACTGGATTCTCAAAACATAATCTGTAATATCATAAATCTCTCGTAATCCTTTGCCTAGTACATAAAGAAATGAACACACTGAAGGATGGAAAGAGTATTTCCAATCTCTCTCCATTCAACTATAACGGCACCGATACATGACCTCGAAAGCATCCCACACAGGGCTTTCAGCTCCCACTCCTGGCTTTCCATCTGAATATCCCTGGACAGAACATAAGAGGTCAGCATAAGCAGGTAAGCCAGCTTAAGTCCTTGCTGATCATCTAGTGGACTGATTCGGAAAAGGATCTCCTTCACTATTTGCTCAGCAAAAAAGATCAGTGAGGTAAATATATCCTACCGTTAACTTCGGATCCTAGACAAATGAAATGCAAACTGCACTTCTCCTCACTTTAAGGTACAGGTTTCAGAAACCTAAGAAATGACTTAAAATTCAGGAACCCTGTTTCTGCTCACTGGATCCTCCATGATGAGTCACATGACTCCTGCTAACCTTTCTGAAGAAATGATAAGCAGTAGTATTCACCTAACAGTCTCCTTAGCTAGAAAAAACACTGTTGGCAAAATATTTTAAAATGACCTTAGAATTAATATTAATTTTTTTATTAATTATGCTGGTATTTTACTTTCTATTGGCCACTGAAACTTGAGCACGTGTGTTTTATAATGAATTCAAAAACCAACTTTTAAAAACAGGAAATTAAACTTCATCTTAACTCATTAAAAGGTGAAGTTCGTTGTTTTGGAGCTCAGCATATTAATTTAATAAAGGAGTGATACTTTTAATAAAAAATTTTGGATTACAAAATAATGCATGGTCAATGTCAAAGAAAAAAAAAAAAGAAGAAAAAGAACCTAAACTATTAAATTCAACAACCCTGAAATAACCATTAACATTTTCTACTTCCTTCTAGTTTTTCATATATACATTACAATTGCAATTATACATTATGTTTTTTTATCTTGTGTTTTTCAATTCGCATTATATGGGGAGCAATGGTCCATGTCATTAAAAATTATTTTGAAATTGCTTTTATGGGGTACATAAGGACATACCCTAATTTAAAAACAAAAAAGATCAGAACAAAAATAAACTTTGATACTAGGCAGCTTGTAAATGTTTGCTTACGTTGTACTTAATAAAAGCTCACTGAATTTAAATTTTTTCTATTTTTTTAAAGTAGTTCTACTAAAAAAAAAAACTCCTTGCCACTGAATTGCACATGCAGACATTGCTGAAGTGTTGTGTATGTTCTCATTGACGACAACGATTCCTAAATCCAGTGTAGTTGTGTGAATTGCCTAGGCTGATTAACCATGACATTATTTAGGCAAAGGGTCCAGAGACAGTAAAAAATTAATACCTAAAAAATATTCATATACTTAACAAATTAGACAATGAATAAAATCCAGCACAAACTTTATCGCATAGCTTTCCTTCTCCTCTATTTTAAAGACTAATATAATTTTAAAGAATTAGTTTGGCTGCTAATTCTTTTTTACACTTCGGATTGATTCTAGCTAAAGATTTTACCTCAAGACATTAAACACTGCATGAAGACACTAGTCAGTAATAGGGTATTTGCACAATAAATCCCTCAAAACCCTTACCTTGGCGATTTTTTCGTATTCGTTTTGCTTGAAGAATTTGCTTTTTGCACTCAGCAATTTTTTCATGTGCTCCAGCAATGCTACATTCTATATCAAAAAGTGGGGTTTTTTTCAGATAGTTATAACAACATGTATAATCTCTATTTTCAATCTTAAAGTGTGTTTTTAAATTGAAGTTCCATTGCTAACAAAATACATGCTAGCATTTAAAAAAATAACTCTATCCCAAAATATTGTATAATACTGGAATATATTTTTGTAGTTAACATTCACTGTATTCTTTGCATTAATATTGTTCTTGTTTTTATTTCCACCAACTAAAGAAAAATGTTAGCAGGTATTCTTTCCTCTAGACCATAAAATTAAAATCATAGGAACAAATTCAAACATTAATTAAGTTGCTTTACCTATTTCTTTGTAAATTTTTTCATAATTTTCCATTTCTCTGAGATTCATATCATATACCAGCAAGGTTTTGCCCATTGAAAATTCACATTGTGACAGTGTGCTCAGCATACGTTGGTACTGGCTATACCTAACGAAAACGAGAGAACAACAGAACAAACGTGTTTGTAGATTGCCAAAAGCCAACTACTATATTGCAGGAAAGACTTGCTAATTAACTTATACCAGGTTCTGAGAGAATCATCTGCTTTATTTAAAATGATTTAGAGTATCTAACCCTTACATTTTCCTTTACCACATATGGTTTACTTGAATTTATAAACTGGCTTAGTTACAAATGCAAAAACAAAACTGTTGTTTGTACCAATACGGGCTTAATTCAAATGACTACTTATTCGAATTTTGTTTAAAACACTTAAAATATTTCGATTAAGATAGTATTTTATCTTCAAAATTCTCACAATTTTTTCACTCTAGACAGTTATTTATCTATGTAGAAAGCTAATTCAAATAAATTTTCTAAGTTAAAACATTTTTTAAGAATATATATTTGGCCTTGCAGCAGTTTCTTATTAGCTTATTAACAAAAAAGGATACTTGATTCAGTAATTTTATCATACTAAACATTTATAAGATCTGCCAAAAGGGGCCTGAAATTAATCTTCATCTCTTCTTATGTCAGGAAGTTGTAATCAATATAAGACAGGCCTCTGAAGAGAAGAGAAGGCCAGAAATCTAGCGGACATTTACGGTAAGTGAAAAGCTAAACTATTCAGAGGACCTTAATCTATGTTCTAGAATCACATCAGGACCCTGGCATAGAAACAAGAGTGAAATGAAATACCCCTCTTCCTGGGACCCAGAGTTGCACCATTTAATGAAACTCTTCACTAGCAGATTAATCCTTCGATCATCCCCAGCGCCATCTCCGTCAATCAGGAGACGCTTCCGGATGACTTCGTCTGGAGGAAGGAAGAGCAGCGGGAGTTAGAATGACCTTCTGGCTCTTGTCACTGTTGTCACTTCTCACACATTCCTTCCAAAGGACGTTCTGAGTGTCTGCTGCGTCAGGCCCCGTCCTAGGGGATGAGCCAGGGAAGAAAACCCCTGCCCTCAGACAGCTGGCACTCTGCGGCTTGCTGAGTGGAAGTAATTTTCAGGTACCACTGAGGAAATAACCCAGTGGTTCCTGAAGAAAGTTTTTTTGAAAAATGTGTCCGGATAGGAGGGTAGGGCTGAGTGTTTCCATCTCTCGGGGGAAAGGCATGGTAAAAGGAGAAGAGGGAAGGAGATTTAAAAGACGCAGACTAGGGAAGGAGAATGGAAGGCGGGCCAGAGAAAAAGGAATGGATTTGTTACACAGAAATGTAATTTAGCTATCATAGCTATAACATTTCTTTCCCCATGAAGATTTAAAAAAAAAAAAAAAATCTGGTCTCAATTTTGCTCTAAGGGTGGGGTGGGGGCGGGGGGAGAGGGAGGAAGAAAAGGAACGGAAAGGTAGTGCAGATGATAACGACAAGTAACAAATGGGACCCCAACCTGCCTGCCCTGCAGCCCTGAGTATGTGCTCTAAAAAAAAAACGCTGGGTCATAACAAGAGAAAGGCAAATTAAAACCGCAACGAAATACTTTCATCTATCAGACTAGCAAACATGAAAAGACCTGATAATAAGTGTTGGTAACGGGGTTAGGAGACTGCACTTCCATATACAGATGGAATAGAAGCTGGCACAATTCTGTGTAGCCTGTACTTTTCTGAGCCCATAATTCCAGTTCTAGGAACTTTTCCTCTAGACTCAGGTGCACCCATGCACAGACAGGTGTGAAGGGATGCTCTTCACACTGCTCTTCGTAGTAGACACTGCAAACCAAACACTCAGCAGTGAAGAATCGTTCAATTGTGAAACCTTTATACAGTGTAATAGCATGCAGTCAAAAGAATAACGTGGAAGTAAATACTGATGCCAAAAAGCAAGATGAACCTCCATAGCCTGTGTTCAGTAAAATAAAAAGAAAACAGGTGCAGGAAAGCTGTCGTTTGTGCAGGGGGGTGGCTGTGTGTGTGTGTGTGTGCCCAGACACACAAGTATGTGCGTGTATATTTAGAGAAGGGGACACAAGAAATTGATAATGATGGTTGCTTCTGGCGAGAGGGGCTGCAGACAAAGGTGGAGAAAAGACATAATTTTCCTATATGCCATCGGTAGTGTTTTTTCGTTTGTTTGCTTTTTACCATGTACCTGAATTATTTTTTAAAAAATACTAAATTTTAAGTGTGAATAATTCCTGGAGAGCCCACATGATGAATCAACATCAAAACCTTCAAACAATAGTTCCTGTGTGTAGGCAGAAATGTTTTTGAGCGCAGGTGCAGCGGAGACAAGCTTTGGAAGGCAGATGACTCTGGTTTTAAAATGCATTCCGTGACAACGTCAGATAAACGCTTTTAGAATTGGGTTTGGCTCTTGAAGTCACGGCTCTGACAGACTGCTAAAGCTACAGGTTCATCAGGTGTTTTCATTTTACAGTTTAAGATACAAACTAGTGCTTTCAGTATTCAGCCACTAGAGGAGACTGAGACAAATGAAAGATAGTCTCCAAAGAGACTGCAGGAAGTAAATTGACATATATATATATTTTTTACGGCAAACGTGTTTTAACTTCATGAAAAGCAAAAGTAAACATCCAGCAGGTGAGGCAAGCTGGTGGCACTGATACTGTTCACCATTCCTTTGGTGGCCTCGTTTCTGCCCTTCTCCAGCCCCCAAGGAATCTTATCTCCCCTTCTCACCAGATGCCTGCGCCTCCTGCTCTATTACCAGGACCAGAGGTTTGCAGTGTAAATGCCTTCACAGGGCAGGCAGGTGGCACCTGAGGGAAACGGGAGTGCGTGCCCTTCTGAGGGGAACTATGTCCAGGGGGGATCTTTCAAGAGGTTCTTAAAGTTTGGCAACTGCCTGAAAACATTTAAAACACATTTGTAATCATCCCAGCTGTACACTAAAGACTTGTGTTCCTTTATGTATGTATGCAATACTTTAATTACAAACGTTTTTGAGAAACATTTAAAACACCGTACAGGCCAAAGAAGCCAAGCCCACAGGCCAGACTTCTCTTCCCTAACATGGGAAAAGGATCCACAAAGCCAGCTGCGGTGTGATGGATCGTTTCTACATGGACTTTCTAGCCATGGTCTTGTTAACTCCCACCAAAAAAACTGGGTGGGGCTATGCAAATAAGGTGCTGGTGGCCCATGAAGGGGATTGTACAGCTTGCAAATAATACAAATAAGGTGCATGGTACACTTGTGGGGGTGGGATCATGCAAATAAGGTGTATGGAACCCTAATGAGGGGATTGGTCAGTTTTGTCATCCCAGAGGTGGAAAGGGGATGGGTCTCACTACCACCAAGAAGGAAGAGTTAGGAGTCCCAGCTCTGAGAACCTCCTCTACCCAAGAGACAGAGAAAGCTATTACACTGGAGATGGTGAGAAGTGGTGGCAGCAGAACCAGGAGATTGGCATGAGATGGTGCAATGAACTTCCCAGTCCATAGTGAGCAAGACAGCTGAGTGCCTGTGGGTAGAAGGCTTCCTGGCAGAGTGGGGTGCCTCTAGGCACTTGGGGGAACGCGGCTTGCCAACCCATGGAACAAGAGAGCTGAGTGCCTTTGGGCTGAGGCTTACTGGATGAATGGGGTACCTCTGGGCACCTACTGGTGGAACTAAAGAGCTCTGTTAACACTTTCTCAAGCAGGGCAGAGGCTGGGATGAGGGGCTGAAGGGCAGAGAGAGGCCCGCCTGTGGATACGGCTGAGAAGACGCTGTCCTAATCGAAGAACTGTATCCTGAGTTGTATTTCCTGATCCTGAATTTTAACCTGTGACTCCCCCAATACACTCCATAACTGTGAGTACGGCCTGTGAGTTCTGTGTGGTGACTGCAACAAATTATTGAACCCAGCAGAGAAGTTGAGAGTGCGTGGGAGGCACGGCTGGAGTTGCTAAAAAAGAGGAGGCATGTCTGACCTCTGCCTCAGAGGAGTCAGTTTTAGGCTGCTGATGGTGATCCTCTCTCCTCCCCATCGTGAAGTTAGATGAGAAGGTCAGATGTCCCTCTACCGTGCCAAGGTTACATGAGTCCTGTGTTTTATTCATCTCTGCTTCCTCCCCAGCGTTTTGCACTGTGTCTTGTACATTTCAGATGCTCAATAAATATTTTTAAATTGGATTTGGTGGTGTTGCATGGGACCATCTGCCCTCTAAAGAGCTTTGTCTCATTAAATACTAACAAGGACTAGCAGGCAACTTATTTTCACATCCACAGCAGAGATTCTTTACTTGTATGAAGACATGAATATGTGATCAATGAGCAGATGTGTCCACAAGGTTCCAGAGTAAGTTCTGAGGATGGGAGATAAAGACCCCAGCTCTTTCATTCCAGCTGCAGAATCACACACACCCACCAAGGAGGCTGGACTGTCAAAGAGCTGACCACACACACACATTAGAGGAGCTTAGGAAGGCTCCCTGTGGCTAGAGGATATCATGGGAGGCCCTTAAAAGGGAGGAAATTTGAGCTGCCTTTTGATACTTTAAAAGCATCGATCAAAAACGATAAAGGGTATTTTAAAAAAAAAAAAAAAAACCCACTGCCATTGAGTCAATTCCGACCCAAAGCGACCTTATAGGACAGAGTAGAACTGCCCGATATAGAGCACCTGGCGGATTCGAACTGCCAACCTCTTGGTTAGCAGCCGTAGCACTTAACCACTATGTCACCAGCGTTTCCATTTTAACAGTATCTATCAAAATTTCAAAAACATGTACCCTTGACCCAACAGTCCTACAGACAGACTGGCATATATGCAAAACGACATACATCAGCTTATTCACTCGAACACTAAAACAACAATGGGAAACAACCTAAACGTCCATCAACAGGGGACTAAGTAAACAAATTTAAGTACAAAGGTATGATGGAATGCTATGGCACTATTAAGAAAATCTCAGAATGAGAAGTGCTGTATGTACTGGTACAGAGGTCACTTATGGTAACTTGTGAAAACAGCAAGGTGAACAGTTAAACTCCAAACCAAACCCAGTGCTGTCGAGTTGCTTCCGACTCATAGCAACCCTATAGGACAGGGTAGAGCTGCCCCACAGAGTTTCCAAGGAGCGCCTGGCGGATTTGAACTGCCAACCCTTTGGTTAGCAGCCGAAGCACTTAACCACTACGCCACCAGGGTTTCCGAACAACAGTTATGCATGGAAAATAAGAATATCTATTCATATGTGCTTGTATTTCATAGATACCATGGAAGACTATTCAAAACATAAAAGGGGCTACACAGGACAGGGATGGGGGGCAGGCTGGAAGATGGGTTCTTTTCATATTGCTTTGTTTTTGAACTGTACCAGTACTAGTTGCTATGAGTCGGTCGATTCCAACTCATGGAGATCCCATGTGTGCCAAAGTAGAACTGTGTTCCACAGGGTTTTCAATGGCTGACTTATCCAATGTAGCTTGCCAGGACTTTCTTCTGAGGCATCTCTGGGTAGACTAGAACTTCTAACCTTTCAGTTAGCAGCCTAGCACGTTAAGAGTCTGCACCACCCAGGGACTCCATCTGAACCATATGAGTACTCAACATCTGTTAGCTGTTGTTTATAAAAAAGAAAGCTGAAGTTCTCTACCTGCCTCGCATACCAGGCAGTGAAAGCTGTGAGCCACAGCAGAGTAAAAGAATGCGAGGCTGGATCTGGACCGCTGGTACACTAGGAAGCCTGGATGAACGAAGAGCCACGGTGGAACCTGAGGATATAAAGGTAGCTGGGGGCCAGATTGTGAGAGTCGTACTGGAAATGCCACACTAGTAAATTCGGCCCTTGCTGCCAATGAGTTGCTTAAATTTCATGGACAGAACTTTTGGGGCGGGGGGAGGGGGTAAGGACGGGGACAGTCAACAAAATGAACCGTAAAAGCCAAGAGGCAGGGAGGCTAGTTAAGAGGCTCCTACCAAAGGATACACAGTTAGGAACCAAAACGGCCTGAACTAACGTGGAGGAAATTAGGAGCAGAGTTAGTACTTGGAAAGACAGGTGAGGCCTGAGCAGCGACTTGGCTGGGAGGCTGCAGGGCCAATGCCAGCACTGGGGGCGTGAGCAAGGGTGTGGCATGACCAGTGTTGGCAGCACAGGGGTTCCCTGTCCAGGCAGTCACAGACTCCCTCCTCAGCCCCTCCTCTTTCGTACAAGATGGCCTCCTCACAGCCAGCCAACACCCCCATCGCCAGAAGTCAGTAACTGGTGGCCGACGTTTTAGTTAGTCCACAGCGTTGACTGTGGGTGTGCGCACTCGACATTTAACCTCATGTGTGAAATGGAAATAAAAGTCTCTGCTCTGTAGAGCTGGTGTAAAACTTCATAGAAATAGTATGTAAAGGAGCGCAATTCCTGCCCATAGTAGGAAAGCAAAAAAAAAAAAAATCTTATACAGTCCCTGTGAGTCGGAATCGACTCGATGGCAACCGGTTTGGTTTAGTTTGGGTTTTATGTTGAATTTAACCTACAACTTGTATCATCCTAAAAAGCTTAAAAGCAAGTAGAAATTGAAGAAAGATCTATATACTTGAGTAGATACACCTGTGTGCATTTATGCATACAAAACTTTGCCCGGTTATGACCTCTCACAAATTTGTTTCTGTCTCAAACTTCATGTTGCAAGGTCATGGCTTTTGTAGGCATTTCCAGCTTAAAGTGTACACAGAGAGTTGCACACGGAGAGAATTCACTGTGGATGAGATTCACTGAAATAACACAAAAGTGCAGCACAGAGCCAACAACAAAAACCAAACCAAACCCACTGCTGTCAAGTTGATCCCGGCTTACAGTGATCCTATGTGACAAAGTAGAACCACGCCCATGGAGTTTCCAAGGCTATAAATCTTTTCAGAAGCAGACTGCCACATCTTTCTCCCGCTGAGCAGCTGGTGGGCCTCAAACCTCCAACCTTTCCGTTAGCAGCCAAGCACTTAACCACTGCACCACCGGGGCTCTTTTTAACAATAAAACAAAACAAAAAGTTCCCAGTTTGAGAACAGTCTGCTCCTTTTAAATGTAAAGGTGGTTTGTTGCTGACAGCTCCGGACAGTATGCCATTAGCATTATTACTTTTAATGATACTTATCAATGAGTTCTACACCAAATACCCTAACACGTTTTATTTACCATACACTTTGACTTTAAAAATTACTGTGATGCTTGAAGCCCTCCGTAGTCAATTTGAATGCTAATATTAGTAATCCTGGTGCACCTTGCTTCACCTTATAAAAAAAAAAGATGACTTAGAAATTATTTTATTAATGTTATAAATATCTGAAAAGGCTTTTAAACCAAAATCCTTAACACCTGCTCTGCAGATGGTGCCCTTCCCCCTGACTTTAGGTTTGTAGGAAGATGGCTAGGTGATACCACCCTTATGGCTTCTGGCAAGACTGTGCAGTGCAAACCTAAGTCAAAAAACCCAACCAAACCAAACCCACTGCTGTAGAGTTGATTCTGACCCACTGCAACCCTATAGGACAGAGCAGAACTGCCCCATGGGGATTCCAAGGCTGTAAATCTTTACAGAAGCAGACTGCCACATGTTTCTCCCGTGGAGGGGCTGGCTGGTGGGTTCAAACCACCGACCTTTTTGTTAGCAGCTGAGCGTTTTAGCCACAGCACCACCAGGGCTCCTGAGTCAAGAAAAAGAGGCAGTAATTAACTCCGCATATTAATTAAGAAGTATGGTTACTTCCTGATCATTTACTGTACAGTATAGGGTACATGAGGTACAGGGGACATAGGTATATATTTATGTATGCGTATATATATATATTTTCCTCAAAATATCTCACATCCAATACGCCTAAATGGAATGTTAAACACCAAAGACATAAAAAACAGATTTGGTTGAAGAGTAGATTATAACCACAATGCTAGAACTTATGATTTCCTACTGGATTCAGTTACATGTTATACCATAATTACATACACAAAAGGTCTGCCATTCAAAACCACTTTAAAATCAGTTACGATACACATATACTGAACAGTAAAGTTTTCCTCTCAAAGTTGGGATATTCTTTAGACTTCTTCCTGTCTCGTATGCGAACCTATACCTAGCAGAAATATGAAATTAATTAAGGCACCAAATAAGCCTCAGAAAGTCCTTTGCAGAGGTTAGGTTTCAGCACTCCGTTCTCCATAAATGGGGCAGCAGGAAGAAACAACTACAGGCACCAGGCCACCTCTCGGGTTTCCAGGCCTCTGATGACACAGCCAGCATTGCTACTTTAGCATGAAAACGACATCTCTCATAAACGCAGACAACATTCTGAAAAGACCTGGGGATGTGCTCCCATAAAGATGGCATTCTACGAAACTCTACGGAGCAGTCGTACTCTGTCCTACAAGGTCACCCTCAGTGGGAACTGACTGGAGGGAACCTAACGACAACATTTTCAAAGCCCTTAATAGTTACTCACCTACAGAAGCTATGAAAACCTTGATTACAAAACAACTTTTCAGAACATCTTGGAGCCAATATTCAAAAAAGGAAGAGGAAAACAACTTGGAGGGTAGCAGTGAATCAATTCCAAAATGCTCCTTTGTAACAGGTCAAGGCTTGACAACCAGTGACAACAGCTTCCCTGTTACTTAACTTCTTCCTCCGGCCATATTACCAAAAATGCCTCCCCAAACTGTTAAGAGCTCAGGGCACCTCTGAGAGCACTGAGGCTCCCTCGCTTTTCGCAGTAGTAATCCTGGAAGCTGACTTGACGGCAATGGGCTGGCAATCCTGGACTCAAGGAGCCCTAGTGGTTCAGTGATTAAACGCTATGGCTGCTAACCGAAAGGTCGGCGTTTTGAACCCAAGAAAGATATGGCAGTCTACTTCCATAGGTTATAGCCTTGGAAACCCTATGGGGCAGTTCTATCTACTCTGTCCTATACGGTCCCTAGGAGTCGGAATCGACTTGACAGCAACCTGGGTTTTCTTTGGTAATCCTGGAATCTCCTAACGAGGATTAGCATTTCCTTTCTAAAGGCAGTTTAGCAAGGAATTCTGTGTCCTACAAACCCGCCACTGGCTTGTTATTACTGCTCCTAAACACTCTGGATCCCGACTGAAAACTCATAGAAAGGGGTAACAATTTGCGACAGGATTACAGTGGAAAAACAGCTGGCTACTAGGGCAATTTAGCAACTTCCATCAAAATTAAAAACACATATACCTTTTGATCTGTCTTCTAGAAATTATTCCCACAAGTGTGAAAAGACATCTGTACGAATACCTCTATTGTAACACTATTTGTAAGAGTAAAAAACTGGAAATAAACTAAATGCTTACTAGGGGGTTAGTTAGAAAAGTTAACAGAATATTCCTGTTGCTACAAGAGAATGAGGTAGATCTGAATTAGAAAGAGCTCCGAGATATCATTAGCTGTAAAAATACACGAGAGTGTGTACGTGCTTATATAAATTTTAGAAGCATATCTACTGGCAGACCAGCTAACAGATAGTGTTTGCACTACACTAAGTACTGTTCTAAGTGCTTTTCACATATAAACACACTTAATCCTCACAATAACCCCATAAAGTAGATATAATTATCCCTGTACTACCAATGAAGGAACTGAAAGTAATTTGTCCCAAATTAAACATCACAGAAAGTAAGAAGCAGGCCTTACATTCAAACTCAGAAGTCTGGCTGCAGAGAAGGGCTCCTTTTACAGGCATTTAAAAAACAAACTAGAAGGGTGTGTACACACACACACAATCACTAATAAACATCTGAGTGTACATACTTTAACGCAAAATACAAACTGTTAAGACAGTTTAAATTAACCACAACAATATGTAAACTGTTTTCAGTTGGCCAAAACACTGGGGTGGCAATGGGGAAAGCAGAAAGAACGGTTTTGCCACTAAGTAGGTGTGTGACCATGAGTCACTTAACTTCCCAGGACCTCCATTTCTTCTAGACAATCATGGTGTTGGCGACACTACCTACAGTTCATCCACTCCTTCCTTCCCTTTGAGGCAGGGAAGTTCCTCAGCGTTACCAGTGTGTCCTTGTACCGGACCAGGACATAGAGCTTCGTCTGCACAAGCTCCCAGTCCAGTGGAATACGTAGGCCCATGGGTGAGGACTACATGAGGACACTGTGCCTTGCCAGGAACCTCAAATTCATAAGATGGCATCAACCCTCTTCTAAGCTCCAGGGACAGGTACTGGTACTTCTCCAAGAACTTTTCAGGACCATTCTCGCCTGCATAGCATCTATTCTCTACACAGCAGTCCAGAGTGATCTACAAGATGTATCAGATTGCTAACTCTCCTGCTCACAGTCCTCCCATCACTTCCCAGTGCCAACAGAAGGCAATCCAGCCTCCTTCCCATCGTCTGTACGGCTCTTTGGGAGCTCTGGTGTATGTCTCTGACCTCCTTTTGGACTTCACTTCTCCTGGCCCTCCTGCACCCAGCTTTACTGGCCTTATCTTCCTAAAGGGCACAAAGCACTAGTTATTGTCTGTACCTGGAACACTTTGCTGGGCTTTTCACATAGTTAGCTCCTTTTCTTCCACTTCAGGTCTCACCTCCAATGTTACATCTCAGAGAGGTCTTACCTGATGGCTGTATCTTAACCTAATTGTCAGCACTCTTCCCCATTACTTTGTCATCATTACACTACATTCTTTCTCAGAACATAATCAATTTCAGAACTTAATAACGTTCTCACAAACTATCTTATCTACTTATTTGTTTGCATGCTATTGCTTCTCTCTCCCAATGGGCAGGGCTGCACTCTGTCTAGCTTACTGCTGTAACCCCAGCATCCTGCATTGTGCCTATAAGGTACGCGATAGATACTTGTTTACTGATCACACATACTATTCACATCTCGATTTTTAGTAAAAGCTCAGATGAGGAAACCCATGTTATAGAGGACTGCCCAAAGACGTTGTGGTTTGTCTTTTCCTTTTATGGTCTAAAATATTCTTACAAAAAGCAAAAAACTCTGCTCTGGATTAACCAGGCCAGCAGAGCTACCCACCTAACCACACGGGCTATTTATTGGCTTTAACACGCCTTTCTGAATTGTGATTTAGCCTACTTTCCCCTATAACAGAGATGTGCTAAGAAACAGCCCATGATTCTCAGTGCCAACAAAGGGGTTGAAGAATGACACTGGCTCCTCTTTATGAGGACCTCAAAGAGAAACTTTTTCTCTAGTGTTTAAATCAGACGAAAAGTTTGTCCAGGGTATCTAATGCTGCGTTCTGTCACCAACACTGGCTCACAGAGTGGAAAGGTCTCACCTCTTGGATGGGCCGCTAAGGGAGCCCAGCCACTTGTAGCTTTCTTAACTAACGCACCACACTTCACTTCTTGCATTTTAAAGATTGCCCCGCGTCTGGCTTCCTCCTGTTTTTCTTAGTCTCAATGTCCTTTTTGCCCTGTTTTATCATCTATTTACATTATTCTGTATTTTCTCACTATGGTGAGCTGAAGTAAATATTTTCTGGAATAAGGCATGTAAATAAATTCAGACTGAGGACCACTGCAGCAACATGCATAAAATAACATGGCTAACAGGTGAGAAATCAATTGGTTCTGGGAAAGAAAGAAAAGTAAAAAAAAAAAAAAAAACACCCAAACCCATTGCTGGTGAGTAGATTCTGACTCACAGCGACCCTACAGGACAGAGTAGAACTGCCCCATAGGGTTTCGGAGGCTGTAAATTTTTATGGAAGCGGACTGCTGCACCTTTCTCCCGCGGAATGGTTGTAACCTCAAAGGGAGAAAGATCTTGCCTGTTCATTCTGGGCTGTAATCCCAAGGCCTAGCCCAGCTAGGATAAATATTACTGAATAAATGAAACTGGAATGAAGCAAAGTTGAAACTCCTCATGAGGTTTCTGGATCGTTCACAGCCTCCCACCTCCCCTACTCCTTACCGTATCCACAAATTTGGGCTCAGCACTCTCCCTTCCATTGCCCAGCTCTTTAATATGGAGACCCTGTCTGCCCCCACTCTTCAGAAGTGGTCTCTCCACAGGCATCTATAGTTACTGGTCACCCTCTCCTCTAACAGACCCGGTGACCAAAGACCCCCTCCCCCAAGCTAGGCTCTCCCCCAGTTGCTCATCATACCTGTCCACCTTCCCCAGGGTGCCACACAATTTCTGCCCTCAGTCCCTAGACCACCCCCTGGGCCCTTCTTGACCACGTCCACCTTCCTAAGCTGCCCTCACAACTGTACACAAACTCAGCCTCTGTCTCCAGCCTCCCTCCATCCAGTCCAACCAACAAACCACCTTCCCTAGGATACACACAAATCTTTTATTGCCCCCACCCAATAGTGGCTCCTCGTCTTTCAAATAAGTCTCCAGGCACACTCCCAGATTGCCCTCCAGGCACCCCATCCACATCTATTCCTTTCAGATGACGTCCCCAGCTGCCCCTCCCCACTCCCAGTCACTGTAGCTCGGGGCCCCTTCCCAGTCTGCCCAGAGGACCCCTCCAGCTGTCGGCCTCCACACCCCGATAGCCCGCCTGACCCCTGCGCTTCCATCCCCTTCCAGCCCTCCACAGGCGCTCGGACCCCCAGCTCCATGCCCTCCACAACCCCCACCCCCCACAAGGGCTCCCCGTCACCTCGCGGGCAGCCCAGGCCTCCTCGGGGTCCCAGTCCGGCTTCCGGCCGCCCCGGCCCCACGTGGGCGCCCAGCCCCCTCCCAGCACCCCCTCTCCATGCCTTGCGCCGCCTCCGGGAGTCACCGGGGGTTTCGGGGGACACGGGCGGAGGCCAGCGCCCCCGGAAGCGGCTGGGGGTTTCGGGAGAGGCCCAGGGGCTCCGAGGGGTCTGACCGGGGAGGCCCAGGGGCTCCCGGAAGCGGCCAGGGAGGCCGGGAGTCTCGGGGGAGACCGACAGGTCTGACTGGGGAGGCCGGGGTCCCAAGGCGGCCGAGGGTCTCGGGGGAGCGGCGGGGGGTCCTGAGGAGGCGGCCGGGGAGAAAGACTAGGGTCTCTCCGGGGCGGCCGGGGGCCTGGCCGGGGCGCCGAGCGGGTCCCGGGGCGGCCGGGGGCCTCACCGTCAGTCACGGCTCCCATGGCGTGCGCGGCGGCGGCGCCAGCTGAGGCGGCGGTTGGCGGCGGCGGCGGAGGTCAAACTCCCACAATGCAGCCGGGTAAACAGCCATGGAGGAGGAGGCGCCGCCCGCGGCCGCCCTCGCCGCCGCCTGAGCCGCGCCGCCGCCGCCGCCGCGGGACCCGCGCCCCCCGCGCCTCGTGAGCCGGGGCGGCCGGGGGCGGCGCGTGGAGGCGAGTCCCGGCGGGCGGCGGCGTCCGTGCAGCCCCGGCCGCCGCCCCTCGCGCCCGCCCGGAGGCCGCCGCCCGCCGCCAGGTGAGCTCCCTCCCTGGGACCACCCCGTCCGGCCGCCGCTGGGGGGCCTGGCGCCCGGGGGTGCTGAGGGCGGCGGGGGCTCCGGGCTGAGCCGGGCGCGCGGCCGAGGGTCCGGCGAAGTTGGCGCCCGCGCGCCCGGCGGGTCTCCTCAGGGCTGCGCGGCGCGGGGCGGCCACGGGGAGGCCGGGTGCGGGGGGCGCCTCGGGCCCTGCGGCCGCGCCGTCTTCCCGGGCTGAGAGGTGCTGGGGAGCGGGAAGGGGAGAGGAACTTGTCGGCCTGGGGGGCGGCGCCCAGCACCAGCGCCGGGCACCCCCTTCCCCGACGGAGCGGGACCCGCCGGCGGCCACCGAGGGCTGCTTTCATCTGCTGCTTTGATTTTAAAAAAAGAAAAAAAAGTCTTGTGCGCCCGTCCCCGTGTTAAGGGGAAGTTGGAAGTGAAGGGGTGGGGGCCCAATGAGAAACGCTGGTTTCCGCGCAGAGTTACACGTTTCCGGAGCGCCCTGCAGATGCTGTTGGCATCCCTTCCCGAAGTCCCCCAGCTCCCACCTGGCCGAGGTGCCCGTAGGTGGCAGCGGCGCAGTGGTGAGGGGCGGCCCGGAGCCGGGCACCGGCGCAGCCGGGTTGACCTCGGTGGACCGATGGGTAGTTAGCGCAAGACGCCGGGCTGAGCTCCGAGCCGGCTCTGGTGTTTTACCGAGCCATGTCGTGACTCTCTTCCCGTTTTCTTGCCTCCCAAGTACTGTCTGCGTCTTCATATCCGGATGCAGCAGTCGTATAGGATGGATTCGGTGGTTTCAATTTTGTTGATTGTATTTTACTAGCAGGGACTGGTCCTCCCTGTTTTCCCTAGTTCTTTCAAAGAGGACGAGCTGTAAATGCAAACGTATGGCTGTAAAGTGTGTTCAATCTCTAGCTAGACGTCGGCGTATGCAAAATTTTACACACATCCACGAGTCCAGAAACTTCAATAGTGTCATTCACAGCGGTGACAGGAATTAGCACCTTCGATTTTTAAATTACCGTGAGTGAAGATTCGGAGGTTTCACTTGCCCTCCCCTAGGATATGAAACCTCCCCTGGCTTTGAAACACTATTGGGCCCAAACGCTGGCTCCACATGGCATCAGACTGTTCAGTTACTGGGTTTTAGAGAGAGGGAACGCTAACCAGAAGGATTGCTTTAAATCTTCACTACAAACAGTAAACTGAAAGTTTCAATCGATTATCTAGCCACAGTGACATTTTAGTGGGGATTGTTGTTGTTCAAAAGGTAATTGTCAAGTGATGAAATGATGTTTTTTTAAATTGTTACTCGGTTTTATCATAATACTGATTTTGAAACAGTATCTAATGGTTTAAAATAAGCTTTAATGTTTTTATAGGAATGTGTTACTGCCCCTCGGAAGTATTTTCACGAGACATTCTGTCAGTTTTTCACAGATAGAGCCTTGCAGACACTTTCAGAAGTTCAGTTAGTAATTTATAATTTTGTTGGACAGAGCTCAGAAATTTCTAATGTATTAATACCAAGACTTTAAAGGAGGACTTCAAACCTGTTTCTTCTGTTTTGAACCCCTGCTGAGAATTTGCATTTCCACCCCAGATATACTGAATCAGAATCTATAGTTTAACAAGATCCCCTCGTGATTCTTATAATAAATTTTGAGAACCACTACTCTGCTAGTGATTCTCAGAATTGGCTCCTAACCAGCGGCCTTAGCCTTGCGTGGGAACTTGTTAGAAATGGAAATTCTCAGCAGGGTTTTGAACCTGAAGTTGCCTGTTCAAAGACCTGCTTTAACACTTTTGTGAACCAATTATTTTCTGCTTTGAATTTTTTATTGATAGTATGTTTTCATTAAGGGAAGCGTGCCGAATCATTGAGTGTATCTGAATTTTTGGTGGGTAGAATGGATTTTTTTTTCCTTGCCCCCTCCCACAAAAAAAAGCCTACTCTAAATGTTCAGCAGTGCATATGAAGTAGCGTTCGTTAATTATACCCCAGCGTCCCCAGTGGGGCCTATTAGTACATATATGTAACAAATAAAAATTTTCAAAATTTGTTTTTCCTACCAGAAATTCAGACACTTTGTACAATACCCTGCAAAAACAGTAATTGTTGCAGGACACTCCCGTTTCCTCACCCTCAGACAGTCCTAAAGACCCCTGCCTTTCGGTGGCACAGACTGTCAGTGGTCCAGCAGCTTCCCATAAACGTTCAGAGGCAGAAAAAAGTGCTTGGTCCCTACAGGTACCTGTGAGCGTGAAAGGGTTAAAGTATGAGGTGTACTTGAAAATAAACATTCCTGAAAGTTCTTGATTCAGTAGTGGGAAACACAACATAATGTGAACCTTTATGGCCTCTTTAAAATCTCCTTTTCCAGCTACATACTTTAATTCACAAGTGCATTGACACAAATTTGTGTTGAACATTTAAGAATTTTTCTAATTGCTTTGTCTTCATATTGTGTGTGTATACATGCACGCACACACGTATGCATGTATGTTAGAAAAACAGTTTATAGCAAGGGAAGATATTTTAGTAAATTTTAGAAGTTCTGTTTCTAAGGAGGTGTCTGTGGACAGAAACACAGAAATGGAAGTAGCAGATTTTAAGTTATAACAAAACTGATCTGGACTTTGAACTTGTATGACCTTAGATTTAGTGACTTTGATTTACTCAAATCATTCTGTTTTCTTTGAGAGTATGAGGGGCTAGTCAAGGAGGTTAGTCTGAGTCTGCATTTACCATTTACCTTCAGAAAGTGTAAAGAATGATGAGGGAGCTGGCTGGTGGCTTCACCCTGGGCCTGTGAAACGATGAAGGCGTTTCTGTCATACGCTTTTAGAAGAAGGGTTATTCTATTTTAGAAGAAGGGTCTGTGGGCCTCCAGGAACCCATGAGTGGACTTGAAAGGATTCCTGAAGCCTCTGTAGTTGTGACCAAAACTTTTTTTGTGTATGTGTATTTTTCTTGGGGAGAGGGTCTGTCTATACCTGTTTTATAAAAGAGATCCAGGGGTCAAAGTGAGACATACCTTTTTTATTAAATAGAATGGAAGTTAAGAATACTCATTCTTAGGAGAAAAGAATTAAGAAAAAGTGGATCTTTGTGCTCAGTACTTGCCTTTTAAAGCTGTCTTCCCCCAGCCAGGATGTCCTGGAGGTGCAAAAACTCTTGGGTTTCTTCCTACAGGAGAGCGTTGCCAGCAGTTGATAGGCCATGCATACACACAGAGGGCAAGCCAGCCTGCTGTGCCAGTCCTGGGGCCACTGTGGCTGTTTTTAAATTATATCTAAAAATTCAGACCAGATAATTGACAATGGATAAGCAGAGACATGAGTATGATGCCAGCCCTTGGAGTAAGTGGTTCTTTCAGCTCCATTCTCTTTTTTGCTCTTCTAGCAAATTTGAAATTTGCCTAGGAAGTAATTGTCCTAAGAAAACACATTTGTACTTTGGCAGGACTGCAGAGCATGATGGGGAAAACATAGTTTCTGTGCCAAGGCGGACCTCAGTTCAAATCTGGGCTCCCCCATTCACTGTAGCTGCTCTACCTGCTTTACCTTCCGGTACCTCATTTGAACAGCGCCCACCTAATAACGTGTATGTGTTGGAGGGTGGCATGATGTTTTCTGTAAAAAACTTTGAGCTCCTCATTTGGCCTATAGGAGGGACCTGGAAGCTAGGTTTGGGTAACATTTGCCACAACAATCAAAAATAAATACCTGAGCAAACGTGAAAAAAAGTAGAGTCATGTTATTTGATAATAAGTTATTAAAATTGGTATGCTGAAAGTATTAAGTTAAAACATTTCAAGAAATTGGATTTAAAAAATGAATTAGGAACAAGTGGTCCTTGCAGTGTAGACACCTGGGGGAAGGTTGAAGGAAATGGTGTGGTTAGAAAAGCTGAGGACACTGATGCTGGGCAAAAAGAGACAGTAGCGGCTCCCTAGCATCTTGACTGTCTCTCCGAGGAAGATTGCATTTCACGTTACCTCCTCACCTGTAATTTAAATGAAAAATCTAAATTAAAAAACTGTGCATGTGCTTTGTAGTCCATCAGCCCTAAAACTGCCTCCTCACTCCTCCTTTTGGGACCCTTACAGGCACCCCAGGGGCCTCATGAATGGAAGTTTTCGCCTATAACTCTGGCTGTCTGATTCTGACATCTTTAAAACATCTCCAAAACTGGATACCTGTGTTGATTTTTCTCCACAGAGACAAGAATTTGGCAGAGCGTGAACTGTATTTTCTTTCTTTTTAACTTTGAAGAAAGAGAGGGTATTGTGAATGAGAAGAACATGAGATATGTGAATAAGATACTTGAAATGCTTATGGCTGTAAAAATAAACTTGCTTCCGGTTTTCCATGGTCTCTCCCTTTTCCTCTCATGTAGTCGTGGTGAGCTCTGGTGTTGTCTGCTTTCAGATGAGATGGTGCCTGTGAACACAGGCTTTAGACTCAGACCTGGATTTGACTCCCATTTCGTGAGTTTTGGTTGTGTTCACCTTGAGCCAGTCATTTCAGGAGGTGATGATTAAATGAGATAATAAATACAGGGGGATTGGCTTGGTTCCTGCCAGTTGCCATCGAGTCAGTTACGACTCATGGTGACCCCATGTGTGTCAGAGTAGAACTGTGCCCCATAGGGTTTTCAATGGCTGATTTTTCAGAAGTAGATTGCCAGGCCTTTCTTCGGAGGCACCTCTGGGTGGACTTGAACTGCCAACCTTTTGGTTAGTAGCAGTGCATTAACCGTTTGCACCTCCCAGGGACTCCGCTTAACCCCTAGGCCCCTAGTAAGTACTCAGAAGACAGTAGCCATTTTGAGAAGAGTTTAGTCTCACCTTTAGAAGGAGAGACCTAATACATCCTCTCAAAGAGAGAATATTCAGTCATCCTCAGCTCCTCACATAGATCATCTGAGATCATGCTACTTTCAACTCAAAAACCTTTCACTTTTTTCTGGCTACCATGGGCAGGTACTCCCAGCATATACAGGACACACTGGACCTGTCCACCGTTCTTGGCAATGGGGCTGCAGTCTCTTTTAGGCTGCCAGGTCATGTCTAAATCCTGGTTATGTCAGTAGCCAAGCAAGCCTGCACAGGTTTGGAGCCATGAGCCAAACAAACGCTTCGTAATGTTATGGCCTAGAACCAAAAACTAAACTAGTTGCCTTCGAGTTCATTTCAACGCGTGGCGAATCCACGTGTATCAGAGTAGAACTGTGCTGCATAGGGTTTTCAAGGCTATGACTTTTCAGAAGCAGATCACCAGACCTTTCTTCCTAGGTGCCTCTGGGTGGATTCGAACCAGCAACTTTTCAGGTAGTAGTCAAGGGCTTAACCATGCATTCCACCCCAGGACTCCATGGCCTGAAACAGAGGTCAGCAGACTTTTCTATGCAGGGAAATTGTATGGAAATTTCAATTCTATACACAGAATAAATACTTCCAGCTTTGTGGGCCAGCTGGGTCTCTGTCAGACCTACTACCTCTCCTGTTGTAGTGTGAAAGCAGCCATGGTTATGTTCTAATAAGACTTTTATTTATGGACGCTGACATTTGAATTTTGTGTAATTTTTATGTGCCGTGAAATATTTTATTCCTCTTTGATTTTTTCCAACCATTTAAAAATTGAACAGTTATTCTTAGCTTATGATGTATATTTGGCCTGTGGGCCATAGTTTGCTGGTCCTCTTACCTACAGGAAGTTAGACCCCTACATCCTATGGGTTTGTGGTGTCACACTGCCACTTGTCACCTCCCAGACTGGGCATTTGACGTGGTGGCTTGATGTCATGCCCTCATCTCCTCCATTAGGATGGAAGTTGAGTGAATAAGCTATTACTAGTCATGACCTTCCCTTCTCAGAGCACACACTGTATCCTGTACCACCAGCTAATTTTATTTACTGCAAAGAATGTTGGAAACCCTGGTGGCGTAGTGGTTAAGTGCTACGGCTGCTAACCAAAGGGTTGGCAGTTCGAATCCGCCAGGCACTCCTTGGAAACTCTATGGGGCAGTTCTACTCTGTCCTATAGGGTCGCTATGAGTCGGAAATCAACTTGAGGGCACTGGGTTTTGGGTAGGCAAAGAATGTTCTCACCTTGCTCAGTTTTCCACAGAGCTTGATGTGAGCCTTGTCGTGAGTGCTGGCTTTGACAGGGGTCTGTGCTGTCTTAAGCCTGACGTTCCTGTTACCCTCACTTGCTCTTGAGGGGAATCCCCTAATTGAGACCAGCCCCCAGGCTGCTGGCTAGGCACTCTCACCTTAAGGAACTCTTTATTCTGGCCTTCCCAACCCCCTTTCTGCATATGTTTGGTTAAATAAAGCATACAAAGATTCCTCTTGTGGTCTAGCTCCTGGAGATTAGCTCCAGGATTGGTGTGTAGAGAGCATGTAGGTATATACGTCTGTGTATAATTCCATCTGGCCATTATCCAAGTGCTGAGCATCGCTCCTTTTCGTTTCTCTCTCTCATCTCCCTCATCCCTTCTCTCTGGGCCTTTGCATGGGATGCAGATTTGGTGACCTGATAAATGATCCAACTAATTGGTTTATTTTTTGCCTCCCTTCCTGCCTTTGAACATCCTGTACTGATTTGCGTGTTTTGCAGCAAGTATGTTCTTTTTAGGAGCCCTGGTGACACAGTGGTTAAGCGCTCAGCTGCTAATAGAAAGGTCATGGTTCAAACCCACTAGCAGCTCCTTGGCAACCTTATGGGGGCAGTTCTACTCTGACCTATAGAGTCGCTATGAGTTGGAATTGACTTGATGGCAATGGGTTTGGTTTTATGTTCTTTATGGAGTCTCTGAGCGATACAAATGGTTAACATGCTCAGGTGTTAACTGAAAGATTGGAGGTTCGAGTCCACCCAGAAGTACCTCGGAAGAAAAGCCTGGCAACCTACTTCTGAAAAATTAGCCACTGAAGACTCTCTGGAGCACAGTTCTGCCCTGACACCTGTGGGTCACCATGAGTTGGAATTGACTTGATGGCAAATGTTTTCTTTTCCTATGTTCTTTTAGAGTTTAACTTTTCAAGATATATCATGTGGAGAATGAAACCACTGGAGATTATTGGGTATTTTAGAATTTTCCCCCTCCAAGTGTAAACTTAATGCAATAATCAGAGGCCTGAGTTGATATTTTAGATATTTAGATACAAAATGCCATTTTATCTAAATATTAGAAACGTAGAATATGTTATTACTCTTAACATTTAAGGTTTTCTTTTTGAAAAGGTAAATTTGGCACACCTTTTCTGCATGAAGTTTAAACCCATTGCTGTCAAGTCAGTTCCAAGTCAGCGATCCTATAGGTCAGAGCGGAACTGCCCCATAGGGTTTCCAAGGAGTGGCTGGTGGATTTGAACAGCTGATCTTTTGGTTAGCAGCCATAGCAGTTAACCACTGCACCACCAGGGCTCCGCATGAAGTTCGAGCAGTACAAAGTCAGTAAAATAATGGCAAGTCCACTTCTAGGAATTTATCCTAAAGCAATAATGGGTCAAGCGTGCATAGGTATGTGTACCAGACTGCTCATTGTCCCATTTTATAAGAGAAAAACATGTAAAGTCATCTAAGTGCCTGTTAATAGAGGACTGATTACATAAGTCAATTAGGGCCTACCACACAGTGAAATACTACACAGTCTCAGGGCTTCAAACCAGTTCCTGCAGGTTCGAAACCCTGCTGAGAATTTGTTTTTAACAGGTTCCCAGGTAATGCTAATGCTGCTGGTTAGGGACCAGTTCTGAGAACCACTAGTAGAGCCAAACCCAAAACCCACTGCAGGTGAGTCAATTCCAACTCATAGCGACCCTATAGGGCAGAGTAGAACTGCCCCATAGAGTTTCCAAGGAGCACCTGGTGGATTCCAACTGCCAGCCTCGTGGTTAGCAGCTGTAGCATTTAATCGCTTTGCCACCAGGGTTCCCCCTAGTAGAGCAGTGCTTCTCAAATTTTATTATACATAAGAATCACCTGGAGATCTTGTTAAAATGTGGATTCTGATTCAGTGTATCTGGGGTGGAAATGCAAATTCTCATCAGGGATTCTGAACCAATTTGAAGCCCCGCACAGTCTTTAAAAAGGGTAATGGAGGTCAATATTTATTGATATGGAATGATGTTTAGGAAAAAATAGGATAGCATGAAAATATGTATAATGTGTTGTTTTTTATTTTGATTTTGCTTTAGGTGAAAGTTTACAGTGTAAATTAGTTTCTCATTCCAAAATTTATACACAAATTTTTTTGTGTCATTGGTTGCCACAATGTGTTTGCACTCTCCCTCTTTCCACTCTGGGTTCCTCATGTCCATTTGTCCAGTTTTTCTGTCCCTTCCTGCCTTCTCGGCTTTGCTTTGGGCAGACCATTTGGTCTCGTATATTTCATTGAACTAAGAAGCACATTCCTCACCTGTGTTATTGTTTGTTTTATAGGCCTGTCTAATCTTTGGCTGAAAGGTGGCTTCAGTTCTGAGTTAGCAAGGCGTCTGGGGCCCATAGTCTCCGGGGTTCCCCTAGTCTCTGTCAGAGCAGTAAGTCAGACCGTTTTTTGTGAATTTGAATTTTGTTCTACCTTTTTCTGCTGCTCTGTTCAGGACCCTCTATTGTGATCCCTGTCAGAGCCATCAGTAGTGGTAGCTGGGCACCATCTAGTTCTGGGCTCAGGCTGGTGGGGGCTGTGGCTCATGTGGTCCATTAGTCCTTTGGACTCATATTTTCCTTGTGTCTTGGGTTTTCTTCATTCTCCTTTGCTCCAAATGTGATGGGACCAACAAATGTATCTTAGTTGAACACTGGCAGGCTTTTAAGACCCCGGATGCTACTCACCAAAGTAGGATGTAGAATGTTTTCTTTATGATATGTGTCAATATTTATTTATTGACATGGAACGGTGTTCAGAAAAAAGAGGATAGCACGAGAATGTGTATGTGTGCTTTTCAGGGTGGCTAACAGCCCTATATAGACACCTGAAAGAAAACGTCTGAAAAAATGTGCACCACGTCTAGGAGCCCTGGTGGCTAACAGCCCTATGTAGACACCTGAAAGAAAACATCTGAAAGAATGTGCACCACCTCTAGGAGCCCTGGTGGCTAACAGCCCTATGTAAACACCTGAAAGAATGTGCACCATCTCTAGGAGCCCTGGTGGCTAACAGCCCTGTGTAGACACCTGAAAGAAAATGTCTGAAAGAATGTGCACCACCTCTAGGAGCCCTGGTAGCTAACAGCCCTATGTAGACACCTGAATGAAAACATCTGAAAGAATGTGCATCACCTCTAGGAGCCCTCGTGGCTAACAGCCCTATGTAGACACCTGAAAGAAAACGTCTGAAAGAGTGTGAACCACCTCTTGGAGCCCTGGTAGCTAACAGCCCTATGTAGACAACTGAAAGAAAACGTCTGAAGGAATGTGCACCATCTCTAGGAGCCCTGGTGGCTAACAGCCCTGTGTAGACACCTGAAAGAAAACGTCTGAAAGAATGTGCACCACCTCTAGGAGCCCTGGTGGCTAACAGCCCTATGTAGACACCTGAAAGAAAACGTCTGAAAGAATGTGAACCACGTCTAGGAGCCCTGGTGGCTAACAGCCCTGTGCAGACACCTGAATGAAAACATCTCAAAGAATGTGCACCACACCTACGAGTCCTGGTGGCTAACAGCCCTATGTAGACACCTAAAAGAAAACATCTGAAAGAATGCGCACCACATAATAGCTACTTGTTCCCTCTAGGAGCCCTGGTGGCGCAGTGGTTAAGAGCTCGGCTGCTAACCAAAAGATCAGAAGCTTGAATCCACCAGCTGCTCCTTGGAAGCACTATAGGGCAGTCCTGCTCTGTCCTGTAGGGTCACTATGAGTTGGAATCGACTTGACGGCAATGGGTTTTGATTTTTGGTTTTGTTATCTCTAGGTGGTGAGATTGTAGGTGGTCTCTATGCTTTCCTCCATTTTTTTCCTGCTAACCTGTGTTTCTTTTATAATCAGGAAAAAATGATAAAGCAATTAGAGAATAAATAGAATTCCTGAAAGCATCTCTGTGGTTAGGTGGGCCCGCCTTCCTTGAGACCACTCACTCACTACTCAGCCTGTGCTATGTTGGGTGAGAAGTGAGATATACTTCATGTAACTTTAGAATGCCTTCTCTATGACTAAGAAGCAAAAATGTTTTCCAGGATCTTCCAAAGAAAAGATTCCATACAGGGCTGAATAACAGTTTTCAGAAGAAATTCACCAAAAACATTCAGAGACATTTACATTGATAAAGATAATATGTTGTGCCTCATTTTGTGCTGTGTTGGATTTTTTCCTCCTGTTTAAATTCCTGTAATACATAAGGAATTAATGTGTATGGTGGCGGTATAAAACCAGTTGCTGTTGGGTCAGTTCTGACTCATGGCGACCCCATGTGTGTCGGAGTAGAACTGTGCTCCGTAGGGTTTCCATGGCTGTGACATTGTGGAAGCAGATTGCCAGGCATTCCTCCCGAGGTGCCTCTCTGTGGACTCCAACCTCCAGCCTTTTCATTAGCAGCCAAGTAATTAAGTGTTTGAGCCACCCAGGTACCCAAAGACAGTATAGGGTAGTGGTTAAAAGCCTAACTTACTACATGTGATACTTTCATCTACTTAGGGTCTTAGCCTTCTCATCTGTAAAATGGGTACAATACTTTGCTAAGTTATTGTGAAGATTAAATGAGGCAAGTGCTTAGTACGGTGCCATATACTTAGCAGGACTGAAGAGGAGGAAGTGGTAGGGGGAGAGGGGAGGGTATAATAACAACAGTAATGATAGCAATAATATTGATAATAATAGTATAATGTTGTTCTTAGGTGCCATTGATGCTATGAACAACAGAACTAAACACTGCCCGGTCCTGCACCATCCTCACAATTGTTGTTATGCTTGAGCCCATGGTTGCAGCCACTGTGTCAGTCCATCTCATGGAGGGTGTTCCTCTTTTTCACTGACTCTCTACTTTACCAAGCATGATATCCTTCTCCAGCTACTGGTCCCTCCTGATAACATGTCCAAAGTATGTGAGATGAAGTCTTGCCATCCTTGCTTCTAAGAAACGTTGTTGTGCTTCTTCCAAGACAGATTTGTTCGTTCTTTTGGCAGTCCATGGTGTATTCAGTATTCTTCGCCAACACCACAATGAAAGGTGTCAGTTCTTTGGTCTTCCATATTCATCATCCAGCTTTCATAACCATACGAGGTGATCTGAAAACACCATGGCTTGGGTCAAGCATACCTTAGTCTTCAAAGTGACATCTTTGTTTTTTAACACTTTAAAGAGGTCTTTTGCAGCAGATTTGCCCAATGCAATGTGTCGTTTGATTTCTTGACTGCTGCTTCCATGGGTGTTGATCGCTAGCACAGAGTTGGTGCTCAGTAAAGATCTGTTGAATGAATGTTGACTTAAACTAGCATTTTCTCTTGACAGTGTGTGGTGAACTTTTCAAAGAAGGTTTTGGACATCATTAAAGTATGTGGAAGAAAATGCCAGGAATAAAAATTGTTACGGGAGAGTCCATTTTCGGTTTTTATATTTTGAATGAATTAGAGCAATTTTGTCACCTTTTCCTCTTTTAGCCAACTATTTTGCACCTGCATCTTTGTGGTTTAACTATGATCATTTTAGCAAATTTTTACTTTAGTTTCACTTATTTTGGCCTTGGAGTATCTTCTTCCCTCCTCAGTTTTGACTGAGATACATTTCAGTGTTTATATGGATTTAGGAAACCCTGGTGGCGTAGTGGTTAAGTGCTATGGCTGTTAACCAAGAGGTCGGCAGTTCGAATCTGCCAGGAGCTCCTTGTAAACTCTACGGGGCAGTTCTATTCTGTCCTATGGGGTCGCTATGAGTTGGAATCGACTCGATGGCAGTGGGTTTTTTTTTATATGGACTTAGAAGCATTGACCTAGGGATAAACAATGAGAAGTTTAGCCACATCAGGCTGTGACATAGTTACTGTCACTGGGTTTTGAGTTTGTCATAGGAAATTCTAGGAAATGGATGGAATATATGATTCAAATATCTATATCTATATGTGTAATAACCAGAAACCAAACCCATTGCCATCCAGTCGATTCCGACCCTATAGGACAGAGATACATGTAATAGATAAGATAATTAGTGAAGCCTCTATCATTAGTTATCCCTTCTGAGCAGCAAACCTGTTGAAACTTTGTATCTAAAACAAGAACCGTTTTATTTGCTTACAGTTCTGTGGGTCAGCAGTTGGGACAGGGCAGTTCTTCCTCTTTGTTGCCTGGACGGGGCACTAATGTGCCTCCAGTCATCTGGAGAGGTTGGTCTCTAGCCCTGTAGTTGGGACGGGTCATCTGGGCTCCGAATGGTCTCATTGTCCAGCAGCTAGACTCAGCTTCCTCTCGTGGAGGCACTGTGTTCCAAGAGAGTGAAAGCTGCAAGGCCTCTCGAGGCCTAGGCTTAGAAGTCACACGGTAATCACTTGACTGCATTCTGTTAAAAAAAAGCAGGTTGCAAGGCCAGCCAGATTATTCAAGGGGCGAGAAATAGACACCACTTCTTGATAGAGATGCTGCAGTCACACAGGGACGTGCCTACAGGATGGGGAATGGTTGCAGCCATCTTGGCAAAGAGTCCGCCATGCGTGGTTGTTGTTATGGTAACCAAACTCCCTTCTTTTGCTGTAAATGAGAAAACTAAGACTCTGCTGTGGGGAGCAGTGCTAAGTGCTTCCTGTGTTATAGTCTCTGAGGTAGGTACTATTATTATCCCCACTTTATAGGAGCTGTAAACGAGCCTTTGGGGAGGTTAAGTAACTTGCCCTAGATCATTTATCTAGTTAGGGTCAGATCCTAAACTTCTTAAATCCCTCACTGAAGAAGCTTACATGTGGTAGAGAAGTGAGGAGAGAGAGGAAGCATGTCTTAAGCATCTTAAAGGAAAATTCCGTATCTTAAACTGTTACGTGAATTTTATATTCTACTCCATTTTGTTTTACCATAACATTAATAGTTTGTTACTTGCCAATCAAATTAAATTTTATCCTCTAAGTTTTTGAGAAAATGGATTCTTCTATTATCAAAATAATAACTAGCTAAAAGTCTTTAGTTGTAAGCAGTAGAAACTAAATCTGACTATGCAAAAAAAAAAAAAAATGTTTACGGGAAGGATGTGGTGTATCTCCCAGAATTGATGGTAGAGATGAAGAATTGCTCCTCAAAACGGACGAGGTCCAGCAGCTTCAGTGATCCAAGTGGCAGGACTTGATGGAAGTCCCCTGAGGGCACTGCATATGTGCCCACTACTCCAATCATGTTTAATCTCAGCCTCTACTCAGAGGGCATCCCTCAAGCCCAGACTGGGTGCTGTACCATTTGTGGACAAGACAGAGGTGGGCACCTTGGTTGCTGCCCCTCTAAGACTATATATACCCAGTGGGAAGTTGTAGTCCCTGCAGAAGGAACGGATGCAGGGCAGGTAAAACCAGCAGGTGTTCACCCACCCAGCGTTTGTGGGGCAATTTATGTGAGTTGCCTCACACATTATCACATTTAATATTTGCAGCACTGTGATGACTCCTGGCTCCTCCGTCTTCCTCCCAGCCAGCATTCTCCAAGGGCTCTTAAACCCCAGCTTGAGAAGCACTCGTCCGGCCCTGCACCATTCTGTTTCTGTTTCAGCTAGAGAGCGCTGCCCACTCAGAGTGCAGGACACTGATCCATTTACACACCGTAATCTCTCCCAAATCGTATTATGTATTTGCCTGCTTTTTAAAGAATGGTGTATAGACTGGAATTTAACCATTTATTGGTAACTCAGGGTCACCTTCGAGAACATTTTTACCTGTGCATAGTGATTTCCTCAGGACCCAGTGAAATCAACGTAGCTTTTGGCCTCTGCACTAGATGTCCCCAAACAACCCTGGATTTGTAGGTTTTCTGGCTTCTATTGCCTACCTGCTTTCATTGTAACCTTGCTTTTAGCTGAAAATAAACATTTTAGACTTTACAGCTGACAAGCTAAAAGGATAACCTATGTTTACATAGCTTTTATAGTGTAAGTTAAACCACTTTTCAATGGTAAAATGGTGTGCAAATACAATGTGATTTTATTTAGAGCATATTTCACATGTTTTATTTTATACTCTACTCCTTTGAAGTCAGAGAAGAGCAGGTATTTCCCCCATTTTTGAGCTGAGTATGCGGTTTAGAAAGGGTAGGCAATTTCCCCTTAAACACAGGGCTTTTGGGAGGAGAACCCGAGTGTTCTGACTGCCCATGCCTTCCTGAGGGTGGTTCTAGAACAGTGGTTTACTGACTGCAAAGCCCTTTTTCTGGCCGCTGGAGGTTGCAGGCTGGATTGGAGGTGGACGGACCTGAGGCTCGGCTTCCATCACCTTGGGGACGTTGGTGTGCAATGGAGGTGTTTAGTAATCACCTTGGTCATTAGCAGCTGCTTTTGTTTTTTCTTGCCTTGGAGGCCCTGCATGTTTGTGTTTCGCCACAGAGGGCCAGTCCAGGATCCGATTTACGCCACCTCTTGCCCTGCTCAGCTGGTTTTGAAGAACCTCTTGGAGCCCTTCAGTCTGGCCTTTTTCACTTCCCCACGTTGTAATTACCACCTTGTGGTGTAGTCACTCACCCTCCCAGCCCCTGGATTCTTCTTTTAAATGGTCCAAGCTGTTTTCTGCTGTTCACGTCCTCGACCACTACAAGAGGCTGTGAGAAGAGCACTTGGCATTTTTGTTTAATTAAGGTCTCCAGACAGTGTTCTGTTAACAGCAGGCTTGTATGTTAGGCCTCCCACCACTCTCCTTACCTATTTTTTTTTTTTTCTTTTTTGGACATTTTATTGTGCTTTAGGTGAAAGTTTGTACAGCAAATTGGTTTCTTCAAGAATTGAGATGCAGATTGTGCCTGACCTTGGTTGCAATCCCTGCAGTATGTCAGCACTCGTGCCCTTTCCCCCTGAGTTCCCGGTTTCCATTTATCTGGTTTCCCTGCCCTTCCCTGCCTTCTCGTCTTTTCTTTTGGGCAAATGTTGCCCTTTTGGTCTTGTACAGTTGACAGTTCTAAGGAGCACATTCCTCACGGGTGTTATTGTTAATTTTATAGGCTAGTCTATTATTTGGATTAAAGATGACCTCCAGGAGTGGCTTCAGTTCCAGGTCAGAAGGATATCTTAGGGCCATAGTGTCGGGGGTGTCTCCACTCTGTCAGACCAGCTAGTCTGGCCTTTTTTATGAATTTGATTTTTGTTAGGACATTTTTCTCCCTTTCTTACCAGGACCTTCTCTTGTGCTCCTGGTCATAGTGGTCAGTAGTAGTTGCCAGGCACCATCTAATTCTTCTGGTCTCAGGCTAGAGGAGGCTATGGTTCATGTGGGCCATTAGTGCTTTGGACCAGTTGCCTCCTTGAGTCTTTGGTTTTTCTTCACTGTCCATTGCTCCAGATGGGAAGAGACCGATAGTTGTATCTTAGATGGCCACTTGCAAGCTTTTAAGACCCCAGACACCACTTACCAGTCTAGGATGTAAAACGTTATTGTTATGAATTATGTTATGCCAATTGACCTAGATGTCCCTGGAGACTATGGTCCTTAGACTTCAAACCTGGTAACTCAGTCCTGCGAGGTGTTTGGTTATGTCTGAGAAGCTTCCATGACTGTGTCCACTGTGTGCTCTGTCCTATATATGAATACACGTGCGGCACGCACATATGTCTACGTAGAAATATCCGCAACTATTCCTGTAGGGTCGCTAGGAATTGACTCAAAGGCAACAGGTTTTTTTTTTTGTTTTTTATACCTATGCATGCACGCAGGTGTGCTCGCGTACAACCCCCTACACCTATTTAGCATACATATCTATCTGTATATCCATTCACAAATTGTTTGTTATTACCGTTGTTACAGGATTGTATATGTTATATTATTTACCGCAGTTGCCCTTCATTCTTGCATAGCTCTCAATGGCTTCCTTTGCCTTGGTCACGCTGTGCTGATTTCCGCATTTTGTATATTGCTTTTCCCTTCACCAGAATTAACACCAGTCTACCCTCTAGCTAGTGATTCTCTCTCCTTCCCCCTCTCATCCCTGGTAATCATCAAACAATGTTTCTTTTTATGCATAAACCTATTCTTGACTGTTTATAAAAGTGGTCTCATACAGTATTTTTCCTTTTGTGATTGACTTATTTCACTCACGTAAAGTTCTCCAGATTTATCTATGTTATGAGATATTTTGGAGATTTATCATTATTCTTTATCTTTACACAGCATTCCGTTGTATGTATGTACCACAATTTGTTTATCCATTCATCTGTTGATGGGCACTTAGGTTGTTGCCATCTTTTTGCTATTGTGAATGCTGCTGCAGTGAACATAGGCTGTATATGTCTTTTTGTGTTACAGCTCTTATTTCTGTAGGATATATACCTAGTGGAATTGCTGGATCATATGGTATTTCTATTTCTAGCTTTTTAAGGACGTGCCATACCATTTTCCATAGTGGTTGTACCATTTTAGAATCCCACCAGCAGTGTATAAGGGTTCCAGTCTCCCTGCAACCTCGCCAGTATTTGTTGTTTTCTGTTTTTTTGATCAGTGCCATTATTGCCAGGGTGAGGTGGTATCTCATTGTGGCTTTGATTTGTATCCCTTTAATGGCTGATGAGAAACCCTGGTGGCGTAGTGGTTAAGTGCTACGGCTGCTAACCAAAGGGTCAGCAGTTCGAATCTACCAGGCGCTCCTTGGAAACTCTATGGGGCAGTTCTACTCTGTCCTATAGGGTCGCTATGAGTTGGAATCAACTTGACGGCACTGGATTTGGTTTTGGTTTTAATGGCTAATGATTGTGAGCTTCTCTTCATGTGTTTGTTAGCCCCCAGAATGTCTTCTTTGGTGAAGTGTCTTTTCATGTCCTTTGCCCATTTTTTAATTGTTTGTCTTTTTGTTGGTGAGGTGTTGAAATTTTCTATAAATTTTAGAGATTAAATCCTTGTCAGATATGTCATTGCCAAATATTTTTTCCCAGTCTGTAGGTTCTCTTTTCATTCTTTTGGGAAGTCTTTTGATGAGCCTAAGTATTTAATTTTTAGCAGGCCCAGTTATCTAGTTCACCTTCTGCTGTCTGCGCATTATTAGTTATGTTTGGTAGTCTATTTATGCCATAATTTAGGATCCCTAGCTCTGTCCCTATGTTTTGTTTCAATGAACTTTATAGTTTTCGGTTTAACATTTAGGTCTTTGATCCCTTTTGAGTTAGTTTTTGTGTATGGTGTGAGGTATGGATCCTGTTTCATTTTTCTGCAAATGTGTATACAGTGCTGCCAGCACCATTTGTTAAAGAGGCTGTCTCTTCCCTGTTTGATAGACTTTGACCCTTTGTTGAAGATCAGCTGTCCATAGGTGGGTAGATTTACATCTGGGTTCTCAATTTTGTTCCATTGGTCTCTGTGTCTGTCATTGTACCAGTACCAGGCTGTTTTGACTACCGTGGCTGTATGGTAGGTTCTGAGATCAGAAAGCATGAGGCCTCCTACTTTGTTCTTCTTCTTCAATAATGCCTTAGCTATCTCAAGCCCCTTTCCTTTCCATATGATGTTAGAGTTTAGTTTTTCCATTTCATTAAAGAATGTTGTTGGAATTTGGATTGGGATTGCATTATATTCATATATCACTTTGGGTAGTATTGGAGCCCTGGTGGCACAGTGGTTAAAAGCTTGGCTGCTAACCAAAAGATCAACAGTTCAAATTTACCGATCGCTCCTTGGAAACCCTATGGAGCAGTTCTGCTCTGTCCTATAGGGTTGTTATGAGTCGGAATCAACTTGACAGCCACTGGTTTCATTTTTTTTTTTTTTTTTTGGAGTAGTATTGACATTTTCACCTTGTTAAATTGTCTATCCACAAGCATAGTATGTTTTTCCATTTTTGTAGGCCTCTTTTGGTTTCTTTCAGTAGCCTTTTGTAGTTTTCTTTGTGTAAGTCCCTAGTTAGATTTATTCCTAAACATTTTATTCTTTTGAGGGGTATTGTAAATGGTACTGTTTTCCTGGTTTCCTTTTTGGAGTTCTCTTTGTTAGTGTAGAGGAATCCAGCAGATTTTCGTGTGTTGGTCTTGTACCCTTTCACTTTGCTGAACCTTTCGATTAGTTCCAGCAACTTTCTTGTGGAGTCTATGGGATTTTCTGTGTATAGGATCATATCATCTGGGAATAGAGATAGTTTTAGTTCTTCTTACCAATATGGATGCCCTTTATTTCCATTTCTTGCCTTATTACTCTAGCTAGGACTTCCAGTACATTATTGAATAAGAGTGGTGATAAAGGGCATCCTTGTCTCGTTCTCAAGGGGAATGCTTTCTGTCTCTCTCCATTGAGAGTAATGCTGGCTGTTGGTTTTGTATATGTGCCCTTAACTATGTTGAGGAATTTCCCATCTTTCCTGTTTCGCTGGAGGTTTTTTATCAGGAAAGGGTGTTGGATTTTATCAGATGTCTTTTCTGCATGGATTGAGATGATCATGTGATTCTTTTCCTTTGTTTTATTTATGTGATGAATTACACTGATTTTCTGATGTTGAACCATTCTTGAATTCTTGGCATGAATCCCACTGGTCATGGTGTATTATTTTTTGATATATTGTTGAATTCTGTTGGCTGGAATTTTGTTGAGAATTTTTGCATCTATATTCATGAGGGATATTGGCCTGTAATTTCTCTTTTTTTTTTTTTTTTTTTTTAGGGGTGTCTTTTTTTTTTTTTTTTGCCTGGCTTTGGTATTAGGGTTATCCTGGCTTCATATGGTGAATTAGGGTGTATTCCTTCCTTTTCTATGTTCTGGAATAGATTGAGAGGAATTGCTGTCAATTCTTCTCTGAATGTTTGGTAGAATTCTACAATCAAGTCATCTGGGCCTGTGTTTTTTTTGGTAGTGGTGGCGGTGGTGGTATTGGGAGTTTTTTTTATAACCTCTTCAGTTTCTTCTTTTGTTATGAGTCGGTTCAAATTTTCTATCTCAATTTGTGTTACTTTAGGTAGATAGTATGTTTCTAGAAATTTGTCCATTTCTTCTAGGTTTTGAAATTTGTTGGAGTACAATTTTTCATAATTTCTGTTATGATCGTTTTTATCTTCATTGATTCTGCTGTAATGTCACCCACCTCATTTCTTATTTTGGTTATTTGCATCTTCTCATTCTCTTCCCTCTTCAGTTTGGTCAATGGTTGGTATATTTTATTGATCCTCTCAAAGAACCAACTTCTATTCTTGTTGATTCTTTCTATTGTTTTTCTGCTTCATTTATCTCTGCTCTAATCTTTATTATTTCCTTTATTCTGGTGCCTGTGTGTTTCTTTTACTGCCCTTTTCTATTTGTTTGAGTTGTAGGGTTAAGCTATTGATTTTGCACCTTTCTTCCTTTTTTGACGTGTGCATTTATTGTCATAAATTTTCATCTGAGTACTGCTTTTGCTGGGTACTGAAGGTTTTGGTATATTGCGTTTTCTTTATCATTTGATTCTAGAAATTTTTTAATTTCATTTTTAACCTGTTCTATTACCCTGTGGTTTTTAAGCAAGGTGTTATTCAGCTTTCATATATTTGACTTTTTTTCCTTGTTCTTCCTATCATTGATTTCTGTTTTAGAGTGTTTTGATCAGAGAAGATGCTATGTATTATTTCTATGTTTTTCAATTTATTTGAGGCTTGATTTTTGGCCTAAAATATGCTCTATTCTGGAGAATGATCTGTGTGCCTTGGAGGAGAATGTGTACTGTGCTGCTGTGGGGAGGAGTGTTCTGTAAATGTCTATGAGGTCAAGTTTGTTGATTGTGTTGTTTAGATGTTTGGATCTCTGTTTAGTTTCTTTCTAGTTCTGTCCTTAATGGAAAGTGGTGTGGTAAAGTATCCTATTATTATTATGGAACTGTCAATTTCTCTTTTGAATACTATTAGAGTTTTTTTTTTTTTTATTATTATTAATATACTTTGAAGCTTGTCGTTGGGTGCATAAGTATTTATTATGGTTATATCCTCTTGGTGAATTGACTCTTTAGTCATTATATAATGCCCTTCTTATCTCTCATGATGGATTTTGACTGAAAGTCTATTTTATCAGAGATTAATATCGCCACTCCTGCTCTTTTTTTGGTTACATGACATATTTTTTCCCATCCTTTGATTTTTAACCTTTTTATGTCTTTGTATCTAATGTGTGTCTCTTGTATGCAGCATATTGATGGGCCATGTGTTTTTTTATCCGTTCGGCCACTTCCTATCTCTTGACTGGTGCATTTAAACGATTTACATTTACTGTGATCATTGATAGGTATGAAGTTATTGCTGCGGTTTTGTTATGCCTTTTTGGTGGTGTCAACGTGTTCTTTGTTCTGCTTAATTTTCCATGCTGAGCCTTTTTGTTCATGTATTTTCTTTGTTGTTGTTGATTTGGTGTTTACTGAGACTTTATGGTTTTCATGTTCTTTATTTTGGCAAGTTAGCCTGTTAATTTTCTTGGAGGTCACTCTCAAATTTACCTTTACCTTCCTAAGTTTAAAACAGTCTTTTATTTATTGACATTCCCTTGATTTCCTCTCCATATGGAAGTTCTATAACTCCACTATTTATTTTACCTTTTTGTTTTGAAGTTGCTGTCATTTACAGATTGACATCTCTGGCTCCCTGTTTTCAGTTTTGTAGCTTTATTTTACTTTTGAGAACTCTTTATCTGGGTTGGTATCTGGATGATGCTGTCGTGTGTCTTAATCTCAGGTTGTTATGTGATGTTGTTGGTTCTTATTCCAAAGGATTCCCTTTAATATTTCTTGTAAAGTTGGTCTGGTTTTTACAGATTCCCTTAATTTCTGTTTATCTGGGAAGGCCCTAGTTTTGCTATCATATTTGAGAAACAGTTTTGCTGGGTGTATGATTCTTGATTGGCAATTCTTTTCTTTCAGGGTTTTATACATGTCATCCCATTGCCTTCTTGCCTGCATGGTTTCTGCTGAGAAATCAGAGCTTAGTCATATTGGTATGTCTTTGTAAGTGATATTTTGTTTTACTTGAGCTGCTCTCAGAATTCTTTCTTTGTCTTGGTTTTGGAGAGTTTGATTATGATGTGTCTTGGTGACTTTCTTTTGGGGTCTGTCATGTAAGAGGTTCGTTGAGCTTCTTGAATGGAAACCTTCTCATCTTTCATGATGTTAGGGGAGTTTTCTGCCTGCAAATCTTCAAAAATTCTCTCTGTGCTTTTTTTTTTTTTTTTTTTTTTTTGATCTCCTCCTGTTCTGGAATTCCAATCACTCATAGATTATTCTTCTTGATAGTGTCCTACATAACTCTTAGGTTTTCTGTATTTTTCTTCATTCTTTTTTTCTGATAGTTCCTCAAACTAATTAGTATCAGGGAATTTGTCCTCTGTTTTGCTAATTCTTTTCTTCCATTGATTCAGTTCTACCTCTATGTCCTTCCATCGAGTTATGTATTTCTGATATTATATTGTTAATCTTCTGGGTTTCTAGTTGCTGCTTTTGTATGGTTTCTAATTGTCTATTTACTTTCTTATTTTATTCTTGTGTTGTTTTTCTGAGTTCTTCTAGGGTTTTTTCTGTATTTTCTTTGGTCTTGTCTGTGTTTTCCTTGATCTCTTTGAGGATCCTATATATGTTAAGTCTTTTGAATTCCTTATCAGGTAGATCCATTACCATTTCTTCCTCAAGAAGGTTTTCTGCCCCTTTTTTGGTCACGTATTTGAGTCAGCTTATCTCCCCTTACTTTGAAAGTGTCATTGTAGTCTGCACCATAAATTTGTGGTAAAAAGGTGGTTCAGGTTTGGCCAGACCTTTTTGTAAATAGAATCCAAGACTTTTCTGTAGCTTTTACAACCTAGTTCTAATATTTAATGCTAGCTTTAAAATTGTCTTTATGAAATTTATTTCAGATGGTGATTTCCACAGCTTCTAATTGTGTTGTTAACTCTTTAACACTAGTCTGAAAAAAAAGTTTCTTTTTTTCTCCTGCATTTTTAGTTTGCCTCATGGTCTCATTTTGAATGTTTACGATCCTTGAACCTTATCCTGGATGCGATGCTGGTAAAGTTCAACCCTGAATGCATACTGGCATTTTCAAGTTTTAAATACTGAATGCAAGGTTCTTTTAGTGTCTGGTTTATCACATCTTAATCACTCTAAGAGGAAGTGTATAAGGCTCCCTTCTCTGTGACCCTACCCTATTAATTATTGTTGTGGTAATTATAGCTATAAATCATTTGGAAATCGAAGTTAGGAAAGAGACCATTTGCCATTACATTAGGACAGTTTAAAAGGAATCACTTGCCCCAATTTACTAGCTTTCTGAAGCTAGTAAAGATGTTTATGGTTTCCAAGATTCCCTGCTGATATATTTCAACATTGCAAGACAGTGAATAGTACATGTTTAGCTATTATAGATTATGAGAAAGGCTAGCCCTTAGCAAAAGTACTATTCCAGTTTTCTGTTTATAAATGACTCTCATAGTAAACAGCAGTCATGTTCTGGTAGTGGGCAGGTCTTTGGTGTGCCTGTTCCTTTAGCCAACAGCCAGCAACGATTGGCTTTCTTATCCATAGGTGTGGTGTCCAGTGTTAATCAGCTGTAGACTGGAAAGTTTTTATTGCCTGGCACTTGTAGGGGAACAAGCATCAGTCTGTTTTATCTGTAGCCTGTTAGCCATATAGCTTCATATGATTTCGTCTGTGTGGTGTTCTTACACAGGGGAAACGGTTCCATTCGTTTTCACGTCTCTTAGGAGTACTTTGTAGAGTGAAAATAGTAAATTTTGACCTTGAGGAGTCTAAATTATCTCAGTTAAGATTGTGATGAGTTACACGATCAATTTAGCATTCTTGTTCTTCACGTTTTGCATGTTTTCTAAAAAAAAAAAAAAAGTTCATAAAGTAGATTAAACAACAACAACAAAAAAAAACCAAACCCATGGTCATTGAGTTCATTCTGACTCATAGCAACCCTATAGGACAGAGTAGAGCTGCCCCCATAGGGTTCCCAAGGAACAGCTGGTTAATTTGAACTACTGACCTTTTGGTTAGTAGCCGATCTCTTAACCACTGCACCACCAGGGCTCCATAAAATAGATTGCACTATTGAAAAACCTTAAAATACATAAAGCTAAGGGTGGTAATTTGGATTTTGAGTTTCAAGAATTACATAAATTTGGTTCTTGTGGAAAAACTGAAATTCCTGAATGCTTACAGAAGTTTTTTAATTTTTTTTTTCCTGATTACAAAAATCATATGCTTGTAGAAGATCTGGAAGATTTTACAAATACATGCATGAAAATAAAAGTTACTCATACTTTTACCACCCAGAGATATCACTGCTAACATTTGATGTATATGCATCCAGCTGCTTATCAAATTTCCCAATAAACTGTTCTTTGAAACTAATGCTGGGAAGTCAGGGTAGAGAGTAGCAGAGATGGACAGAGTGTGAACCACTCTTCCTCACCCCTCTGCCTCTCAGACTGCCTGCTAAGTGTTGCCTTCCCCCTTAGGAGAGAGGCTTCCCCATCGAGATGGGAGCAAAGGCCTGTCTTCCTTTGGGTAGCTTTGGCTGAAGTGTAGCAATGCAACTTTTCTGCAGACTGCAGTCCGTCTGCCTGTGTTTTTATCTGAGTGACTCTGTCAGCTCAGAATGGCCGTTGGTTGCAGAGGGAGACGTTTGGAATCCTTACTGGAAGCCACATCAGTTCTTCTCAGCTCCCTAGAAGAACACTTTAAATCAGCTCGTATTCAAAAGAATACCCCAACATGGAGAAATGTAGTAACCTCCGGATTATCCGTGCCAAGTGACAGTAATGTACAGTGGTTAGAGACTCCTAGATGCTTTCAATTGACATCTAATGGTGAAATCCAGTTGCCTTGGTAAGAGAAAAATCTGGGGACGGAGCTCAGAGCAGATTATGGTATAAACATATGCCAGTTCTCTCCTGTGGAAAAGAAAAGTGCTAATCTGGTCAGATCTGCTAAAGAGATAGGCAAGGCTGAGCACAGCCAAGTTTTTTCATCCTGCTCACCTTTTGCCATAGTGCAGAAGAAAGATTTATCCTGGGATGAAACAGAAAGACGGTAGGCTTATGGGCGGCTGGCACGTAATACAACATGGTTGGCTCTCTTTCTGTCTGCCTTGGCTCGTGGTAAGCAGATCCTCAGGTCTGAGGAACGAGTAAAGTGAAGTGACACACAGGGCAACTTCCCCAGGCAGTGCTATAGCTTCTTGCTTTGGTTTTCAGTGTGAAAACACAATGCTGACTTTGATTCCTTGCCCTCATTGAGAGGAAGCCCATGGAAAAGTAGGAGGAAGTAGCATCTCTTTGTAAATCATTCATTCTTGACATGTAACAGACTCCTGCCTAGAGAATTTAAAGTGTTGGCCCCTCCATTCTGCCAACTTTCCTTCAGGAGCGCCCTCCTGTATTCTCTGGTGCCGACCAGTTTAAAGGGTGTCATTTCTGTCTGACAGATGAAAGAGCTTACATGCAGTACCTGGTGGGAAGGGATTACTTTGGAAGAGGGATACCCCTGGTCATAACTGCACACCTGGAAAGGAGAAAGATTGCTGATTTTAAAATCTATGATTTAAAATTTTAGTTCCAAAGTAGTTAGCCATGTATCTCAGTCAGGATCCAGCAGGAAACAGATCCCAACTCAGATGGTTCAAGAGATGTTAGAGGATTGTTTCTGGAGGGGTGGGCAGAATTAAGAGCAGCATAGGGTTTTTGAAGCACCCAGAGCCTTAACAATGGGAAGGCATCATCAGTGCTAGGTCACAAGGAACAAAGAGAAGAAATAGTGTTACTGGAGTCCAGTGAGGGAGCTGGAGTCCTAGAGGGATTCAGCCATTGCCAGAAAATGCAGCGCAGAGCAGGGAGGGAGCACGTAAGAAGTACACCCACCCCCATCTTTCTTTTGCCCCTTTTTGATCTCCTTCCAGTGCTTCCCACAGGCCAAGCCCACTGGAGGCCTGCCAGCAAGGAGTCCATAGAGGTCAGCCTGTCAGGGCACAGAGGAGGACCCAGAATGGTGGAAAATGGTCTAGGGAGGGAAAGGAAATCAAACAGAAAGTTACCAGCATGCCCTAGTAGCCTATTCCTAATCCACACTTTACCAGAGACCCTTTTTGGTATTTGTAGTGGAAAAGTAATTTTTTCCCACCCGCTATCTCTTCCAGGGGGATGGATGGGAGGAATGGGTTCCTGTCCTCCTATTCCGCAGAGGCCGAGTAGCCCTGTTGGGGAAAACTCTAGCCGTTGTCCACCCAGGGGTGGTGGTATACTTTAGACCAGTCCAGTCAAGTCCTCTACCACCCTCACCTTAGTGATTGCTTCAGCAATGGGCTTATGACCCAAGCTGGACCAAGCAGAGTCCTCCCCTGGCTTTTGACAGAGCTGTGGCTGCTAACCAAAAGGTCAGCACTTCAAACCCACCAGGCGCTCCTTGGAAGCCCTATGGAGCAGTTCTACTCTGTCCTGTAGGGTCGCTATGAGTCAGGATCGACTCGACGGTAGTGGGTTTGGTTTTCTTGGGCACCGGGAAAGACTCCTAGGGTGGATGACAGCATTAGCCTGGGGCATCCACCCAGCTGCTGTGCTGGAGGGTCCGTATGCAAACAAAGCGAGCTGAGCGGGGACAAGCCAAGCTCAGAGATGGAGGAAAGCCAAGCTCAATGGCGTGATTTAAATTCCGGAAGCTAGCCGTGCTGTGGAATTCTCATTTGTGTAAGGCCATTCCTCCTTCCTTTGCACTCATTTTTTAAGATACTTGAACTGGGGTTCTGTCACTTGGTGGCCAAGAGAACCCTGATGAATATTGCATCTTCTGTGTTTCTTAGTTTGAGGAAACATTTCCGAGAGAGAATTTCTAATGTAAGTAAAAAAGGAAAAGTTATTTTTCTGTCATTGTCATTGAATGTGAGCATATAGAAAGAAATACAGAAGTTGGACAAAGTTTTTATTTAACTTCTTGCATAAATTCAAATGCTGCAATAGCTTCCAAACTAAAACTAAAAAACTCTTTGCCATCGAGTCTATTCCAACTCCTAGCTGCCCTGTAGGACAGAGTGGAACTGCTCCATAGCGTTTCCAAGGGGCAGCTGGTGAATTCGAGCTGCTGACCTTTTCGGTAGCAGCCAAGACCTTAATCACTGCTCCACCAGGGCTCCAAGACTAAAACTAGCAGAAGCAATCTTAAATTTCATTTTCTATTAGATGCCTTCTTTTCAAATGTTGAAATAATTGTACATTCCTCCGATGGTTATATATAGCATACCGTAAAGGAAAACTTCTCCCTTATACTTAGCTAGTTCACGGACACGGAGGTCAGCCCCAAGAGAAAATGGTTTGCAATGACTAGCCAGTACAAACTGATCACCTCTGCCCAGGCTTTTGTGGGTAGAATTTGGGCTTTAGTGTTAACCTGCCTGGTTCAAGGCTAGCCCCTGCCACTTGCTGGCTATATGACGTGTTCCTCAGCTTTTTATCTGTAAAATAGGGAAATTACAAAAACTACCTCTTAAGAGTTATTGTAAGGATTAAATTATATGATACATTAAAAGCCATTTACAACAGTATTATCATCTTATCATCCTCATCTCCTGAAATCTCAAAATAAACCTTAAAGCATGTGAACTATTGACTGCGACTCAGTTCTGTCTCTTTAAATAGTCTGGCTATCCTACCATCACTAGAGTAATAAGTATCCAAAGAGAGAATCTGAACAGTTCTCAGAAGAATTGGAAAATCATTGAAAGACCTTCTGCTGGGGCATTTTGTTCTTGGTTAAAATTAAACTAAGATTTTTAAAAATTATGCATACAAACTAGACAAGTGATTTATCCAAAAATATAAAACTTGAGATTTTAATCACAAATGGGTGAAATGGGTTTTTGTGGTTAAGGTTAAGCTGCAAAAGGAAAATGAAACTTTTTTTTTAAGTCCTTGCGTATTATTCCTTCCGATCTGTTTAACTAAGGTGGGATGAATTAGCAAGACCTTTACACAGCCAATCTAGAAACACAAGAAGAGATTTTCAGCTAATTAAAAAGGGGCATGTTTTACAAAGAAAAAACAAAAGAGGTCTGTTTCAATCCATAACTTTATTGATCAGACCCAGAACCAAATCAAACCTGTTGCCATCGAGTTGATTCTGACTCGTAGCGACCCTGTAGGTCAGAGTGAAACTGTCCCATATGGTTTCCAAGGCTGTAACCTTTATGGAAGCAGACTGCCACACCTTTTCCTGGGAAGTGGCTTGTAGGTTCAAACTGCAGGCCTTTTGGTTATCAGCCAAGTGCTTAGCTACTGCACTACCAGGGCTCCTTTTATTGATCACAGCAGCAGTTACTTGTTACGCACTTACTGTGTGCTAGGCACTGTACTTGCATTAACGCACGGTAATCTTCAGGTGAAGCCACTTGCCCGCGGTCACACAGTTTATAAATAGAAGACAGGATTTTAAACCCAGGTTGGTTTAATTCCAAAAACTGATTGCCCTCAGCCATGCCTTTATGTGGTTGTCCTGGGGGTAAAACCTGTAAGGGAAGAAGATCCTCGTACTGGGTGATACAGATGCTCACGCAGAGAACGTTGACCTTGATAAGCGCGCAGCAGGAGATCTCTTGCAGCATTTGAGGGAATCAGAACATGGGATTAGCTCCACTTTTCCAAAGAGGAAGGTGAGGCGTCTAGAAGCGGCCTCTAGTGCAGGTGCCTTGGGACAAGAGAGCTTGCAGGGAGCCTTCCAGCCACTCGTCTGACTGCAGCGCCTGGCGGGGCTGAGGGCGTAACCTGGGGTGACAGAGCTCCTCAGACTGGGCCAGAGTTGCTTTCTGCCGAGGACCTTGATGGGCTTTATTCATTGAAAATATTTTGGAAACAGGAAATTCAAATTTGGAGTCCATTTAGTAGACAAGTGTCTGAAGTCCTTCTCCCAGTCTGCATCTCTGTATCAAAGGACACATTGTAGCTGATTTTTTCATACCTCTGTAGCACTTGGCACCATAATGTTTGAAAAGGAACCAGCAACACGGGGTAAGGAATGGATTTTTATGTTCATCTTTTTAGTATAATTCTGGTTAGGTTTTGTGAGTGGGCAGATTGCCTAGCCCAGGTGAGCCTTGCACAGTTAACCTCTCTAGCCTCAATCTTCTCACCTGGTAATTAGGGATAGTTAAAACACTTACCTCACAAGCTTGTTGTGCAATATCTAAGTAAAGCTTTTAGCACAGGGCCTGGTACAAATAAAGCTTTCTGGCAGCATTACCTGTTATTGTTGATATTACTGTACATTCTGGCCCAATGCCTCTTGAGTGAATACGCATTGTTTTATCAAAGACAGATGGTATGGGACACCAGGATTGGCATTTTTAAAAGCTGGTGATTTTAGAATTTACCGGGATAGCAGAATTGGGATTCTAAGCAGTGAAGCACCTGAGTGGCAGTCCTAGTGTCTCCTAGGTGTGTGTGAAGCAGTGGGTGATGGGACTGTGAACCCCTCCCCCATGTCAGCACCCTGTTTTCCGTGCATGTCCACGCCTTCTCCCTGGGAGACTAAGACACTACCAGAGCTGTAGGTGTAGACGCTGAAGCATGTGCTTCTCCAAACCATTTTGTGCCTTCAGCGTTAACAAAAGCTTGACTTATTGTCCATCACTGTCAGGAAAAGTGGAACGGGGCCCTTAGTCTTTTTCGAATATATGTTGGAGTAAATTGGAAGCAGCAGGCATAGTGCTGCCTGGTGCATAGCAGAGGCTCAATATATGTTTACTGGATATAAATCTTAGACTGAGTGAGAAGAAGATGACAGAGAAAAGTGTTATTAGGTGCTGGCCTCAGTCTGTTTCCTATTTTTTTTTTTTTAAAAGTCTGAAGTCACCCAAGATTATATTAGCGTAGCCTTTTTTTTTTTTTTTTTAATTCAACACAAACTGATGGTTGGAGCCTGGGGTGAAGAATTGCCCAGTGTGCATTGCATGGGATTAGCACTAGTCTCTGCAACCCAGTTATCTCTAGAAACCTGTTTCCTCCCCCACTAGGTGCTTCCACTGCCTGAGAAGCTCCTGGCTCTGTCCTTGTGGTCAGTCTGATTGGTAGTGTGCAAACCATATGCAGACCATAAATAGGAATGCGTAGCTGCTGCCAAAAGTTATCGTCTGTTCTCTTAGCCCAAATAATTAAAAGCTGACCTTAAAGCAACAGGGTCTAATGGTAGTGAGGGAAGAAAAGACGAGATCTGAACCACAGAACGCAGCAGACACACAGCGCTCAATCCTAGATCCCCTCCTCCCTCCCCCACCCCAACAACAGAAAACCATCTTCATTGTTGTCTCATTTCCTTTCAGGAACATCATTATGATAAAGCATTTACTGGTCATATCGAACATGAAAGGTGGCTAGTCAGTGGGTAGTTTGATTACCAGACATCCTCTCCATGACTTACCATGTTATACTACAGGACAAAGACACTGAAAGAGAGAATTGTGTTGGTTTACAATAGAAGCAGTTCATATAAGAAAAAAAAAAATCATGTCAAACCTTAAAAGACTCTGGCAAGACCCGGTGCCCAGACGTTGGTTTTGAATCCTGTCTTAGTCATCTAGTGCTGCTATAACAGGAATACCACAGGTGGATGGCTTTAACAGAGAAGTTTATTTTCTTACAGTCTAGTAGGCTAGAAGTCCAAATTAGGACGTCAGCTCCAGGAGAAAGCTTTCTCTCTCTGTCATATCTGGAGGAAGGTCGGTCTTGTCAATTTTCCCCTGGTCTAGGAGCGTCTCTGCTCAGGAACCTTGGGTCTAAAGGAGACGCTCTACTCCCGGTGCTTCTTTCTTGGTGGTATGAGGTCCCCCACTCTCTGCTTTTTTCCCTTTCCATTTATCTCTTGAGAGATAAAAGGTGGTGCAGGCCACACCCCAGGGAAACTCCCTTTACATTGGATCAGGGAGGTGACCTGGTAAGGGTGTTACAATCCCACCCTAATCCTCTTTAACATAAAATTACAATCGCAGAGTGGAGGACAACCACAGAATACTGGGAATCATGGCCTAACCAAGTTGATACACACATTTTGGGGGGACATAATTCGATCCGTGACAAATACCATTCTCTAATAAGAGGGACCAGAAATGGCTGATTCTAGGGCTGAAGCAGGGAACATGCAAGATGGGACTGAAAGTGATAAACTGCTTTAAAACAAAACAAACGTCAGCAACAAACTCACATGCAATGATGAGGTATGTCAAAGGGACACAGAAGCCAACTGAAAGAGCTTGCAATGGCAACTAAATAACAGTACTGGATTATAGTCCCAAGTATAAAATGTAAAATAAAACATACAGTGTAAACATGGAAAATCTATTTAAAAAAAATACCAATCTAATGTAAATAGGAGGGCAGCGGTGGTTCAGTGGGTAGCATTCTTGCCTTCCCTGCAGACCCGGGTTCAGCTCTCGGCCAGTGCACTTCATGTGCAGCCACCACCTGTCTGGCAGTGAAGGCTTGTGTGTTGCTGTGATTCTGAACAGGTTTCAGTGGAACTTCCAGACTAAGAGAGTAGGAAGAAAGGCCTGGCTACCTACTTCTGAAAATCAGCCAATAAAAACCCTATGGATCATTATGGTCTGATCCTCAACCAATCATGGGGATAGAGCAGGCCTGGGCAGTATTTCATTCCTGTGTGCATGAGCTTGCCATGAGTCGGGGGCCTGACAGCTAACAACAACTAAGGTAAATGTATGTAAATACATATAAATAATATGTAGTATACAGAAATAAAATAATTTTAAAATAAACATTCGGGAGTACTACCGATATAAATAAATGATGAAATAAATAATTAAAAGGAGAGAATAGATATATCTCCCATGCAGAAGAATTCCAGATAATTTATGTAACTACTTTGAATTGTGGTGTTGGTGAAGGATATCAAATATACCATGGACCGCCAAAAGAACAGATCTGTCTTGGAAGACTCACAGCCAGAATGCTCCTTAGAAGCAAGGATGGTGAGACTTTGTCTTACATACTTTGGACATGTTATCAGGAGTGACCAGTCACTGGAGAAGGACATCATACTTGGTAAGGTAGAGGATCAGGGAAAAAGAGGAGACCCTCAATGAGATGGATTGATACATTGGCTTCACCAGTGGGCTCAAACATAGCAACAATTGTGCAAATGGCACAGGACCAGGCACTGTTTCGTTCTGTTGTACACAGGGTCGCTGAGTTGGAACCGATGTGCCAGCACCTGACCACAGCACTGCCCACTCAGGGAGGAAGACTGTAACTCCCAGTCCTTGTAAGAGTGGGCTGTGCACAGTGCCTGCCTTCCAAAGAATGAAAAGGGGCAAAAAGAGCAACTTTACCCCAAAGAAACCTGACAAACACTACGTCAGCCAGATGATCAAGGTTAACGTGAACAGTGAGGAATGCCATTGATACCATACAATGACAATGTCATTTTACCTCTTTGGCCTTCCTCCCCAAAATCCATAACCTCAGTGTAATGATGAAACAGAGAGTGGACAGAGAATTGCAGGGAGTTTCTACAAAATACCTCATCTGTATTTCTCAAAACTGTCAAGGTCGTCAAAAAAACAAAGTCTGAGAAATGATTACAGCCTAGAGGAGCTTGGGGACATGACAAATGTAATGTGGTATCCTGGGTGGGAACTGGGAACTGAAAAAGGACATCAGGAAAAACTGAGGAAATCTGAATAAAGTATGGCCTCCAGTTAAGGATACTGTGTCAATGTCAGTTCACTGTAATGACAGATTACCACACTGATATGAGAGGTTAACAGCTGGCAGAGCCCGGTGTGGGCTGCATAGGGATTATTGGTACAGTCTTCTCTACTTTTCCATAAAGCAAAAGCTATTCTGAAGTTAAAAGTTAATTAAAAAAAAAAAAAAAAAGGCTATGGCGGAGACACACTTAACTTTCATTGTGCTGGGATTCCCCTGAGAATAAAACAGCCCTGTGTCCTGGGCCGATTCTGGCATAAAGTGGGACAAGTCTTACGTGCTGCCGTCTTGTCAAGCCAGGGCAGTTTGCTTGCAGGATCAGAGGATGCGGTATTTCTGAACGTCCTCCTGTGGAATCTCCCACTGCCATGACTTTTTCCCCTTTGCTCCTTCTGCCCAGTAGCAATCCCTTGAGTGGCATTTGCTGTCCTAGTTAATCAGAGGGAAGGAGAAGTGAAAAACTGTCCTCTTCCCCCTCCCAGGAAGTTTCAGTGGGCATTGGAAATGTAGGTCAAATTGCATCACTGTAGAGAGTGGCGAACAGGAAGGTATTTATGAAGTCCTGCCAACCTCTCTTTAGATTCTGAGTCATGATGAACCGGTGCTGAGCCAGCTTAGGTGTGAGGTACAGGGGATCTGGGAGTTGTGTCTTTGATAAGTCCCAGAATGTTACGTTTTAATCAGTGATAAAAAGATCTCTGTCTGAAACCCTAGTGACAATAACTTTCATTGCCTTTGTTTAATTTGCATCTCCCAGCTTCTAGAATTATTTTGGTCTCTTATTTATTATTGGCATATTGCAGCAATTTATATTAATTTAGCCAGAGAGACGTTTGAACTGTAGAAACTATTGCCATGTGTACGTGGGGGGAAAAAAAATCTATTGTGTGGTAATCATATAAGTCTTATAATGTATTTTGCAAATTACATATAATCGTATGCTCAATGGGATCTTGATTAGCATACAGAAACCTCAAAACATATTTTTTTATTTCTAAGCTATGTGTTTAAAGTATGGTGTTCCATGGCTGCCTATTTTTTTGATGGCAAAATCTTGCAGACTTTAAGATATTAGAAGTCTTTAACTGCTTGTTCTTATTTTGCACATACCTGTTCCTTTGTAAGACTTCCAGATATCGGCTGCTACAGTGTTGGGAGTTCCTGACACTGCCATTCACAGTGAGCATCCTGGCACAATGCAGCTCTAAGGCCAATCTGTCCCCACACCCTCCTCACCTCCATCAAGATGGGTGGTCATCCGTTTGTGTACAAAACAAAAAATCAGATGGTAAGATATGTTTGCATAGGCTTGGGTATTATTAGATCTTTCAAACTGGACAGATAATTCTGTGAAATATCTGTATATTGCAACATACTTTTCGGTATTTTTTCACTTTTTGTTTTGAAGCAACTACAGACTCACAGGATATTGCAAAGATAGTGTAGAGAGGTCCTGGTTACTCTCCACCCTGTCCCCCCTGTTGGTTACATCTTACGTAACTATGGTATGCTATCAAAACCAGGAAGTCAGTACTGGCTTGAAACGTGTGTACAGTTGTGTGTCATTTTATCTCGTGTGCAGTTTCCTATAACCACAGCACAGCTGGGACACCGAACAGTCCATCACTGCAGACCCCTCCCTCTCACTACCCTTATAGTCACGCCCTCTCCCCTTCCTCCCGTGACCTCTGACTCCTGGCAGCCACCAGCCTGGTCCCCAACTCTGTAATTTGTCATTTTTGGAATGTTACGTAAGTGGAATCGTACAGTATGTAATCTTTTGATATTGGCTTTTTTTTTTTCACTCGCCGTTTAAGAAGATTTTTATTTAAAAGTATTTATGTTAAAAAATGTTTATTTTTAAAGAATATTTTTAAAAGAAGTTGTTACCCAGAGTTTGATTCACTAATTTTTAGAAGCGTATTTTTCTAGCTTGGGTGTTCTATACTCTGTTGCTATATTTGAACAGCAGCTAAAGTTGAATGTGCCGACGTAATAGCTGATTATAGCATTAACCTTATTGCCTGCTGGTAAGGACGATACTGTGCAGCTGAAGGGAAAATTACCCCAGGAAAAGCCTATCCTGTCAACGAGATAGATGTTACAATTGACTACTGAGCAGGAATAAGAAACCAAATATATACTGCTTTCTAATTATACCAAATAAGCACATTTGTGTTTCATTTCATCTTACAAGAATCCCTCAAAGGGAAGGACTTTTGGAGAATGGTATGGAAGTGAACAGTCGTTGAGATATTCACGTTAATTAGATAATGTGAAGATGGAGACACAGAATTGCCCTATGTGTTAGTGTGAACTGCCACCATACGAAAGCCAGTCTTTGCATCATGTTAATAAGACTCTTTGAATGTCTTGAGTAGGAAATGGGAGTTCTACGGATAGGCAAGGACTAGGAACACGGCCTCAGAAGGAACGAGTCTTCCTCAGAAGCTGGTGTGTTGTTTTCTAGTGAAGTATAGGAAATACTCTGGGAGGGCATGTTTGTGTTTGGCTACAGTACTATATCATGCTTCTAGGGAATCCCACGTGGCCAGACCTGGGGCGCGGAGCACACAGAGGGCCAGTCCCAAGGCTCGGCTCTGCAGCTCACCACAGTGCCAGCGAGGCTGTGTGCTGCTTCCTCAGCAGCCCAGCGGTCCTGTTGCTGAAGGTCATGCCGGGACTGATTTTTATGAATGGGATAATCTTCTAATTGGCAATTAATCTTCATTTCGCTCTGGTTCCTAATATTTTTAGATAGACTTTTTCTCAGGAAATATTCTTTGTAATTAAAATCGGCCTCTACTTACCTGCTTAAAGGTTTTCTTCTGATCACTTGTTTTTTCCAGGCAGCTTCTGATTGTAGGTGAAGCAGCTAATTGGGGTGGAGGAGATGGGAGACAGTCACTTAGCCATCCCAGACTGTATGCCCTCACTGAGCTGCGTGTTTATGTACACTCACTTGTGAATTACAATTTGAAAAGTACATTAATGGTCCTTATTAAGCAAGGGGTGGAAGTGAACGGCATACTGCGCAACTCCTTAAAGCAAATAAGCCAATTCTTTCTGTCAGATTTACTTAAGAGGCCTGTTACCCAAAACATAAAAGTAAAAACCATTTATCGCCTATTGTGAATATTCACGTAGCAATGACTTTTTTAAAACTGTAATTTGCTAATCTGTGTTTAAAGAGTACATTCTTATCTGTAAGTGGTTAGTTTACGGAAGGTACTTATGAAGCAATGTGTGAGGAAACGTGGAATGTAGAGATCTAAGCCCCACCTTCCTTCTCCTAGCAGTTTATTATCCAGGAAAGGAAAACAAGTTATACGTACAACAAAAATTAACTAACTGCAAGAGTGAAAATTGCTTAACCCGTCAATGCAAGATGTATAATAGCAATACATAATTAATTGCCAAATAAATCTTTCAGCAAGCAAATGTTATAAATGTTCAAAGGAGGAAAACATTATTGATCTCTGACCCTTGGCTTTGTTACTTGTAAAATAGAGATAATACCTATCTCCTAGTGATAAGTGAATAATGTATATAAAAGATTTACTACCCTGTCCATCACTCTGTAAACCTCCTGCTGTTGATAGTGAAGAAGAAGATGATGATAATAACAAAAATAGTACTGGGTTGTAGTTAGCTATTATGGCGTTGACTCCAACTCCTGGGGACCTCATGTACAACAGAAAAATGCCCCCTCAGAATTGCCGGCATGTTCAGATCCGTCAAGTTTCAGGCAAGCAAGTTGGACAGTGTTTTGTTGTAATCCGAAAGGTTTTCCTTGGCAGATTTTCAGAAGTAGACCACTAAGCCTTTCTCCCTAGCCTTCCTTAGTCTGGAAGCTCTGCTGAAACCTGTGCACTGTGGGTGACCCTGCTGGTATTTGAAATACCAGTGGTATAGCTTCCAGCATCACAGCAACAGACAAGCCACCAAAGTAGGACAAACTGATAGATGGGCGGTGGAATACTGTATTTAGAGTTTTTTTTTTTTTTTAATTTCTGTAGCTACCCAAAATCTCAGTAGCTTAACACGATGCATATTCATTTCCTCTCGCTTCACAGCTGTGTGTGTTGGCAGCGAAGCTCAGGGGCCTAGGCATCTTCTATTTTGTGGCCCTGCCCTTCTCTGGGTGCTTGGATCCCTCCCCATTTGGCCAGCAGAGTTTGAGAGACAGAGGATGAAGCAAGGGAGCTTTGTGTGGGTCAAATTTCCTTCACCTCTTAGGAATGGGTCACATAGCAACACCTTACTGCAAGGAACATTGGGAAATTGAGTCTAATTGTGTGTCCAGGAAGATGATACGGTGAGCACTGACAATCTCTGTCACAAAAAATACTTAGAAAGGCTTAGTAGAAGAGGAGGGGTTTTTCCTTTATCTTTTAGAGAAGAGAATAAAATTTGTAACGATCTACCTGGCCTAACAACCAAAAAAAAAAAAAAAAAAAACCCATTGCCATCAAATTGATTCCGACTCATAGCAACCCAACAGGACCAAGTAGAACTGCCCCATAGGGTTTCCAAGGAGCAGCTGGTGGATTCAGACTGCCAGCCTTTTGGTTAGCAGCCGTAGCTCTTATCCACTGTGCCACCAGGGCTCTACCTAGCCTGTTGGTAGGTGCTGATATTTAAAGAGGAAGGATGCCAAAAACCACTGCTGTGGAGTTGATTCTGACTCACAGCAACCCCATAGGGTTCCCAAGGCTGTAAATCTCTACTGAAGCACACTGCCACATCTTTCTCCTGGGGAGCCACTGGTGGTTTTGAACTGCGGACCTTTTGGTTGGAAGCCAAGCACTTAATCATGGTACCGCCAGGGCTCCTTTCATAGGGCATAATGAAGATTAAACAAGACAGTGCATGTGACGTGCTTAGTACAGGGCCTGACCCAGTACAGGCTCTCAGGGAAAGCTGTCGTTAGTACTGATAATCTTACAGGTATGACCCCGGAGGTAAATACTTGCTAGCTGTTCATTTTTTAAACATCTTTCCTGAAGGACTGTGTTAGACTAGCAAAGGATAACATGACTGAGGACATTATGTGAATTTTAAAACTCTGTAGCCATGAGCTTGAGCTCCGGTGACGAAGTGGTTAAGAGCTCAGCTGCTAACCAAATGGTAGGCAGTTCGAATCCACTAGCCGCTCCTTGTCAACTGTATGGGGGCAGTTCTCCACTGTCCTGTAGGGTCACCATGAGTTGGAATCAACTCGGTGGCAACGGGGTATAGCCCTGGGCCAGTAATGTTCCCCTGGCAGAATATCAGGAGTCCTTGGGTGGTACAGACGGTTAACGTGCTCGGCTATTAACCAAGAGGTTGAAGGTTTGAGTCCACCCAGAGGTGCCTCAGAAGAAAGGCCTGGTGATCTACTTCCAAAAAATCAGCCACTGAAAACCTTATGGGGTGCAGCCCTGCTCTGACACACGTGGGTCGCCGGGAGCCCTGCTCTGACACACGTGGGTCGCCGGGAGCCCTGCTCTGACACACGTGGGTCGCCGGGAGCCCTGCTCTGACACACCTGGGTCGCCGGGAGCCCTGCTCTGACACACCTGGGTCGCCGGGAGCCCTGCTCTGACACACCTGGGTCGCCGGGAGCCCTGCTCTGACACACCTGGGTCGCCGCGAGCCCTGCTCTGACACACCTGGGTCGCCGCGAGCCCTGCTCTGACACACCTGGGTCGCCGCGAGCCCTGCTCTGACACACCTGGGTCGCCGCGAGCCCTGCTCTGACACACCTGGGTCGCCGGGAGCCCTGCTCTGACACACCTGGGTCGCTGGGAGCCCTGCTCTGACACACATGGGTCGCCGCGAGGCAGAGTCGGCTCAACAGCTACTGGTTTGGTTCGGAGTGTTTTGGGCGGGTATTAGGGGGAGACCCTATCCTCTCCGTCCCTCGGCCACCGCCACAGGCTGCTCCCCAGCTAGGAGTACAGCAGGAGCATTGGACTATAACTTAGCTCTCCGCCCTCCCGCCTGCCCTGGTGTTGCTGTCTGAAGGTGTGCTTGGCTGGGAAGGATGAGGGTGAGTGCTGGAACAGCTCCTTATCCCTTGGGGCTAACTGCAAGTCCTCAGCAAGGCAGGACTATCCGCCCCAGGCCTGTTTTAACTGGGGAGGATGGGTAGCTGTCAGAGCCTGTGGTGCAGCTCAGTCCAGTTCAGCTCAGCAAGCATTTATTTATTGTCACTGAATGTCAGGCCTGAGGGATACAAGATGGAACCTTGTAGGACCTGCCTCCAGGAAGCCAACTTAAGGAGGTGAACTGATGACTGGAAAAGGTTTCATCTGTGCTAGGTTTTGAAGGCTGGATGCGAGTTACCAGGAAGGTAGGAAGAAAGAAATTTTAGGCAGAAGGAACAGCAGGTGCAGAGGACCAGAGATGGGAATTGCCGTGGCAGGTGGTGGTGGAGGAAATGGCTTGAGGCTTAGCTCTAGTATGTGACCGCCTCAGTTCTGCCCCATGGTGCCTCATCTCACAAGCCTCAGTTTTTTCTGTTAAAGGAGAATAGTAAGATTACCAACATTGTAGGCTTGGGACAGTTAACTATAGGGATGCAAGTCAAGGGCTTTCTTGTGCCCATACTTGGCACACAGTAAATGCGTGTAAGCGTCTGCCGTCACTGCTACTACTGCTGTCATGTGCTCTTGTACATGGACTGGCAAATCTACTGACTTGCCCAGGTTTTTGCACAGTGACATGGTGGGAATATTACTATACTTTTAGTTCTCTTTTAGACTAATGGTGAAGTAGTATACTGCAGGCACAGTTGGTAGGGAAATGGCTTGCCGATCTCCCTCCTCAGCTAAAAGGACAGGGAGTCCAGCTAACCTCAGTGAAGCCTGGGAGAGATGGGGCTTTAGATGGGAGAACCGTGAGTCTGCAGATGGCAAAGGGTGTGAGGGGCGGCTGGAGAGAGGAGACTGACTGAATGTGTGCAGGTATGTAGAAGCTGCCAGAAGAAGGAGGCAGCTTTAAAAACATGTTAAGACTGCATGTGAAGAATTGCACGAGGGTCTGGAAAACTCTAGGACTGGCTGTAGGTACTGAAACGTACCTCTGAAACCCGGAATTACTAAAGCTTTTCCTAGTCATGGGTCTTGGGTCCCTCTTCAGCGGCCGTGTTTTCAGACTCACATTTGGTGTTCAGTGAAGTGACTCTGTGAACAGGCACTGTGGCTCTGTGGGCACAGGAGCTCTGGCTGATGTTTGAAGAGGGGGATACCCAGTAGTGCCACTGAAGAGATAGGTTGTGTAGCATATAAGGTTTCAGTCTTGCTTTGCCAGGGAGAAAGCCTGTCACGGTGAAAGCAAGGTGGGACTGGGGTAGGATCAGAGCTAGTAATCCAAGCAGGGACCATGTTAATTCATATTTCTAGAGAGTATGTCTACAGTTGGCACGTAATCTGCTTTTTGAGTTTTTGGTTGTGCCTTTTCATTTGGGAGCAGAGACTAGAGAAACAGTATAGGCTTGGGGCCCCAGGCATAGCTGCCTACAGGAGACAGGCCTGTCAGGAGAATAAGTGATGCAGCCAGGAGGGGGCTTTGGGATGAATGGACATAGCAAGTGACAGTGGCAGCCCACAGCCCACCATCAGCCAGTTCTCACCATGTAGGAGACCTGGCCCCTGTGGCCAGATTTTTGGATTTTCCAAGAGAAGCTGAGAATTCGAAATTTTACATGAACCTTCCCACCTTACAATATTAGCAACATGTTCATATTTTTCCCAAGGTCACCGTGGAAGGCAAATGAACGAAACGTGGACAGCTTTAGGTCTGTGGGCTTTCTGTTTGCATTGAGGGTGAAGGAATGGAGAGAGAAAAGCTCACCCTGGGAGTCAGGTGGCCCTGCTGGGTGTGCTGTGGATTCCACTGCCAGGCCCAGTGTCTGGCATGGAGCACCTACTCAACATGTGTTTATTGAATAAATGCACGAGTTGGGGTAAACCTCTCCTGGTTCTCCGTCCTGTCATATATGGAATGGAGAGACTGGAGCTGGCCTTCAAGGCTTCTGTTTTTTCGAGCTCCAGCTTAGATAGAATCAAGTCAAAATGCGCTTCGCGGCGTTGCCTGGAGAGCCTGCCTTCCAGCCCTTTCCCTTCCCTCCCCAGGCTGGATGATCTGCCTAGAGTTTAAGACGGTTTAAGGAATAAAAAGAAAGTTCATACTTTTATGCTTCAAGACAAGACCGACTCAGTGAATCCTACTTCTTCTTCATCATGGTTAATACGTTTTTGCTTAATTTGACAGACTCTTCACTTACGTATTAAGAGGAGATCCAGATTATGCCTAAAATTGCAACAAGACTCTCAGCCTTAAAAGGACGTAAAGATGTGACTCCTAGACAACGAGCCATTTTCTCTGTAAAAGTCGACGTGATGCTGTCCATGCAGCAGTGTGGACATTTCTCTGTTTAAAGCCATGGGAAAGAGAATGTTTCTGAACCCTTGGGCATGTCACAGGATCTTATTTTATAACAAATTCTGATGACATTTGCCCTTTTGTTTTTTAACATGAGAGTTTTTATTTTTGTTGTAGTTATCAGAAAGCAATTCAAAAGAATTTACACTCAAAAGAAATCAACAACAACAAAAAAACACCAAACCTGTTGCCAATGAGTCTATTCCTACCCATAGTGAGAGACCCTACAGGACAGAGTAGAACTGCCCCGTAGGGTTTCCAAGGAGCAGCTGGTGTATTTGAACTGCCAATCTTTTGGTTAGCAGGCAAACTCTTCATTCTATAGGTTTAGAGGATTCTTGGAACCTGAGAGGAGAAGTGCTTTTGGCCTCTGGGGTACTGGACCTGCGACAGGAAAGCCCAGGCCTCCAGGCAGAGACTATTCTGTCTCCTCTGGTCAGCATAGCCTCTTGGGTCAGATCCACTCTGAGCAGCACGTTCATTCTTCTACCTTTGCTGACTGGCTTGTTCCTTTAGACTGAGGGCTTGTAGCCCAGGCTGAACTAGACCCTCTTCGCTCCAATTTCTAGTTCCCAGTGAACAAATCGAATGTCTTGGTTTGGGTCATGTGTCCAGCCTTGTTCAAGGCGGGAGGGATTTGGAGTGTCATAGTATGAATAGGACTGGGGTGGAGTTGAGAATTACATATCGTTGTTAGTTGCTGTCAAGTTGATTTCCACTCCTGGCGACCCAACATGTGCAGAGTAAAACTGCTGCATAGGGTTTTCAAGGCTGTGACCTTTTGGAAGCCAATTGCCAGGCCTGTCTTCCAATACGCCTTTGGGTGAGTCCAGCCCTCAACATTTTGACAAGTAGTTGAACGCTTAACCATTTGTGCCACGCAGGGACCCTGAGAATTACACAGTACTTAGAAAAAGGGTCACCTGGGCTAGGCAGCTCCTCTGAAAGGTGTCTTCTACATTCCCTCCACTGTAACACCCCCCCCCAAAATAAAAGAGTAAATAAACTTATGCTTCTCAGGCGTTGGGGAACATTGAAGTTATAGCCTTTATTCTTGTTTCTTCTCCCACCTCCAACCAGCCATTACTTTAAAAAAAAAAAAAATTAAAAAAATATATTTATTGAATGCTTGTTGCATTGTAGGTGTTGAATGAATAAAAGGTATCCAGTTTTATGTTTCTATTCTTAGAAAAATTTTTCCACATCTACTTTTTAAACTATTTCTCTTTTTCTTTGCAAAACAAAATTAAGTTGCTGTTACAGGCAGTTTGGTGCACTAGAAGGGGAACTAAGCAGAGTCAAAGCCCTGGATTCTAGTTTCGGTTTCAAACCGTTTATTTGCTGGGTAATCTTGGGCAAATTGTGACCCTGCTCAGCCTGTTTCCTTACTAAAAAAATAGTGAAACGGAAATCACAGTAACAGCTCTTCGGAGCACTGGGCTAGGTAAAGATCAAAGCAGAGAATGTACACGAGCATATGGTAGTTTTTGTGGGCTTTTTTTCCCCTGCTGAAGAATGGTTCCTGACCCCTATTCTAAATACAGAAGTTACTATTTTTAAATGCTTATTTTTAGTAACTGCCATTGCCATTTTTCTCTAAGCATAGGGTTTCCTGTAAAGCATTTTTGAGGTGTGCAGGCTAGTAAGTGATGAATTCTTTTAAAGCCAGACACCGTCTTGGGGGAGAATCGTAACCCTCCAAATCTGATGGCTTTCTTGGACGCCTTGGAGACAAACGTGGAGTGTCCTAATGGAGAACTGAACAGTGGCTTGACCTATGAAATAAGATCAAGCACAGAGTCTAATCTGATGACAGCTCGTTCCACCTCCAGCTCCAGTAGACTCCGAAGGGGGTCATATCCAGGGAAGTGAACAGTTGTCTCTAGCAACATGTCTTTTATTGACTGTCTCTATCCTGATAATTTGTGGCTTGCTTTCAGTGGTCTTCCATAGCTGTAACATGTTTAGGATACAAAGAAATAATTTTTGACTCAGGACAGACGTATTAAGCAAGATAGCTGCTTTAATTGGAAGGCAGAAAAGGAACACTAAAATGGAAATTGGAGAATTAAAAAAAAAAAAAGAGAACTGGGGAGGGATTAGAAACCTGGGGAAGGGAAACATCTGCTTATAGGGATCATAAGAGTGAGTCTGAGTGTTGCTGTGTAGCATTTTGTGGGTGAGTCAAACGAAGTGTTCAAGAAGGGGAGAGGGGAAGGAAATGACCAGGAGTAACTTAAAAGCCAGTGAAGGTAATTTTGAATAAATGTTCAAAATATAGCATAGAATTTCAGCCACCGACTTTCAGGGATGCTTTATTAGCATTTTAAGCTCTCAAACTATAGAAATATTTGGTTTACCATTTTAGAGTATATGAAAATGGAGCAAAGCAATATTCTTGACACCTGACCTTGGTGTACAGCCATTGAGGATTATAGGAGGAGAAGTGTGTGAGTGGCGAATTTTTCATGTGGAATCAGCCTGTCTCGTGCTTTATACTTGACAGCATCTGCCCTGTAGCTGTGCCCTTGCCCACGTCTGCTGCTCTTTGTCTTCTGGCGCATGTCAAATTTGAAAATCTGCTTAATTTCTAACTTGCGTTTGTTAATCTCTAATTCTATGACTTCTTTTAACTCACCACTCCTCCCCAGATTACTTGGCGGGATAGCTACATTTTACCTGAAGTGTGTATGTGCACACATGGACACAACTGTGTGGATAATGGAACGGGTAATTTCCACGTGCTTTTTAGGAGGATGGCTTAATTGAGTTTTTGTTTCTTGTTTGCAGTATTATGAATTGCTTTTATAAACTGCTGAATGATAAAGGATAGAGTGAGCTCTCCAAATAATAACCTCATTCATTGTGTCTGTGTGTTGTTTTTGTCTGTGATTCTGACAGGTTTCATAGGAGCAGACTTTCTGAATAGTCATTTTTAAAATTAAGTGAAAACTCATTAGCGGCAAATTACACACAATGATCTTAAGCCCCAGGAGGCTTACTCTGTGTACGTATTGATAGTCATTTGTTCTCAGTTTACTGTAAATATAGCCAGTTCAGTTCATTCTTTAAAAAAAAAAAAAAAAAATTGCATTTGTTGTAAAATTAGTAAAGTGCCTTGAATTTTAACATTTTGATATTTCAAAACACATGATAATTTTGGGATATCTGGCAACTAATGAGATAGTAGGTTTCTGATGGGCTTTACCCGCTGTTTTATCCCTTTGTCCCTTTTCTTCCTTCGTAGACCTGAAAAGAATTAAGAAGAAAGAGCTTCCACAATCAAGCAGATGAAGACCTACTGGTGAAGTGATCGAAATTTTTGCCTGCCCTCCAAGGAAAAGGTAACTGGCTGTTCAGACAGGGCACAGCTGAATAAATGTAATATTTCCAAATATAGTAGAGTTTAAGTTACAGCAAATGTTGGTAGGTTTTTATTATTACTGTTATTTAAGGTATTTGAGTAAGATCTCAAGTTTCAAGCATAATCATGCATGTGATCTTACTACTATGAAATATCAGTCAGTTTAGGAGTACAATGTTGTTAGGTGTTTGGTTCCATTCATCATTTGTTTGGCAACACAAAAACTCCTACTTACCTCTGAAGGAAGAGTTGGAGATAGAACTACCACTCTTCAGCCCCCCAGCTCACACCCATCTTTTCTTGGGCCTTTGTCCAAAGGTGTGCTGTTGTGTTTCTTCCCAGCTCCTTGTCCCCCAGTTCTTCTTCTCCTCTCTCCCCAAGCAATATAGTCGTAGCTGTTCAGGGCTAGGGAAGACCCTAACACAGAATATAAAACACGTAGGAGTTCTTCAAGAGGACCTTCTAGGCCCAGTTCCTTTGCCCAGCCTGCCAGGTGAGTCTGTGCTCACGAGCAGTCCCACATCATTACAAACAGCCGGCATCATTAATTGAACATTTCACTGCATGTTCACCAATGTGTAGTTACTCTTTGGGAAAGAGGGTGACTAAGTTTCGGATAATGTGAAAAAGAGAAAAACTTCATGGAGAAATTTTGGTTAAAAAAGAAAAAGATTCAGCTTCCCATCTACTTGTGAAAAAAATTGAGGTGGCTGACGAGTTAAGATGCAGCTTAAGGTAAATCATTTAAAGATAAAACTGAACAGAATCCAAACAGGGAAGACCACAGGCATTTCAGCCTCTGGAATCGGTCAGCTCACGTACCTATGCAGCGAATGTGATGCTTCGGTCAGGCTTTGGGCCACTTCCGCAGAGCTGGAAATGTCCCAGACAACGTGCACCTTCATCTGCAGTGAGAGCATTTCCATCTCCACCAAACCAGACCAGGAGCTTCAGGAACGTGGCAGCTCTGTTCACAGGCAATGGAAAAAACAAGGGACCGGGCAGCTCTGAAGTCTCCACATTCAAAATGGGCCTTTAAATTTTTTGGTCTGTAGCTGGACGGCCAGCAATGCAGGGTGTCCTTTGGTGATTATCAAAGTCATCACAGTGGATGGCATTCATTTTGGTGTGTCCAGAAGGTACCAGAGGAGTGAGAATGAAGGGCTTTCCTCAGTGGTGGTTAGCAAAGGGCAGTGATGGGGTTTGGGGACAGAGAAGGGAGGAAACCTGTTTGACAAAAATGCCAAAGCTCCTTAGTTCATAACTGTTGATTGAGCTTCTACTGTGTCCATAGGGATTGTCCCTGGAGGGGAAAAAGAGAAAAGTAGGATGCGACGTCCGTTGTTTGTAATTATGACTTAAAGATTTTTTGAATACTATATCAATGAAAAGATTGATATAATACCAGGGGGCAGATGACAAGGGGCTGGTAAAGAAGAGGGGTCACAAACTCAGTCTTTGGGGGAATGAAGTGGGCCAAGTAGAACTGTGAGCAACTGTCAAGTCCATGAGCAATCTAAAGGGGCAGCCCCTTCTCAGTGCCTGGTACTCATTCATTCAACAAATATTTGTTAGTGCCTGCCTCCGTGCCATGCTGTCTTCTGGGCACCAGGGATAAGTTAGTTATTCAAAGGGACAAGAGTCCTTGCTATTGTGGCATTTACATTTTTTTTTTTAATTTTTATTGTGCTTTAAGTGAAGGTTTACAAATCAAGTCAGTCCCTCATATAAAAATTTATATACACTTTGCTATGTACTCCTAGTTGCTCTCCCCCTAATGAGACGGCACACTCCTTCTCTCTACCCTGTATTCCCTGTGTCCATTCAGCCAGCTTCTGTCCCCCTGTGCCTTCTCATCTCCCCTCCAGACAGGAACTGCCCACATAGTCTCATGTGTCTACTTGAGCCAAGAAGCTCACTCCTCACCAGTATCATTTTCTATCCTATAGTTCAGTCCAATCCGTGTCTGAACAGTTGGCTTCGGGAATGGTTCCTGTCTTGGGCTAACAGAAGGCCTGGGGACCATGACCTCCGGTTTCCTTCTAGTCTCAGTCAGACCATTAAGTCTGGTCTTTTTATGAGGATTCGAGGTCTGCATCCTACTGCTCTTCTGCTCCCTCAGGGCTTCTCTGTTGTGTTCCCTGTCAGGACAGTCATTGGTTGTAGCCAGGCACCATCTAGTTCTTCTGGTCTCAGGCTGATGCAGTCTCTGATTTATGTGGCCCTTTCTGTCTCTTGGGCTCATAATTACCTTGTGTCTTTGGTGTTCTTCATTCTCCTTTGATTCAGGTGGGTTGAGACCAATTGATAAATCTTAGATGGCCAGCGAATAATGAGTACAAAGGCTTAAAGGAGGAGGCAGCCAGAGCTGAGTGATGGAAAGAGCTAGAGAGTGGTAGGAAATGGAGTCAGAGAGGGTTCGGCCTCATGGACCATCCGATGGGCCTTGGCTTTCACTCTGGGAGAAGCGAGAAGCCATTGGAAGGTTCTGAATAGAGAAGTGGCTTGATCTTACTTCTGTTCTAACATATCCACCATATTGATACAGGCTATAGGAGGCAAAACAGTGAGACCAGTCAAGTGGCTATTGCAGTAACCCAGGCAAGAGACAGTGATGTTGCCAATCCTTCCAGATTTTTAAAGGAGCTGAAATCTGGACTGTAATGAAAATTTTCTTTAATTTTCAAAAGTTGGCATCTAATTTAAGAAAATGAAACAGTTGAGTCAACCTAAGTAGGGCTTGTGGGCTAGATTCTTCTGTTCTGACAGTCCTAGCTCTGCTATAGAGGTGATGAAGGAATCCAGAGGAAGCAGAGCACTCTGGGCTGAGCTAATGGCGGGGAGAGGGTGGATTCATTTCAGACTCAAATGAAAGCTTGGCTTTGGTTACCACGTAATGCTGAGGGAAAGTAAAAGATAATGGCGTGCAGCCATTCACAATAGCCAAAAGGTGGGAACAACACAGATGTCCACCAGCTGATGAATGGATCCAGAAAAGATGATATATCCCTGCAATAGGAATGAAGGGCAGATACAGATCACAACATGGGTGAACCTTGAAAACCTTATGCTAAGTGAAAAGCCAGACACAAAAAGTCACATATTACATGATTCCATTTATATGAAATGCCCAGAATTGCAAACCCATAGAGACAGAAATCAGAGGAGTGATCACCAAGGACTGTGGAGGCATGGGTGAGGAGTACAGGGTGGGGAATGACAGCTTAGTGGGTATGGGGTTTCCTTTGAGCGTAATGAAAATATTCTGGGACAAGGTAGTAGTGATGGTTGCATAATATTGTGAATATACTAAATGCCACTGAATTATACACTTTAAAATGGTTAAAACAGTGAATTTTCTATTATGTGAATTTTACCTCAATTAAAAAAAAATGACATTCAGAAAAATATTTGAGGACATGTATTTTATGTCTTTGACACAAAAAAGTAGTTGGTCTGTCAGTTTGTCATACTGTGGTGGTTTGGATGTTGTTGTGATGCTGGAAGTTATGCCAGCGGTATTTCAAATGCCAGCGGGGTCAACCATGGTGGACAGGTTTCAGTGGAGCTTATAGTCTAAGAAGAAGGACTTGGCAATCTACATCCAAAAAAGATGGACTAGTGAAAAAATCCTATGGATAGCAGTGGAACATGGCTTGATAATAATGCTGGAAGATGGGCCCCTCAGGTTGGAAGGCACTCAAAATACTACTGTGGAAGAGCTGCCTCCTCAAAGTAGCCAAACCAAAACCAAACCTGTTGCCATCGAGTCAGTTCAGATTCATAGCAACCCTATAGGACAGAGAAGAACTGCCTCATAATGTTTCCAAGGAGCGCCTGGTAGATTCAAACCGCCAACCTTTTGGTAAGCAGCCATAGCTCTTAACACTACGCCACCATGGTTTCCCCTCAAAAAAGAGTCGACCTTAATGACATGGATAGAATAAAGCTTTCAGGACCATCTTTTGCTGATAGGCACAACTTAAAACGAGAAAAACAGCTGCAAACATCCACTAATAATTGGAATGTGGAATGTACAAAGTTTGAATCTAGGAAAATTTGAAGTTGTCAGAAATGGAATGGAATGCATAAAGATCAACATCCTAGGCATTAGTGAGCTGAAATGGACTGGTATTGGCCATTTTTAATCAGACAATCATATGGTCTTCTATGCCAGGAATGACAAATTGAAGAGGAATGGCATCACATTCATCGACAAAAAGAACATTCCAAGATCTATTGTGAAGTACAACACTGTCAGTGATAGGACAATATCCGTATGCCTACAAGGAAGACCAGTTAATATGACTATTATTCAAATTCATGCACCAACCTCTAATGCCAAAGATGAGGAAATTGAAGATTTTTACGAACCTCTGCAGTCTGAAATTGATTTAACATGCAATCAATATGCAGTGATAATTACTGGTGATTGCAATGTGAAAGTTGGAAGCAAGAAGGATAGGTAGTTGGAAGATATGGCCATGGTGATAGAAACAACACCAGGGATCACATGATAGAATTTTGCAAGACCAATGACTTATTTGTTGGAATTACATGTTTTCAACAACATAAATGATGACCATACATACACATGGACCTTGCTGGATATAGTACACGGGAATCAAATTGACTACGTCTGTGAAGAGAGGTGATGGGAAAGCTCAATATCATTAGTCACAACATGGCCAGGGGCCGACTGCAGAACATACCATCAGTTGCTCATATGAAAGTTCAAGCTGAAGCTGAAAAAAACTAAAACAAGTCCACAAGAGCCAAAGTATGACCTTGAGTATATCCCACCTGAATTTAGAGACCATCTGAAGAATAGATTTGACATGTTGAACGCTAATGACCGAAGACCAGACAAATTGTGGGATGACATCAAGGACAGCACACGTGAAGAAAGCAAGAGGTCATTAAAAAGACAGAAGAGAGAAAAAACCAAAAGGGATGTCAGAAGAGACTCTGAAACTAGCTCTTAAATATAGAGCAGTTAAAGCGAATGGAAGAAAGGATAAGGTGAAAGAGCTGGAAGATCTCAAAGGTTGGCTCCAGAAGACAAGGTATTATAATGACACGTGCAAAGACCTGGAGATAGAAAGCCAAAAGGGAAGAACACTCTTGGCGTTTGCGAAGCTGAAAGAACTGAAGGAAAAATTCAAGCCTTGTGTTGCAATATTGAGGGATTCTGTGGGCAAAAAATTTAATGGCACAGGAAGCATCAAAAGAAAATGGGAAGAATACACAGAGTCACCGTACCAAAAAGAATTGTTTGACATTTATAACCATTTAAGGAGGTAGCATATGATCAAGAACTGATGATACTGAAGGAATAAATCCAAGCTGCATTGAAAGCATTGGCAAAAAACAAGGCTCCAGGAATTGACGGGATACCAGTTGAGATGTTTCAACACACGGATGTAATGCTAGAAGCTCTCCCTTGTCCATACCAAGAAATTTGGAAGACAGCTACCTAGCCTACTGACTGGCAGTGATCCATATTTGTGCCTATTCCAAAGAAAGGTGATCTAACAAAATACCACGTGCAAGTAAAATTTTGCTGCAGATCATTCAAAAACAATTGCAGCAGTACATTGACAGGGAACTGCCAGAAATCCAAGCTAGATTCCAAAGAGGATGTGGAACAAGGGATGTCATAGCTCATATCAGATGGACCTTGGCTGAAAGCAGAGAATACCGGAAAGATGTTTACCTGTGTTTTATTGAGTATGCAAAGGCATTTGACTGTGTGGATCATAACAGATTATGGATAACACTTCGAGGATTGGGAATTCCAGAACACTTAATTGTGTTCATGAGGAACCTGTACATAGATCAAGAGGCAGTTGTTGGGACAGAACATAGGTATACCTTGGAGATATTGTTGGCTTTGTTCCAGACCACTGCAATAAAGGAAGTATCACAGTAAAGTGAGTCACACAAATTTTTTGTATCCGAGGGCATATAAAGTTATGTTTACACTATCCTATAGTCTCTTAGGGGGAACTAGTGGTGCAGTGGCTAAAGAGTTCGACTGCTAACCCAAAGGTCGGCAGTTCGAATCCACCACTGTTCCTCAGAAACCTTACGGGGCATTTCTGCTCTGTCCTATAGGGTCGCTGTGACTCAGAACCCACTCGATGTCAACAGGTTTGGTTTTGGTTTGGTAGTCTACTAAGTGTGCAGTAGCATTATGCCTAAAAAAACAATGTATATACATTAATTTAAAAAAACTTTATTGCTAAAAAATGCTAACCATCATCTGAGCCTTCAGTGAGTCATAATCTTTTTGCAGGTGGAGGGTTTAGCCTCAATGTTGATGGCTCCTGACTGATCAGGGTGGTGGTTACTGAAGGTTGGGGTGGCTTTGGTAATTTCTTAAGATAAAACAGCAATGAAGTTTGCAGCATCAATTGACTCTTCCTTTCATGAAAGATTTCTCTCTAGCACGTGATGCTGTTTGATAGCATTTTACCCACAGTAGAGCTTCTTCCAAAGTTGGAGTCAGTCCTCTCAAATCCTGCTGCTGTGTTATCAACTAAGTTTATGTAATATTCTAAATCCTGTGTTGTCATATCAACAGTGTTCACAGCATCTTCACCAGGAGCATGTTCCATCTCAAGAAACCACTTTCTTTACTCATCCATAGGAAACAACTCCTCATCTGTTAAAGTTTTATTATGAGATTGCAGCAATTTAGCTACATCTTCAGGCTCCACTTCTAATTCTAGTTCTTTTACTATTTCCACCACATCTGCAGTTACTTCCTCCACCGAAGTCTTGAACCCCACAAAGTCATTCATGAGGGTTGGAATCAACTTCTTCCATACTCCTGTTAATGTTGATATTTCGACCTCCTCCCATGAATCACAAGTGTTCTTAATGGCATTTAGAACAGTGAATCCTTTTCGGAAGGTTTTCAATTTACTTTGCCCAGCTCCATCAGAGGAGTTACTATCTATGGCAGCTATAGCCATATAAAATATATTTCTGTGTGTGTGTGTGTGTGTGTGTGTGTGTGTGTCATGATGTGTCAACACTCTTCTTCCCTTTTCGACCTTGGGTTCGCCATTTCCGTTTGTCCAGCTTTCCTGTTCCCTCCTGCCTTCTTGTCCTTGCCAGTGGGCTAGTATGCCCATTTAGTCTCGTATACATAGTTGAGCTACATGTATTATTGTTTGTTTTATGGGCCTGTCTGATCTTTGCTTGCCTGAAGGGTGAGCCTCAGGAGTGACTTCAGGACTGAGTTAAATGGGAGCTTGGGAGCCATACTCTTGGGGCTTCTCCAGTCCCCATCAGACCAGTAAGTCTAGTCTTTTTTTTTGAGTTTCAGTTTTGTTGTACACAAAATATATTTCTTAAATAATAAGATTTTAAAGTCAAAATTACTCCTTGATCCACGGGCTACAGAATGGATGTTGTGTTGGCAGGCATTAAAGCAGCATTAATCTCCTTGTACGTGTCCATCAGAGCTCTTGGGTGACCAGGTGCATTGTCAATGAGCAGTAATATTTTAAGAGGAATCTTTTTTTCTGGGCAGTAGGTCTCAACGGTGGGCATAAAATATTCAGTCAACCATGTTGTAAACAGACGTGCTGTCACCCAGGCTTTGTTCTTCCATTTATAGAGCACAGGCAGAGTAGATGTAGTAATTCTTAAGGGCTGTATGATTTCCAGAATGGTAAATGACACACTGGCTTCAACACACAGTCACCAGCTGTATTAGCCCCTAACAAGAGAGAGTCAGCCCGCCCTTTGAGGCTTGGAAACCAGGCTTTGACTTCTCCTCTCTGGCTACGACGGTCCCAGACGGCGTCCTCCAGTGTCGGGCTGCTTCCTCTGCAGCGGAGATCTGTTGATGGTGTAGCCGCCCTCAGCGGCCGTCTCAGCTGGACCTCCTGGGTGACTCGCAGCTGCTTCTACATCACCACTTGCAGCTTCACCCTGTGCTTTCATGTAACGGAGACGGCTTCTTTCCTTAAACCTCATGGAACAACCTCTGCTAGCTTCAGACTTTTCTTCTGCAGCTTCCCCACCTCTCTCAGCCCTCATAGAATTGAAGAGAGTCAGGGCCTTGCCCTGAAGTAGAAATTTGGCTCAAGGCAGTGTCGTGGCTGGTTCGATCTACCCAGAGCCCTAAAACTTTCTCCAGATCAGCAATAAGGCTGTTTCACTTTCGCATCATTGGTATGCTCACTGGAGCAGCGCTTTTATTTTCCTTCAAGGACATTTCCTTTGCATTCAGACTTGGCTAACTGTTTGACCCAAGAGGACTAGCTTTCGGCATATCTCACCCTTCTACATACCTTCCTCACTAAGCTTAATCATTTCTAGCTTTTGATTTTAAGTGAGAGACTTGCAACTCCTCCTTTGACCTGAACACTTACAGGACATTGTAGGGTTACTAATTGGGCTAATTTCAATATTTTCATGTCTCAGGGAATAGGGAGGCCTGAGGAGAGGGAGAGAGACGGGAGCGGCTGGTCGGTGGAGCAGTCAGAATGCACATGACATTATCAGTCAAGTTCGCTGTCTTCTTTGGGCATGGTTTGTGGCTCCCCAAAACAATAACAATAGTAATATCAATGATCACTGATCGCAGATCACCGGAACAGATATAGTAGTAACGAAAAAGTTGGAAATATTGTGAGAATTACCAAAATGTGATACAGAGACATGAAGTAAGCACATGCTGTCGGAAAAATGGCACCGATAGACTTGCTTGACACAGGGTTCCCACAAACCTTCAGTTTCTAAAAAACCTAGCATCTGGGAAGTGCAGTAAAATGAAGTGCAGTAAAATGGGGTATGCCTGTAACGGGATACTGCATGGTTTACAGTAAAAAAAAAAAAAAAGTGTGCATCAGGGTTGTATGCTTTCACGATACCTATTCAGTCTGTATGCTGAGCAAATAATCTGAGAAGCTGGACCATATGAAGAACGGGGCATCAGGATTGAAGGAAGACTAATTAAAAATCTGCGATATGCAGAAGACACAACCTTGCTTGCTGAAAGTGAAGAGGACTTGAAGCACTTTCTGAAGAAGATCAAAGTCCACAGCCTTCAGTATGGATTATACTTCAACATAAAGAAAACAAACCTCCTCACAACTGGTCTAGTAACTAACATTATGATAAACAGAGAAAATATTGAAGTTATCAAGAATTTAATTTTACTTGGATCCACAATCAATGCCCGTAGAAGCAGCAGTTAAAAAAATCAGATGACATATCGCATTGGTCAAACCTGCTTTGTTAAGAAGCAAAGATACCACTTTGAGGACTAAGGGGCACCATACCCATGCCATGGTATTTTCAGTCGCCTCATATGCATGCGAAAGTTGGACAATGAATAAGGAAGACCAAAGAATTGATGCCTTTGAATTACAGTATTGGCAAAGAATATTGAACATACTATGGACTCCCGAAAGAACAAATGTGTCTTGGAAGAAGTATAGCCAGAATGCTTCTTAGAAGTAAGGATGGCAAGACTTTGTCTCACGTACTTTGGACATGTTATCAGGAGGGACCAGTTGCGGGAGAAGGACATCATGCTTGGTAAAGTAGAGGGTCAGCAAAAAAGAGGAAGACCCTCAATGAGATGGATTGACACAGCGGTTGCAACAGTGGTCTCAAATATAGCCAATGATAGTGAGGATGGCGCAGGGCCGGGCAGTATTTCGTTCTGTTGTACGCAGGGTCCTGTGAGCCAGAACTGCCTCCAAGGCACTTCACAACAACAAGGGGATACAGGTCTATGGAACAGTCAGTCCTTTGGGAAGCAGTAAAACTCAAATGGGCTACTGGATAAAGGTGCAAAGAAAGAATGTGGAAAAGACAGAGGCCAGTGTTTGCTGGATCTACAGCTTTGTTTAGACCTGGAACTTTGATGAAGAATAGGGGAAGAAATGTCTATGTTGTTTCTTCCCTCTTGTACTAACACACCTGCACTGTAGTCCCAGAGTTTGGTCCTAAGGCCTTTTGCTAACCAGTCTGGGAAGCTGCCCACCATGTATCTTAAAGGTTTGTGGGGATGTGAGTTCTAAATGACACCCTTATATTGGGAATGCAGACTGTTGCTGCCTGGGAGGCTAAGTGTATATCACATTGCCTCCTTGACTTCAGAGCATATAGTCTTAACCCCTAACCCGGGAAGTTCTATGATTTGTGGGGGGAGGGGTGAATTCCCACATGCTTACTGGATGGATCAGGAAAGATTTTATTAAAGAAATGGAATTTGAGAAGGGCCATTATTGAAGGGTAGGGAAACCATTATGGATGGAGTAACCTGAGTGAACAAAAGTGTGGAAACTGGGAGCCATGTTTGAAACCATGAACTGGTCATTCAGTGGTCAGTGGGGAGCCCTGAAAGTGTTAGAGTAAGGACTGACATAGTGAGACTGATGTTGTCCTATAGCATGGATGGACTAGAATTGCTGTTACTATGTGACTGGGTGGTGCACTCATAATAGCTAACACTTTCAGAGTGATTTTGCTCCTCAAAAGGTAGACAGTCTTAACTTGCTCATTTTGTAGATGATAAGGTAGGGACAGAGATGCTAAGTGATTTCCTTCAGGTTACACAACTAGTAAGTGGTAGAGCTGGGATTCAACCTGGACAGATTGGCTGTGGAACCCATGGGCCCTACTGGGCCCATAAGATGGCGATATTTACAGTCACATCAGTGCAGAGGTGACAGGATTTTTTTTTTTTTTTTTAACAGTGTGTTCAGTTTTTGCTTTTTATTGCATCTGAGGCAGTGCTTTAAACGCTAACCAATATAGCCAGCCTCCTTTTATAGCTGGATGTTGATTCAATGTTTCTATTCCTTTTTTGTAACTTAAACCCTTTCTCTATTTTATTAAAACTATTTAACCTAAATGCTTTAAATCAACTGGGAAAGGTTTTTAAGTCAAGTCTGTCATAAAACTACAGTATTAAATGCCTAGAAATATTTGGGCATTATGCAGCTTAAGCCACCTTTTACGTATATATTTTTAATTTTTTCTTTCTTTTCAAACAATTTGCTACTACTGGTGATGTTTCTTTGGGAGAATTTGTATGCAGCTACATATATATGATTAAGAAAACAAAACCCAAGAGTCAAGGCTTTGGCCTGCCTAACAAATGATACCACTTATAGAATGAATATGTGTACAGGTTCAAACTTAAAAAAAAATAATTATCCTCATCTTTAAATCCCCAAATTCCTAATTTTACACTTGACTGTCAGCAATTCCAGCCGCTGAGCTGATGAATTCAGTTTCCTCCCTCTGCTGCTTTCCCTCTGCTGGGACACAGAGGCGTTCATGGCAGGCCTCAGGTGTTTCCCTGGAGGGAGCACTTTAAGGAAGGGCCTGCCTCCCATGCGCCAGGTGCAGAAGAGTGCCCTGCCCTGTCAGGAGGAGAAGGAGGGAAGGGGAGAGGTGTGGGCAGAAGAGGGAGAGGTCATGAACGAAGGCTCAGCCAGTCTTAGGAGGAAATAAAGAAACCAAAGTGAAAACATTCATAGCTCAGTGGATCTGAGTTTCTTGAGACTAAAATTACCCTAGTCATTCGGGATTGACAATGGAGAATCTCCTTTACCAACCCTGTAATTTGCGCAGATAAAGATTGTGTGGTTGTTGGTTGTCTTTTTTTTTTTTTTTTTTTAATGTTGTATTAGGTCTGGTGGTTTTATCCAAATAAAAAGGCTGGTTGTATGGGGTCTTGCATCTTAGAAAAGTTTGGGGCAGTTTCAGCCATTTTACTGGCTTTAAAGACTGAAAAGATCAATGATTTTTTGTGCTTACTGATGCCTTTGGCCTTTGAACAAAGGCATTTTACAAGTGAATCTGCTGTGCAAAGAATCGTTTTGTAAAGAGAGACCTTATTACCCTTGGCACCTACTGGGAACATCCCTAAATTTGGGTGGTGAAGTAAGACCATGTTTTAAATACATCCTTGGAAGGGCTGAAATGCTCAGAATTTGGCAGCGTTTCACTTCTGATAGCCCAGTTCTTAAGCCACATACAGTCTAATTGGTGGTGATAGCTTTTTCCATAAGAGCGTTTTGATGAGTTAAAGATTTCCCCCATATCTCACTTTTTCATATAAACTCATTGCCTTTGAGTTGATTCCGACTCATAGTGACCTACAAGACAGGGGAGAACTGCCCCATAGGGTTTCCAAGGAGCGGCTGGTGGATTTGAACTGCTGACCTTTTTATTTAGCAGTCGTAGCTCTTAACCATTGCTCCACAGAGAAATTGCTGTGCTTTACTCACCCTGGTGCCTAGCAGAGTATCTGGTACATGGTGGTCAATGAGGAACTGTTTGGTAGATTGAATCCCCATTATTCAAATCTTATAAAACATGTATCATTTAAATGTGCAGACAGATACTGAAGCTCCTAAGAGCTACAAGACGTCCTCAGAAACACACTGGTAGGAGAGTTGATTGATATCATATAAGGCCATCACTTTTAGGTTAAGGCCATTACTATATTAAGTTCTATTAAATGAGTATAAATGGTATTGGCTGTTTTCTGTTACGGTTGTTCGATGTGGAGGAGGAATAAGGGGTCACTGTGCTCTTTGTTACACAGCCTGGTGGGGAAAACTAAGTGCTTGGGGTTCGGTTGTACTCTTACGGCCACTGCTCTTTGTAGAAGTGCTTTTAAAATGTTGCCCAAATTTCAGTATCAGAACGCTGCATTTTCTCAGTTTTGACTGAGTTTTGACTTTTGTTCGTGACTTATTCAAACTCTTGGGAAACCCATACTGACTGTGGATACCAGAAACTGCCTGTACAGAAAGGGTGAGGACTTCTAATGGGTGAAGAGAGTGTGGTAAACATATTGGCTGTGGCAGGGGGAATTGGTGGGGGGTTGCCAGGAACTACCTGCCATTCCACATCCACTTCAGATTGCTAGTAAATTCCTCAGCTAAGAGCTGGTTTAAATTATTCAGTTCAATATGACAATTATTTCTAGTATTTATTTTGTGCCCAGCTTTGTACCAAGTACTTTCCATGAGTCTTCTCATGTATTCTCAGATGAAGCCTGGCCTCATCTCCATTTTACAGATGAGAACACTGAAGTACAGAAAAGTTAGGTAACTTTTCCAAAGTTACACAGCTTGTAAGGGGTGGAGCCAGTATCTGACCTCAGGAAGACTGACTCCAGAGCCCACCTTAATTTTCATATCTGTACATTATAAATAACACAGCTTCTACCTCACACCAAACACCTTGTCTTCAGGCCAATTCCGACTTACAGAGACCCTGTAGGACAGAGTAGAACTGCTCCATACAGTTTCCAAGGAGCACCCGGTGGATTTGAACTACCTTACACAGTAGTGAATGGTATTTGAGATAATGAAAAACCAAAAAAAAAAAAAAACCAAACCCAGTGCTGTCGAGTAGATTCTGACTCGTAGTGACTCTAAAGACAGAAGTGCCTCGTAAGAGTTTCCAAGGAGCACCTGGTGGATTCGAACTGCGGACCCTTTGATTAGCAGCTGTAGCACTTAACCACTAGGCCACCAGGGTTCCCGAGGTATATATGACAATGCCTGGCATTTAGTAGGTGCTTCCTAATTGATAGTGCGATTAGTAATATTTTCCCTTAGTAACTACCACACTGGCAAGAGGATACTTGGTATTTTTTCATTTTAATCTGTGTTGCTGTATTTTCTTTATTAAAGCAATCAAAAGCTGAAGAAAAAGAGGGGGTATCAAACAGGAATTAGGACAGAAGCTGTATTACTGTGAATTACTGTATTGACCCCATTAGCTAGAAGTCCTATTAGTGAATATGAAATATTTTCACATGTCAAAAGTGAGTTACCGAGAGGCGGAGCCAAGATGGCGGACTAGGCAGACGCTACCTCGGATCCCTCTTACAACAAAGACACGGAAAAACAAGTGAATCGATCACATACATAACAATCTACGAACCCTGAACAACAAACACAGATTTAGAGACGGAGAACGAACTAATACGGGGAAGCAGCGATTGTTTCCAGAGCCTGGAGCCAGCATACCAGTCAGGTACGGCACAAGCACAGAGACCTGCTCCACCCCCCTGAACTAACCCCGGGAGGGGGACTAGCCGGTTCCACGGGCGGCGTGGGACGCAGCCGTTAGGAGAAGTCCCCGGGAGGCAGTGACTGATCTTGGAGCAGAAAGAGCAGCACCCGAGCCGGGGAACCGTCCCACAGGGATTTGGACTGCACGCAGGTACGCCATAAACACGGAGAGTTGCTCCACCCCCTGAACTAACCCCGGGAAGGTGACCATCCGGGTCGCGCGGGCGGCGTGGGACGCAGCCGGTAGGAGAAGTCCCCGGGAGGCAGCGACTGGTATTGGAGCGGGGAGAACAGCGTTCCAGCCGGGACACTCGGTCGCGGCACAAGCACGGGGAGCTACTCCACCCATCTGAACTAACCCCGGGAGGGGGCCCACCTGGTTCACGGGGGCGGCACGGCCACGCGGCTGGAGGGACGAGAAGTCCCCGGGAGGCAGCGACTGATTTTGGAGTCGAGAGTGCACCGTCCCAGTAGGGGAGCCTTGACGCTGGGCGTGGGGCTGGAAGCGGAGGATCTGACCGTGACTCCAGCGGGCCAGACCCCCCGGGGGCAATCTCCACACAGACAGCACACATAGGCGACGCGCCCGCGGGAATCTCAGATATAATAGTCTTTCCAAGCAAGACAAGCAACTCTGGCTATATTCTGAGGTGCTACTCTCCTATCTCTCTGTTCCCTCCCCCACCCTCCCCAGGCGGCTTCATTAACATCTGAATAGCCTGAGCCAGAGGGAGAACTCTGATAGGGATCTGACTGCAGTTTTTTTTTAGCGGATTTCCTGGAAAAACTAGTTTCCCAGTGATGGCTCGGAGACAACAATCCATATCAAACCACTTAAAGAAGCAGACCGTGACAGCTTCTCCGACTCCCCAAACAAAAGAATCAAAATCTTTCCCAAATGAAGATACAATTTTGGAATTATCAGATACAGAATATAAAAAACTAATTTACAGAATGCTTAATGATATCACAAATGAAATTAGGATATCTGCAGAAAAAGCCAAGGAACACACTGATAAAACTGTTGAAGAACTCAAAAAGATTATTCAAGAACATACTGGAAAAATTAATAAGTTGCAAGAATCCATAGAGAGACAACATGTAGAAATCCAAAAGATTAACAATAAAATAACAGAATTAGACAACACACTAGGAAGTCAGAGGAGCAGACTCGAGCAATTAGAATGCAGACTGGGACATCTGGAGGACCAGGGAATCAACACCAACATAGCTGAAAAAAAATCAGATAAAAGAATTAAAAAAAATGAAGAAACCCTAAGAATTATGTGGGACTCTATCAAGAAGGATAACCTGCGGGTGATTGGAGTCCCAGAACAGGGAGGGGGGACAGAAAACACAGAGAAAATAGTTGAAGAACTTCTGACAGAAAACTTCCCTGACATCATGAAAGACGAAAGGATATCTATCCAAGATGCTCATCGAACCCCATTTAAGATCGATCCAAAAAGAAAAACACCAAGACATATTATCATCAAACTCACCAAAACCAAAGATAAACAGAAAATTTTAAAAGCAGCCAGGGAGAAAAGAAAGGTTTCCTTCAAGGGAGAATCAATAAGAATATGTTCTGACTACTCAGCAGAAACCATGCAGGCAAGAAGGGAATGGGACGACATATACAGAACACTGAAGGAGAAGAACTGCCAACCAAGGATCATATATCCAGCAAAACTCTCTCTGAAATATGAAGGCGAAATTAAGATATTTACAGACAAACACAAGTTTAGAGAATTTGCAAAAACCAAACCAAAGCTACAAGAAATACTAAAGGATATTGTTTGGTCAGAGAACCAATAATATCAGATATCAGCACAACACAAGGTCACAAAACAGAACGTCCTGATATCAACTCCAATAGGGAAATCACAAAAACAAACAAATTAAGATTAATTAAAAAAAAATACACATAACAGGGAATCATGGAAGTCAATAGGTAAAAGATCACAATAATCAAAAAGAGGGACTAAATACAGGAGGCATTGATCTGCCATATGGAGAGTGATACAAGGCGATATAGAACAATACAAGTTAGGTTTTTACTTAGAAAAATAGGGGTATATAATGAGGTAACCACAAAAAGGTATAACAACTCTATAACTCAAGACAAAAACCAAGAAAAACGTAACGACTCAACTAACATAAAGTCAAACACTATGAAAGTGAGGATCTCACAATTTACTAAGAAAAACGCCTCAGCACAAAAAAGTATGTGGAAAAATGAAATTGTCAACAACACACATAAAAAGGCATCAAAATGACAGCACTAAAAACTTATTTATCTATAATTACCCTGAATGTAAATGGACTAAATGCACCAATAAAGAGACAGAGAGTCACAGACTGGATAAAGAAACACGATCCATCTATATGCTGCCTACAAGAGACACACCTTAGACTTAGAGACACAAACAAACTAAAACTCAAAGGATGGAAAAAAGTATATCAAGCAAACAATAAGCAAAAAAGAAGAGGAGTAGCAATATTAATTTCTGACAAAATAGACTTTAGACTTAAATCCACCACAAAGGATAAAGAAGGACACTATATAATGATAAAAGGGACAATTGACCAGGAAGACATAACCATATTAAATATTTACGCACCCAATGACAGGGCTGCAAGATATATAAATCAAATTTTAACAGAACTGAAAAGCGAGATAGATACCTCCACAATTATAGTAGGAGACTTCAACACACCCCTTTCGGAGAAGGACAGGACATCCAGTAAGAAGCTCAACAGAGACACGGAAGATCTAATTACAACAATCAACCAACTTGACCTCATTGACTTATACAGAACTCTCCACCCAACTACTGCAAAATATACTTTTTTTTCTAGCGCACATGGAACATTCTCTAGAATAGACCACATATTAGGTCATAAAACAAACCTTTGCAGAGTCCAAAACATCGAAATATTACAAAGCATCTTCTCAGACCACAAGGCAATAAAACTAGAGATCAATAACAGGAGAACGAGGGAAAAGAAATCAAATACTTGGAAAATGAACAATACCCTCCTGAAAAAAGACTGGGTTATAGAAGACATCAAGGAGGGAATAAGGAAATTCATAGACAGCAACGAGAATGAAAATACTTCCTATCAAAACCTCTGGGACACAGCAAAAGCAGTGCTCAGAGGTCAATTTATATCAATAAATGCACACATACAAAAAGAAGAAAGAGCCAAAATCAGAGAACTGTCCCTACAACTTGAACAAATAGAAAGTGAGCAACAAAAGAATCCATCAGGCACCAGAAGAAAACAAATAATAAAAATTAGAGCTGAACTAAATGAATTAGAGAACAGAAAAACAATTGAAAGAATTAACAAAGCCAAAAGCTGGTTCTTTGAAAAAATTAACAAAATTGATAAACCATTGGCTAGACTGACTAAAGAAATACAGGAAAGGAAACAAATAACCCGAATAAGAAATGAGAAGGACCACATCACAACAGAACCAAATGAAATTAAAAGAATCATTTCAGATTATTATGAAAAATTGTACTCTAACAAATTTGAAAACCTAGAAGAAATGGATGAATTCCTTGAAAAACACTACCTACCTAAACTAACACATTCAGAAGCAGAACAACTAAATAGACCCATAACAAAAAAAGAGATTGAAACGGTAATCAAAAAACTCCCAACAAAAAAAAAGTCCTGGCCCGGACGGCTTCACTGCAGAGTTCTACCAAATTTTCAGAGAAGAGTTAACACCACTACTACTAAAGGTATTCCAAAGCATAGAAAATGACGGAATACTACCCAACTCATTCTATGAAGCCACCATCTCCCTGATACCAAAACCAGGTAAAGACATTACAAAAAAAGAAAATTATAGACCTATATCCCTCATGAACATTGATGCAAAAATCCTCAACAAAATTCTAGCCAATAGAATCCAACAACACATCAAAAAAATAATTCACCCTGATCAAGTGGGATTTATACCAGGTATGCAAGGCTGGTTTAATATCAGAAAAACCATTAATGTAATCCATCACATAAATAAAACAAAAGACAAAAACCACATGATCTTATCAATTGATGCAGAAAAGGCATTTGACAAAGTCCAACACCCATTTATGATAAAAACTCTTACCAAAATAGGAATTGAAGGAAAATTCCTCAACATAATAAAGGGCATCTATGCAAAGCCAACAGCCAATATCACTCTAAATGGAGAGAACCTGAAAGCATTTCCCTTGAGAACGGGAACCAGACAAGGATGCCCTTTATCACCGCTCTTATTCAACATCGTGTTGGAAGTCTTAGCCAGGGCAATCAGGCTAGACAAAGAAATAAAAGGTATCCGGATTGGCAAGGAAGAAGTAAAGTTATCACTATTTGCAGATGACATGATTATATACACAGAAAACCCTAAGGAATCCTCCAGAAAACTACTGAAACTAATAGAAGAGTTTGGCAGAGTCTCAGGTTATAAAATAAACATACAAAAATCACTTGGATTCCTCTACATCAACAAAAAGAACACCGAAGAGGAAATAACCAAATCAATACCATTCACGGTAGCCCCCAAGAAGATAAGATACTTAGGAATAAATCTTACCAAGGATGTAAAAGACCTATACAAAGAAAACTACAAAGCTCTACTACAAGAAATTCAAAAGGACATACTTAAGTGGAAAAACATACCTTGCTCATGGATAGGAAGACTTAACATAGTAAAAATGTCTATTCTACCAAAAGCCATCTATACATTTAACGCACTTCCGATCCAAATTCCAATGTCATATTTTAAGGGGATAGAGAAACAAATCACCAATTTCATATGGAAGGGAAAAAAGCCCCGGATAAGCAAAGCACTACTGAAAAAGAAGAAGAAAGTGGGAGGCCTCACCTTACCTGACTTCAGAACCTATTATACAGCCACAGTAGTCAAAACAGCCTGGTATTGGTACAACAACAGACACATAGACCAATGGAACAGAATTGAGAACCCAGACATAGATCCATCCACGTATGAGCAGCTGATATTTGACAAAGGACCAGTGTCAATTAACTGGGGAAAAGACAGCCTTTTTAACAAATGGTGCTGGCATAACTGGATATCCATTTGCAAAAAAATGAAACAGGACCCATACCTCACACCATGCACAAAAACTAACTCCAAGTGGATCAAAGACCTAAACATAAAGACTAAAACGATAAAGATCATGGAAGAAAAAATTGGGACAACCCTAGGAGCCCTAATACAAGGTATAAACAGAATACAAAACATTACCAAAAATGATGAAGAGAAACCCGATAACTGGGAGCTCCTAAAAATCAAACACCTATGCTCATCTAAAGACTTCACCAAAAGAGTAAAAAGACCACCTACAGATTGGGAAAGAATTTTCAGCTATGACATCTCCGACCAGCGCCTGATCTCTAAAATCTACATGATTCTGTCAAAACTCAACCACAAAAAGACAAACAACCCAATCAAGAAGTGGGCAAAGGATATGAACACACATTTCTCTAAAGAAGATATTCAGGCAGCCAACAGATACATGAGAAAATGCTCTCGATCATTAGCCATTAGAGAAATGCAAATTAAAACTACGATGAGATTCCATCTCACACCAGCAAGGCTGGCATTAATCCAAAAAACACAAAATAATAAATGTTGGAGAGGCTGCGGAGAGATTGGAACTCTCATACACTGCTGGTGGGAATGTAAAATGGTACAACCACTTTGGAAATCTATCTGGCGTTATCTTAAACAGTTAGAAATAGAACTACCATACAACCCAGAAATCCCACTCCTCGGAATATACCCTAGAGATACAAGAGCCTTCATACAAACAGATATATGCACACCCATGTTTATTGCAGCTCTGTTTACAATAGCAAAAAGTTGGAAGCAACCAAGGTGTCCATCAACGGATGAATGGGTAAATAAATTGTGGTATATTCACACAATGGAATACTACGCATCGATAAAGAACAGTGACGAATCTCTGAAACATTTCATAACATGGAGGAACCTGGAAGGCATTATGCTGAGCGAAATGAGTCAGAGGCAAAAGGACAAATACTGTATAAGACCACTATTATAAGATCTTGAGAAATAGTAAACCTGAGAAGAACACATACTTTTGTGGTTACGAGGGGGGGAGGGAGGGAGGGTGGGAGAGGGTTTTTTTATTGATTAATCAGTAGATAAGAACTGCTTTAGGTGAAGGGAAAGACAACACTCAATACATGGAAGGTCAGCTCAATTGGACTGGACCAAAAGCAAAGAAGTTTCCAGGATAAAATGAATGCTTCAAAGCTCAGCGGAGCAAGCGCGGGGGTCTGGGGAACATGGTTTGCGGGGACTTCTAAGTCAATTGGCAAAATAATTCTATTATGAAATCATTCTGCATCCCACTTTGAAATGTGGCGTCTGGGGTCTTAAATGCTAACAAGCAGCCATCTAAGATGCAGCAATTGGTCTCAACCCACCTGGAGCAAAGGAAAATGAAGAACACCAAGCCCACATGACAACTAAGAGCCCAAGAGACAGAAAGGGCCACATGAACAAGAGACCTACATCATCCTGAGACCAGAAGAACTAGTTGGTGCCCGGCCACAATCGATGACTGCCCTGACAGGGAGCTCAGCAGAGGACCCCTGAGGGAGCAGGAGAGCAGTGGGATGCAGACCCCAAATTCTCATAAGAAGACCAAACTTAATGGTCTGACTGAGACTGGAGGAATCCCGGCGGCCATGCTCTCCAGACCTTCTGTTGACACAGGACAGGAACCATCCCTGAAGACAACTCATCAGACATGAAAGGGACTGGTCCGCGGGTGGGAGAGAGACGCTGATGAAGAGTGAGCTAATTATATCAGGTGTACACTTGAGATTGTGTTGGCAACTCTTGTCTGGAGGGGGGATGGGAGGATAGAGAGAGAGGGAAGCCGGCAAAATTGTCAAGAAAGGAGAGACTGAAAGGGCTGACTCAAGACGGGGAGAGTAAGTGGGAGTAGGGAGTGAGATGTATGTAAACTTATATGTGACAGACTGATTGGATTTGTAAACGTTCACTTGAAGCTTAATAAAAGTTATTATAAAAAAAAAAAAAATAATGTAGTATGACCAAGTGGGGTTTATACCAGAAAAAAAAAAAAAAAAAAAAGTGAGTTACCAAGCAGTGTCTTTAGGAAGTGGGACTGTGCTTCACATTTACCATTCTTCCTCTTATTTTGGTTCTCACTCAGGTAGCAGGCAAGCTCTCTTTGCTATCTGTATAACTGGGTGGCCCTAACCTTTTTTTTTTGAATTGCAGCTCCAAATGCCATTAAAATTCAAGTTTTTATTTATCTTAAATGCTGAACTTACAAAATTCAATGTACTTAATAAGTTGTGTATTTTAATCCTGGGAAACAGAAAAATCAAATGTTTTCATGTAGTTATACAGATTTTTCAATTATTTGAAATGAATGAAAAGTTGTAAGTCTGCAATGGGAACATCCGAGAGTGGAGGCCTGTGTTAAGATTTAGGAACCCTGTTCTTGCTAAGCAATTACACATTTTACCCTTACGTTTTTCTCATCGATGCACTTATGTAGGAAGTTACAGCTTCAGATACGATTTGTTTTAAAACACACACACATAATCACTCATTTCTACCATTGCTGGTTATTTTGCTTTTACTACTTCTCAGGTAAGGACAGGAAGCATGCATAATTTCACTTTTTGGACTTGTTTTTGCATGTAGTCCAGGAAAAAAATTTACAGTTTTATTTCTAAATCTTTCTAAAATAAAAAGTCACTGATTAATATATATATATATATACACATATGTATTCGAAAGCATTTAAATTTTGAACCTAAAATAAATTCTCTCCACTGGAGCCCTGGTTTCTTACTAATTTTTATATTTATTTAAACATGTCTATGTTCCTGCAAATTGAACTTTGTTTCTTCAGAGTTGTTGACCGCCTCCATGGGACCAGATGTTGGGGATCAAAAACATGAATAAATCCCCATTCCTTCCACCTGGTCAGAGAATGCACCTGTAAGAAGGGGCTTCCACACGCGCTGTGAGCACCGATGTTACTGTCCGGTGAAGCGTGACAATCAGAATCATTTTTGTCCGAAGCTTCAAATTTCCGTAGCCATTTGATATAATAGCAACACTCATTGAGTGCTCCGTGTGGTCTGCTACTGTTTCAAGTACTTCCCATGTTTGCAACCCTGTATTTTCACATCAGTAGGCTATTTCCTAAGCAAAAGCTGTGTGCGTGTGTGTATGTTGGCTTTCCAAGTCTTGTGGGCCAAGGCTTAATTTAATAAACAAAATCGGAAAACAGTATCATCCAAACAGTTTTCTAGAAATTTCATACATTCCCCTAAACCCTGAGTTCTCGCCTTGCTCAAGCAAAGACAGCCGGCAGGAGAGACTAGCAACTCAAATTAGAAGTGAATCATTTCTAAATAGCAATTTTTTTATTTTCGTGATAAATGAATTACTTCCAGAAGCAAAGTGGTAAATACAGAAATTTGGGGTACTGATTGTAAGAGATGCCTCGGTCTCTTTTTGCCCTCGCTCTTACACTGATTTCATGGTCCCCTCTTTGCTGGACAAGGTATTCAAGGGCCTCGGACGCACACCGTGAGCGGGGTGGACAGCGTCGGGGTACACACGTGGGCGGCCTCCTGCGCGCATGGGCCTGGGGTCGCCGGCAGGCACACCTGGGCCGCGCGTCCACGCCTGCGGATGGTTTTCGACGCGCCAGGCACCCGCTCGGCCGTCGTCCCCGTTCATGCTTTTGACAGCTGCGCGGCCGCCCGCGAGCGGCGAGGAAAGCGCCCCAGCCCGGCCCTGCGCCCCCCCTCCCCAGCACCCAGGGCGGGAGGCCCGACGGCGGCGACACGCTCGTGCCCGGCCGGCCGCAGCTCCGTAGGTGGCTGCGTTTCCGACTTCGCCCTCGCTGCACTCCGGGGGCTTGACGTGCAAACTTCGCCGGAGCGAGCGGAGAGGGAGGGACCGGCGAGGGGAGGCGGCGTCGGGAGGCGCCTCCGCTTAAGGGAGCCGGCCGGGCGCCGCCGCTCGGACGGACGCTCGAACGGAAGGAAGGAGCGGGGTAGCCGGGCCCGTCCTGGGGATGCGAGCGGCCTCAGGGTGGGCATCCCAGGGCCGGGGGCGCGTCTCAGGCTCCCGCCCGCTCTTCCGTGGTGGGACGCGGGCCCGGGGCGCGAGCAGCTCCGGACGCCGGCCTGCGCGCCCCGGGCCGGGACCCCGGGCGGAGGCGGGCGAGGGACCCGCGCCGCGGTGGCGGGCCCCGGGGTCCGGCCCCTGCCCCGAGGGCCGCCGGGCCCGAAACCGAAAGCGGGCCGGCGTCGCGGACTCTGCGCCCGGGCGGGGAGGCCGGGGTGCGCGCGCGGGCGGGGGCGGGGAGGCCGGGCTGTCAGCGCCCCGGGCCGCGGGCCGCGCGCCGGAACTCCGGCGCCTCCTTAAGGGCGGCCCCTGCTCGACTCGGTCCCCCTTTTTGTTACATTGTAGGAGCGGAAAGAATGTCGGAGCGGGCCGTGGATGACGTCAGGGGGGAGCTGCGCCGGGCGGCGGGCGGAGCGGGCGCCCGGCAGCCGCAGCCGCAGCCTCCGCAGAGGCCGCCGCCACGGCGCCCGCGGCCGGAGGACAGCGCCGCCTCCAGCTCGGCCGCTGCCGCCATGGCGACCGTCGGGGAGCGCAGGCCCCTGCCCAGTCCTGAAGCCCTGCTGGGACAGTCGTGGAATCTGTGGGTTGAGGCTTCCAAACTTCCTGGGACGGACGGTGAGTGTCCACGCCCTCCTCTCCCCCCCCCCGCCCCCGCCTCCCTCCCGGTCCTGAGCTCTCCTCCCTTCCCCCGCCCGTCCCCTGCCCGCCCACTTGGGGGTCAGCGACGCTGTCGCCCCTGGGGAACGCTGAGGTGCCCCCACCTACCCCGTGTGTGCGTGAGGTGCGTCACACTCCGGCCACTGACCAGCCTCTATCTTCCTCCTGTGTGTGTGTGTGTGTCTCCTAGGGACGGAACTGGACGAAAGTTTCAAGGAGTTTGGGAAAAACCGTGAAGTCATGGGTCTCTGTCGGGAAGGTGAGTCCAGCCCCCCTGATGGAGTTTCTGCAGGTCCTGGGGAAGTTATCCTGCCGCCTGCCTCAGGGCCTGAAACTTCAGCCCACCTCACCACTCCTTCCCCCAGCGAGGATGCTGCCCAAGGAGGAAGGAGGGGAAGGGGCAGATCGTTTGGAAAATCTGGCTTCGGGGACTTCCTTAATGGGGAGCGACCTGGCGCCCTTGAGTGGGGGCCAGTGAGGTGCAGCATGAGTGGCGAGTGATAGGTAGCCAGCTCGCAGGACTGCAGACTTCCTTCCATCGCTGCGTGCTGAGCGCGAGTTTAACCCAGATCCCATCAGGTCTGACCCTCTTAAGGAGACGCGCAAGCGGAGGAAAGAATTCTCAGCTTTAGCAAGCATTTCTACAGCTGCTTAGGGGGATGCCCTGGAAAGAAACCATGTCACCTGAAAATTTCTGCTGCGATCAAAATGGATTTTCAACGTAGAGAAAGGTGGCGCTGTACCTGGGCCTTCTGTGAGATTTAAGTCATAGAGTTTAGGATGCTACAAAGTGAGTGTTACAGCCCAGGAGAAGTTGGTCACCTTTTGCTTGCTTGTTTTTGTTAGTGGGGGAGCTGCCAAGTTCAGAAAAGAAAAGGCCAGAATTTATAGGGTGAAACATGCCTTTAGTGCCTGTAGGAGTTAGAATCTAGTTATTTGTCAGTTCTTGATAAAACTGTTTGGTAAAAGGATACTCTAGGGAAATATCTGTAGCTGAAGGCATGACTCCAAATGGAAGTCAGATCAGGCACCTAGAAACTGTAAGACGTTGCCTTAAGATTTTCTTTGAATACTCTGTGTGTGCTGTCTATTACCAGCTCCAGGCCTGGGCACACTGGTCAGAAAAGACTTCTTGAGTACAGTCCACCTGTTCAGGTTCGGTTTTAAGTTTGAGTGGTAGTGAGGACAAGGCATTGAGTGAGATTGGTTTTCAAAGTACTGAGTTTATATTCCCTGGTGCAGTGTTGTTTCTCACCCGTAGCCGTTTATTTTGGCAGAGTTACTGCCCAGGGCTCAAGAATAGGGAGAACTTTGGCTCCTGGCACCTTCCGAAGCCAGAGTTGGCCCGTTGTTAGTCTTGCTTCACGTTTGTCTTCACGCTCCTAGTCTTTGTTCTCTCAATTGGCCACTTGTTGGGACTGTGAAGAAGAGTAATACCAGTGGCAGTTGGAAGAGAGCTTCCAGTTGGATTAGATTATAGAGCAAATTAGTTGATTTTGAAAATGAGGATTGCTGTCTGAGCCGAGCGAAGAGAGGGAAGGCGTAGGACTTGCTGGCGATGTTGCAATAGGAAAAATCAGTTGTTCGTCCGGTTTTAGAGTTGAATTGGCAGGCCGCCTGGGCTTAGAAAATTAAAATCACTAGGTGGTAGCTCTCATAGGAGCAGTTGGAATAGAGTTTTAGCAGACTGGACCCGCACTTGTTCATAGTTTTCATTCTCTGGGTGTGGATACCTTTCTCATAAAAGGTTCCTAAATCTGTGGGAAAACAGAGTGCTAATTATCAGCAACTTGGTCTGGACTGAAACCCAAACAAATGTAGTGGCTTAGATCTAGTTTTTCTGTGTTATTTTTTGCTGTGACTTTCATTCATCAGCAGATTTCCCATACAGGCACAAGACTTTCTAACTAGGGTCCTGGATCTAGTTGTCCTGCTTCTGACCTACCAGATTATTAGTCTTTTTTAAACCAAAAGAGAAAATGAAACCCTTTGCCGTTGAGTGGATTCTGACTTACAGTGACCCTATGTGAAAGAGTTAAACTGCCCCATAGGGTTTCCAGGAAGCAGCTGGTGGATTCAAACTGCCAACCTTTTAGTTAGCAGCTGCAGCCCTTAACCACTGCGCCACCAGGGCTCCAGTGGCTCCAGTCTTCATTAGAGGTGTCTTTTTTAGGATGCTGTAGCCTAGTAGCTTCCTAATTTTTTTTTTTCTTTTGTAGCTACTAGGCTGGTTGGAGTGCACACATGCCTGTTCCAAGTAAAGTTTTAAATTCAGTCAGTTCTTGATTTGCTTGTGACTTGGTGGATTCTCTGGGCATTTTAAGAATCCACTCTAAGCGCTCACGCAGAGGGTCTTTGTGCTCTCCTAGCATTATGGCTGCTTAAGGAATGAAAGCACATTTTAATATTACAAAAAAAAAATTACTAGGTAGTGACATCCCATTGTTTTTGGTTCACATTATCTCCTACCAAGAAAAGGCGTTTTGGAGTCTTGTATATATGATCTCAGACAAAATATAGATGGAGTCCCTGGGTGGTGCACTTGGCTGCTAACTCAAAGGTTGGAGGTTTGAATCTACCCAGAGGCACCTCAGGAGAAAGGCCTGGCAATCTGCTTCTGAAAAATAAGTCTTTGCAAACCCTGTGGAGCATGGTTGTGCTCTGACACACATGGGGTCGCCATGAGTCGAAATCGACTCCATGACAACTGGGTGATTTTTCTTTTTTCTTCTTTTAGCACAGGATGGCTAATTAGGATAAAATTTCAGTAATATTTCAGAAGTCCACCTAATTTTTGTTTCTCTGCATTCTCATATTTTAAAAGCCTTGTTTGTTTTGTTCTATAACTTGACAGCACAGTTGATTTTGGTGGAAAAAGATAATACATTTTGATTATTTTTTAAATGACAGAACTCTTTTAGAAGAAAAAAAAATTTTTTTTTCCCAAGGGTGATTTGTGAAATTCTGGATTTAACAAAATTACGTTTAGACTGAATTAAGCGATGTGAATAACTGATTAAGGTTTCCATGTTAGTGTCTGAGCATAAAGAGAGCCATAAGGAATCAAAACACTAAGCACCTTACTTTCACAGTGAATTAAACATACAAAAAAAAATTTTTTTGTATGTTTAATTCACTGTGAAAGTAAGGTGCTTTATTTATTTATTTTTTTTACCCAATGATTAACAGCTACGGCTGCTAACCAAAAGCTTGGCAGTTCGAATCCTAAGGGACAGTTCTGCTTTGTCCTGTAGGGTCACTGTGAGTCGGAGTCGATTGGGGTTTTTGTTTTACACACACACATAGTTTCATTGTGGGATTGTAGGAGTTGACAGTGGAATTGGACAAACGACATTCTCTTTGGGAAGCCATCCCTGACTTAAGTCCACCTGTTGTACAATATCAAAGTATTCTTCCTTTCTCCAGGTGCTCTACTTACCATTGGAAATTTTGTATTACGTGGTGGCTCCTTCATCGGAGTAAGCGCTCTGAGGGCAGGAGCTTTGTGTGTTGAGGTATATACAGCTACTGCACACGGTTTGTGTTCAGCACATACTTGTTCAAAATGAATGAATGGGACTACTATGAAGATTGAATCGAGTCACTCCAGGGTGAATGGTTCAAATGACCAGCTTTCCATTGTATTGTGACTGTGAGACAGCTGGTACCCCTTCTGTGGGGGTGTGTACTTCACGGACCTGGGAGGGCAAGAGACTGTCTCTCAGTGCTTCCTGTTGCTCTGCTTGAGTGTAGCTTTCCGTTTACACTTTGCAGAAAGAGTGAAGACAGGACACCACCACCTCTCTTATCACTGATATTTGGGCAAGGGAGTTGGATGGCGACCTAGGGAGATTAAAAAAAAAAAAGGGAGATAGCCGCACTTAAATTTAACAGAGTTGAGTCAAAGGCAAGATGGAGAAGAGGTTGGTTGGCAGCTGTAGGCAGCTAGGTAAAAAGAAAGACAGACTAGAGAGGAAACTCTGGTGGCGTAGTGGTTAAGAACTATAGCTGCTAACCAAAAGGTCGGCAGTGCGAATTCTCCTGGCACTCCTTGGTAACCCAGTGGGGCAGTTCTGCTCTGGCCTGTAGGGTCACTATGAGCTGGAATTGACATGACGGCAGTGGGTTTGGTTTTTTGGTTTAGAGAGGTGGGCAGCCTCGACCAGCACGGACTGAGTCAGCATAACAATAGCACTTTCTTCTTGCCTGGTTGGGGGTGGAGGGGTTCTTCATAGGCGGTTAACTGAAATCAAATAGGTATTTGTGTAAAGTACTTGTCAGAGGCACTGCATTATAAACCTAAAAGCCTCTCTCTGAAGTGGGGAGCGTTTTCTCTAGGGTTTCTCTTACCTGTTTTCCCCCTTTTTCCTAGGGACAATTTGAAACACATAAAAGTAGAGAAAGTATTTTAACGAGCCTCCCTGAGTCCGTTTCCCAAGTCATGGCCCAATCTTGTTTCATCTCTTCCCCCCTCCCCACACTGAATAATTGTGAAGCAAATCTCAGATATCATATCTTTTTTTTTTTTAATGCATGTGTGAACTTGAGCTTGTTTCCTGCAAAATGGAGCCCTTGCGTGTACAGCTCTTTGTTTTGAGGCACGCCAGGCTGCCATTTCTGATCCATGGGTGTGTAAGGGCTCTGGCAGGTGACCCCGCTTGTCGTCTGCTTACATCTTAAGCGGGGAGCAAACTAAGCCTCGGACAGGAACCAGTGAGACCTAGGTGTCAGAGTGCATCAGAAACATCTGGAGTGCTTGTTGACCATGAACCCACCTTTAAGGAGCTCTCAGGTGATTGGGTAGCAGGTGGTCAGTGCTGCAGTGACGATGGGCAGCGTCCTTGCAGACAGTTCCTGTGTGTAACTCCCTGCTAGTAAGTTCTGCACTAACCCTTGGGTGAAGGAGCCCTGGTGTCCCAGGTAGACACTCCAGCAACAGAAATCCTCCCCCCGTAGCGTGTTAGATATCCTAAGGCGCACTGCAGCCCCTGGGCTAAATCCTGCCTGGAGCCTAGCTAAGAATGGTTTTCATATTGTTAAACAGTGGAAATAGAAACTCAAAACAAGATTTCCTGACACATGAAAATTACATGAAATTCGAATGTCGGTATCCGTAAATAAAGTTTTATTGGAACGCAGCCATGCCCATTCATTAACTTTGTATGGCTGCTTTCTTGATACACTGAGCATCAGTGCTGAGCAGGTATGACAGGGACCGTACAGCCCCCTCAGCTTACATTATTGACTGTCCCACTCTTCACAGGAGAGCGTTTGCCAGCCCTGTTCCAATGAGTTCTCTGGTTGATGAAAGGAAACCGGCTCTGCAGAATGTGATTCGAGTTCTTTTTGAACTTTCTGTTTTGAGGGGGAGAGTATTCAAAATTGTAAAATCCAATATTTTTAAACCAATGTTTATTCAATACTAAAGAAGTATGCTGAGATACAAGGAAATACGTGGAGTAAGAAAGTTCCTGTGCTTGTCCGTCTTTGTCACTCACTTCTACTTTTCTGGGGCATACACCTGTTTTATCTATCTCTGTACCTATATGTGTATACATATGGTGCTGTTGAGGTGATTCTGATTTGTAGCAACCCTGTATACAACAGAACAAAACACTGCCTGGCCCTGTACCCTCCTCACAATTGTTATTATGCTTGAGCCCATTGTGTGCAGCCACTGTGTCAGTCCATCTCGTTGAGGACCTTCCTCTTTTTCGCCGACCCTCTGCTCTGCCAAGCATTATGTCCTTCTCCAGGGACTTATCCCTCCTGATAACATGTCCAAAGTATGTGAAACGAAGTCTCACTATCCTTGCTTCCAAGGAGCATTTTGGCTGTACTTCTTCCAAGACAGATTTGTTCATTCTTCTCGTGGTCCATGGTACGTACATTCAGTATTCTCCACCAACACCATAATTCAAAGACGTTAATTCTTTTTCAGTTTTCCTTATTCATTGTCCAGCTTTCACATGCATATGATGCGATTGAAAATACCGTGGCTTGGGTCAGGGGCACCTTAGTCTTCAAGGTGACATCTTTGCTTTTTAACACTTTAAAGAGGTCCTTTACAGCAGATTGGCCCAGTGCAGTGTGTCTTTTGATTTCTTGACTGCTGCTTCCATGGGTGTTGATTGTGGATCCAAGTAAAATGAAATCCTTGACAACTTCAGTCTTTTCTCCATTCATCATGATATTGCTCACTGGTCCAGTTGTGAGGATTTTTGTTTTCTTTGTGTTGGGGTGCAATCCATACAGAAGGCTGTGGTCTTTGATCTTCATCAGTAGGTGCTTCAAGTTCTTTTCACTTTCAGCACGCAAGGCTGTGTCATCTGCACAAGAGTAGTTTGAATACAGAGCATCAACAGAATGTTTCTTGTCTTAGCTTCCAAGAGCCTTAGACTGTGAGGGTGGTACTTGGGTCCTGTTAAGCCCGTGTGGCTTGTAAATTTTCTGGAGAAAGAGGCTGTGTAGGTCTTCCGTGGGTTTTCAGAAGGGTGTCTGACTCCGTTTCCTTGGAATCCCTGACATCAGGCTGGCCTAGAGAAGTAGAAGCCCTTTTGGAGGACTTGGGGATTATAGGGACGATTCTCCAGGAAACAGATCTGCGTTTTGATTGAAGAAGGGAGCATTTCCGTGTTCTTCGACCCCACGTCTTTAAGGTTTTGTGCTTTCCCAGCACAATCCACGCTGGATTCTGGAGCCCAAGGCTTCATAGCAAGTGGAAACCATCACGTGTTTCTGCAGTAAGGTGGGCTTCCCACGCGTCTGTGTTTACAGTCTTCAGTGGTTCTTGTAAACTCTGATCTTGGCTTGAAGCGTGAGGAATTCATGCATCCTTCTGGAGTGTGACCTACATGTTGTTAAGTAGTCTCCTTTCTTCCTTATAAGGACATCCTCTTTCTGACGTCCACATCACACGATGCCTGTGAGAATGTGGGCAGCTCAAGTTCCATAGCACGTTTACTGTGTGCTGGCATGTGCTTTACCGTACATAATCTTCACAGCATCCCTGTGCTGTGGGTGTCACCATTATCCCCATTTTACAGCTGAAGAAACTGAGTCTTAGAGAAGTCAGGTAACTTGCAGTATCACAGAGCTTTTGGGATCTGTAACTGAGATCTGCCTAACTCCGCTATCCACGCGCTTACCTGTTCCAGAGTGAGCACCTGCGTTTCATGAGCCTGGGCAGGTCTCGTAGGTTCCCTGACAGTATCTGGGCTGAAATACTGATCTTGAAAAAAAAATAATTTAAAATCATGACATCAGAGCCTTTTCCTAGCTGTGCGTTGTAAGTGTCTGTATGTCGTATGTCACAGTTCTTTTTATAACACCTTTTCTTTGGTGGGGGGTGAGGGGTGTGTGTGGTTTACATTAGAAGTAATTGGCTTTAAAAAATGATTACTTGAAAGCTAAGGTTCCAGCAGATAGCAAACACAATCGTCTGGGATTTATGCCTGCAAAAAGGAAAAAAAAATCCTTTAAAAAGGGAGAGGTGAAATTTCACTATTTAAATAGCATTTCACTGTAAGATTGCTTTTAATCACATTGATATTCAAAGTTTATGGCAGTATTTCTAATAAATGTGCCCGTCTGATTGTTAAAGTATTTTTTGATTGAAGTTCTAAGGAGAGGAGGAAGCCTGTTAGTAGACCTAACAGTTGGGGTTGCTGTACCTGAGAGAGAAAGGCAAAGGATTACGTTTACATTCATCTTATCCAGCAGGGATGGCTGTAAGTGAGCAAAAGGAGAAGAATGGTTTTCACATTTCAGCCACTCGGAACATAAAACCAGATTGTGTTCTTGTTCTGCTTGTAGTAAAGACCCTGTTAACATGAAATCTTATATGTAAGTATGTGCCAAGGACAAAGTAGTAGTTCATTATCCATTAAATTTATAATCTTAAAACAGAAAAAGTATTCCCCTCCCAGGCTGTACAGATATTTTCCGTAATCTTGAACGCCAGTAATGCTTAGGAAGGAGAGAGTGCTTTTAACCAGTGGTTTCTAGGCTTTGGTGTTTCAAACCAGAAAGTTTCTAAAATAATTCGGGGGTAACAGACTTAGGGTTGCCAGCATTTTCATCCACTCATTTCATTTACCTGTCATCGTAAAGGTATGAAGGACATTGTCTTGGAATAAAAGATAGTCCCTTAAATTTGAAAAAAAGTTTAACTTAGGAAAGGCTCATTGCATTGTCCTTATCCTTAGTTCGTTGTGAACTTCTGTGAGACTACTGTCTGTTTTGGTGTTTGAGAACCACTTTTTTAAGTCATTGTTTCCCAAAGTGTGTTCCGCGGTGCTGCTTCTGTGGGCCATTAGTGGGTGTTGTGCAGAAGAGGGGCTCCATATGGTAAGTGGATAAGGCAGCTTTAAGCAGAAGCAGTATTGGGAACTCCAGTTCTGGAGTTAAATAAACTGGTTTCACAGTTCAGCTTGAGTAGGTGAGTGACTTGAGGAAAATTATATAGCTTTTCCAAGCCTAAGTTGACTTACCTGTAAAATGGAAGTAGGGGTAGTACTTCATAGCAGTTGGGAGGATTAAGAGATACAAGGCAGCAGACCCCAAATTCTCATAAAAAGACCAGACTTAATGGTCTGACTGAGACTAGAAGAATCCTGGCGGTCATGGTCCCCAAACCTTCTGTTGGCCCAGGACAGGAACCATTCTCCAAGACAACTCATCAGACATGGAAGGGACTGGAAAACGGGTTGGAGAGAGATGCTGATGAAGAGTGAGCTACTGGTATCAGGTGGACGCTTGAGACTGTGTGGGCATCTCCTGTCCTGAGGGGAGATGGGAGGGTAGAGAGGGTTAGAAACTGGCAAAACGGTCACGAAACGAGAGACCGGAAGGAGGGAGCGGGCTGACTCATTAGGGGGAGAGTAAATGGGAGTGTGCGTATATAAGCTTATATGTGGCAGACTGACTTGATTTGTAAACTTTCGCTTAAAGCACAATAAAAATTATTTTTTTTAAAAAAAGAGATACAAGGCAGGTTAACACCTTGTACAGTGTTTAGCTGAGTAACTGTTCAATAAATGTTAGCTACTAATTTTATTATTTTTATCCATGATGAAAATGCAGTGTTGTGAGCATGCTGTTAACCAGGTGGGCAGCTGAGACTCTCAGGGGAGAGGCAGAAGGGAAATGATAGGCAGTGAGAGGAAAGCTCGGCATGTTCAAGACAGCAGAGTGTAGCAGATGACCCCAATTTTAAACCCTTTTTGGACTCCACTAAAAATGAGAAGCAGACGTTGACATTTCTTCATTCTTTCTTCGGTCATCTCTTCCGAGTTGGAGAGAGAAGCTCAGTGCTGACCCCCTGTGTGCAGAACAGCCCTCACTCCTCATTTGGAGCCTGTAGCTTGTATTTCTCTAAACGACTTCTCGTAATGCTTTTCAGACCCCATTTTTTCTGTGTAAGAAAGGTAGAAGACAGCTAACAGAATGAAGTTGTCCGCGCTGAGTTGGGAAGTGGATCAGGCAGATGTACGAGGCTCCTACTTAGGTGACTTTGAGTATGTGTGGTAGTCGTCACATGGGGCTTTAGAATTTATAACATTGTCTTTTTAATTCTTGAAAATTTCCTGTTTAATTTGAAGTAGTTCTCTAAGTTACCTAGTTCTCATTGGAAACTATAAGGACAGATTTGTTTTAATGGAAAAATATTATAGAAATTAATATGCGTTCATTTCAATGATGATAATGCAAGTGTAGAGCACGAAAGTCATCATTCTCTGTAATCTACTCTGGCCAATTTTACATCTTCAATTACAGGCTTTGGACTTAGGGCAATTGCTCCTTGGTCAAGGATTCCCATATAGCTACTTTGGGCACTTATTGACAGGCAGGACTGGAATTTCCTGGCCTGGTCCTTTCACTTCCTGACAAGGTGTAGACCCTGCCCTTTGGCAGGCCTCAGGATGTTTTATCCAGTGTGGTTCTTGTCTTGAGAATCCTCTGGCCATTCTGCCTTAACTTCATTCATTCCGCTCTTATCCCACAAATGTTTGACAGGTGTGTTCCCTTTGCCTCATGCTAGGCTAGAGTTGGATGATACAACAGTCAGCAGGGTGAGAAGGCACGACCCTAACCCCAAAGTCAGGTAGTTGGTCAGCAAATATGTATGGTTGTTGTTAGGTGCTGTAGAGTTGGTTCTGACTCATAGCAACTCTTGTACAACAGAATGAAACACTGCCCTGTCCTGTGCCATCCTCACAGGCATTGTTGTGCTAGAGCGCATTCTTGCAGCCATCGTGTCAGTCCATCTTGTAGAGGGTCTTCCTCTTTTTTTCTGACCCCCTACTAATAATGATGTCCTTCTCCAGGGACTGGTCTTTCCTGATATAAATATGTGGACTTAACCATTGAGTGCCAGGTTCTCTGATGGGTGCCAGACAGACAGTGAAACAATCAGAGAGAGCCCTCGCTCTCTGGTGAAACAAGATACAGTTAATACACAGATGTTATAAAGGGCTCTTAGGTCCTAAAATGTCAATGAAGTAGACTAATGAGCTGGGCGTGTAGGGGGTTTCTAGCTAACATGGTCCAAGAAGGCTTTTCTGAGGATTTAACATTTGAGCTTAGAGTTGAACGATGAGAAGCAGCAGCAACTGGAACATCTGAGAGGGGAGGAAGAGTGTTTCAAGCAGAAGAAAAAGGAAGTACACGGGCCTTGGGATGGGAGTGGAGAAGAGTGGAGCGAAATGATGCTCACACAGAGGCCAAGGTGAGGAGTTGGGGCTTGTTGTAATGGGAAGGTACTGGAGGTCTCGAGCAGGGGAGTGGTGTGAGCTAACTCCTGCTGTGTACAGACCAGTGGCTGCCTCAGGCTGGCCGACCACATGAAAGGTGGTGGTGGCTCAGACTCTCGTGATAACAGCAGCCATGCCGAGAAGCTGTCCGGTTTAGGACATGTTTGGAAGGTAGAATTGACAGGATTTAGTAAAAAATTGGATGTGTGGTGAAAGAGAAAGATAAGAATTGGGATCTGGAGCTTGAGGAACGGAGTGGTGCCCTTCAGCGAGACGAGGAATGGTGGAGACTGGAGAGGTGGGTCAGGAGCTGTTTTTATACTTGTGGGCAATCTCTTGCAGCTGTGATGCTGCCAACTGAATGTGCAGTTTGGGGCTTGGTGGAGCAGCCTGGGCAGGAGGCAGTAGGTGAATCTGTGATATCAGTGTACGAGGGGTACTGAAAGCCGTGGGACTGAGTTCCCCTAAGGTGTGTCAGTAAATAAGAAAAGAGGGCCAGGAACTGATCCTGGTGTTACGGCATGTTCAGAGGGCTGGCGGTAAGGAGGAACCTGCATGCAGGAGGTGAGGAATCTGGTGAGATGGGAGGAGAACCAAGTGAGTGTGGAATCCAAGAAGAGAAAATGCTTTTAAGGTGAAGTGATGCCTGTGTCAGATGCTGCTGTGAAGTAGAGCAAAGTGAGGCCAGACAATTGATTTCTGGCTTTGAAGTGTGGAGGTCATTGATGACCTTACTCAGGGTTGTCGGGGAGGCAGAGCCTGGTTGGAGGGGCTGTAAGAATGGGAGCTGAGCCGTGGGGAGGGTCAGTATGGACAGCTCTTTAAGGGGGTTTGCTTTGAAAGGGAATGGAGAAATGAGGCAGTAGCAGGACAAACGTGGGATAAAGGGAATAAAAGGGAGATTTTAAAACGTTTTTTTATAGTATTAGGACATGTTTGTCTGCTACTGGGAGTAATTCAGGAGTGAGGGAAATATTGAAGACATGAGAAAAAGGGATAGTCACAAGGATAATACCTTGAGCTGGCAAACGGGGATGGAACCCAGAGCCCAGGTGGACAGGTTGGTCTTGGATAGAATTGAAGACTTTGTTCCCCTGTAACAAGAGGAAATGTGTGTGGAGTCAGTTACAGGTGGGGACTTGGGATTGTGGGATGATAAGGTAGTCTGTTCTGTCACTTCTGTGAAGGAAGAGGGAATTCGGGAGGTCATCAGTGGAGAGTAGGTAGGAGTAAGGATTTTGTCGTCTTCTCAGAGTATCTAGACAAGGAGATAACCAGGTAAACAGGCAACTGTGCATCCTCTAGAGAGCTCTCAGCACATGTAGAAGAAAACCCAAACTCCCCTGGGAGGTCCCCAGTCGGTGGAGTGTGAGTCCAGAAAATCAGGAATTGCAACAACTCGAGATGGAGTGATGAGAGCACTGGGAGGGGATGGGGGAAGGTGAGGAGGCTTCATGGAGGAGGCGAAGGGGAGAGTTGGAGCTTCTGCTGAGCCTGGAAGGATAAGCCAGTCAGTCTCATGGGGGAGCAGCTTCTGAGGTGGGGCATCGCTGTGGGATACCCTGGAAGTCGCTGCAGCCTTGGGAGGTGAGTAGTGGAGAGCGAGAGATGGGGCAGGAAGCGAGTCATCCGGAAAAGAACTTCCGGAAAAGAACTTTGTGCTTTGCCCAGAGTGGGGGCCAAGTGGGCAGAGAGAGGGGAGGGATCTGAAGGACTCTTTTGGGGGATGATATGATGGCATTTGTGCTTTTGAAAGATCACCATGATTATTGTTGTTATTGTCTTTTCCAACTCATAGTGACCCTAAGTACAACAGAACCAAACTACCCGGTCCTGCGCCATCCTCATAACCATTGCTGTGTTTGAGCTCATTGTTGCAGCCACTGTGTCGATCCATCTCATTGAGGGTCTTCCTCACTGACCCTCTGCTTTACCAAGTATGATGTCCTTCTCTGGGGACTGGTCCCCCCGATAGTATGTCCAAAGTGTGTGAGACATAGTCTCACTTCTAAGGAGCGTTCTGGCTGTACATCTTCCAAGACAGATTTCCTTGTTCTTTTGACAGTCCATGGCATATTTGGTATTCTTCACCAACACCATAATTCAAAGGCACAAATTGTTCTTCTCTATTCCTCATACATTGTCCAGCCTTCACGTGCATATGAACAAATTGAAAATACCACGGCATGAGTCAGGCACACCTTAGTCCTCCAAGTGACATATTTGCTTTTTAACACCTTAAAGAAGTCCCTTGCAGCAGATTTGCCCAGCGAAATACGTCATTTGATTTCTTGATTGCCGCTTCCATGGATGTTGATTGTGGATCCAAGTAAAGTGAAATCCTTGGCAACTTCAATTGTTGCTTATTGGTCCAGTTGTAAGGAATTTTTTTTTTTTTTTTATGTTGAGGTGTAATCCATACTGAAGGCTGTGGTCTTTGATCTTCATTAGTAAGTGCTTTAAGTCCTCTTCACTTTCAGCTAGCAAGGTTGTGTCATCTGCATATCGCAGGTTGTTAAGGAGTCTTCCTCCAATCCTGATGCCATGTTTTTCTTCACATAGTCCAGCTTCATTGATTACTTGCTCAGCACACAGATTGAATAAGTATGATGAAAGGATACAATCCTGACATATACCTTTCTTGTTTTTAAAGCACACAGTATCCCTTTGTTCTGTTGGAATGACTGCCTCTTGGCCTATGTACAGGGTCCTCATGGGTACAATTAAGTGTTCTGGAATTCTCATTCTTTGCAATTTTATCCATAATATGTAATAATCCACACAGTTGAATGCCTTTGCATAGTTAGTAAAACACAGGTGAACATCTTCCTGGTATTCTCTGCTTTCAACCGGGATCCATGTGATAATCCCTGGATCTACTTCCTCTTGTGAATCCGGGGCTTGAATTTCTGTCGAGGTACTGCTGCAACAGTTTTGAATTATCTTCAGCAAAAATTTACTTGCATGTGATATTAACAATATTGTTTGATAGTTTTCACATTCTGTTGGATCACTTTTCTTTAGAATGGACACAAATATGGATCTCTTTCAGTTGGTTGGCTAGGTAGCTGTCTTCCAAATTTCTTGGCATAGACGAGTGAGCGCTTTCAGCATTGCATCCATTTTGGAAACATTTCAATTGGTATGCCGTCAATTCCTGGAACCTTGTTTTTTACCAGTGCCTTCAGTGCATCTTCAACTTCTTCCTTCCATATCTTCAGTTTTTGATCATATGCTACCTCCTGAAATGGCTGAATGTTGACCAGTTCTTTTTGGTATGCGGTGACTGTGTATTCCTTCCGTCTTGCCTGATGCATCCTGTGCCTTTCAATATCTTGCCCATAGAATCCTTCAGAATTGCACCTTGAGGCTTGAATTTTTCCTTCAGTTCTTTCAGCTTCAGAAATGCCGAGCATGTTCTTCTCTTTTGGTTTTCTACCTCCAGGTCTTTGCACATGTCATTATAATACTTTGTCTTCTTAAGCCACCCTTTGAAATCTTCTGTTCAGCTCTTTTACTTCATCATGTCTTCCTTTTGCTTTAGGTACTCTACATTCAGGAGCAAGTTTCAGAGTCCCTTCTGACATCCCTTTTGGTCTTTTCTTCCTTTCCTGTCTTTTTGATGACCTTTTGCTTTCTTGATGTCATCCCACAACTCATCTGGTTTTTGGTCATTAGTGTTTCAATGCATTGAATCTGTTCTTGAGATGGTCTCTGAATTCATGTGGGGTATACTCAAGGTCATACTTTGGCTCTCGTGGACTAGTTCTAATTTTCTTCAGCTTCAACTTGAACTTACATATAGGAGCACTGGTGATCTCTTCCATAGTCAGTCCCTGGCCTTGCTCTGACTGATTATATTGAGCTTCTCCATCATCTCTTTCTACAAATGTAATTGATTTGATTCCTGTGTATTCCATCTGGTGAGGTCCACTTGTATAGTTACCATTTATGTTGTTGAAAAAAGGTATTTCCAGTGAATAAGTCAGTGCTCTGGCGTAATTACGTTAAGCAATTTCAAGCATCGTTTTCTATCACGAAGGCCATATTTTCCAACTACCGATCCTTTTTCGTTGTTTCCACGTTTGACATTTCAATCATCAGTAATTATCAGTGCATCTTGATTGCATGTTTGATCAATTTCAGACTGCAGAAGTTGGTAAAATTCTTCAATTTCTTCATCTTTGGCCTTAGTGGTTGGTGTGTAAATTTGAGTAATAGTCATATTAACTAGTCTTCCTTGTAGGCCTGTGGATATTATCCAATCACTGACAGTGTCATACTTCAGGATAGATCTTGGAAATGTTATTTTTGTTGATGACACGATTCCTCTTCAGTTTGTCATTTCTGGCACAGTAGACTGTATGATTGTCCGATTCAAAATGGCCTATTCCATTATGCCTAGGATATGGCTAATTTCTAGAATATTGATCTTTACGTGTTCCATTTCATTTTTGACTTCTAATTTCCCTAAATTCATACTTTGTGCATTCCATGTTCTAATTATTCATGGATGTTTGCGGCTGTTCCTTCTCGTTTTGAGTCATGCCACATCAGCAAAGGAAGGACCCAAAAGCTTGACTCCATCCACATCATTTAAGGTCGACTCTACTTTGAGGAGGCACCTGTTCCCCAGTCATCCTCTGAGTGCCTTCCAACCTGAGGGGGACTCATCTTCTGACACTATATCAGACGATGTTCCATTGCTATTCATAAGGTTTTCACTGGTCAGATTTTTTAGAAGTCGTCTGCTAGGTCCCTCTTCCTAGTCTGTCTTATTCTGGAAGCTCCACCATGGTGGTAGCAGTGTGGTAATTGATGGTTAAAGTAGAAATTAGAGACCAGGTGGATATGTAGCCTACTTCCTTAACATGAAATCCCTGAGCTTCTAGGTAGTGAATGATATACTGACCAAGTGAGGTTTTAAAATGTATTCATGAAATATAAAATGGGTTGTTTCTCCCTGATAAATCCTCTATTGGTTTCTGTGTTTGTAATCATTCATTGGTTTATTCAGTGTTTATTTATTGAGCGCCTGTTTTGCTCATTCATTCATTGATTTATTCAGCATGTACTCATTGAGCACCTATCTTGCTCTAGTCCACACCTGTCTAGTAGCCATCACCTACTGCTCTTCTCCTTATCAGTAATGCAGCAGTGAACAGAACTGCCCTCACCGAGCTGTATTAGTGGGGGAGACAGGCAATAAGCAACAGAAAAGTTAAATATTTAAACACTAAGAAAAACTCCATTGCCATTGAGTTGATTCTGACTCATAGCGACAGTATAGGACAGAGTAGAACTGCCCCATAGGGTTTCCAAGGAGCCGCTGGCAGATTCGAACATCTGACCTTCTGGCTAGCAGCCAAACACTTAACCACTGCACCACCAGGGCCCAATTTAAACATTAGGTGGTGACAACTCTGGGGAATAATAACACAGAAGAGTGCAATTTAAAATAGGGCGAGAAGAGGTTTTATGTGTCAAGACTTCTAGGATGTGAAGGCTTGAGCCATGCGGATATCTCAGAAGAGCCATCAGGCAGAAGGAACAGGAAGTCCAAAGGCTCTGGTGGGAGCCTGCCCTGGTCTTGGAACAACAGGGGATCTGTGTGGCCCAAGAGGCATGAGTGGGGGGAGACTGTAGCAGTTGGGAGTGGGTTGGGGGTTTTGTAGCCCATTAAAAATCCAAATCTCCCACTGGCCCTGCTTGATCTAGACCCTGCTGGGATGTCCACACTCACCACCCATCTTAGTAATCTAATGCTGCTATAACAGAAATACCACAAGTGGATGGCTTTAACATAGAAAAATTGTTTTTCTCACAGCCAGGTAGGCTAGAAGTCTGAATTCAGAGTGTCTGCCCCAGGGGAGGCTTTCTGTCTCTGTTGGCTCTGGAGGAAGGTCCTTGTCATCAATCTTACTCTGGTCAGGGAGCTTCTCAACACAGGAACCTTGGGTCCAAAGGATGCGCTCAGCTCCCAGCATTACCTTCTTGGTGGTATGAGGTCCTCCTGTCTCTCTGCTAGCTTTTTATATCTCAGAAGAGAGTGGCTTAAGACACTATCCAATCTTGTAGATCTCATCAGTATAACTGCCACTAATCCATTTCATTACGTCATAGTAAACACTTAGTAAAATCACATCAGATGACAAAATGGTAGACTGTCATACAATACTGGGAATCATGACCTAGTCTAGAATTATCAGGACAAGCTTTTAAGTATATCTTGGCTAAATTCACAAAACTGGCCCAGCGGGGAAAAACAGTACAGACCAAAATCAAAATAAACCAAACATTGAGTTGATTCTGACTCAGGTGACCCTATAAAACAGAGTAGAACTACCCCATATAGCTGTAATCTTTAATAAAGCAAATTGCCTCATCTTTCTCTCGCCTCGAGGAGCAGCTGGTGGGTTAGAACCTACAGCCTTTTGGTTAGCCACCGAGTGCTTAACCACCACATCACCAGGGCTCCTTATAGTGCAGACCACCCACTAATAATATTATGTGGCCTCCTGTTGGGTGAGAGGGAGGGTGGAATAGTGTTTACTGCAATAGATAGCATTTCATTCCCTTGTTGGTTATCAAGTTTAATCTAGTTCATCTTTGTTTGCAATGTCCTAGCACCCTTTTTTTTTTTTTTCCGGCTGAGTGGCGATATAAGCTTGCTGTGAAGAGAGAAGTGGTTTTGGTTTTGGAATAACTGGTTGTGTACAAACAAATGACAGTGTACCCGAGTCCCTCTACGCATCTGCGACATCACCGGGGTTTTCTTTCCCAAGATAAACTGCGGTTTTTTCAGCCTCTGAACAGGAAATTTATTTTTTTCCCTCTCTTTATCCCTGTTCCTAGGTCTTTTTCTGTCTACTCTGTTAAACTGTACTGGAGATAGGCTCAGAGTCTACCGTAGATTTTGTGTGCTACGAATTCTATTCCTCTTATCTTACTTAGCTCCATGTACGATGAGCTTTTCATTGTTAACTAGCAGCTGTGATGACAATTTCTTCAAAAGATCCAGTGTTTGGTAGATATTTTCTTAAAAGCTGGTGGCTGTTGCTAAAAATAATCTGTATTGAGTGAGTTTGTATTTTGCTCATGAGTTAAATTCTTCTCATTGTACTGATAATTTTCCCAGGGCAGAAAACAAATAACTAAAATTTCTATTGTTTTAGACAGCAAACCATCCAGGTAGATTAAAAAGGTTGGTAAGCACTAGTATCCAGCAAGTGTCTGGTAATTCTATGTAGAAATTACAGAAAGATCCTTTTTTCCCCTCTCATTAGTAATTCTGAAATAAAAACAGCTTCTCTAATACAGCGTTTTGATGGATGATGTTTGAGAGTTACAAAAACATGACAGAAATCCTGATAACTGTTTGGTTTGCGTATCCGTTTTATTTAGGAGCGGACAAGTGCTTTTAAAAAGTAATTGAGAACTTGAAAAATTAAGCTTCTTAGCCCATACTTGACGGCAAGTAGTAGTAATAATGATGGCTCTCGTTGTTTGAGCACTTCCTGTGTGTCGGGCACCGGGCTGAGGGTTTTACAGAGAATGTGCACTTGGTCCTGACGAGAGTACAATGAAGCAGGGTGGTAGTGGTGGTGCCGCAGAGTCGATTCCATCTCAGCAACCCCGTGTACAACAGAACGAAACACCACCCTGTGCTGCGCCATCCTCACAGTTGTCGTTATGCTTGAGCCCATTGTCGCGGCCACTGTGTCAGTCCACCTCATTGAGGGCCTTCCTCTTTTTCTCTGACCCTCCACTTTACCAAGAATGATACCTTTCTCTAGGAACTGATCCCTCGTAATAACATGTCCAAAGTATGTGAGACGTAGTCTCCCCATCCTTGCTTCTAAGGAGCATTCTAATTGTACTTCTTCCAAGACAGATTTGTTAGTTCTTTTGGCAGTCCATCATATATTCAGTATTCTTCGCCAGCACCGCAATTCACAGTCTTCAGTTCTTCCTTGGTCTTCCTTATCCCCATTTTTAAGGATGAGAAAACTGAGGCTCAGGAAGATTAACTTGCCCAAAAGTCACCCAGCTTAAAAATGGCACAGCTGAAATTCCTGGTCGGCCTGATCCCAGAGCTGAATGGTTCCCTGATTTGTCACTTTAGCAGTGGCTCATTTCTGCATAGGTATCCTTGGGTGGTGCACATCATTAAGCACTCAATTACCAGCCAGAAGGTTGGTGGTTCAAACCCATTCAGAGGTGCGTTGAAAGACAGACCTGACGATCTGCTTCCGAAAACCTTGAAAACTCTGTGGAGCAGTTCTACTCTGTACCCATAGGGTCACCACGAGCCGGAGTCGTTTCTACGACAACTAGCAACAGTTCTCTGCGTGTTGAGCTGCCATTTGTGAGGGGCAGTTGGAGTAGGCTTAGTTTACTGGTAAATGAGTACAGTGTCAGTGCACACGAGAGAGCAGTTTAAAATGTGGGACGTTGGTGGTTGGCACTTTGGGGATTAGTGGCAGTAGTGAAGTCCGTGGGGGACGACGGGGAGATTGTCTCAGGACCTCGGACGTAAAAGCCTGGGGAGCCGTGTGCGCGCCCGCACAAGTGCATGTGATGGGGGTGGGGGAGTTAGGCCAGGCAAGGGATTCATCTGAAGTTGTAAAAAGTTTGATGAAGAAATGGTTAGCTTTCAGAAAGCAAATCATAGTAGTTTCAGTTAGCTGAGACAAGTAAACAGTTCAGAAAGTTCTTAAACAGGCAGGGAAGCCGCGTGGATGCTCACCACTTGGGGCAGTGTCTTCAGTTGGGAAGGTAAATAAACACAGCCTTTTACAAGCTTTATGACACCGCACAGAGATAACGTAACCCAAAGGGTATCCTGGAGTCTTTTTGTTGTTTAATTAAAATCTTTAATTTTATCTGTCTCACTCACTAAGCCAGGCTCTGGTTGGTATTAAGTAGCTAAGTTGATGGATCTGACTTCATACCCACTTCACCCCCCCGCACCCCCGACTTGTCTTGGTAGTGCTACCCCAGAAGGTAAAAAAGTCAAAGCAGTGACGACAGAACTTTCCACCAGGTTGTTGTATTACTGTGGTTTTGCCCATGTGTGATACTACCAGCAAAGGCAGATGGTTTGCTTGAAGGCCAGACCAGCCTGCTCTGCTTGGCCGCAGGACCCCTCCCAGCATCCTGTCCTTGGCTGTACGCACAGTGGGTTCACACTGTATGCCGTAGGTGAACCGGCCAACAGGTAGTGGAGAGCCGATTGAGAGGCTCCCCATCCATCCACAGAACTGGGAGTTACCTGCTCAATAACCTTTGGCAGGAATCTAGGGCTTTAAAATGGTTATGACTAAATTGAACATGATTTGGGTTTTTTTTTTATTACATGAAAAATAGGTCTTAATGTATATTTTAATGGTTCTCAAATAGTGCTCTTGACTTTGAGAGGTCAGCCTGTAATGTTTGACTTCAGTAGAATTCAGCAACCCCTGCCCAGAGACAGCTTTTCCTCCCATTTTGAAAGATAACAAGTTTTTATTTTTATTCCCAAATCCCGGGGAAATTTTTAGTGCTGTCAGTTTTATGAAAAGGTAATTAGGAAGTGAATGGAGAATACGTCTAGCAAGCGGCTGATCTGGCATCATCACTCCAGTGCTGATTTGCCTGATGAAAATACCTGGTAACAGGATCCCTTTGTATGCACCCCTTCCTTGGCTTTTCTTGGAATGCCTGGGCCCTGATCATGTCTATATCTGGGCACTGTCAGATGAAGAGAAGGGCTAGAGTGGAACAACAGCCACCTGATATTTTTCAAATCCCAGTTTATAATTTTTGGTGGATTCTACCATACCATTATTGCTTAAGGATTTTTGCCCGGTTTTATGATGCTGCACAAGTAGCTACTTTTGTGGAGACATAGCTGGAGCTTGTGCGTTGACTTTGTGAAATACGGCTATCAATTGCCAACTCGACATTGGAAAGTGAGAGTGTTTCAAAGAACCACCAAGGTATTCAGTGAAACACGAAGGGTCTCCAGAAGATAGGCCCCGAAAGCTGGAGTTAGTGGAGTGTGTATGGAGGTTGTAACTTCTTGTTTCCACTGCTAATCTTCTTGCTATTACTTACCTTTAAGCAGCCCTTCCGCTCCCCCCCGCAAAAAAGGTGGGAGAAAGGCATGAAACTTAATTACCCAAAATTGTAATTTAGTTCTGACAAAGGTTTTGTGGGCAGTAGCCATGGATACCCTTGTGAAATCTGTGCTTATAACTTGACTGGCCCTGGTGGCAAAGTGGTTAAAGAGCTTGGTCACTAACCAAAAGGTCAGCAGTTCAGATCTACTGGCCCTTCCTTGGAACCCCTATGGGGCAGTTCTGCTCTGTCCTGTAGGGTCGCTGAGTTGGAATTAACTCGACAGGCGTGGGTTTGGTTTTTTGGTTTGGCATTGGCTAGGGTGTCAGAAAGGAGGAGCCCCTGGGGACTGTAGCGGGCACTCTGGGAGTTTCTCTTGCTGCAGGAAGCAAGCCAAATGCCCATGCCAGTAGGGCCTCCCAGTGGTCTGATCCAGTGTTCCCTTTTCCTTACGGCCTTTTTGCCTTCTCTTAAAAAAGAGGAATACACCATAGCCATCTCTTTTTTTGACCGTCTTGTGCCCAGATTTCTTCTGGTTCAGATGGTCTCCTTTGTACCCGCACTCTCATTAAATTGCTCTCCTGCCCCTCTAGCTCTTCCTGCAGGAAAAGAGTTCAGGTTAACCCCACTCCCTTTTAGTATCTCCCATCTCATCCAGATAAGGTGGGCCATGTGTGAATTGTGACTGTGGAAAGAAGAGCCCCAAGCGTGGAAGTGGACACAAGAAGAGCTAATGCATGGGCTATGAAGTCAAGGGTTCCTATTGTGGGGTTATTTGAATAATGGGAGGTCCTTGAAAACCTTGGTAGATACATGAAAAACAACGTCCATAATTGTACTACAAGTACAGTTTTCTAGGGAGAGACCACATGCCTTCCAAACAGATTTTCAGAGTTCTTCATGACTCAACAGTCTTTGGCACTACCAATGAAAATACCCAAAGATCTTTTTATGGCATCTCTGCAAGTCTCCATCATGATTTTACTATAGTTAAAGTAGGATTTTTGTTCAAGTTCCTGTATTCAGTATAATTTTTTTAAAAAAATCTTTATCGTTAGTAAAAAAATAAATTTTTTTTTTTTTTCTGTTCTGCTTGATTAATGGAACATGCAATGTTCTGGCTGCATTAAAGGCTAAGAGTCAGAAGTGGGCCATGGCTACAACTGATGACGGCCCCTACAGGGAACACAACAGAGAACCCCTGAGGGAGCAGGAGAGCAGTAGGATGCAGACCTCAAATTCTTGTCAAAAGACCAGACTTAATGGTCTGACTGAGACTAGAAGCACCTCTGTGGTCATGGTCCCCAGAGACAGGAACCATTCCCAAAGCCAACTCTTCAGACAGGGATTGGACTGGACTATAGGATAGAAAATGATACTAGTAAAGAGTGAGCTCCTTGGATCAGGTAGACACATGAGACTATGTGGGCAGCTCCTGTCTGGAGGGGAGATGAGAAGGCAGAGGGGGTCAGAGGCTGGCAGAGTGGAAGGAAGGAGTGTGCTGTCTCATTAGGGGGAGAGCAACTAGGAGCATATAGCAAGGTGGATATAAATTTTTATATGAGAGACTGACTTGATTTGTAAACTTTCACTTAAAGCACAATACAATTTTTTTTAAAAAAGCATGCCAGCCTGGGAAGATGACCGTTTTCTGTCATAGTGATGCCCTGCAGGCATGCATTGTTTTAGGTAGACAGAAAGGCAGATGAAGAACTTCAGTCCTACCCGAAGCTTTGGAAATGAACTTGTTTGTAAATTAAGGGCAAATGGGGACAAACTTCAGGAAATGAGGTGGCAGCCAGAATGATCTTTCCCAAACTGCTCTCTGATGATATCTTGGATATCTTGCTCTTGCCTAAATGACATCGCTGATCCCCATTGCCCTAAGGATGAACCTGAAAGGACTTCCTTGGCTGGTGGATATGGTTCTGTGTGCCTGAATCCGCCTAGCCTCGGAGCATGTTGGCTTTTCCCTCCAGGTTAGGTGCCATCACTTGCCCGCACTTCCCCGCTCCCTTCCTTCTCCTAACCCTCCCCACCTCCGACAAAAAGAAAACTAGCCTGTATTTCTTAGGTCTGAGCTTTTAAAACCCGTTTCCAAGACCCATTGCTTTGGAGTCTCTTCTGACTCATAGTGACCCTACAGGAGAGAGTGGAACTGCCCCACAGGGTTCAGGCTGTAATCTGTATGGCCGCAGCCTGCCACGTCTCTCTCCCGTGGAGCAGTGGTGAGTTCAAACTGCCAGCCTTTCAGTTAGCAGCCAAGCACTTTAACCACTGTGCCACCAGCCCTCCGTGGTCAGAGCTTAGACATTACTTTTTCCAGGCAGCCTTTCCCAGGCCTCTGGTGTAGCTTCAGGTCTGCAGCTTGCGTTTTGCACTCATCTATATAAAGATCTTCCCATGTCATGACATGGAATGCCTCATTTTTAAAGTGTTGCATGATATTTCATGTTATGGATATACTTGGTTGTTTAAACCCAGCCTCCATGGATGGGCACTTAAGTTGTTGACATTTTTGTTGCTTTTACCAGGAGTGCCACAGTTAAAGTACTTTTACAGGCTAGTTTGCTCTGGCGAAGTTTTTATTTGTTTGCTTGTTGTTGTGTAAGTCAAGTCAGACAAGCCGAGGGTATATTTCATAGATAATGCCAAGTATCCCTCTAGAAAGGCCTTGCTAGTTTCAGGTATCAGGTGAGAGGTCCATTCTGGGTGGCAGAAAACTGTGTTGCTGGCTGGGGACTTCTGTTTCTGTGGGTAGGTCTCTCTTTTTTTCTAAATTGTGCTTTAAGTGAAAGTTTACAATTCAAGTCAGTTTCTCATACAAAAACTTACACATTGTTATGTGACCCTAGTTGCTCTCCCTACAATGTGACAGCACACTCCTTCTCTCCACCCTGTATTTCCCGTGTCCATCCAACCAGCTCCTGTGCCCTTCTGCCTTCTCTTCTCACCTCCAGGCTGGAGCTGTCCAAATAGTGTCGTGTGGGGTAGGTCTCTCTTTAAGGAACTGGCAGGATCCATCTTTTTTCCTTGTCTTCCTACTCCCCAAGTTTTGGGCTGTTGAAATCATGCATTTCTGTTCTGTAGAAACTTAGAGCCCTGTGATTGGAAAATCAGACCTGACTCTGAAAGTAGTCAGTGCTGTTGTTACCGGAAGAATTGGTTGTAGACTTCCTGGTCACAGTAATGCTCCTCCCCTAAGCACCTCAAAGCCCTGAGGACATTTGCTCTTCAGTCCACACAAAATCGAGGGTGTGGTTTTTACAGCTTCTTGTTGATTTTCTTCATCTCTTCTGCAAGCCCCAGCCTTCACAGTCTGAAACAGAGGCAGAAACTATTTTCTACCTGCCCCGAGAAAGCCCACGACCAGTGAGCTGTGCATCTCATAACAGGATCTGGGATAAGGAACAGAATGTTAAGTGACTGTAGTCTTAGCTATCCCCGCCACCCTCCAAAAAAAAAAAGGAAATATAATTTCCCTGTGACTGGTAATCTCCTTTGACATCCCTCTAGAGAATGTGATAGACTATTGAGTATTGAAATGAACATAGTAATTTTGTTAGATAACCTTTCTTGGGTGTGGCGGCTAATGATTTCTGCTGAAAGGATGATACAGTTGATACCTCACTACTATTTTGAGGGGGAGGAATCCAGGGTCATATCTTAAAATAGGGATATGACCCTGGATTTGCCCCCCCAGCCCCCAAAAGAAAGGTAATTGAAAGATGTGTGGCTGATTCATTCACAAATTTTGTATTTGAAAAGCTACAATGTTTAGCCTCCTCATTTTCAGAATCAGTTGCCTTAACTGTCTTGCAGCTAATTCTAATACTGTATTTGTATTCAGGGCCAAAGACTTAATTTCTGCAGTAGCTGGGGAAGTCTGAAAACCACCCAGTGTCCTGTCCTTGTGCTTTGCCAGCTGGCAGCCTCTCCTACCACCTCTGCATTCCTGCCCACTCAGAGGCTGTGATTGAGTCTGGCCTCTTCTGTGCACTGGGACCTGATGTTTTACCACCTGTAGGAAGAGGATTCGCAGAGGGAAAAATTGCTGGGTTCCTGGGGGTGAGGGTGGGGGGCTATTTTTTGTATCCTTATGGGAACCACTCTGAGTAATAGAAGGAGAAATCAGGCAATCATCAGAGATAGGATTGAATGGGGGCTGACTGGGAAAGGGATGTCCTTTGTGAGAGGAAGAAAGGGAATAATTTTGGATGGGAACTGAGGGAGGGAGGGAAGGTGAAGGAGGATTGTTAGGTCCTGGTGACTCAGTTTTTGAGTACTTCCTGTCTGGCTTCCTGTAATCACACCAGGGCTTCTGCAGAATTCATGCACATTGCACAGCAGCGTCAGGTTTCCTGCATTTCAATCCCTGCTCCGGAGCCGTGGTGGCGCAGTGGTTAAGTGCATGGCTGCTAACAGAACCGTCAGTGGTTCAAACCCACCAGCTACTCCGCAGGAGAAAGATGTGGTAGTCTGGTTCTGTAAAGACTGCAGCCTTGGAAACCCTGTGGGGCAGTTCTGCTGTGTCCTGTAGGGTTGCCATGAGTTGGAATCGACTCGATGGCGGTGGGTTTGGTTTTTGGTTTTGCAATTCCTGCTCCACTCCTTCCATGCCGGCCCCTGGGCAAGTTCTTTAACACCCCTCAGCCTCAGTTTCCTCAACAGTAGGCATGAATTAGAACAGTGTCTCCTCCACAGGGCTGTCGTGAGGATGCTTTTAATTAATGCAGGGCTTCTGAAACTCAGCGCTGTTGATGTTCTGGACCAGAGGTGTGTAGATGTTTGAGGGAATGACTGAACCAGTGAGTGTTGGTATTGCTGGTGTGAGTTGTTGAAAGACCGCTAGCTCATCCTGTAAGAAGCACCTTATGGAAGAGACCCCTCATTCAGGTTTTTGTGGCAGCGCAGTTGCTCCGTTCCTCCAGGTGCCTGCCAGGTGGAGCTCGCTCCCGTCCTGTTTTACTTGTAGCTGCACAATAACACCCATGAGGCTCCAGACTAGCCACTTCCATTTTTCTATTGAGTCCACGACGCCTTTTTTTATTTTATTCTCCCCCAAAGCTGATTATTACCTTACACTTAATAATAATTTTGGAGTTAAGAAGTGTAGCGTTTCTGTGAGTGCCTGGCCTTTGCAACTAGGTCGGAAGCTCTTTGCGGGCAAAGGCCATCTTGCCGAGCCTTTTTCCCAGAACTGAGCACAGTGTCTCACATGCACGGTCTCAGACTTCTGAGCGGCCCGCACACTCCTGTGTCCGGTGACGATGCCCCTACAGTGGCTTTCACACGATTTTGGACCTACGTACACCTCTGGACTAACAGTCGGTCCAGTCTCTCCCACGTGACGGTGTTGGGACCAGCAGTGTTTTTCTAGCAGCTGCCTTTTTGCCCTTTCAGCAGTGTCCTTGAATGGTTACTTGACTGTTTTACTGCATTTTGCTCACTATAAGAATGAGTATACGAGACAAACTGATGATCTGATAGTGGTGATAAGAAGCAGCTATCTTAAACTATACATTGGGATTGCATCATACACATCTGTAACTTACGCATGTTACACTGTACACTACAGGAAAGAGAAAAGTTGGGTGGCTAATTGTGCCCGTCGTTCAGTGCATATTGCTCTGCGGTGTGGTTGAAGCAGGAAGTTTGGATCAACTAGGATGTTAGCTTCATGAGGGCAGGCTTTCGCTCACTGCTGTCCTCCGTGTCCTGAAGGAGTGCCTCAAACATAGTAGGCACACAGTAATTACGGAATATTGATGGCTTTTCAAAGTGTAAGCATCTTACTATCCTGGGATTCTGGTATTTAATTACATGGATTTTTTTTCAGACAACAAGGCCCCTAAATGGAAGCCAGCTACCTAATCTGGTAGGAACAGCCATCTGTTCCAACATCAGCGACATCACTGGCTGTTTGGGACTAACTGGTTGGCCTCCAGGTAGTGTCTGAGGAATTTTCTAGGGTGATTTTGACTGACTTTAGAAACTAACCAACGAATTCTCTCTTAAGATGGAACTCCTCTGTTAAAATCTAACCTGTTGCCATCGAGTAGATATCTACTCATAGCTATCATATAGGACAGATTAGAACTGCTCCCATAGGGTTTCCAGGGAGTGGCTAGTGGATTTGAACTATGGACCTTTTGGTTAGCGGCTGAGCTCTTAACCACTGTGCCACCAGGGCTCCTGTTAAAACCTAGGCAGATGAAAATCATTAGATGTGCAGAAAGCTGTGACCTCAGTTAAATGTCAGGTGGGCTTAAACTGGTCAAGGCAGTGTTGGGTTTCCCATTGAAATGCTAGAAACACATCCCTGGAGACCGAGACACAAAGGTGAGATCAAATTAGAGATTTTGTGGTTAGTGGCACTGAGAACAGAATCCCACTGGTGCTCTCCTGTTTGATTTTCTCATGTGTGGCTTTTGTGTAGGAAAGCAGAGGACTGCCTTAGATCCTAGGTAAATATTTGTTGATAGATTAACTTCAGATTATAACATAATGAAAAAGACGAAGGTCTGTCCTGAAATGGAGCTTATATTTTGCTTCATCCGTGACTCTGTTCTGCCCGCATCTTATGCCTTTGAGATGTTGGTCAGTTTTCCTGTCCTCTTTTTCTCCTCCCTGTTGAATATTCACGCTGAAGTAAAGGATGGAAACATTATTTTCTGATGACCTTAAAATGACCTTAATCTGAGTTGTGCTCTACAACTCAAACTCTTAAAGGAAGGCAGCAAGCCCCATGAAAAGAAATCTCAATGAGGATGAAAATGTTCCTCCTTTGGCCTGGTGTAATTATTTGTGCTGTTGGGTGGCACAGGCAGGCTGCCAGAAGGTGGAGGTAGAGCTTATTAAGCTGTTAACTGTTTGCAGATGTGTGGGCCTTCCACTGATGACAAGCATGGAGGCAAAGAAGGCAGTGTGTCGACTGTTTTCTGAACCAAGGAGGACAGAAGTACATTGGCTGAAATGAAATAGACCAAAGACTTAGTAGGGGAAAAGAATAATTTCTGTTAATTTCCATTTATTTGCATATAAAGTTCATTTTTCCTGTAGTCTTCAAGTGCTTCCTGTTGTTCCGAATGGGGCGGGCGGGGGTGTGGATGGTCCTGGTAGTTTTGTTTTGCCTTATTCTTTTTGATTTTTTTATTGTAAATATGTATGTAACAAAACATCTATTACTTCAGGATCTTCGCATGTACGTTCAGTGACACTGTATGTTCATTATGTTCCGCCATAAGCCTTAACCATTCCTCAATTTTCTCATCGCCTTGGTGGCTCAGTAGTTAAGTATTTGGCTGCCAGCCAAAAGGTCAGCAGTTCAGATCCACCAGCCACTCCTTGGAAACCCTGCGGGGCAGTTCTACTGTCCTATACAGTCACTGTGTGTCAGAATTGACTTGATGGCAGTGGGTTTTTTTTGGAGGGTGGAAGGGTGGGGGGCTTAACAGAAGGTTAAAATTTGAATGTTTTGAACCTTAGTTGAACAAACATATTTGAATTAACCCCTCCACCCTCAGTTTCACTAAATAATTTCTAGTATAATTAGGATTTATCAGGCCAGGGTAAGTTTTAAGCAGTATTGTATACAAAGTAACTCATGCGAATAGTTTTACACAGGCCAGTGTCTTAAAGGAAACGCTGCTTCCTCAGCGTCAGCGGTGTCTGTTCTGTAAAGACTGAATCCTTCCTCAGAGCGACACACAGTAGGGCTGAATCCTTAGAGCGACACACAGTAGGGGCCAGCAAGTACCTGTTGGAGGAAGGAATGAAGCCATGTGTAGAGAGAACCTGGCGCTGTAGTCTGCGAGCGTAGCCTCTGATACCAGCCCACCTCTTACCAGCTGTGTGATTTGGGGCAGGTTACTTCATCTTTCCGTGCCCGTTTCCTCATTTGTAACTGGAGTTCATCAGAGTAGCTGTTCCCCAGGTTGTGGTGAGCTTACAGGACGTAAAGCGTGTGGAGTGCTTTGCACACTCACCGCCCAGTAAGTGCTCAGCGAATGTCTGACAGGGTGGCTGCTGTCATTACACTGTCTTTAAACAATGGCTGTGACCTTTTACTTTAGGAGAAGCACTCTGGGGGAAAAAAACTAGGAACAAATGTGCATTTAACTTGAGGTGTCAGTGAATAGTGGCTGCTTGGGGTGTTCTCAGCCAACCATGCTATTTGCATATGGTTGTGGGAAGTGAGCTGTGAGCACCTTGTTCAGGTGTGTTGACCAGTTCTCCCTGGAAGGACAGGGAGTGAAACCATGAGGTCTGAAGAAGTAAAACTGAGATAAGAGAGTGCATAAAACTTTCTTCTGAAAGTGGAGCTCATTAGGTCTGGTAGTTTTTAAAACAGAAATGAGAAAATGAACTAAAAATCAAGATAACCTTGCCTTTTTTTTTTTTTTTTAAATATCCCAGTGGCTATAAACTACACCTGATCAGTTTTAAGGGGCCCTGGTGGCACAGTGGTTAAGAGCTCAGCTACTAACCAAAAGGTCGGCAATTGGAATCCACCAGCCACTCCATAGAAACCCTATGGGGCAGTTCTACTCTGTCCTATAGGGTCGCTATGAGTCGGAATCAACTTGATGGCAACGGGTTTGGTTTGGTTATTTTTTAAATCAGTTTAAAGGAGCCCTGGTGGCACAGTGGTTAAGAGCTCACTTGGCTGCTGACCCAAAGGTAGGCAGTTTGAACCCACCAGATGCTCTGTGGAAGAAAGATGTGGCTGTCTGCTTCCCTAGAGAGTACAGCCTTGGAAACCCTATGGGGTAGTTGTATCTAGGAGTCCTGTAGGGTTACTGTGAGTCTGAATGAACTCCATGACAATGGGTTTGGGTTTGGTTTTTAATCTGTTCTGTTTAAACAGAAAAAGCCTTTGTAGCGCTGAGAAAGCTCAGGGGTAGAGGTAGGGCACAGCAGTTAACACTCTTCGGTCCCTCTTCAGCGTTCCTTACAAACCTCTCTCTTCTCCCCATTTCCAACCAGGAAACAGCAGTATGAGTGAGTTTCATGTGTAAAATGGGGCTTAAAATAAATGTGGAGCTGAAAAAGTAAAATATTCAGGAAAGACGGCATTAAAACCAAAAAAACCACCATTTGCCCTTCCAGGACCTGGTCTGACCTGTTCCAGCTGTTGCCCCTGGGTCTGACCAGGTGCTGACATCTAGGAAGCACTCAAGTAGTATTTATGGAATGAGTGGAAGGGTGAACGAATCTAACTGGGATTGTTTTCACCAGCATCAGCGAGAACATTGAATTGACATATGTGTCTCAGCACAACAACAGTTTTAGACACAGGAAAGATTTATCTTTATTTTCGTGCTAACTTCTCTTTAAATAAAGCTGCCTTTGGGGGAAGCTTTAATTCACTTGAGTGTAAGCAATGAGTAGTTTCAAACATTTGTGCATGTTTCTCATTCTTGGAAGCATAAATTTAATTCCCGAGTGACTGAATTATTGACACTCAGTATATATATGCCTTCCCCTTTTTTAAGCTCTGATTTTTTTTTTTTTTTTTTGCATATGGAGGAAATAAAGTTTTAGAGCTTGATTTGTAAGACATTTGTCTAAAATCAGGGGAAATTCATTAAGATGATCGTTTACTCAGATCCATTTATCCAAATTGGCTTCATTGGTACCTTCCTGGATGTCTCTGAGGCACCTAGAACTGAGATATGCTAACCATATGTTCCTCATTCTCAGACCTGGCATTCTTCCTGGGTTCCTTCTCAGAGACTGGCACTACCCATCCATCCTGTTCCACAGGACAGGAAACTTGGCATCACTGTCCTCACCACTCTTCGTCCAGGCCATTCATTACCAAGTCATGTCAGCAGTACCTTTGAAATGTCTCTGTGTTCTGTCTCGGCCACCTCCTCACCACCCCGTGTCTCTCACCTGTACTGCTCCTGCACTTGGCTGCTGACTAGCCTCCTTACTTCCGTTTTTGAACCACCTGCCTCATTTCTCAACAGCTCAGTCTGAGCAATGTTACAAATAAAAATAACAAAAAACCTGGTTATATTCTTCTCCATGAAGATGCTCCCAGTAAGCACTTCCAGAATGGCGGAATAAGAGCCACCAAAATCCGCTCCTCCATAAAAGCTGTGAAGACACTGGCAACAGTTGTCAAAACCAATCTTTTCATAATTCTTAAAATTAAAAAAAGGCTGGAAACGATTTGATGATCGTTTATTCCAGAAAAATGGCTTAATCTTGGTAATAACAGCAAACTTTATGGTGTTTTAATCTGCCCTATTTCGGCCCTCCTCTCCAGTGCCACAGCGGCTTTGAACACTAATAATCTTGCAGCCACTGAGGGAACAGAATGGGGTGAAGCTCCCCTAAAGCCCATGCCCAGGGCATTACTATTATCCGGCCTGACTGATAGCTCCCTAAAAGCTTCGTTCTTTATTTTGCCTGACTCAGAGCTCGCTCTGTGTCCTCTCCTCACAGTGTTTGTCAAAAATAAAATCAACAACAGTTGTTGAACACCACTGTTGCCTGAGGTGATGATACCAGTTGGGGCTGGAATGAGCCTGGGATTCTGCGGTTCTAACCAGCTTCCAGGTGCTGTGGAGCTGCTGGCCCCTGGAGGGTACTTAGAGCGCCGGGGCTTTATTTTAAGGATGAACATAGAGCCAAGTGCACCTTGTGTTTCCTTGTGACCAGTAAGATAGAAAAACTAAAGAAATTTTCCTTCTGAACCAAATGCAAAGTACTTACTACACTTTCATAAACTGTTAAAAGTCCTAAGCCTTCTGAGGCACCTTTCTGGAAGATTTTTAGTGGTTAAGCGCTTGGCTGCTATGTGAAAGGTCCACAGCTGCTCTTCGGGAGAAAGATGCGGCAGTCTGCTTCCTTAAAGGTTGTTCTTAGGTGCCTTTGAGTTGGTTCTGACTCAACAGCGACCCTGTGTAGGACAGTAAGCACTTCCAGAACATCCCGTCCTGTGTTGACCTTATAATCGTTGTTATGCTCGAGCCTATTGTTGTAGCCACTGTGTCAGCCAGTCTCGTCGAGGGTCTCCCTTTTCCTCACTGATCCTGTGCTTTACCAAGGAAGATGTTCTTCTCCAGGGACTGATCCTTCCTTAAAGGATACAGCCTTGGAAACCTTATGGGCAATTCAACTCTGTTCTGTAGGTTCACTGTGAGTTAGAATCGACTCCAGGGGAGTGGGTTTGGTATTGAGTTTTGCAAATATGAGCCATTTACATCTTAGAACATTTCCTTAAGGTAGTTATGAAAGATACAGATCTCTAGATTGCCACATTCATTACAGACATGTGGCTGTTGTAATACTTAGCTATGCCATAAAAGGTCCGTGGGTGGTACAATATAGTTCGTGTTCAACTACTAACCTAAAGGTTGGCTGTTCAAACCCACCCAGCAGCACTGCGTAGGAAAGGCCTGGTGATCTGCTTCTATAAAGATAACAGCTATGAAAACCCTGTGGAGCACAGTTCTGCTCTGTAGCACATGGGGTCGCCATGAGTCAGAATCGACTTGACAGCTTTGGTTTCATTTTTATACCTTAAAGCAAGTAACACATGCTGTGCCACCTGACAGCTGGCCATTTACTTCCAGTGTATGTTAATGTATGTTTTTGTATGTTAATCTTGTGGCCTGTGACCTTGCTGAACTCACTTACACATTGTAGGAGGTTTTTTTGTACATTCCCTGGGATTGTATATATAGAGCATCATGTTATTTACAAATGGGGATAACTACAATTTATTTTCTGGTTTTTGTGCATTTGATCTCCTTGTCTTATTCCTCTGACTAGAACTTCAAGTGCTGTGTTGAGTAGCAGTAGTGAGAGGGGACATACTTGCCTTCTTTTTAGTCTGAGGGGGAAAGCATTCAGTCTTCATCGAGTATGATGTTAGCTATAGGTTTTTTGCAAAAGTTCTTTATCAAGTTCAAGTTCCCTCTATTCCTGATTTTCTGAAAAAAATTTTTTTTTATCATAAGTGGTTATTGAATTTTAGCAAACGTTTTTCTCCATCAGTTGCTGTAATCATGTGGTTTTTCTTCTTTAACCTGTTAATATAATGGATTACATTGGTTTTTGAATATTGAGCCAGCTTCACATGGTCATGGTGTATTAATTTATATATTGCTGAAATTTTTTGCTAATATTAAGAACTTTTATATCTATATTCATGACGGATCTTTGTCTATAGTTCTCTATTTTTGTACTGTATTTGGTTATATTAGGGTAATACTGGCTTCATAGAATGAGTTGAGAAGTGTTCCTGCCTCTTGTCTTTTCTGGAAGAGATCGTGTAGAATTAATGTTAATTCTTCTTTAAACACTTAGTAGAATTCTCCAGTGAAGCTATCAGGCCCAGAGATTTCTTTTTCAGGAAGTTTTTAGTTACGAAATCAAGTTTCTTAGTAATTATCAAAACCCACTGCAGTTGAGTCGATCTCGACCCTTAGTGACCCTATACGACAGAGTAGAACTGCCCCACAGGGTTTCCAAGGCTGTAATTTTTTGTGTGCTTTAAGTGGAAGTTTACAAATCAATCAGTCTCTCGCATATAAACTTATATACACCTTACTACATATTCCCATTTACTCTCCCCCAATGAGTCAGCCCGCACCCGCCTTCCAGTCTCTCCTTTGTCGTGACCCTTTTGCCAGTTTCTAACCCTCTCCACCCTCCCATCTCCCCTATAGACAGGAGATGCCAACATAGTCTCAAGTGTCCACCTGATACAAGTAGCTCACTCCTCATCAACATCTCTCTCCAACCCATTGTCCAGGCCAGCCTATGTCTGATGAGTTGTCTTCGGGAATGGTTCCTGTCCTGGGCCAACAGAAGGTTTGGGGACCATGACTACCGAGATTCTTCTAGTCTTAGACCATTAAGTCTGGTCTTTTTATGAGAATTTGGGGTCTGCATCCCACTGTTCTCCTGCTCCCTCAGAGGTTCTCTGTTGTGCTCCCTGTCAGGGCAGTCATGGGTTGTGGCCAGGCACCATCTAGTTCTTCCGGTCTCAGGATGATGTCTCTAGTTCATGTGGCCTTTTCTGTCTCTTGGGCTCGTAATTACCTTGTGACCTTGGTGTTCTTCATTCTCCTCTGATCCAGATGGTTTGAGACTCATTGATGCATCTTAGATGGCCACTTGTTAGCATTTAAGACCCCAGACACCACACTTCAAAGTGGGATGCAGAATGTTTTCTTAATAGAATTTATTTTGCCAATTGACTTAGATGTCCCCTGAAGCCATATTCCCCAAACCCCCACCCTTGCTCCGCTGACCTTCGAAGCATTCAGTTTATTCAGGAAACTTCTTTGCTTTTGGTCCAGTCCAGTTGAGCTGACCTTCCTTGTATTGAGTGTTGTCCTTCCCTTCACCTAAAGTAGTTCTCATCTACTATCTAATCAGTAAATAACCCTCTCCCACTCTCGCTCCCTCCCCCCTCTCATAACCACAAAAGAATGTGTTCTCAGTTTAAACTGTTTCTGAAGATCTTATAATAGTGGTCTTATACACTATTTGTCCTTTTGCATCTGACTAATTTCGCTCAGCATAATGCCTTCCAGGTTCCTCCATGTTATGAAATGTTTCACAAATTCATCGTTGTTCTTTATCGGTGCATAGTATTCTGTTGTGTGAATATACCATAATTTATTTATCCGTTCATCCGTTGATGGACACCTTGGTTGCTTCCATCTTTTTGCTATTGTAAACAGAGCTGCAATAAACATGGGTGTGCATATATCTGTTCGTGTAAAGGCTTTTATTTCTCTAGGATATATTCCAAGGAGTGGGATTTCTGGGTTGTATGTTAGTTCTATTTCTAACTTTTTTTTTTTTTTAATTAACTTTTATTAAGCTTCAAGTGAACGTTTACAAATCCAATCAGTCTGTCACATATAAGTTTACATACATCTTACTCCGTACTCCCACCTGCTCTTCCCCTATTGAGTCAGCCCTTTCAGTCTCTCCTTTCGTGACAATTTTGCCAGCTTCCCTCTCTCTCTATCCTCCCATCCCCCCTCCAGACAAGAGCTGCCAACACACTCTCAAGTGTCCACCTGATATAATTAGCTCACTCTTCATCAGCATCTCTCTCCCACCCGCTGACCAGTCCCTTTCATGTCTAATGAGTTGTCTTCGGGAATGGTTCCTGTCCTGTGCCAGCAGAAGGTCTGGGGAGCATGGCCACCGGGATTCCTCTAGTCTCAGTCAGACCATTAAGTATGGTCTTTTTATGAGAATTTGGGGTCTGCATCCCACTGATCTCCTGTTCCCTCAGGAGTTCTCTGTTGTGCTCCCTGTCAGGGCAGTCATCGATTGTGGCTGGGCACCAACTAGTTCTTCTGGTCTCGGTGATGTAGGTCTCTGGTTCATGTGGCCCTTTCTGTCTCTTGGGCTCTTAGTTGTCGTGTGACCTTGGTGTTCTTCATTTTCCTTTGCTCCAGGTGGGTTGAGACCAATTGATGCATCTTAGATAGCCGCTTGTTAGCATTTAAGACCCCAGACGCCACATTTCAAAGTGGGATGCAGAATGTTTTCATAATAGATTTTGCCAATTGACATAGAAGTCCCCTCAAACCATTTTCCCCAGACCCCCGCCCCTGCTCCGCTGACCTTTGAAGCATTCATTTTATTCCGGAAACTTCTTTGCTTTTGGTCCAGTCCAATTGAGCTGACCTTCCATGTATTGAGTGTTGTCTTTCCCTTCACCCAAAGCAGTTCTTATCTACTGATTAATCAATAAAAAACCCTCTCCCTCCATCCCTCCCTCCCCCCTTCGTAACCACAAAAGTATGTGTTCTTCTCAGTTTTTACTGTTTCTCAAGATCTTATAATAGTGGTCTTATACAATATTTGTCCTTTTGCCTCTGACTAATTTCGCTCAGCATAATGCCTTCCAGGTTCCTCCATGTTATGAAATGTTTCACAGATTCGTCACTGTTCTTTATCGATGCATAGTATTCCGTTGTGTCAATATACCATAATTTATTTAACCATTCATCCATTGATGGACACCTTGGTTGCTTCCATCTTTTTGCTATTGTAAACAGTGCTGCAATAAACATGGGTGTGCATGTATCTGTTCGTGTAAAGGCTTTTATTTCTCTAGGATATATTCCGATGAGTGGGATTTCTGGGTTGTATGTTAGTTCTATTTCTAACTTTTTAAGGAAACGCCAGATCGATTTCCAAAGTGATTGTACCATTTTACATTCCCACCAGCAGTGTATAAGAGTTCCAATCTCTCCGCAGCCTCTCCAACATTTATTATTTTGTGTTTTTTTGGATTAATGCCAGCATCGTAGTTTTAATTTGCATTTCTCTAATGGCTGATGATCAAGAGCATTTTCTCATGTATCTGTTAGCCACCTGAATATCTTCTTTAGTGAAGTGCGTGTTCATATCCTTTGCCCAATTTTTAATTGGGTTGTCTGTCTTTTTGTGGTTGAGTTTTAACAGAATCATATACATTTTAGAGATCAGGTGCTGGTTGGAGATGTCATAGCTGAAAATTTTTTCCCAATCTATAGGTGGTCTTTTTACTCTTTTGGTGAAGTCTTTAGACGAGCATAGGTGTTTGATTTTTAGGAGCTCCCTGTTATCTGGTTTCTCTTCATCATTTTTAATAATGTTTTGTATTCTGTTTATGCCTTGTATTAGGGCTTCTAACGTTGTCCCTATTTTTTGTTCCATGACCTTTATCGTTTTAGTCTTTATGTTTAGGTCTTTGATCCATTTGGAGTTAGTTTTTGTGCATGGTGTGAGGTATGGGTCCTGTTTCATTTTTTTTGCAAATGGATATCCAGTTATGCCAGCACTATTTGTTAAAAAGACTATCTTTTCCCCAATTAACTGACACTGGGCCTTTGTCAAGTATCAGCTGCTCATATGTGGATGGATTTATATCTGGGTTCTCAGTTCTGTTCCATTGGTCTATGTGCCTGTTGTTTTACCAGTACCAGGCTGTTTTGACTACTGTGGCTGTATAATAGGTTCTAAAATCAGGTAGAGTGAGTCCTCCCACTTTGTTCTTCTTTTTCAGTAATGCTTTACTTATCCGGGGCTTCTTTCCCTTCCATATGAAGTTGGTGATTTGTTTCTCCATCACATTAAAAAATGTCGTTGGAATTTGGATCGGAAGTGCGTTGTATATATAGATGGCTTTTGGTAGAATAGACATTTTTGCTATGTTAAGTCTTCCTATCCATGAGCAAGGTATGTTTTTCCACTTATGTAGGTCACTTTTAGTTTCTTGCACTAGTGCTTTGTAGTTTTCTTTGTATAGGTCTTTTGCATCTCTGGTAAGGTTTATTCCTAAGTATTTTATCTTCTTGGGGGCTACTGTGAATGGTATTGATTTGGTGATTTCTTCTTTGATGTTCTTTTTGTTGATGTAGAGGAATCCAAGTGATTTTTGTATGTTTATCTTATAACCTGAAACTCTGCCAAACTCTTCTATTAGTTTCACTAGTTTTTTGGAGGATTCCTTAGGGTTTTCTGTGTGTAAGATCATGTCATCTGCAAATAGAGATAATTTTAGTTCTTCCTTGCTAACCCGGATGCCCTTTATTTCTTTGTCTAGCCTGATTGCTGTGGCTAGGACCTCCAGCACAATGTTGAAAAGAGCAGTGTTAAAGGGCATCCGTGTCTGGTTCCCGATCTCAATGGGAATGTTTTCAGGCTCTCTCCATTTAGGGTGATGTTAGCTGTTGACTTTGTATAAATGCCCTGTATTATGTTGAGGAATTTTCCTTCAGTTCCTATTTTGCTGAGAGTTTTTATCATGAATGTGTGTTGGACTTTGTCAAATGCCTTTTCTGCATCAATTGATAAGATCACGTGGTTTTTGTCTTTTGTTTTATTTATATGGTGGATTACATTAATGGTTTTTCTAATATTGAACCAACCTTGCATACATGGTATAAATCCCACTTGGTCGTGGTGAATTATTTTTTTGATATGTTGTTGAATTCTGTTGGCTAGAATTTTGTTGAGGATTTTTGCATCTATATTCATGAGGGATATAGGTCTGTAATTTTCTTTTTTTTTGTGGTGTCTTTACCTGGTTTTGGTATCAGGGATAATGCTGGCTTCGTAGAATGAGTTAGGTAGTATTCCATCCTTTTCTATGCTTTGAAATACCTTTAGCAGTAGTGATGTTAACTCTTCTCTGAAAGTTTGGTAGAACTCTGCAGTGAAGCCGTCCGGACCAGGGCCTTTTTTGGTTGGGAGTTTTTTGATTACCTTTTCAATCTCTTTTTTTGTTATGGGTCTATTTAGTTCTACTTCTGATTGTGTTAGTTTAAGTAAAAAAAAAAAGTAAGTTTAGGTAGGTAGTGTTTTTCTAGGAATTAATCCATTTCTTCTAGGTTTTCAAATTTGTAAGAGTATTTTTTGTAATAATCTGATATGATTCTTTTCATTTCAGTTGGGTCTGTTGTGATATGGCCCATCTCATTTCTTATTTGGGTTATTTGTTTCCTTTCCTGTATTTCTTTAGTCAGTCTGGCCAATGGTTTATCAATTTTGTTAATTTTTTCAAAGAACCAACTTTTGGCTTTGTTAATTCTTTCAATTGTTTTTCTGCTCTCTAATTCATTTGATTCTGCTCTAATTTTTATTTTCAAGGCTGTAATTTTTACAGAAGCAGACTGCCACATCTTTTACCCACAGAGTGACTGGTGGGTTCAAACAGTTAGTAGCCGAGCGCTTAACTACTGCACCACCAGGGCTCCTTTTAATAATTAAGGGATATTCAAATTACTTCATACTCGGGGGTTGGGGTAGTTTGTAGTTTTCAAGGAATTGGCCCATTTCATCTAGTTGTCAAATTTATATGTGTAGAGTTGTTCCTAGGATGTCCTTGTTACCCTTCAGATGTCTGCAAGGTCCGGACTAAAATCCTCTGTTTCATTCCTAGCCCTGGAAATTTATGTCTTCTCTCTTTTTTGTCTTGCTAAAAGTTTCTCAATTTTATTGCTTTTGCCAGAGAACCAGTTTTTTGATGCCCTGATTTTTTTTGTTTGTTTTTCCTATTTCATTAGTTTCTGCTCCTTGTTATTTCTTTCCTTCTACTTGCTCTGAGTTTGTTTCACTCTTTTCTAGGTTTTTGAGGTGGGAGATTAGATTACCGATTAGCACCTTTTTTCTAAAATAATAGTTTGGTGCTATAAATGTCCATCTTGGCACTGCTTTCGCTGCATACCACAGATTTTGAGGTGTTGTATTTTTATTTTCATCCAGCTTCAATGTATTGTTTTTGTTTTGTTTTTAATTTCCCTTCCTGTTTGACCTATGGCTATTTGAAGTGTGTCGTTTAGTTTCCAAGTGTTTGGAGATTTTTTATTGTCTTCCTGTTACTGACGTCTGGTTTGACTCCACGGTGGTCGCAGAATATACTCTGTATAGTTTCAGTTCTCTCAGATTTGTTGAGGTTTTCTTATGGACCAGGATATGTCCTGTTTAAGGCTAACCATTTACAAACATAAAGGTCAGTAGATGGTGCCATTCCATAGTTGGTGTTGTTCTTAGTTATATGAGAGCCGTGGGTTTCCTGCAGCTCACGTACAAGATAACTGGCAGGTAAGGTGTTGCTATATTGGTTGCCTTCTGAACAGAAGAAGGAAGGGTATTAACCAAGTCATGAGATTATCACAATAATAATGACGATAAAATAAATCCTATCTTTGTTAAGGACTCATATGCACTCTGCTTAATATGTTTAGACAAAGTGCTAAGCATTTTACATGCATTATTTTATTCATTCCAAGGATGAACTGAGATAGGTACAATTATTTTCACTATTTTTTAAGGAAAGAAGCTAGATGCTGAGAAATTACCTTTTTTTAATTTATTTTTTTTGTTGAGAAGGTACACAGCATAAACATACACCAATTCAAGTTTCTACACATACCATTCAGTGCCACTGCTTACATTCTTCAAGTTGTGTAACCATTCTCACCCTCCTTTTCCTGAGTTGTTCCTCCCCCATTAACATAAACTCACTGGCCCCTAAAGTTCCTATCTAATCTTTTGAGTTGCTGTTGTCAGTTTGATTCCATGTAGCTAGATCTTATAAAAGCATAATGCTCAAGGCAGACATTCTTTACCAGTTAAGCTCAACTATTGTTAATTTTCAGAAGACTTCAGGGGATATTTTTGCTGTAAAGTTTAAAGATTATTTTAGGGCAATTGTCTCAAGAAGGGGGTTCATCTAAGACGTTAATTATCTTGCTTGATGTTGCAAAGCCAGCTAAGTGGGAGACTGTCTTATAGCCCACATCTACCATAGGCTACAAGCTTAGCCTAATGGCAGTGATGTAGATAAGAGTCCGCAAGAATTTTGGCAGACACTTCCAGATTTAACACATATGGCATTGAAGACTTGGCTTCTGACTTGAGAGGTTAGAGTTTTCTGGCTGTGTTTTGAGGAACAGCCTAAGGTGCATATGAGGCGGCCTATCTGGGTACAGCCTTATGGGTCACCAGAGTGTCGCCCTATCTGCCTCCCCCCTAAGTCACATTCCCAAGATTTTGACATTTGCCTCCTTTGCCCTGTCCCATGCCTTGTATCTCAACAAGAAGCAGGGACAACAATGGCACTTCTTACTTTTTACCTTTGGAGGGTCATTGTGATAAGATTGGTCATTTGATGTGTTTGATTAATAAATATTACCAAAAACCAAACCAAACCCATTACTTTCAAGTTGATTCTGACTCAGAGCAATAAATATTAGACAAGAGTATTTTCTTCTCTCCAGCTTTTTGGGTCCCTGGTGTTTTATTGGTTGCTTTTTACTTGGAACATCCCATTTTTCTTTTTTTATCCAATATTTATTGACTGCCTTATTTCAGACAGGGCCCCAAACCACGTACATTTTTGGTAGGTTGCTGCTTGGCCTTTTTTAGCCCGTGGCTGTTTCCATCATCTTGTGGTCAGAGGGAAGTCCAGTTCCTTTTAATTATTGAAGTGCAAGATACCAGTTTGGGACATGTGCGTATGGAGGATGGGAATAAATTTTTCTTCCCTTTCCCAGCTGAGACTTGAAAGCCCGTGTACCAGCAGTTAGAAATGGTTTTTATATCGTTAATACTACTTTTGATTGCCTGGTATTGAGAGTCACCAGTTGAACTAAGGTTGGGACCGACTCTAGTAAAACTTCAGTTGTGTGACGGCCAGCCTTCCATGTAACTTAGAAGTACTCCAGACACCAATGGGGCTGAGAGCACTAGTATCTAAGGAAACTCCTGAGCGGCAAAATGAGCAGCAGTCCATCGCAACCTCAGAACTCTGCTGGTGGGTAGGTAGGAACTCCTTGGCTGGCATTACTTAAACCTAACCAAAAAGGAGAGTCACTCAGGCAGGAGAAAGCAGAGGCAGGGAAGAATTCAGGGCATCACTGAGTACCAGCCGCAGAGGGGCCCACATCGTGTGGAGATGAGGAGCACGGACTCTGCAGTTGCTTGCTGCACGTCCCAGCTGCTTCACTTAACCGCTGTCCTTAGGCAGTTTAGCGCCTTGTGCCTTATTACTGCATCCGTAAAGTGAGGATAGCAATCCTCTGAGATAGATCAAATGAGTTCATACTTAGTACTGTGCCTGGAACATAGACAGCACTCAGTAAATCTCAACTTTTATTATTTTTGTTAGAAGTATTGATACTTCTAGGGCTTTTGTTGTTATTTTTGTTTACTGATATATAGCCAACACCTAGAATAAACATATGAATGAATGAATGGTGTTTATAGTATACTTGGTATGATATCTGATATACAGAAAGTGCTTACTACATAGTGTTATGAGGTTATAGCAGCAGACCAGCAGCTACCCACTGACAGTAAAAATAGTAATAATTATAGCTATAATAATTAAAAAAAAAAAGAGTTGCCGTCGAGTCAATTCTGACTCATAGCGACCCGCTAGGACAGAGTAGGAACTGCCCCATAGAGTTTCCAAGGAGCAACTGGTGGATTCAAACTGCCAACCTTTTGATTAGCAGCTGAACGCTTAACCACTGTGCCATAATGGCCCTGTAACTATAATAAAACCCATTGCTGTCACATCAGTTCCGACTCATAGCGACCCTATAGGACAGAGTAGAACTCCCCCATAGAATTCCCAGGGAGTGCCTGGTAAATTGGAACTGTTGACCTGTTGGTTAGCAGCTGTAGCACTTAGCCAGTACACCACCGGGGCCTTATAACTATAATAGGAAACATTTATCTAGCACATACTCAGTACCAGATACAGTCCTCAGGGCTTTATGTATACCAACACGCTTGATTTCATTACTGCCCATTAAAGTAGGCACTGTTGTCATCCCCACTTCACAGATGGGAATACTGAGGCACAGAGGGAATCAGTAGTAAGTAACTTGGTCAAGGTCACACTCCTAATGAGTGATGGCATTGACATTTGAACTCAGGCAGTCTGATTCCAGGGGCTGTTTGCAAATTCTTCCGTTGAGAGCCTGCTGTTTTCCAGGCACTGTACAGGGTAGACACAATCCCTGCCCCCATGGAGCTTACCTTGTAGAGCAAGAGAAAGCCAAAACACAGTTTTTTTACGGTTAGTTTTCATGGAGTCAGCTCTGATTCAGGGCAACCTTGTGTGTAACAGAATGAAACAAACACAAACAGTAAGTAACTAATGGGAGGGATAAGAGAGAATTGTGACAACAGGTAGCAGCCTGCTTAAATTAGGTGGTCAGGGAAGGTCTTCCTGGTAAAATTTAAGCTGAAACCTGGAGTCAGACAGGAAAGCATTTCTCACAAAGGGAGCAGCGTTAGTTAGCAGAGGCCCTGAGTGGGAAGGTGATTGGTGTGTTGGTGAGATTGTCAAGCAGATCAGAATACGGGAGTGCGGAGTCCAGGGAGAGTGCTGTGTCATGAGGTTGCCGGGGTCAGGCGGGACCTTCTAAGCAATGGCTTTCATTCTGACTATGCTGGAGAACCACTGAGGGGTTTAATCAGGCCAAATGGCATGTGATTTATGAATTAAGAACATCAGTGTAGTTGTTGTGGGGGGTGGGTAGAATGTGAGGGAAAGGCGCAGACACCAGAGGAAGATGCTGGGGGTGATGATAATAGCTCACACTAACTACATCGTGGAAACCCTGGTGGTGTAGTGGTTAAGTGCTATGGCTGCTAACCAAAGGGTCAGCAGTTCGAATCCACCAGGCGCTCCTTGGAAACTCTATGGGGCAGTTCTACCCTGTCCTATAGGGTCGCTATGAGTCGGAATCGACTCGACAGCACTGGGGTTTTTTTTTTTGTTAACTACACCGTGCTACGTGTGTGCCCCACACTGTCCTGCACATATGATGTATGTCCCTTAGTCCTCTCAGCAGCCTGTGAGGAAGGCGCTGTTATTTTACCCGTTGATAGATGAGGAAGCTGAGGTGTAAGCTAGGAAGTGACAAGGCTGGAATTTGAATCCCACCTACCTGGTTCCAGAGTCTTGCCTTACGAACAGCTGGGTTCTCGTGGCCTCGGCAGACCACGTCCTTCATTCTCCCTCCCCACTGTCCACATGTCGCCATTAGCTGCAGCGACGGAGGAAGAAACTACAGGCCTCTGCCTCACCCCATGTCCTCTGGTCTCCTAGTCTCTTTGGCGGTTTCCCACGTCCTCATTTCATAGGCTCTTCCTATCTCATTCTGACTCGGCATCAGCCTTGATGAACAGCCTCTCCCCCTTACCTAAGTCAATCCACACTCATGCCAGAGTTTACCCTTCATATTGTTTGAGTTCTGTGCATACAGTCTTGGGTTTCCCTGGCTTTCAGGGTCAAGCCCAAGCTCCTAAGCATGGGCTGCTGGGCCTCTGCCAGTGAAGCCCCACTGTCTTAGTTACCTAGTGCTACTATAACAGAAACACCTCAAGTGGATGTCTTTAACAAAGGGAAATTTATCCTCTCATAGTCTAGTTAGTCTAGTAGGCTAGACATCCAAACTCAGGGTGCCAGCTCCAGGGGAAGGCTTTCTTTCTCAGCTCTGGAGGAAAGTCCTTGTCATCAGTCTTCCCCTAGTTTAGGAGCTTCTCAGCACAGAAACCTGGAGTCCAAGGGACGTGCTCCCCTCCTGGTTCATTCTTGGTAGAAGGAGGTTCCCTTGTCTCTCTGCTTGCTTCTCCCTACCCAGAACCCAGTGCCGTCGAGTCGATTCTGACTCATAGCAACCCTATAGGACAGAGTAGAACTGCCCCATAGAGTTCCCAAGGAGCACCTGGTGGATTCAAACTGCCGACCCTTGGTTAGCAGCCGAAGCACTTAACCACTACGCCACCAGGGTTTCCTGCTTCTCCCTATTACATCTCAAAAGAGATTGGCTGTAAGAGGCAACCTAATCTTGTAGATTGACTCCTGCGTCATTAACATAACTACCACTAATCCTACTTCATTAACATGATAGAGGTAGGATTTACAACACAGGAAAATCACATCAGATGAAAAAATGGTGGACAGTCACACAATACTGGGAATCCTAGCCAGGTTGGCACACATTCTGGGGGATACAGTTCAATCCATAACCTCTACTGGGTCTCCTCTGCACTGCCCTGCCTTTCATTGCCTCCAGGGGGAGCACGTGGTCAGCTAGAGGAGTGCAACCTCAAGAGCTAAGGTTACGTTGTCAAAGAGTCAGTTGCCATTTGGTACATCCATTCACCTCCTGAGGCTAACACTTTAGGTGCGTCTGTATTTTGTGTTTTGTTTTTTTAGCTAATGTTCTTTGAATACTTAGTACACACCTGACACATTGCTTTCCAGGGATTAGTTCATTTACTCTTCACAGTAACCCTATGAAATATAGGTCCTATTAACCTCACTTTGCAGAGAGGAAACTGAGGCTCAGAGAGGCCAAATAATTTAACCATGTTCACCCAGCTAGTAAGAGGAAGAGTAGAGATTCGAATCCAAGTCATCTGTCCCCCCACTGCTCATCTGCCAGTTTGTCATATTGGGGTGGATTGTGTGTTGCTCTCTTGTGGGAAAGTATGCCAACAGTTTGTCAAATGCCAGCAGGGTCACCAATGGTGGACAGGTTTCAGCGGAGCTTCCAGACTAAGACAGACTAGGAAGAAGGACCTGACGATCTACTTCCAAAAAAATTGGTCAGTGAAAACCTTACGAATAGCAGCGGAACATTGTCTGATACAGTGCTGGAAGATGAGACCCTCAGACTGGAAGGCACTCAAAATACCTCCTCAAAATAGAGTTGACCTTAATGACATGGATGGAGACAAGCTTTTGAAACCTTCATTTGCTGATATGGCTCGACTCAAAATGAGAAGAAACAGCTGCAAACATCCACTAATATTTGGAACGTGAAATGTATGAAGTATAAATCTAGGAAAATTAGAAGTTGTTTGGATCATACAAGTTACGGATAACATTGGGAAGAATGGAAATGCCAGAACACTTAATCGTGCTTGCACAGAACCTGTACATAGACCACGAGGCAGTTCAAGTAGAATAAGGGGATACTTTGTGGTTTAAAATCAGAAAAGGTGTGTGTCAGGAATGTATCCTTTCACCATACCTACTCAGTCTGTATGCTGAGCAAATAACCTGAGAAGCTGGACTATATGAAGAAGAATGTGGCATTAGGATTGGAGGAAGACTCATTAACAACCTGCGTTATACAGATGACAAAACCTTGCTTGCTGAATGTGAAGAGGACTTGAAGCATTTATTGATGAAGATTAAAGACTATAGCCTTCAGTATGGATTACACCTCAACATGAAAACAAAAATCCTTACAACTGGACCAATAGGTAACATCATATAAACGGAGAGAATATTGAAGTTGTCAGTGATTTCATTCACCCATGGAAGCAGCAGTCAGGAAACCAGAGGACGTATTGCATTGGGCAAATCAGCTGCAGAAGACCTCTTTAAAGTGTTCAGAAACAAAGACATCATTTTGAGGACTAAGGTGCACCTGACCCAAGCTTTTTTTTTTTTTTCATATGTGTGTGAAAGCTGGGCAATGAACAAGGAAGACCGAAAAAGAATTGATGCCTTTGAATTATGGTTTTGGCAAAGAATGTTGACTAATTCTTGGAGTTCCAGAAGAACAAACAAATCTGTCTTGGAAGAAGTACAGCCAGAATGTTTCTTAGAAGGGAAGATGGCGAGACTTGCCCTTACATACATTGGACATGTTATCAGGAGGGGCTGGTTCCTGGAGAAGGACACGATGCTTGGTAAAGTTAGAAGGTCAGCAAAAAAGAGGAAGACCCTCAACGAGATGGGTTGACACAGTGGCTGCAACAGCGGGCTCAAGGATAACGACTGTGAAGATGGTGCAGGACCGGGCGGTGTTTTGTTCTGTTGTACATAGGGTTACTAGGAGTCGGAACCAACTTCATGACACTTAACAACGACAGCCTGGCCCCAAAACTGTTACTGGTTACTATTCCAGATACACTATCAAAAGAGAGTTTGCCAGTGTGCAGATTTGAACATCAGACCCTGAAACATGGAAATACTACCAAGAAACAGCCTCCCAAGTGTGAACCCGTGTGCTGTGTGTCTTCTCACTGAAGCTGAGGATTCTGGTCCCCTTGAACTTCTGTCTCATTGAATGGCGTTCCCAGTTCTAGTAGATGATCACGTGCCACTCCATGAGGTAAAGGCATAATTATATCCTTGACTTATGATCTCATCACAGGAACCTTATCTTATTATTATTCATCAAGTAATATTTAATACATATTCATGCAGCTTTTCATATGGGCTGGGTTAGGCACTGGTTCTGTAGCCCTGGAAGAGACATGTGGAGCTTAGTGTGGTGGGAGGAGACAGTGACTGAGCTCACACAGCTAGAGGAATAGTTACAGACAGATGGGACAGCGTAGCAAGGCTGTCAGCATTCTGAGAGCGTGTAATGGGGCCTGCCTAGCCAAGTCTCCAGGTTAAGAGACACTGAGGCTGAGACTAGGTGAAGTAAAGGAAAAAGCCAGGTGAATATCTGGGGGAAGTGAGAGTTCCAGGCAGAGAGGGAACAGCAAGTGCTCGGCTACTGTGACAGGAGAGAGAGCCAGGGAGAGAGAGGCAGAGCAGGCTGTTAGGACTTTTGGTCCAGGTCTAAGGATCCTAGTTTTTGTCCTTAGAGTAAGTAACTGGAAGCCACAGAAGGGTTCCAAGTGCCAGGCATTCACATTGCAAAGGCAGTGTAAGAGCTCACCTGTCAGCACCTGTGTGAGGCAAGGTGACGAGCCCGCTGTCAGGGCTGCAGGTGTTCAGTACCAGCTACCGTTCATCATCATAAGTCAGTGGGTGAGGGCAGTGTGAGTGGTGAGCGGGACCCCAGCAGAGATTGGAACCAGTTCTTGTTGAATGGTGGGAATCCCAGAGAGGTAAGGGGGAAAGGCTTTCTATGCCACAGGAAGTGTGCTGGCCAAAATCAGCAGGATAAAGGGAGAACACAGCAGGCTCTGGGATGCTGAGACCACAGCCTTTAGACTCAGGCTGGAGAGAGGGGAGAGAGCCACGGGTCTTGTTTGCAGAGGTAGAGCCTCCAGGGGACGAGGGGCATTAGTGCCCAGCAGGTAGGTGGCTCTAGCAGTGGGGTGGAGGACGCTGGAGCAGGGAGAACCCCGCCCTGGAGGCTGACTTGTCCAAGTGGGTGGAGGCACCAGGCCTGGATGGGGGAGTGGGAGGGGCACGCAGCAGCCCAGTCTGGAGCATTTTTGGGAGAGCACTGGAAAGTGCCTGGCTGGGGAGCCCGCAGATCCAGGTTCAGGCCGTGGCACTGCCACCTCCTGCCTTGTGAGACCTGAGTGTCTGTGTGCCTTAGTGTCCTGAGCAGTACAGCGGGGACCTGTGATTCCTATCTTCCAGGGCAGCAGGGAGACACTGCATGGGCCCTTCCCAGGGTCAGGCGCTCTCCTAAGGCTTTACTTGCATGTTAACTCTCAGGCTTTCTAATAATCCTGTGAAGTAGGTAGCAAGGTCCCTACCATTTGACAGAATGAGGAAACTCAAGTTCAGAGAGGTTACAGAACTTGGCCAGAGTAACGTAGCTTTTGAACGAAGGAACCGGCATTCAGAGCTTGCAGCTGACCCACATTCCTAGCCGCGCTTTAAAATCCCAGTGATAGAGAGTGACGGATTGGAGGGTAGGGGCAGCTCTTCAGACCTGAAGTGTGAGAGTGTGCTGAGTAGGGCAGGGCCTGGCAGGAAGGGAACTTTGTGAGTCTGAGCAGAGAAAGGAGGTCAGTGTGCCTGGAGCAGACAGTCTAAGGAGAGAAGGGTGGGGAGCCAGAGAACAGAGGGTAGAAGGGAGACAGGGCCAAGGGGGCAGTGGTAAGGCTGGGATTTCATTCCCAGAGGAGTAGGAAGCCACTGTAAATTTTAAGGGGAACGATACGATCTGGTGGAGGATTTTAGAGAATCAGCCTGGGAGTTGTGTAGAAGGGATTGTAGACCACCTAGGAAGCTGCTGTCAGTGGGAGGGTGTTGGTAACAGACCCTACAGTGGCCGCCATGCCAATGGGAAGAAGTGGAGCTGACCAGACCTGCTGGTTGGCTGGATGTGATAAGGGACAGAAATGTTGTAGATGACCCCTGGGTTTTTAGTTTGATTGGGGGGATGGGTTGTGTCATTATCCAGCAGAAGGAAGGCTGTTGAGGGTGGCGGGGAACAGGGCAGGTGGAAAGCAAAGTTCTTTTGGACATTTTTTGTTTGATTTGCGATGCCTATGAGATGTCCAGATGGCGATAGCTAACAGGCAGGTGGGTATGGGAGTCTAGACAGTGTGGGAGCCGCGTGTCTGGGCGGGAGAGAGAAATGGGGAGCCAGTGGCACGCAGGAGTCGGGGACACATGGGAGGCGGGAAACACAAGGGTACTGCAAAGGTTAAATGCTCTGTTACAACACACGTGTTTTGTTGTTTTATTGTTTTGTTGTACAGTCAGGATAGGGATAGCAACACCGGAGCGGGTGAGTACATCAGCCGCCTTTCAGGGCCTGTTTCTGGGAGAGGTCCTTCATCCTGCCCTTGACCGTGGAGTTTCTGCATCATACGTGTGCTCACATGCATCCGTGTGTTCACACTAAGTCCTTCTACTGTGCTGGCCTGGGCTTGCCAAAGCTCACGATGGCCTAGATGTGGGTGCTGGCCACTTGCTAATTGAAAGATAGGGGTGACCCAAATCCTGAAAAAGGTTTAGGGCTTATGCAACGATAAAATCCGTACTTTCAAATTAGTTGAGAATCCGTGAGTTCAGGTACAAATTTTAAAAAGTTTTCATTTCAGTATAATGGTTTTAAGTTATATATTTATTTTGTAAGCTTGTTTTGTTAACATTGTTAATGCAATAGGAACTCGTTTTTATTAACTTGGCGTTTTGTGTGGTAAATCAAGCTTTTTCCTGCATTTGAGCAAGTTCTGTATGTTAATTTGTAGACAATCTGATGTGAATTTATGCTTTGAAAATATTCAGAAACACATATACTATCTCACACAAATTTCTTTCATTTCTCTCTGTTGCCACAACAGTCCACACTCTGTTCCTGTTGCTAAGGCCTCTGGAATGTCCCAGAGTAGAAAAAGAATATATAACTCCCCCCCTTTTTTTTTTCTGAAGAAGACATTTTACTTGAATTGTTTTGTATCCCCTAGCTTACTTCCAAATATGGATATCTAAAAGTAAAGAATTTACAAATCTAAAATTAAAGGTGCTTTAGATTTTCATACATTTCACAGGGTGGTGTGAGCTGGATTTGAGCAGGCCGTGTTTCTTTCCACAGGGGTTCGGTGCCTGTGTGTGTGCTGCTTTTTATCAGGATGTGCTGATGACAGGGGTCACGGAAGTCTGAGTTTGAATCTTGGTTGTGCTACTTTCTTGCTGGCTGATAGTAGTTAGTCTCCCCATCAGTAAAATGAGAATTGTATTGTAGGATTTTTATCAGAAATAAATGGAATAAGCCATGTAAAAGGTGCCTAGTACAGGGCCTGGCACATAGTACTGTCTCAGTAAATGTCATCATTACTGCCATCATCAATTGCAAATGAAGACGTGTGAGCTTTTACAGAAGTATAGATTCTAGTCTCTTACGGAATGACGTCTGCCATCTTAGTTTTACTAGTGTTTTGAAAGTCTCACAAAAGGATCAAAGGATGCAGGGTAAAAACAATTTTCTGCATAAATGTCATTGTGGCAAATTGAATCCTTATTACTTGAAAGAATAAGCAGAGCTTTTAATTTTTTTAACTGCCTTATTTATAAATTCGGAGTTAGTCACCAGACATACCTAGTGTCTGACAGAACGACATCACTTCACATTCAGTGCTGTGGAACCAGAAAAACTTAGAGGCCTAACACTACACTAAAACCACGTATTTAAGGATATGGATTGACTTAATTAACAAGTCTGATTTGCTGTTTATAGACGTTTCATGCATTTCAGCTCTAAATTATGAATGATATACAATTTATATAATTCACATTATGCCTTTATTAATAGTCCTTTATCAGAGGTATTTAGCACATGGTTCTATGAACCCTAAGGTAATCTACTTTGCATTTTTATTTTTAAGAATGAAATGTCACATCATAAAACTATAGTCATGGAAAATGGCTTATTACACATTGATCTTGCGTGGCTGTAACCTTTCCTCTGCTCCCACGTACACTATATTTAACTCAGTGTGGGCATGCTTTCAAGGAAGATAGCACATTGTTTGGCTCTTATTTTTCATTAAATAATTAAGCTTAGTCAGAGAAGTCAGCAGCCTACTAGAAGCTTCTTACGTTATCTAATCAATTTCTGCAGTTGAAGGTGCTCACTCCTGATATTCCAAGTTATTGGAGTTGAAAACCTGGAAGGAATTTCTAGAAATCATTATTCCTCTGATCTTCAGGAGAGACCAAATCCACTCCACTGCTGTGAGTCAGACTTGAATCCCAGCTCCTGGCCTTGCACACATCACTTCACGTCTCCGTGACTCAGTTCCCTCCTCTTTAAAGTGAGGGTATAATGGTGTCTACCTAGATGATTGTGAGGATAAATAACAGCACGTGGAGACTGCTGCTGTTGTTCCGCAGGATCGTCTTGAGCCTGGGATTATTCCAGACTTAGAGCTAGCTATCTGTGCAATTCAGTACAGTCGGAACTGTTTAAAATATCTGAGCTGTCGCCATGCTTAGATATTAGATAGGCAGTTTATGTGTGGTCTTAGAGATTGTGATCACTAGACATCTCCTTAGGGCCTTTTTTCCCCTTTAAAGCACCAAGATCACCCAGGATGGAGAAAGTGTGAAATTAAATTTTATAGGAAAGGAAGCAGATGCTCATGAGCTTTCTCTTGTCCCCTTAAATCTGTTTGCTCTGCGAAAACATTTGTCTGACTAAATTGTCCTAATTATCCACTCATTGCAGATATTCCAAATAGTGCGTGTAGCATAAAATACTTGTTCAAAATTACCAATTTTGAAATATTTAAAATGTTTAGATTCTAGATCTGAACATTTAGCTCTGTTCCCTAGATTGTTGTTAATAATTGTTCATGGTTGGGATTTTTTTTAGTTAACCACCTATTGTCAGATATCAAGTTACTTTCAGTTTTCATGTATATGCAGATAGTTTAGTTTCACTTTTGCATTTTAACTAAGTTGACTTCTTAATTATTTAAAAAAAAAAAACTTGTACGCTGCCCTATTTTTGGTCATTGTGCTGAGATTAATGTATGAAATTCTGTGTTTGGGCTAATGTTCAGGCTTGTCTGTCTAGTACCATCGGTACATAAGCAAAACAGCGAGAGATTGCTGTGACCAGAAAAGAAAGCACAAAAATAATTTTCTCTCTGTGGCGTGCTAGTGAATCCAGTGATTCTACCCATCAGTGAAATCTCTGCTCCCTTTCTGAACTGTTTGTAGAACTCAGGGCCAGATGGCTGGAGTACAGTGCAGCTAAACAAATTAGACGGTACAGCTTTGTGAATTACTAAGCATTTTATATGATTGCGGATTTCTCGCCAGAACCCTTTAGAGTTCATCCGAAGTTGCTTTATTATGCAAAAATATTCACTGTTTGCATTTTAATAGATTTGTCTGTTTTACCTCATACTAGTGATTTTGGGGGAATTTTATTTTAGTTCTCTGTGTATGTGTCTCTGTAAGCCCGATTTGCTTGTTCTCTTAAAGTCATGGCCTCCCACATTAATTATGTTTAAACTGGAATAATGTCTGTCCTGGTGCGCTTTATGGTAAGGCAGCTCTGTTAGAAGGTAATGCTGCAGCTGGCTTGGTGTCAGCCGGAAGCCGATGAGTGAGTGATACCCTGTCTCTCTGTTGCAGACATGCCAATATTTGGTCTCTGTCCAGCCCATGATGATTTCTACTTGGTGGTGTGTAACGACTGTAATCAGGTTGTCAAACCGCAGGCATTTCAATCACATTATGGTAAGTGCTTAACCATCCAAAAATGATTCTTAGAGGGTTAAAAGATAAAGCAGGATTAAGCTGAAGGCTGGTGGACAGCATGGGTAGGGCAAAATAATATCCCACCCTCGTTGGGAAGTTGACTTTAGTCTAAGTCATTGAATGGGCTAATACCTATCAGCTGTTGGGTATTTTCTGGTTTTTTTATTGAAAGTGGTGTGCATTTTCTGATTTTTATTGAAATTAATCAGGGGAAAATGTAGTTTTTAAAGATTTGTATTGAAACAGCATTATCGGTCTAGTGAAAGATTTTTTTCCTTCTGGGTCACATGGCTGTGAATTCAGTGGATGTTAAAATTATATGTATACATACAGTGTGGAGGCATGCCTTTTTAAGAGGAATGTAACTTTGAAACTTCCAAATTCAGTGGTTCTAAATCTTTCTTGGTGTCATGTTCTCCTTTGTCAATATGATGCTATTGACCTCTTCCCCGTCAAAATGCACAGGTGTTTAGATGGGGGCATTGTGATTTCAGAGGTCCTGTGAACTCTAAAGCCATCTCTGGAGCCCTCATGGCACAGTGGTTAAGTGAAATGGCTACTAACCAAAAGGTTGGCAGTTCGAATCCACCAGCCACTCCTTGTAAACCCTGTGGGGCAGCTCTACTCTGTCCTTGAGAGTCGCTGTGAGTCAGAATCAACTCCACAGCAGCAGGTAAACCATCCCTGGGCTTCTAGGCTCCAAGCCTGTTGTTGTTAGGTGCCATTGAGTTGGTTCCAACTCATAGCGACCCTATGTACAACAGAAGGAAACTGCCCATCTCCACAATTGTTGCTATATCCGAGCCCATTGTTGCAGCCACTGTGTCAGTCCATCATCTTAAGGGTCTTCCTCTCTTTTGCTGACCTTCTACTTTACGAGGCATGATGTCCTTCTCCAGGGACTGGTCCCTCCTGTTCTGCTCCTATCCATAAGGTTTTCGCTGGCTAATTTTTTTCGGAAGTAGATCACCAAGTCCTTCTTTCTAGTCTCTCTTGGTCTGGAAGCTCTGTTGAAACCTGTCCACCAAGGGTGACCCTGCTGTTTTTTGAAATACCGGTGGCATAACTTCCAGTATCACAGCAACACATAAGCCACCACAGAAGGACAGACTGACAGACAGGTGGTGGCTAAGTCTGCTCCTGGTGTGTTTTACCTTTTTAGAGTCCAAATAAGGTTGTTTTGCATGGTCATAGCGTCACCTAAAGTGTTTAAATTAAGATTCCGACTAATAACTGCAAGCTGTTTCCCCATTGTCATTACTGCTGTGGTTGTAAGTCTGAGACAGTAATGGTGGGGTCCTTCTGTAGCTAGTGTTTAAGGAAAGCCTCTGAGGAGATGTGCCCTAAGTGATGTGAGGGAGCCGCTCACCCAGTGATCTGGAGCAGGAGCGTCCCATCAGAGGGAACATTGCACAGACCTGAAGAAAGCTGGTGTGACTGGAAGGTAGTAAGTGAGGAGGCGTGGAGACTAGAGGCAGCCGGTGTTGTAGTCGGGAACCTGCTCATGCACAGTCTTGTAGGCCAGGGTAGGAAGCTTGGGGGCATTGAAAGGTTTATATAAGGGAGGGACACAGTCTGCCTTCACTGGTGGATTTGCTGAGAACAGATCACAGGAAGAGGAGTACAAGCACAGAGAATAGTCGAGAAGCAAAGGATGAGATGATGATGTCTGCACTGAGACTAAGGTGGGGCAGCATAGCTGAGGAGACAGCACAGCCTTGAGATACGTGTTAAAGCCAGAACCAACAGAGCTTGCTGGTGGGACAGCTGCTGTTTAAGAATCACACCGTCATAACCAACATCCCACTCTTTTTTCCAAGAAATATGTCTTTGACTTAGATTTAAAAAAAAGTGGGGGAGGGGCTCTTTTGAGTTCCTGCTTCTGGATGAGGCCGCAGGGTAGTCACCAGAGTGCGTACACAGATGAAAAAGATACTGTCTCCCTGTTTGACTCCTAGAAGCTGGTACTGAGAAAAGGCAACTAATCAGTTGCTGAGTAAAGATTTTGAAGCCGGACCAGACTGGGTTTAAATTTAAACCCTGCAGGAACCGCCGTAGGCTAGCTTTTGCCTTGAGCAAGTTATCTAGCCTCAGCCTCCTTGGTAATACCAGCCTCATAGATTCATGGTGGAAACCCTGGTGGCGTAGTGGTTAAGTGCTACAGCTGCTAAACCTAGGGTCGGCAGTTCGAATCCGCCAGGTGCTCCTCGGAAACTCTATGGGGCAGTTCTCTGTCCTGTAGGGTCACTATGAGTCGGAATCGACTCGACGGCACTGGGTTTTTTAGGTTAGATTCATGGTGGAGATTAAATGAAATAACCTGGTTAAAACCTCTACTTCGGCGCCTTGCCTATGATAGGTCGCGAGTAAGGGAGATAGAGGTACAGCTGTAGATACAGGAAGATGTGTGTCTGAAGTCATAAAACAGTCCAAGGTCTTAAGAATAACGAGGAACTCAGATTGTGTCTTGATGAGTTACTCAGAGAAAGCTTCTTAGAGAAAATAGCCTTCATGTTAGAGTTTGAAGAGTAGAATGGATTCTTTTTCCCACGTGTAGGTTTTTTTTCTCAATTTTTAAAAGTGTAATACATGTCCATTGTGAAAAATGCAGAAAATGTTTTTTAAAAAATAGGATCCCCTAAGATGGGAAGCATTTAGTTGGAGATGGATAGAGCTGCCACACACAGCTGCACAGTTTGTGCACTGAACAACCATATTTGGTGGTCCTGGGCTGGCAACAGGGGTGGCATAATCAAGGGTGGAGGCAGGACATTGCAGGCTGTCTGGAATGTCCTGCAGGCCATCCCTTTTGGCCTGAGCTGATGTACCCACATGTGGAGGTTGTTGTTGTCAGGTGCCGTCCAGTCAGTTCCGACTCACAGCGTCCTTGTGCACAACAGAACGAAACACTGCCCGGTCCTGCGCCATCCTCACAAACGTTGTTATGCTTGAGCTTATTGATGCAGCCACTGTGTTAATCCACCTTGTTAAGGGTCTTCCTTCTTTCCGCTAACCTTGTACTTGCCAGGCGTGATGTCCTTCTCCAGGGACTGATCCCTCCAGACATATCTAAAGTATGTAAGACGCAGTCTCCCCATCCTTGCTCCTAAGGAGCATTCTGGTTGCTCTTCTTCCAGGACAGATTTGTTCGTTGTTCGGCAGTCCATGGTATATTCAACATTCTTCGCCAGCACCACAATTCCAAGGCATCCATTCTTCTTTGGCCTTCCTTATTCATTGTCCAGCTCTCACATGCGTATGATGCGATTGAAAATACCATGGCTTGGGTCAGACACACCTTAGTCTTCAAGGTAACTTCTTTGCTCTTCAACACTTTACAGAGGTCCTTTGCAGCAGATTTACCCAGTGCAGTGTGTCTTCTGATTTCTTGACTGCTGCTTCCATGGGTGTTGATTGTGGATCCAAGTAAAATGAAGTTTCATTTTACTTGAATACATGTGGAGCTGTGTGCAAAGGCAGGCTGAAACTAGCTCAGAGGGCATCACGGCCCATCGGAGCCTCTTGGCCTTGGTGTGTCAATAGAGACCTGTGCAGGTTTTTCAGCACCAAAGTGTCCTGACTTAGTGTTGCTCCAGCAGGATCCAAGAGCAGAGCGGGTTGGAGAGGAGTGAGAGAGGGAGCAGGGGGTATGAAGACTACAGCGGAAGTGTGACTGCCAAGGCCCAAATAAAGGTGCTACCTCTTCCAGGGTTTCCCGAGGAGAAAGAGGCCCTTCTGGTTCCCTCTCCCAGGAGACCTTCACTCAGTGGCTACTTGCTTATCTTCCTCTGTCTACCTCTTAGATGTCAGTGTGTCAGGAGGAAGTGTCTTTAGATCGTATTGCTACTCAGCCTCTCTACATGCCTAGTGCAGTTCTCCAGATAACGTGTGTGCTGAATGACAAAGCAATGGCGGCGGATGAGAAGGTGTGAATGCAGGATTCACACACTCAGATGCTTCTGTGGCAAGACAGGAGATATTACTGACAAAGCCTCGGAGTGGGGGTTTTGGGCCCTCCACTGGCAAGGGAACTGTTAAAGATGTGAGAGGCCCCTGGTAGCGAGATGAGGGCCCCGTGCGCTGAGAGAAGGATTAGACTGGCAGATGTTAGAGGAGGCCTCTTTCTGAGGCTGGAGCCCAGGAGGGGAAGGCAGAGGAGCTAAGGGAATGTGTGGAGGTGGGCAGGTGTGCGTGGGTTGGGGAGGGGGGTGGTTGTGTGAAGTGGAGGGAGTCGCCATATATTGGTTTAGGAGTGACACCCCACTGACCTGGAGCACGGGAGAGGTGGCAGGGCCCCCAGGTCCCAGAGCCATTCCCAGCGCTGCCACTGTCTCCTGTCTTTGAAATCAGGGGGTGTGACAGGAAAGAGTTTTTTGGAAGCTGTTCTCTTTTTCTGTAAGTCCAGGAGGCCAATTCTTGCATGCTTGTATTTCCCAGTTAACACAAAAAACAGGTTTTCAAATTGAGAATTTTTCTGAGTGGCCACTGTAGTCTATTTATTACAGTGTTGGGAAGCATCCCGAGCTGCCAAGGGGGAGATTTATCTTCTTATCTTTCTGTGAAATTGGTGAAAATCTGTGGGTGTTCTTCTGTTAATTCATGTGTTGCTGTATTTATCTGTGACTTTTATGGACAAAGGAGCAGACAGGCAGATCCTCTAGAAGCAGGGCTGCCAGGACAGGGAGGGAAAAGCTCGTGGCCAGTTTCCGGGCAGGGATGTTGGCCTGGATTGGTGATTAGCTGGTCATCCACAGTAGTCAGAGGGCACATGCATTTTTGCTGCCCAGCAGCCTCCTTGGAACTCAGTAGTTGACTTCTTTGGAGCAGTGATGGTGAGTGAGCATAGTGTCATTTCATCGTTTCCAGTTTTTCACAGCCCTTACATAGATTGGTTTTGTCCTTGGAAACCGCACAGTAATACCGTGTTTTCCTGATGTTATTTTAATGTTTTGAAATAGTTTGGCACGCCTCAGAGTTCTCTTCAGTTACTCAGTATTTTAAAGAGCAAGGAGGTGTTTCTACTTGTGATTTCAAATTTAAAAACAGTTTGAATCAGATGCCTGCTGTGCATCTTGATCAAAGGGGAACTTCCTAAGTGGGTGGCTTCCTAAGGCCCACCTCACACCAGCTGAATGGGAATCTCCAGGCATAGGACCCAGGAATATGCATTTTGAGTAACTCCCAAGGGTAATTCTAATACACAGTGCAGACAGGATCCTTTGCTTCCACAGAGATACAGGCCACCCCTCTGAGCCTCCACTCTGTGCTCCCAGTGCCTCGCACCATGGCCGACACAGAGTCAGCACTCGCATTTGATGATGGCAGGAAAGGAGGCCTCTGTTTTTTAAAGTGATTTTTTCATCTTTATTATGTGCTGGTGGTGTCACATTTTAGTAGTTCCTGAGTGGTGCAGATGGTTAACATGCTCAACTGCCGCTGAAAGGCTGGAGGTTCCAGTCCACCCAAAGGCGCGCCAGGGAAGAAGCCTGATGATCTCCTGGAAACCCAGCCGTTGGAACCCTGTGGAGCACAGTCTACTCTGAAACACATGGAGTTGCTGTGAGTCAGAATCGACTCGACAGCAACTGGTCTTTTAAACGTCATATTAATTGCCTTTACAACTTGACAGTGTAAGTATGAAGCAGGGCTAGAAGCACCGTTCTTTGGAGGTGGTTTACCATGTTGGGACCTTCAGTTGATCAGTTAGTGACAGTTGCTTTGTGTTGGTCCAAAACTGGCTACTGAATGGCATATGCTGTGGTCCCAGTTACATTCATTTACAGTGAACCTGAAGCAGTATTAGCAGATGACTGTAGGGTCCTTTTGGGAAAGAGATTTCCAGGTGGCTGTGATACACTCCTTGCTTGCATTTCATTGTGCAGCACTCTACTGCTTCTCTTTGAGTTTACTTCTGAAGAGGGCCTTAATTTCTCTTTTAAGCAGACATGGGGGTGATCTTACTTAGGTGAAATAAATGAGTGATGTTAATTTAGCTCAGGCAGGTGCTACATTTAGAATCTCTGTAATTAATTGAAACCCGTCCTCGGATGTCAGCTGTTGAAGTGTTTTGCCTCAGATTTGTTAAGCTCATCCAGTCCTTCCACTTTGGCTCAGCTCTGAGTTTCTGAGCAGAGTCTCAGTAGGTACGTGTGCCTTGACCACTCTTCGGCAGCCCTCATCAACTTGTTCCATTCTGATGATTGGCTTTACTTAATTCCACCTAGTGTTTTCCTTTGAATCAAATCACTTTATTTAGATAAATCCATTTATGAAGAAAACCTTGTCAGAGCCATATGCGGGAGAATTAACATCGTTTGCCATAAATAGAAGGTAAGTGTAAAAATAAACATAGTGGAAAGATTACTAAGATCTGTGTTGATGGTCCTGCCAGTGCCAGCTCTGAGCCTGATGCCTCTGCTCCCTTTGTTGAAAAGAAGACAGGCATGCTTTCGGCAAGCGTTCTCTACGCGGTAGCATGGTGTCGTCAGAAGAACTGAAGAGAGATGTGGAAAGGCAGAGGATTTTTCACTCGTGATTTAGGGGTATCAATGTTGAGGGTCAGACCCACTCCAAGTTTGGGTAAACACCAGCTCCGGGGGTTGGATTGAGTTTCTTCTGATGTCGGAGGAGCTGTCTACCGAGGCTAACCCTGCTCTTGTTGTTGGGTGCCATTGGGTTGGTCCCAACGTGTAGCAGCCGTATGTACAACACCATGAAACACTGCCTGGTCCTGAGCCATCCTCACAATCATTGTTATGCTTGAGCCCATTGTTGTAGCCACTGTGTCAATTCATCTCACTGAGGGCCTTCCTCTTTTTCGCTGACCCTACTTTACCAAGCATGATTTCCTTCTCCAGGGACTGGTTCCTCCTGATAACTTGTCCAAAGTATCCTTGCTTCTAAAGAGCATTCTGGCTGTGACTCTTCCAAGACAGGTTTGTTTGTTCTTTTGGCAGTGCACGGTATATTCAATGTTCTTCACTAATACCATAATTCAAAGGCGTCAATTCTTCTTCCATCTTCCTTATTCATAGTCCAACTTTTGCATGCTTATGAGGCGGTTGAAAACACCGTGGCTTGGGTCAGGCACACCTTAGTCTTCAAGATGACATCTTTGCTTTTTAACACTCCAAAGAGGCATTTTGCAGCAGATTTGCCCAATGTAATGTATCATTTAATTTCCTGACCACTGCTTCCTTGGGTGTTGATTGTGGATCCAAGTAAAATGAAATCCTTGACAACTTCAGTCTTTTCTCTGCTATCATGATGTGCCTTATTGGTCCAGTTGTGAGGATTTTTGTTTTCTTTATGTTGAGGTGTAATCTATACTAATGGCTGTAGTCTTTGATCTTTATCAGTAAGTGCTTCCAGTCCTTTCACTTTGAGCAAACAAAGTTGTGTCATCTGCATAATACAGGCTGTTAATGAGTCTTCCTCCAATCTTGATGCCGCATTCTTTTTCATATAGTCCAGTTTCTCAGATTATTTGCTTTGCATACAGATTGAATAGGAATGGTGGAAGGATACAACCCTGACGCACATCTTTCCTGACTTTAAACCATGTAGTATCCCATTCTTCAGTTCCAGTGACTGCCTCTTGGTCTATGTACAGGTTCCTCATGAGTACCATTAAGTGTTCTGGAATTCACATTCTTCGCAGTATTATCCATAATTTGTTATGATCCACACTGTTGAACGCCTTTGCGTAGTCAGTAAAACACAGGTAGACATCCTTCTGGTATTCTCTGCTTTTCAGCCGTGACCCATCTGACATCAGCAGTGATATCACTCGTTCCACGTCCTCTTCTGAATCCAGCGCGGTTCCTGTGGATGTATTGCTGTAGCCGCTTTTGAAGGATCTTCAGCAAGATTTTGCCTGGATGTGATATTTATGATATTGTTTGATAATTTTTGAATTTGGTTGGATCACCTTTCTTTGGAATGGACACAAATATGGATCTTTTCCAGTTAGTTGGCCAGGGTAGCTGTCTTCCAAATTTCTTGGCATAGACAAATGAGCACTTCCAGCGCTGCATCCATTTGTTGAAACATCTCAGTTGGTATTCCATCAATTCCTGGAGCCTTGTGTTTCATGTTCAGTGCAGCTTGGACCTCTTTCTTCAGGTACCATTGGTTCCTGATTATATGCTGCTCCCTGAAATGGTTGAACATCAACCAGTTCTTTTTGGTATAGTGACTCTGTGTATTCCTTCCATATTCTTTTGATGCATCTTGCATTGTTTAGTATTTTCCCTGTAGAATCTTTCAGTATTGCAACTCAAGGCTTGGATTTTTTTTCTTCAGTTCTTTCAGCTTGAGAAATGGCAAGCATGTTCTTCCCTTTTGGTTTTTTATTTCCAGGTCTTTGCACATGTCATAATACTTTGTCTTTTCCAGCTGCCCTTTGAAATCTTCTGTTCAGTTCTTTTATTTCAGCATTTCTTCCTTTTGCTATAGCTACTCGACCTTCAAGAGCAACTTGCAGAGTCTCTTCTGATATCCGTTTTGGTCTTTTCTTTCTTTCCTGTCGTTTTAATGACCTCCTGCTTTCTTCATTTATGATGTCATTCCACAAATCATCTGGTCTTTGGTCATTAGTGTTCAGCATGTGAAATCTATTCTTGAGATGGTCTCTAAATTCAGGTGGGATATTCTCAAAGTCATACTTTGGCACTTGTGTACTTGTTCTAGTTTTCTTCAGTTTCAGCTTGAACTTGCATATGAGCAATTGATGGTCTGTTCTACAGTTGGTCCCTGGCCTTGTCCTGACTGATGATATTGAGTTTTTCCATCATCTTCTTCCACGGATGTAGTCGATTTGATTCCTGTGTGTTCCATCTGGCGAGGTCCATGTGTATAGTCACCATTTACATTGTTTCAGGTATTTTGCAATGAAGAAGTCACTGGTCTTGCAAAATTCTGCCGTGTAATCTCCAGCATCATCTCTATCACTAAGGCCATATTTCCCAACTACTGATCCTTCTTTGTTTCCAGCTTTCGCATTCCAGTTACCAGTAATTATGAAAGCATCCTAATTGCATGTTCAATCAATTCAGACTGCAGAAAAAATAAATAAATAAAAGGCTAAGTTGGCCTTAGTGGTTGGTGCATAAATTTGAATAATAGTTGAATTAACTGGTCTTCCTTGTAGACATATGTATATTATCCTATCACTGACAGTGTTGTACTTCAGGGCAGATCTTGAAATGTTCTTTTTGACGATGAATGCAACACCCTTCCTCTTCAATTTGTCATTCCCGCCTGAGTAGACCATATGATTGTCCAGTTCACAATGGCCAATACCAGTTCATTTCAGCTCAGTAATGCCTAGGATATTGATCTTTATGCATTCCATTTCATTTTTGATGCTTTCCAGTTATCCTAGATTCATTCTTTCCAGGCTTTGATTATTAATGGATATTTGCAGCTGTTTGCTCTCATTTTTAGTTGTGCCCCTGAAAGCTTGGTTCATTAAGGTTGACTCTACTTTGAGGAGGCAGCTCTTCCCCAGTTGTCTTTTGAGTGCCTTCCAACCTGGGGGGCTCATCTTCCGGTAGCAGTGTTCCTTGGCTATTCTTAAGGTTTTCACTGGCTAATTATTTTCAGAAGTAGACCTAGTCATTATTCCTAGTCTTTCTTAGTCTGAAAGCTCAGCTGAAACCTGTCTACTATGGGTGACCGTGCTGGTATTTGAATACTGGTGCCGTAGCTTCCAGCATCACAGCAACACGCAAGCCCCTATAGTAAGACAGACTGACAGATAAATGGGGGAGATTCAGCCCTAGTCCTAGGAAATAGCATACTTTGGAAGCAGAATCTGGAACTTCATGTTGGTCTGCAAAAGGCTCACAGAGGACTAAGCCCCTTTGTCATTAATCAGTATGATATATATGCCTTGAACTCCTACTTAAAAAAAAAAAAATTGCCATTGAGTTGATTCAAACTCATAGCTACCCTATAGGACAGAGTAGAACTACCCCACAGGGTTTCCAAGGAGTGGCTGGTGCATTTGAACTGTGGACCCTTTGGTTAGCAGCGTGAGCTCTTAACTACTTGCTGTAAATGGCTTATGAGTCTCCAAACATGTTGGTGGGGCCTCAGTGTAAAACTTCTGGCCCTCTCGCTCGCCTTTGTTTACAAATCTGGCCTCTGGAGACCTTTATGAAGATAGCTTTAGCAGAAACACTTTTGTGATCTTACAGCTTTCTCCAGAGATTGAGTCCTGAAACAATTGACAACCACACACGTTGCTTAGACAATGTTGCTTGTGGTGTGGGTGGGGTGGGTTGGATTCTTTTAGATGCCAGCATAAATTGTATTTTTCTAAAATGTCATTTTCATCAGAGCATGAGTAAATAATAATTACTTATACTTTTTGAGCTAATTAATTGGTTCCAGCAAATGTTAGTGTAAGAGCAGAATGGGTCTTCTCTGAGATCGGATGGGCTGCTTCTGGCAAAAATGCTGGTTCTCATCATTGACAATACTTCACATATTTGTGACCAGCTATTGCCATCACATAACTAATCTGTGAGACAAAGCAAAGGCTTTGCTAGTTATAAAACATCCCCCTTTTGCCATCCGAGACCTGGAAAGTAACAGCTTCAAGTATGTTTTGAATGACTACTTTATTTGACTACTAAGTAACTTTGTTTTTGAATAAAGAAAAGACAAGTGTTTCTTTTTTCTTCCCCAGGATGCTAGCTAAATTTTGCCACGAAATTTTTATAATCTGGGCCTTTTTCTGGAAACCCTGGTAGCATAGTGGTTAAGAGCTATGGCTGCTAACCAAAAGATCGGCAGGTTATGCGAAAGGTAAGATAATGCTGACCCAGCTGTTCTAAGCAAACTTAAAATTCTGCCTTCCACATAACCTGTTACCTTAGAGAACATTTAGTAATTCGAAGACATAATGAGAGGAGGTGGGTTTTTAATTTAGCACAGTCATTGGATTTCTCTGCAGCCTGTTGTCCTGGTTTACTTAACACTAAATCAGAGACGCTATCCAAAACCAAGCTCCTTCTCTTTTTGTATGAGCTTAACATTTTGTAGCATATTTCTGTAGTCAACAATATAAAGATTGAAATTTGTCTCAGAGGAAAAAATGTTCTCCTCTTTTGCTCTGGTTAAAACACATGCCACGACTTTCTCCAGCAATGAGGGTCAGTTGGTGGGCGGGGCAGGGGGGAGAGCAATGAGGGTCAGTTGGTGGGCGGGGCAGGGGGACAGCAATGAGGGTCAGTTGGTGGGCGGGGCAGGGGGGACAGCAATGAGGGTCAGTTGGTGGGCGGGGCCGGGGGGACAGCAATGAGGGTCAGTTGGTGGGCGGGGCAGGGGGGACAGCAATGAGGGTCAGTTGGTGGGCGGGGCAGGGGGACAGCAATGAGGGTCAGTTGGTGGGCGGGGCTCGGGGACAGCAATGAGGGTCAGTTGGTGGGCGGGGCAGGGGGACAGCAATGAGGGTCAGTTGGTGGGCGGGGCTGGGGAACAGCAATGAGGGTCAGTTCGTGGGCGGGGCAGGGGGACAGCAATGAGGGTCAGTTGGTGGGCGGGGCAGTGGGGACAGCAATGAGGGTCAGTTGGTGGGCGGGGCAGGGGGACAGCAATGAGGGTCAGTTGGTGGGTGGGGCAGGGGGGACAGCAATGAGGGTCAGTTGGTGGGCGGGGCAGGGGGGACAGCAATGAGGGTCAGTTGGTGGGCGGGGCTGGGGGGACAGCAATGAGGGTCAGTTGGGCGGGGCTGGGGAGACAGCAATGAGGGTCAGTTGGTGGGCAGGGCTGGGGGGACAGCAATGAGGGTCAGTTGGTGGGCAGGGCTGGGGGACAGCAATGAGGGTCAGTTGGTGGGCGGGGCTGGGGGACAGCAATGAGGGTCAGTTGGTGGGTGGGGCTGGGGGACAGCAATGAGGGTCAGTTCGTGGGCGGGGCAGGGGGGACAGCTAACCAGAGCAGGCAAGTCCAAAAGTGAGCAGTGTCAAGAAGAATGTTAGTTTGACTCTCAGAGGAAATTCCAAATTGACCATTGACCTGAATTTCTTGTTACTGAGTATCATAATGTAGAAATAAATAAGAGTTCATTTTTTTCTCTGCCACAAGGCAAATACTGCTAATTAAATTTTTCTGATAACTTCAGTAGCATCATAAAAAAGGCTCTTCTCTCCTGAGATAATAATTTTATTAATATTTTTTCCTTAGTTGTATAATAAACAGGTACGCTTAAAATGGTGTCTTTCCATTATTTATGCCATTGTAGGACCAGCATTTTAATTTCTAGTTTAAAAATTTATTGATTTTTTCTTCTTAGGGATATCTGTGCTTTTATTAACATCCATGCCTTTGGGGTTGCTTTTAAAAGAAATTAAACTGGCAATGATATTCATAGATTTGACAGATACTTATTGTGTACCTACTATGTGTTATGCATTGCCCTCCACTGATCTAGAAAAACCATGTCTCTGATTTTCGTGCAGTTCATATTGGGGAAGGTGTGAGGTGGTGGAGACACTACACAGATAAAGAAGACATCAGATAAAATAAGATTATTTCAGTCAGTGATAAATGCTAGGGATGACTTGAGAGAGAGTGACTGGGACAGGCCACTTAGATAAAACTAGTTGAAGACAGCCACTCGGAGGAGTTTGTTTTTAAGCTCATTGGTAGGAAAGGAGCCAGCCATTTGAACATTTGGAAGGTCAGTGTTCCAGATAGAGGTAACAGCAAGTGTGGAGATCCTGAGGTGGAAATGGGGTGGGCAGAAAGGCCCTAAGGAGGTAGAAGAGAGAGGGGTCTGCCAGGAGGAGAGAGGGGTCTGGGATGGGGTTGGAGAAAGGGGGCCAGATGACTCTGGGCACAACCAGCTGGGAAGGGACTCAGAGTTGGCGGTGCAGGCAGTACAGAGGCAGCCCTCAGGGGAGGATTTGTGGTTGCCACGTGGAATATGGAGGACAAGAGTGGAAGCAGGGAGACCAGACGGTGGGCTGTTGAGGCAGTTCAGCTGACAGCTGGATTCACAGAGAAACTTAGATTAGGATTGCAGTGCCAGTGACAGTGAGGTGGAGATGGAGCTGAAATCTGCCTCGGAGTTACAGCCAGCAGGGCTGATGGCTGGAGGGTGAGTGGTGTGGAAAAGGAAGGCGTGAGAACTCATGACACATGGGGGTGTTTGCTCAAACAGCTGGATGAATTTATCTCACTTGTATAGATGATGGAGTGGTTATTTCAATTTGTATATGATAACCCTCAATTTGACCTGAATGAAAAGCCTTGATGTATTATATACAGTCTTCAGACATCTTCTAAAGATTGTAGGGGTAGAGAATAATTATTGCAGTGATGCCAAGTGTAAGAATGGCATGGGGGTGTTGTCTGACGTCTTTGTCTAACTTTAAGAGAGGGGAGGAGAACCACAATCAGCAACCCAAGGCTGGTTCCTGTGGGGTGAAGGTCAGGCATACCTCCACCCTCCAACGTTTTCACCGGTTCTAACTCCAGCCATCCTCACTCTCTACTCTGCTGGGTTTAGTAATTCCTGGCAGTGGCCACATGGACCTCACAGACCATACTCACAGGGTTAATTAGGAAATTAACAGGTTACAATTCAGGATCAGGAATAACTCAGGATAGAGTTCTTCGGTTAGGACAACTTCTCAGCCATGCCCACAGGCAGACCTCTTTCTCTTTCTCTGTGTCCTGGGTCTAGGAGGTTCTCAGTGCAGAGACCCCAGGCCCAAAGGACGCCTCCACTCCTAACTCTTCTTTCTTGGTGGTAGTGAGTTCTCCCCTCTGCCCAGGGATTGGCTCTGTTTTAAGCCTAGTGAGATGGTAAAACTGGTGAATTCCCTTGTTAGAGTTCCATGCACTTTATTTGCATGTTCCCACCTCTAGAAGGGTACCATACACCTTATTTGTATTATTAGCAATGCTGTCCAATCCCCTTGGGCCACAAGCATCTTATTAGCATAGTCCCATCCAGTCACGCTTGGTAGAGTACAGGGTCAGTGAGAAAGAGGAAGATTTTCAGTGAGGTGGATTGACACAGTGGCAGCAACAATGGGCTCAAGCATAACAACAGTTGCGAGGATGGTTCAGAACTGGGCAGTGTTTAGTCCTCTTGTACATAAGGTCGCTGTGAGTCCAAACCGACTCCATGGCACCTAACAATAGCACCCAATCATTTTGTAGGAGTCACAAGACCAGGCATGACTAAAAGAGCCATACTAAGTAATTCACTTTACCACACCAAGTTATGGAGTCGTTTATTCTTTTCAAAAGTTCCTTTTTTAATGGAACAGCAGCCCAGTCATACCACATAAGCCAGGAAACAAGGGGACACAGGGGCCTTCCTGGGACTTCTCATATTCTTATTTGAGTACCAAGATGTTATTGATTTAAAAAATTTTTTTTAATTTGTTTTTCATAATTAAATGAATATACATGCATATCATTAAAAAAAATTTACCAATGACAAGAAGACAAGGATGCAATCAGAATGGATAAAGCTCCATTCTCTTCGCAGGAGTATGGTTTTACCTGTACCCTTGGGACGCTTTTAGACCCTGGACAAAATGATATTTACACACTTCCCTTCTCCCACGCACAAACACACAAATTTAGATTTGTTATGAATTTACTTTTAACTTAAAAATAATTGTAAATACCTTCGCGCGTTGATGCATGTTGCTGTGCCGAGGTCTTTTTAAAGACCGCCTGTTTCCACTTCATTCACGTCTGATGATTAGTTCGGCCAGTCGTGTGTTGGTAGGCATTTAGGTTTTCAGTGCTGCCTTGTTACATGTAGGCTTTAATGATCATCAGCATTTCTGCATATCGATTCCCTACGCTGAGCCTCATCTCAGCTTCCCGCCAGGTTAGCACTTCATAGTTCTGATAGTGTCACCAGAGTAAGACAGTGAACACGTGAGTTTCTAGCAGTATGAAAAATAGAATATAAATCATTAACATTCAGCAGAGCCACTTTTGATGTGTCTGCTGCATATAGAAGTCATTAGCTGTATAGGACGGCTGTGCTTCAGACATTAAAGGGGACATTTCAGGATGTAAGTCCACATTTTAGTTGTATTTGATAAAAGATGCTTTTCCTGAAGTTACTTCATAAGCCTAGTACGTATGTTGACTATTTAAGGTAACCTTCCCCCTCCGCCCCGCCCTGCCACACACACAGGTACTTCGGCCCTCTTAGCTGTGGTCTTTGGTATGACCCGAAGAGGGAGTATTTATTGCTTCTTTGTACTGTAGCACCCATCACCAGGATCATGCCTCCACTGCCTGCGCTAGCCCAAGCCCATAAAGCAAACTAGTTGTGGACAAGAGGGAAGGCTGACTTTAGCTCTTCCCTCTCCTCATTTGTTATGTGTATACAGAAGTCCTAGTTTTTAGACTTATGTTATATCTGGTTTTTTAAGACAGCAGTTCTCAAATCAAACTTCAGAGTAATAGTATCCCTTTCCTTCTTGTGCGTTTGATCAGGGGAGGTGATGATCTAGATTTAAAGAAAGTTAGATAAAAGTAATAAGCGCCTGATCACACATGGTGTACTTCTTGTTTTCTCCTCTCCTTGGTCACAAACTCTAGAATGACATTTGTTCCGTTACCTCTTACAGTTTAAAAAAATGACTGTTAGAACGCCTCATGCTGCGGATTTGTGGTGTGCTTTAGATTTTTTTTTTTTTAGAAAGTTACAGTGTTGTTTCACCAGATTTTGTAAAAGCCTTTTTTGTGTGAGATTCTTACTGTGTTCAGCTCCGCTACTTGAATCTCAGTCTGCTGAGCTGGACCAAAAAAAAAAAAAAAAGAGTGACGTTATATGTTTGATATAATGTCAGAATTTCATGCTTCCTAAATTGTTCTTTATAATGTGTTTTTCACAACAAAAATAACTGCTAAACCAATGTCTATACATTTTTTTGCCTGACACATGAATATATTGAAATTTTTCTTCCTAAATTTTGTTTTCCCGTATGCGTCAACGTATTTTTACATAAATGACAAGTGTAGCAATCTCAGAATGCTCTTGTGAGTGCAGCCCGCTTGACTTCATTGCCTCTTCCTGCTTCCCCACCTCCTCCCACCCTTCTCTCCACCCTGTAAACCAGGTTAGTTCAGTAGGTGACTTAGCGTGTGTCTTCTCATTCTCCTCATGCTCACGACTGTCCAGGCACATACAGCAGGATCACGTTTTATCAGTAGGGGCATCTGGTCGTGGTTTACAGAAATGGATCCTGTCACGCACTCTTCTTTTCTACTCCTCGATACCGCACGGAAATCCAGTCACAGCCTCAAGGCCAATCCCCCCGCTTAAAGGCTGCCTACGGTCGTGAGGTGTGGCCGCGCTGGCATTGCCTCCGCCAGCCCCTCTGTGGACATTCACCTTGTTGCCCGGTGTTTGACTCTGAGCAGAGCTGCAGTAAACACCCTTGTGCGTGTGTCCTTACCTACTATGGCTTAGTTCCTGTGGGACAGAGTCTCAGGAAGGGATTCTCAGGTCTGAAAGGGTATTGATTTTCATTGTGAAGAGCTGCAGCTAGATCTGCTTTCCCAAAGCCTGTGTGATACCTTGTATCTCCACCAGCCCTATGTGAGTGTGTCTTGGCCAGGAGTAATGTCGTGTTTATTTTTCTAAACTTCATTTATTTCTTCTAAAGCCTCTTAAAATATTCTTCGCAGGCGGGCGGGCGTGCATACACACACACGGTTAATTCTGATTTGACTTTGAAGTAAATTTCTCAAACAAGCACGAACATTCACTGCTCGTGTGGCAGATTTCTTCTGAGCCTGTATAACATTTAGTGATACAAGGTAGAGATCTTTCAAATGACCCATGTTTTTAAAGCCACTTCATTTAAACTATACGTGGTTTTCCCAGCACCTTTGGGAAATTTCTATTCATTCTGTGTGGAATTTACCCTAGGGAACAAGTCTAGTTCTTTCGGGCTGGGATTAATCTCTGCAAAACCTGTAGCCTCCTGGAGGATAATAATTTTGGGTAAGATTAATTGCAGAGCCAGTGGAAAACCATCATCAGTTCTGTTTCTGATCTCATTGTGCTCTTCGCATTTAACAGTGTTCATGTTGTGTATCAAATAATGAGCGGGCTGAGGTCAGCCCACAGTTGACCCAAAGCCTGTGTAAATCAGGCCTTGAGGGTGTATTTTATTTGCCTGCCGTTGGACGGTTGGAACAGCTGAAAAGAGACACACAGATGAAGTGTGGCTAAGCCCTGAAGAGCCATCCACAAACAGATCAGACGATGCCAGCTCGAGGGCCACTGCATGGTATGAGCCCCCGTGGTGAATTATCCCCTTTAAGCTTTGTCTCTCACCTCTCCTAATCTGGCGTGTGTACCTAGTGAGCGCTGGGGAGTAACATAGCAACATTTCTTGGTGAAGCTGATCTGATTCTGGGTAGCAGGCTTCCATGCCCACAGCTGAATGAATTGCTCGGTGTTTTCCAAGTTTGAAAATACTTCCCCCCTCTGAAGTGCTCCTTGGCAGCAGGTAAGGAAGCCCCTGTAAGTGCCAATTAAGGCCAGTTGTAACCCCCCCCCCCCCGCCCCCAGCCCTGCTGAGGCTGTGGAGTGGAGTTAGTGGAGACTCATACTTCTGGAAAACGGAGAACTGGCTCCCACCAGTGACAGGAACACATTATTTCATGACAGCCAACAGCTTGTTTGTTGCCCTGTAAAACACCGAATGACACAGTGCTGGCTTCTCAGGGATTCGATTTAGGGAATCCCAAGGTTGGTTGGAGACTTCACTGATTTCCATAGTAGAACCTCCCTCGGTGTCTGTCCTGTCTTACTCTTACTGTTCCTTTCTTTCACATGCTGTGCCCCATTAAATCTCTCTTGGGTTCTAGTCATAGTAGCTAACGTTTACAGGTACTTCCCAACTTACGACGAGTTCTGTTCCGATGACTGCCTTGTAAGTCAGGTCTCACGGAAGTCGAATATCCTTTTTTTTTTTTAGTTTTCGTTATTATTGCCTTGTATTATCGGTATCTTTATAAATCCAATCTTTATTTGTCTTTGGGGATTGGAAACGTTACAGTGCTGGTGGCTATTTCCTTGTGCTCCTGTGGCATCTCTTAAGGGCCACCATAGCCTTCGGTGGTTTGAATATGGTTGCAAGAAACCTGAGAAGGTAGGCTTCAGAAAACCTCCTTGGTCTTAATTTGGCTGATAGAGTTTGGAGCACAGTGCTTGCAGTGAAAATGAAATAGCGTAAATTTAGAATCTGTCTGGCCTAAACATCTGTGAGTAAACATCTGAGAATGGTAGTATCAGCAAATTACATGCTGCAGCATTGCATGTAGTACCAAAAAAAAAAAAAAGAACCACAAACAGCCGTTAAGCGTGGTTCGTCGTAACTCGAGTATGTCGTAAGTCAGGGACCACCTGTTTGTGATGTGCTGGGTGTTGCATTAGTACCTCATTTTCTCCTCACCCAGCTCCCTGGGAGGAGGTAGTGGTGGTATCCGTGTTTTCCAGTTGAAGACAAAGGCCCTGAGGGACAGAAGTCTCTTACCCAAGGCCCCACAACCAGACATGATCAGACTGCAGGCTCACTGTCCTCGCTACCAAGTTAAAGAGTTTCCCAGATAATTGAATGCCAAGCCGATTGGCTAGTTGGGCATTTCAGCCCAACAGAGGGCCATAACTCTTGCCCTTTCTCCCCTCCTAGCTGCTGCTTGTTTGCTTATTTTCTGTGAGTAGGCTAATTCACAGAATTTTTGTCAGTTCAGGACTCCCTTTGTGCACCAGAGTTAAATTGATGAGTGCACACCATCCAAACCACAGCTGATACATGTAATTTCTGGTCTGTAGGGCATGGATGTTATTCTGTTAAAATGGTATTTTAGTCTGTGGTCTTTTTTTAGTGAAAAGAAATGTGACCATGTCCCCAGACCTAGATACTTAAATATGAGCCTTCGTTGGGAGATTTAATATCAAAATAAACTTTATTTGGATAGGATATTGGGAAATGGTTTAAAAACAGATGCTTTCCAAGCAGAACAAAGTGGTATTTGCTTGAACATTTTATTCAGGGCATTGAGGGTCATGCATGTGTTTAAAAATGAAATGTGTGCTTTATGCTCAGGTTTTGTGTGTATTTTTATCAGACAGTTATATTTTCCTGGCTTATACTACCATTCATCCTTTTTTTGATGTAGGTCTTAAAAATAGATTTAAATTGTTTTTTTCCTTGTTTTTACATGAAATTAAATGTAGACATGTTTGTAGGATTTAAGAACATTTGCTGAAGTTCACTGTTGTTTTCGTCAGGGTTGCAGAAAGACTTTGTTGCCACGCTGTCATGGCTTGGCTGGCTCTAGGAACATTCGAAAGGCAAGCATTTATGCCAGTAGACCAGCAAGGACTGGGTGTCCACATACACGCACACCATGTGTGTGGAACTGAGGGTTGCCTTAGAAAGGGTCCTCTCGTCTCAGCTCAGTTCTGCAGTTGATGCCATCAAAAAGAGCCCTTAGCTGGCCCTGGGGACAATGCGTACATCCAGTGAACAGTGCTGAGACTTGTTGCAATCAGGTATAGTACAACAGTAGGGTTTTTTGGTTTTTTTTTTTTTTTTTCCTTCTCACTTAAGAAAACCTTAAATTCTAATTTTTTGCAGATTGATTTTTTTAAAGATTTGGGAGAAGTGTGCTCAGCCTGCCGGTGGCTCTTCCCTTATGCTCCTCTGGCATCTCTTAAGGGCCACCATGGCCTTTGGTGGTTTGAATGTGGTTGTAAGAAACCTGAGAAAGGTAGGCTTCAGAAAATCTCCTGGATCTTAATTTTGCTGATAAGAGTTTGGAGCGGAATGCTTGCAGTGAAAATGAAATAGTGTAAATTTAGAATCTGTATCTGGCCTAATAGAAGTCATTTGCCATGCCTCAAGCCTTTCCCCACCCCTTCCAGACCCTATCTTTCCCACACGCGTCATTCGTGACTTTTGCCAGATATTCTTTGTAGGGTGATGGATTCTGTAGGGGAGTCTTTGCCTCTTCTTTGGATACTTCAAAACATTCATTCTGAACTGTCAACCTGAGTCTATTTATGTACGTGTGCAGCCTTTATTATCATAAAACTCAGATCAGTTGGTGGTTCTTTTCCATGTCTATTTCATGGTAGCATTTGGCGACTGGCAAGAGGAGAAATAGTTGTGTGAAGGGTGTGATAGGGCCAAGGTAGGGACCAGCCAAATCAGGATGGCACTGTTGATAAAGAGCCACTTAATGACAAAAGTTTGGGGCTTAAAATTATCCTCAACTTTTATCTGTCATCTAATGATTGAACATCAAATTCTGGACAATCAATTGTATATTCTTCTGCACACACACTTACATATAAAATACAGAAAATGAGCTAAGCTTTCTATAACTACATTTATTAGAATGGAAACGTATGCCATGTATAATAGCCTTTTTTTAAGGATAGAGCATGTGGAAATAAAACGTGGTGAAAGGATTCTCAGGCTTATAGAAGTATGTTGAAGACTTCTAGATCTACTGAGGCTTAAAATGTAGGTTTTATAATGAATCATGTAGATTTTCTAATATACCTGGCAGTAACAGTGTCAGTTTAAAGTATTCAGAAAAAGTAGGCTGTGAGTAATCCACATTTTAGCAGGTTAAATTTTTTACTTCCACCTTCCCCAGTTTTGGCAAGTTGCCTTTCAAATAGAAGGATTAATTTACACCGGCCAGGACGCCTTGTATGACCATATTAGATGAAATTAGACTCCACCCCCTGTTTTCTGTTGATCTGCCAGGACCTTTGTAATTCAAGTGCTTTTTACAGTAGTAGCAAATGTTACATAAGTCCAAACATGGAGCATATTTGGAGTTGGTGGGCAGACCCAACTCATGATGCAAGCCTGCAGTAGCAAGTGTGCAGTGAAGCACAGCCAGATTCTGTGAATGGAAGGTCACCAGAAGCCGCTGCACAGCAGCCCTTCCCCTGCACAGGGGCTGACAGCTCCACTGGGTAAGTTTTCCGAGGCCGGGCTTGGCTCGAGGCCCAGTTCTAGATGAGCTTGCGGAAAGTGGGTTAGGTCTTCGCTGGCATTATGTGGACCCAAGCAGAGGCCGGCAGAGTTCGTGCAGGCCTCCTCCCTCCTGGCCTCCGCTGCTGCCCCACCAGCAGGCCCGGAGGGGCGTGCTGCGAGGTGGTGGGGGCTCAGCTCTACACCGGGAGCGGATCAGTGTGGGCATTGCAGCAGGAGGGATTAGCTGCTGCAAGCAGTCCCCAGGAGCCGTTCTGAAATGTCACTTGAGAGATCTGGCCAAAGTTCAAAAGCAGACGGGAGTCGAGTTTGCTATTAACTCCAACAAAATGCTGAGGTTTGCACCAAACAGTTCTCCTATCTGAAAACAGGGAGAGCGTTGGTTATGTCGCTCTCTAAAAATGGAAGAGGGTTGTGACACACTTTAGCTGTTTGTTTTTTATCTTCTCTGTGGTAAGCGAGGTTTCATGACAGGCGGCTCGCAGTGTTTCCTGTAGAGTGTTTGAGAGCTGTCTTGTCAGAGACTTCAGATCCACAGCAGTTTCAGACAGCACCATGTCAAGAGGAAGGACAACTTGAGAATACAAACTGTAACCCTGGGAAGTCATTCAGTGACTGAAATTGAGTGTATAAACGTTTAATTGTGGGGCGACTCCCAGAAAAGATGGTTCTTTTCAGTTGCGTTACTAAGATACCGAGCGGCTTGTGCCGAGTGTTTGGGGGGCAGGGGGGTTGATACACAACCTTAACCAACACGGGGGGACAGGCTGTGCTCAAAGTTACCTTAGCTCTTTCTGCTTTCTGTCTTCTGGCAGGAAGTGAGCTGACAATTGAATTCTTTAGTTTCACTGGATTCAAATTTCATGCCTTCTGCAATAATGAGCTTGATCGGATGGTTTTCATTAACGTTGGCAATTTAGTTACCTAGTTGTAGGGCTTTAAATACAAGCAGCTCTTAAACCTTTAATCAAATTGCTGTTAATTCACTAAAATCGATTTTTCTGCAAATCCTTCTCTCTGAATTATCAGGTAGTTTTAGTTTTGCTGTTTCTGCTTTCGTTTTTGAATATTGGTTTTGGTGCAGTTGGGGCAGATACTGTTTCTCTCTTCAGAACAAATAAATACACGCTGCAAACTCATTGAAAACATGGCATCTGTAAAGAAATGAATCACCCACTCCTTATCAAGAGAATGCTTAGTGGAGGAGGCCTTTTGGGTTGTGTTCTGAGTTTGAGGTTTTGTTATCGGTCCCATATCCATCCAGAATAGAATAAAGTGTCCCCTCTAGAAAAAAGTGAGATGAAAAAAATAGAAACTAGTGAAAAATAGTAATAGGAACTGTGACTTAGAGACTGAGCACAGTGCTTTTTGGCAGATGGTGCTGTCATTCCGTTGCACCTGGAGCGGATGCCCCTTGGCCTGGGAAGATGACGCTCCCTCTGGGATTTCTGCACAGAAGTTGCAGTTTAAAAAAAAAAAAAAAAATTGTAAGACAGCGTCTCTAATTTAAGTTTCCCCAGATTCCTTTAATTTTCTCTCTCTACCTTTCACCCCCCCCCATTCTTAATCCTGTAGGAGCTATCCTTTCTCTCCTCTGTGTGTGTGTGTGTCTGTGTGTGTGTGTCTGTGTATGAAAATTGGATTGGCGTGGCAAAGGCATACCTTAGTGTTTTTGTCTTTTTAGTGATGGTCTGTCTTTCATTTGGGAAAACTGACCAAAACCTAAGATGTGGCTGCAGAGATTTGTGTAAATGACTGTGTCTGAGTGTGTCTGATTCTCGAGCTTCAGGTGGTGTAACAAATTGGAAAGCTAAAATTCTGACGATTCATTGGACTTCTAGGTGCTTTTTCTCCCTAACAGATCAAAGCATTAAATCAAAAGTAACTGGAGACTGATGGATTTTTAGTTTTGGGGTTTTTTTTTTTTTTCCTTCTCATATGTTGATAACATAAGGAATAGCAACATTTCAAGTGAATGATGGGGTGCAGAGGAGAGGGGCGTGAATTTGGGGGAGATGGTGTGCAGCAGTCAGGTGGTGAGCTTGGGTCTGTTTCAGGCTGGCTGTACCTGTCGATACCATCAGGGGAGTGCTGTTTCCTGAGGCCAGAGGGGAAAGTCCACACGACCGTTGGCAAAGCAGAAGTGTCAGCCAGCATGTCGTTCATCGCAGGGTAGCCTGTGGTCAGCGGTGGTGACAGGAGATGGAGCTGGCATGAGTTCCATGGCTGTGTTGTGCTCAGGGCAGCAGCGCCTTTCACAAGGGTACTCTCCCTAAGAGCCGGTGTTGTGCACGTGCGTGTTTGAGACCGCGTGACCTGCGGGTCAGAGTGCGCGCCTCCAGCAGACTTGGTTGTGGGAGCAGAGGGAGAAAGCCTTCCGCTCAGCAGGCCATTCAGGGTCCTTGAAACAGGCTGTCTCGTGACACTGATTACGAAGTAGGGATGTGGGACTCACCATCCAGGTGGTCAGCTGCTACAGCCTTCAGTACTTCCTCTTTCTCTCTACCTTTTCATCTCCTTTAATAAAGTATTCGGATGTTTTAAGGCCATTTTTAAAATGTTTACAAAGAAATACAAGTTGAGAAGGCAGGGGTGGGGTACCCTACCGCCAGACACTCAATAAGGTTTTCATAGTTCTGACATAGTTGCAGGTGAAGTCCAGGAGGAACAGTGCTCATGGGAGGAATTCCTGGCAAGAGGATTCTTTGAGGTTGCCATATTTCTGCTCCCTTCTTAGCAATATTATTTACACGCCATTCACACTGGCCCTGCCCCAGCGGGGTCGCCTTCCCTACAGTCTGCCCTCTGTGGTCTGTACTCCTTCACGTGGCCAGTGTGACCAGGGATGCTGCGGTGCACACTCTGCCCAGAGACGGGGAAATGCGGGGAGACCCGGAATTCTTCACTGGGGCCTTTATTTCCATCATAAAGCACCAACTTGAAGAGCTTGATAATTTGATTATAGACCTTTGGCGAAAAGTTGTTTCAGGTGGCCCAAGTGCTGTTAAGGACTCTCTCCTGCACTTTCCCTTAGGTTTTCACATAAAAGCACTTCCTCGTGCCTGCAGGAGGAGAGATGCCTTTGGCAGCGGCCACTGTTGGAGACTGACGCCTTAGGGTAGCCAGTGTTGAAATCACCCTTTTCAGTGCAGCCTCTCAAGTGGAAATGATGCCCTGGGCTTCCTGGTGAAGGCTGTTTCTCTCAGTGTTTTCCAGTGCCCTTTGTAACCCACTGAAGCGTGCTCCTAAGGCCGCCTCCCTTCTCCTGTTTTGGCTATTTGTCTTTTGAGGCACTGCATGTCAGGGGTCAGCTCTGGCTTCCCCAGCTTGAGATGTTCCAGGGACAGTCCCAGAGCTTTACTTTACTTCTCAGAAATCAGACTACACCCAGCTTTCTCTGTAGTCTAATCCAATGGCTGGGGACCCTGATGGAATGACAGAAAACTCAGATTTAGGATTCAGAACATTGGTTAAGAGCTACAGCTGCTAACCAAAAGGTCAGCAGTTCAAATCCACCAGCTGCTTCTTGGAAACCCTAAGGGGCAGTTCTGCTCTGTCCTATAGGGTCGCGATGAGTCGGAATCGATGCGATGAGTTTGGTGTTTTGGTTCTTGGATGACAGAGTAGAGTAATTTTTCTGTAGGATTGTCCTTTGCGGTTTGCGGCTCAGGCACATTTTAGTATTTTTAGGAAAGAATGAGAAAAGTTACAGGGAAAAGCTAATCACAGTGAATATAGTGAGAAAACCATTAAATGCTTAATGTCCGTGGTGTGATTGTAAGTGGCATGCCGAGTATATTTTTAATAGTTACTAGGAAAGATAAATAACCGCTGCATCAACCCCAGTGCCATGTTTTCAGAGGTATTATTGCTTAGGATAGCGCTGGCTTAGGTGCTCTGAAGTCAGCCCCTGAATTAAAATATATGCACATACAGGTAGGGTTTGTCGTTGGTTGCCATCTAGCTGATTTCAGCTCATGACAACCCCATGCATAAGTGTGTCTGCGTACATGTGTACATTCCATGTGTAAATGTGTGTATACATGTATACATCCCACATATAAATGTGTGTATACATACATACATCCCACATGTAAATGTGTGTATACATGTATATATCCCATGTGTAAATGTGTGTGTATACATGTATATACCCCATGTGTACGTGTGTGTATACGTGTATGTATCCCATGTGTACATGTGTGTATATATAATGTAAATAATTATCCAGGTAATATGCAGATATGCTGAAAGATCCTGAATGTCAGTATTGAAAGAAGTTTGAGGGAAACACAGGTGTGGATCAGAGTTGATTTGTAAGGAAAAAGTGCTGAGATTAAAAAAAGAAACCTAGAGTCTTGGTTGATAGCCTGTCTCAGGTCTGGATCTTGTGGGGAGAGGGTCATAGCCCTTACGAAAGGTGGTAATGCCAGATGACACCTTACCAGTTGTGCTTGGCCACCTGAAAGTGAAGTATGACAGTTAGTTTAATTGTGAACTGTGTAACAGTAAATGGAATTTTTTTTCAACCTGGATATACAAATAGTTTCATTCTGTGAAGGGACAGCTTAATCAACAGCTCAGAGTTTCTAAACTGAGCTTTTTGAAATATGTAACTGTTAATTGTTGCTTGGCTAAAAGATCTATAAATATTTGCCTGTGTTTTATATTTTCTAGCCATGTGTAAGCTTATCAAAAGCCCTGTTTTAAATGGCAGTGGCTATGGAGTGTTAGTGGAACGGGGCTGTCAGAGGCTCCATGGGACCGTGGTTCCTTGAAGAGTGGCTTGGTAGTTGTCCTAAGTCTTTTCAGTATACAGTATGCATGATGTTTGACCTGATCAAATCCAGCCAAAAGTATGTGCTTCATTTAAAGAAAAATCTATGAAGATTAGGAATCACTACTTTGATAACCTTCCTGAAATTTCCACCTTTGAACCCATGAACTGAATTTGAGGCTTGATCTCCACTTTATTCAATTTTACCTACAGTTCTTTCTGAGTGACTCAGTTCCGTCAGGAAAATGACCTAACCTTTTATTCATACAGTGTTATCTTGAATGAGCATCCTTTTTGGTTGGTGCGACTCCATTTGTTTTTAAATTAATTCTAACGGTTGTCCTTCCGCATTCCTTATCTGAGAAGAGTTCCGTGTCTTCCCAGAGGAGCATACATATGAAACACGTAAATTAAATTCTCCCCATGCTGGAGAGGACAGTGAGAGCAAAGCAGGTGTGGTTTGCTCTTCAGTAGCCTCTCCCTGCTTTGGGGGGCAGCGGTTGTTCTCACAGGTACTTCTCTAAAGAAGTAAGTCTGTGGCTGGCATCAGCTGAACTAACAGAGCTGTCTGTCTTACTCCCTGTCGAGTTCCTAGTACCTGGTACATGGTAGGCCCTGGGCTGCAGGCTTCACAGCTCTGTCATTTAACCCCCGACAACCCTGCAAGGTAGGCTTGACAAGATGAAGAGGCTGCGAAGGTGGACGGAGTCACGTAGTTGCTCAAGGTCACCCAGCTAGCTAGTAAGTGGCAGAGCAAGGATTTGAACCCACATCTTTCTGACTCCAAAGTTCTTGCCCTTTTTATGTCTCTTATTTTTATTTTGCTTTAGATTCCATTCTGTTTGGTTTCTGGTTAGTTACTCAGTTCAAAAAAAAAAAAAACAAACCCATTGCTGTCAAGTCAATTAGTGACTCTAGAGGACAGAGTAGAACTGCCCCATAGGGTTTCCAAGGAACTGCTGGTGGATTTGAACTGCTGACCTTTTGGTTAGCAGTCATATCACTTAACCACTTAGCCAATATCAGGGACTGGATCTGACAGCCTCGAGACTCCACTGGGAGGACAGCCATCAGTGACCACATATTGACCAGCTGTAGTCATAGTTTTGTTGGCTGGTGGGGTGTAGCGTGAGTCTATAGAAGAGGTATTTACTGCTCCTCCTGGTGGTTCTTTGTAGAACATACTCATGTGAGAACTTTGTAAGGTGTTTTCTTTCCATCCAAGCCAGAAAGATAGTCCCGTTTGGCACTTCCCACCACAATTCACTCCTCAAACCTTCTTCGATGTTTTAAGAGCCCCTGAACCAAAATACGCTTTGCTGGCTGACCCCCATAGCCGATCTTTAGGGACAGCAGCTTCTAAAATGAAAAGATGAAATCCAGAACAATTTAGGTTTTTTTTCTGGACCCCTTACCCTGAATTTACCAAACTCTTGTCTTCAACAACCTTGCTGTACGTTCAGCCTTTGCAGCCTTTTGGCTAACAGTTACCTTGCTCTTGCTGAGCACTTTGGAGGACGGGCTTCTACTGCCTGGTTTTACGCCGCTCCTGCCTTCTCTCCCTTCTGCCTGCCTTTGACCCCTGTGTCCTGGCTTGCTAACAATACCATCTGGGGGCAGGTGGCTTGAACTGTGGTTTAGGCTGAGCGCTGGGTCAGCCTGCCAGAGATTGCATTCCAACTCTGCCGCTTAAATAGCTGTGTGACCTTGGGCAAGCGACTCAAGCCTTTTAGGGCCTTGGTGTCTTCATCTGGAAAGTGGGGGTAATAACAGTGTCTGCCTCTTAAGGGTGATGGTCAAGATTGAATGAGATAATCCCTATAAAATCTCGTAGCATGTGCCTGGCACTTGGTTTCTGCCTGGTAAGCGGCAGCAGCTGTTGTTGCTGAAGGTGAGACTTCTCAGTCAGTTATTTAGACTATAAAACGTTAGCCAGAGTAAGGAGAGACAAGAGGCCTGGGGAAAAGGAGCTTTGTGAGGTTTTCTTAGTAGCAGTTAGCCACCCTTGCATACTGCCCATTGAGAATGGGACAGGTTTATATCATGCTCACGAAGGATAACATACCTTGCTTTATTTTGGCACATGTGGAATTGAGGCCAGAACACCAAATAATATTTCCATTTTTTTAGGTATGTATTTGGTAGCCAATTTTCATTGTAGAAAAATTAAACAGTACACAAAAGCTGAAAAAAAGGACCTATAATTCCAGAGATAACCACTTTAAAAAAACAAAAAACTTTGATATATATCCTTTTAGATACTTTCAAGCATGGATGATAACATTTGAAGTTGTAATTTGCTTTGACTGTTTCTTAGGTTTGTGCCCTAATTTTGACCCTTGTGCATTATAAATTGTTTTTAGTTATTTTCAAAGCAGTGATATTTATGACATATAGAAAGATCGAAGTATCTGCTTTGAACTCCTTTTTGGAGTACCTAGGTCTCAGTGCATACACACACCACACATATATACGTAATCTCAGCATGTTGGTTGTGTTCCGTTTTGGATGACGTACAGAGAGCTGTCCACCATCCCCCCGCCCGCCCCTCCACCCATCCTTCATTGCCTTCAGCGGTGTCACATGTTCAAACCACAAAGGAGGAGGGGAGCCCCGGGATCCATCCCTCGCTCTGTCTCTGTCTGTGTGTCTGCCTGCCCCTCCTCGTGTCCCCAACACACACATTGACCTGTGTGTGTCTTTTTCTGACTCACTGTGTATCTGTATCTGTCTGTCAGTCTGCCTGCCTTTCTTTCTGGCTGGAGCCATTCACAGTGCCTTCCTCTTTCAGGGACAGCTTGTGCCTTGTCTGGGCTGGTGCCAGACTCTGGAGAAAGGAGTGCTTTGAAAATTCAACTTGGACTCCTTGGCAAGCCACATTGCTGTCACGCTTAGCATCTGGCCACCACTTTGTCCACTTAATATAGGTCCCTAAGTTTTTCCATAATTTGCCTATTTCTCTTTTGATCTAGGGACAAACACTTTATTTTGAAAAACAAAACAGAACTGGAAGCCCAGTTTAGAATCTTAAATAAGGACCCAGGGTCAAAGGATGAGGGGAGTTCAACTCAGTTGTAATTAAATTTGGTTTTACCTCTGCTTCCTTGTGAGAGGAAAGCCAGATGCTGCCCTTTTCGCAGAGTTAAGTTACCGGACTATAACACAAAGGAACAGTTTAACTCAATAGCATGACGAGGATTGGAGCTGGCACTTTTCAGCCAGGATCTGTTAGACACACACACTATCTGTTCAGGTTTTTGTGAATGAAAGAAATCCACATGATAGATTGCCATTCTTAGTTTCCTAAATAGTTTTTATTGTTGAAGTAGAAAATACGATTTTATTTTGAAATGTTATTGATGAATCAGCTGACTTTGAGTCCCGACTTTGTAGTACTAAATCCTACATCAAGAGTTCATAGGCAAGAAAGGAAGATGTTAACTGAAGGAAAGAAAAGGTGGGCTGTGGCGGGAGTAGGAGAGTGAGAGGACAGGCCCAGGGTTCTGGTGAGTGCTGCCATAACATGATGGACGCCCCCCTGAAAAATGACTGCACCGTGCAAAATCACGCAGTGAAAAACCACACGGGCTGTTGGGGAATGGCATCACGGGCAACACACTGAAAACCCTCATAGTGACGCACACACGAAAAGATAGGAACCTGCTGCACGCTACAGAATTGTTATACATACATTAAATGGTTAAAGGGTATAGATACGAGAATAAATACGGCACTTCGCCTCGACAATTTATGATTGTAGAAGTGGGCCAGGGCTTTGAACTGGTTTGAGCCCCTCCTGAGAATTTATATTTCTAACAAGTTCCCTGCTGAGAATCTGCAGATATACTGAATTAGAATCTACATTTTAACAAGGTCCCCAGGTGATTCTTATGTATAACTTCCTGGGAACTGGTTAGAAATGCAGATTCTCAGCAGGGGTTCAGCCAGAATAAACTGGTTGGAAGCTCTGAAGTAGGCATCAGAAGGGCTGGTTGCAGCTTGTGAGTTATTATGAAGTGGTGGGAGATGGAAGAGGAGGGTTACCTGAAATCGGAAGGAGGGTGGTGACACCGGCCGGCCGTGGTGGGTGTGGCGTGTTGTAACACCAGCGGTGAATCAGCCAGTAGTTGGTGTGTGCGTTTTGTGTATTCCCACTTGGCTCCGTTCAGCCGTGTGTAGTCTTCTGCATTCTCCCAGTGTTTCTTGTAAGCACACGCAGCATTTCTATTATGCTCAAATTGTTCCCTAGTGTATCAATGACTTTGGAATAAATTTGCATTTTTAAAACAAGCATTGTAACAGAACTGACTGACTTAATTGGATCGTGAATTTTATTTCCACCAGTTGATCTTAAGATAGAATACATCACATTTGCTCCAAAATGCCTGCCTGAGAATTGGGATACCCAAAGAAGAGTTAAAAGGCGTACACTTTTGAGAAGTTGAAGCTCTGGTTGGTTACCGTCTTTGCATCACAGACATATGGGCTCTCAGCCTTCATTGCACTGCACTGGGGGTCCACAAAGTGATTGTAGGAGAAACCTGGATGGATATTTTAATGTATGTCATAAAAATTCATGTAACAAGCTTATCAAACCTATTGTTTCATAAATACATATCAGAGATTTGTTTTAGAAAATATATCTCAACTGAGGGTGGGGCCCTACCTGTTTTGGGGGCCACGTGGAGATGGGTTGGGGGGAGGTTTCTTGTTGCCTCTGGTGATGAAAAGGTGGGGGGCTAACCATCTGGCAACGCTGCACTAAGAATTGCCCAAAAATCCTGATAATGCTCCTGTGGAGAAAGACTGGTTGGTATTAGGCCGAGAAGGTGGGGGAGGAGGATGTTGACAACAGAGTTGATAATAATTTTAATTAAAATGTTGAGGAAAAAATAGTATTCTCTGTGAATGTTGGTAAAAATTATGAAAATGGTTTTCAGTTGATGGCAGTTTGGAACACTGCTTTAGGGCAGGTAGCCCCGGTGAGCATTAGTGCCCTGTACTGGGTAGTGTCCTCAGTGCCTTGCGAATGTTAGCTCGTTCAGCCGGGGTTACCAGTTCTTGAGACAGGACTTATGTCTAGGGCAGGCTTTCAGCCTTGGCTAAACAGTAGAGTCCTGCAGGGGAGCCTGTCAACTTCTGGATGCCTGGGCCACACCTCACACCAATTAAAACCACTGCTTGTGTTGTTTGTATGGAGCCAGGGCTGAGACCTGCTGGCCTCGGGTCGCTGGAAAATCACTCCTCTTTACAGGGAGAGCAAATATGAATCAAAGTAAATGTTAAAGCAACCGTTAGTTGAGTTAATTAATGTGCGAACATTAGTTGAAGGCCTACTCTGTGCCATGGCTTACAGAGGAAGGTCACCAAGACAAGGCTCAAGGAAGCTACCTGCCAAGGTGCCCCAGTATTTACACTGTAAGTAGGTGTTTAGAGTCCTGGCTGATAAATGCTGATGTTTGGAAGTATATTAAGGATTTTGAGATCACAGAGGAGAGACTAAAAAAAAAAAAAAACTCTTGACGGGGAATTTGTAAATTATTAAACTTAGGTTCTTTTTAGTTTTCCCTTTCTTATACATAACTTTCATATCAGGAGGGGAAAAAAAGGCAAGAGGACAAAAAAAAAAACCACTATCAGTTGATTGTAGCCTTTGTGTGGTCGAGTTGGAGAGTTTGATTTTTGTCTGCAGATTGTGTAATAATTTTGTTCTGGTGTGGAGCATTGTGGAACCGGTGTCCTTTCAGGAGTAAGTCAGCACAGCTTCACAGAAGTACTAGGGACTGCTGTAAAGAGACCTTTGGCCATAAAACATTGAAGTAGTACTTGTAGTCACTGATTTCAACATGCAGCCCTACTGCTAACCAAAAAGTCGGCAGTTCAAATCCATCAGTGGCTCCTTGGAAACCCTATAGGGCGGTCCCGCTGTGTCCTATAGGGTCGCTGTGGTCAGAATCAACTTGACGGCAACGGGTTTGGTTTTTTATTTATGTTTATTTTTAAATACTCATATAGCTCCCATAGTGTCCTAAGTAGATGTTGGATCACATGCATTTTAAAACAAAGTTAAGCAAATGTGTAATTTTAAATTACAAGGTTAATTGAAAGCAGCTGCCAAGTTACCATCGTAAGGTATCTCAGTGGATAAAGTTACCGAATTTACTCGTTTCAGGTGGTGACGTTCTTCACCAGCTTCCGATTTATATTAGCATGGGTTGCTTTCCTCTGAGAAAACCGGATTCTCTAGTGGATAGATGTGTTGTCTTATTTATTTTAGATTTCCTTTCAGCTGAACCTGTGTGGTCTGTACTTAACTATGAATTACTTACTTCCTGGTTTAGAAAACGGGTGTAGCTATTTGTGGTATTTTTGTCTTGCGCCTTTGGCATCTTAGTGGTGTGAACCGGAGCTGTGCCATCTGTAGTCAAGTGAGATTATTAAAAAAGGGGAATGAAATGATTCACTGGAAAATTTCAGCACAGATTCTTAAGGAACGGTAAAATAACCCTAGAAATGTTCTTATTGGTGTTGTATGCTGGCGGGTAGTGACAAAAAATGAAGGTACAACTTGTTTCTTAACATTTTGCTATTTTGAAAATTGGAGAGGCACTGTGCCAGAAAGGAAAAGAGAATTTTATTTAGCGTCAGTAGCAGAACTCTGCAGATGAATGAATAATTCTCCTCTCTCTGGCCGCAAGGTACAGCCAGCAAGGTTCATTTCTCCCGTGCAGGACTCAAAAGGCAGAGTTCTCAGGTTTTGACTGGCTGTTTAATTTCCTAATGGGTACATGTGATAAACCCCCGTATGCTGAGATGTTTCCTGAGCAGGAGGACCGGTTCCTAGAATCTTAAACAACAGTCTGTGGGGCCCAGATAAGCCATTTCTGAAAGCTGTTAACTTTAATACATTTTCACTTACTGACACGTATTTTAACCTAAACGTGTTGATTTCAGGTACTCTTCCAGGGTTCCATTTGAGAGTTGACTGAAACGTGGTGATGTTCTTCATTGTTTTCCTTTCCAGAAAGAAGACACAGCTCACCCAGCAAGCCGCCTTTGGCCGTCCCTCCCACCTCAGTGTATTCCTTCTTCCCTTCTCTGTCCAAAAGCAAAGGAGGCGGGGCAGGCGGGAGCAGCCGGTCTTCCACTGGAGGCGCCCTGAGCGCGTGTTCGTCAAGCTCCAAGTTGTTGAAATCACCCAAAGAGAAACCGCAGTTCAGGGGGAACACTGGGCCAACGCATCTCACTCAGCAAAGTAGGGGCCCCAATAGTAGAATGTGAGTATGGCCAGGAGGGTTTTGAGAGCTTACCTGCTGGGAATGGTATATGCCTGGGTGGATCTGTAAATAATATGAAAGAGAGCCCATTTGGGGGAAATTTCAGAAATACGATGTTGATTCTTTTTGTTTCCCTGTCGTATCCTGGGAGACCTTACGGAGCAGTAATAGCAAAGAGAATACTTACTAACCCTTCTTTGCACCAAGTGCTGAAACCAGGCTCTGTGTGTGTAGCATGTTATTTACTGCTCACAATGCTATGAGATACTGTCTTTATCACCATTTTCTAGGTAAGGAGAAGGAAGCTTGATAAGGCTGAGGGATGTTAGCCGAGATGACCTCAGGTCGAACAGGCCCAGGCTCTGATCCCACCTCTGTCACTTCCTAGCTGCAGGGCCTTGGGCAGACACTGCAGCTCTCTCACACCCACTGTGCAAGGTTATTGGGGGTGTTAGACTTGGTACACGTTGTAGGTCTGATGCGTCAGAGACAGTTAATGAATAGATGCCTGAGTGTCTATTGCTGTCGTTGGCAGTAGTGATAATAAAAAGGTGAGGATATTTCCAGAAGCTGTTCTAGGATTTTCTGGGGCCTGCAAAGCAAATAGGGAAGCAGTGCTCCTCCCTGCCAGCTTTGGGTTCATGTCACCACAGTGATAAGGAAGGACAGAGAAGTTCTCAGCCACCAGGCAAGGCCTTGGCAAGTTTCCACGTGGGTGCGTTGGTCGGCAGGCTCCTTGAATCACGTGAGCAAGCACCAGGCACTCCCATGTAATCACCTCTTGCCTCGTCACAGCATCCCTCAGCCTTGGTGGCATTCCTGGCCTGCCTCCCTTTTGGAGGGCACGCGGCACATCTTAGTCCCAAACTCTGATAACCTGTTTAATCTCAGGGCAGGGTCCAGCACCTGCTAGTGCCCAAGGCCCTTGCCAGCTGGGAGAGGCCATGGCTCCTTGCAGTGTCTCCGCTGCTGCCGGGCTGTTGTAGATACAGGTGATTGGGGCTGTTTGTCCTGGTTGCTAAGCCCCCAGCCCTGCTCACCTGGCAGAAGTGTGATGCAGGAAGCTTGGCTTTCGTTCCTGAATGGTCTGAAAGCCAAAGAAAGTGCCAGCTCAGCGCGTGAGCCACGCTCCAGCTTAACTGCTGCTGGAGCCCTGACTACTGAGCAGAGAGCATAAACCTTGTCAGTCCTGACCTTCACTGCAGCTGGGCTGTAGCAGGGACCAGGCCAGTTGTGAGCTTTCCACCCTGGTGAGTTTTACCAAGCAAAACGCTTTGTCAGTAGATCCCGAGAGAGCATTGCTTCGTTTGCGGTACGTGGATTCATTGTCCGGCAGTCCTGCCCAGTGCTTATACCCTGCGCTCCTAGAGTGGAGGCTTTTTTCAGGGGCTGGAGAATTACCACTTTGCTAACGTGTCATGCGCTAACTAAACATTGGTCTTCCTCGTTGACAGAAGTGCAGGACCCTTAAAATCGGTGCATTTAGGTTAAAATATGTGTTGTCAAGTGAAAACGTATTAAACTCAGCTGCTTTCAGATATATTGTTAGGCTCGTTGGAGTTTTTGTAAGTCTTTGGTGATATTTCTTGGAAGTATTCTCAAATTCTGATTGTTCTATTTTTTTGCACCTTCAGAGATTTACTTTGTTGTGTTGGATTATTAAAAGTGACAGTTCTCAAAAGATTCTCTAAAGGTCCTCCAGGTAGTCTTGGTCCCTTTAGACCGTTTCATGTTTTCACTTCTTGCAGGAATTGTATTTGGTTTAAGGTCTGATTTAGCCCTTAGCCCACGTGTAACGTTTTCCTGAAATGAAGAAAGGTCAAGTAAATGTGGTAGTGCCCTGGAGCTTTGCCTTGCCAGTGGGGCTTGCACTAAACAAGGGTGAACCTTACCGGTGTTTCTGAATAGTCCTAACAGACATCCATAAGGTGCCCCATGGGAGCAGGCCCTGTGCAGGACCTGGGCACTCGCAGGCTCTGCCCTTGTCCCTCGGGCTCAGCAGCCTCCTGGGGTCGCTAGGACACTCAGACGCTGGTGTTCTCGCTTCCCCTACGACAGCATGACAGCCTCTGTCAAAGTGGAGAAGATTCACCCAAAGGTGGCTGGCCCACTACTGAAATCTGTCACCGGGCCAGCCTGTCCTGCACCTGTGAGTTCCTCAGTCAAGCCTGGCCTTAACTGCCCCTCTGTACCAAAGCCAACCTTGCCTTCACCTGGACAGATTCTCAACGGCAAAGGGCTGCCTGCTCCGCCCGCCCCAGAAAAGAAATCTGAAGACAGTTGCGGTAGTCGGAAATTTTTAAATAAGAGATTATCAGGTAACTTTGCGCTTCCTCTTAGTGACGTTTATGTGTAAGTGGCCATCCGTGGGGAGCAAAGTGAACTACCTGTAAGCTTCTTTTACATACTGGCCAGCTTCAGCTGTAAGAGGAATTGTCTGTAGGTGATGTGCTCGTTCTCTGCACTCTGGGTTTTAAAGAGCGTGTGTGTGTGCAAGTCTGCGTATGTGCGTGTGCGTGCGTGCGTGCATGTGTGCGCGAGTGTGTGTGCGTGTGTGCACGTGTGAGTGCGTGAGTGCATGTGTGCGTGGGTGTGAGCGCGTGTGCGTGACTGCGTGCGTGTGTGCATGCACATGCGTGTGCATACGTGTGCGTGTGTGTGTAACACAGACAGCTTTCTGGTGGTCTTCTGCGAACGTATTGATAATGTGTTAATGACTTTAGCGCTCTAGGTGATGTTGCTTCTTTGCTGTATTTTATGTATATTCTTTGTTATTTTATAATTTGTTATGTTGTTACATATCTTGTATATTTTGTACTTATTGATAATGTGGTAGATTTTATTCAGATTATAATTTGTTTCGAGATTTTTTTTCTATTTTCTTTACAAAATAAACCAAGGAGAGCTTGGCAAGCCCATTGTAATGTCTGTGCTTTTGACAGAAAGAGAGTTTGATCCTGATATACACTGTGGGGTCATTGACCTTGACACCAAGAAGCCCTGCACCCGGTCTTTGACATGCAAGGTAGGTGGCCTTCTGCAGTGGGAGCACCCGACTCTGAGCAGCTCAGGGAATGTGGTGCCCTGCAGGGTCCCGGAGTCTCTAACCCAGAGGGCCCTGGCGAGCTGTGGATGTTCGGGTTTTGTAAGTGATGCAGAGTGTCTGAGATGTGGAATCTGTTGTTAGAAATTACAATCTTAGAGAGGTTTTGCTTCTGCTGAGCCCTCTGGTATCCAGGGGAATAATGCTCTTTCCCGATCAGTCTGTTCTTTTAAAGACTTGACATATCTCTCCATAGAGATTTAATACTAGAGGCTACCCCTTACCGTGGTTCAGATCGTGCCGATTTACAGTACGCATAGACATTCCCTTGCGTACAAATGAGTATTCTTTAAATGTTTGTGTAATCCATGGTTCTTAAATTTTAAAGAACCACTTTTAAAAATCTGTGACTCTGTTGAGATAGCCTTGTTTTTCTAATTCTTTTTTGATAGAGCTGGTAAAATACCATCTAATTTATACATAAATCAATAAAACGCAAGGATTCTCCTTTCTGTCCTGAGATTCTAATTCCTTTAAAATGCCAGTGCACTGATAGAAAGGCAGCAAGACTGTGTCACGGCTTCACTCCTCAGAGGGAACTCATGAAGGCAGGCCTCTGCCCATTCCGCGTGTGCTCACACCTGGCCACCCTCTCCTGTTCCCTTCCTGCTTCCCTGGCTTTGCCACCATTATGTTAACCTGGTCAGTGAAGGGTGCTTTCTTTACCCAAGATGCTCTTTTTAATCACCTGAAAAGCACCGTGGTGAAACTAAACGTCGTTTCAGCTCAGCATCCGCCAGGAGTTTGTGCCGAATTCTTCCTGAGCCTTATTGCTGGGTAAACTGTGTGGATCCTTGTTTTCCCTGCCTTCCTTTTCAGACATGTGTGCTCTCCGTATGTTCTTTTAAGGACGTCATTAGCTATCTGTGACATGATGCTAAGCCTGTCATTGCGTTAGTATATGTCCTCAGCTCCGGCTTGTCGTGAGTTCAGCATAAAACTCCCAGGTAATACAGCATCCTGTCAGGCGTGCCCTTTTGTAGGCTACTCTTCCTTAGAATTTCCTTTGTCAGTCCTTCTCTCCTTCCCTGCCTCCATTTTGGCAGAAGCTCTTAAGTTGTGTAGGATGCTCTTACCCAGAGTGTCCCCAGGGTGCTGCCCAGGCCTCTTCTGTCCCTTCTGTCCCTTCTGTTCCTGCTCTTCACTGTCAGGGGCCTGCTGCTCCCGCTTCTGGCCATCTTTCCCATCTTGTCTACCTGCCACCCTCACTGTCCCTACCTCACTTCCTTACTATCTAATGTCCTGTTTCTTCCTCTAAGTCTTCCTTGAAAATAGATTTTGACTCTGGTCACCGTTGCCTTTTCATTCACTGGGAAATTATTTATTGCATATGTCTAGGTGCAGTGGAGCCCCGGTGGCGTGGTGGTTAAGAGCTCAGCTGATAACCGAAAGGTTGGCAGTTCAAATCTGCCAGCTGCTCCTTGGAAACCCTACGGGGCAGTTCTGCTGTATCCTGTAGGGTCGCCATGAGTTGGAATGGACTCGACAGCAGCAGCACTTTTTTAGGTGCATAGACCTCATTCTGGGCCCCAGAGGATGCACGGTTTAATAAAATCAAGATGTCAGGATGTGGTCCTGCCCTTGTGGAGCTTAGAGTCGTCTGAGGAAGAGATGGGCATTAATCAGATAATCACCCAAAGAAATGTAAACCACCGCAGTGAGTCACAGGGAGGGAGCCCGCAGTGAGGAGGTTTGGCCAGGGAGGCTTCCTTGCCATGGAACACTGGGCTGACATCCACGTGATGATTTGCCTGGGCAGAGAAGGGTAGGGAGATGTTCAGGGCAGAGGACTTGACCTGTGAGAAGGCTCTGTAATGAGCACACACCTTAGGGCCTGAGGAAGGCCAGGTAGCTGAACAGAAAGGAAGGGGGAGGCCCATGGGACAGAGGAGGAGGGAACGGCAAGCAAGAAGACCATGCAGGACCCCCAAGGTTAGTTACGCCCCCAGCCCCTGGAGAGTTCTTGGGGAGTGGGGAGCCGTGGAATCGTCAGCTTGCTGTCTGGAATGTCTTTCTGAGCTCTGTGGAAAGCCTTCACTCTTTAAACCGATCTGGGAAGATGTTGATGATCTCTGCCCACTTCCTTCACTTGGCTTTGCCATCCTAAGCACCTGGGGACGTTGAAGGATGACGAGACGTTGATAACCTGTCAGGAGAGACAGGCCAGTGGAACGGTGACATCTTAGGTGCATTCACCGCCCAGTGCCTATTGCTTTAATAGTATTTTTGCTTGAAGGATTGATTGAGTGCCAGGTACTTCTCTAGGTGTTGGTAAAACAATAAACAAAAGAGGCAGAGTTCCTTGTCCTCATTTAGGTTTTCTTGTGGATATTATTACCTATCCAAGAAAATTAAATAAAAATTTAAAAAGAGGCCAAACACATTTATCCAGCTGCCTGTGCTGGGTTAGATTTTGGGCAGGCATAGTTCGTGGTGTGTCTAACAAGGAGGGATAGGTTATGTTACCGAAATTTAAATGGATGTTGGAAGCATAATTCCCTTAAATCTCTGAAATTGTAGCAAACGTGCTGTGTAGACCTGTGCAGCAACGTGTGTGTATGATGCATATGGGCACAAACACAAAATACTGTTTATGGTGTTTTCAGCATAAAAGAGAAAAAGAAGTGTGTAGTTGAATTCCCTTGTATTCAATGGATATGTGATTTGGGGACACTGTGGTTAACGTAAATTCGTTGGCTCCTGAGAATGAGTGTCTCCTTGCACTTTTACAGATGGAGACCCCAGCAACGCAGAACAATCAAGTTATCTTGACTTGCACAGTCTTTTCGCAGCCATAAGACTTGGCTGCCTGTAAGGTTTGCCCAGCTCTGACCAGTTCACACTTGGGTACACAGCCTCACCTTCTGCTAAGCGTGGCCTTAGCCCAAAGGGAGCCTTTGCTTTTTAAGATACCAGTAATTATCAGATGGGTTTGGAGTTGAGACTTTTTTGGTAGAACGTGCTTTTGCCAGAGGCCTGTATTCCCTGCCCTCTCAAGGAAAGCACGACCATAACTGGCTTTTCTTTTTCTCGACGTGATGTTTCTTACTTCTGAGATGAGATGTTATCTTCAGACTCAGGGATGCTATCTGTCCCGTTTTACTGATTTCAGTAATGAGTGTCTTTACAGCATTCGCTGGCTTCATCGCTCAGTGTTATGTTCTGTGCCCCACAACCTTCCTTGAGACAGCATCACTGCCTTGCTTTACATAGCGTTTTCCCTGGGAGAGAGAAAAGCAATTTATTTAATTTTTACTCTCTGGCAAGTTACTAAAGGAAGACTTTCTGATGCAGGTCTTATGGAATAATTTTCCCCTAGACACAAAATTTTTAGTAGTCCGAAGTGTGGTGTTTCTAATGGAGTCGAGAGTTCATATAGGTAGATTTTTATTGTGCCACGAAATACAACATTTGTACCTGTCACCTGTGTTTCCCCATTTGCCTGTCAGGTACACAAGAGGTGGCACAGCTCTCACTTCTTCTTCTTCGTGGGGGAAACGACCACATGTACTTAGAGCCTGGAGTACGTGCTTCTTTCCAGCAAAGAGAAAAGATTGAACTCAGAGAAATTTTAGCTCATCAAATGCTGAGCAGCCTTTGACCGTGCTAGCAGTCCAGGATGCTTTTTTATTGAGAGGAATGTTTCTGAACATAAACCCAAAAACCATATCAAACCCACTGCCATCAAGCTGATTCCGACTCGTAGCGACCTTATAGGACAGGGTAGAACTGCCCCCTAGGGTTTCCAAGGAGTGGCTGGTGGATTCGAACTGCTGACCTTTTGGTTAGCAGCTGAGCTTTTAACCACTGTGCTACCAGGGCTCCTTTTGAATACAGGACAGATACAAAATTTTCACTGTGATTCCTCATTCTCTGGTTTTCCTTTTTTTTTTTTTTTTTGGTGTGTAGACGCATTCCTTAACCCAGCGGAGGGCTGTCCAGGGCAGAAGAAAACGATTTGATGTGTTGTTAGCCGAGCACAAAAACAAAACCAGGGAAAAGGAATCGATTCGCCATCCGGACTCTCAGCAGCCAACGCAGCCTCTCAGGGACTTGCATCCTGCCCCTCTCAGAACTTCCCAGGAGCCACACCAAAACTCTCACGGAGTGATTGCTCCCGAATCAAAGCCTTTCGTAGCTAGTAAACCTAAACTCCACAGCCCCGGTCTTCCAAGGTAAGCCGAGCATCCACCCTGTCCTCTTCCTTCAGAGAACTCCTTTGCCGTTGTACAACTCAGCACGGCCACAGTGTCCAGAAACGCACACCAGGCTCACTATGGAGAGGTTTTCTTACATTTGGATTTACTATGAGACAAAGAAAAAATGCATTGGATTCACTAGGATGTTTCAACCTGGGCTGCTGCTTGGCCAAATACAAGGAGCAAAGTAAAGACGGCATTGCCTGCTCCAGCCTTGCCCAGCATGAGGTATCTGTTAACCCCGTTGACGAGGGCTGGGACTCTGGTCCTTTGTGCGGGTTAGTGATTGGAACAGCTCACACAGCTTTGGCAGTAACTTCCCGTTCATTTGTCTCAGTTCTTGCAAATACACCAAGGGAATCTTTGCCGGGGACAGGTTTTTAGCCTGAGGTTCTATAGCATCCATTTTTCGACGTGTTTTTCATTCATTTATTTGGGACTTTAGCCTGAGTGTGTATCAGGCATTTTAGCACCATCATAAGCAATGGATCAAAGTGTTTTACTGAGAATTTATCACATGTATACCTGGAAGGCAGTGAGTGTGGAAAACGCATGTGTCTGTGCTTGCGTTGTTAACTAAGGTGAAGTTAAGAGCTTGGTCCCCAGTTTCCAGAGGGAAGGGAAAGAAAGGCATAGAGAATGAGGGAGCTTGGTGTCACCTGTTCACATATCGGCCACAAGAGCTTCCGTTCAGGAAGGTGCTCACCTTTGCTTGCTCTGACTAAACACTTCACCCTCACGTGTCTGATCCTTGAAATGGTTGCATAAAGGGTGGAAGTCTCTCCCTCACGGAAACCCAAGTGTGTGCTTGAGCCTGTCCTACAAGAGCCATGTGGTTTCTCAGCCGCGCAGCAAGGAGCGGTCTGAGGAGACCCTCTAGAACATGGCCAGGCCCCAGCTGTGGCTTCCTTAGCAAGCTCTTTGACCAGCTCCTCACGGAAGTGTTTCATGTATTAAAAGGTAAGTTTAATTGAAGAACCACAAGGCCATTATAAGTGTAGGAAAGATAACATTACCGTCCTTGCGTGACAGGCTGTGTGTGAAGCAGCCATGCTGCCTTGTTTTTTTTATCACCGTCTCATGCCATTTATCTCAAATAATTGCCTCAGTCATCCAAACCCAGTGGAAGAGGTATTAAAGAAGGAATTCTCTTAAATTCCATATGTGTTTCCCCCTCGGAGAGAGTAGAACGGGGACCCAGGCCACTCGAGTGACGCTAGAAGAGAGAACTAGTTAAATAAGTTACCTTGGGTGAAGTCTGGCAGACAGCTTCAGTTAACATCGGGTAGTTCGGGGCCAGGCCTCTTACTCCTGCGCCACCTGGATCAGCATCTGTTTCCCCAGAGTTAGTGGTCAAACCCAGGCCTCTCATGGTGGTTTGGGCTTCGTTGTTGTATCTGAGTTAAGGCGGCTCTGCCCAGGTGTTGACTGATCTGTGATGCACTTTCTACTCACCAGGCCTCCAGGTTGCCCTGCTCAGCAAGGTGGGAGTGCCCCCTTTGGCCCCCCTCCAGCCCATGAGTCTCCACATCCACCCCTGCCTGCCACTGAGCCAGCTTCTCGATTGTCCAGTGAGGAGGGTGAAGGTGATGACAGAGAAGAGTCTGTTGAGAAACTGGACTGTCATTATTCAGGTCGTCACCCTCAGCCAGCATCTGTAAGTTCCACGTGCACCCCCACATCCACCTCCCCACGCAGCATGGACAGGGCACTGCAGGGGTGTGCCAGGGACCTTGGCATGCCCGTCGGTGCCGTTCGCGGCCCAGGCGTGAAACCAGCTCAGAACAGGGCTCCCCAGAGGCCCATGCCCTCTGTCCGCGGGGCCGGTTCATGCTTTCCCTTTCTCTTCTGCGACACTCAGGGCTAGGCATTGTCACTCATGCTTCACAGCTTACGGTTCTGAGTAAGCTCTGTCTCTCACAGTTTGCGCCTTTCCGTTGTCGGGTGGGTAAGCACGTGGTTGTGTGCTTTCTCCCAGTTTTGCACGTTTGGGAGCCGGCAGATCGGGAGAGGCTACTACGTGTTCGACTCCAGGTGGAACCGGCTACGCTGCGCCCTCAGCTTCCTAGTGGAGAAGCATCTGAACGCCCAGCTATGGAGGTGAGTGCTGCACCAGCCGTGGTGGGAGGCCTGACTCCTTGGGCCCGCATCTTTGTTTTCCCTATTTCTTCTGGGGATGATTTCATGAAGATCGTTTATCTAAAATGACAGCAGGGCCTCTGACTAGCCTGAGCAGGCCGAGTCAGCCATTCCCTCATTCACAAACATGGTGTTCTGGTGCTGGGAGCTCACATTCTAGTTGGGGGAGAAAGACAAGAACCCATAAACAGAAGAGTAAAGGGGACATAACATGTCGTCATGGAAAACATAGCAATAGCTAACACTGAGCTTTTTCCGTGCCTGGCAGCTGGTTAGACACATTTCATGTTCACAGTTGTCTGTGTCGGGCTGCCGTGGTCATGCCCGTTTTATAGACAGTGAACCTGAGGCGTGTGTTCAGACAGCAAGTTGGCATTGGGTCCCGGGGGCAGTCAGAGAAGGCCTGTGAGAGGCAGTCATGGAACTGAGGTGACTGGTGAGGAAGAGCAGCCACTGGGGTGGGCGGGTAGGAGTGGGTCCAGGCAGAGGGAACCACACATGCAGTGGTCTCCAGTCAGAAAAGAGCACGGCTGGTTTGAAAAATAGCAAGAAGGCAAGCATGGTGCAGTGTGAGGTGTGAGAGCCCTCAGGGACGGATGGTGCTGATGCCGGTCCTGAGTGCAGTGAAGAGACTGCTGGTGCTGGTCTGAGTGCACTGAAGGTGGACAGTTCCAATGCTGGTCCAGAGTGCAGCGAGGGTGGCCAGTGCTGACACTGGTCCTGAGTGCAGTGAGGGTGGACGGTGTGACACTGGTCCTGGGTGCAGTGAGGGTGGGTGGTGCTGACGCTGGTCCTGGGTGCAGTGAGGGTGGACGGTGCTGACACTGGTCCTGAGTGCAGTGAGGGTGGACGATGCTGACGCTGGTCCTGAGTGCAGTGATGATGGTGCTGACGCTAGTCCTGAGTGCAGGGAGGACAGTGCTGATGCTGGTCCTGAGTGCAGGGAGGGTAGACGATGCTGACGCTGGTCCTGAGTGCAGGGAGGACAGTGCTGACACTGGTCCTGAGTTCAGTGATGACGGTGCTGATGCTGATCCTGAGTGCAGTGAGGACGATGCTGACGCTGGTCCTGAGTGCAGTGATGACGGTGCTGATGCTGGTCCTGGGTGCAGTGAGGACGGTGCGGACGCTGGTCCTGGGTGCAGTGAGGACGGTGCGGACGCTGGTCCTGGGTGCAGTGAGGACGGTGCTGACGCTGGTCCTGGGTGCAGTGAGGACGGTGCTGACGCTGGTCCTGGGTGCAGTGAGGACGGTGCTGACGCTGGTCCTGAGTGCAGGGAGGGTGGACGATGCTGACGCTGGTCCTGAGTGCAGGGAGGACAGTGCTGACGCTGGTCCTGAGTGCAGGGAGGGTGGACGATGCTGACGCTGGTCCTGAGTGCAGGGAGGACAGTGCTGACACTGGTCCTGAGTGCAGTGAGGACGGTGCTGACGCTGGTCCTGAGTGCAGTGAGGACGGTGCTGACGCTGGTCCTGAGTGCCGTGAGGACGGTGCTGACGCTGGTCCTGAGTGCCGTGAGCACGGTGCTGACGCTGGTCCTGAGTGCAGTGAGGACGGTGCTGACGCTGGTCCTGAGTGCAGTGAGGACGGTGCTGACGCTGGTCCTGAGTGCAGTGAGCACGGTGCTGACGCTGGCCCTGAGTGCAGTGAGGACGGTGCTGACGCTGGTCCTGAGTGCAGTGAGGACGGTGCTGACGCTGGTCCTGAGTGCAGTGAGGACGGTGCTGACGCTGGTCCTGAGTGCAGTGAGCACGGTGCTGACGCTGGTCCTGAGTGCCGTGAGCACGGTGCTGACGCTGGTCCTGAGTGCCGTGAGGACGGTGCTGACGCTGGTCCTGAGTGCAGGGAGGACGGTGCTGACGCTGGTCCTGAGTGCAGGGAGGGTGGACGATGCTGACGCTGGTTCTGAGTGCAGTGAGGACGGTGCTGACGCTGGTCCTGAGTGCAGTGAGCACGGTGCTGACGCTGGTCCTGAGTGTAGTGAGGACGGTGCTGACGCTGGTCCTGAGTGCAGTGAGGCTGTACAGTGCTGACGCTGATCCTGAGTGCAGTGAGCACGGTGCTGACGCTGGTCCTGAGTGCAGGGAGGACAGTGCTGACGCTGGTCCTGAGTGCAGGGAGGGTGGACGATGCTGACGCTGGTCCTGAGTGCAGTGAGGACGGTGCTGACGCTGGTCCTGAGTGCAGTGAGGACGGTGCTGACGCTGGTCCTGAGTGCAGTGAGCACGGTGCTGACGCTGGTCCTGAGTGTAGTGAGGACGGTGCTGACGCTGGTCCTGAGTGCAGTGAGGCTGTACAGTGCTGACGCTGATCCTGAGTGCAGTGAGCACGGTGCTGACGCTGGTCCTGAGTGTAGTGAGGACGGTGCTGATGCTGATCCTGAGTGCAGTGAGGCTGTACAGTGCTGACGCTGATCCTGAGTGCAGTGAGGCTGTACAGTGCTGACGCTGATCCTGAGTGCAGTGAGCACGGTGCTGACGCTGATCCTGAGTGCAGTGAGCACGGTGCTGACGCTGGTCCTGAGTGCAGGGAGGACGGTGGTGACGCTGGTCCTGAGTGCAGTGAGCACGGTGGTGACGCTGGTCCTGAGTGCAGTGAGCACGGTGGTGACGCTGGTCCTGAGTGCAGTGAGCACGGTGGTGACGCTGGTCCTGAATACACTGAGGGAGGAGGGTGCTGACAGTGGTCCTAAGTGCAGCCGGGCGCTTTTGCACGTCTTCAGGTAGAGGAGCCATGTGGCCTGATGTACTGTTTTAAGGTGAGACGGTCGCCTGTGTGCTAGTTTTCCCAAAGGGGATTTGGAAAAGGTTCCATGGCAAAAAAAAAAAAAAAGCCTAAGTTGGCCTCTCCTTAAGTAAGTAGTTTTCTTTCCTGAAGGACCTGTCAGCCTTTAATGGGCAGTGTCCATCGTAACTCTGAAAGTGGGGGATATCATGTATCCTGTGAAACATCTCCCAGGTTCTTCTGAACCAGGAACTGTTTGTCGGGGAGCATCTCAAGGAACCAGTGTTTGATAGAACCTCCTTTGGGAAACATAGAGCCTTCCACAGCCCTCAAGTCACCCCCAGTCCTCCACTGGGGCAGAGTTTAGTAGTGTCTCGTTGAATGGACTCTTTCCCAGTATATCTGCTCGTCTCCCTGCCTTGGTTTCCTAATAAAGACACAGCGGGCTGCTCAGAGACTTGTCTGCTCAGTATGGTTGTATATTCTTACATACAAAAGGTATGTCCACCAGGCAGAGGACCGAATCCAAGATCATGAATAGGACTTAGATTAGATGTGTTCACTTAGAAAGGCAGATCCAGGGCACTGTTACTCTGCCTTTCTGTCGCACATGTCCTCCTGGTTCTTACTGGTTAGATGCTCTCTTGGAGACCTTGATGAAGGGACAGTAGTCCCTGCCCAGGGGCAGGGCCAGGGGAGTGCTTTGTGGGGGTTCTGAAGGTGTCTCCACATCAAAACACCTCAAGATACATGAGATCTCAGCTTCTTGTTGAGGCAGACTACCCGCTGGGACTCGAGCTGGTTGCCTGTGGGTTCAGTCCACTTGTGTTACAAAGGGTCTTCAGAACGTTTCACCCCCGTTATCTTGGTAAGTGGCTTGTGGCCAGCAGCCCATCTAGATGAAGATAGTTCTGGTTCCCCGTGAAGTGGCTCATGTAGACAGGCTTTCCTGTTGTGCTGTGGACATTTGCAAAGCAGGATCATGAAGTTGACTCCACTGTGTGCTATCCTCAGTCAGAAGGCTTGACTGCCTTACCGTTTGCTTCTAGGAAAGAGGGAACTACTACTTTCCATTAATGTGACCTTTAGTTTTTAAAAAAGTCCATACAACAGGAGCAGACTTGTTGCTCAGTGACATGCTGGCACACAGGCCTAGGGCGGACTGGAGGTCTAGAGACCGGTGCCGGGCCAGGTGTGAGGAAAGGTTGCACACAGGAGCGATGCAGGCTGAGGCAGCCCTGAGCCGGCTGGAGGTGGCCCAGTGCTTCTCACCCAGTGAGCGCCGCTCACATGTGGCATCTTTGAGGCCCTCAAGGATGCTCTCGCTGTGGTCCCGGTGGCATCCTACTGGCTCAGCCAGAAACCTTCCCTTCCAGGAAGAGCCCTGGTTTCCCAGCATCCTGCACTATCCCTGAATATTATTAATTTGTGATTGAGTGGAGGTGGGATTCGAGTTGAGTATGAGGTAAGTTGTCATCAGCATGTGGGGCCCGAATGGCAGTGAAATCAGACCAGCCGTTCCTCTGAAGGAGGCCCTTTCTTACCCCCATGATTTCCATGAACTCTTGCCCCCTAATGATTTTGGAGCCTCTTTTCCTCCCCTGAAAAAAAAAAAAATTTTTTTTTTTTTTTTAAGGAGGGGCTTGGATGATTCTCAGAAGGGCTGGTTGGTTGTCGTTTGGTAATTCAGCGCTTTGAACAGGCAGTACATTCACTTGGCTAAAACGAAGAGGCGATGTGTGAAGAGGGCCACAGAGTCCGGTCCCCCAGGCTCCTAGTGCACACCCACCCCCCACAGATGGAAATGTTTTTGTTAATTTCTTGTATACCTTTGCAGAGTTTGTTTGTGCAGACGTAAGTCAGTATGATTATGTATTCTTACATACAAAAGGTGAGAAATTACTTAAAAGAGGTTTTGTAAGAGGAACCAGTAATTGTCACCCCAAGAGATCCACGTCTTCCCCCCAGGGAAGCCTTTGCCCAGGATTTGGTTGCGCAGCCTATGTTTCGGCCCCGGCTTCCTGCGCCACCTGGTGGCCACGAGACGCCACTGCACGCAGCGAGCGGCAGGGCCTGTGCTTCCTTTAGAACTAGGGTGCTTCCTTTAGAACTAGGGTGCTTCTCAAAGGTGCTGCCCGAGAGCTCCTGGGGGCTGGCTGAGGTGCAGAGTCTAATGAAGTTGGTCTGGGGCAGAGACACAGAACTCAGCGTTTCTAAAGCCTCTGAGAGACTAGAGCCAGGTTCTTGGGGAAATGAGAAGTTACTAATGTCTGGGCCCACCCCTCAGATCCGGTGTAGTGGGTCTGGGGTGTGGTTGAGTTGCACAAGTGATTGTAATGTGCAGCCAGGGCTGAGAAGCACCAATTGGAGCAGGGCTGCACGCCTGAGGAGGGTCTTGAAGCAAGTGCAAGCATTTGCAGCGATTCCTTTCTTGGTACCTAACTGTAGGGTCGCTATGAATCGGAATGGACTCAGTGGCAAAGGGTTTTTAATGATGGTTCTTCAGAAGCATCTGCAGAGCAGCTCAGCAGCCATTTAGGCCGACACCCTCGTCGCAGAGATGAGATGGAGCTGCAGCTGGTTCACTGACCGGATCAGCCAGGGCTACCCCGTGAGGTCAGGAGCAGAGCAGCCCTGGCACCATTTTCGATGTTACCGCCTCTGTTTTCATTCTGCCACAGAAGCTTTTGAAATTTTGGTGCTGCGATATTTAAAAATCGGAGCTGGGTGGGAGGAGGGGGTTTGATTATTCGAATGGCCTCCCCACCCCCAGATAAATATCTTACCCATATATTATTAATAGAATACGTTACCATAGCACCATGACTGAAGTCTCCTGAGAGTTTGTGGCGCCCTCCCTTGAGCGGCCATTCAGGCCACTGGTTAAGACCTCACTGTTGTTGATTTGCCGTCATTCATTCATGAATTCTGTCAGCACTTGAGTGCTTTCTGTGTTCCAGGCTCTGTGCTGGGCACTGAGAATACTCTGTAAAGGAGTCAGACGCTAGTCACCAGTCACACAGTTACCATCCTGCGTCTACAAAGTCTAAGAACGGGCAGTGCATGACTGTGGGGAACTACACAAGTCAGCATGGTCAGGCCAGATCTCCGAGAACTCAGTGATGAGCCAGAACTGGGGCTAAGAGTATCCCAGGTGAAGGATTTACAGGGTTTTAAGTTGGGGTGTTAAGTCCCCGGGTGGTGCAAACAGTTAACTGTGCTCAGCTGCTAACTGAAAGGTTGGAGGTTTAAGCCCACCAGAGGCACCTCAGAAGAAAGACCTGGCGATCTACCTGTGAAAAACCAGTTGTTAAAAACCCTGTGGAACACGTGTCTACTCTGGCACACCTGGGCTCGCCGTGAGTTGGAGTCAGCTCGGCAGTGCCCGGCAGTGTGAAGGCGCATCCTCGGACCTTAAGGAGGACCAGCGGCTGGAGTCAGAGAGCTGGGGCTGGGAAATGGGGTGTGAAGCTGGGGCAGGGATGAGCCACACAGGCCCTATAGAGCACGAGGGTTTGGTTTTTATTCTGCACGCAGAGAAGTGGCAGGCCAGGTCCATAGCATTTCAGGGCGACCCTTGGCGTCGGAGCTGAATGGTTGTGGCAAATCTTACCTCCTGCCCTCTCTTCTTCCCAGGAAAATCCCGCCAGTGCCCAGTACCACGTCACCTGTCTCCACACGCGCACCTCACCGGGCCAACGCTGTGCCGACACCCCAGTACGGGGCCAGCTCCCTTGCAGCATCTGTCTGTCCATCCCCAGTCCTGCCCTCACCCGCCTGCGTCTCCCCCACTGGCAAATCGGTCCCAGCTCACGGAACCACACTAAACGCCCAGCCGGCAGCTTCGGGAGCAGTGGATCCTGTGTGCAGCGCACAGTCCAGACATGTGTGCCCTTCATCGTCATCCCCCTCCACGCCCTCCGGCCTCTCCTCGGTCCCCTCCTCACCCATGTCCAGGAAACCTCAGAAGCTGAAAGCCAGCAAGTCTGTACGGCCCAGGGAGTCTCCTAGTAACAGCACCAACTGTCACGGCACCGGTAGCAGTAACAGTGGGGGCTCAGGAAAGAAACGCAAAAGTGGTTCCCCGCTGTTAGCTCCCCCGTTCTCCTCCTGTTCCTCTTCTTCTCATTCCATGGAGTCTTTTAGGAAAAACTGCGTGGCTCATGCTGGGCCTCCCCTTCCCTCCGTGGTGACATCTTCCCACAGCATGGGCCTCAGCTGTGTGATGAGCAGAGCTAACTCGGTGAGCATCCGGCACGAGCCTTCAGGGAGGGGCCCCCCCAGTGGGAGCCCGGCAGAGTCCATCAAGAGGATGAGCGTGGTGGTCAACAGCAGCGACTCCACTCTCTCTCTGGGCCCGTTCGTCCACCAGTCCAGTGAGCTGGCGGCCAGCGCTCACAGCCGCTCCTCACACTCACACACTCCTCTAGACCAGCTCACAGGGAAGAAAAGAAAGTGCCCATCTGGCTCAAGCAGCGTCAGCACCAATAGCAGCAAACCCACAAAGGTCTCCAAGCTGCCGGCCGTGAACAACATCCACATGAAACACGCAGGCGTCCTCCCAGGGGCACAAGGACTGACCAACAGTTCCCTCCTTCATCAGGTAGGAAGTGGACTCTGAGCCCACGGGGATGCCTGTTTCCTCTCCTTGGGGATCTCTTGCCAGCTTGGAAATCTGTGCCGTTGGGTTGGTTGGCTTGTCTGTGAAGAGACCCAGCTTCGTGTGTCTTTAAAAAAGAGTTCATGGCCCTGTGACGGTAAAACGGGCTCCTCTCTGCCACAATTTCTGCTGACTTTGGAAGATGTTCCTGGGTTAGGAAACATGGCAATGCATTTAGCAGAGGGGCCCGTGGACACCAACAGGCAGCGGCAGAGCCGGAATCCGCAGGGAGTTGTTCTCGGCAGCCAGCGAGCGAGGCGTTGTCCTGGGAGAATGGTGTGCGTCCTGTCCTGCGTGAGGGAAGGAAGCCAGCAGTGCTTCCTGAGAGGGGGTTCTTGAGGGGGTTCCTCAGAGGACAGCTAGGCTAAACGCAGCGTGACCTAGAAAGGGGTGGTCTAAATGTGAAAATCTGAGAGCTTTCAATACTTCTGCCCCCTGAACAGTCCAGAGGTCGTGGTTAAATCTCCCCCTGTATTTTCTCCTCCCTGGTTTCAAGGGAGACAGGAAAACAGGATTGAGCATGGGCATAAGAGCAGACCAAAATCTCAGGTCAATTAATGGATGAGACAGAACCCTGAGAAATGGCCCGTTAGTGGAGAAGGCTGAGTGGACGCTGACCCAGAGCTGGCCGGGACTCTGTCTTCACGCTGTTTCTCTGCTTTCTCAGTAGCTGTGTCTTCCAGCCTTCTTTCCTCTAACTTCCAGCTCACCTCTCCTCTTGTGATTTCATTCATCAGGATGGCTCACCTCGCTTACCAGCAGGACTGTCATCAGCATCACCCCAGAGCCCTGGTTTAAAATGTGAGGCTCTTTTTTATTTTTTCTTCCTCATATTTAGAGCTTAAATACCTGGTTAAGGTTTTTTGTTTTTTTTTTAAGAAAATACCAAGAAGTTTCCTGCTGTGATTTAATTTCTTTCTATTATCTCTGTGAATTAACACCTGTTGCCAAAAGTATGAGGAAAATTATCTGTGAATTTAAATAGCAACTGCTTAAAGCCTTCTGTTGGAGCTTCAGCTACTCCTGGGCTTTTTGTGTGTGTCTTTTTGATCAGAGGATCCTGGGCTTTGTAGTCATTCAGTGTAGTTTATGAGAAGCGTACAATGCAGTGCAAACAGCAAGAAGTGGTTCAACCCTCCCCCAGAACCTCCCTTCCGAGCCGCCTCCTGGTCGATTGTGAGCCCCACAGGGTTCCACTGGGTTTTAGTGTCCACGTCACACATGGCCCCGAGCACACACACTGTCTTCATCCAGACCCTGCTGCCCACGAGTAGCAGTGAGAGGGGCTGGTGGGGTGCGGTAGGGAATAACAGCGCCTCTGGAAAATTGAGGAGCACGGGCCCCCCTACAGGCAGGGGCTGCTTCTCACCCAGACAGTATTAAAAGAGAAAGTACAGATCTGGCCTTTATGTGAAATGTGCCCAATGTTAAAGCAACGTAGTCTTGTTTTTTTCATCTGGTGTAATCCAAACACATGCCTGATGGCCAAGCTCGGCTCAGGAGCTGCCAGTTTGCCACCTCTGGTTTACACCATTGGGGGAGGAGCTGCCCCACGAAGAAAACCCAGGCAGCCTAACTTTGGGTTCTGTTCCTTAAAATCAGCTTTGATGTAAGTTGGAAAAGTGCTCTTTTTTGCAGTGCAGTACTTTTTATCATACAGGCAGTCCCCGGGTTAGGAACGTCTGACGTGGGGACAACTCGCACCTGTCCTTTCTTGCTTTGTCAGTTTGCCCTCATTTGGGAATGATGGAAGCAACCCCCACTCACAACACGTACTCCGTCGCAATCACCTCACTTGCTGCCCTGCAGCCCTGAAATCACTGAAAAGGCTTCCAGTCTTCCTGGCACTAAATAAGAACCGCGTGCACCTGTGCCGACTTAACTACAATCTGACCTGAAGACACAGTTGGCAGCAGACCTGGCTGGTGGCCGGGGGACTGCCTGCACTGCAGAGCTGGGGTGGGCCCTTGGATCACGAGCAGAGGATGGGTGAACCCCCAAGAGTTTTGCACATTTTTATGTCTGTCATTTCTGTACGGGAAGGGATCCTGTAACTTTGACCAGAATCTCAAGGGGTCCACAGCCTCCAAGTGCATCACAGGATGCTGCTCCTACTAAACTAGGGTCCTTAGCCTGCCGCCCCTGCAGAGCTGGCTTTAAAACAGACGGCTGACTGAGCGAAGCCACCTAGTCGAGGACGTGCTGGGAGACGGCACTGGGCAGACAGCTCGCAGAGCTCACGGCCTCTGTCCCCACGTGCCTGACAGCAGCCAGCCCGGGCAGAGCAGGCCGGAGTGCCCTCTCCCCTGGCCAGAGCACACCCCGGGCTAGGAGCTTTCACACCTGTGGGTGCTGGCCCGTTTGACCTTGTTCAGGCCTCAGTTGACAGCCTGGGATACCTTCAGGGACACAGTCAGTCGGTGAAACCGAAAAGCAGGCACATGGGACTTTTCCTTTAGCCAGAGACCCAGTCCTGTGTTCCCAGTAGCCAATTTTCTGAAAGTAAATCTTTTAGAATGATTGTGCCCAAGGGCAACGAAGGCTTTGAAAAGCTAAGGCAGAGTTCCATAGCTGACTGCTCCTGGCGACTTGAGTGCCGTGTGGTCTTTGGAGACTTCTCGTGTAGGCTCGGGCAGCAGAGTGTAAAGCCACCGACTTACCTTCTCCATTGTTCCCTTCCCTTTTTCTTAAAAGCCAAAGGCACATCCCTGACAGCTGAGAATAGCACGGGGAGGAATAATCTGGACACTTTTGACGACAAGTTAGACCTCCACTCAACACTCTGGACTCCACGAGGCCTTTGAGTCTGTTTTCCCAGCCTCCCGTGGGTCTCGTTTCCCTGAAGCTACGTCTGTAGCAGTGAGGACTCACAAAGGACACTGGATCAAGTTCAGCCACCGATTTGCTTTTATCAGTGTTAAAGTGGTCTGGACTGCTTGCTGCCAATCTGTGAGAAGTTTTCATTTCTGTTTATTTTTTTCACTTGCAGTATGTCAAGGAGCCGCTCTTCCAATAGATTGGCTGGGCAGAAGAATGTTTTGGCAAGAGCATTCCTGTAGCCTTGTCCCCTGACACCCTGCCAGCTTTTTTAATTTTTACACTGTCTTCTGTAGGTCACTCTCCAGTAGTTGGGCCCCTAACTGGAGACGCCCCCAGAGGGAGAGGCAGGGTGCTGCACCCAGGCAGCTCTCTGGAGGAGGGGCTTTGGCTGTGGGTTTGTAAAGCCGTGTTCCAGGAATGGGGTAGGGGCAATAGCAAGGCACTGGGAGGAAACAGCCTGTGTTTTTGCCCAGCCTTTTTGCAAGTCATTTAGAATAAGAAACTGTCAGAATTTCCCATCTTACAAACTGGTTTGAAGCCATTGTTGCCCAGAGAGCAAGTATAAACCATTTTAGAGGCTTGCTATTTATGGTACAGAAGTGATTCCGTGGGATTTTAAAAAGTATAAATATATGTGATACAAATGTGAGCTAGTTTTGATTAACAAGAAAGCCAAATTGGGGGAGGGGGAGAAATAAAACCATCATGGGAGAGAAAAGTTTTCCAAGATTGTCAAAGAATGGAATTTTTTTATCCTTTCCATCCGCATGTGGAAGAGTCTGTCCGATTGGGCTGGTTGTCCTACCTAGTCGTCTGTTCTCAAAAAGTTGCCTGTTTAAAGTGAACCCATTAGGATGCAGCAGAAACTGCCCTTCACAAAGTCATTCTACACACAGTGTGTCCGGGGCTCTCTGCGTGCCCTCAGTCTCTTCTTTGGGTACTGTCCTGGAGCTAAACGTAAACCGCCGCTTGAAGCACTCACCGTAGTGTGTGTGTGTGCACACGCCTTCATCCGCTACAGGTGTTCGTCTGTTGGGACGCAGGTGGGGTGGGGAGCAGGGACGGAGAGCGGGTGGACCCACGCAGCCACCTCCTTTAGTGGGATCGGTGCCAGCCATCTTCCTGACAGAGTTTGGAGCCTTCCAGGGTGTGTTTTCTAGTCCCCCACCCCAGAGGAGAGAACTTCATACCTTCAAACATCATTGCTTGAGGCAGTGTCACTGCATTTGGGGGGCTTTTAACTGGTGAGGCTACCGCCACACCCCCCGAAACGAGAACCAGGTATCCTTGCTCAGAAGAACACACAAAGTTGCCGAAAACAGGGTAAACTCTCCAAAGCTCTGATTATCACCCTGCTTGGGGCCTGAACAGAGCCAAGCAGCGCAGCCTTTTTTTTCCAAATTCTTGGGTTACAAACTCCAGCTTCAGGGAACTTCAGGCCAACAGAATGAGTACGTGGTCACCGGCCTGATAATGTGAATTGCTATGTAATTCTTCTTATTATGTAAGAAAACCAAGAGAAAAACTTTATGCAGATACTTTAGCTATAAATGGATGTAAAATACTGATTTTTTAAAAAAGGGGGAACAGTACCTTGTTCACTTATTATGCAATCAATCAGTAAATGTTTTTAAATGGCATTATAGGCACGTGCAGTGAGGAGGAGGCTTGGATGGGCCAGTTTGATGTAGTTAGGAGAAGTGGCCTAGTTGTTCCATCCCAGTGAGAGAGCGAGAGGAGGGAAGGGGAATCAGAACACACCGAGCTAATTCCTTGGTGACAAGTGCAGTGGGGTGTGGGTAGAATTTTATTTTCAAAGCTGAGGAGACTTGATGGTTATAAATAAAGTTGCTTTTAGGGATGGAATTTACAGACAGATCATGTTGTTCTGAAAGATGTGAACAGGATTCATGACAGCAAGTCGATTCAGAATAATGTAGATACTTAGATTAGCGAGTGCTGGTCATTTGACTTTTTAGACTGAAGTTTTAATAGCCTTTCAGTTTGTCTCCTGGTAGTACACACAGCATCGCGATTAGGAATTAGCCATTTTGGATTCTGCCTGCCAGCCACAAACAGACCTATTCTAAACAGTGCTATTAAAGTTTAGACTGTTGTTCAAGTAGTTTCTTTTCTCCTACAACTACTTTTTATTATGATGAACAATTAAGACCATTTAAAACATGGGAGTACAAGTTTGTTTTTGTTTTTAAATTAAATTAACTTGCAGAAACCAAATTTGCAGTGGTTGGGTGGTTTCTAGACAGACTTTGGTATCAATTTAAAACCAAGATAGTTTTTATATTCTTTTCAATAAAGTTTCATGACAACTCCTGCAGTTTTCTTAACCTACAAAAAAAAAAAAAAAAGTGCTGCAATGATGAACAAAGAATTATACAAAACCTACTTTTGTATCTTTATTTTGGAATTTCTTGCTCTATTATAAATACGGAAGTCTCCCTATTTCAGAAGACATATTTTGTTAAAAATGAACTGTACATATTTAAATACGTATTTTTGCACAGGTCTTTTTTTTCTGATATCCTGTTTTGGTACAATTGAGATCATCTAGTATTTATTTATTAATTCATAAAAGTAAATACCTTTTTATAATTTGAAGTGGTTCACTGCCAAGCCAGTAGTTCTACAACCTGCCTCCTTACAGTTGGGGGGATGCCTCTGTTCTGTGAAAGTCTTTGTCCCGTCTCAGTCTGGGGAGCAGGTTCCTTCAGGTGAAGTGGGCATTGCTTCTCCCTGGCTGCCTGATTTCCCGATAGACGACATGTAGTAAGTGACACACTGCTTTTCTTTTGTTGGTGTTTTATGTGTGAGTGTGTGTGCGCGCGCCTGCCTGTGTATCCGTGTGTGTGCGTTCTGAGCACATCTGTATTAGTGTGTGATGTGGTTTAAAACTAATGGAAAAAACTGAAAGTGCCTGATAGCTAGTTTTAAGCTTAGACAGATTCTCTTTAAAAAGACTTGAATGTTCAGTTGAACTTTTGGAGTTTGCTTTTTCCACCTAAATATTGTTTCTAAAATTTTAGGGGAGGAGTTAAATCCCACCAATGCTGGTAATTTTATAAGGTATTTTAAAATTAAGATCTTTTGGTTCATAGTAATATTCAGCTGGTGATGGATGGACTGCCCAGTGGCACCAAGGGTTACAGATCTTTTTCTTCAGCCAGCAGCTTACATGATACGTCTGCTTCTGTTACTCATTCGTGAAATACAGAGTTTAAAATAGAATATTTAAAATGTTTTGTATTCCAAAAATATCATACAAAGAAGTACCTCTGAGAACAGTGAAAAAAAAATGTAAAATTTGACAACTGTAATCTATAAAGGCAGCTGTCTTCCTGCAAGAGTTCTGTTGCCAAGGAATTCCTTAATGTCGCTCATCGCGGGGAGGGGGCGCTTTGGAAAATGATTGTTAAAAAGTTTCATTGTGTCACGGACAATAATCATTTTTACATTTTGTGCAAAACATTTTCAGATCATTTTAAATGAGCACTACATACTGTCGGTGTGAACGCAGAGCCTTGAGAGCATTTTGCTGTTGTTTTTTTGTTTTGTTTTGTTTTGAGCTTGGGTTATAAAAGCAATCTCCTGTGTTAAAATGTGTGAATAGTTTGATAATTTGTATACATAATCAAGAGCATCTCAGCTGGACTCTGTGTTGGCTGCTGTATAGAACATGAACAAATGTCAAAGGATAGAAAATTACTTTGGATATTTAAAAGAGAAGAAATATATAGTCTATTTGTTTTGTAACAAGTTTCTGTAAATAAAATAATTTATACTATTTATAAGAAAAAGTTGTGCTTTGCTTCATGAAAAATTAGTTTGTGGAACCAACATGTTACTAAACGGGCAATAAAATGAGGACTTTTCAATAAATAAGGTTGGCTGCCTGAAGTACTTGACATGTTTTCTGCCTCGTTGTGATATCAGCTACATTCAGTGTAGTCTGACTTGTCTTCCTTTTTGGCATCAGACAAACTCCCTTTTAAAGCACCTTCACTTTCGTGTCCCTCCTACATAAGCAGAATACTTCTGAGGGCTTAGAATGTTTCCATTCTTGGTCAGAAAGCTTGCCTTGGATGAATTAATAACTGCAGAGTAAACAGTGAGGACTGCTGCATTCCTGCCCTGCAGGTTTGCCAAGACAACAAACCGGAGCTGATGAATTGAGAGACCATTCTTTGCATGTGTTTATATGTAAATTTGATAATATGTAGCGAGTTGGAGTTGGAGATAAATTTTTTTAACCAGAGCTGGCCTATCGTCTCTTCATTGCTTTTACATACTTCCATTATTGGCAATAGAAGTGGATTTAAGTTCAGGCACAAGATAATCTTTTATCTCTGGAAATCTGGCCAGTTTTACCGCTGGTAAATAAAGTTACAAATTTTTTGTTCTTGCTGCTTAAAATAAGGGGAGCATTTGTTTGTATATTGGAGAAGATGTCCATCCCTTACGTGAAGAGTTAGGCCGATATATTGGAGAAGATGTCCATCCCTTACATGAAGAGTTAGGCCGATATATTGGAGAAGATGTCCATCCCTTACGTGAAGAGTTAGGCCGAAGGCTCCCCTCACCCCCACTGCCCCACAGACTTCCCATTTCGTGCTTACATCAGCCAACTACTCAGATCCACTCATCAGCGCCTTGTCAATCCCTTCTTTGAACTTGTGTGTCCTTCTCAAACATCCCAGGTAAAGAAAGATTCAAACCCTTAATCTCTTATTTTCATTCCCTCGCAGGTAACCTGGCCCTGGATAGCAAGAGCTAGCCCAGTTCAAGGCAGCGGGAGTTGGCAGTTTTGAATCTTGGCATGTGGGAATTCACCAGGCAGAAAGGCAGCAGGGTAAGGTCACTGTAGGCAGAGGAAAGAAACTGGGCAAGTGAGGCATGAGAAGGAGGAAAGCAGAATCATTCTGCATGGAGCTTGCTGGAGGGAGGTTCCCGTAGGGCTAGGGAAGTTGGAGCCAGATTGCCAAGGACTTTGGATGGTGTCATGGGGCTTTCGCTCTCAGGAACGCCTGGGGCCAGGTTCAGTTTAACCCAAATGGAACAGTCAGAGCCCAGAGGTTATCTCCTGGTCCAGTGCCAGCCTGGTGCAGCTGCCCACAAGTCACGCAGATCTTGACTGGAGTCTGGAAAAACTAAGGACCACTAAAATGTATTTCCCTGTTTCCTGCATTTTCACTCTTTTGCCTTCAATATGTCTTTACTCCTTTCCCTGAAGTCCTAATCAGAAAACTTTCCCCCACGTCAAGCCCGAGGTCCTCCCCTTTCTTCCCACTGTCTCCTCTTTCTAGGAAGAAACTCTTGCCTCTGTTGGTATTGGAAGCCAATTAAACTAGTCTTTCACCTGGTGAGGCTGCAGTTCTTTGCACCTGTTACCCTAATATTCCACAACCAAAGCTGGCACGATCCGAATATCCTTTAGAAGGCAGAGAAGGGTGAGAGGATCAGCCAGAGAAAACGTTTTCCGGAGAAAGGGGAAAATCAGACACTTATAATTTAATACGTTTTTTTGACAGAATGGACAGGGGAGAACCTTGGGACAAAAGTAAGTTACAAAGCTGTTGTGATAATCCAGGTAAGAGGTATTAAGTTTCCAGGTAAAGCAGTGACCAGCTCCTAGAGAGGCACATTATGTGGCACATTAAGGGGAAGAGTGAGTCTGAGACAACTTGGAGATCTCTAGCTTTGCCAACTGATGGTTGGGCTTAAATGAAAGAGATGTCGTGACAAAGAAAGAAAATGTCACAAGGATGGATTTGAGCTGAGTATCCAGGTGGAGGTACAGTCTGGATGGAGCCTAGGAGGAAGGTTTGGGCTGAAAAAAGGCGCTGGCTTTCACTTTAGATAGTAAGTGAGGCTCTGGGAGTGGATGGGTTCACCTGGAAGAAAACAGGCAACTAGTAGATTTTAATTATTTGGCTTATTAAAAATAATACCTACCTAATTAAGTGCCTAATATGCCAGATATTGTGCCAAGCACTTACACTCTCTCACAAAGGCCCTACAGGATAGATATTTTGATTCCTGTCTTACTGATGAGGAGCTCCTAGGAACTGTCCTGCCTGAGGCCCTGTACTTGGTACTGCAGAGCCAGGCTTAAGTTCAGGTCTATCAACTAAGTGGGTCTTAACCTTTTTTTTTCTGTCACAGACTCCTTCGAGAATCACAGGAAAGAAATTGTGGATCCTCTCAGAGGCACAGGCACATATTTTATGTTCGAGGATTTCGCTAAACCTGAAGCCTACCCTCCATAGCCCAAAGAGAGAATGTTCACCAAAGACAAAACCCCAGAGAAGAGTATTTTGGTGAAGACAGATGGAGAACTGGCACTAAAGAGGTAAGGGGCAGAGGCATGAAGGATGAGGTTGAGATGTGAAACTCAGAGTAAGCTTCATTGTAATCATCAGCCCACTTAAGTAATGTTTGGTGTTTTCTCCTGCTCTTTTCTCCAGGATCACTGGAGCAGTGGCTATTGGTTGGCAGGAAAGTTAGAAGAAGTTGAGCAGAGAGATTGCCAAGGAATTAAAAGTACTAGTGAAGGTGTGGTTAAGTGATTAATGATGGTCTAGATTGGGTAGCCAGGAAGGAGAACTAGAAGCTACCATGTGGAGGCTATGCAGGCACTCTGAAAGCATTGTTTTGTTTGGAATTACCCTGTGCTTAAGTCTTCCCCTTCCAGATACTTATCTAGAATTAGACAAGTGGACTGTTCAAGGTCACAGAGCAAAGTCAGGGTAGTTCAGAGTGAAGAGGAGCTAACACACAAGGCAGGGCCCAGGGCAGGGCTATTACGTTGGCACAGCATTTACAAGTTGGGCAGGGAGTGGGGCAATAGGATTGTAGGGTCAGAGTGGAATTCCAGGTTCATTTCCAGAAGTGAAGCTGTTCAGCGGTGCTTATTTATCACTCCTGGGTCCCAGGTGAGACCAGCAGAGGGGATGGACGTGGGGAGGAGGTAGAAAACACAGGGGTGGAGGAACTGTGAAGCTAGGCTGTTACTGTAGAGCTTGTCCACCTGAAAGTGGTTAGAGATGCTGGTCGGGCCCTCGGTGACTGGACGGAGTAGGGGTAACCTGACCTGTCGTTGAGGGCAGTGAGGATGGTGAGTAGGTATTACCGGGTGGGAGGGAATAAGGGAGTGGAGAACGTGGACTTCTTGGCTGCACATTCCTGAGGTGGATATGGACAGCCTCTAACCTAGAGGATTTCCAGAAAAGCAGAGTCCTCAAAAACCAAGTGCAGAGCTGATCAGCGTTGATACTCCTTTAGTTGCCGAGATCCTTAGGAAAACCTGGCCTCTAGTAACCTCCGAAACGGAGGGTTGACAGTTGTCAGAGCGCCACCTACTGGAAGTCTGCGCAAGTCGTCCCTTCCCCAAGGGAACCTCAGGCTGGAGAGGTGACATACTGGCTGGATTGAAGGCTGCTCAGCCACTTTCTGTACAGGGCAAACTGCCATTCAAAGATTTTTGAGTGATGAAAAAAGAGGTTAGACCTTACCCTTGACACCATGTACTTCCAAGGTTACAATGGGCTGGACTGGACTGCTAGAGTCGCAATATTCTTTGTAGGTCTGCAAAAACAGGAGGTGATGCCAGCCTGTGCCTCTGTGGCTTGCTTGGACACCAAGACTAAAGCTTTTTTTTTTCTGGGGAGGGTCCCACCTCACTCCCCAACTGCCACTGTGGAGGTACGAGGTTTGTTACTAACAGCAGACGTCTGTGTACAGTTAAAGACAAGCAATTACCACAGCCCTCTATTTCTTTTCATAATCATGGGGGCAAACAGTATTTCAAGTTCAGTTGTTCATCCTCTTAAGAAAACAGTAGGTTAAAAACAATACCAAGGATTAATTCAGAACATGAAATTAGCAACCAGTAACCATCTACTGATAAAATTAAAGCTTGCTCAGGTTGTTGTTGGAGTCAGGTCAGCTCCAGCTCTCGGCCCAGTCCTTGCCACCTTCATGACCTTCGGTACGTCTGAGTCCTTCTAACCTAGGGGTCATCTTCCAGCACTTCATCAGACAGCATTCTCTTGTGATCCACAGGATTTTCACTGGCTGATTTTTGGAAGTAGATCGCCAGCCCTTTCTTCCTGGCTTTAGTCTGGAAGCACCACTGAAATCTGCCCACCACGGGTGACCCTGCTGGTGTTTGAAACACTGGTGGCACAGCTTCCAGCAGAGCGATGCACACGCCACCACAGTATGACAAGCTGACAGGTGGTGGCTGGTCAGGCTACTAAGGACTGAATGTGTTCAGTTATAGAGCCCTAAGTGTATGGCCATACACCTGCTCCGTGATCACATTTGGGTCAAGTAAAAGTTGGGTGCAAACACTCAGTAGCATGTCTATCCCTAAAAGCTACTACTAGTTACTAAGTTATCTTGAGCTATTCTAATATAGGAAATACTTAACATAATTTGACACAGTTTTAAAACACTTATTTCTCTTACTGGGTAGATAAAATTGATATATAATCAAATTTTATTGAGGTAGGAGAAATATGGCACTATTGCTTTAAAAGATAATCACGAAGGGAAGCTGACCCCGGTGGTTCCGTTCACAAAGGGGAGTTGACCCTGATGGTTCTGTTCATATTTGGATAGTATTACAGGCAAGACGGGAGTTGGTAAAAGATGAAGTTTTCAACTTCAAAAGGAAACATGCACCAACATGAAAAAGGAACTAAATACAGTTTAGTTCTTTGTCATTGATATCAAACTACCATTTATAATAATCTAATTCATACTGTGATAATCTTATTTTCATATGGCAAAGTGCCTTCATGATTAAAACTAGAAAACTGCCAAGACTTTCAGAAAACAAGCTATATACGTAAATGGGAGCCAGCAAAGGTAAGATGAAGGGTCAGGAATTCTGGGAGAGCTGTTCCTAGCTGGTCGCCACGTGGACAGTGCTGGTGGGGCGGGGGGTGGGATGTGCAGGAACAGCGAGCTCACGTGCCTGCAGGGCCGGGCAGGCCGGTGGCCGGGGCTCACTGGAGAACACACTCCACTTCGCCGGGTGGGAGTGTGAGCCCAGGGTTGCCTCACGTGCTCATTTTTCCAGAGAAGGTCCCCATGTGATTTTTGAAGGGTGTGTTTTTGTTTGTTTGTTTGAAAGCGTATCTGGGAGACTAAGTGCAGGCTGTGGGTAGTCACCTTGCTGCCTTGTACCACCAGGAAACCTCCGTGCTGCCTGCTGACTTGCTTTGCTTTTCTGAGCCTTCTGTATCCCCACCTGTGAAAAGTAAGGGCATGGACCTACAATTTCTTTGATGGGTTGGGCCTTTTCCTTTCATCAGGTTTATAATACCCTGAATTAACTGGTTGAAAAACAGAAAACCAAGGATTGAAATCAGCATTCTGTGTAGTCATGCCTGTATAATAAACATGAGTTTATTAAAAACACCAATTTAATGATAGAAAAGTAAAAAAATTCTTGTCCTGTAAAACTCGGCATCCCACCAAAACCAAGCCCACTGCCATCCAGTCGGTTGTGACTCACAGTGACCCTATAGGACAGAGAACTGCCCATAGGGTTCCCAAGGCTGTGATCTTCAAAGAAGCAGACTGCCTCGTCTTTCTCCCACGGAGCGGCTGGTGGGTAGACCTTTCGGTTAGCAGCCAAGCACTCTGACCACTGCATCACCAGGGCTTCAAACGTGGCAGAGATGACCGAAGTCATTTTAGCGTGACAGCAGCTACTATTTCCCTCTCCTTCACGTAGTCAGAAATCCGTGTTGTGGTATACTGCTTTACAAACTGTAGTGCTTTCACATAAATAAGCCTGTTTTCTACCTCATTTCACAGGTAGGCTCAGAAAGATGAGGGGATCTCTCCGAGTCAGAAGCTAGTGTGAGACCTGGGTCCACAATTCAGCTTTTCTGGCTCCAGCGCCCAGTGTTGTCTCGGCCATTTAAAGAGAGGTATGTTGGATTCCAGTTTTACTTTCACCTTCAAATTCATACTTTGAAGCTTAAGAAAGAAATCCACTGGGATCTATAATTACATAGAGTAACTGTTGAACAGTATGTAACAGAAGTCTCCAGTTCTGTACTGAAAATTATGTATGCATAGAACTAGGCATGGGGAACACTGGTCAAGATGTTAACAGTAGTTATCTACACACAGCAGAATCTCGAAGTGGGGAAAGTCAGGTTCTCCACCTCAAAACTGTATTCTTGTTGACTTCATTACGAGCTGAGTTGTTCTGCTAGATCGTTACCACCAGCCTTGGAGTTTTCAACCTCCTCAGCGTGCAATGGGAATGAACAGCAATTCTCATTTCTTGTAGCATCTACCATCTGTCATCCTCATCTACTAATGCTAGGCAGTTGGGTTAACATGGTTTAAAAAAAAAGGAAAATCAAGCCAGTTTTAAGAAAGGGGAAAACAAAGTGCTTTAACTGAGACTTACCTCTCCTCTAGGCCAGCAGTCAGTCTAAGCCTTGACTGAAGTCATCTCTGTGATCACATCAGTCCGAGTGGCTTTATCGGTTAGGAGTTGTTGTTTTAACAAACGGATGCTTTAATCCTACTTTTTTCCTTCTTTAGTGTGAGCTTAAATATGAGTGAATTTTTAAGTGAACACAGAGAACATGGTAAGTTCTCAATGACTACTTGTTGGACTCAACAGATTTAGTCTAAATGACAGACTATACTAATTTATAGGATCATGGGTTTTATTAAGGGTACTTTTATTCACAATCTCTTCAAGAAATTACCGTCATCATTATTAATAAGGATTTAGAGATAAGCATTATAGAACTACGTAAGTGGGTATCTCAAATGCTTAGGGAATATCCAGCATCTTAACACCCTTCAATCCACCATACAGGAAACTCCTCCCAAAGCATGGCTCTGCCACATTGCTTTCCTCCATCCAGGGCTCTCTTCCAGTACACTGCTGACGACAGCCACCGTCTTGACTTTAAAGGTAATGCCTCTGATACTTTGCCGTTAAGTATGCTGTTGGGCTTTCGTTTCCCATTCTACTAAGTCCAACCTTAATCACAAGTTTTTTGTTTTTGTCAGGAACCGACTGTTGAATTGTTACCAATTATTGTCAACTGATTTAGGTCATGTGTTTTGTCCTGTTAATAGATCATTCCCACCAGCGTGTAAACACGCTCCCGTTAAAAATGCTATTTCCTCCCTCCCCCTCTTCACTTTGCAGTAAATTCCATTTCCCTTCTTAATTCGCGTCCACTAAAGCTGCTCCCATGGAAGTCAGCTGGTAGCCCAACCACTTTATCTTGCCTCTAGAGTTTTTTGGGAAGGCAGCAGCCCATTGTGCCTCAAGGGGGGGAGCCTTTTGAAATGCAAACCTTGAGTTGGAGCCTCATTTTTGTATAGACTGGGCATTGTCTTGGTGTTGGGTGAGGCCTCCTGGATGTGTGAGTTTTCTGAACTTTTGACAGGACTGCCTTTTTATTTCTGTGATATAAGCCTCCTTACTATGTGTCCTTATTACTGTGTTCTGGTGAGAATGTCCTTATCGTGAGGATAAGCTATTGCCTGTCTTCAGTTACAGTGGCCACCTTCTCCTGGACGCCATTCATTGTTCCCAGGTGTTACTGACTCCCTTCTTTTCTAGCTTCTGAACAGTAAATGACGTTTTTGCAATAAGGAATAACACACTATGGTGGTACTTTAAGAGACTCGATCTTAGGGCCCAATCACTGCGCACCACCGTGAGCAGTTCAGAAGTATTCCCGGGCAGCTGTTTCTACTTCTAGCTGTTGTTAGTGCTGCGTGTGCAGTAGAAAGAATGCATTGTACCTACCATGTTCTGAAAAGCGATAGATGTTTTTATCTTTGTCTCCTATTGGCAGGATTTACAGTGTCCGAGGTCTGCTTGGACATCTGATCCCAAATAACGGGTGTCAAAATCCGTAACTTAATAGCAGTATGCTTTCTATCAGTGAAAACAGTTACCAACAAAAAACCAAAGGAGAAAACTGGGTCTTGAAAGGGTTAACTTGCCAAAAAGCCTGGGATCATCCTTGCAAGTACACCCCTTCCCCATCTCTTAGCAAGGGGCTCCTCTAACAGGCAAGCCACCATCATGCGGTGCCCCCTTCAGCTGAGAGCCACAGTGACTCTTTTAAAATTAAGTCAAATCAGGTCACCCCTCCTCTTAAGCCTTCAGTGAGAGTCCATCTCTTTTCTCCCCTAGGTATCTTGCATGGCTCTCTCCCTCATTTTTATTGAACTGTCACCTTATCTAAGAGGCCTTCCATGAACACCCTAGAAAAGAGGTCCCTCCACCCCAGATGCACTCTGTCCCTTTTATCTGGCTTTATATTTTGTTCTGTGTTTAGTGAGACTGGCTTTGGAAAATTCTAAAATCTAGGTTATGCCAGCCTCCTACAAAATGGTAACTTCCCCTCTTCTGTGGTTATTTGTTTCTGTGGGAAAGCTTATTATATACATTTTCCTTACTTTCTGTCTTTTCTGTGCTAAATGGGAGACAATGTGTATAATTCTGGGCTGTTGTGTCACATGTGCTATTCTGTTCTTTCTCAAACCCAGGAAGCCAAAAGGTAGTACTGGGCATTTGTAATATTCTTCTTCACAGATGAGGCACAAGATCTGAATCCACACACTAAAGCCTCTGATTTTAACCATTATCCTAAAAATGGTTTTCACATGAAATATTTTCACTGATGAGTAATTTAAGACCCCATTATTTTAGCATGACTGCACTCACCTTAGTAAAATGGACAGAAACAACAATGCAGAATTTATTTATACAGCTGTGCTGAGGGCAGTGAAGTGAGCTATAAAAATCCCAAATCTCTGAAGGAATCCTTCGTGTAGGGTTTTACATATTGATTACTCTGGAAAGTTTCTGAACTCTGTTTAGTAGCAGATCTCCTTTCTTGATAGTTTCTTGGTACTGCCAGTTCTTGCTATCAGGTCTACAAATAAATTTGAGAAAAAAAAATGAATTATTTACTAGTCACACTGCTCCACAACAACAGCTGACCTACTTTTAAAAGAAGGCAGTTAACAAGTGAGGTGCAGCAGGACAGTACCTGTTGGTTTCTACAATCTCGTTCACTTTGTCTATTTTGCAGTGTAGTCTCCCAGCAGCAATGAATCTGGAGAGTTCCCTGATTGAGGAGGAAAAGAAGGAACACCGTTAGTTCTAGAGAGAATTCTTATAAACTGCACTAAATATATTAAAATATTACTCAGTTGTCACTCCAGGTAACAGTTTACCTTCAAACTGGAGCTGTTGCGTATGCAGTAAAAAGATCATCCCCAAAGACTAAGTCACCTACTGGAATAAACATGACCCTAGAAGTTCACACTCAGATGGAACATCGGTGTCGAGGAGTGAGACCCTCATATCAGGTCTTTAAAGCTACAGAAGTGCTCAGAGGAAAACCAAATTTACTGGGGGAAAAAAACTGATATAAACTGCCCAGACGGCTTCCTCAACAGCAGGTAACTCTTGGTCTCGATGCCTCAGGGCATGAAGAAAAAAAAGCAAGCCAGAATAATATGCCCCAGCATATTAGGATCACAAAGATGTGTTAAACTGTTGAGCACATTAATATAAACAAATAACAGAAAAACTTCATCTTCAATGTGAAAAAGGTACTCCTGAATATATCTACTCCGCGGAAACCCTGGTGGCATAACCAAAAGGTCGGCAGTTCGAATCCAGCAGGGGCTCCTTGGAAACTCTATGGGGCAGTTCTACTCTGTCCTATAGGGTCGTTATGAGTTGGAATTGACTTGATGGCAGTGGGTTTAATGGTTTGGTTTAATATCTACTCATAACCCAAAATTCAGAATTGATATGGCTACTTAAGTAACACTAAAATTACAAATATACCTCAAAAATAAGTAATAGTGGTGAAACTAGCCATCAAAGACAGCAATTAAACAAGAAAAAGAGATGCTATCCAAATCAGGAAAGAGGTAAAACTATCCCTTTTCCAAAGATGACATGACCCTATGTAGACCCCAAAGAACCCACAGGACAGCTACTAGAGCTAATATAAACGAATTCAGCCAAGTGCAGGATGCAAGTCAACGGCAAGAATAGTTTTTTATATGTCGGCGGTGAACAATATGAAAGGGAACGATTCCACTTACAACAGCATCTAAAAGAGTAAAATACCTAGAAATAAGTATCTAAAAGAATAAAATACCTAGAAAGAGACTTGTACATTGAAAGCTATAAAACAGTACTGAAAGGACATTTCATGCTCATGGATCCAAAAACCTAATACTGTTAAGATGTCAATAATACCTTAAGCAACCTATAAATTCAAACAATTCCTATCAAAATTCCAACAGCCTTCTTTGTGGAAATGGAAAAGCCAGTCCTCCAGTTTATATGAACAGCAAGGGACCCCAAACAGCCAAAGCAGTATTGAAAAAGAAAACAATGCAGGACTCACGTGTCTCGATCTCAAACCATATTATAAAGCTACAATAATCAAAACACTCTGGTACTGGTATGACTGACACAAACTAATGGAATAAAATTGAGAGTCCAGAAATAAATCCATTCATCTAAAGTCAACTGATTTCTGACAAGGGCACTAAGTCTATCCACTGGGGAAAGAACAGTCTAATAAATGGTGCTGGGACAGCTGGGTTTCCACAACAATGAATGAACCTGAACCCTGCCTCCTACCATAAACTAACTCAAAATGGATCAAAGACCTAAATGGAAGAATTAAAACCCTAAGGGTATTCAGGAACTAGTTTTTAAAAATAGGTTCTTAAATATGGCACCAAAAGCGTGAGCAACAAAAGACAAAGCAGATAAAATTGTATTTCATCAAAATTAAAGACTTTTGTTCACTGATGGACTTTATCAACAAAATGAACAAACAGTTAACCTACAGACCGGGAGAAAATATTTGGGAACCATGTATCTGATGAGGGTTTAATGTTCAGATCTCCAGAATATATCAAAAACTCCTACAACTACTTAACCAACAAAAAGACAACCTAATCAAAAAATGAGCAAGGGACTTGAATAGGCATTTCACCAAGTAAGTTCAAATGGCCAATAAACACATGAAAAGACGTTCAGCGTCATTAGGGAGAAATGCAAATTGAAACCACAGCGAGATACCACTTCATACCCACTAAGATGCTGGTGAGGACGTGGGGAAATCAGAGTCCTCATCCATTGTTGGTGGAACTGTAAAATGGTACAGCCGCTGTGGAAAACAATCTGGCAGGTCCTCAAAAAGTTCAACATTGCCTACACGTATTGAACGCGGGAAGACAACGATGTTTTTACACCAGTGTTCACTGCAGCACTATTCACAACGGCCAAAAGGTGAAAACAGCCTAAATGTCCATCAGCAGATGAACGGATAAACAAAATGTGGTACATACATGCAATGGAATATTACCCAGCCATCGAGATGAAGTCCTGATACATGCTACAACACTGGATGAACCGTGAAAACCTTAGGTTGAGTGAAATAGATCAGTCATAAAAGAACATTGTATGACCCCACTTACATGAAATACCTAGAATAGGTAAGGAGGTGTATTGAGCCCAAAGTTCCTTAGTGGTTACCAGGGGCAGGCTTCAGGAGGGAGGGGGAAAAGAAGGTCTCCTTGGTTAGGGGACACTCAGGTTCTGTTGAGGAGGATGGCTGAACACAATGATGTATGTAATTCATGTCACTGAATTGTACATGTAAAGATGTTGAAATGGCAAATGTTTTGTTATATGTTTACCACAATTTTTAAAAAGCACCGAATGTTTTTAATAATGGAATGTACAATCTTTGAAAATCTGGTTGAGCATGAAAAAAGAAAATGTTATGCTATTGAAGGTTTTAAGCTATAGGTTACCCTAAACTAGCAACAACTTTAACATGTAGCCCGCTTTCTTTGTCTCCTCTCAATGCATTTAACCCAGCTGCTACAGTGCCTGTTCCTTCTCTGCTAACAGCTGAGCGGCCCCTAAGTACAGTCAGAAGGGTCGGCACTGCTGCCGAGCTCACATCTGCTCCTGGCCCAGGGACCTGACAGCTGAGTGGACCCTAAGTACAGCCAGAAGGGCCGGCACTGCTGCCGAGCTCACGTCTGCTCACGGCCCAGGGACCTGACAGCTGAGCGGCCCCTAAGTACAGCCGGAAGGGTCGGCACTGCTGCCGAGCTCACGTCTGCTCACGGCCCAGGGACCTGACAGCTGAGCGGCCCCTAAGTACAGCCGGAAGGGTCGGCACTGCTGCCGAGCTCACGTCTGCTCACGGCCCAGGGACCTGACAGCTGAGCGGCCCCTAAGTACAGCCGGAAGGGTCGGCACTGCTGCCGAGCTCACGTCTGCTCACGGTCCAGGGACCTAACAGCTGCGCCACCACACCTGGCTGCTGACCCCATTTGCAGCTCTTGTTCTGCGACTGAAGGACACAACCAGATTTAACCATCAGTCGTCTTAGTCCTTCCCAAACCTACAGAAGGGGGAAGAAAACCTCGTGAGGAGAGTCCAGGAACAAGGCCACACAGCTACAGGACAGAAATGCACTGGGCCTAACTTAAAAGCCGCCTCTGACTCAAGAACGCCCCCTGCTCCGTGGCGATGATTCAGCTGCTGCTTCCCGCTCCCACAGTCGCCAGACTAGCTCAGGTTCTCATTGACCCCTGCCTAGACTATTAGAGGGAAACCCGGATGGTGTAATGGTTAAGACCTATGGCTACTAACCAAAAGATCGGCAGTTCAAATCCATCAGGTTCTCCCTGGAAACCCTATGGGGCCGTTCTACCCTGTCCCGTAGGGTCACTATGAGTCACAATCGACAGCAACAGGTTTTGTTGTTAGACTATTAGAAAAGACTTGAAACAAGGTTCAAACTCCTTAGTCTGGCCTTATAACATGCTCTAGGTCCAAGCTGATATCTTAACACTACACACTCCAGCCAGGTCAGCTAGACTACAAACTCGCTCCTACATTATCTCTGTTTTTTCTATCTGGAAAGCCCTTTCCCAACACTTAAATACTCTGATTCACAATTAGTTCAATCTGTGCTGTGTGCCAAGAAGAATCTATGTTCTGACTAGCCCCATTCCCAGCTTCGGATCTAGGCGACTTTTCTGTCATCTCCCTATGTGTGCCAATCAAGCCGGACAAATCAAACATCCCGCAATTACTCAGCTCCCCCCATCCCTAGTATTTATTTCTCTAAGCCCTCAGCACAGTGCCTCATACACAGATTTGGTTCTTATGAACGAATGCGTCAAGTCTTAAACAAAAAAACCTACAAATAAAATTGTGGAACACAGCCCATGGTATGGTTTCTACCCTTAAAACATGTCAAAAGCTTACAAAAACAAGTCAACCGTTTACACAACTAATGGCCCCTTCCCCTTCTCCAGTGGTATCTTACAGGCTGTAAGAAAGGGAGAAGAGTAATGAGGTAGACTTAGTTCAAACTTACTGTACCTCAGTCTATTCTAAAACAGGAATTTCACAAGAAGAAAAAAGACTCCATGGAAACCCAGACTTGAGGCAGATATCACAAATTTAAAACAAGGTCCTTCCGGGTAACAGCAACCAGAGCTCAACGGTGTGTCCTCCGCCTCCAGGGCTGGTCTCAGACCAGGAACAAATAACTAAACAATTCAAATGCTATACTACCTTGCCTTGAATTTCCGTGTCCTCAGGATGAGTCAGAGAACACTGCTGTGTGTCTAAATGGCCCTTCTCTGCTTCAGTGCATCTTCTCATCACAATGTCATTTGAGGCTCACGTTGCTCCCCAACAGCAAAGGCTCTGTCAGCTCCATGTGACAGCTACGAAACTGATGAAGGGACAGAACCTGACCAAGGACACAGCTGCTTAGTGGCGAGCTGAACAAGACCCAGGCCAACTCCTGTTTCTCAGGCTCTGCTCCCCACAGTAAACACCCACCGCTGACTGTGGAAAGCACATTCCTAATGCCTGCCCCTCCATCCCAGTGAGCAGCCTCTTGGGCAGAGGTCACCAACCTGGATTTCACAGACAGGAAGTTAAACAAAACCAACCTATACATGCCTGTTTACGTAAGGATATGTAATTTAAAAAACAAAAAAATATAACTATCACTGCCTTTTTTCTTTCAAAGGAAGAGAACGAGGGAATTCATCATCATGGAAATGCTCCATAGCTTGGCAGGCATTTGGGTTACACTTACGATGTATGCATTTCACTGAAGGTAAGTTTTACCTCACAAACCAACCAACCCATAAACAAATACTGGTACGTGTGCTGAAGTGTTTAGGCTCTGAAACTTACTTTGAAGTGTGTTTAAAAAATAAGATGGATAGATACGTGATAAAGCAAATATAACCAAATGTTAACTACGGAATAAACGATTAATGAATAAAAGATACACTGAGAGTTTATGATATAATTATTTCTGCATGTTTGAAACTTTTCACGATAAAATGGAGAAAACAAAACCACTAAAAAGAGGAGGGCCTTACTTCAATGAAATGCAACTTTATTTAAAATTACTTTTTTCATTGTGGACCACTCAAAACTATGTTTAAAAAACCTATGTTTGGAGACCACTGATCCAGACACCACATAAAACCAACCAACAAAACCCGCTGCCGTCGAGCTGACTGCGGCTCAGACATCACCCACCCCGTGTGTGTCTACTCCTCCTAACCCTACCCCATCGCCCCAGTCAAGGCACCGTGACACCTCCATGAGCTAGTGAACAGCCCCTCGCTGTGTGAACACAGCCAGAGACCATGCTGACAGTCCTCCAATGCCTTCCCGCTACATTAAGTTCAAACCCAAGCTGTGTACCAGCGGCCACAAGCCCTCAGAACATACCCCTGCCTAAGTAAGTATCCAGCCTCAACACTCGCTGTCCCTGCGATGCCCAAGCTTTTCTTGCCTCAGAGCTTCCACACGTTGTCCCTTCTGTCTCCAGAGCACACCGCAGGGCTGACTTTCTCTCAATCCGGATCTCAAACTCTCCTCCTCAGACCTGCCACATCTAAGCTGGGGTCCCCATGGCACATTATCTCCACAAACTTATTTCTATCTGGAAATAACTTCTACACTGTTTTGCTTAGTTGTCCTCTCTCTCCTACACAATAGAGGTCCATGAAGACAGGGACCTAAAACAAGGTCATATATACACTAAGGGCTCAGTAAGTATTTGTTGACTTGCTAGAAGTCCCACATTTTGACAACCAATTTGACTAGACAAGCAGCAGCAACCTAAAAACCAGGAGGAGTTATCAGAGGAAATATGATCTAATGTGAAACCTAAGGTCAGTGACGCAGCCGCAATGTGGTCCACTAAGAAATAACAACAGACAAAAATCCTTAGTTGTTGTCCCCCCCGCCACCCTTAAAACTGAGGGAGCCAACGCAAAGCAGGGAGAAAATATGCAAGTTCACAGATTACTTAAAAGACAACTTTAAAAAATCATTTAAATTAACCTAGTATTACTTAAACTTACTGATCGATGAACTCCACGCCAACACCAAAGGCTTCTGCCATATAGCCAAGGGTTAGTGACCTGTACGATTCCAGGAGCTGGCTGTAGGCATGAATTCGCATCTCTCTCACATAGTATCGATAATGCGGAGCGAACAGCCAGTCCTTCTTCATTTCTTGTTCCACAACAGCTACAATGAAAAAACCGGCAAATGATAAGACTCTCCCTTTCAGGTTAAGAGATTAAATTTACTAAAGCAAGTCTAGATGGGTCCGACAGACAGAGTCAAACAAGTCAAGAATTTCTCACTGCCCTTCCGTGTCATCCCCTTAATAAGGGAGCCAGCAGCAGGGTCTGTAGAGGAGAGCCAGCCGTGCTAACATCCCACTTAGGCAGCATCCATCCAACAAAGCCCAGCTTCTAAAGGACTTTGTTTACGGATGACGACAATGTTTTGGTACTAATATTTTAATCCTGGACATCTTCTTATACCCTTGAGGAGAATTCATCTTATTCTATATTTATTTACAAACAATTCTAACAGATTAACAGCAGATACTGTGACATATGGAAGACTTACACAGAGCTGTAATTCAGACATTTCAAAAAGTAAAAAAATTTAGAAGCAATAAAAGAAAAGACTGATCAATTCTACTGTCAGAAATTTAAATATTCTAAATAACAAAACACTGTAAGGCCTGAAGACAAATTATGAAGTGGAGTATGTATTTGTAACATAAGAATTAATAACACTGAAAAGAGACTTGCACACCAATGTTTATGGCAGCGCTATTCACTGTAGCCAAAAGGTCAAAACAGCCTAAATGCCTGTCAGCAGACAAATGGATAAACAAAATATGGTACGTACATACAATGAAACACTACTCAGCCAATAGGAGAAATGAAGTCTTGATACATGCTACAATATGGATGGAGTTGGAAGACATTATACTGAGCAAAATAAGCCAATCACAAAAGGACAACTATTGTATGACCTCACTTATGTACAGAGACAGAAGTTTTTTTTTTTAACAGTTACCAGGGCGGGAGAGGGGGGCGAGGGAGGATTAAGTGGTGGAAAAATTGCATTGATTAAGGGTAGGGTTGCACCGCCAACCACTGAAATCGCTACCAATAAGCTGTACTCCTGTAAAAAGTTGAGATATATTTATTACGACAGAAAGAAAAAAAAAAAGAGTACTTGCTGAGACTGCTTATGTACAACCAACAGTTCACAGGATCTGGTTTCTTGGTTTGGAGGTTTAGGGTCATGGTTTTATGGGACATCCCAGTTAACTGGCCTAATGAAGTGTTTAGTGAGTCTGTTCTACCTCATAGTTTATTGTGTAATGCCTGGGGTCTTAAAAGCTTGGGAGTGGGCTATCCACGTTGCAACAATTGGTCTCTATTCTTCTGGACCAACAGAGGAAGGAGTCAGGAATAGGAGGAAGTGAAATATGTGGCAAACTGCCTCCATGAACAACTGCCTCCTCTGCCACGAGACCAGAAGAACTGGATGGTGCCCGGCTACCATTACTGAACATTTTGATCAAAGATTCCACAGAAGAATCCTGATCAAAAGGAGAGAAATGCAGAGCAGAATTTCAAATTCTCACAGACTCGACTTTCTAGAGCCATGAAAGGTAGCTGAACCCCTGAAACTACTGCCCTGATACAATCTTTAAACCTTAAACTAAAAATATCCCCTGAAGTCATCTTAAAATGGAACAATAGTTTAGCGTAACTAGTAAAAAAGGCCTGACTCGAACATTATACTCTTTTAAGAAGTATCTCTATGAGATCAAAGTGACATCAACTGGAAAAATTAGATAGGAACGCTGGGGGCACTGAGTCTATGTTAATGAGGGAGGGACAACTCAGAAAAGGAGGGTAAGAATGATCACCCAAGTCAAAGAATGTAAACAACGTCACTGAACCGTACATGTAGAAACTGCTGAATTGGTGTATGTTTTGTTGTGTATATTCTCAAGAACAAAATAAATTTTAAAAAGTTAATAGCACTGCTCTATGGAATGCTCATGAATCAGTAAGACGAGATGAATACAGCCATAAAATGTACACAGGATATTAATCAGCAATTCACACAAGTACAAAGTACTTCCCTGAATAACTACTGAAGGTCACTGCTCTGGACGGTGAGGATGTGGCAGTAAAAAAAGTCCTAAGATCCTTGCTGCCACAGAAACTAAATTTTCAAAGAGCAGAAATAGATGAACAAATAAAACAAGAAAATGTCATGGAATGACACGTTCTATGGAGACAATAAAACCGTGATGTGCTAGAGTGACGAGGAGGTCCTCCACTGGATGCGGTACATGGGAAGACCCCTCTGAGGAGCCAGCCGCGCGGACGGCAGGGGTACAGAGCAGTGCACGTGGTGGAGGAGAACACGGTTAAGCAGAGCAAGAGAGGACAGAATCATCCATAGGTTTTTGGCTCAAACAAGATGGAAATCCCTGGAGAAGGAGCGTAAGTTTTTTGTTTTTTGGGTTTGGAGCTTTCTTTCTGGAGGGAGGGGAGGCCAATATTCAAGAACTAAGCTTTGGCAGTGTTCAAGTGGATTCACCTATTAAACACCCAAGTGAAGACATCAAGGAGCCATTTAGGCAGGTTTGGTGCTCCCTGACAAGTTTGAGACTGGAGACATGAATTTGGGGATCAGGCCGCTCAGATGTATGAGATGAGAAAATGAAGACCCAGCCTGCAGTGGTCAGCCATGAAGAGGTCTGACAAAGGATGAGGAGGAGGTCCACAGAAAACAAGAGCGTGCCACTGTGCAGCCAAAAGAACAAAGTTGTGGCAAGCAGCACAGGATGGTCAACGTGAAAGCAGCTAAGGTGAGTACGGAGACACATGATTCACCAACATGGAGATCAATGTCCACTGAACATCAGATGATGCTCATTCTCACTGATGATTCAAAATCATAGCACACCCAATAGCCTGAAATACTAGTAAGTCCTTAAAAAGGTAACTAGGAACTCCAAGGAAGTCTACTGGTTCAATTTACCGCACTACATACTAATTGTCCAGCACACGGCAGCCACTTAGAAACACTTACTGCCTTGTGATGACATGAGAAGATGTTCACATTCCGTTGTGAAGACAAAAAACTACTGAGGAAACCGCGTGAAACCATCCACAGGCCTATGTTTACAGGCATCACATGCTTGAATCCCTGGATACAAATGCCCTGAAAGACACACCTGAAACGTAACCACAGCTGCCCCTAGAAAAGGACACTGGCAATCAGGGATTAAAAGGAAGCCCTTTTCTTCTTTTTAATCATATTCACTTTGTACTGTTTTAATTTTTCCAGGGGCACAGGTAACCTTGGTGTGTGTGTGTGTTGGTTTGGTTTAAGGTGCCTGGAGAAGGATGTAAACCCTTGTGGTGCAGCGGTTAAGTGCTACAGCTCCTAACCAAAACGTCGGCAGTTCTAATCCAGCACGCGCTCCTTGGAAACCCTATGGGGCAGTTCTACTCTGTGCAACATGGTCACTATGAGTCAGAATCGACTCAACAGCAGTGGGTTTGGTTTTTGGTTGGCTGGAGAAGGACATCATGTTTGGTAGAGGGTCAGCAAAAAAGAGGAAGACCCTCAGTGAGATGGATTGACACAGTGGCAGCAACAGTGGGCTCAAGCATTAACGACTGTGAGAATAGCACAAAACCAGGCAGTTTCATTCTGTTATACATAGGGCGCTATGAGTCAGAACCGACTAGAGGGCACCTAACAACTAACGACACAAAATGAATGGAGTCCTGGTGGTGCAGTGGTGACGAACTCGGCTACTAACCAAAAAGGTCAGCAATTTGAATCCACCAGCTGCTCCTTGAAAACCCTATGGGGCAGTTCTACTCTGTCCTACAGGGTCGCTTATGAGTTGGAATCTACTTGACAGCAACTTTTTTTTTTTTTTTTAATAAAATGAACAAAAAGTTTGGAAGGATATATCCCAAAATCTTGACTTCATTACCTCTGAAATAACTGTGTGCATGTGTATGTGTGGGTTTCTTTTTCTTGGCGGGCCGGGGGGGTTGGTACGATACAGTGCTTTTCACTTTCTCGACACTGAACTTCTAAAAAACATTCAGATATCACCTAAAAAAGTATATTTCTTTTTCAATTAAAACGTTTTAAAGCACGTTAGCCTATAAACATTTGGAGAAGCAAGTCCTACAAAACCCAATAAGCCCTACACGTCTCACTATACTATCACAGAAAATAATACAAACAATCATGACCCGAAGTCATCAAAAGATGAACTATTCTGCCGTCTACATTTGGGAAAGATGAAAAGTTTCATTCAAAAGTGCTAAAACAAAAGGTTGTTAGTGAGGATGGGGAAGGTGGGAGGTTAATCCTTTAACCATTCAAAGCTTTCCAAAAGCCGTCAATTTCATTACACTAAGATGACATTTCCCCCTTAAATTGTTGATTTAATTAAACACAACAGGCATTTACACAGAGAACTCAATAGTGTATCAGGCACTATGAAGATAAAGGAAGCATACGGTCTGCCCCAGAAAACTAAGGGACCTAATCTTTTGTAAAAACAGAATAACATAACAACAAATGCACGAATAGAAGACAAAACTGATAAATGAAACCTCGTAAATATTAAAAACTTACGCTCATCAAAAGAGTAAAAAGAGAACCTACAGACTGGGAAAAAAATCTCTGGAAACATATCACACACAGCACAAATGTGCAGAATTTACAGAAACCTTCAACTCAACAACAAAAAACAACCCAATTACAAAACGGGCAAAGGATAGAAGCAGACATTTCACCACAGAGGACATCTAAACAGCCAACAAACTCCTGAAAAGAAGCTCACGATCAGTAGCCATCAGAGAGATGCAAATCGAAACTACAGTGAGATACCATCTCAGTCCCACTAAAAAGGCACTGATTAAAAAAACATTAAACAACAAATGTTGGCGAGGAAGTGCGGAGACTGGAGCCCTTATCCATTGCTGGTGGGACTGTAACACAGTACAACCACTGTGGAAAACGGTATAGTGCTTTTTCAGAAAAATAGAAATAGAACTACCCTACCATCCGGCGACCCCACTCCTGTGATCCAGCAATCCCAGTCCTGAGGATACACCCTAGAGACCTGAAAGTAGTGAAATGAACAGATACATACACTCCTATGTTCACTGCAGCTTTATTCAAAATAGCAAAAAAAAAAAATGGGAACAACCAAAGTGCCCACCAGTGGATGAATAGATAAACAAAATGTGGTATATGCATACAATGGGACACTATGCAACGATAAAGAACAATGATGCGTCCACAAAACACATTAAAACATAAATCAAGCATTTAAGGACACTGGGACACTGTATGATCCATCTTTTATGAGAATACAAGCATAGACACATATAAAGAGACCAAAGCTCAACGGTGGTTATCACGGTTATCATGAGGAGGAGAGGGCAAGGGGAAAGCATACTTTAGATCATAAATACTTGTTATTTTTGGTGATGGGAAAAGTGGCACTGAACATGGGAGCACATCATGCCCAAAGTAAATGATGCTGCTGAGAAGTGCTCGTAAAAAAAGGATGCCTGTACCTGAGAACCTGACGTATATAAAAGGGCAACAAATCCACAAAGACACAAAAAGAGAGTAAAATCACGTAAGGATGCGTGTCATGTACATAAACGGGTAGGTGCCGGTGTATACGTACGTGAGGACAGAAGTATCTACGCATACCTGTAAATACAGATCTGTGTTGTCAGACACATACATTCATTGAAGGCACAACTACAGGTATTCCTCAGATGTAACCAAATACCCTCTGAGGTCAGTTTTCTGGGTTTGAAGGCTTAGGACCACGGTCTCAGGACAAGTCAGCTGGCGTGACACAGCTCACAAAGTTCACATGATCTGCACAAGCAGAATCACTATAATCTGGCTTTGGAGGAACACCACAAGTATTTTCAACAGACTACTTTCTCAGCCCACAGCCCTTAAAAACAATTTGCAAATCAGCAACAAATATTTGGCTATTGTATAAATAACCCACTGTTGAATTCAAGAGTCAATTAATCTCCAACTAACAGGAGATTGAGAATTCGTCCACCTCTTTCCCCATAAAAACTCAATGCTTAGAACCATGTGCTCCCTTCTGCCTCACACACTTCAATGCCTAAACCAGGGCCTGGCAAACTTGTCAGCAAAGGGCCAAAGATGAAATATTTTCAGGCTTTGCGAGCCTCAAAGATAGGTATCTGTGTTGCATGTTCTTCTGTGTTTTTTTTTTGTTTTTGTTTTTAATTTAACAACCCTTTAAAAGTATAAGGAGCCCTGGTAGCACAGTGGTTAAGAGCTACAGCGAGCTATCGCTGCTACCCAAAAGGTTGGCAGTTCAAATGCACTAGCCACTCCCTGGAAATCCTATGGGGTAGTCCTAAAAGGTCACTATGAGTCAGGTTTGAGGGCAAAGGGTTTGGTTGGTTTTAAAAATAAAAAAACAATTCTCACCTCCTAAGCCATAAGAAAGCACACTCAGTTTGCTGACCACCCTTTAAACAAAAAAGAGCAAAACGCTTAGCCATAGTAATCAAAAGCCTGTGGCTGTTTGCACATTTTTTCAGCTTTATGAAAAATCATCTTAGGCCATCAGCATACAGAGCTATTCAAGAGCTAAGATGAAGACAGATGATGGCAATGAGCTGCTGTATCCTTACCTAAGGACTGGAAGAAAACGGAGTAGCGACATTCATAGAGCGAAAACAGGTACTGCCGGACTGCTGGAAGGCTATGTAACACTTCAAGAATCTCTGCTCCTTTAATAACCTAGAAAATAAAATAAATAAAAAATCTTAAGCTTTAATGATTGCTGTGTATTTAAGTTAGCAAAGCACAGGGTATCTTTAAACATGAATGTTAAAGGTTCAGTCGTCACCTTTTCCCTGAGATCTGGTCTTTCCAGGGCAATCATGCTGACATAGACAGTGTAAGTCACAAAGGTCTTATAATCCATAAGTTCATAGGATGTAAACGTTGAAACAGTGTCAAGAAAGAGTTCAGCCGCCTGTTTGAAGTCACGGACAGCCACACAATAAAGACCCTGATACACTTTTAGGCGGTTTCTCCTGTCCCAATCTCCTCCTTCCTCTATTAAGCTGTAAAATCAGAAACGTTAAGGTCATAACCTGGAAATGGATAGCATTATTTTTTTTAAGTTTTGTGTTATTTTCAAAAAGTCAACAACTTGTGATGACTTGCATCAAAAGGGAATATTTTACTAAATATTTCAATATTTTTAAAAAAGATTCTGCTAAATATATACATTATTTATTTAACCAAATTTATCAGCTGTAAACAAAATAGGTAGATTTCTTATCAGTCTCTTATTTATAGCATCATAACTCAGAACATATCCTCATTAAATAAATACCTTTTAGCCTTTTCTGTGTTTCGTGTGATGAGGTCATTGTCCATGTAAAATAAGCCAATCCTGAGGAGATAGAACACGATATCCAGTCGGTGACCCAGGGCCACAGTTTTGTCATACGTCTTGCGAAAGGCTGTCAGAGCTCCTTCCTAACAAGGGAACCAAGGAACCAGGTGAGAAAAGACGAAAAGATTCAAAGCCTACCCACTGTCTGCGATTTTTTTCCAGAAGTGATGAAATGGATGGGAGCAGAGATGAAACACGGTAGCCATGAGGAGATTAGATGCTCAAGTACCCAGAGGCTCATTAGACTACTCTCTCCACTTGTGTGAAGTACAGAAAGTACATCAGTATTTACATGCTCGACTGCGCTCTGATAGTGACTTAGGACAAAATCCAGTATTTAAATATACAATTCTACCTCAAGGCACTGTGGAATAAAATAATTCTCTTGTTTAATTAAACACACAGCATGAGTAAAATCCCTTGTTTATACCGGGTATTTTTTAGCATGTGTCTGCCTTTATATTACGTAATTACCAGTTATGTCTCACAGGTTTATCAAAGGCAGTAGCGAGACGGCAACAAGCACACTTAGCACTCAGGTCCTGATTTCTAAACACCATCTCCCACTTAAAAGGAACCAGGGCTCCTGGGAGAAATGCATGATTCCAGGTTTGGGGAGAAAAATAGCAGATAAGCCTGCAACATCTCATTGTACAGATAATGAGGAAAACTACTGAGATCATGTCAAAAGGGTGAAGGAACTGTCCTGAAGGACCTTCCACTAACAAAGTGCAGCAAACTGAGCACCATAAAGGCGCTTTTATTGAATTAAAATTCCATTAAGCTCACTAAGTATTTAGTAATACTAAATAAAATATAAAAAATAAAAGAGTAAGTAGGAGAAAAAAAGAATGTTCTTCTTTCTAGAAGAATGCACTCAATAAACACGGTGGGAATACAGTATAAGAACAAAAATTCTTCAAGGCCTCAATCTAAAGCTACAGGCTTCTCATTCACTTGTAAATTACAAGTGCTGCTTGAACTATAAATTACAAGTGCTGCTGGTTCTCAAGATTTATTACATATAAGAATCACCTGGGGATCTTGTTAAACTGTAGATTCTGATTCTGTATATCTGGGGTGGAAATGTAAACTCTCAGCAGTTCGAAGCCCTGCTTGGAATATACTAACGTACCATTGTCAAAACCAAACCACACACACACAAAAACGAAACTAGAAGTAAGCACAAAACTTCTAGCTATTTTTAAAACTTCTGTATTTTCCAAATTTATACAATGACCAAGTCTTAAATTTAGAGTCAGAGGGAAAAAAAACACAGCTTGTTTTAAATTTAAATAATAATTGTTCCCATCATTTAACATGCAGACATTTACTACGTGCCAGGTACTAGTCTAAGCTCTTTGCCCCAATCTTTAATCCTCATTAAGTAGGAACTGTCACCCCAATTTTACAGATTTGGAAACTGAGACAGAGGTTCAGTAAATGGTAATTACTGAAAATGGAATTAGAACCTAGGCAATCTGACCCAAGAGCCCACACTATTTTACAGTTTATATTAACATCATGACTTTCTGTGTTTAAATACTTCAGGGTACACTGCTAAATTAAGCATATTCAAAGCCTACCCTTTTAACTGTCATACAGCTACTAAAACATTAAGATCAAATGCTGGGAGGCATCCCTTTCATGTCACACTGGGACAGTATAAATTGGGCTGGGGAACAGTTTGGCCAAATTAAAACAAAAACAGTTCATTTCACTTCAAAAACAACATTATCTAAGCCCCAGCAATTTCACTTTTTAGAATGTACCCTAGAGAAACACTAGCATACATACATACATACAGAAAAATGTTTCTACAGCAGCAGTTTGTAATAGTAAAAAAAAAAAAAAACCCCTGAAAACAACATATACGTCTAGCAATAGCTACTACACGGCTCAGTAAACAATGGCACAGCCCTACGATGGAATACCAGGCAGCAGGTAACTAGAAAGAACAACGTTTAGAGGCACTAACGTGGAATGAGCGCTCAGACACAATGCTGAATACACCAGGATCCCGTTTGTTCAAAAAAAAAAAACCAAAAAACCTCCCTATTTTCTACAAGTACATCACATACATGGAAAATAAAAGAAGTAAGGTTATCTCTGGGGAGGTAAGGAGTAAAGATGGATCAAACAGAACTTGAACATTAACTACAACGTTTTAATTCCTAATGAGAGCGTTACTTGTGTAAATAACGGTAATTTCAAAATGCACCAGAACCACTGCTTCCCAACAAGATAAAGTGAGAAAAGTAGACTACTGAGAGTGATCCCAACTTTGTAAAAACAGCGAAGAAAAACATCTCTGCAAGTGCACTTAGGTTCTGTTGGCATGGAGACACGGACGGGGAAGAATACACCTGGCTGTTGTCCCGGCAGGTAACAGAAAGAGTACGGCAAGACTATTAACTTCTTCTCTATCCATCTTTGTGTCAATTCACTATTCAGGCAAGCATGTTACCTTTGTACTTTTTCAGAAGGAAACTGATTTTTAATAAAAGACTGTATTAATGCGGAATGCCTCCCAAGCTTGGAGTACATTAACTACAGGGCAGGGACACCCTCTCCACTGACCTTGTCACCTATCCGGCAGAGGTACTCAGCCTTTGCCATCATTGCGTCGCGGATTTCGCTCTCTCCCAGGTTCTTCTCTGCATCCTCCAGCTCCTCATCCAAGCGTTTCAACTCCTCTTCATTGGCCTTCTTCATTTTACTGAGCAGGTCCGTGTCCAGCTGCCAGTCGAGGGATTTGCACAAGGCTTCATAATAAGGAGCCATATCTGAAAGCAAGAAAGAGGGCTCCAATTTACCAGCGGGGCCACTTGGAGTCTGAAGTCAGTGTCCGCCCCCTCCTCCCCACAGACACTGCTAGGTCGCCAGCAGCCTTCCACCTACCACCGGGAAGGGATGGGAGACAGCCCGGTACAGGGCTTGGCGAAGAGTGGGCGCCCCTAAAGGTTTGCTGGTGGGAGCTTTACGCCAGCGACTATGCTGGCACCGTCAGCCTCCACTACTGAGGCTGCAGGAGGGCAATCCTCCGGGCAGCTTCTGTCCCAAGAGCCTTCAAGCAACGAAAAGGGGACGCGGCTCCACGGGTTAAGCCCGTTCACACGCTTGGACGTTCAGACAGACACCGAGGCCCGCCAAGCGCTGCTCCCTGCGAGGAAGGGCCCAGGGGATCCGACCCGAATCCCCTGCAGTGGTGAAGAGCGCGGCCGCTAACACGAGTTCGGAAGTTCGAATCCACCAGCCGCTCCCTGGAAACCCCATGGGGCGGTTCTGCTCTGTCCTAGAGGGTCGCCATGGGTCGGAACCGACTCCACGGCACCTAAAGACAACGTGGAGAAAGGCCCGGGGCCGTTCCCGACAACATCCAGGGGCTCTGGCTCTGTGCCCGGCCCGGGGCGTACATCTCGGGACCTCCCCGCGCTTCCCTCGAGGGGCAAGGCCCACAGAGCCGCAGACCCCTCGAGAGCAACATCGGGGTGTCCTCCGGCACCCCCAGCGGAGGGAAGACCCCGAGGGGCCGAGAAGCCGGGGCCGGCGTCGGGGAGGCAGTTGGGGAGGTCGGCAGGGCGGGAGGCCGGCAGGGCGGGAGGCCGCAGGGCGGGAGGCCGCAGGGCGGGAGGCCGCAGGGCGGGAGGCCTAGGCCGCTGACTCGGCGCCGGCGCGGGCCTCACTGTTGTCGCGGACGGCCGCCATCAGCTCGTCGCGCACGGCCGCGTCCCCGCGGTGCTCCGGCAGGCTGAGCAGGAAGCGCAGCTGCGCGATGCGCAGGTCCGGGTTCTTGGGCAGACCCTCCTCCTCCAGGTTCTCCAGCGGCATCGCGGCGGCGGCGGCGGCAGCGGCAGCGACGGCTGCGGGGTGAAGCCGGGCAGCACGGAAGGCGCCGGCCGCAGCGGAAGCGGGAGGAGCCGAGGAGTGGGCCTGGCAGACCCGCTTCCGGTTCCGGCTCCGCCCACGCCGACAGCGTCCTCTGCTGGCCACCACCGGGAGCGCCTCACCCGGCCTTAGCGCCGGCGCCCTCATGCGGCCGCGCCAGGTTTTTTCTCGCTCGTGGCCGCGCGCGGCAGCTTCCGACTCCTAGGGATTCTATAGGACACAGTAGGACTACCCCATGGGGCTTTCAAGGCTGAAATGTTTACGGAGGCAGACTGCCACATCCTTCTGCGCCACCGGGGCTCCAACACCTATGTAAAAAAAAAACAAAAAAAACACATTGCTGTCGAGTACATCCGACTCACAGTGGCCCTATACAACACAGTAGAACTGCCTCATAGGGTTTCCAAGGAGCGGCTGGTGGATTTGAACTGCCAACCTTTTGGTTAAGCAGCCGAACTCTTAACCACTACGCCTAAGTAAAGCAGTGCCTAAATAAAAACCTTTATCTGCAGCTCTAAAATCCATGTTCTTCCCCCTATTCTAGGAAGAAAAAGGTACACAGAGTTCCACAGCCTTAAGACAACAGTAGCAGCACCTTGGCTCATGTGCACAATTTAAATCCTACATGTCTGCATTTTCAGCCTTCTTTTGTTCATGATGCTACAGAGTCTTGGAAATTAGGAATGGTTACATGAAATTCCCTCTAATGGATTTACCATTTACTTTTACTCTTCCGTCATTAGAGGTGTCTATGGGGCGGTTCTACTCTGTCCTATAGTGTCGCTATGAGTCGGGTTTTTTATTTTCTTAATATAAACACTAAGAGGAACACCTTTGGATGCATTATTCATATTGTGCTTTTTTTTTTAATTCTTAGCATAAATTTCCGTATGGAATTACTAGACGAAAGAAGGAAATTTCTCATTATTTTGGATAATTAAAATGGAATTCAGAAAGAGTTGAACCAGTTCACACAGCCACTGATATGGTTGGAACTGCCACATTCTTACCAGCAGTTTTTAATATATATTTTTTTTATGAAATAAGCATTTTGAATACAATCCAAATGATAGAGAAAATATAAAGAGCAAAGAAAAGTATTACTAGCACTCTACCACTGTTAAACTTTTGATGAGGAATTTTCTAAACATCTTTCATTTATTCAACAAAGAGTTACCAAGTACCAGGCACTGTTCTAGACACTAGGGACACAAGAACCAAGAACACAAAGCCCCTGTCCTTGTGGACTTTACATTTTAGAGACATACGGATTTATTAAAACTCACCTAGATATATTAATAGGATTATTCTATACTTGCACCCCGTAAGCTGTTTTTGTTCACCCCACCTCATATTGTGGATAGCTTTCCATGCCAATAAATACAGGTTGATGTCATCACCTCTAACGACTATACAGCATTCCATTATATTTATATACCAACTTTTTCCCCTTGAACCCTTAACTGACATGAATTTAGATCATTTTCATTTTTTCTCCTATAAATACTGTGGCATTGACCATCTGTGTGCATATGTATTTTCACACTTGTGTATTTTTTTTTTGAACCTTTTCTTGCTGTCTAGGTGAAAATTTGTGTACTTACTTCTTAAACTAAATTAGGGGCAATTACTGATTAAAGGGTACATTTTATATTTTGATATAACACACAAATTATTTTTACATACATAATCTATCAATTTGCATTCACACCAATATTGAACAACACTCTTTTATCATCATTTTAAACTTTGCTAAGAATGTTTGCTAACACTGTTGCCTTTTTATTTACATTTCTGTTGGTAATGAACAGGCCGGATTGCTTTTCAAATTTGTTCTACTTCTAGCTCCTTTTTTATGAAATACCTTTTTTGAGTTGTCAGTTTCTCTGTGGAGTGTTTCCTTGTTGGTTTATACACACTTTTCATGTCTTAAGGTTGCTGTTTGTCAAGCGTTGCACGTTTTTCTCTAGTTTGTTTTTCTACATTTTTTATGATTTTTTTTTTCAATGTAAAAGTTTACAATGTTCATAGAGTTAAAATTTATCGACCTTTTCCTTTATGGTCTCTGGTCTCATTGACAAGTCTTAGCAAGAACTCTTCACCTCCATAGTTTTAAAAATTTATGGCTAAAAGGGGTCCTGGTGGTGCTGTGGTTACACACTTGGCTGCTAACCAAAAGGTCAATGGTTTGACCCCACCAGCTGCATCACGGAAGAAAGATGGGCAATCTGCTTCTGTAGAGATTTACGGCCTTGGGAACCCTTTGGGGCAGTTGTGCTCTGTACTGTAGGGTCACCATGAGTTATAACTGACTCCACGGCAGCAGGTTTTTTGTTTTGGTATATTTATGGATTCCTTTCTTTCTTTCTAATTTTTTTCCTCCAATATTTAAATCTTAGATCCACCTGGAATGTAGATGTAAGGAGTGAGGTAGAATGTATAATATTTAAAATATGTTTGTAATTTACTATGCAAAAAAACTCCAAATAACCAAAAACCTATGACCATATTTTTCCCAGCTCAGAAGCCATTACTTAAGATCTGACAGCAGAGAGGATGTGTAAATAGTCCTAGGTTAATTAAATAAACTCGTTCCAAAGGCCTCCCCTCCTGCTTATGGAGTTCTTGGAGTGACAGCCCCTATCACCTGACCCAAAGCTGACTGGGCCCAGAGAAGCCAGTTCACAACCGGCTTGTCTTCACCAGATGAGCTGGCTGGGCAAATTATGTTTTTCTTCTGGAGAATTTGAACCAGGAAACACCAGGTTGGCGCTGAGTCAGGCTCAGTCCAGGAAAGCTCCTATCTGAGGAAGAGTTCTAGGAAGGGAGAAATAGCAGAAGCTGAGAAGAGCATTCCAGAACTGGACTTGGCGCTTGAGTCTGAAAGAACCGACTGAATACTCAGCAATGTAGATTTAAAAAACAAAAGTGCATCATCGTGAAAATTCAGAAGAGCGGGCACAAAGAAAATTTCAAAGGTTTGGAAGAGAAGAAAAAAATGTCACTTAGAAAGGAACGAGAATCGAAATGTGACATCGGTGACAGGAAGACAAAGGCACAAGACCTTCAAAATATCAAGGAAAATGATTTCCAACCTAGAGTTCTATCCTCGGCCCTTATCCTTGACTGCACGAAAGCCTAAAACCAGCAGCGTCTCAAAAAATTTACTCCCCACGCACTCATTCTAGGAGGAGGATGAGCTCTAGCCAGGAATGAGGGACCCCTCCCCAGATTAGGGGAATCCCGCCCAATAGGAAGGGAACCCCTCCCAGGAGAAGGGGAACCCCGCCCAGGAGAAGGGGAACCCCGCCCAGGAGAAGGGGAACGCCGCCCAGGAGAAGGAAAACCCCTTGGATGGTACAGGTGTCACAACAAAGTACCACAAACCAAGCAGCTTGAAACAATTCTGGAGCTAGAAGTCTTAAATGGCAGGCGGGCAGGACCACACTCCTTCCACAGGCTCTCCCAGCTCCTGGTGGCTGCCGGCCATTCTTGGCTGTGGCAGCATCACTCTAGGCTCACCCTTCGTCTTCGCATGGCCGTCTTCTCTGTGTCTCTGAGTGTGCACAGCTCCCTGTCCTGTCTCTTATGGAGATACCAGTCACTGGATTTACGTTGCACCCTAAATCTAGGAAGGCCTCATCTCAGGATCCTTGACTACCTACGTAATTACATGTGCAACGACCCTATTTCCAAACAGGTTCACGTTCTGAGGTTCTGGTGGACACAAGTTTTGAGCCGACACTATTCCATAGACGGTACGAAGGGAGAACTCAGGGTGATCGCGGTGCAGACAACTCAGAGGCCAGTCCACCAAGACTGTGGCAGGAGGTGGGGGTCTTCCTTGACCACTTTCTCTCTCTCACCCTCACATGCAATCCACTACAAGGTCTTACCAACTCTATCTTCAAAATGTATCCAGAATCTAGAATCTGACCCCTTCCGCTGCAGCTCCAGCTAACACTCTGGTCCACCCTGTCACTATTTCTAGCCAGGATCACTGCAGTCCCCTAACTGGTCTCCTGTGCCACATGGTCTCTTCCAATAGAGCAACCAGCCTGATTCTTTTAAAACTTAAGTTTCTCCACTTTGCTTGTTAAAACCAAATCTGCAAAGTGGCCCATAAGCCCTGTTATTATTAATTGCCATCCACTCAGCCCTGATTTATGGCGGCTCCCTGCATAACAGAACAAAATACCACCTGGTCCTGAGCCACCCCCATGACGAGGTGAGGGTCGGACTATCAAGATCCATAGACTTTTTAGTGGCTGATTTTTGGAGGCAGATGCCAGGCCTTTCTTCCTAGTCTGTCTTAGTCTGGTATCATAGCAACACCCAAACCATCGCTGACTGACAGGTGATGACTGCCCATGACAGGCCTTGGCTGGGAATCAAACCCAGGTCTCCCACATGGAGGGCAAGAATTCTACCACTAAACCACCGATGCCTCAACCACAAGGCCCTCCCAGGTGTCCTTCCCCAATCCTCTCTGCTGTCGTCCTCTGCCGTTCCCCCCACACTCACTCTGCCCAGTCGCTCCCCAATCCTCTCTGCTGTCGTCCTCTGCTGTTCTCCCCGCACTCACTCTGCTCAGCCCCAGCCTCCTTGCTGCTGTCTGAGCACAACAGGCATACACTCTGATGCCAGGGCCTTTGCACATTCCTGGAACCCACATTCCCCAAGACGCCCTCACTCCCTTTGAGGCTGCTCAGTGCCACCTCTCAATGCCCCTGCCTGCCTTCTCAGTTCCTCTTGTAAAGTTCTAAAAATACCCTATACGTCCTGCTTTTGAATTTGTAATCATGAAGGTTTTAGTCTGCAAAACTGCTTTCTTCGTAAAACAACAGTCTTCATGGACACATTATGGGTATGCTTTCTTAAGGGCCTTACTCACTGCGGATGCTTCTAGAAATCTGCATCACTCATGGAGGGTTACCATTTCATGAATTACTGTAACCTCACAAAGAGGAGGGTGGCTTCTTAAGGCAATACACGTTCTTGGATGAACACAATGTACTGAGATTACGGTGGACGCAGGAAGGATTTTGGCTCTTTACATTTGGGATGGTTTTAGTCATTATTTACTCTTTCTCACCTCAGACTTCATGTTTTTATGTAAAGATAAATCTCTCAGGTAATTATGTGGGAATATTCATGTCTACGGAGTCTGTCGGTGGTACAAAGCGCAACGTGAACCACTCGGGGACTGCTTCTAACCGGAAGGCTGGAGTCCACCCACAGGTGCCTCAGAAGAAAGGCCTGGCAATCTACTGCTGAAAAATCAGCCATTGAAAACGTTATGGAGCACAGCTCTGCTCTGACACACATGGGGTGGCCACAAGTCGGAGTCAGCATCACCGCAGCTGGCACTGGCCTTCGTTTCTGTAATTCGGTTTATTATATCGGGTGGACTCCAGCTTTAAACAAAATCTGATATAAATATTATCCAATGTTTTAAAACTTGGAGCTAAGAAGTGAGGGACTTCAATTGAAAGAGGAGGAAATAAACTCAAGTCCATCAGAAAGAGTAAAGGACAAAAAAAATTATCATCAGGGATTCAGATTTGTGACAAGAATTGGATATATGATCAAAAACTCATTTTTGAGTTTAAGGGAAAACTTGTGTAAGTAGCCATGAGCCCAGTGAAGGTGGCTGGAATTACGTATAACTAAGCGGATAATCTTCCTAACATAGATTCATAATCGCAATCAGGCTGCCATCGTCAGAGGGTCTAAATTACAGGAGATTTGTGACGTGCCGCCATCCCAGGCGCACAGGACCTGGAAGGCCATCGAGGGTGTCCCTGCTAGCCTCTCCACTCCGCACAGGGAAGAGCAATCTCTGGACAGATCTACCTTGTTTTCTTTTTGGCATCGTTACCATTAATTGCTGAGAGATCAATCAACCCCTGACCTGTTACTGTGATTTGGTTGATCAAAGGGGCTCCTTGCCCTGTACTGACAACCCATTATTGAACAGGAAATCGTCCATTTGATCAGGCTCTTTGTGGCCATCAATTTGATCTGACTGGGTTAACCCGTTTCACGAAGACCCTTCTTGAAGCTTGAAGTATGGGGTCTTTGTGGTCTCACAGAGGAAAATATGCACCTTCTTTGTGGAATCCGCCTCAAGGAAATTAACTCATTTAATCAAAAAAGACTCTGGTGAACTAAGGAATGCATGTCTTGTTTTATGTGCTCAGCTCTCGGGTTTATTTTCAAACCATACTCGCTTCATGCGTTAGCAGTGTTTCGAGCCCCTTTCTACTGGAGCCTGGCTTTATTTAGAGATCCGACCCAGCAGGGCTCTCCTCCTCCTTTTGCACTCTGGTACTGTGCCTTTCCCTTAGACACTTCGGCTCTGGAAAGGCTGTTCTGCCTCGGGGCGCTGGATCCTTGGTCTAAGCAAAGTCTGGTCAGCTCCCTGCACTGGCCCCCAAGCTGTTAATGGTGATGACTGCCCTTTCTGCTGCCAAAAAAAAAAGAAAGTTCCTCTTAGTGTATAATTAACTTTATCTGCTTTGCTATGGTGATGCTCACTTTTAATTACACGCACTTTCAGCTTTTTCACTGAATTCCAAAGACTTTGTGTGCGAGGCACTGATTACAGCTTCCCTGTCTAGGTCCAAGATGGCTTTGTGCTGGCAGGGTTGTCTCTGCTCCCACCAGCCTCCTTCCACTAGGCAGTTATCGATTACACCGCACAGGACAGGGCTTCACGCAGAGATCTGCTTGCAATGCAGGCAGATTCAGTGGGACTGTGGCATGATGACTGGTCGACAGAGCACACTCCTTCCTTTGCCCCGAAAGTATACTTTCCAAAGGAACATTCTGGAGAGAAGAAGCGCACTTAGGACATGTTGCTGGGCCTGGAGCAGGTACCAAGCTCGTATCATCGCTGTAAGTAAGCAACATTGGTGTTCTTTCTCCATTACTGGAAACCACTTGCACACAGCAGGATGTCGATGCGTTACACAGTCTGATGCGTTTCAGGCAAGTGCACTGTTAGTATGTTGATTTGTTCAACTTTGCACTCTGTACTGATCTGGGTGGGGGGTGCAGGACAGACCCCTGGTCACTAGGTTCACAGAGCCTTCCTAGTGGTGGAAGGGTGAGGTGGGGAAACAGTGAACCACGAAAAACATCATTCAGGTAATGGCAAGAATAGTGAAGACAGGACACACGAAAGGGTAGAGATGGCAAAGAAAAGCTTTTTGAGGAGGTGACATTTGGATTAAGATAAAAATGATGGTCTTGGGTGAGGGTTGCCTTTAAAGGAAGGTACCTTGTGCCAATTTCTTAATTCTGTTAGTAATTACCTCCATTCATATACAAGTCTGATGGGGAGAACATAGAGCTTTTTCCCGCTGCGTGGTTTAACAGCGAGTGCACAGTCATAGACACACATGCAAGGACCCAGTCTTGAGGGTGTGATGTGAAAAAGCAGGGATTTATAACTGGACCTGTGCAGCCACTGCGAACGTAACAGGGAAGTTGTCAGAGTGGCCGGCCTCCCATTTCTGGTTGTTGTTGTTAGCTGCTGTCGAGTTGGCCCCCGACTTTCGGGACAACAGAAGGAAATGCCGCCTGGTCCTCTCCCATTCCCATAATCGGTGGTGGATGGGACCACTGTGATCCATAGGACTTTCATTGGCTGATTTTTGGAAGGAGATCGCCAGGCCTTTTTTCCTAGTCTGTTTTAGTCTAGAAGCTCCGCTGAAACTTGTTCAGTATGATAACAAAACATAGCCCCCCACGGACAGACAGGTGGGGACTGCGGTTGAGGCACACTGGCTAGGAATTGAACCTGGGTCTCCAGCATGGAAGGTGAGAATTCTACTGCTGAATCATCGCTGCTTCCCCCCGTTTCTGGTAATTTGCCTAAAATTCACCTATCAGTCATGTTCCCTGTCATATATTCAGTCCCACTTGTAGCATGCCCCAAGGGATCACCCTAGATAGCCACCTGGCACCCATGCAGAATTTGAACTGCAGGTGAGCAACTATGTGTGGCCTCAGAAAGACATGAAAAGTTCGTCCCCAAAGGGAAGGTATGAGTCACTCAGGCTCTTACTTTTCAGAATCTGAATTGGAAACTGTTGTGAGAATCCCTAGTTAGTTGGGGACAAAGACCATCACGCCGTGAAACCAAGGGAGAGGCACGCGGGCAGAGCAGCCTGGGAAGTCAGAAAGCTAAGAGAAAGCTGAAACCATGAACAAGGAAGCAGGGGAACAGGTTTATGTCTTACAGAGTGAGGTAGCCTGGTGGTGAAGTGAGAAGCAGACAGAACAGAGTCAAGTCACAAACTTGGCAGCACACCGGAACAAATATTCCTCAAGCCCTGTGAAGGCACCTAGGTCCACCTGGGACCTAGAACCAGCGGTAAAACCTCCTCTACACCTGCAATTTGTACTACTGTTCCTGTTCTTCCCAGGATGTCCAGTTCTCAGTAGCACCCCCACCCATCATATTTTTTTCACTTTATTTTTATTGTACTTTAAGTGAAAGTTTACAGTTCAAGTCAGTTTCTCATACAGAAGACTTATATACACATTGTTGTGTGACCCTAGTTGGTCTCCCTACAATGTGACAGCACACTCCTCCTCTCCACCCTGTATTCCCTGTGACCAGTGAACCAGCTCCTGTCCCCCTCTGCTTTCTCATCTCACCTCCAGATGGGAGCTGTCTACACAGTCTCATGCATCTACTTGAGCTAAAAAGCACACTCCTCGTCAGTGTCATTTTATGTTACAGTCCTGTCTAATCTTTGTCTGAAGAGTTGGCTTCAGGAATGGTTTTAGTTTTGGGCTAACAGAGAGTATGGGAGCTATGTCCTCTGGGGTCCCTCTATTCTCAGTCAGACCATTAAGTATTGTCTTTTTACGAGAATTTGAGGTCTGCATCCCACTTTTCTCCTGCTCCATCACGGAATCTCTATTGTGTTCCCTGCCAGGGCGCTCATTGGTGGCAGCCAGGCACCATCTAGTTCTTCCAGTCTCAGGCTGATGGAGTCTCTGGCTTATGTGGCCCTTTCCATCTCTTGGGCTCATATTTTCCTTGTGTCCTTCCACCATATTTTTTGAGTTCTCATGAGACACAGGCTTGTAGCCCAGTTTTTTTCTCTCTTTTTTTAGCACATGTATCCTTACAATAAGGAGCCCTGATAGTGCAAACGATTAAGCACTCAGTGTCTAACTGAAAGGTCGGCAGTTCGAAGCCACCCAGCGGCTCTGTGGAAGAAAAGATCTACAGCCTAGGAAACCCTATGGGGCATCTCTACTCTGTCACATGGGGTCACTATGTGTTGGAATCTCTTTGATGGCACACAACAACAACAACATCCTTACAATAAATGCCACTGACTTCCAGTAGCAGAAATAAGTCTCGGCCCCTACAAAGGGCAATTTGGTGAAATCTAACAAAACTATACATGCATTCACCCTTTGCCCCCGAAATCCCACTTCTATGAGCTTACGTTAAAGATAAACCTCCAACAATACAAAACCACACCATGCATAACATTATTCACTGCGGCATCATTTGAAATTGTGAAATATTGGAAATGGCCACATGCAGGAAATTGGCTGAATCAGCTATGGTATATAATACACAATGGAGCTTCACACAGCTGTAAAACAGGAGCTCTCTATGAGTTGATACGGAGTGATTTCCGAAATAAAAGGATATCATTTAACAAAGAAAATGATAAAGGGGACTAAGAGAAGGGAAAGGAGCACTATAAAAACTACAAATTCAAAGGTAACTACTAGGACACGAAATACAGAAAGAAAAAAGAGAAGAAAAGTGAGTCTGGGATCTCTAATCCAGTGTCCAACTAAGACACAGCCACAGAGCACTACTGCACCACTGTGCTACCTGTGTGGTCCAACGAAGCACCCACGTTCCAGGGTCTTCTTTAGAATAACTTGAAACTACACGGACACATTCAAACGGTGCTGTACAACCCACAGCAGTTTGGGAAAGAATCAGATAACATTTAAACAAAAGATATGGCACCACCGCCAGGACAAGGCAGAACAGCTGGGCTTATTTCTCCATCCTACTGCTTGTTGTTGTTGTCAAGGCGGTTCCGACTCATGATGACCGCAGGTGTGCAGAGAACTGCTCCATAGGGTTTTCATGTCTTCCGAGGAGCCTCTGGGTGGGTTTGAACCGCAAACTTTTGGCTACTAGTTGAGTGCTTAACGATTGCGCCACCTGTGGAAATGCTATACAGCTTGGTTCTGTTTTTGACTGTTTTCTTTGGGGCGGGGCAGGGGATTCAGGGTCTAGGGCTCCAGAAGCCCTAAACCATCCCTGCTTTAAAACATCTTGTCTTCTCCCTGGGGTCTCAGCGTATCCGGCGCCTTTCCACAGCGCTGTGCTTTCCGCGGTGGCCAGCAGAGGGCAGCAGTGCCCACCGAGTCTCCCAGTTCCAGGCTGGCAGAGGATGAGAGGTTTCCTGGGCCCCAGGCTCTTCTTTCAGCCTTTCTAGCCCCCACAGCAAAGGGAGGGGTGCGTGGCACTCAGGAACTCAGTCTCAAGAACGGTGAATCTGATGCACGTAGCTCAACCACGTATATGTATGAGACTAAATGGGCACACCAGCCCAGGGGCAAGGATGAGCGGGCAGGAAGGAACAAGAAAGCTGGACAAATGGAAACAGGGAACCCAAGGACCAGAAGGGGAGTGTTGACACGTCGTGGGGTGGCAACAAATGTCACAAAACAATATGTGTATTAATTGTTTAATGAGAAACTAATTTGCTCTGCAAACCTTCGTCTGAAGCACACACACACACACACAAAGTATATTGCTCCTCACCTCCCCCCCCCCCCCCGCCAAAAAGAACAGTGGATCCCGACATCTTCTAAATTTCACAGGAGAAAAAAACCATTGGGGGAAAAATGCCCACTCACTTAAAAGCTGAATATGTCCTTCGAAACCATGACCCCGCATTTATTTACAAAAAGATCCTTACAGATCTGTACGGACCCAGGGGCTGACCACCACCTCGGCAAATGCACGCGCTGTTCATTATTTCCTTCGCTCACTACCAAGCATCGACTCCACCTGCCCTGCACTCACCATCTCGTGTGCTGTGGGTGAAAGGGCAGAGGAGATGGCCTCGTCCCTTAAGACAAACCAGCTTCAAAGGCTGTTAGGGAACCTCTACATCAATGCATTTTTAAAAGTGAGTGTGGGTGTTGCCAATTGCTATTTATTTAAAAAAGAATGTTCAACAAAATCTTGCTAATTAAAGTTGACCTCAGAGGTCAATGTTCTCAGTTAACCCAAACCGCGGAAAATAAACATTTGAGCTCTTGGCTGCATCTAAGATTTCGCGATTTCATTGTTTTATATTTCCTTGGTAAATCAAATTGTTCAAATGTAAAGGGAAACTTATTTTGGTCTATATTTTACAGTAGCCTAATAGGCATAGAATAATGGAACCAAACTCTTACTGTGTATGTATATGGAGCCCTGGCGGCACAGTGGTTAAGAGCTCAGCTGCTAACCAAAAAGTTGGCAGTTCAAATCCACCAGCCACTCCTTGGAAACCCTACGGGGCAGTTCTTCTCAGTCCTACAGTGTTGCTAGGAGTCGGAATTGACTCCATAGCATTCGACACAGACTAAGTCATTTAATCTGTACACGACCCTATGAGATAGGTATTATTACTGCTCCATATAACAGAGGGGGAAACAGAGGTTCAGAGAGGTTGAGTAACTTGACCAAGGCCACACAGTTAGTACATGACAGCAGGATTTGTACCTACGAAGCCTCGGTCCAGACCCCATGCTTTTATTAGCCATACTTGCTATTGTCAAAGACTAACCACAGCGTAGTCTTTCATGAATAATGAGCTTCCACATAGAATTAATTCACTCTCTCTCCCTGGAATTCTTACCTTCAACATTCTAGAGTGACTGAATACCCATCTTTCCTATTAGTTCCCTTCCTGGGAGTGCCACATCAGGAGAACCTTGAAACCTAAGAGACAACAGAATTCTCCTTGATTTGAGGTTTTTTTTTTTTTTTCCTAAAAGGATATTACATGCAAACCTGACCTTCCTTTTGCATTTTTGTGGATAACTGAAATTACTATTTTTGTGACTTTTTATGGAAGCCTAATTTGAAATGTATAGTCTAAAAATTAACTAATCCTCCAGGTTATCAGGACTGCAAACATCTGTTACGCTCCTTCTCCTCATGCCCGAGGTAATTTTGCCAGGTCCTGTCTGGCTGCCTCCTGTAGACTTCCTAACGTGTCTCTAAATCTTCTTGTCCATTTCACTGCAGCCCCAGGCGCTCCTTACCTCCAGCCTGGACTTCCGTAACAGCCTCACAGCTGGTCTCCCAACCTCTACCCATCGACGGTCAGATGAAGCTTCTGAACGCACTGCTCCAATCAGGTCCTTTTTCTTGCTCTGAAGGCTTGCATGGCTTTGCTTTTCCACAGAATTAATACTATATCAATTAAGAATAAGTCCTTTCACTCTGGCTCCAATTTAGTTTTACTACTCCCTGTTGTCGTTGTGGAAACCCTGGTGGTGCAGTGGTTAAGAGCTATGGCTTCTAACCAAAAGGTCGGCAGTTCGAATCCATCAGTCTCTCCTTAGAAACCCTATGGGGCAGCTCTATCCCATCCTATAGGGTTGCTATGAGTTGGAATCGACTTGATGACAATGGGCGTGGTTTTGGGTTGGTTGCTGTTGTCTGCCGTCAAGTTGACTGACTCACAGCGACCCTATAGGATAAGCAGAACTATAATCTTTACTGGAGCAGGTCTTTACTCCTGTGGAGCAACAGGTGGGTTCAAACCACCAACCTTTCAGTTAGCAGCCGAGCACTAAACTGTTACACCACCAGGGCTCCTCACTACTCCCTTGTCCACGACAACACTTTATTCTAGCCCAGCTGCAGTCCTTCCTCCTTCCTCTCAATCTCATTTTCTCCCATTTCTTCAGCTTTAAATGAGGCAGAAAAAATGGTCTGTCCATATTGGCAACTATCCCTAGAACCTTGCAGAGCTTCCTGCATCTTCCTTCTGATCAGTGAAATATTAGAATAAAAATGCGAGAACGTCTCTGGGGCCTCTGCTGCTTTTCTGTCAGAGTTCACATGAACATCCTTCTCCCTCTTCCGTGAGCACAGGCCTTCCAAAAGCACACAGACGCGGTGAGACAGATGGACTTCGTGGGCTCCGCTTCCTAATCAGATAGTCTCTTGTGGAGTATTTTCTCGGGGTAAATCATAACGGTTCTGGACCGTCACACCACGCACTGAGGACTGTCATCTTGCCTTTTCAAAAGCAAGCTGGCGGGTAGATTTCCTAGACCATGCACAAGCCAAATGTCTGACATTTTTAGAATTCTTTTTTCTTTTTTTTTTTTAAATAGAGAACGTAGATTCCACACACTCAGCTTTATTTTAGGGAAAAATAATTTAACGCCTAATCTGTCTGAAATGATGCTGCAGTTACTGTACGACGGCTTTGAAATTTGTGTCTCTAGAAGAAAGATATTAAGCAAGTCTTGCCCAAAGAGCTCTACCCTGAGAGACCGATGAGGGGTCTTCCGGGAACATGGCGACCTGAAAGCAACTCTTTGCCGCCACTCTCACCTGCAGTCTCTCTGCTGCTCATGGGCGCCCCCTGCTGGAGCCCAGGGCTGGTGGGGCTCAAGTGAGGGCTTCAACTGTGTGGAAGCTCTGCTGGAGAAAACCAGCGGAAGTGTTTTTCCATAGGCTGGGCACGTATCTGGAAACAGGGCTTGGGAAGTTGTAGGATGAAGACAAAAGAATGGCACATGCTGGGAAGAGTTGCCCACAGTCATCTGTGATTCTTGTAAGGAAAGTTGACATTCCAGAGAATACGATGTGGATGTGCCTCCTGGAACTGTGTACTGTGACATCCTTGTTGACACTGTTCCTCCAGCTCCCACTCACAGAGAGAAAAACTCATTAAAATGGCCTAAGCTTCTCACCTTGCAACACTGACAGCTAAGACAAACAGAAATTTATTCTCTCACAGTGTGGGAGGCTGGAAGTCTGAATTCAGGGCTCCAGTGCTAGATGAAGGCTTTCTCTCTCTGTCGGCTCTGGGGGAAGTCCTTGTCTCCTTTCAACATCTGTGGGCCCAGCATCCCTTGGAGATCTATATGTGTCTTGTCATCAACCTTCCCCTGGGTCTAGGAGGTTCTCAGCACCCAGACCCCTGGTCCAAAGGACATCCTCTACTCCTGGCTCTTCTTTCTTGGTGGTAGTGAGGTCTCTCTCCTCTCTGTCCACTTCTCTCTCCTTTTATCTCTTGTAAGATAAAAGGTGATGCAGGCTACACCCCAGGAAAACTCTCTTTACATTGGATCAGGGCTGTGACATGAGTAAGGGTGTTATATCCCACCCTAATCCTCATTAACATGACCTAATCCTGCCTCATTAACATAACAGACCATAACCACAGGCATAGAGACTAGGATTTACAACACATCACAATACAGAGGATAACCAGGTCACAAAATGAGGACAACCACACGATATTGGGAATCATGGCCTAGCCAAGTTGACACATATATTTTTGGAGACACAATTCAATCCATGACAATGACTAACATTTAAGAGATAGAGGGACATTGGTGGTTCCTGGTAGACTTCTTGCCTTCCATGCAGGAGACCCGGATTTAATTCCTGACCAATCCACCTAATGCACAGCCACCCCCGTCTGTCAGTGGAGGCTTGTGTGTTCCTTTGCTGCTGAACAGGTTTCAGCAGAGCTTCCAGACTAAGACGGACCAGGATGCAAGGCCTGGCAATTTACTTCCAAAAATCTATCAGTGAAAATCCTATAGATCGCATGGCCTGATCCACGACTGACCATAGGGATGACAAAGGACCAGGTAGCATTTCATTCTGTTGTGCAAGGGGCGTCATGAGTCAGGGGCCAACTCAGCAGCAGCTAGCAATAGCAAGAACTTCTGAGAGAGAAAGCCTGTAAGTCAAGAATTCTATACCCAGCCAAGATATCTTCCATTTATCAGGATGAAAAGAAAGATATTTGAAGATGAGCAAATAGTCAGAAACTATAGCATCCACATACACGTTTCCAAGGAAATAATTCAATCTCAAAATCAACCCACAAATGAGCCAGAAGAGAGACCTCAAGATGGAAGAGATGAGTAGGAGAGGCCAAAGCCCCCATCAGTATCCAGACAGCCATTTTGTAACCATAAAGCTGACATTTATTAAAACTATACAATGGACGCAGAATCACGCACCAAACTCTAAAGTTAAATGCATGAATCAAAAGCTATTACAAATCCAAGTAGAGTTTGATGAAATTACTATTGTAAACAGAAGCCCTTAGCATATCCAGCAGAAGGAAATGAACTAGAACATAGAACAATTATGAAAACATAATTGTGATGGTTAATGTCATGTGTCACCTTGGTTAGGCTATGATTCTCAGCGGTTTGGCAAACACTGTGTAATCACCTTCCATTTTGTGATCTGAAGTGAGCAGCCAATCAGCTAAAAGGGGAGTTTCCTTGGGGGATGGAGCCTGCCTCAAGTATATAAATGGATTTTCTGCCAAAGATCTTTCTCTTTCCATCCACCCTTCTCTTATCATGTGACTTCCAGTTCCTGAACCAGCAGAAGACTTCAGCCTCCCATTTGACCTGCAGATTTTGGATTTGTCAGCCCCTGCAACCACCCAGAAGCCTTCAGCCTGCCGGAAGCCTTCAGCTTGCCGACTGACCCACGGATTTAAGACTTGCCAGCCCTTGGAATCGTATGAGCCAGTTCCTTGAAGTAAGTTTCTCTCCGTACATCTATATATGCTTCACTGGTTTTGCATATCTAGAGAACTCAGAGTAAGACAGCAATCAATATACTTGAGGTACTTAGTACTTACAGAACTTCACATGCACTGAATAGAGAATATACATTATACTCAAAGGTTCAGGAATATTTATAAAAAGTGATTATAAAGAAGTGACATAAAGCCACAGTTAAAACCTTAAGAAAGCACTGAGATTTTACAGGTCACAATTTCTCACTTCATAATCCAACAAAATTACACGAAAGTAATTTTTAAATGAGCAAAAAATCACCTACTTGGAAACTAAAAAAGAGGTATAGATAAGTTTTGGATCAAAGAGAAAATCAAAAGAAAAGCTGCAAGTGTTGTGAACTGAATTGTGACCCTGAAAAAGATATTCTAACCCCTGGTACCTGTGAATGTGGCCTTATGTGGAGGGTCTTTGCAGATGTAATAAAGGTAACATGAGGTCGTACTAGATTATGTTGGGTCTTAATCCAATGATTGGTATCCTGATAAGACTAGGGAAATTTGGCCATAGACACAGAAAGGAGAACTCCATGAAAAGACACATACACACAGAGAGAAGATGGCCATGTGAAGACAGACAGAGATAGGAGCGGTACAGCTGCAAACCAAGGAACACCAAGGATTGCCGGCAACCACCAGGAGCGAGAAGAGGCAAGGAGGGATCCTCCCTGAGAGCCTTCAGGTACAGCATGGCCCTGCTGACACCTTGATTTTGGACTTGTAGCCTCCAGAATTGTAAGAAAATTAATTTCTGTTGTTTTAAGGCACCTAGATTGTGGTACTTTGTCACGGCAGCTGTAGGAAGCTGCCTAGAAAGCAACAAACAAGAGTACACAACATAGCACCTGTAAGACAGAGTGAAATCTGTCCTCAGAGGAGAGGTTGAAGTCTTGAATGCCTTCACTGATAAAGAAGAAAGACCAAAAAAGAACTAAAGGCTTGCTTTTACAATTTTCTAAAAAGAACAAAATAAAACTAGGGACAGGGATTAAATAAGGACAAAAACCCAAAAAGTAATGAAATAGCAAAAGTAGATGGCAAAGAAGATAAATAAACCCAAGAGTTAGTTCTTAGCAAACACTAATGGCTAATGGCTAAAAACTAATGAAACAGATAAACCCCTGAAGAACCTGATTAAGGGAAAAGAGAGAGCATAAGCAAAAATAACTAAAAAAGATCATTGTTGTTGTTAGGTGCCATCTAGTCAATTCTGACTCATAGTGACCCTATGTGCAATAGAAAGAAACACTGCCTGGTCCTGCACTATTTTCATAATCATTGCTATCCTCGAGCCCATTGTTGCAGCCACTGTGTCAATCCATCTCTTGAGGGTCTTCCCCTTTTTTGCTGACCCCCTATTTTACCAAGCATGATGTCCTTCTCCAGGGACTGGTCCCTCTTGATAACATGTCCCAAGTATGTGAGACAAAGTCTCATCACCCTTGCTTCTAATGAGCATTCTGGCTGAACTTCTTCCAAGACAGGCTTGTTCATTCTGTGGCAGTCCATGGTATAATCAATATTCTTCCTCAACACCACAATTCAAAGGCATCAGTTATTCTTCAGTCTTCCTTATTCATTGTCCAGCTTTCACATGGATATTAGGCAATTGAAAACACCATGGCTTGGATTAGGCGCACCTTAGTCCTTAAAGCGACATCTTTGCTTTTTAACACTTAAGAGGTCTTTTGCTGCAAATTTGCCCAGTGCGATGCATCCTCCAATTTCTTGACTGCTGCTTCCCTGGCTGTTGATTGTGGATCCAAACAAAATGAAATCCTTGGCAACTTCATTCTTTTCTCTGTTTATCATGATGTTGCTTATCAGTTCAGTTGTGAGGATTTTTGTTTTCTTTGTGTTGAGATGTAATCCATGCTGAAGGCTGTGGGCTTTGATCTTCATCAGTAAGTGCTTCAAGTCCTCTTCACTTTCAGCAAGCAAGGTTGTGTCATCTGCATATTGGAGGCTGTAATGAGTCTGCCTCCAATCATGATGCCCCGTTCTTCTGCATACAGTCCAGTTTTTGGGATTATTTGCTCAGCATTCAGATTGGATAAGTATGGTGAAAGGATACAGTCCTGATGCACACCTTTCCTGACTTTAAACCATGCAGTATCCCCTTGTTTTGTGGTCAATCATATGGTCTACTATGCCGGGAATGACAAATTGAAGGAGAATGGCAACGCGTTCATCGTCAAAAAGAGCATTTCAAGATCTATCCAGAAGGACAACACTGTCAGCGGTAGGGTAATATTCATAAACCTACAAGGAAGACCAGTTAATGCAACTGTTATTCAAATTTATGTACCCACCAGTAAGGTGAAAGATGAAGAAACTGAAGATTTCTATCAACTTCTGCAGTCTGATTGATTGAACACACAATCAAGATGTGTTGATAATTACTGGTGATTGGAATGTGAAAGTAGGAAACAAGGAAGAAGGATTGGTAGATGGAGAATATAGCCTTGGTGACAGAAAGGATGCTGGGGATTGCATGACAGAATTTTGCAAGACCAACAACTTCTTCATTGCAAATACCTTTTTCAACAACATAAACAGCAACTATACACTTGGACCTCGCCAGATGGAATGCACAGGAATCAAGTCAACTACATCTGTGAAAAGAGGCAATGAAAAAGCTCAATATAATCAGTCAGAACAAGGCCAGGGGCCGACTGTGGAACAGACCATCAGTTGCTCAAATGCAAGTTCAAGAAGAAGTTAAAAAAAATTTGAACAAGTCCATGAGAGCCAAAGTACGACCTTGAGTATGTTCCATCTGAATTTAGAGATCATCTCAAGAACAGATTTGACATGTTGAGCACTAATGACCGAAGACCAGATGAGTTGTGGAATGCCATCAAGGACATCATACATGAAGAAAGCAAGAGGTCATTAAAAAGACAAGAAAGGAAGAAAAGACCAAAATGGATGTTGGAAGAGACTCTGAAAGTTGCTCTTGAATGCAGAGTAACTAAGATGAAACGATGAAATAAAAGAGCTGAACAGAAGATTTCAAAGGGCGGCTTGAGAAGATGAAGTATTATAATGAAATGTGCAAAGACCTGGAGGTGGAAAACCAAAAGGAAAGAACACTCTCAGCATTTCTCAAGCTGAAAGAATTGAAGAAAAATTCACGCCTTGAGTTGCAGTAGCGAAGGAGTCTATGGGGAAAATATTAAATGACACAGGAAGCATCAAAAGAAGATGGAAAGAATACACAGAGTCAACCAAAAATAATTGGTCAGTGATCAACCATTTCAGGAGGTAGTATGTAATCAAGAACCAATAGTTTGAAGGAAGAAGTCCAAGTTGTACTGAAGGCATTGGTGAAAAAAAGGCTCCAGGAATTAATGAAATACCAACTGAGATGTTTCAACAAACTGATGCAGCACTGGAAGTCCTCACTCATCTTTGCCAAGAAATTTGGAAGACAGCAACCTGGCCAACCAACTGGAAGACATTCATATTTGTGCACATTCCAAAGAACAGAATGTGGAAATTATCAAACAATATCATTAATATCACATGCGAGTAGAATTTTGCTGAAGATAATTCAAAAGCAGTTGCAGCAATGTATCAACAGGGAACTGCCAGAAATTCAAGCCAGGTTCCGAAGAGGATATGGAACCAGGGATATCATTGCTGATGCCAGATGGATCCTGGCTGAAAGCAGAGAATACCAGAAGGAGGTTTACCTGTGTTTTATTGACTATGCAAAGGCATTCGACTGTGTGGATCATACCAAATTATGGATAACACTCCAAAGAATGGGAATTCCAGAACATTTAATTGTGCTCATGAGGAACCTACACATAGACCAAGAGGAAATCGTTCAAACAGAACAAGAGGATATCGTGTGGTTTAAAGTCAGGAAAGGTGTGTATCAGGCAGGGTTGTATCCTTTCACCACAATTACACAATCTGTTTTCTGAGCAAATAATCTGAGAAGCTGGACTATATGAAGAGGAACACGGCAGCAGGATTGGTGGAAGACTCATGAAGAGCCTGCGATATGCAGATGACAAAACCTTGCTTGCTTAAAGCAAAGACGACTTGCAGCAGTTACTGATGAAGATCAAAGACTACAGTCTTCAGTATAGGTTATACCTCAACATAAAGAAAACAAAAATCCTTACAACTGGACCAATAAGCAACATCATGACCAATGGAGAAAATATTGAAGTTGTCACCGATTTCATTTTATTTGGATTCACAATCAACACCAACAGAAGCAGCAGTTAAAAAACCAAATGACATATTGCATGGGGCAAATCTGCAGCAAAAGACCTTATAATGTTAAAAAGCAAAGACGTCACTTTGAGGAGTAAGGTGCGCCTGACCCAAGCTATGGTATTTTCAATCGCCTCGTATGCATGAGAGAGCTGGATGTGAATAAGGAAGACTGAAGAAGAATTGATGCCTTTGAATTACGGTGTTGGTGAAGAATATCGAATATGTACCATGGGCTGCCAAAAGAATGAACAAATCTGTTTTGGAAGAAGTACAGCCAGAATGCTCCTTAGATGCAAGGATGGCGAGACTTTGTCTCATGTACTTTGGACATGTTATCAGGAGGGACAAGTCCCTGGAGAAGGACATCATGCTTGGTAAAGTAGAGGGTCAGTGAAAGAGAGGAAGACTCTCAATGAGATGGACTGACATAGTGGCTGCAACAAGGCGCTCACGTATAGCAGTGATTCTGAGGATGGCGCAGGACCGGGCAGTGTTTCATTCTGTTGCACATAGGATCACTATGAGTTGGAACCAACTTGATGGCATCTAAGAACAACAAGTAAATTGTTAACCAAGAATATTTGCTTAAATAGTGAAATATTAAACCTAATTTCAATTAAAGTCAGCAACAAAGTAGGGATAGCCTCCATCACCATTTTATTTACATCGTCCTGAAGGTTCTAGTTAATGTAACAAAATAGAAAAAGGAAATAATTGGTAAGAATATTGGAAAAGAGGCAGTAAAACCATCCCACACAAACCCACTGCTGTTGAGTCGATTCCAACTCAGAGTGACCCTATAGGACAGAGTGGAACTGCCCCATGTGGTTTCTAAGGCTATAATCTTTACAGAAGCAGACTGACACATCTTTCTCCCACGAATCGCCTGGTGTGCTAGAACTGCCAACCTGGTTAGCAGTTGAGCGCTTTAACCACTGTACCACCAGGGCCCCTTCCTAAAACTATGTATGTATACAATTACACACACAAGTTATCTGTTGCCATCGAGTCAATTCTGATTTAGGGGACCTCATGTGTGTCAGAGTAGAACTGTGCTCCACAGGGTTTTCAATGGCTAGTATTTCAGAAGTAGATTGCCAGGCCTTTTTTCTGAGGTGCCTCTGGGTGGACTTGAACCTCTGACCTTTTGATTAGCAGCAGAGAGCTTTACCGTTAGCACCACCCAGGGACTCCTCATAAATTAAAAATATTAGTCAAATTATAAAGTAACATGCACTTCTGAGTTTCTATCTCACCGATTGCAGGAATTCAGCTTTTTTTTCATTATTAGATACAGGACCGCTCCCTTGTGACAAGGTGACGATGTGACAAGCTGGAGCCCCACGTTTGGGGCTGGCTCTCCTGAAGCCTCAAAGGCCTTATCTCCCAGAGTACGGAGAGGAAGCAGGGGAGAGGCTGTTACTCACTGAGCCCTTCTGTCCCCTTCTGGTCTTGGGGAACCTTCTCCACCCCTCAGCATTGTCCAGTTCTGCACCACCTCCCCACCAAGAAACTCAGCTTCCTTCCCCTCCCTAAGGCAATGCCCTCAGTGAACTTAAGCTTTGGGAGCAAACGCCAGGGAGCAAGGCTGTTTCCAGGCAGTTTCTACCTTGGGCTGTGAATGCAAGCCTCTTTGGTCAGTGGTTACTGAGTTTGCAGCCACCCAGCCCCCTAACTGTTGAACTCAGCTTCATTCTTGTTTTTAGTTTTCTGCTCTATCATCCAAGTCAGGGAAGTGCAACCACGCCTGATGTGGGTGCTGCTTGGATGCTGTAAATTGAGAAGAACACGGGGATGTGGGAATTACGCCAGGGTGGTGGTAGTAATCCAATGCAATCTTTATGCTCTGAAGCTCACAGAAACAATTTGCAAGCTGGTTCTAAGCCCCATTCAGTTACTTAACCTGAGAAACTGGAGTCCCCTGGCCTGAGCTGCCCTCCACCCACAGGGAGGTCTGCTTTGTGGAACAACCTGGTGGCCTGCTCAGAGCAGAGGCCCAGGCATCAGACTTTGGGTCCTCGCTCTGCCGGTTGCAGACAGCGTGATGTTGGAAATAGCTAATTCTCCGTGCCTTGCAGGTTTCCTGTCTACAATATGGGTAGTGATGCGCCCCAGTCCACAGGGTTATCGTGCTGATTACAACTGATAACCGGTGAAAAGTACTTAGAATAGGGCCTGGCACATACCAAGTGCTCGATAAACATCATCAGGAAAGACCAGTCACTAGAAAGGACATCATGTTTGATCAAGTAGCGGGCCATGGAAAATGAGGGAAACCCTCAATGACATGGACTGACACAACAGCCACAACCTGGTCTGGGGCAGGCCAATGATCATGAAGATGGCGCAGGACCTGGCAACGTTTTATCCTGTTATACAGACAGGCGCCATGAGTCGGAGCCAACCTGACTTCAGCTCATGTGGCAGCCAAGAGATTTAAAAGCCTACCTTCAAGGTTTATAATCACCAGATAACTTGAGGAACAATTTTGTCCTCAAAGTTGCTGCACAAACAGGGACACATTCCTCCCTAGCTATCTGAATGCCAGCTCTCTGAAGATCTAAACCATTAGAAAAGTCATTTGAGCATTTGAGATAGTGGTCACAAACCCAGTACTCAACAATACATGAGCGGTCCTCAGACCATCACTTAGCCTCTACCGACTGTTGATTAACATCCATTTCTAGCAACCTTGCCTATAAGGCTTCCCAGACGCAGCAGATTAGAAAATGGAGGATGCTTAGAAGCAAGCACAATGACAGTAGCAAGAAGTGACAGCTGACAGCTCGTCAACTAAGAAAGAACCAAGAAAAATTTAAAAAGCAGAGTAGGCAGCCCCACACAGCTCAACAGCCCCCGAGGGCTTCCTACACTGTACAGTGATGGATGTTCTTAAGGGTGACCCCAAGGCCTGCACTCCTTGCCACAGTAATGGCCTCTCCATCCTCCTGGCACCCGAGCGACAGAGACCAGCCTCTTCCTCCTCTCTTTCCTCTTCCATCTAGTCGTTCACCAGGACCTATCAATTCTCTGCTAAATGTATCTCAAGGTTTTGGTGCCTGAAAAAAGGGAGAAGACTCCTGAATCCTTACCACACAGTTCCTGGCACCCTATTGCCACCGCCTTAGTACCGTTTTGCTGGGCAATTGTAAAAGAGATTACTGCCCCATCTCTTTGCCTCAAGTCTCATCGTCTAAGGAGAGTGTGACCAGGGACAGTCACTACTAGTTAGTGAATGCCGAACACGTGTCAGCCACTGTGGCTCATTGTTCTGTTCAAGAAATGACACCGCTTAATGTAGGCACAAATGTTGCTGTTTTAAGTTATTTTAGAAAATTAAGACTAAGTAGATTTTTTGTTTGTTTTTTAGATGTGTTCATGGAGTCCCTGGATGGTACAAATGGTTAAGTGCTCAGCTGCTAACTGAAAGGCTGGAGGTTCAAGTCCACCCAGAGGTGCCTCAGAGGAAAGGCCTGGCGATGTACGTCTAAAACATCCAGCATTAGAGACCCCGGAGCACAGTTCTACGGTGACAGCTGAGTCACTGTGAGCTGGAATCGACTCAAAGGCTTGTTTTCTGTTTCCGTTTTGTATTCACTATGTATTCACAGTGGATTCAAGAAAGTCAGGTCGTTTGCTCAAAAATTCAGATGCCAAATACCACTTTCGCTTCAACTATAAGCTAACCAGGAAAAAACTAACAGCGGGGTCGTGTGTAGTGTCCCTCGACTCTTCAACTTGTACAGGACAAGGTTTGGTTTTCCTTTTCTGTTCCCGCGCCTCACTTCACTCTTCTGTTCACATGCCGTCCTGAGCTTGATCGGGCCTTAACGCTGCTGTCCTGATTTTCTCCCATGATGTTCACTCTCTGCGTTGGCTCCCTTTGGCCCTTTCCACCCTCCCGGTGCCGAGTCCTTCCCTGTGGCACCGGAACGCTGGGCTGGGCTGCCGTGCTGCCCGTCTGGCGTGTGAGCTGGATTTGACGGGGAGGAAGTTCAGATGTGCCTGTCTGGCTGTGACTGCTGCGACGGCCGAGCTCCCTGCGCAGCGTCCACACTCACTTCTGGGGCACGACTCTCCGCTCGCTGCACTCGTGGAGACTCAACTCCAGGACAGCCACGAATACAAACACTGCAAAGAACTCACGATCTGTATCTTAAGATAATCCCAATTATTTCCACTTTACTCTGGCTCAGAACTGAAAACAAACGTGCTTAGGCGTTTCTCGTAATCAGCACCCTCACGATCATTAGGTAGACAAAGTGCCTTACAATTATGAGTCTTAAATGAAGCCCTCTGCCTGCTCTAAAGCAATTTACCATTTAGCTCCCAAGGCTTTTAGTGCAGATATTCATCAACTCCATTTAGGTTTGTACTTGTTCCGTCTGTTCCAGGCAGTGCCTTTATGAACAGCTGCCTTCATTAACAAAGCATTGCAGTCAACACACCGTCATCACCTGTTGTCTGCACTTAGGCTGTTGTCCTGGATTTCCCCTAGTCATCGGCGTGGGCCATGTACTCCTCCGTTCTTGCTGAGAAAACACTGGCCACTGATGGGGCCATGTCTTTTAGGTCAACAGCGCTCGCTGTTTCTATTCCGATGAATCACTCCATCACCAAGCCCTGATGGCCACACTGCTCTGCCTGAGACAGTCTGCCCTTAGAGATGACATCTCACCGCGATGCTCAGAGCTCTGAGACCATGCTGGGAATGTCACAGAGCCATGTCAGAGCATGGCTTCCTCGCCACTGCAAGACAGAGGGGCACAGTCTCAGCGACAATTCCCGTAAACGAGGAGAGTTTAGTCTTCTTATCCCCTCACCTGCTGCCCACTTGCAGCCCTCCCTTGATTTCTCAGGATAATGCCTATTGAAACTCCAGCCTTTTTCTGTTTTATTTTAATCTGTGATGTGCTCACATCCTGAGCAAGAGCCCAAGTGGGTGCTTCTGTTCTTTGTTTTGTTTTGTCTTTTTAATTCCAACACTTTGGGCCAATTTTACATTTATATGAAGAGGAAAATTGATGCAAATAACATACTTTTGCTTTAATGTATCATTTTCTTACGTGTGGCTTTTGACCTAAGTTGATCAAATGATTGCCTAGACCCAGAACAAGTCGTTTTTCAAACGTTTCGGAGACACTTCTGTAACCGCTCTTTGCACTGTTCCCTTTCATCCTCGCCCTTCCCTCTTTTTGCTGAGTTTTCGCTTCTGAACCTTTCATAAACAGTCCAGAACACATGTAAATGATGCCAGAGAAATATCCTCTCCAGTCCCTCTGAAGGGCAGGAGCTCAAAGGAAATAGTCTTATTTTATTCTTCACTACAAAAATATTCTTAAAATAACGTTTAACTTTTTTTTCTTATTAGATTTCTCACCATTATCCAAAAGAAGAAAATTAAACTGGTTTGTAATTCAACCTCTCAGAGTTAATCTTATCAAAATGTTATCATATAGCTGTCTAGCCTCTTCTATAGGAGCTTCTGGATGGCACTAAGGGTTAAGTGCTTGACTGTTAGCCAACAGATTGGCGGTTCGAACCTACCCAGAAGCCCATCGGAACACAGGAGCAGTTCTACTCTGCACACACAGGGTCGCTGTGAGTTGGAATCGACCTGACAGCAGTCAACAACAGTCTCTTATATACAGAGAGAATGTGCTAAATGCTTTTATTTATGAGTCAAATTTAATGGTAAATGAAGTGAAAACTTGGTAGCAAATTGAAATAGTTCCACCAGTCAAATAATAAATTATCTCAAAATGAACTCATTCCTGAAAAGCCAGGGCCAGTTGTAAGGAAGCTGTCTGAGGAGATCACTCAAAATGCATAATTCCCAACTTCTAATTATGGAATTTATGCTAAGCATTTTCTAAAGAAGGTGGAAAAGCTTAACCTCAAAAGAGTAACAAGCTTAGAAACCTGCAAGAGAGCTGGCTCTGTATACAGAGGCAGAGATTTGTATCCTCTACCAACTGGCCCAACTGGGAATTATTTAAGGATGCTTCACCCATGTCTTGCCATAAAGAAATTTCTTTCACACTTTTGGTTGATGCTATCCTTAACAGTAATTATAATCTCCTATCAGAAAGGGTGAAAATGTCACCTTTCCTTTGAACAACTAGCCAATGTCACTTGGCTAAAATTTGATAGCTGTAAGTGATATTTTTACATTTTGAAGAGCCTGAGTATGGCAAATATCTTTTTGGTGGGAATCTGTAGCCCAGGCTGGAAAAAAATGGGAAAAGTATTATTCATAAATTTTATATCCCAGATAACATTTCCATCATTGGCTTACAGAAAAGAAAAGAAGGTGTTCGCAGCCGCTACCAAGCCACCGTCACTCTCTAACGCCAACGCCGCCTCTAGCTGGCTGAGCTCTAGCCGAAGGAGAAGGGGGGAGAGTGAGGAGGTCTCTAGGACACGGCTAGTACAAAGCAGACCGCCCGCAAATCAACCAGTGACAGAGCACCCAGGAAGCAACTGGCAACAAGAGCCACTCACAAGCGTGCGCCCTCCACTAGAGGGGTAAAGAAGCCTCATGTTACAGGCCCGGTCCTGTGGCAGTCTGGGAAATCCGATGTTATCAGAAATCCGCAACTTCCCTTCCAACGCCTGGTGCGAAAAATTGCTCGGGACTTCAAAACAGATGTGCGTTTCCAGAGCGCAGCTATTGGTGGTTTGCAGGCGGCAAGTGAGGCCTATCTGGTTGGCCTTTTTGAAGACACCAACCTGTGTGCTATCCATGCCAAACGTGTAACAATTACGCCAAAAGACATCCAGCTAGCACGCCACATACGTGGAGAATGTGCTTAAGAATCCACTATGATGGGAAACATTTCATTCTTAAAAAAAAAAAAATTCTCTTCTTCCTGTTACTGGTAGTTCTGAACGTTAGATTTTTTTTCCCCCCCATGGGGTTAAAAGGTACCTAAGAATTTGATTGCGAATGGGAAAATAGGGGACAGAAATCAGGTATTGCCAGTTTTTCCATTTTCATTTGTGTGTGAATTTTTAATGTAATGCAGGGACATAAAGCATTAATGCAAGTCAAAATGTCTCAGCGAACAAGTTTCAGCAGTTCAACTTTATAACAATTATAAATAAACCTGTTAAATTCTTCTGGACAACGTCAGCATTTGGATTTTTTTAAAACAAGTAAATTTCTTATTGACAGCAACTAAATGGTGTCTGTAGCATTTTTATCATACAGTAGATTCCATCCATTCACTCTGCTTTTCTGAGTTGTCCTACAACATGTTTTTAATGTTGTCTGTATTCTGTGCTGTTCTGTAAGTTTGCTATTAAAATACATTAAACTATTTTAAAAAAAAAAGAAAAGAAAAGCGAGGGATATTACCCCTGTGGACTTATCTCCAGACCTGCTCTTGGGGCCCATATCTAGGTAGAGACTATGACTAAGGGCTGGTTCAGTTTAGGGAGCTAGGAGGACCAGCCCACATTTATGCAAAAAGGAAATTTTAAGAGTTTTTTATGGGCTACTTTGGAAACCTTGCTGGCATAGCGGTTAAGTGCTATGGTTGTAACCAAAAGATTGGCCGTTCAAATCCACTGAGCACTCCTTGGAAACCATATGGGGCAGTTCTACTCTGTCCTATAGGGTCGCTATGAGTTGGAATCGACTTGATGGCTACTTTGAATGGTACCCATGCTTGATTATTTTACATATTTACAGACATAAACATAGCTGCCCTTTTATTAGGGCTGCCGTTTGTTATGCTGACCCGTCTTTCACTCTCCCACGCAACAAGGGTACCCAGAAATTTTAATATCCAGTTGAACAGCCTAAATAGAATGTAACCCAAACACAACAGCAGTCCCTCAAGGCTAGGGCTCTGGGTCATGTCATATTCAAAGAAACAGGAGTCTGGCAAAAAGTTAAAATCAAAAGCCATTTAAATCTTTATTCAATCTCACAAGAAAATAAAAAACAGAACATTTTTAGTGCAAGGCAAATTTCCTTTAAAAAGCCTTCCTAGATGACTTTCCACTTTCAAACTCTTCCACGTGCCCGCCAGTGACTTCTACCAAAATACCATCCTCTCTCTTCTCCCCCAAATGCCCTCTGCCCACATCCAGACCCAGAGGCCTCTTCCACCTCTGTGCTTTTCTTCTCTCCCTGTCTCATTTCTTTATATGTGAATTAACTTACTCTTGCTTGCTTCTTCGTCTTTTGCTTTTCAGTTCTCCATTAACAAGTTTCTGTACAACAAAGTGGAGTCTGAAAGCTGGCCAAGCAATCAAAAGTCAAGAATCCAAGAGTTCCCCCTTCTTTGATGGAATTATCCGAGTTAAAAATGATCAGTTTATGGGGTTACAGGCATGCTTCTTTCCTACAATTATCTGAAAAAGCCAACTTTCTTTCCACCTGTTTCCTTGCTCTGAAGGCCGTATTACGCAAGGAGAATGCTACCTGCCTTTGAAGAACGCCTTTGCTTTACTCTGACTCATTTTTCTGTATTTCACCTAATGCATCCAACAAGTATTTCTGGAGCAAGATTCTCATGTTGGGATATCAAGACAAATAAGTCATACACTATACTGGTGATCCATACAGATGGCTGAGAGCCTGTACTGTGTTTTTTCCTCTTTGTACTTACACACAGCAAATATGGGTAAATATTGCAAAAGTTACACAGGTGAGGGAAAGCATCTTGAAGAGATGGAATCTGCATTAGAACATGAAGAACTGCTGGCATATGACCAAGGACAGGTGAGAGGAAAAGGTCCTGCAGGCAGAGAAGGAACAACACATATAAAAGTTCACCTCTATAACATAGGGAAGGAAAGCAAAGAGGGACATGGTAATTACCTTCAAATGTTTGGAGGGTGACCATGTGAAAGGGAGAGCAGACTTGGTCTGAGTCATTTCAGGGCTGAGAACTGGGACAAACAGGAATAAGAGAAGCCAAATTTATTCAATCTGACAAAGAACTTTCTTATATATTAAGGAGAACCCGATAATAGCAACAGTAATAGCAAACACATGTATGTCACTTATTACATGCTAAGCACGGTTCTAAGCAATATATATCCTTTGTGAATAAATATACCTATATCTAATCCTTATAACAACCTTCTAAGATTACTATTATTCAGTCATCTCATATGCATGTGAAAGCTGGACAAGGAATAAGGAAGGTGGAAGAAGAATTGATGCCTATGAATTATGGTGTTGGCAAAGAATATTGGATATACCGTGGACTGTCAGAAGAGTAAGCAAATCTGTCCTGGAAGAAGTCAGCCAGAGTGTTCATTAGAAGTGAGGATGGTGAGGCTCTCTCTCACATACTTTGGACATGTTATCAGGAGGGACCAGTCCTTTGAGAAGGACATAATGCTCGGTAAATTAGAATGTCATCAAAAGACAGGGAGATCCTCAACGAGATGAACTGACACAGTGGCTGCAACAATGGGCTCAAGCATAACAATGATTATGAGAATGGTGCAGGACCAAGCAGTGTTTCATTCTGTTGTACACAGGGTAGCTATGAGTCAGAACTGACTCGATGGCACCTAACAACAACAAGAAGATTATTAATACTACTATCCCCAATTTATAGGTACAGAGACAGAGGAACAGAGACGTTAGGTAACTTGCCAGTAATTGGTGACCCCTGAATTTGAACCCAGGCAGTCTAGCTCTAGTGTTTGTGTTCATAACACTGCCGGTAGAATACAGCATTTACTATCACTGAAGTTTTCAAGTAAAGGTTGGATGCCCTTCCCCTGGAAAGCCCTAAAAGAGTTGCCTGCATTGAATAGGAGGCCAGCCTGTATCACTTGTAAGGTGTTTTCACCTTTCAGCCTGTGAGGCTGGTAACTCGTCTCAAGTCTTCCTTATAGGTTTATAACTCATAACAACACTTACCCAAGTCTCCTTTCTTTCCATCTCAATTCAAGAGCCGTGGACTTACCAAACCTCAAAACTCTTCAGCCCTAACTTGCATGATTTTCTCTCCTCACTCCCTTCTTGCTTCCTCCCACAACTTGCTTATATAGATGGCTCAGCCTTTCTGGAAACATCCTTCCACCCTTCTCTCCCGTCTCTCAGGTTCCTCCATTTACTCCCCCTGCCCTACCCCCAAACCTTGGCCCTAAAACTCTGTATCACCAAGGTTCAGAAATTATTCTGCCAAAGATAGAATTTACCTCTGAGTGTGTGGAGGGGAGAAACTGAGGGGGAAACAGGATGGGTTGTGACCGGTCACACATTGATTGGTATTGCACTTTCCACAGCTACATCACTCGGTGGACACGTCACTATTGTGATTAGGGATCCCTCACGTTTGGACAGTGGAGCAAGAGGACGGAGGAAGAGGAAGGTGTGAGCTCTGTGTGCCAAGCTTGCTCACTGGACCCTGGTGGGCTTTCAGCTGAAAGATCTCTCAGGTGTGGAACGCAAAGAGGCACCATTTCCCATCTCCACAGAACTGGAAGAGACCTCAGACCTTTCTGTTTGTCTTATGAACAGCTGATGGCTCTTGTATGAATCTCATTAAGCATCTTCCTGGCTGCAAACACTTCAAGTTCTATTTTTAAGGTTAGGAATATTTTTCCAAAGTGTATCATACAAAAGACTGGGCTGAAGAGATTTTCTCCCCAGCACACCGTTTTGTGGCCCAGACTAAACTGCATCATGGCAATGGCTCCGACCTGAAGCTTGGCCAAGTCAATAATATTGACTGATGAACCCAGGATATCAACCATCTGAATACAGTGCTTCAGACCAGACCCATTGTTCTTTAGCCTTGTCACGTTTGTGGCTAATGCCACTTCCCCTACCGGCTCCTCCCTACAATAATAAATGTCAGAGAAAATGAAAACCGACTGTATGCGCTTCTGCCCAATGAAGCAAGGAGCAGACCTGCTTCACCTGGGACCTGCGTTGGGCTTGACATGGGCAGCTTTGCTTGATCACTTCTGGGCTCTCCTTTAAAAGCACCTCTAGAATGGCTCTGTCCTGTCCCGTTTGCTAATACCTGCAGCGTCAGCCACCTAACAAAATAGACGTGCTGATGGCAGGATGCCAGATTTGGGGACAGGAAATGCTGGAGTCAAGGCAAGACAATAGCTGATTTCACTTCTGGGGCTGCTGTCGAACCTGTTTTTATCCTGGCAAACATATACCTAAGTCAAGTACTCCCTCTATTGCTCTGAGAACCACCTATTTTCTGCTTTTACCAGCATTAAAAGCTGCATCCAGGTCGGAATGCACCGTTAAAAAAAGGGCAGAAATCAAAGCCAGAGAGAATTGCTACCTGCCAATAAATTTTCCTACCTCAAAGAAAAATATAAAAATAAATAGTAAGGCAAGGGCTACATAGTAAAATATACTAAAATATTTTTTCACCCTAAAGAAAATGAGAGAGCGAAAAGAAGCTCAACCGGTTTGGAGTGGAAGGCTGCATGCTACGGGCCTCACGTTCCTCTGAACAGGCTGAAGGGTGGAGGTGGCAGGAGGGTGGGGATGGGAGGGAAGCATCACAGAAATAGCACAGAAAAGCAAGCAAATCCAGGGCACAGATCCAGGTGACAAAAAGTGGAGAAATAGTAAAAGAGGCTGAAATTCTTCTTTAAGAATTTTTTCTTTTCAGCGGAGTGGAGCCAGGATTTCCTGTAATTATCCAGTCGTGTGGCTGGTGTGGATATTAAGTAGGACTTCTCTTTAGACCAGGAGAGAGGGAAAAGAGTGTTGGGTCCTGTCTTGACAGTGAGATGATTTTACCAGCTCTCTCTGGGCTCCTTCCCGAGCTGCAGGACAGGCTAGCCTTTAAGCCAAAGTTGAGGCAATTGCAATAATTGCCAGAAGATCCTTGGTTGGACAAAACAGTTTTCCAGGACCATGCCAGTTCACAAATCAAAGAGGATGGCGTGCGGTGTTGAGAAGTCAGCTCCACCTTGGGTTGACAGGACAACGCAGCCTTAGCTTCACTCTGCTTCCCAGTTCCTATGCTCGCTGTGACAAGGAGCTTCCCTCCTGCATAGAAGAAAGAGTGTAAACTGAGACACTCTTCCTTCAGGCACAACAGAAGCAGAATCAAGGAATAGGAGAGAGATCAACCAAAATGGGCCAAAGAATACGAAATCTAAATGAACTCATGGTCAAGCACCAAAGAAAGACTACCTGAAGAAGAGAGTTAAGAAGGGTGGTACTGGTTGCCTGCTTCCATCCAGTTGACTCCAACTCCTGGCAACCCCACGTGTGTCAGAGTAGAACTGTGCTTCTTAGGGTTTTCAATGGCTGATTTTCTGGAAGTAGATCACTAGGCCTTTCTTCTGAGGCATCTTGGTGTGGACTGAAATTTTCAACCTTTCAGTTAGCAGCTGAGTGTGTTAACCATGTGCTCAACCCAGGGACAGGAAGGATGGGAGCTGCTGAAAATTAAAGGAAGGTGCAATCACAGTGAAAAATTGGTTTGGGCCCCAGAACATCATTCTTGGTCTTTAATAGTGTGTGTACTTCAAAGGAAGGTTTGCATATGACGTGGTCTGTGTAGACAGTTTGTACTCAAGGCATATGTGATTTTTCCAGGCAAAGATCACGAAGCAGCTAATGATTATAACAGCCAGCATTGTTCAACTACTTACAATGAGTGTGTCATGTGGACTACTCCTAATGAAAATAGCTAACATTTACTGAGCACTTACTATGAGTCCAGGAGCCCTGGTGGTGCAGTGGTTAAGCGCTCGGCTGCTAACCGAAAGGTCGGCAGTTGGAACCCGCCAGCCACTCCATGGGAGAAAGATGTAGCAACCTGCTCCTGTAAAGACTACAGCCTTGGAGACCCTATGGGGCAGTTCTACTCTGTCCTATAGGGTCATTATGAGTTGGAATTGACTCGATGGCAAGGCGTTTGGTTTGGTGTTTTGATTTACTGTGAGTTAGGCTCTGTTTCAAGCACTAAATACGTGCTGACTCATGTACCCGTCAGGGTTCTCTGAGGTCGTCACTGTTGCTCTGGTGGAGCAGTTACAATTATCCTTTCAGCTTCACAGAGGAGGAAACTGAGCATTCGAGAAGGTAAGTAAGTTACACCAAGTCACATGGAAGGGAGGCTCCACATCTAGGCAGCTGGATTCCAGGGGTCCACACTCTTTTTTTTTAATATAATTTTTATTGTGCTTTAAGTGAAAGTTTACAAATCGAGTCAGTCTCTCACACAAAAACTAATATACACCTTGCTACACACTCCCAATTACTCTATCCCAAGTGAGACAGCCTGCTCCCTCCCTCCACTCTCTCTTTCGTGTCCATTCCGCCATCTTCTAACCCCCTCCACCCTCTCATCTCCCCTCCAGGCAGGAGATGCCAACATAGTCTCAAGTGTCCACCCGATCCAAGAAGCTCACTCCTCACCAGCATCCCTCTCCAGCCCATTGTCCAGTCCAATCCATGTCTGAAGAGTTGGCTTTGGGAATGGTTCCTGCCAGGACCCACACTCTTAACCACCAGTCGAGACAGTAAGTGAGTTACAGGAAGTGACACAGAAGGGAGGCTCCACATCTAGGCAGCTTGATTCCAGGACCCACACTCTTAACCATGACACCATATAGTACACATGTATCCTTACACACGTGCATGTGGACATATGCACATTTACATGTAAGTACACGTGTTTGTGAATACATACAAATATGTATATTAACTACAAAACATTCTAAAATGAATATACCGTTCAAAAATTATAATATCCAGTTGTTTCAACTGAAAACTTAAAATCGACAATCAGTGACTCTTTAAGGGTTAGAACAACGTTTGTAGATGATACTGTACACACATGACATAGAGAAAGTAATGGTTTGGCACTTAAAGACGAACCCTTAAGTAAAATGCAATTTTCATACCAGCTGTAGCAGAGAGAAGTCTGTGAAGATTGACTTATCTGGAAGGAACAAGCTTTCTCACAGGGCAACTATTAGCAGAGATAGAATATTTAAGTAAGCATCGGAAAATCTGAAATCCCTTTGGAGTTGGAGGGAAGTGGATTTTTCTAATGAGTGCTTTTTCCAATTTTCCTAAGGAAAATAATGAAGGCCAGATTGATTTTTTTGGAGTGACTGCCTAGGCATTTCTGAAGCCTCACCCAGGTAACTGACTTCTGACTTGGTATTTTGAGACTGTAGGTCATGGAGATGCCATTTTCATAAGTATTTACATAAATAACCCGAGATATGGATGCTGCTGTTACTTTGCAGCCTGTTTTTCATTATTTTTTTTTTTTGTATGAGACATAAAATTACAAATAACTTTAAGGCACAACATAATTGTTTGAGCTGTTTCTAGACTAGTGTCACCTAAGTGGAGAAAGCCCTAACTCACAGAGGCAATGACAGGGATAAGAACAGGACTGCTGTGACTCTGGAAGGAAGGCTGATTGAGAGGGTGATACAAGAACGATGAGAAGTCAGTGGACAGACTGAGCCCGCATTTTGTTCAAAGTGTCCTATGCTGTAATGGCATGTAGGGTGACTGAAGGTCTCCCCGGGGGTGTGTCTCACAAAACAGTGGGTTTTCTGTGATTCGGAGCACTGCTTCTGTTCACGTTACCATGGTGATACCGAGACTGCTTGGTTCCACGTATGTCTGTTCCCGTGTGGTGCACGTAAAGTATACTGGGTGTGACACACACACGTGCACACATACACACACATGCACACACACACACATGCACGCAGACACACGTACATACACACACTCACATGCACACACAGAAGTCAAATCCAATTACAGATTCTTTGCTTCACTAGGAATTTGATTTCAGTATTTATTTACTTATTTTGAACCTTCCTTCTCATAACTGGGTCATCAGACGGAGGTAGGGCCTTCTGCAGACATTTTCATTGTGACGGGGTCTACTGCTGCAAACATTGCCGTTGTCATGGGGTCTTCTGCTGCAGATATTGTCGTTGTCATGGGGTCTTCTGCTGCAGATATTGTCGTTGTCATGGGGTCTTCTGCTGCACAGACTTTTTCGTTGTGATGGGGTCTTCTGCTGCACAGGCTTTTTCGTTGTCACGGGGTCTTCTGCTGCAGACATTGTCGTTGTCACAGGGCCTTCTGCTGCAGACATTGTCGTTGTCACAGGGCCTTCTGCTGCAGACATTGTCGTTGTCACAGGGCCTTCTGCTGCAGACATTGTCGTTGTCACAGGGCCTTCTGCTGCAGACATTGTCGTTGTCACAGGGCCTTCTGCTGCAGACATTGTCGTTGTCACAGGGCCTTCTGCTGCAGACATTTTCGTTGTCACAGGGCCTTCTGCTGCAGACATTTTCGTTGTCACAGGGCCTTCTGCTGCAGACATTGTCGTTGTCACAGGGCCGTCTGCTGCAGACATTGTCGTTGTCACAGGGCCTTCTGCTGCAGACATTGTCGTTGTCACAGGGCCGTCTGCTGCAGACATTGTCGTTGTCACAGGGCCGTCTGCTGCAGACATTGTCGTTGCCACAGGGCCGTCTGCTGCAGACATTTTCGTTGTCACAGGGCCGTCTGCTGCAGACATTGTCGTTGTCACAGGGCCTTCTGCTGCAGACATTTTCGTTGTCACAGGGCCGTCTGCTGCAGACATTGTCGTTGTCACAGGGCCGTCTGCTGCAGACATTGTCGTTGTCACAGGGCCTTCTGCTGCAGACATTGTCGTTGTCACAGGGCCGTCTGCTGCAGACATTGTCGTTGTCACAGGGCCGTCTGCTGCAGACATTGTCGTTGCCACAGGGCCGTCTGCTGCAGACATTTTCGTTGTCACAGGGCCGTCTGCTGCAGACATTGTCGTTGTCACAGGGCCGTCTGCTGCAGACATTGTCGTTGTCACAGGGCCTTCTGCTGCAGACATTGTCGTTGTCACAGGGCCGTCTGCTGCAGACATTGTCGTTGTCACAGGGCCGTCTGCTGCAGACATTGTCGTTGCCACAGGGCCGTCTGCTGCAGACATTGTCGTTGTCACAGGGCCTTCTGCTGCAGACATTGTCGTTGTCACAGGGCCGTCTGCTGCAGACATTGTCGTTGTCACAGGGCCGTCTGCTGCAGACATTGTCGTTGCCACAGGGCCGTCTGCTGCAGACATTGTCGTTGCCACAGGGCCTTCTGCTGCAGACATTGTCGTTGTCACAGGGCCTTCTGCTGCAGACATTGTCGTTGTCACAGGGCCTTCTGCTGCAGACATTGTCGTTGTCACAGGGCCTTCTGCTGCAGACATTGTCGTTGTCACAGGGCCTTCTGCTGCAGACATTGTCGTTGTCACAGGGCCTTCTGCTGCAGACATTGTCGTTGTCACAGGGCCTTCTGCTGCAGACATTGTCGTTGTCACAGGGCCTTCTGCTGCAGACATTGTCGTTGTCACAGGGCCGTCTGCTGCAGACATTGTCGTTGTCACAGGGCCTTCTGCTGCAGACATTGTCGTTGTCACAGGGCCTTCTGCTGCAGACATTGTCGTTGCCACAGGGCCATCTGCTGCAGACATTTTCGTTGTCACAGGGCCTTCTGCTGCAGACATTGTCGTTGTCACAGGGCCTTCTGCTGCAGACATTTTTGTTGCCACAGGGCCGTCTGCTGCAGACATTGTCGTTGTCACAGGGCCTTCTGCTGCAGACATTGTCGTTGTCACAGGGCCTTCTGCTGCAGACATTGTCGTTGTCACAGGGCCTTCTGCTGCAGACATTGTCGTTGTCACAGGGCCTTCTGCTGCAGACATTGTCGTTGTCACAGGGCCTTCTGCTGCAGACATTGTCGTTGTCACAAGGCCTTCTGCTGCAGACATTTTCGTTGTCACAGGGCCTTCTGCTGCAGACATTGTCGTTGTCACAGGGCCTTCTGCTGCAGACATTTTTGTTGCCACAGGGCCGTCTGCTGCAGACATTGTCGTTGTCACAGGGCCGTCTGCTGCAGACATTGTCGTTGTCACAGGGCCTTCTGCTGCAGACATTGTCGTTGTCACAGGGCCGTCTGCTGCAGACATTGTCGTTGTCACAGGGCCGTCTGCTGCAGACATTGTCGTTGCCACAGGGCCGTCTGCTGCAGACATTTTCGTTGTCACAGGGCCGTCTGCTGCAGACATTGTCGTTGTCACAGGGCCTTCTGCTGCAGACATTTTCGTTGTCACAGGGCCGTCTGCTGCAGACATTGTCGTTGTCACAGGGCCGTCTGCTGCAGACATTGTCGTTGTCACAGGGCCTTCTGCTGCAGACATTGTCGTTGTCACAGGGCCGTCTGCTGCAGACATTGTCGTTGTCACAGGGCCTTCTGCTGCAGACATTGTCGTTGTCACAGGGCCTTCTGCTGCAGACATTGTCGTTGTCACAGGGCCTTCTGCTGCAGACATTTTCGTTGTCACAGGGCCTTCTGCTGCAGACATTGTCGTTGTCACAGGGCCTTCTGCTGCAGACATTGTCGTTGCCACAGGGCCGTCTGCTGCAGACATTTTCGTTGTCACAGGGCCGTCTGCTGCAGACATTGTCGTTGTCACAGGGCCTTCTGCTGCAAACATTGTCGTTGTCACAGGGCCTTCTGCTGCAGACATTGTCGTTGTCACAGGGCCTTCTGCTGCAGACATTGTCGTTGTCACAGGGCCTTCTGCTGCAGACATTTTCGTTGTCACAGGGCCGTCTGCTGCAGACATTGTCGTTGTCACAGGGCCGTCTGCTGCAGACATTGTCGTTGCCACAGGGCCGTCTGCTGCAGACATTTTCGTTGTCACAGGGCCGTCTGCTGCAGACATTGTCGTTGTCACAGGGCCTTCTGCTGCAGACATTTTCGTTGTCACAGGGCCGTCTGCTGCAGACATTGTCGTTGTCACAGGGCCTTCTGCTGCAGACATTGTCGTTGTCACAGGGCCTTCTGCTGCAAACATTGTCGTTGTCACAGGGCCTTCTGCTGCAGACATTGTCGTTGTCACAGGGCCTTCTGCTGCAGACATTGTCGTTGTCACAGGGCCGTCTGCTGCAGACATTGTCGTTGTCACAGGGCCGTCTGCTGCAGACATTGTCGTTGCCACAGGGCCGTCTGCTGCAGACATTGTCGTTGTCACAGGGCCTTCTGCTGCAGACATTGTCGTTGTCACAGGGCCTTCTGCTGCAGACATTGTCGTTGTCACAGGGCCTTCTGCTGCAGACATTGTCGTTGTCACAGGGCCTTCTGCTGCAGACATTGTCGTTGTCACAGGGCCTTCTGCTGCAGACATTGTCGTTGTCACAGGGCCTTCTGCTGCAGACATTGTCGTTGTCACAGGGCCTTCTGCTGCAGACATTGTCGTTGTCACAGGGCCTTCTGCTGCAGACATTGTCGTTGTCACAGGGCCTTCTGCTGCAGACATTTTTGTTGCCACAGGGCCGTCTGCTGCAGACATTGTCGTTGTCACAGGGCCTTCTGCTGCAGACATTGTCGTTGTCACAGGGCCTTCTGCTGCAGACATTGTCGTTGTCACAGGGCCTTCTGCTGCAGACATTTTCGTTGTCACAGGGCCTTCTGCTGCAGACATTTTCGTTGTCACAGGGCCTTCTGCTGCAGACATTTTCGTTGTCACAGGGCCTTCTGCTGCAGACATTGTCGTTGTCACAGGGCCTTCTGCTGCAGACATTTTCGTTGTCACAGGGCCGTCTGCTGCAGACATTGTCGTTGTCACAGGGCCTTCTGCTGCAGACATTTTCGTTGTCACAGGGCCGTCTGCTGCAGACATTGTCGTTGTCACAGGGCCGTCTGCTGCAGACATTGTCGTTGTCACAGGGCCTTCTGCTGCAGACATTGTCGTTGTCACAGGGCCGTCTGCTGCAGACATTGTCGTTGTCACAGGGCCTTCTGCTGCAGACATTGTCGTTGTCACAGGGCCTTCTGCTGCAGACATTGTCGTTGTCACAGGGCCTTCTGCTGCAGACATTTTCGTTGTCACAGGGCCTTCTGCTGCAGACATTGTCGTTGTCACAGGGCCTTCTGCTGCAGACATTGTCGTTGCCACAGGGCCGTCTGCTGCAGACATTTTCGTTGTCACAGGGCCGTCTGCTGCAGACATTGTCGTTGCCACAGGGCCGTCTGCTGCAGACATTTTCGTTGTCACAGGGCCGTCTGCTGCAGACATTGTCGTTGTCACAGGGCCTTCTGCTGCAGACATTTTCGTTGTCACAGGGCCGTCTGCTGCAGACATTGTCGTTGTCACAGGGCCTTCTGCTGCAGACATTGTCGTTGTCACAGGGCCTTCTGCTGCAAACATTGTCGTTGTCACAGGGCCTTCTGCTGCAGACATTGTCGTTGTCACAGGGCCTTCTGCTGCAGACATTGTCGTTGTCACAGGGCCGTCTGCTGCAGACATTGTCGTTGTCACAGGGCCGTCTGCTGCAGACATTGTCGTTGCCACAGGGCCGTCTGCTGCAGACATTGTCGTTGTCACAGGGCCTTCTGCTGCAGACATTGTCGTTGTCACAGGGCCTTCTGCTGCAGACATTGTCGTTGTCACAGGGCCTTCTGCTGCAGACATTGTCGTTGTCACAGGGCCTTCTGCTGCAGACATTGTCGTTGTCACAGGGCCTTCTGCTGCAGACATTGTCGTTGTCACAGGGCCTTCTGCTGCAGACATTGTCGTTGTCACAGGGCCTTCTGCTGCAGACATTTTTGTTGCCACAGGGCCGTCTGCTGCAGACATTGTCGTTGTCACAGGGCCTTCTGCTGCAGACATTGTCGTTGTCACAGGGCCTTCTGCTGCAGACATTGTCGTTGTCACAGGGCCTTCTGCTGCAGACATTTTCGTTGTCACAGGGCCTTCTGCTGCAGACATTTTCGTTGTCACAGGGCCTTCTGCTGCAGACATTGTCGTTGTCACAGGGCCTTCTGCTGCAGACATTTTCGTTGTCACAGGGCCTTCTGCTGCAGACATTGTCGTTGTCACAGGGCCTTCTGCTGCAGACATTTTTGTTGCCACAGGGCCGTCTGCTGCAGACATTGTCGTTGTCACAGGGCCTTCTGCTGCAGACATTGTCGTTGTCACAGGGCCTTCTGCTGCAGACATTGTCGTTGTCACAGGGCCTTCTGCTGCAGACATTGTCGTTGTCACAGGACCTTCTGCTGCAGACATTGTCGTTGTCACAGGGCCTTCTGCTGCAGACATTGTCGTTGTCACAGGGCCTTCTGCTGCAGACATTTTCGTTGTCACAGGGCCTTCTGCTGCAGACATTTTCGTTGTCACAGGGCCTTCTGCTGCAGACATTGTCGTTGTCACAGGGCCTTCTGCTGCAGACATTGTCGTTGTCACAGGGCCGTCTGCTGCAGACATTGTCGTTGTCACAGGGCCGTCTGCTGCAGACATTGTCGTTGTCACAGGGCCTTCTGCTGCAGACATTTTCGTTGTCACAGGGCCTTCTGCTGCAGACATTTTCGTTGTCACAGGGCCTTCTGCTGCAGACATTTTCGTTGTCACAGGGCCTTCTGCTGCAGACATTGTCGTTGTCACAGGGCCTTCTGCTGCAGACATTTTCGTTGTCACAGGGCCTTCTGCTGCAGACATTTTCGTTGTCACAGGGCCTTCTGCTGCAGACATTTTCGTTGTCACAGGGCCTTCTGCTGCAGACATTGTCGTTGTCACAGGGCCTTCTGCTGCAGACATTTTCGTTGTCACAGGGCCGTCTGCTGCAGACATTGTCGTTGTCACAGGGCCGTCTGCTGCAGACATTGTCGTTGTCACAGGGCCTTCTGCTGCAGACATTTTCGTTGTCACAGGGCCTTCTGCTGCAGACATTGTCGTTGTCACAGGGCCTTCTGCTGCAGACATTGTCGTTGTCACAGGGCCTTCTGCTGCAGACATTGTCGTTGTCACAGGGCCTTCTGCTGCAGACATTGTCGTTGTCACAGGGCCTTCTGCTGCAGACATTTTCGTTGTCACAGGGCCGTCTGCTGCAGACATTGTCGTTGTCACAGGGCCTTCTGCTGCAGACATTTTCGTTGTCACAGGGCCTTCTGCTGCAGACATTGTCGTTGTCACAGGGCCTTCTGCTGCAGACATTGTCGTTGTCACAGGGCCTTCTGCTGCAGACATTGTCGTTGTCACAGGGCCTTCTGCTGCAGACATTGTCGTTGTCACAGGGCCGTCTGCTGCAGACATTGTCGTTGTCACAGGGCCGTCTGCTGCAGACATTTTCGTTGTCACAGGGCCTTCTGCTGCAGACATTGTCGTTGTCACAAGGCCTTCTGCTGCAGACATTGTCGTTGTCACAGGGCCGTCTGCTGCAGACATTGTCGTTGTCACAGGGCCTTCTGCTGCAGACATTGTCGTTGTCACAGGGCCTTCTGCTGCAGACATTGTCGTTGCCACAGGGCCGTCTGCTGCAAACATTGCCGTTGTCACAGGGCCGTCTGCTGCAGACATTGTCGTTGTCACAGGGCCTTCTGCTGCAGACATTGTCGTTGTCACAGGGCCTTCTGCTGCAGACATTGTCGTTGTCACAGGGCCTTCTGCTGCAGACATTGTCGTTGTCACAGGGCCTTCTGCTGCAGACATTGTCGTTGTCACAGGGCCTTCTGCTGCAGACATTGTCGTTGTCACAGGGCCTTCTGCTGCAGACATTTTCGTTGTCACAGGGCCTTCTGCTGCAGACATTGTCGTTGTCACAGGGCCTTCTGCTGCAGACATTTTCGTTGCCACAGGGCCTTCTGCTGCAGACATTGTCGTTGTCACAGGGCCTTCTGCTGCAGACATTGTCGTTGTCACAGGGCCTTCTGCTGCAGACATTGTCGTTGTCACAGGGCCTTCTGCTGCAGACATTGTCGTTGTCACAGGGCCTTCTGCTGCAGACATTTTCGTTGTCACAGGGCCTTCTGCTGCAGACATTGTCGTTGTCACAGGGCCTTCTGCTGCAGACATTGTCGTTGTCACAGGGCCTTCTGCTGCAGACATTTTCGTTGTCACAGGGCCTTCTGCTGCAGACATTGTCGTTGCCACAGGGCCTTCTGCTGCAGACATTGTCGTTGTGACGGGGTCTTCTGTTGCAGCCATTTTTGTTGTGACTGGGGGCCTCCCTCAGGCCAAGTTCTCCCTTCTCAAACCAGTGGGGAAATGTAGGGTGGAGAGAGGTACCGGGGGAAATGTAAACAAGAAGACTGTCTTGAGGATTTTTCTTTTAAATTTTCTTTTGTAAATTTCACTGGAACTTTCCTGGGCAAATCAGGGACAACCTTTATGGTGTTTGGAGGCATTGTGAATTCCAAGAAGGAGATATTATGGAGGCAAAACAAATCGATCCCCTCTAATTTTCTATTTTGGCTGATGGGATCCCCTGGGTGTCCAAGTTGGAAAATTTTCAGTTATTCCTGCCCTAAAAGTAGTCCTGGTGGTGCAATGGTTGTGTGCTATTCAAATCTACCCAGTGGCAATTGTTAACTCTGTTTATCAATAAAGAGCCTGAGGCTGTGGGAGAAACCTGCTCGAAAGTCCCAGGCAGTAAGCGGAAGAGGTGGCGAAAACTCGGGTGTATCTGACTACCATTGCTTCATGCTGCTTCTCTTCCTCCTTCATTTTGTGATCATTCCTGGATCCCTTCCCTATAAATGAGTGCCTTCTGTGTGCCAGGCACTGTGCTATGAATGGAGACAGACACTAGGAAGAAATGACCTCTGCTCTTAAATGGAGACAGGAATCCCCAGCAGCTCATTACAGCACTAAGAGCAAGGGCAGGTCTGTAGGCAGATGTCTGAGCCACCAGGACCCAGCTCCGGGGCTCAGAGCTCCTGGTTGCTCTTCACCTGACATCTAACAGCCTCCGTCACTTGTTCCCTTCCACCCATCCTTCTCTTCCGATACACCAGCTTCCATCCTCTGCTTTATCAAGCCAATTTTGTCTGCCTTTATTCCTGCCAAATCTATGCTCTCAGGGCCTTATCTTTTTCCTCAGGCTTTTATCAAAGTACTTTTCCAAACAGAGACAATTTTCTTCCTAAAAAGAATTCTGGTCCCTGCTAAACCAAACAAAACCCCTTGCCGTCAAGTCAATCCCACCTCATGGTGACTCCATGTGTTACAAACTAGAACTGTTCCATAGGGTTTTCTTGGCTGTAATTTATGGCATCAGATTGCTAGGCCTTTCTTCTGCAGTGCCACCGGGTGGGTTCAAACTGCCAACCTTTAGGTACTAGTAGAGTGCAAACCATTTGCGCCACCCAGGGACAACTTTCTTCCTAAGAATTGTGTTTTCTGCTACTAATACATTTGTAAAACCCCACCACATTTAAATTATTAAAATGATCCATCCTAATCGGAATCCTGGCATCTCTGCCACTACCTATGTTACCTGGGGCACACCTAGGTCACATCTGCCATACCTATAGAATGAGGATATGAACAAGATGGCTGCTATTGACCACCACACCACAATTCCATTCTTTGACGGTACGTGGCTGAAAGATGTAAAAATGACTAAATCTGTCCTAAAGCACTTAAGGAACAGAGCTCTTCCTCAGTTATATAAACTTGAGTGCATTCAAACTCTCATATAAATCAGACCACAGCTCAAGATTTGAATTTGTTAGCGAAGTGCTCAAGAGGAAAGATGAGGATGTCAGTTATCTACTGCTGCCCAACAAACCAGCTGGCGTCGAGTCGACTCTGACTCACGGTGCCTTGGTGTGTGTCAGCGGAGAACTGTGCTCCGTGGGGTTTTCAATAGCTGAATTTTGGAAGTACATAGCCAGGTCTTCCTTCTGAGGCACCCAGGGACAGACCTGAACCTCCAGCATTTTGGTTAGAGGCCAAGCATGTTAACCGTTTGTATGGCTGTGTAACAAACTGCCCCGAAACTTAGAACAAACATTTATTATGTCACACCATCTCCTATAGTTAGGAATTTGGAGGTGGCTTAGCTGGGTGGTTCTGGCTCTGGATCTCTCCCAGGTTGCAGTAAGCTGTTGGCTGGGCCCACAGTCTTCTAAAGACCTGACTGGGGCTGGAAGATCTGCTTCCAAGATGGATCGCTCATGTTGGCCAAAAAACCCAACCAAACCCATTGCCTTCGAATCAATTCCAACTCATAGTGACCCTATAGGACAGAGTAGGACTGACTGCCTCATAGGGTTTCTGAGGCTGTAAATCTCTATTGAAGCAGCCTGCCACATCTTTATCCTGCGAAGTCAGGTTAGCAGCTGAGCACTTTAACCACTGTGCCACCAGGACTCCTTACTCATGTTGGCAGGAGGCCTCAGTTCCTTGCTGGCAGAAGTTCCTCACCACAAGGCCTCTCCACAGGGCTGCTTGAGCATCCTTACAACATGGCAGTTGGCTTCCCCACGGTTGAGTGATCCAGGAGAGAGCAAGGTAGTGACCACAATGCCGTGCATGACTTGATTTCAGACGGCTCACAGCCATTTCTGCCATATTTCATCAGTTTGAAGTGAGTCACCAAGTCAAACCTGCACTTCAGTGAGTGGGAATTAGGCTCTACTTTTTAAAGGGAACGTCAGGGATGTGGACATACTTAAAACCATCACAGTGAGAACACCTCTAATCTCACAGGAGCACCTGTAGGGGGCAGAGTTCTGAGTTCGGGGAAAATCATATCCAATATTGCAAAACTGAGGGAGGAGTCACTCTCTTTTCTTCCCCACAGTCATTAGGGAGTCCTGTCCCCACTGGACAGAGAAGATCTGACAATGATGGATAGGAGACAGGGCAGGGGGAAGACTACGAATGTGGGAAGGCCAATTTTTAACATTCTATGCCATCCAGAATTATGTCAGAGCAGAGTGAGATTAACTGGGGAATTAAGTTTCCTCTTATCCTAATTAACGCCTTTCCCTCCAGACTCTTCCCCGTAGCTATCTGTGGAGGCTACCAAATGACACACAGGGTTTTCTCCTCCTTTGTTCTCAGTGCTGAGGACCCATTAAGCAGCAGCAGTGTTCCCAGGGATCAGCAATCAATCATCTTTCTCTGCAGCTAGGCCAGAGTGATCACACATTTTGCTCGGCCTTTTAAAGGCTATGGCTGGGGAGCTAGCGCACACACACGACAAAAATACTTTCCAGTTGATGTGCCGCTATTATTAGAGCTGGTATTTACTTACATGGTTTATGTCACCGTGTTGCGTCTACTGTATCGTGTCAAAGAAGAAATGTTTAGCTCCACAAATAGGTTTCTTTCTTTTGATGCTGCCAAGCGGCTCTGATTTACAGCTGCAATTTCTAGTCACCGTTTCTTCCTCCAAAAAAAACAGAAAAAAATGCCCACACCCCACCCCATCCCTTTTTAAAGTTTTTATTTAAAGCAAGAGATTCTGGTTTCAAACCAATTCCTGAGTTCAAAGCTCTCTAAATGTTTTAAAAAATTATCTTGATAATAGATTAATTCATAGGTTTGCTATGAGTATTCAATGTTACATAGTGTCAAATTAGATGCAGCTGGCCAGAAGAATTTTTTTTGAAGCCAGGACTCCTATGTAAGATTTGGTATAATTTCAGTGATGAGCAAAGAAATAGAGGACTTGCAGAATGAAGAAGATAATGCTGGGGTACCGAATCCATCATGAGGCCACAGGAGACTGACCACAGGGAAAGTGAGGGACAGTGAGGGTAACTGGGGCTGCTGGGTTATTCCAAGGATAGGAGACCGTCTGAAATGATGGCACGCTTTGCTTCAAACATGGTTGGAGCATGATACTTGGCACAGAATAGAGGCTCGTCATATATTTGGTAAAGCAGCCCTGGTGGCGCAGTGGCTAAGCACTCGGCTTGAACCCGCTAGCACCTCCGAGGGAGAAAGATGAGACAGTCTGCTTCAGTAAAGACTGCAGCCTGGAAAACCCTATGGGGAGATCTACTCTGTCCTAGAGGGTTGGTATGAGTCAGAGTATATATTTGGTGAGTGAAATGATTTAAATCCATTTAGGAGGAATTAGGGCATTTTTTTAGCCAGACCCTGAAAGAAGGATATTCTCCTCGCCAAGTATAAATTCAGCATTTTGGAGAAATCTCAGCTATTTCAGGAATTAGGGACTATGTCATTCCTGTAGGAATAATAGCAGTATTTGAGAATTTATTAGGTTCTCCCCTCTCTACGCCCTTTGCCAGCTTTTAAAAATATGTTCATTGTTTAAGACTATAAATCCCCTGTAGGCTTTTCATAGAGAATTTGAAAAATACATTAAAAATATATATAAAATCAGCCATAAAAGCATAATTCCTTTACCCAGGAGTAGACACGCCAAACATTTTGGCTTACTTCTCCCTGGTAATTTTTTAAGTGCATTGTTACATAGCAAGGGTAATACTACATGCAAACCTTTGAATTCTTCTTTTCAGAATTAAAAAAAAAAAAGAAAAACATTTTATACTGACTAAAAAGCTAATACACACTCATTGTAGAAAATCTGGGAAAAAGTAAAAAAATATACAACCCCCCAAAAAAGAAAATCACTAGCCATTTTGCTACCTCACGTAACCACTGTTAATATTTTGGTGATCTTTGCTTCCAGAAATTTCTTTTCTTATTGATTCTTATCAAAGCTGTAGAATCACTACAGAGAGATGAAGCCCAACTACTAGCTAGCCAAGATTTAAATTAAAGACCCCTTAAAAGCTGGATCTTTAATAAAAACTAAGTGGTTTCTTTTTCCAGCTGACATTTTTTATTGTGACCCATGGCGGGGAGGGAAGTACAGGACTGACTGGAACAAAGGCATCTCTAGAGTCTCACTCAACCTCTCTGCTCCTCCCAGGCCCTGAGCCTTCATCCCCCTGCTTTCAGAGAAGGTCTGGGCAGAGGGAGAGGACGAGGGGAGACAAAACATACGGATGAACATCTCAGGGCTCAGAGACAGGTTGAGATGCCGTGACAGTTTCAATCCCCAGCTCCATCTCAAAATGTCTCTGCCACCAGAAATTCAATTTAGCTCGTAAAATTTATATGGAACAAAATCATCCTAACCGATGCCTCCTTTCTCGTTCCAGGGGACTCCCCCATTTCTCTAAGCTAGGATCACGTAGATTATTGCCAAGGGGAATGAAATGAAAGAGTGTCACGAAAACAGAAATAAAAACCAAACAATAATTATTTTGAATCTTATTTTTCACAGAAATACAGTTTTCTTCGGCTCGTTTCCAGGAGGCGACAGGGTATAGAACAAGCGCAAATCTAGCTCTGCTGATATCACCCCCGTGATCACGGACAGGTTATCTGTCCTTTGTGAGTTCTGGGCTTATCCTCTGTAGAACGGGGGCTAGGCATGAGCCAGTCGTACCTTCTCTGTGCAGAGAGTGAGGGGCTTAAACTGGCTGACAATGAGGAAGTGTCTTGCACATACAAAGCAGTCAGTGCCTTTTAGCTTTCTGTTTTAAGCTCATGGCCTGCCGTTCACCAGCGTGCATGGGATACTGAGGGACACTGGTTATGTGCATCAGTTTATCATCATGGATTAATTTTAGCATAGAGGGTAACAACATTCTCTCTGCTTGTTGTGGGTCTGAAGAATTGGCGACAGAAGAGGGAGGAGGAGATCTGACAGAGGAAAGATGTTTCAGTTATTTATTGCTTAAGGACTCAGGTGCGCCTGACCCAAGCCATGGTGCTTTCAATGGCATCCTACACATGTGAAAACTGGGCAATGAATAAGAAAGACCTAAGAAGAATTGACGCCGTGGAATTGTGGTGCTGGCGAAGAATATTGAATATACCACGGACTGCCAAAAGAACAAACAAACTCGTCTTGGAAGAAGTACAGCCAGGATGCTCCTTAGAAGCAAGGATGGCGAGACTACATCGCACATACCTTAGTCATGTTGTCAGGAGAGATCAGTCCCTGGAGAAGGACATCATGCTTGATAAAGTAGAGGGTCAGCGAAGAAGAAGAAGACCCTTAATGAGATGGGTTGACACAGTGGCTGCAACAATGGGTTCAAACAATGATTAGTGAGGATGGCACAGGACCGGGCAACATTTCATTCTGTTGTACACAGGCTCCTGAGTCGGAACCAACTTGATGGCACCCAACAACAGCAAGAAAACCCCCATCTCTCATCATATGAACTTCCACGGTAGTAAACACTGTTAGCAATCGTGTGTGCACACTTCCAGAACTTTCTGTTGATGCACACACACATAAACATACGTACTTGTGTGTTCACGATACTTGCTCAGTATTGGCAAACTCCCCACACTGATGCACCATGGAGGTGGCTCATTTTGGTAAGAGCTACAATCGTTTTTCATCAGTTGGCTGGATTATGACATCACTGACCAGCCTGAGAGAGTAAGAGGTGCAAATGCCAGTTCTTCACGTCCTATCTTAGCAGCTGTGGCAAGTACCTTAAGCTCCTCAGAGTCTCAATAATTTTATCTGTAAAATGGGCAAAAGAATACTCCTCTGACAGCATTACCGTGAAGAGCTGAAGAGTTGATCTGTATCAAAGTGTTTTACAGACTGTCAAGCAGTCTCCTAATGGACTCATAGCAACCCTCCTCATGCTCATATAGGGCCGCCACGAGTCAGGATCAACTTGACAGGAACCATTTGGTTTTTTTTTTTTTTTTTTTTTGTAATGGACTGGAGTAGGAGAAGACCAGAGTCCATGACAAAGCAGGCACTTTTAATTTTTTTGTGCTTTAAGTGAAAGTTTACAAATCAAGTCAGTTTCTCATACGAAAACTTATGTACACCTAGCTATGTACTCCTAGCGGCTCTCTCCCTAATGAGACACCACACCCCTCCTGTCCACCCTGTATTCCCCGTGTCCATTCAGCCAGCTTCTGTCCCCTCTGCCCTCTCATCTCCCCTCCAGACAGGAGCTGCCCACATAGTCCGATGTGTCTACTTGATCCAAGGAGCTCACTCCTCACCAGTATCATTTTCTATCTTATAATCCAGTCCAATCCCTGTCTGAAGGGTTGGCTTTGGGAATGGTTCCTGTCTTTGGCTAACACAGGGTCCAGGGACCATGACCTCCAGAGTCCCTCTAGACTCAGTCAGACCGTTAAGTCTGGTCTTTTAATGAGAATTTGAGGTCTGCATCCCACTGTTCTCCTGCTCCATCAGGGATTCTCTGTTCTGTTCCCTGTCAGGGCAGTCATCGGTGGTAGCCGGGCACCATCTAGTTATTCCGGTCTCAGGCTGATGTAGTCTCTGGTTTATGTGGCCCTTTCTGTCTCTTGGGCTCATCTTTACCTTACGTCTTTGGTGTCCTTCACTCTCCTTTGCTCCAGGTGGGTTGAGACCAATTGAGGCATCTTCAATGGTTGCTTGCTAGTGTTTAAGACCCCAGACAAAGCAGGCACATTTTAACGGTTTCTATATTGACTGATTTGGAGTCCCTGGGTGGCAAAAATGGCTAACACACTTGACTGCTAACCGAAAGGTTGGTGGTTCGAGTCTACCCAGAGGCACCTTGGAAGAAAGGCCTGGCTGGAAATCTACTTCTGAAAAGCCAGCCATTGAAAACCCTATGGAACGTATTTCTACTCTGATCCGTGTGGGGTCGACATGAGTTGGAATTAACTCTGTGACAACTAGAATATTGATGATTAATACCAAAGCCGCTGGGCAAGTCAACAATAAAAAAGTCATGGCAACTGATCTTATGCCAAAGCTGTTTATCTTACTATTTCAATTTTAGTCAGTTATGCATTGAAACAACTCCAAAGACCTTTCTTCTCCTATTTTTTAGGGTTGTCCATTTAGACAGAAACTACTAGATTCAGAGGGCTCTTCCTTATTAACGAAGAGGAAATGGGCAGGGGCTGGCTTCCTGTCTGCCTTAGGGAGATTAACACAGAAATGAAGCCGGGGTATTTCTTAGAGGCCTGCACAGAGATGAAACGGCAATGCATCTGAACTACATAAGAAGTGGTGAGAAGTGAGAAAATAAGAGGCTGAAGCCACAGTCACCCAGCGGTGAAATTAACAAAGCCCCTCCTTTGCTCTCTCTCTCACAATACTGTTGTGACATCTTGCCTCTTATGAAGAATGGCTATTCCACCCCCTTGACAACCAGATCATCCTGCCTCTGCTGCAGAATGGCCTGCGGCCTTGTTTCTGGGTCACTGGCTCATTTGCAAATGACACCAGCCTGTGCCATGCAACGTTTCCATCAACTTTGTTCTTGGAGTCAGCATTAAAATAAATAAATTAGACCAAGACACAAAACCAAAGTCTTTGATTCTTAAGAGGGAGAAAAGGAAGGCGAGTGTCTCTAGTCTCCCAAGTTACCAAGGACCCACGTCCTGCATCCTGCCAGACTGTTAAAGTGCCAAGCATAACAAGAAGGGATATTTACTGCAGCTGGGATGACGGATTGGTAAGACTGCAGTGTCTACACCACCATCCATGAACCTCAAATATGGGTCAAACTAGAGGTCAGGTTCAAGTGCACTTTGAGTCCTGCAGAGGGATTTTGGTTATCAGATGGCTGGTCATGAGGTCACTTGTCCTGGCAGTTCATTAAGGAAATTTCCAACTTCTTCGATTCTACCCTGGATAATAAATCTTATTGTATAGTCCATTGGCCTTTAATCGAAATACTGTTGGTTATCAAGATTGCCCAAGTGAACACCCTAACTTGAAGCCCCCCTCTCCCGCACTCTCATTGACTAATGAATGTTCCACACTTCTTAGCAGTTGCTGACACCTGGGAAATGCTTTCAAAATGTATTTGGGCTGTCCGTTGGGAAAACGTTTCTGCGGACAAAAAGCAGGCTTTCCCATTTTGTCAGGAACAAAAACCCAGTCCCCAGAGAATTCTGCCAGCAGTGACTGCTTTCTGCTGCTGCCTCATGGGCTCGGCTCCTTTCCACACTGTATTTTTTTTAGACCAGGCAAGTCTTCCTTAGCCAGGGAACTCCACTGTTATCACAAATTTCAAGACGCTTCTCTGCTTTGACTCTCAGGTATGGTATTACTTGTCCTGCCTCCTCGAAGGCAGCTACCAAATCCATCGTTCAAATGTCCCTGGAATGAAGAAGACAAACCATCCCATCCACAGACAATGGTTTCTACTTAGGGGAAAAAACACATCTTGCCAATTTCAGTTTTCATTGTCCCAAATATGTTTGTGGAACTCTCTACCCTGAATAATCTGTGAAGCATGGAGTAAAAAGTCAACCCTCTCCCGCCCACGAAATGTCTAAGAAAAGCAGATGCAAACAGCTAACAGTGAAAGCAAACTCAAAAATAAAACAGCATGCGGCAAGTTCCACACAAATCGTAAGAGAGTGTTATCTTCAAAGACTTAAGTCTGGATATGTGAGGAGTGGAAAGAGGGTGTCCTTCAACAAAACAATTTAACAAGGTGAGAAGGCAGTGTGGTGGGTGTGAGAAAAAGGAAAGAAAGTCAGAATCAGGTTTCGGTTCAAATACCATTTCTTCTACATGAACTAGCTGGGTCCCAGGAGGTCATCTAACCTTCTAAGCCTCACAAAAAAAAAAATTTTTTTTTTTTTATAGATGGGGTGATGGCAACAATAGCTCTGTATGCACCTTGTCAGGAACCAGTGAGGCCCAAATGAGATAACATCCATAAATTACTACCAATGCTACATGAATGCTTGTGCTTCGGGAAGATGGGTATCACTGAAAGAGAAGAGGTGACCAGTGAGCGGGTGTGCCTTGAGTCTCATCTCCCTCCCTCACCACATCCTAAGGGTCCAACCCATCAGACGTTCCCAGTGAGTATAGAGACTTTGGGGCTTGCTGCTCAGTTGTGGAGCTAACCGAGGCTATGGGATTCCCTTCCTGTGAGGACCTTTCTTCACAAATTGTTGTCAGAGAAAATTCAAGTGTCCTAACTTAAAACAATAGCTAAGAGTTTGTAGCAGGAGGCGGGGCCAAAATGGCAGAGCAGTTAGACGCCTCGTGTGGTCCCTCTAACAACAAAGACCTGAAAAAATAATTGAATCAATTATATGTGACAATCTAGGAGCCCTGAACATCAAAGACAAAGCTGAGGAGTCGGACTAAGTGGGAAGGGGAGGGAGAGACAGTTCAGACACAGCAAGGATTTTCCAGACTTAACCTGACTGGCACCCTGCAGGCTGGATCGGCCAGCGTGTTCAGGCTGAGGCAAACAGTAGAGCTTGGGAGACATTTTCCACATGGGGAGAAACTGAGCAGCAGAGAGTCTGCTCCAGCCTCCAGAACCTTGTGAAAGTGGTGCTAGATCTGTTAAAGTTAAGTGCAACCATGGGATCAAAAAAACCCTTCCTCCTCTGGGAAGTACCTCTCTCCCATTCACCTGCATCCTCCCTGTTCTGCTTTGGTTTCAGGCTGCCTTCAGCAATTGCCACACCCGTTGGGCTGGAAGTGGGACCCATTGCTTGCTGACCCATTCTCTCGGCTTTGGAGGCGGAACTAATTAACAAACAAATAACAAACAGGGAAAAAATAATCTGCCAGCTCCCCTAAGCTTGGACCTTAGGGAACCAATTTATTTGAGAAAAAAAATCAGATAAAATAATTAGAAAAAATGAACAAACCCTAAGAATTATCTGGAGCTTTGTCAAGAGAAATAACCTACAAGTGATTGGAGTACCAGACAGGGGATAACAGAAAATACAGAGAGAATTGTTAAAGATTTGTTGGCAGAAAACTTCCCTGATACTGTGAAAGATGAGAAGATAGCTATCCAAGAAGCTCATTGAACCCCACAAGGGTAGATCCCAAAAGAAAGTCACTGAGACACATTATAATCAAACTTGCCAAAACCAAAGATAAAGAGAGAATTTTAAGAGCAGCTGGGGATAAACAAAAAGTCACTTAAAAGTAGAGTCAATAAGACTAAACTCTGACTACTTAGCAGAAACCATGCAGACAAGAAGGCAATGGGATGACATATATTAAGCCTTGAAGAAAAAAAAGTGCCAGCCAAAAACTATATATCCGGCAAAACTCTGTCTCAAATATGATAGTGAAATTAGGGCATTTTCAGATAAACAGAAGTTAAGAGAATTTGTAAAAACCATGCCAAAATTACAAGAAATACTAAAGGGAGGCCTCCAGTTAGAAAATCAATAACATCAGGTAACAACCCAAGACTAGAACACAGGACAGAAGAACTAGATATCAATCCAGATAGGGAAGCCACAAAAATAAATCAAAGCTAAAACGCTGAAAATAGGGAAACAGAGACGTCAATATGTAAAAGATGACAAAAAACAAAAAAGAGGGACTAAACAATGTAGTCAGAGAACTTTCATATGGAGAGGAAGTCAAAGTGATATGAAGAAAAAGATTGGTTTAAACTTAGAAAAACAGAGGTAAATATTAAGATAGCTACAAAGGAAACTAACAATCCTACACATCAAAATGAAAAAAAAAAGAAAAACATAAAGACTCAGAAAATACAAAATCAACAACAATGAAAAAGATGAAAAGAAAAACGACTCAGCACAGAAAATTAAGTGGAACAAAGAAACTGTCAACAACACACACACACACACACACAAATACATCAGAATGACAGCACTAAACTCATACCTATCAATAATTACACTGAATGTAAATGGCCTAAATGCATCAATAAAGAGACAGAGTGTGGCAGAACGGATTAAAAAAACACAATCTGTCTATAAGCTGGCTATAACAGAGACACCTTAGACTCAAAGACACAAACTAAAACTCAAAGGAAGGACAAAAATATATCAAGCAAAAAGCGATCAAAAAAGAGCAGGAGTGGCAATATTAATCTCTGACAAAACTGACTTTAAAGCAAAACCCACCACAAAGGATAAGGAAATACACTATATAATAATTAAAGGGCAATACACCAGGATGATAGAATTTTGGAAGACCAACAACTTCTTCATTGCAAATACCTTCTTACACCAACATAAACAGCGACTATACACATGGACCTCCCCAGACAGAAGACACGGGAATCAAATCGACTACATCTGTGGAAAGAGAGGATGGAAAAGCTCAATATCATCAGTCAGAACAAGGCCAGGGACTGGCTGTGAAAGAGACCATCAATTGCTCATATGCAAGTTCAAGTTGAACCTGAAGAAAATCAGAACAAGTCCACAAGAACCAAAATACAATCTTGAGTATATCCCACCTGAATTTAGAGATTGCCTCAAGAATAGATTTGATGTGTTGAACACTAATGACCAAAGACCAAGTGCGTTGTGAAATGACATCAAGGCCATCATACATGAAGAAAGCAAGAGGTCAGTGAAAAGACAGGGAAGAAAAAAAAGACCAAGATGGACATCAGAGGAGTCTGTGAAACTTGCTCTCAAACATCAAGCAGCTAAAGCAAAAGGAAGAAACGATGAAGTAAAAGAACTGAACAGAAAATTACAAAGGGTGGCTTGAGAAGACAAAGTATTACAATGACATGTGCAAAGAGCTGGAGATAGAAAACCAAAGGAAAGAGCACGCTTGGTGTTTCTCAAGCTAAAAGAACTGAAGAAAAAAATTCAAGCCTCAAGTTGCAATCATGAAGGATTCTATGGGGAAAATATTAAATGATGCAGGAAGCATCAAAAGAAGATGGAAGGAATACACAGAGTCATTATACCAAAAACAATTAGTCAATGTTCAACCATTTCAAGAGGTGGCATATGATCAGGAACCGGTGGTACTGAAGGAAGAAGTCCAAGCTGCTCTGAAGGCATTGGTGAAAAACAAGTCTCCAGGAATTGACAGAATATCATTTGAGATGTTTCAACAAACAGTGCTGGAGGTGCTCACTTGTCTATGCCAAGAAATATGGAATACAGCTTCCTGGCCAACTGACTGGAAGAGACCCATATTTATGCCTAGTCCCAAGAAAGGTGATCCAACCGGATGCGGAAATTATCATACAATATCATTACTATATCACGCAAGCAAAATTTTGCTGAAGATCATTCAAAAGTGGCTGTGGACGTATATCAACAGGGAACTGCCAGAAATTCAGGCCAGTTTCAGAAGAGGACGTGGAACCAGGGATATCACTGCTGATGTCAGATGGATGCTGGCTAAAATCAGAAAATACCAGAAGGATGTGTGATTGTAATTTTATGTTAAAGAGTATTAACCTGTGTTTTATTGACTATGCAAAGGCATTTGACTGTGTGGATCGTAACAAATTATGGATAACACTGTAAAGAATGAGAATTCCAGAACACTCAATTGTGCTAATGAGGAACCTGTACATAGATCAAGGGACAGTTGTTCGGACAGAGCAAGGGGATAAAGTCAGGAGGGGTGTGCGTCAGGGTTGTATCCTTTCACCATACCTATTCAATTTGTATGCCGAGCAAATAATATGAGAAGGTGGACTATATGAAGAAGGGGGCATCAGGATTGGAGGAAGACTCATTAACAACCTGCGTTATACAGATGACCCAACCTTGCCTGCTGAAAGTGAAGAGGACTTGAAGCACTTACTAATGAAGATCAGAGACCACAGCCTTCAGTGTGGATTATACCTCAACATAAAGAAAACAAAAATCCTCATAACTGGACCAATGAGCAACATCATGATAAACAGAGAAAAGATTGAAGTTGTCAAGGATTTCATTTTACTTGGATCCACAATCAACACCCACGGAAGCATCAGTCAAGAAATTAGATGACGCATTGCATTCTGCAAATCTGCAGCAAAAGAACTCTTCTAAGTGTTGAAAAGCAAAGATGTCACTTTAAGGACTAAGGTGCGCCTGACCCAAGCCATGGGGTTTTTAATCACCTCATGTGCATGTGAAAACTGGACAATGAATAAGGAAGGCTGAAGAAGAACTGATGCCTTTGAATTGCAGTGTTGGCAAAGAATATTGACTATACCATGGACTGCCACAAGAATGTACAAGTCTGTCTTGGAAGAAGTACAGCCAGAATGCTCATTAGAAGCAAGGATGATGAGACTTTGTCTCATATACTTCGGACCTGTTGTCAGGAGGGATCAGTCCCTGGAGAAAGACATCATGCTTGGTAAAGTGCAGGGTCAGCAGAAAAGAGGAAGACCCTCAACAAGATGGATTGACACAGTTGCTGCAACAATGGGCTCAAGTGTAACAACGATTGTAAGGATGGCGCAGGACCAGGCAGTGTTTCATTCTGTTGTGCATAGGGTGGCTATGAGTTGGAACTGACTCAACAGCACCTAACAACAACAACACACCAGGAGGACATAACCTTAATAAATATTTATGGACCCAATGAGAGCGCTCCGAAACACATAAAACAAACTCTAACAGCATTGAAAAGTGAGGTAGATAGCTCCACAATTATAGTAGGAGACTTCAACACACCACTTTTGGTGAAGGACAGAACATCCTGAAAGAAGTTCAATAAAGACACGGAAGATCTAAATGCCACAATCAACCAGTCTGACCTCATGGACATATACAGAACACGCCACCAAACAGCAGCCAAGTATACTTTCTTTTCCAATGCACATGGAACATTCTCCAGAATAGACCACATTTTAGGCCACAAAGCAAGCCTAAACAGAACCCCAAACATCAAAATATTCCAAAGCAACTTTTCTGACCATAAAGCCATAAAGGTAGAAATCAATAACAGAAAAAGCAAGGAAAAAAAATCAGATAGTTGGAAACTAAACAATAACTTGCTCAAAAACTACTGGGTTATAGAATAAATCAAGGACAGAATAAAGAAATTCATAGACTCAAATGGCAATGAAAACACACCCTACCAGAACCTATGGGACACAGCAAAAGCAGTGCTCAGAGGTCAATTTACAGCCATAAATGCAGACATCCAAAAAAAAGAAGGGGCCAAAATTAAAACATTATCTTTACAACTCAAACAAATAGAGAGCAGCGAAAGAAGCTCTTGGGCACCAGAAGAAAGAAAATAGTAAAAATTAGAGCAGAAATAAATGAAAGAGGGAATAGAAAAACAACTGAAAGAGTTAACAAGACCAAAAGCTGGTTGTCTTAGTCATCTAGTGCTGCTATAACAGAAATACCACAAGTGGATGGCTTTAACAAAGAGAAGTTTATTCTTTTACAGTCCAGTAGGCTAGAAGTCCGAATTCAGGGTGCCGGTTCCACGGGAAATCTTTCTCTCTCTGTTGGCTCTGAAGGAAGGTGCCTTGTCATCAGTCTTCCCTTGGTCTGGGAGAATCTCAGCACAGGAACCTCAGGTCCAAAGGAAGGGCTCTGCTCCTGGTGCTGCTTTCTTGGTGGTATGAACTCCCCAACTCTCTGCTTATTTCCCTTTCCTTTTCAACTCTTGAGTGATAAAAACTGGTACAGGTCACACTCCAGGGAAACTCCCTTTATATTGGCTCAGGGATGTGACCTGGTAAGGGTGTCACAATCCCACCCTAATACTCTTTAACATAAAATTACAATCACACAATGGAGGACAACCACAGAATACTGGGAATCATGACCTAACCAAGTTGACACACACATTTTTGGGGGAACATAATTCAATCCATGACACTTTGAAAAGATCAACAAAATCGATAAACCATTGGCCAAATTGACAAAAGAAACACAGGAAAGGAAGCAAATAAGCTGAACAAGAAACGAGATGGTTGATATCACAACACACCCAACTGAAATGAAAAGAATTGTAACAGAATACTTTGAAAAAATATACTCCAACAAATTTGGAAACCTAGAGGAAATGGACAAATTTCTAGAAAAAAACTACCTACCCAAACTGAGGTAGAAAAACTAAATAAACATATTAACAGAGGAAGACATTGAAGAGATAATTTAAAAACTCCCAACAAAAAAAAAGCCCTGGCCCTGATGGCTTCACTGGAGATTTCTATCCAACTTTCAGGAAAGAGTTAACACCAGTACTACTAAAGGTATTTCAGAGCACAGAAAAGGATGGAATACTCCCAAACTCATTCTATGAAGCCTGCATGACCCTGATACCAAAACCAGGTAAAGACACCACAAAAAAATAAATTACAGACCAACATCCCTCATGAACATAGACATAAAAATCTTCAACAAAATTCTAGCCAATAGAATTCAACAACATATGAAAAAATAATTCACCATGACCAAGTGGGTATGCAGGGATGGTTCAACATAAGAAAAACAATCAATGTAATGCATCACATAAATAAAACAAAAGACAAGAACCACATGATCTTATCAATTGATGCAGAAAAGGCATTTGACAAAGTGCAGAACCCATTCACAATAAAAACTCTTAGCAAGATAGAAGGGAAATTCCTCAAAATGGTAAAGGGTGTTTATACAAAGCTGACATCATCCTAAATGGAGAGAGTCTGAAAGCATTCCTCTTGAGAACAGGAACCAGACAAGGACGCCCTTTATCACCACTCTTATTCAACATTGTGCTGGAGGTTCTAGCCAGAACAATAAGGGAAGAAAAAAGAAATAAAGGGCATCCAAATTGGTAAGGAAGAAGTAAAAATATAACTATTTGCAGATAACATGATCTTATACACAGGAAACCCCAAAGAATCCACAGGAAAACTACTGGAACTAAATGAAGAGTTCAGCAAACTATCAGGATACAAGATAAACATACAAAAATCAGTTGGATTCTTCTATACCAACCAAGAGAACTTCGAAGAGGAAATCACCAAATCAATACCATTTACAATAGCTCTCAAGAAGATAAAATACATAGGAATAAGTCTAACTAGAGATGTAAAAGACCTATACAAAGAAAACTACAAGACACTACCGCAAGAAACTAAAAGAAACCTACGTAAGTGGAAAACCATATCTTGCTCTTGGATAGGAAGACTCAACATTGTAAAAATGTCAATTCTACCCAAAGTGATCTACAGATACAATGCAATCCTGATTCAAATTCCAATGACAATTTTTAATGAGATAGGGAAAGAAATCACTAACTTTATATGGAAAAGGAAGAGGCCCCAGAGAAGAAGAAGAACAAAGTGGGAGGCCTCACATTACCTGATTTTAGAACATATTATACCAGCTCAGTAGTCAAAACAGCCTGGTACTGGTCCAGCAACAGATACATAAACCATTGGAAGAGAATTGAGAATCCAGGTGTAAATTCATCCACCTATGAGCAGCTGATCTTTGACAAAGGCCCAAAGTCCATTCAATGCGGGAAAGATAGTCTCTTTAACAAATGGTGCTGGCATAACTGGATAACTGGATACCCATCTGCAAAAAAAAGAAACAAGACCCATAACTCACACCGTGTACAAAAATTAACTCAAAATAGATCAAGGACCTAAATATAAAATCTAAAATGATAAAGATCATGGAAGAAAAAATAGGGATAATGCTAGGAGCCCCAATACATTGTATAAACAGTATGCAAAACATAACTAATAAAACATAACTAACAATGCACAAATACCAGAAGAGAAACTAGATAACTGGGAGCTCCTAAAAATCAAACACTTATACTCATCCAAAGACTTCACCAAAAGAGTAAAAAGACAACCTACGGACTGGGAAGAAATTTTTGGCTATGACATATCTGATCAGGGTCTAATCTCTAAAATCTATAAGATACTACAAAACCTCAACAACAAAAAGACAAATAGCCCAATTAAAAAATGGGCAAAGGATATGAACAGGCATGTCACCAAAGAAGACATCAGGCAGCTAGCAGATATATGAGGAAATGCTCTCCATCATTAGCCATTAGAGAAATGCAAATCAAAACTATAATGAGATACCATCTCACTCCAACAAAGCTAGCATTAATCCAAGAAACACAAAATAATAAATGTTGGCGAGGTTGTGGAGAGACTGGAACACTTATACACTGCTGGAGGAAATGTAAAATGGTACAACCACTTTGGAAATTGTTTTGATGCTTTCTTAAAAAGCTCGAAATAGAAGTACCATACAATCCAGCAATCCCACTCCTAGTAAAATATCCTGGAGAAGTAAGAGCTGTCACATGAATAGATACATTCACTCCCATGTTTATTGCAGCACTGTTCACAATAGCAAAAAGATGGAAACAACCTAGGTGTCCATCAAGGGATGGATGGATAAACAAATTATGGCATATTCACACAATGGACTACTATGCAATGATAAAGAACAAGGATGGATCCTTGAAACATCTCATAACATGAATGAAACTGGAAGGCATTATGCTGAGTGAAATTAGTTGTAAAAGGACAAATATTGTATGAGGCCACTTTTATAAGAACTCGAGAAATGGTTTAAACACAGAAGAAAACATTCTTTGATGGTTAGGAGGGTGGGGATGGAGGGAGAGGGGAATTCACTAACTAGATAGTAGACAAGAATTATCTTAGGTGAAGGGAAGGACAGCACACAATACAGGGGAAGTCAGCACAACTGGACTAAACCCAAAGCTAAGAAGTTTCTTGAACACAATCAAATACTTCGAGGGACACAGTAGCAGGGGTGGGGGACTGGGGACCATGGTTTTGGGAGACATCTAGGCCAATTGGCGTAACAAAGTTTATTTTGAAAATGTTCTGCATCCCACTTTGGTGAGTGGCTCTGGGGTCTTAAAAGCTAGCAAGCAGCCATCTAAGATGCATCAATTGGTCTCAACCCACGTGAAGCAAAGGAGAATGAAGAACACCAAAGACACAAGGAAAATATTAGCCCAAAAGACAAAAGGGCCACATAAACCAGCGACCAGAAGAACTAGGTGGTGCCCGGCTACCACCACCAGCGCCCCCCCCTCCCCCCCAGGGAACACAACAGAATCCCTGATGGAGGAGGAGGAAAGTGGAGTGCAGAACTCAAATTCATGTAAAAAGATCAGACTTAATAGTCTGACTGAGACTGGAGGAACCCCAGAATCCATGGCCCTGGGACTCTCCGTTAACCCAGAACTAAAACCATTCCCAAAGCCAACTCTTCAGACAAAGATGATTCAGACAAAATGATACTCATGAAGAGTGTGCTTCTTAGTTCAAGTAGTTATTTCAAGTAGTTATATCAGACTAAATGGGCAGCTCCCATCAGGAGGCAGGAAGCTAAGGCAGAAAGGGATAGGACCTGGTTGAATGGACACGGGAAACCTGGGATGGAAAGGGGGAGTGTGCTGTCACATTATAGGGAATGCAACTAGGGTCACATAACAATAAGTGTATAAATTTTTGGATGAGAAATTAACTTGAGCTGTAAACTTTCACCTAAAGCACAATAAATTAAAAAAAAAAAAAGGAAAGAGTTTGCAGCAGACTTGGTTTTAGGTGGTTGGAGTGTTGGTAAGGCTTTGAAATTCTCTGGGTCTTTAATCAGGGCCTGGAGTGGGAAAGGAAACCCTGGTGGTGTAGTAGTTAAGTGCTACAGCTGCTAACCAAAGGGTTGGCAGTTCAAATCCGCCAGACGCTCCTTGGAAACTCCATGGGGCAGTTCTACTCTGTCCTATAGGGTCAACTATGAGTCAGAATTGACTCGATGGCACTGCGTTTTTTTTTTTTTTGGAGTGGGAAAATAAGAACCTGAAATGGTTTAGTTCCAACTCTGTGTATTCTCTGTTCCAATTACTTTTGGGTTTCAGGGGGAGAGAAAGAAAAAAAAAAGTAAAAGAACAGAGGGAATAAAAGAGAAAAAGAGGTGTGATGGATAATTTTGTGTGTTGTTTTTTACGTGGCTAGGCTATATTGTTGTTGTTAGGTGCCACTGTGCCAGCTCTGACTCATAGCAACCGCGTGTACAACAGAGTGAAACACCGCCCAGTCCTGCGCCATCCTCACAATCCTTGTTATGCCTGAGCCCGTTGTCGCGGCCGCTGTACCAATCCATCTTGTTGAGGGTCTTCCTCTTTTTCACTGACCCTCTACTTCCCAAGCATGATGTCCTTCTCCAGGGACTGGTCCCTCTGATAACTTGTCCAAAATATGTGAGCCATAGTCTCGACATCCTTGTTTCTAAGGAGCTTTCTGTCGGTATTTCTTCTAAGACAGATTTGTTCCTTCTTTTGGCAGTCCATGCTATACTCAATATTGTTCACCAACAGCAGAATTCAAAGGCATCAGCTCTTCTCCACCTAGGCTACGGTGCCCAGATATTTGGTCAAACATTAGTCTAGACTCTGTTATGAGGTCGTTTTTGTCGTTAGTTGCCCCAGAGTTTGTCCTCTCTCGCGGTGCCTTACACATGACAGAAGGAAACGTTGCCTGGTCCTGCACACCTTCGTGGTTGTTGATATGCCAGAGTCCATTGCTGTGGCTGTTGTGTCAATCAATCTCATTGCAAGCTTCCCTCATTTTTGCTGACCCTCTACCCTACCAACCACGCTGTCCTTTCCTACTGATTGGTCTTTCCTGATTACGTGTCCAAAGCACGCCAGGCAAAGTCTCTCCATCGTTGCTTTTAAGGAACATTGTATTTGTGTTTCTTTTAAGACTGATTTGTTTGTTTTTCTGGCAGCCCACAGTATATCCAGTATTCTTTGCCAAGACCACAGTTCAAACACATCAGTTCTTCGTCTGTCTTCTTTTTTCATTGTCCAACTTTTGCATGCATAGGAACCAACTGAAAATAACATGGCTTGGGTCAGAGGCATGTTAGTCATCAAAGCAACATTTTTGCATTTTAAAACTTTAAAGAGGTCTTTTGCAGCAGGTTTGCCCAATGCAATATGTCATTTGACTTCTTTACTGCTGCTTTCATGGACATTAATTGTTGATCCAAGTAGAATGAAATCATTGACAACTTCGGTTTCTCCTCCATTTATGAAGTAGTTACATGTGATCAGGCCGGCTGGCCTTTGTGAAGTAAAGCAGACTAACCTCCACAATGTGGCTGTGCCTCACCCAATAACCTGAAGGTCTTAAGAGCAAAATGGGAGTTTTCTCTACGATGTCTTCAGGCTTCAGACTGCAAATAGGCATTTTGCCAGCACTTCTTCACTCTTCTTGTTGCATGACCTACAGATTCTGGGCCGTAAGACTGGAGGAATCTCCCGTCTGTCTCCTGACCTGTGGATTTTGGACTTAACCTTCCACAATAACATGAGCCAATTCCCTAAAAATCAATCAGTCAAAATCAATCTCTCTCCATATATACATACACACACATATGCACACACACACACACACACACACACACACACGTTTATATAGGAGCCTTGGTGGTAAAATGGTTAAATAATCTGTTAGCAGTTTGGTTAGCAGTTCGAACCCACCCAGCGGTTGTAGGGGAGAAAGACCTGGTGATCTGCTTCTGTAAAGATTACAGCCAAGAAAACCCTACAGGAAAGCTCTACTCTGTCACATGGGGTCACTATGAGTCAGAGTCAATGTTGAGAGCACTGAACAACATGTGTGTGCATGTGTAAATATGTATATGTATTTTTGTACACAAATGTACATTTGTGTGTATATGTGTGTATATACATACACATATACAGACATATAAGGAGTGCTGGTGTCACAGTGTCTAAATGCTCAGCTGCTAAGCAAAAGGTCACAGGTTCAAACCCACCAGCCCATCTGTGGGAGGAAGATGTGGCAATCTGTTTCCATAAAGATTACAGCCTAGGAAACCCTACGGGGAAGTTCTACTCAGTCCTATAGAGTCACTATGAGCTGGAATTGATTCTACGGCAACAGTTGTACATATACGTATATACATATATGTACACACTGTTTCTCTAGAGAACCCTAGCTAACAGAGAAGGGAAGTTAAAGGTACCCTAAGGACAGTGAATGCCCATTCTGACTTCTGCAAAGAAAGCAAAGGAGTGTCATTTCCTTCCTCCCCACAATTCACCTGATCTCATGCACCTAGGACCCCTGCAGTTCCCATGGCTGGTGGAGCCCACTCAAGGGCTCCACAGGATGTGGGACTACAGAATCACCTTATATGTCTTCTCCATGTGCCAAGTCCCTTCCCACGCAGGAGGCTAGCATGTGTGTGCCAGGAAACGGAGTCCTGGGTTTGGGATCTTAGGAAAAGCTTAAACTCAATTTTCCCACCAGCCCTGAAATGCTCACTTGACATTAAATCAAACGGAACTCAATGTGTGATGCAGGGCTAAGCCTCGGGCATTGGGCTTAGGTTTGGGAGAAGAAGGAAGTTCACTGAAGTACAGGGTTCCCAGCCACCAGGAAGATGTCCCTCTTCCCACTCACCCCCCAAGTCCTTAGGAGGCAGTCTGCAGGACTGAGTTCTGCTGTCTGCTCTTATATGTTATGGTAAGCTCCCGTGTGAGTGGGTCTCATCTGCAGCGGTGGTTCTCAAAACCAGACGCCTATCAAGAATCATTCTGGGGCCCTTTATTTAAAAAGTACTGATTCTCAGGTCCCCAGTCCCTTCCCTGCCTTATCATATCTGAGTTGGGGCTAGGACCCAGGAATCCGCTTTTTTAAAAACATTATTGTAGTATTAAAATATCAGAAATCCAAGAAGAGGAATGACCCCAAATTCCAATCTAGGATTATCTTTTTTTTTTTTTTTTTCTTGTCAACTCCTAATCCCTGCCTATGGGTGTATTTAATATTTCCATATTTTAAGTAATATCAGACATAGTTTAATATTCTAAAATTCCATTGATATTATCTCACAAACATGTTTCTATTTCATTCTAGTTTCTTTTCTTCTTTTTTTTTAACCTCCCTACTTGCCTTCTGTATAAAAAAATGCCTTCTGTATAACCACCATTAAACCTGGTATTTCCTTCCACACATTTCTCTATGCTCACACAGAACATGCTAACACACACATGCACGTCTTTGGCTGTTGCTTCTTTTATAACACCCATCTTCCTATCTTGTTTTTTTCACTTAATAAAACATCATGAGAATTCCTCTAGGTTCCTAGTTGTTGACCTAACTCATAGTGTATAATATTCCACGTTATGAACGTACCCCAATTCACTCATTTCCCAATTTATTTCTCTGTTGACAGGCTTTTAGTTTTGTTTTTTGGATTTTTTTTTCTAGCCTCTATAAACAATGCTCATGTATCAAATTCCTTTTATTTCAGCAGGATAGATGCCCAGAACGAAGACTGTTGGTTCAGACGGAATGCTTATTTGCAGTTTTAACAGCTGCTGTCCGCCATCTCCCAAAGGAGTTTCATGGCTCAAAACAAGCTCGAGAGGAGACTCTAGCACAGCCAGGTCAGCCCTGATCAGTCAGAGTGGAAAAGATCAACTTCCTTTTATACCAAAGTGGAAATGTTTACAGGAAACCTACCCAGGACTGAGACCCCAAAATCTTTCTCATTCAAGTGTGACGATAACTGAGGTCCACGTAACTGATCACCAGAAAACCAAACCCACTGCCGTCGAGTTAATTCCCACTCAAAGTGACCCTATACAACAGAGTAGAACTGTCTCCATATGGTTTCCAAGGAGCACCTGCCAGATTCAAACTGCTGACAGCTGAGTTTAACAACTTCATCTCACCCACAGGTGAAGGGAAGGAGGCTGGGGTGTCTCCAGAACAGCCAGGTTAAAAGCTCCTTAACCTGACTCCTTACAGCTGCCTTTGAGACTGCTGGGTAATATTTTGAGATATTAATTTATTATTTTTTTTCCTCTCCTCTGCCCTATTCTTTCCCTTCTTTTTATTTAAGCAAGAAGCTCTGTGGAGGTATATGCCAATGCAGAAAGTAGAAGTAGCCTGGGGAACTTCTTGTCTCATACGGGATCTTAGAAGATTCCCAAGATGCTCGGAGGGAGAAGGGGAGGGGAGGTGGCAAGAAGAGACAGAGTGGCAGGAAAGTCAGGGGGAAGAGACTAGGTGAAGGGGTTTCCCAAGCTAGGTGCAGAATAGGAGAAAAGGGCTGCAGGTTCTGGAGCTGTGGAAATAAAATGTGACTCCCTGGCAGAGAAGACCCTAGGGAACAAGGGCTGAAAGGCAGGTTTAGGCAGATGGCTGCCATTGGCTGCCTCACAGAAGATTCCACATTCCAAGCTCAGCATCTCCCACCCAACCTTGGCTCAGCCTTAGACTCTAGAAGTGCATACGGCCCTGAGTCAAAACCCCGCTAATAACATTCATCTTCTCACTGGCAGATGGGAGGCCTGAAGTAGAAATGGTACAGATGGGCAACACACTTGGTTGCTGACCAAAAGGTTAGAATTTCAAGTCCACCCAGAGACACCTCAGAAGGAAGACCTGACGATCTATTTCTGAAAAACTGGCCACTGAAAACCCAATGGAATGCAGCTCTACTCTGACACATGGGATCACTGCGACTCGGAATTGACCCAATGGTTTATGACGTGAAGTAGAAATTGTGTGAATTTAAGGCGGGGGTTTTCAGCCCTGGCAGTACTGATGTTTTCAGCTGGATAACTCCGGTTGTTGTAGGAAGTTTAGCAGCAGCCCTGGTCTCTACCCACCAGACACCAGCAGCAAGTCCTCCTCGCCAGCATGACAACCACATTGCCCCACGGTGCACTGGGTGAGGCCAGCCACTGGTACAAGAAAAAGTAAGGAAATGTTGTGCTCCCTGAATTTATGGGCAGAGATTTTACAAACTACAGGCACTGACATGATTCCATTAATTGTGCTAACAGAAGCCAGAAAAGCATTGTGTTTTTCCCAGATTTGTCTCACAATGTTTGCTTGTGCTAATATTCGGCTGCTAACTGAAACTGAAAGGTTGGCAGTTAGAATCCACCAGAAGCAGACCTGGCAATCTTCTGTAAAGATCTCAGCCTAGGAAACCCTATGGGGCAGATCTACTTTATCCTGTAGAGTCGCTATGAGTCAGATTCGACTAGATGGCACAAAACAACAACAACATTAAAAATTAGCTTTCATTCTCTGACTTGTCGACAGAGGGATGAAGTTGGCAATGGCGGGACACCCATCTTAATTATACCCACAGTAGTTAATGGGCCAGGGAGTTCTCTGAGCCCTCGCTGACCTTTCCCAAGCCAGGGGCCCGCTAGCTCTATGGCTGTGCCAGATTGCAAGGAATGCCAGCTCTGGAAAATCTGGCTGCCCTTCCGCCCTTTTAATTGGACACTAATAAGCCCGATTTGGGCTTTGCACTACGGGGCAGCAACCACACACATTGCCAGAAAGGGCAAATAGCTGAGCTCAGCAGTCTTTTCCAGGCAAGCAAGTGAACGCAGTATTTTCTCCGCCTCCTCACTTCTCGCTGAGAAGATGATTCTTGGAGATGATCCACTTGGTTATCCATGGATGGAAACATAATTTGGAAGCAGTTAGGTGAGCCAAATGGCCAGCTGGAGCTGGGAGCCCTGAGTCCATTCTGTGCCAAGGTCCTCACTTCCTGGATGAGCAGCATGGAGGGTGTGTGATAGGATGGGTCAAGCCTCTCATTTCTGGAAAGGAAGGGGAGGCTGGGAGTGGCCAGCATGAATGGCCACTGTCCTTGCCAAATGCACATGGTCTGACTTAGGTGAATGGTTAAGAAAACCTCTGGATTGCCGGCAAGGACAGATCCCGGGAGTGCCCACAGAGGGCAGAGGTGGAGTGGCTTTCTCTGCAGGTCAGGGCCACCTGGGTGGTTTTGACTCTCTTGCAGGTCTCAGCAAATCCAGACGTCCGGGGTGACCTTTCAAGGTGAGTTCCCACTTGCCCAGTCCTAGATCTGTGTGGGCTCCAGAGGTTGGGGCAGGAGGGGTGAGACATGGGACAGATAGCACAGAGCCAAGGTGGGCTGATAACTTGCAACAAGTCCATGAGCAAATCCAGAAAACTTAGATATTTGAGTGTGTGTTGGTGGTCACGGGTAGACAAGGCTGAAGAGAGAAAAGGAAGAAGAAGCAGATGAGAGGAGGATTGAGAAGGTGACTGAGGCTGAGCAGAGAAGAAACTCTCAGGTCACTGCTGCTGTCGCCAAAGGAAGCCCTGAGCCCCCAGGAGGAAGCCCTGAGCCCCCAAGAGGAAGCCCTGAGCCCCCAGGAGGAAGCCCTGAGCCCCCAGGAGGAAGCCCTGAGCCCCCAAGAGGAAGCCCTGAGCCCCCAAGAGGAAGCCCTGAGCCCCCAAGAGGAAGCCCTGAGCCCCCAAGAGGAAGCCCTGAGCCGCCAAGAGGAAGCCCTGAGCCCCCAAGAGGAAGCCCTGAGCCCCCAAGAGGAAGCCCTGAGCCCCCAAGAGGAAGCCCTGAGCCCCCAAGAGGAAGCCCTGAGCCCCCAAGAGGAAGCCCGTCTCTGGGAGGAAAGGGGAAGGTGGGAGGTAGGCTTGGGAGGAGGGTTTTTACAAAGTGATGCACATGAACGATCAAACAAAAGATAAGTGAAAAGCCACTGAAGCTCTTATAGAGGCATGTGATTTAATGCAGTAAAGGAAAAGTAGGGTTCAGTATGAAGAAACATGCCGATTTCATCACATCAATTTTTAAAATATGTATTTCTTTTTTATTGCTAATTCATTTCTGCAATATATCAGATTTTTGTATTTTGTCTTGCAAACTGGGTCCTGAGAAAAATTCACTTGTGCCATGGTTCTATCACCTAACATGTGACTTTGGGCAAGTCTTGTCACCAGAATACATATATACACAAACACATATACACATACACACATATACATACACACACATATGCACGTATACATATACATACATACACATGTATACACATATATACATACAGATAATACACATACAAAAACATATACACACATACATACATATTCACAACACACACACACATATACATATACGCACACAAACATACACACATATACATGCATGAATATACATATATACCAAAACCTGTTGCTGTCGTGTTGATTCCGACTAAGGGAGACCCTGTAGGACGGAGTAGAAATGCCCTATAGGGTTTCCAAGGAGCAGCTGGTGAATTCGAACTGACAAGCTTTTGGTTAGCAGCCAAACCACCGGGCCGCCAGGGCTCCGTATATATATACATATATGTGCCTGCTGCCTGACTCCTGAAGTCGTCGTGAAAAACCAAAACACCAAACCTATTGCTGTCAAGTCAATTCCGACTCATAGCGACCCTATAGGACAAAGTAAAACTGCTCCATAGAGTTTCCAAGGAGCACCTGGTGGATTTGAACAGCTGACCTTTTGGTTAGCAGCTGTAACACTTAACCACTATGCCATCAGAGTTTCCAGTTGCTGTGATGGCCAAATGAAAAAAATATGGACATTATACTCATTTACAACAAAAATAGGATTTCTTCAAATCCGTCTTCACCCAGCTTCTAAAGTGAAAATCTGAAAACATACCTGATTAAGGGACTGCAACTGAAATGTTCCCATGGTTCCCCACAGCTTTCCAGAAAATATCCAAACCTCACTGCTTCGCTCACACAACCTTCCTGTACCTGTGTCTGTACTAAGGACAAGGGAACATGCCAGGCCTGCTCATTTCTGTGTACCCAGCACGCATCCCAATCCCTGACAGACTGAAGCCCTCAGTAAATATTTGTTGCCTGAATCTATAAAGTAAGTCAGCGTGTTGGCTTGGCCCTACAGGTACTTAAACAGGTAAATATAGTACCTGAGACACAGCCAAACATTCACAAGCCAGCATCTCTCTCCACAACCAGTCACCGTCAAGTCGACTCTGACTCGTGGTGACCCCACGGGTGTCAGAGTAGAACTGTGCTCCACAGTTTGCAATGGTCGATCTTTCAGGTGTAGATCTCAGGTCTTTCCTCCAAGGCACCTCTGGGTGGACTTGAATATCCAACCTCTCTGTTAGCAGTCAAGCACTTTAACCGTTTGTACCACCCAGGGTCTCTCTCTCCATACCCACCCCGAAAGATTACAGATGTAGAATTCTATCGGAGGCCGCCCAGCTAGCCACAGACTGACTCTTCGAAGCCTTACTTCTTAAAGACAACAGCCTCTCTAAGCCTTCCCATTCAGCTGCTGCGTGCCAGGTGACGAATGGCAAGCCTGCTCTCACGCCCCCAATTCAGTTAAACGTTTTAAGCAAACATCAATAGGTGAGCATTTGGGGGAGAGGGAATGCCATTTGTTCACATTTGGGAAAACTAGCTCTATTCGCTTCAACCTAAAACAAAACTAAACAAACAAAAATCTCACGAGGCTATTTTTCCTGCAAGCTTCTGCCTCCGACATGAAAACCAACCAACCAACATGCAGGAAAGAGCGTTCTGGAGAAATGGATCGTTTGTGTTTTTATATGAGGATGCAAACTGAAAGCAAATGGGGAGTACATCAACTGAAACGCTGGCAACATTGTAGCTGGGTGAGGAAGGCGTGTCAATTATTGATACATTTTCTCCTGGGGAGGGGTGATACATTCCATGCCGCATGACAGGCAGCCGCAAAGAGGAGAGGAACGTCAGGGTTCTCTCACCAGCCACAGTGCTGACACTGGTTTTCTGCGGCAGTTAAAGTGGGACCGTTTGGGTTTAGGCTGACGCACTCTGTCCAGATGAACTGTGGCAAAGTGTGGAGGATGGGCGGCCCAGCTGCCTCGACCCACAGCAGATGTCAACATGAGACTGGTCCAAGAGAGGGCAAGTTTATGCCTTTCCTTCTCCACGGGAGACCTCAGGAGATAGCATCTCACAGCCTCACACCAGATGCTGATCAGATTATATCCAGATGCTCCACGAACATGTGTTAGCAGTTGAAAAGACCTCCTTCAATTGGGGCAAAATTACTTTTTCCAGTGCTGTAGGTAAAATGCACAAGTAAAAATATAATTCTGTGATTGTTTGAATACACCCTGAAGCGCTTTATTTTTCTTCAGCCCACAGAATGTCAAGGTTGAACAAATATTGTAGGTACTTACAAGAGGTCTGTTGGAGGGGAGAAAGGGATCAGGCCAGCTCTCCAGCTCTCTGTGCTGAGGGGTGGCATTTCTCATTTGTTTAAGACTTCACCACCAGCTTGAAAACTCCAAAGCCAGTTGTTGTTGAGTCGATTCTGACTTGTGGCGAACCCATGAGAGTAGAACCATGCTCTATAGGGTTTTCAGTGGCTGGTTATTTTTTTGGAAGTAGATCGCCAGGACTTTGTCCAAGGAGTCTCTGGGCGGACTTGAATTGCCAACCTTTCAGTGAGCAGCCGATCATGTTAATGGTTTGTTTGCGCTGTCCAGGGACTCCGGAAACGGTCTAGTTGGAGTAAACCCTCGTTCTTGCTGACTGAGGCGTTCCTGACGGTAAGGAGCACAGCTCAGTACATACAGAGGAACACCCACGTTACTTCAGCGGCCATTTGCTGAGTGGCCACCCCAAGCGCTGGGCAGTGATGAGGTGCTCACAGCAGAGCAGCGGAGACAAACAAGTAAACAGGAAATGAGGGCACATGTGGAAACACTGAGATAGAGGAAGATTCAGCTGCTATGGGGGTGCAGAGGGGGAACCCAGATTTTGCCAGGAATGGGGAGGGTCTGAGAGAGCTTCTGGGAAGAAGAGATGTAGATGAAGGAGCCAGGAGGATGGGGGTGACAGCATGGTGTACTTCAGAGGAAACAGGGGAAGTAAAACCATGCCAGTGGCTGTAAATTACAATTGCGACTAGGAGACTGCATTGGATTCCTGGGATTGCCGTAATAAAATACCACAACCTGGGTGGCTTGTGAGAACAGAAATTCCTTTCCTCACAGTTCTGGAGGCCAGGAGTTCAAACCAGTGTGTCTGCTGGGACATGCTCCCTCCCGAGTCTCTAGAAGAAGATCCTTCCTTGTCTCTCCCAGCTTCTGGTAGCCCCAGGCGATGGCTGCCTTGCAGATGCGTCTTCATTTGGCTGTTTTCCTCTGTCTTTCTGGTTTTCTTCCTCTTTAATCAGGACATCATTCATATGGCATTAGAATCCACCCTACCCCATTATGATCTCATGTTTACTTAACTGATAACATCTTAAAAGACCATATTTCCAAACAATGCCATGTCCACAGGTACCAGGGGTTAGGGTTCCAACTTACTTTTGGAGGGACATAATTCAATCCATAACAGAGATCAATAACTAAACTGTCAAAATGGAGTGGGCTTCCCCAGAAGTGAGCAAGTTGCACGTTATAGAGGTGCTCAGAGGCTGGGTTAACATTCTGAGGAATTATAAGAAGAGGTTCTATGTAGGGTGGGAGGCTTGGCTGGGTCCATGGCCCCAACCCCAGACCCACTTCAGACCTCCAGAGGTAGAGCTCAGGAATGTGCATTCTTTAAAGACCTCCCTATGGGTCAGAACTGACACGACAGCAGCAGGTTTGGTTTTTTTTGTTTCCCCACCTGATTTTGAGGCAGTCAGTCCATCACTTGTGACTGCTGCATGGATCCATGATTCGTGATCTTGCTGTTGGATGTTCTAGGGATCACAAAATGGCTGCCTGCCCACAAAATACCAGATCAGTCCACAGACAGGAGAAAATGGCAGGGAGTCAACTGAGGGCAACACAACACTGCTTAGGAGAGCCTAGTTTTTTTCTTTTTTTATAACTTGGATAATGTTGTCACATACTGACCTTGTGTCCTACGTGCCACTCGTGCTGCTTTCTGCTGTCCCCCAATGACCACAGAGGTGGGGGATAGGGAGTGGATGGGGAGACAGAAAGAATAGCCACACAAGCATGGCTACAGGCCCTCTCACCATCTGCATGAGCCCAGACTTGTCCCTACAGAGCCAGCTCCTTGTCTTCATGTGGCCAGGGCCAACCTGTTGTACAGCTTCAGTGGGCAGTACTCACACTGTATTCTCTGAGGACGGTGCTCTCACAGGCTACACATGACCACAGCCCACACATGACCACAGCCCACGCATGACCACAGCCCTGCCGCAGCCCCGGGATCTCACTCCACACCTAGATCTCCTCCACGCCTCAGAGTCTTGCTCACTGGCCTCCAGCCTGTCTATGGAGGACTGACTCTTCCCCCAAGGGTGACATAGCCACATGGATTGACAGTGGGCCGTACATTCCCTTCAGGGGAAGCCTCACCCTGGCCTCACCCTCACGGGTGTGATCCAACTCACAATGTGGGAAGACAATTCCCAAAAGCTCCGACATCTACCAGGTTCCAAACTAATTGCTGATTCAGTCTCATCCCTGCTATCCTTGTAACAAGTATAATAATTAAAAGACAATTGTAGGCATTAGGCATTACATGTTAGAAAGAAACCAAACCAAACCAAACCCAGTGCCATCAAGTCGATTCCTACTCATAGAGACCCTATAGGACAGGGTAGAACTGCCCCATAGAGTTTCCAAGGAGCGCCTGGCAGATTCTAACTGCCGACCCTTATGGTTAGCAGCTAATAGCACTTAACCACTATGCCACCAGGGTTTCCTGTTAGAAACAAAAATAGTTTTTTAAAAAAGGAAAGCAAACTTACTGACTGCTTGCCAAGTGTCAATCAAAAGGTGCCATCTGGAGATGGTATAAATACGAACTGGCCCCCAGCACTGGCCAACTCAGAATATCTCTGGGGCTCACGGATGGGATGCTGCACGGATCAGATCCAAAGGTCTGAAGACTTGGCTCTTGTCCTTTCCTACATCGTCCCCAAGGGAAGGGAGAAAGAGGAAACAACGTGGGTTTCACTGGGAGAGCACCAGAGGCTCACCTGTCTGCAGTTCAACCAGCAGATCTGGCTCCAGCCTTGATGCATGCCACCTGAAAACAAAGAACTCAACAGGAAAGAGCGCAGGAAGGAGAAGAAACCAGAGTCAGCCAGGTCGACCCATTTCATTTCTTTCCTTGGCTCAGCCTACTTGGGCTTCGTTTGCACCCACTCACCTCTTGCTAGAGAGGAGCTTCTCCTTGCCTCTCACAGGTTTCATCTTTTCTATTTGGAGCACTGAGGGAGCAATAAACCTACCGAGGGTACACCACTGTCAAGGGGCAGAGCCAAGATACACTACGACAGCAGTCTGAATCTGCAGCTCAGTTCCCTTTCCAGTGATCCCAGGTTTGTAGGAGACCACCACTATGAAACATTCTATTTCCTGGTTGGCTTCTGATCCATCTTCCTATTGCCCATCTTCAATGGCTTTCCTGCACTGCCTCTTCTCATTAACCTTTCCAGATTTTCTTCCCACCTTTTCCCTTATAGATGTCCCATCTTCTGGTCAAACTGGACAGTTCAGGATTTACATTTTCCTTGCCGGGATTGCTGCAACAATCTCCCTGGCCCCAAGTCTCAACTATCTTTACACCCCAAATTACATTGCATACTGCTGCCAGAGGAAGCTTTCTACAGAAAAATGGATCACTGCAGGCCCCTTACTGAGAATCTTAAAAAGCGCCCCATTCCCTCATCTGAGAAATGAAGCTCAAAGATTTTTGCCTGGCACACACCACCTTCTGCAGCCTGTCCCATCCATCTCCTCAACTGCATCTCCTGCCACCTAGGAACCCAGCCAAGCTAAAGTCACAAAATTCCCTAAAGACCCCATGATCTTGTATTTGCTGAGCTGTGCTTTGTGGCTCCCTATGCCTTTCCACTGGCTGAACTCCTACACCTCCTTCAAAATTAAACTCAAATAGTTCCTTCGAGAAGTCTACTTCTCATTAGATTGAGCTCCTCAAGGTCAGAAGTTCTAGCCTTTTGAATTTCTCTGTGCCTCATTCCTAGCTGCCACAGAGGAGGTTGTTACCGAGATTTGGGGAAGAATGCTTTATTGAGCACCTACTGTGAGCACTTCTGCCAGGCCCCAGAGACACAGAAATTTAATAACAAACGCTCCCAGGATGCTCCTTCCTAATGAGGGACGCCTTCCCTCTCCTATCACAGCACCCTCACTTCTTGGCAATTCACTCACAACACCTAAGATTTATACCCATGAGTGCTGACACAGACACGCTTTTCTAGTCATCAGTGCCTCCTTTATAGCAATAAGCTTGAAGAACTCGGCTGCTAACCAAAAGGTTGATGGTTTGAATCCACCAGTGGCTCCTTAGAAACCCTATGGAGCAGTTCTACTCTGTCCTATAGGGTTGCTATGAGTCAGAACCAACTCTACGGCAATGAGTTTTTGTTTTTTTTTTTTTTTACAGTTTTTGTTTCTAAGAAACAGTAGCTAAATGGTGGCTTTATAAAACTTTCATTTAATGAGCCATTAAATCAAAGTTATCTTTGGTGGACTCATTAGAATGTACCAGATCTATCTGCTTTTGCCTAAATATAGGATTCCTGGGGGAAAAAAAGAAAACCCTGCAAACGCAGGAGTGCGCACATACATGCATGTGCACACACACAGGTATAACAGTCTTCAGGGTACAAACTGTGCGGCCCTGGGTCAAAGCGTGGTCTGCTCACCTGGTCCTCTTGAACGCACCTCCAACATGAACGGAGAAGTGTAGTGAGTCCAAGAGAATCTGTGCTTATGGTGCGGCCCTGGGTCAAAGCGTGGTCTGCTCACCTGGTCCTCTTGAACGCACCTCCAACATGAACGGAGAAGTGTAGTGAGTCCAAGAGAATCTGTGCTCACGGTGCGGCCCTGGGTCAAAGCGTGGTCTGCTAACCTGGTCCTCTTGAACGCACCTCCAACATGAACGGAGAAGTGTAGTGAGTCCAAGAGAATCTGTGCTCACGGTGCGGCCCTGGGTCAAAGTGTGGTCTGCTCACCTGGTCCTCTTGAATGCACCTCCAACATGAACGGAGAAGTGTAGTGAGCCCAAGGGAATCTGTGCTCGTTAAGAGGAGACTGAGATGGCATTGAACCACAATTTATTTATTGGGGCCAACACTGACAGCCACATGTGGGTGGTTTTCCCCAGCAGGAGGTCTTCCAGAGGAAGGAAGAGCCACCAGAAGGCAGGAAGGCATGAAAGCTCCCAGAGAAGAGGAGAAGCGGAATGGGGGGCTTTTGCACCCCTACAGGGTGCTCTCCTCCTGCAGCAAGGTGGAGAGCCTCTGGGTGGGAGCTCCAAAGGACAGCGGCATCCTATGGTTCTTGTAAGTACCAGATGTTGGGTACAGTTTTGCAGAATATGTAAAGCAGGCAGGCTCTAAGTGGCTAAAAATCTACTTACTTGGGCTGTTTAATCAGATATGTACAAATTTGAGTTTGGAGCCAGTGGGCCTTTTTGGGATAACAAGGCCAGGTTGCTATGAAGATGTAGACAACCTGGGGCCAATAAACATTTGACTCATTTACATACAAGAGCCTCTATCAGGCAGGGGTTATCCTCGCCTGCTTAAAACCAAAATCAAACCAGTTGGGGTTGAATTGATTCTGACTCATAGCGACCCTACAGGACAGGATAGAACTGCCCTATAGGGTTTCCAAAGAGCAGCTGGTGGATTCAAACTGTTGACCTTTTGGCTGGCAGCCAAATGCTTACCCACTGTAACACCAGGGCTCCTTTGCCTAACTTAAGCAGCTGCTAAACCCCAGTTCTTTGTGATGGAAGATGACAGATGCCAGGGAGAGGTCAATTTACACCAACCTTTCTTTCTCTCTCATGGAAGAGAGTGAAGGAGAATGAGAAGAAAGATCAAGTATCCAGCAGAAATAATAAAATGGAATTGGCAAGCATGCATACAATGTAGACCATCCCTTTAATTTCACTTCATCGAATATTGTCCAAACAACAATGAATACACCCACTGCTTCTGAGTTCGCTCATTAGTACCATCACCTGAGAGGGTTAAAGAATATACTTTGCCTAATCTGTTGTTGTTGTTGTTTGGTGGCATCAAGTCTATTTCCACTCCCAGTAACCGCACGTGACACAGCAGAACTGCCCCCATAGGGTTTTCTAGGCTGTAATCATTATGGGAGCAGATCACCAGCTCTTTCTCCCATGCAGCTGCTGGGTGGGTTCAAACCACCAACATTTTGGTTAGCACCCGAGTGCTTTACCACTGTGCCACCTTTCCCTTGATGCTGGCAGCATTTTTGACAAAGATCCATATGGCGCGAGCAGGGAGATCAGTGCTGTCCAGGCCTCAAACACGTAGGACCATTATTGGTGGGCAGTGGAGGAGCTCCACCCTCCCTCTTTCCCTGTAGGTCCAGCTGCCTCTTCTTCTTGGCCAAAATCTGGACTCACCGGGTGTGTGCAGTGGAGGCACGCTCTTGACTTGGTGAAGCAGCACAAAGGCCCCTTCTCCTGTGCATGGTCCACATTTTGCATGTGGGTTCACCTGGTATTTACCCCAGTGGCTGAGTCAACAGAAAGGAGCACTCTTTGATGCTCCTCATGGGTCACAGGCACACATTCAAGGTGGAGGAAGAGACAGCAAGCCGAGGCCCTTCAAGGGGGATTTGGAAATCCCCAGTGTCCCTGCTCTTTGGGGTCCTATTTCTTTCCAGGCTTCCTCTATAGCTCGCACTTTTCAGAGGACTTTACTGCCTACTCCAAGGACTTCATTGGCAGCTTTCAGCAGACAGGGTTGAAACCTTGTCTGTGAGCTCTAGGTTACTGTGAGCAGCTCTTGGCCTTAGTGTTTTAGAAGCCGATTTGTTTACAGGACTGTTTGGGTGGCATTACTTTTCAGGGCAGAGAGAAGGGACAAGGAGGGGGAAGACTGCCCCAGGAAGACTTCTTTCAGGAGAACACGTGGGTGACATGTATCTCGGGCGAGGTTGGATCTACTCAAAACACTGGCCAAGTAGCTGAGAGGGCACAGGGCCCACAAAGACAGGGACTGGATCCTGGACAGTTTCTGTCCATTCCAGCTCCCTAAGGATGGTCAGCAATGTATTTACAGCTGTCTGGTAACCCTAGCGTAGGGTGCGGGGAGCGAGGGGGAGGGAAGCCCTGGCAGGAGAGGGGTAACTAGCGGTTGTGTACTGGTGTTGCTGCCCTTGTGAGCACTGAACACTGATCAGATCCTGCTCTGTGTGGTCTTGGGTGATCCTCTGTACAACAGGGCAAAGAGGCAAACTCTCTTCTTGAGTCCTGTGGCCAGTCCAGTGCAGGCTTCCGTCAGGGACTGCTGGGATCATTTGTCTCGAGAGGTGGTGCCCTTTTTAAAACACCAATATTCTGAGATGCTGTCAGAGGCTCTTTAACGTGAGACATGCCAGCAGGCCATCCGCAAAACACACAGACAGAAAAAAACAAAAAAGAAAGGCAGGAACCAGGCCCAGGAGTAGATTAGAAATGAGCACAGAAGGAAACCACCTTTCCTAAGAATGAGTTGATGTGAGGGAGGACCAGGATCATCAGCTGAATTCTAATAAGACAGGGGAAGGCAGAAGCCCCAAGGTGAAGCAGCAGAAGGGTCAAGAAAGGCAGGCAGGTCAGTCATCAGGAACCTCAGGGAAGTGGTGGGGTTTGCTAATACAGTCCTGGGTATTTGGAGATTTTGCCATGCCTTCATTTTTAGATGAGATAACTCAGATGACTAGATGAGTGGAACATTTTCTTTTTGCAGAGGCCAAACTCTGGCTTAAAAAAGCAAAGAAATGACACGTGAGAGAAGCAGAGCTTCGCGAGGACAGGACTTGTCTGACTTATGGTTTTATCCTGAACCTTAGAACAATGCACACAGTGAATGCTCAATAAATACCTGAGGAATGAGTACAGTCGCCAGTGAATTCAGCTCAGAGTTTTTCTCCCACAGCCTCTGCTTTCTTTCTTTTTTTTTTATTTCGTTATCCTAAATGTGATTTAAAAGAACACATGTTAAAATTTTGATGGAGACTAATACAGCCGTGAGCATAGCCTGTGATGTGAAGAGGGCAGTCTTCCCAAAGAGGAAATTCAGTCAGAATGAATGACTTCAGAAGTGGATGGTCTTGGTGCTCTCTACTTTTATTCAGTTTGAGTAGGAGCCAATTATACATCTTGTTCTTTCAGTTTCTATACTTATATCTGGGTCTGTGATTATAAAAAGGAGCCCTCATGGTGCAGTGGTTAAAGCACTTGACTACTAACTGAAAGGTCATTTGAACCCACCAGTTGCCCCTCAGGAGAAAGATGTGGCAGTCTGCTTCCGTAAAGATTACAGCCTTGGAAACCCTACGGGGCAGTTCTACTCTGTCCTGTAGGGTCGCTATGAGTTGGAATGGACTTGATGGCAGTGTGTTTCATTTAGTTTTGTGATTATAAGAGAAGGAATATAATAAAAATTCTGTGAAAGTAAACATACAGCTCTGAAGTAGCTTCCTGCACTAAGTAATAAACATGGAGACTCTCCCACAGCCTCTTTTATATGAAGGGGGATAGCCTTCCTCATTTTAATCTGGTTTGGGGTAGAGGAGGGCTCCATACAACCTGAATCATCTTTGCACGGGTCTTTAACTATTTAACTGATTCTTTTATTCTTTCCATTCAACAAGTATTTATGGGGCATCCACTCTGTACAGGCATTAAGGTTAGCATGTGTCGATAGGCTGGGGAGAAAAACAGGTATGCTCCTGCTTGGAATTGACAGTCTCACAGTCACTCTCCAAGGCCATTATCATGGTTGGAGGTTTTCACTAACCAATCAGTTTAACCAAACAAACTCAAACCAACCAATCAACCAACCAAGAAATTATAACAAAGCACTGGCCCCTTTGACCTTCAGAACTTCTCATGGCCAACAAATGACATACATGACTAGATCATCTGGGCTAAGGACCTCAAGAGGTCATTTTAGATGGAACCACATGTGTTAGTCACAATAAGCTGGGTGGCACTGTAGTAACAAATTAGTACTTAAATCTCCACTGTTCAAAATATCAAAGGCGTATCTCTTGTTTAAAGAAAGCTCGTTCTGGGCAGCTTCTTCCATTCAGTGACTCAAGCATATGGGCTGCTGCCATCCAGTGACTCAGCGTCTGGCATTTGGTCGCCACGGCGAGGGAGTGGAGACTGCAGGCAAATGCCTAGGAACCTTCTACCACCTCAGTTTGGAAGTGGCACCTCACTTCTCACAGTTTTTGGCCAGCACTAGTCACATGACCCCACCCAACTGCAAGGGGACTGAGAAGTGGAAGGGATCACCTGGGTGTTCGTGAGCATTAAATATCTCGGCCACATGCCCTCTTTACACAAATCTCCCCTGAATCACTCTGCAGTGTTGACAAACAGCCTTGAGACAGTTGATAGTTGAGATTTAGCTAACAGATTTTGCAAATAAGTGGGCCAAGTTCTTCCCTCTGATTTTTATCTGGGACTAATTTTGAAATGAAAGAAATACAGCTAGTCCCTCCTCTTCCTAGGTCTGGGTAATTCTACATGACTTGGGAATGTCCGTAGTTGTCTGGTTTGTATCACAGGGCCATGAAAACTTCCTCGTACACCGCAGATTTGCAGGTCACTAGGTCTATTTTCCTACCCTGGCAAAAAGAAATGAGAGAAAAGCCTAGATTGCAGAACACACGAGTTGGTTTTAGTTACCTCTAAAAGCTTTGGGTAAAAGCTTTGTAGCAGTAGCATTACTCACCTTTTCAATGTATGCCTTTGCAAACCCATGACCACTGAGCTTCAATTTACAGTAGATACTCAGCTGATTGTATCTGACATGCTAGAGTAACACTGCCTTCACTAGGTTCCTGGATCAAAAAATTAGGTTCCTGGATAGAAACATCAACTTCTTTCTTCTTGTTTCTTTTGCCATTGGGGCTTTTATTAAATGAAGGGTTGTAGTATCTCATTTATTTTTAATTCAGCTGCACATTTTTGTTACCTGCTAAGTGTGCCCTGAAATTAGCACTAGGTCCATGAAAGAAATATCTCAAAGTATGAAAACTTATTCCATTTGTTAACATAAGTTGATTCCTGGGTAACATTCCCAGATCAATACGGATTTGGTTATTCTTAAACCTTCATTTCCTGGTGACAGTTCTTTCAGTCTATTATAAACCATCTGATTACAATTCAGTGGTATGAACTCCTGACTTTCAGGTTTTCACATTTATGGCTGATAGTACTTAAAACGTAGCTTCATTATGAAGTCCAAGGATACTATTACTTCTTAGATTGGGAAATACCCTATGCCTAACGGGAGTTTTTCAAATATGCCAATTTTAGGGAAATTCAGTAATGCAAATCTGACCTAAGACACAGCCACTAATAGGAGATTTGAGTGAAATTTGACCTTGTAGCCTCTAAGCAGCCGAGGGAAAGCAGCTTCATCTTAGAAGGAAGGCTGGAGTCCGTTTCCTTTGAGTGAGTGGGTGGGGAAGGCCAGACCCATACTACCCGCTCCTTCCATTTGATTTGTTGTTAGGTGCCGTTGAGTCGATTTCAACTCATAGTGACCCCATGGGACAGAGGAGGACTGCCCCAAAGGCTTTGCTTGGCTGTGATCTTTACAGAAGCAGGTCACCAGGTCTTTCTCTCCTGTGGAGTCGCTGGGTGGGTTTGAACCACGAACCTTTCGGTTAGCAGCCAAGTGCTTAACCATTGCACCACCAGGGCTCCCGTCCTTTTAATTTGCTGACCAGTATTTCTGGGAATCTTTCTTTCAACATTGCTTCAAAAATATTTTTTGAGCAAGCCCCAGAGGAATAGGGCTGAAAAGACAGCCATGATCCCTGCCCTGATGGATAGAAATTGTAATGGGAGAGAAAGTAAACTCATAACTCCAGTATTGTGATACGCAGAGTCCCATGGAAGCCCAAAGCAGAGGTGCCTTGTCTGAGTTACTGTGTGCTGCCCTGACCAAAAAAAAAAAAAAAACCCTAAGTGGGTAGCTTTAAAGAATAGGGATTTATTGTCTCACAGTTTTGAGGGCTAGGAGTCCAAATTCAGGACATCCCTTGGCTTGTAGACAGAGCCTTACATGGTCTCTTCCCCTGTGCCTGTGTCTCTCCGTGTCTGTTTTCCCTTTTTACAACACCACTCACAAGGGGTTAGGTTTAGGATCCACTCCACGTGGGTGTGATCTCATTAGCATAACAAAGAGAAAACCCTGCTTCCAGACAAGGTCATGCTCAGGGGTACAGGGCTGAGAACTTTTGGGAGACCCAGTTCAATCCATAACACATGGATTTCCAACTTGCTGGGATCAGACTTCTCACACTGCTGGAAGCATGTCCAGGCTGAGACCTGAAGACAGAGGTAGTTAGCCAGGTGACGAACAGGTGGAGGAGGGAAGGCAGGAACGTGAGGGTTTTCAGTGCATGGAACGAAGTACAAAGCCTGGGTGCAAAGGAGGTCTCTTATCTTGCTGAGACACTGAAAGATCACCCTGCTGGGTTCCTGAGGAGTTCATTCAGTGCACGCATGTCATGCAATACATCCCTGCAGCTGCGGCTTGTGTCAGGGGAAGGAGATCTGGTCTACCACAAAGTCTTTCCAGCAGGCACTGGCCCTGCCCGGGACAGCAAACACAACAATTTCCCAGAGCCTTTCTCTCGCCTGTCGTGAGGCCACTGGCGGGGTGGAATTCATGCAGGCTATTTTTTTTATGAAGTCAGATGAAAAAACCCCTATGGTCCCTGTACCTTGGGACTGAGTACAGGTTCATAATGCTTTTTGGTTCCTGGATTGTGTTCCACTGAAGGCAACACCTGGCTGAGGCTGGGCCAGTCGGAGCCTTAGCACTTGGCAAGTTGTAGAATTCTGGGAGACTAGCTCCAATTCTACAAGCAGAGTACAAACAACTACTTAGAAACGCATCCAACAGGTAAGAGTCCCAGCTCTTCCTCCTGGGTTGTTAGTTACTAGGATAGTTTCTATAGGAGACACATCTCGGGTGTCTGCCCAGCAAAAGCAGATCAACAAAGGGAGAAGATTAAGCAATGCAAGGGAAGCAGAGGTTAAAACACTGGGGCAGACAAGAAACAGAAGGCGAGTTTATGCTAATGGAGAGGGATGACTTGGACAACGAGGGTGAGAGTGGCTGCATGACTTGGAGAATGTAAGCAATGCCACTGAATTGTAGGTGTAGAAACGGTTGAATTGGTGTATGTTCTGCTTATGTATTCTCAACGACAACAAAATATAAATGACCTTTAAAAAATTGGGGCAGAATCCTTTGAGCTCTTGGTGGCTTTCCCCTTCCTGGTTCAACGCCCTCATGAGGCTGCTGCCCTGGGTTCTCACAAATTACACAGTATCCTTCAAATAAATTGTTATTAATATTTGCTCAGGTTAGTTTGAAGTAGGTTTCAATTACTTAAAATCCAAAGACCTGGCCTAAGACAACTGCCCTTCTGGCCCCAATTCCTCAGGTTATTGGGTTTACTTTCCAGCACTTTTGATGGTGTTTATTTGCTAGCCTGTTGTGTATTGGTGCCACAATGCCGTCCATCAACCTGAACGATTTGCTTTGTCTCCGCAATCAGCCAACCTGGCAGTGGGAACAAGTATACGGTAGTATTTTGCTGAGAAAGCTGTTAAATCATCCCATCTCTTGCTGTATATGACTGTGTCATTTAATAGCTAAACCATTTTCCCCTAAACCTCAGCCTGCATCTGGCTTTGATTATTTTACCTATCACATCTTCTGATAAGCCTTCCTTCTTGAGGTCTTGTCGGGACAGCCCTCTCAGACAAAATGAGCTGTGTTAGAAATTATGCTGGGATGGGTTTCCCAAAGGGGTTGATGTTTCTCATTCTAGGCCGTAAGTTAAGCCAGTGTGTACTTTACTCACATTGCCGTTGCAGTTACTGTCCGGTCGGCTTCCACTCATGGAGACTTTACACATAACAACAAAACTTGCCCGTTACCGTACCATCTTCATGATCTTTGGTATGTTTGACTCCATCGTTGCAGCTATTGTGAAATGTCTCCCAACTAGAGCACTCATCTTCCAGCACTATGCTGGTCAACATTCCGTTGTGATCCTTAGGGTTTTCACTGGCTAATTTTCAGAAGTAAATTGTCAGGCCTTTCTTCCTAGTCTGTCTTAGTCTGGAAGCTCTGCTGAAGCCTCTCCACCATGGGTGACCCTGCTGGTATTTGAAATACCGGTGAAATATCATAGCAACCGGCAAGCCCCTCCCTACAGCATGACAAATTGACAGATGGGCGGTGCTTACACGTACAGTCGATGAGTATTTGAGAAGCAGGCCCTTTCAGACTGAGCTCTATGGTATAAGCTGGATTGTCTTCATCAGACAAGACCTCACTGAGGAGAAAGCGTTTCCATGGCGAAAGAGGCTCAGAGCAGTTTTTCCCAAAGGATACCTGGATGCTTATGAAAAATGCAGCTTCCCAGGTCCTGCTGCAGGCCTACAAACTCAGACACTTTAAGGAAGAGGCTGGGGGCTCTGAATTTTAAATAGCCACCTAGGTAATTTTGACATGTGAAAGCCATTGTTTATGAGCCAAGAGCAGCAATTCTCAAACCGAGACATAATCGCTAAGACTTGATTTCATAAGAAACTCGCCCTTTTCTTCAATGCAGCAGTGGGGTATCTATTAGAAAAGTTGAAGTCAGTTAAATTACATTTCTTCTTTGAAGGCTGTGACTCCTGGAGAAAAAAATGAATGCAACTCGGAGCCTCCAAATAAGCCGTGGGCTCCAGTCCCTCCATCCAGATCCAGGGCATGGAGCAGGTGGGACTGGGAGTCCTATGCCTCCCCTAGGGACTTAGAAGAAAACAAACAAAAAATCCTAAGGCAAAATTTCTTGAAGTGTGATCTTTAAGCCACCTGGATCAGAATCACACGGAGAGCCCTGTTCAAAAAGAAGGTTCTGAGGTTCTACCCCAGGTCCACTGAACCAGAACATCTGGGTATGGGACTAGGAGGTTTGCATTTTTTAAATAAGCTCTGCAGGCATTTCTTGCACACAGTAAAGTTTTAGGCCTTTCTGGGAGCCCTGGTGGAGCAGTGGTTAAGAGCTTGGCTGCTAACCAAAAGGTGGGCAGTTCTAATCCACCAGCTGCTCCTTGGAAACCCTATGAGGTAGTTCTACTCCATTCTATAGGGTCACTATGAGTTGGAATCAACTTGATGGCAATGGGTTTTTTTTTTTTTTTGGGGAGAGGGGGATGTCTAGATTGGAAACCCTGGTAGCGTAGTGGTTAAGAGCTATAGCTGTTAACCAATGGTGAGCAGTTCGAATCCACCAGGTGCTCCTTGGAAACCCTTTGGGGCAGTTCTATTCTGACCTATAGGATCACTATGAGTCGGAATAGACTCGAAGGCAATGGGTTTGGAAACCCGGGTGGCGTAGCTGTTAAGTGCTACGGCTGCTAACCAAAGGGTCAGCAGTTCGAATCCACCAGGCGCTCCTTGGAAACCCTATGGGGCAGTTCTATTCTGTCCTATAGGGTTGCTATGAGTCAAAATTCTCTGGACGGCAATGGTTTTTAGAGGGTCCCTGGGTAGGGTAAATGGTTTGTGCTTGACTACGAACCGAAAAGTTGGCAGTTCAAACCCACTTGCCAGTGCCACAGAAGAAAGGCCTGGTGATCTGCTTCCACAAAGATGACAACCAAGAAAACCCTGTGGAACAGTTCTACTCTGTAACATGGAGTCGCCATGAGTCAGAATTGACTCAAAGGCAATGGGTTTGGGTTTTTTTTGGTGGGATGTGTCAAAATCTTAATGTTTACACTAAGGAAAAAGATAACGAGCATTCTGAGAGTAGATACTGACAGTATCTAGTTTTGTCACTTCTTCTCCTTGGGAGGATAATAACGACAATGTAATAATAGTAACAATATAGTAATAACAACAATAGCAGCAGCTAACGTGTGTTGAGCTCTTACAGCGCCAGACACCGCACTGAAGGCTTTACACACATTACTCCAGTAAGTCCACACAACCACCTGATGGCTGCTCCACTATTGTCCCACTTGATAGATAAAAACTGAGGTTCAGAGAGGATATGGAAATTACCCAAGAACCCACAGCTAGCAAGTGGTGGTGACAGGACTTATGATGCTAAAGGGGAGTAGGGAGGAAAAAGGTATGGTATTCAGACTTTAAAAGCTGGTATTCAGACTTTATTCTTCCTGTTTTAAAACAGGAAGAATGTTAAAAAGCAAAGATGTCACCTCGAAGACTAAAGTACGCCTGACCCAAGGCACGGTGTTTTCAGTGGCCTCATATGCATGCGAAAGCTGGACAATGAATAAGGAAGACCGAAGCAGAACTGATGCCTTTGAATTATGGTGTTGGCAAAGAATATTGAATATATCATGGACTGCCAAAAGAATGAACAAATCTGTCTTGGAAGAAGTACAGACACGATGCTCCTTAGAAGCAAGGATGGCAAGACTACGTCTCACATACTTTGGACATGTTATCAGGAGGGATCAGTCCCTGGAGAAGGACATCGTGCGTGGTCAAGTAAAGGATCAGCAAAAAAGAGGAGGACCTCTAGTGAGATGGATTGACACAGTGGCTGCAACAATGGGCTCAAGCGTAACGATTATGAGAATGGTGCAGGACCAGACAGTGTTTTGTTCCGTGCTACAGTTGTTTTGAGTTTGAACTGACTCACAGCACCTAACAACATGTTTTAACGTACCAACAATCATGAAGATGGAGCATAACTGGGCAATGTTTTATACTGTTGTACATGAGGTCATTATGAGTTGAGTCAACTTGATGGCAAGGGACATGTTTTAATTAGGGTTGCCAGGAACGTGCGAGCCCAAACAAGAGTTTGTTTCGGTATATATTGTAGAATACATACATACCATGAAGAAGAGGTGTGTGAAGGACCAAATTCTCTCGGCAATCCTAGAAGAGTATCTCCAGGTGGCTGAGACTCATGGGAGCAGGAGCTCGAATCTGTCAGGAAGTAAGGAAATCTTGGGGACCAGCACCTCTGGGACTCCTCTTGGTATCTCTGGGTCAATTATGATCACTGTGTTCCAGTCTGTCTGTTTTCATTCTTGGACCTGCTCTCAGCCTGAGCCCTCTGCTTGTCCATCATTCCTGCTTCCTCACCCTTCAGCTGACCATGACTGCAGACTTCACCTCCTCCTTCCTTTCGTCATGCAGCCTCTTCACTTCAGCTCCCACTGCTAACTGCCTCATCCTCTCGAATCTCCTGTTTAAATTCCTCAGAAAGGACATCTGGTTGGTCCAGCTGACACACCCAGTGTTGTGTCAGGCCACTTACGGGTTGCTAGTTAGGTGTCATTCCTGACTCTAATCATTTTGGCCGAGGAGAAGGGAGAAGGTATCGGATAGTAAAATAACAGGAAGGCCTGGAAGGCCATCAGGGTTTGCAAGCAGAATAGCACAGTGATCGCCACTTCCAACACAATGAGACAGAAGTCTTCATCCAAAGGCTCTTGGGACGTCTAGGATGAAGTATCTCTTGTTGTCTGCAACTCTCAAGTCCTTGTGTTTAAAGATTAGGATCATCCATTCTTAAGGCAAAGCATGCCAGCTCCTTCAGGGTAAGGATTTTTGTTCACTTTGCACATTGCTGCGTTCTGATCACCTGCAGTGCCTGGCACAGAGTAGACCCTCAACAGATATGTGCTGAATGAATGACACTGCAGTATCCAGCAGCTCCCACGTGGTGGGTCAGACACAGGAAAATCTAATTCACACGCTGCCTTGGTCCTGCTCCCAGACAATACTGCCACCACCCTAGCCAGGACACAGCCGTGGGTACAACTTTCCAGGCAAACCACTCGTTATCTGCTTAAAGGAAAATGCAAATATTTTTTGAGTCATCTGCTGGTTTCAATTCCTGCTAATAATCTGAAAATTAACTGTGTGGTCTACGTAGGAGACAGTTTCAAGAATTCTCAAGGAACAAAGATGCTAAGAAGGAGACCCATTTAAACCAGTGGTTTCCAATCAGGGGCGATTTTGCCTCCAGGGGACATCTGGCAATGTGTGTCATAATGACAGCTGTGTGTGCGGCTGTGTGATGCACTACGACACACAGTGGGTTGAGGCCAGAGATGCTGCTAAGCGTCCTGCTAAGCACAAGACCATCCCTGCACCCCTTGCAACAAGAATTATGGGGCTCAAAATGTCAGTAGTTGTGAGGTTGACAAACCTATTTTATTAGATCGGGTTCATCTCTTAAAGAAATTTTCATTTCCTGACACGTGCTGTCTCTTCCTTCTTTGTTGAGATGGTGGTGGTGTCAAAAGCGGACACCGCCCCAAAAACCTGGGAAGAAAGAGAGGGCTGAGAAGAACGGCATCGTTTGTTTTATTCAAATTTTATTGGAAGTTTACAAATGTATTACAGACATCAGTAAAACATCATGTCCATTTTACAGGGCACAGATCTCAAGCAATATGTTCACAACAGTCTCTGGCAGAGCCCACACCAAAGGCCTGTTGCAGACCTTCCAAACAAATAGCTTGACACTCGACACACTACACAGACTCTGGCCTGTTTCACCTTCTCCAGCCTTTGAGGTCTAGTTTATGCACTGAAATTACAGCAGGAGATGGGTAAAGCCATCCTGCGAAGGGAAGAATGTACGTAAGAGGGAGGAAAACGGCCAACATCCTGACTGACGAAGGAGAATGGAGGACGCGGGGGCCTTAACTGTTGTCAGGGTCCGCGGTAGAGTCAAAACACTTTTCAGAAAAATGTGGAATCAGCTAGAGAGGCTTAAGAACACACTGCACCGGTGAGTAACTCTCTGAACATCTTGGAAAACCCTGACCAGCGGCCTGTTGAGCAAGGATGGCCAAAAGCCCAGTAGGGCCGAGGGATGTCTCAGGACATTCTCAGATACAACAAGACTTTTTTCCCCACTTTATGGATTCATTGTATCTAAATCACAGAAATATTTTCCTAACACTACTCCACTTTTCCCTCTGGGGAAAGCTAGTTTTGTCAGCCGGAAGTAAGCTTATTAAATAATATAGCTCCCAACAGTGAGTCATGCTTTATGGGAGTCTTGTGTTGAGTGGGGAGAAAATGGGAAAGGAACAAAATGGACAAACAAGCTTTGGTGTCTGCTCAGGTCCCAGAGGGACAAACCACTGGAGGCTCCCTACCCTTTCAGCTCTCTCCTACCGCAAAACAGGAACCTCAAGGGGTGGTAAGCTGAAGCTGCCTTCAAAGTCGGCAAAGCAGCCTTGGCTAATGAGTTCTGCATATGAAATCACACCCACAGAACCCATTTCCAGCAGCTTTAAAGCCCCTGAAGGTGTTGAACAGTTGCTCATAGCAACTCTTCTGGCATGAAGCTTTCAGATAACTGGTTCAATTTTCCACTGTCCTTCGTCACAGAAGGGCCCTCCTTCTCGGGTGTTAACACCTGGTTTCTGTTAGGCAGAAGTATTCGAATAGCATGTCTCCTCGGACCTTAAATAGTTGTGTTATTTCTTGTTACCCAACCCAGTGCCGTCGAGTCGATTCCGACTCACAGCGACCCTATAGGACAGAGTAGAACTGCCCCGTAGAGTTTCCAAGGAGCGCCTGGTGGATTTGAACTGCTGAACTTTTGGTTAGCAGCCGTAGCATTTGACCACTATGCCACCAGGGTTTCCAAATTTCTTGTTAGAAGGTGAGATTAGATGAAGAATAATGTGCACCATTATCTGACTTCTGTAAAAGGATGACGAGAAGGCTGTCTGTAACAGCTGGTCAAGAACATGTAATCGGAAATGGAGGCCGAAGAGATTTGGCTCCGTCTGGCCAAAGATACTACCTTCCTTTTTGGCGCTTACAATCTGGAGAGGGTGGAGCCTCACAGTTATCACTTATGAATGACACCCCCTGAAGTTCTGGGGTACTGTTTCTGGTTAACGGCAAGAGAGCTCAGGTGGGAAGATAAAGAGGAATTTGTTTGTACCGTGACCCTGATCGACCGCTCCTGGCTGGCTGAAGCAGATCCTGAGGCTGCCTTCCGGCTCTCTGGGAAAGTGTACAGGGGTACATCGCTTGTGTCTTCCCGGGTGGCACATGTGTCTCATCACTGGTCCTACCTGAGAGCCTTGGTGGCACAGTGGTTAAGCACTCAGCTGCTAACCAAAAGGTTCACGGTTTGAACCCACCAGCTGCTCTGCAGGAGAAAGTGGCACTCTGCTTCTGTGTAAGACTGACAGCCCTGGAAACCCTGTGGGGCAGTTCTGTCCTATAGGGTCACTATGAGTCAGAATCAACTCCACGGCAATGGATTTTTTTTGGGGGGGAGGTCCTATCTGAACTCAACAATGGCTAGTAGTACCCCAAAAGTAGAAAGCTGCTACAAGAAAAAGAAAAAAATTATAACCTTGTTGCCGTGAAAGAACATCCTATAGAAAGGAGGAAGAGCTGCTTCCAGCTCTCATGTTAGAAACAAAAAAGGGTGTGTTCACTCAGTTGGTTGGGGTGGAAAGGAAGGACCAGAGAAGAAAAGGTTAGTGTTGAAAGACAGTGTCAAGAAAAGAAGCCCAATAATTCTCCCCCCTTTGGATACAGGGAAAGGCCCCTGGGTGGCGCCTATGGTTTATACTAGACCACTATGAGTCACAATTGACTCCATGGCAACAGGTTACTAGCCTAAAGGTTGGAGGTTCCAACCCACCCAGAGGTGCCTCGGAAGAAAGGCCTGGTGATCTGCTTCTGAAAAATTGGCCATTGAAAACCCTTGAAGCCTAGTTCTACTCAGAAACCCACGGAGTTGCCGTGAGCAGGAGCTGCCCCGCAGGCCACTGGTAACCAGCAGCGTCAGGAGCCTGCTTTCCTCGGCATCCTCTGCAGGGCGCCTGGCCAGGTGTGGGGCGGGGTGGGAGAGGAAAACTGCAGAGGTGGCACAGGTGGAGGTTATCTTGCTTGCAGGCACCTTGACCTTGACGAGGCTTGGATCTCATTAGACTTCCAGCTCTGACCAGCTTGGTCCCCTGGCTGCATCCTGGGCAGCTCGAGCTGAAACTGCTTATTTCTCCGGGTCCCTCTGGGCACCGGCTACGTGACTGTGTCTAGGCCACCTTCTTTCTGCTGATGGTGGCTGAAGCCTTATTTGGGAAATGTAGGAGATACTCTGAAAAGCATAGACTTAAAAAGCAGCATTTCCCGGAAGAATTTCTTTCACTGGATTTGGGGTCACAGAGGACAGGCTTATTTCCAGCTGTTTGCTAAGTGACCTGCTTGCTTTTTTTTTCTCTCTCTTTTCTTTTTCCAAAAATGCCTTTTTAATCTCATCAATCAAGAAACTCAAAACTCCAAATTGGGCTCGCTCAATTTCTACCAGAAACCTGCCACTTGAGATGTGTGGTGTTACACATTATTTCTTAATCGGTTTGCCAAGCAGTTTACAAAACTCACTATACAAACGTAATAGTTAATTCTCCGGAGGCTCGGATCATTAGTGAAGCATTTAGACATGAAGGTAGCATGCGGAAAACAGCCACAACCAACATTTGCTTTGCTTTTAAAAAAATCAGTGACAATGACAAATGTCATATTAATACCTGAAAAGCAAATTATTTTAATACATCTTGAATGGAGTGCCATTTCCATGTCTTTTACAGCCTTCCTTTCCCCAGACCCACCTGGGATGGTGTCTGAAAAGCCACTTTTCACATTCTCTCCATAAGAAAATACTAGAAAACGTGAACTACTATACTGAAAAGACACCAGGCTCACCTCGCCATGGCAGACAGCTGCTGAGATACACCGTGTTCTACGTGGACAGTACTTCTCACTAAAGGCAGGTCCTTAGGGATTATTTCAACTCCACAAGCCACTCAGGGGGGAGGAAGAAGAAGCAAGTGCTTCACTGAGAACTGAAGCAAGGTAGGAAGTCTTATTTTACTATAAATAGCACAACTGTTCAATGTCTCCTTGAAGCAAACACTTTTGAGCCCATTTTCTGTCTGGCCAACAGTCCTCAACATTCAAAACGGAATCCCCCTCTCAACAAAGCCAATTTTCCAAAGTCATTACCTTGAAATCTCCTGAGCAGCTCAACCTTCTGAGAGCAACCCGGATACTCTGGTTACTGAGCTTGTAGAACAGGAATCTTTCTGTGGGCACTGAGGGCTATTCGAGGTGGCTGTCAACTCATCTCTAGTTCACTTCCAGAAGTTCTTCTTGCCCCTGGCCTTCCTTCACACGCCCCTTCAGCTCTGACCCTTGACCTGCTTTCTGTCTTCAAATCACCTTGGTCCTTCCTTCTCCATCCATGACATGCAACCCAGAACATACCATCGCTCCCAGAAACCCCCAGAACCTTCCTGCCCCTCAATTCCAACTGCTTAAGTTCATCTGCTTTGAGGACAGCTGGTTGCCAGGCAAAGGCAGCAGTCCCATCTGCCTTGGTACAGGAAAGAGGATAATACAATCCAAGAAAGAGGAGCACCAGAAAACAATGCCACGTTCAAAACGTCATGCTGACATCACACAAAGGCACCACTCACGATCACTTTAATTTTCCCCAAGGGATAGATCAACAGTAAGCAATTTCAACATTCCCAGCAGGGATGGCATTTCTCACAGAACTTTACTGACACTGGTTAATTTCTCTAATTGGCAAAACGTACGTTTGCAATGAAAAAAACAGAACAAATGACTATCACTTTGTAGAGGAGGATAAATTCTACCGAGGGTGGGAGCAGCCTTAAGGGCAGCCCCTTAGGAGGGGATGAAGCATATAGTGCTTTGGGTATTATAGTTAATTTTTTTCCTCCAGCCACAAAAAGCCAAATTGAATATGGTTCTTTGAAAAAGGTCTCACTGACATATAACAAATCGGTGTGTGTATATATATATATATATATAAAAAAAAAAAGGTGGTCCTGGCCCACCTCTGACTACTACTCAAAGACAATGCTGAACGTGCGTGCAGGTCCCCACTGAGTCCTACGGATATAGAAATTCCTCTGATAATACAAAATACAAAAATATTTTATCAGAACTCTCATTTACATTGCATTTACAATGGACATGTAAATAACTTAATCTTGGGTCCTGGCTAATTAACAAATTACTTACTGGGAAAAAAGGTCCTAAAAGCGAGAGAACCTTAGGAGAACACGGCGAGCAAAAAACAGCTTGCCATCTGACCAATGGCAACTCCACCCAGACCTGGCAGGAAGGAGGGACCAACCCCGGCCTCAACAGTCTAAATTGTTTCCAAAGTGAAATGTGCAAATAAGATTCAACATGCCAAGAACTGTGGCTACCTTTTGAGTCAATCTGTAACCTTGCCTCCATCAACTGAGAGCTTCCTCTTCCTCCCATCAACCCCCCCGAAGCACTTGAGAATTTGAAACGGTGCAAGTTTCTGAATTTATATTCTTAGCTCCCATCTCCCCCCGGCCCCTGGCCCAGTGACACTAAGAAATGATGCAGTTTTTGCTCTTCTGTCTTTTCCGGCTGTGCAGCTGTCCCCTGCCCCCCAGCGTGGAGGACTTGGGGATGCCGTAAGAGCTGTATTTGTGCAGCAGCTCGTCGCTCGTGACGTATCGCAGGCGGGCTGGCTGGGGGATCGGTTCTCCTAGGAAATAGCCCTCGTTGTCAGACTCCGAGGAGGACGAGCAGGTGGAACACCAATCATACTCAGCGAAGTAGGGTCCCCATCGCTCCCCAAAGGCATTCTGCAAAGCCAGGTCCGACACAGTCCTCGGGCACTGGCCGTACAGGTCCCTCCGGGACCCCTGCCCCAGGCTCTCCTGGAAGCTCCGCTGGCGCACGAACTGGTCGTAGTCCTCCCTGGCTCTCAAGGGGGGCCTTTCTTTTAGACGAGAGATGGCCTCGCGTTCGCTGGCCAGGTGGAGAGCGTTGTCGGAGCGGGAGCGTCGGGACCGCCTGGACCGGTGAGGGCGGAAACGACGGTTGTCGTCTCGAGAAGTAGCCCTTCTGCGGGTGCGTTCGCTCATGGGCTGGCTCCTCACCCCGTCCTGCCCCGGCAGCTTGCTGCCTGCCATCCCGCCATCGAAATCAAAGCTCTGATGCAGCCTCCCACGGGACTGCAGGTCTCTGTACCCAATGGGGTTGCCGAGCTGGTGGAGGTTCCCCTCCATCTCCTGGTACTGCTGGGCAGAGAGCAGGCTGCGGACTGACTCTGCACTCCTAAACTGCATGGAGGAGTTCAGGGTGCCCATAGTGCTCAGCTTCTCAGAGACATTCATTCCAGAGTCTTTGCTGAGGTCAGGCATGGAAAAACGGGACAGGTGCTCCTGGCGCTTGGCACCGCCATCGGCGGAGAGGCCTGGAGGAGAGAGGAGAGGATCACAGAGGTTAATACAAACATGCTGCGATGGGGGGCACTGTCACTGCTGGCATCAAAGCAGGGCACCGTCTGGACCATCACCTATCCAGGGTCGCTGCATACAGTCGTGCAATTGTACACTGCACAAGGACGCTCTCCGGGGGTGTGAGCAAGGGCTCTCTCCACTCCACAGAGGGGGAGCGTCCACTTAGAAGGGGTGCCTGCTTAAGATGCACAAGTCAACTGAGATGCTTACTAGATACAAAGTCCTCCAAAGGCTCACAAAGTTACTAAGAGCCCACTTTGTATCCAATGGACGTCTCCTTTCTTTAGAATTTCACTTTACAGAGTGATTCAGTGACCTCTGATCGTATTGAATTGTAAGCTACGGAGGTCAAATATTTTGGATGAGGAAACTTTTGACCTCTAATGCCAGGCCACGCCCACGCAGCTCCTGACAATATTGAGCCTAGTCTGTTGTTGCTTTTAGCTGCCATCAAGTTGGCTCCAACTCACGGTGACCCTGTGTACAACACAACAAAACATTGCCTGGTCCTGGGCCATCTTCACAATCATTAGTACGCTTGAGTCTGTTATTTTGGCCACTGTGTATTTTGCGTGCTCTCCACCTATGGGGTTCAACTTCTGGCATTATATTGAACAATATTCTGTTGTGACCCGTAGGGTCTTCCTTGGCTAATTTTTGGGATTATGCTGCCAGGTCTTTCTTCCTGGTCTTAGTCTGGAAGCTCTGCTGAAACCTGTCCACCATGGGTGACCCTGCTGGTATTTTAAATACCAGTGGCAAAGCTTCAGGCATCACAGGGACATACAAACCAGCACAGTACAACAAACTGTCAGACGGGTGGTGGAGCCTAGTGTCTAGTTCTCCATACTGGGCCCTTCCATTTCTCTGTCAGCCCCCAGCAGCCTCCTCCCTTGCTTGCTGTCCCTAAGCAGCGGGTAGCTGCTATCTCAAATGTCCTGGGGACTAAGTGACTCCCTAGGAATAATTCAGGTTTCTCAGAGGGATATTTACTCCTTCAGGCTGCTGAGTGAATCACTGCTCCGAGGTCCTAAATGGGTCCTCAGCAGCCAGAAGATGGGAATGGGAACCAGAGCAGGGGCACCCCACCTTCCTCTGGGGGCGGGGGGCGTGTTTAAAAATACAGGAGCGGCCCTAAAAGCAGTACCAGCAGGGGGCCTGCATTTCCAAAGCAGCGTCAAGACGGGCTCCTGGTGTCACTGAGATGAAAACCATTTTGAAGGTAGTGGGGGATTCTTGATGCTCTCTAGCTACTTCCATCTTGCCCATCTTAAAGCGGCACTCTCCACGGAGGATGGCCCAGTGGGCTCATTATACACTGAAAGGACAGCAATTTTGCCATTTCTGGTTGCAAGCAACGCACCTTTGGGTTGCAGTGGTCCATTATCGCCCCTGACACTGACTCCCTCTGACCTACCGCGACCTGTGGCTTCCTCCTGCTCACAAAACCGAAGAAAGCTATGGGGCATTTTGGAAAACTATTTGGCAGCTAAATATACATACACATATGTGTATTATAAATAAAGCTGTTTTGAATGTCCACACCCTGGTGGTATGATGGTTAAGTGCTTGGTTGCTAACTGAAAGAATAGTGGTTTGCACTGCCAACCTTTAGGTTAGTGGTTGAGTGCAAACCGTGTGTGTTACCCAGGAACCTAATACAGAATTTCATTGTGCTGCAGTTTTAATATTTGTGTGCTTTACTTTATATAGGAGCCCTGGTGGTGCAGTGGTTAAAGTGCTCGGCTGCTAACCAAAAGGTCAGCGGTTCAAACCCACCAGCTGCTCTGCGAGAGAAAGAGGTAGAAGTCTCCTTCTGGAAACATTACACCCTTGGAAACCCTACGGGGCAGTTCTGCTCTGTCCTACAGTGTTGCTATGAGTTGGAATTTACTCGACAGCAGTGGGTTTTGTTTTTTTGGGTTTACTTTATATACATTATACTTCAATAATATAGTTTAAAAATAAAGTAATATCCATTGAAGAGCCAAATCTAAACACTGGATATACCTCTGGAGAAACTATTCTGCCAAACATCATACTCCCTGGCAATTTTTAAAAAAATTTCATGGCTGGGGTAATTTTCAGTATTCCTCCAACTTCTGCTTCCCTGGTGCTTATCTCTGGCACACAAACCACAAAAGCTGATTTACAGCTGCCTAAATCACTTCTAGCACCTAAATCACTTCTAGAGCCTCCCCCATCTGAAGGCAGAGAGGAGAGGACCTGGACCTAGGATGGTGAATGACGAGCCGGAGTGGATTAACCCTAGTAAGGAGGGAAAAACTCTTCAAACTCACATCTAGGAACAAAAGTTATCTAGGCAGGCCTTTCTACCAAAGCCCTCAAACAGAATTGGAGTCAACATCAATAACCTACCCAGGCCACCAGTCGTCACCGAGTCACTCTGACTCACAGCGACCCCTATGTGTGTCAGACAGAACTGTGACCCCCTGGGTTTCCAATGGTTGATTTTTTAAAAGTAGATCATCAGGCCTTTCTCCTGAGGCATGTCTAGATAGACTTGAATCTCCAACCTTTTGGTTAGGAGCAGAGAGCATTTGTACCACCAGAAACTCCATAAATAATCTGTTGGTGGTGGTGTTAGGTGCCGTCGAGTCGCTTCTGACTCATAGCGACCCTATAGGACAAAGTACAACTGCCTCATAGGGTTTCCAAGGAGCGGCTGGTAGATTTGAACTGCCGACCTTTGGGTTAGCAGCTGTGCTCTTAAACCCCTGTGCCACCAGGGCTCCAAAAATAATCCAGCAATATAAATTCCCAAACATGTTGTTTTCCTGACCTGTCTTTCATAAGCTCCAAGGTGAGGAACTTCTGAGGACACCTTGAGTGGGGACAGACTGGTGTTTCCACGAGGAGAAGAACGTGAAAAGAGCAGCTTCAGTTCTGCTGGGAGGTGTTCTTTTTTTTTTTGTTTATTGTGATTCTTTACCTTGGGAAATCTCAGGACATCCTTAACCACCTCCCTAAGAGGAAAAGTGCTCTGGAAAGAACAGGTGGATCCTGTCACTCAAATCCCAAGTTTACCATCAGTTTTACTTAAACATACACCATTCCCCCGGGGACGTGTGGATGGGATTGTTTGCTCCAGAGGGAAGAAAGGTCCATCTTCTCATTCATTATCTCAGATCCCTCTCCAGGGTCTTCTCGCACACAGAGCATGAGCGAGGGCCCAATGCTGCCCACAGATGAACATCAGCCATGTACTGGCCTCTAAAGAGGGCGCTTCTGTGGTCAATTTCATCATCGGCAAAATCTAGAATCCTTATGCAGAACTCAAAGCCCTACATGACTTGGCTCCTGCCTCACTCTCTAAGATCATCAACTAAACACTCCCCACTCTGCTTCAGCCGGATTGCATTCTCCCCCTCCTCCAACACCAGTGAGCTCACTCCAGCCCCTCTCAGAAAACTCTCCTTTCTGCATGGCTGACAGCTTCTGATCATTAAGGTCCTCAACAATAAACATTGCCTCATTAGTGATGCCCTCCCTGAGCATCCCTTCTAAAGTAGCAAAGCTGTCCCCATCAACCAGTCACTTGGTAGCACCTGATCTTTTCTTAGGGTAGCCACCATGTCCACCCTGATTTATGTATGCAGGTAAGTTTATAGCTAAACGGATCCCCCAAGAGCAGCAGAAGGAGCCCTGGTACCACAGTGGTTAAGCGCTTGGCTGCTAACTGAAAGGTCAGTCGTTCAAGCCAGAAGAAAGGTGTGGCGGTCTGCTTCTGCAAAGACTACAGCCTAGGAAACTCCATGGGGCAGCTCCACTCCGCCCTATAGGATTGCTATGAGGCAGAATCAACTCCACGGCAATGGGTGTAAGAGCAGGGATCTTATCCCCTTCTTCCCTACACTCTTAAGGTGCTAGCACAGTGCCAGGTGTCCAGTTGGTGCTCAATAAATATTTGGTACGTGAACAAAGGTAACCAAATCCTCACGGCTAGAAAAGGAAGCAATCACCTCTGATCTTCAAGGGGCCAGGGCTTAAAGGACAACAGGCTGTAGCCCAAATGAGTGGGATCCAAACATCAGGAACCAAAATACCAGGATCATGCCTGTCAATCTCACTGTCTTTTGTGGTTCATTAGATGGCCCACCATCTGGGGCTTCTCCAATTTTAAAGTCAAAGAACGTGTGATTTATAATTAGCTCCCCAATTTGCAAAATTGTTCTGCCTTATTAATCACAACTCTGGAGAGCTGTTTAAATTAGCAGCTCCCATGTTTCCAGGATAAAATCACCCTCTCAGCTCACACCCCTCCATGAGACACACCCCCGCCCCCCAAGTGTGGACAGAACTGCAGAGCCACGTCCTGGCGGGGTTACTCGGAGCAATTTTCAAGCCTCTTGAAATGCATTCGTCAAATGGGGATAATAACTGTATCTGAGTCTGAAAGCTGTAGTGGCGATTCCATGAGGTAAAATGTAACACTCATCACGACTGTAACAAGTGTGTGTAGATTTTGTGTCATCTCTGCTGCCTTGGTTATACCATAAACACCAAGAGGTCAGAAACCATATCACGTTTGCCAGCCCCTACACCTCAGTGCCTGGAGTGCCCGGGTGGATGGCACAGTTAAGCGCTTGACTACTAACCCAGAAGTTGGCAGTTTGAACCCATCCAGAGGCGCCTCAGAAGAAAGGCCTGGCAATCTGCTTCCAAAAAGTCACAGCCTTGAAACTCTAAGGATGTAATTCTACTGGTATTCAGAATGCTGGAAGAAAGTGGAGCAAGGCCTAGAAGTGCCCAACAAAAAAAGTATGACCCAAGAATTTTACATCCAGCCAACTCTAAAGGCAAACAAATACATGTTGAATGCATGACTCTATGAATGAATGAAATAAACAAGCCACACAAGGACTGACATACAGCGATGTTCTGTAATTTGTGCCTCCAAAGTGTGGTTGGGCATTTCTTTCTATACAGATGAAGTTCAACTCTTCATTCCATTTGCCTGTTCAGAATCAGCCTCAAGGTCAACATACTGCACATCAACACAGTCTAACCAAACCAGACTCCAAAATGCAACTCCACCCTCTTGTAGTGAACGGACTTTTCTTGCTGCCCAAGGCATGGTGTGTGTGTGCATGTGATCTTGTGTGCGTATGGGCACATGTGTGCGCTTGTGTTGTGTGTGCATATGTACACGTGTGTATGTGTGTGCATGTGTCTGCATGCAAGCACATGTGTGGTGACGGCAGGTATTGCAAACTGTAAATTCTCCAGAAACTGCTGGCTGGAACCCATCGTCTGACTCACATTTAAAACTGGCCTTATCGGTGCCCCAATGCACTCTGGAGAACCCGGCAGAAGAATCCCACACAACGGCAAAGACACAGATGCCAGGTCGTTTCTCTCAAGTGGAACTCGATAACTAATAGAGAGGGTTTTTTTCCTCTCCAAATAATGCAGGCTTTGTGTAGGTGCTGATGGTGGCTGTGGCATTAAAGGCCTCTATTTATCCTTGTCCCAGGATAAAGGAGGCCAGGAGCTACACAAATGTCCACGCACCACAGTGCCGGTGAGTTTCCCTCAGGACCTGCGGGCCTTGCTCCAACAAGGAGAGGTCAGTCTTAAATTCAGCCTGCGGTTCTCTGTGGTTAAACTATCGACACGAAGGTGTGGCCAGGGGCACCATAAGCCACGTGAGCATTTCAGTCTCAGCAATAGTCCCTCACTGCAAAGGAGAGGTCTCACAGAAAGCGGAGAACGTGAGAAAATCAAGACCTTCAAAGAATGGTCTGGGTCTGAGTCTGATGAAAGATAGAGGCAACCTTTGCTGGTCAAAGACAGGACTCCAGGGTGGTGTAAATGGTTAACATGCTCGGCTGCTAATTCAAAGGTTAGTAGTTTGAGTCCACCTAGGGGCACCTCGGAAACCCTGGTGGTGCAGTGGTTAAGTGCGCCAGCTGCTAACCAGAAGGTCTGCAGTTTGAATCCACAGGGTGCTCCTTGGAAACTCTACAGGACAGTTCTACTCTGTCCTATAGGGTCACTATGAGTCGGAATTGACTCAATGGCAACGGTTTTAGAGACACCTCAAAAGAAAGGCCTGATGAGCTACTTCAGAAAATATCAGCCATTAAAAACCTTGTGGAGCACAGTTATACTCTGACACACATGGGGTTGCAATGAGCTGGAATTGACTAGATGGCAGCTGGCATTCTGAAATCAGAAGGTAAGCACTCAAATCCAGAAAGAAGAAAACCAGACTTAAATTTAATGGCAGCCCTTTGGTGTACCCTTCTGTTCCTGATTTATTGCCCTAGCTAGTCCTACTTTTCAGGAAAACAAAACCTGGCGTAGGAAGACAAGGAGCTGTGTTTCCACCAACTTAAAGGACGCATTCACAGTTCACATGTCTGCACGGTATAAAGAACAGTGTCTGTTCACCCTTGCCCTCCAGACACTTATAACTCATACTGATTATCTAGCTCCTTTCTGGAAGGTTTCCCCTGTGTGATTTTTTTCCCCCTGAGCCAGAGACATGAAAAACTAGAGATTGGTTAGAATAGCCCAGTGCCATCAAGTCAGGTCTGCAAATTATGGCCCATGGCCAGAGGCAAGAAAAATTAGGAATTGTTTAGAACATGGGTTTGCAAACTACACCCCATGGGCCAAACCCAATTCACTGCCTGCTTTTGTAAATAAAATATTATCTGCACACAACCATACCTATTCACTTGCATACTGTCTGTGGTTGACTGCAGAGCCCTGGTGGCACAGTGGTTAAGTGCTACACCTGCTAACCAAAAGGTCAACAGTTTGAATCCACCAGGCACTCCTTGGAAACTCTACGGGGTAGTTCTACTCTGTCCTATAGGGTCTGCATGAGTCAGAATTGACTCGATGGCAATGGGTAGGGCTAATTTCCTTGTACAACAGCAGAGCTGAGGAGCTTATGACAGGGACTACTGGTACAAGGCTGCAAAGTCCAAAGTCTTTACTATCCGACCCTTCACAGGAACAGTCTCCCAGCCCCTGATTTAGGATGCAGACACTCTGTCTGTGAAGTTACATCAGGCCTGAGCACCTCCAAAGTTGCAGGTGCTCCACAGCCCACATGCCTCCAATCACGCACAAAAATGTCTAGTGGTACAAGTTTTTTATTTTGTTTTAAGGCGAGGGTGGGGGAGTGAACAGGGTCGTTTGATCAGATCCCTTGGGATCATTTTTTTCCAACTAAGTCAATTGATATCATCAACACCCTGAACTTCAAATTGGCAACAGCTGGAGAGAAACTGTCATCTGGGCAGTAGAATTTAAATGCCACATGTTTCTTGGTGACTGGGTATGGAATGGTTCAAAAAGAGTTATGACAGAGAAGGCTGGGGTGGGAGGACGGGGAGAGAGAGGCCGGGGGGGGAGGAGAGAGAGGCCAGGGTGGGGGGGGAGAGAGAGGCCAGGGTGGGGGGGGGAGAGAGGCCAGGGTAGGAGGGAGAGAGAGGCCGGGGTAGGGGGGAGAGAGAGGCCGGGGTAGGGGGGAGGGAGAGGGAGGTGGGGAAGGAGAAGGGCTGGGGTGGGAGGGAGGGAGAGAGAGGCTGGGGTGGGGAGGGAGGGGGAGGCCGGGGTGGGGAGGGAGGGGGAGGCTGGGGTGGGGCCCGGGAAGAGAGGGAGAGGGAGGAGGACAGGTGGAAATCCATGGACACACTCTAGAGCCCTTGCTATTTAAAGTATGATCTGTGGACAGGCAGCAATGGCATCCCCTGGGAGCTGGTGAAAATCGAAGGTTTTCAGGCCCTAACCAGACTTATATAAGGAGTCCTGGTGCCTGAGTGGTTAAGTGCTTGGTTCTAACCGGAAGGTCGGCAGTTCAAATTCACCAGTGGCTCCTTGGAAGAAAAGACCTAGCAATCTGTTGATTTGCTCCCATAAAGAAAACCCTATAGAGTGCAGTTCTACTATGTTACATGGGGTCCCCATGAGTCAGAATCAATGTGATGACACCCAACAACCACCACCACCAGACGTACAGAATCTGAATCTGCATTTCAGCAAGATCCTCATGCCCATCAGCGTGCCAGGAACATCACTTGAGATGACAATGTTTCAAGGGTGTCTTCTTTCCTGGAGCTTCTACTCCAGGAAATCACGCCTTCATGTCATCCGAGTCTCTAATTTAGGGTTCCTCCACCTTGGTGCCATTGACAATTTAGGCCGGAAAATTCTTTGTTGTGCGTGTGTGTGTGTGTGGGGGGGCGCTGTCCTGTGTGTTGTGGACGTTTAGTGACATCCCTGCCCTCAGTCCACTAGGTGCTAGTGGTAGCCCCTCAGTTATGACAACTCAAAACATCTGGAGACATTGCTAAGGTCTCCCGGGGGGAGAGGGGCAACACTCCTGCAGGTGGAGAAGTGCTGCTCTAATTGATCCAGTCCTGGAGTTGCTGCTTCACTGCAGGCTAAGAACGCCATTCCTGCCCATCTACCTGCTGCGATGAGCAGCAGTGGATCAAAGCTGCTCCGCCCCACACCACAGACACAAACCTAAGCACTACACCAGGTGACTCTCCCTCTTTCTAGAGAAGAATAAACGCATTCCGCTAGGTTGGGTGCAGTGGAAATTTGTCTCCAAAATCAGGAAAGTTCAAAATTGTTTTCTCTCTAGAGTCGTTTTGACATACCTGATCCTGTTAGCCTGTCTTTCTTCAAGGGTTTCGAGAGTTCCTTGTGGTTAATTTCATGATCAGAGGGACAAATATGTCCTGCCTACATTTTCTGCTTCTCGGGTTTCTTGGGAAGACACTTTCCCACTTACAGTACATGCAGCCGTCAGGAAGGGACCTGTATAATGTTTGAAATGGAAGAAATGGGTGTGCTGTAAATTACTGTTTTTAAGGGTATTGTATCAGGTGGTGTATCCTGTTGCATCCTGTATGGGGATATTTGTCCCAATAAGCCTAAACCAAAGTCCACAGGGACATATGCATTCCACCAAATCCTATCTGCCCTGCCAGAGCCCACGGGGACACACTCAATTCAGGCACACTCAATGATTCTGCATGCATTCTATTAATGAAAAAAAATTTTATCAACAAAAATTTTGAAGCAAAAAATAACTAGGTCATGAAAGGGTTAAGGTCATCACTGCTGCATTTTGCCCCCCTGTTTGAAGCTTCTGAAATCCTGGTCCCTAGATGCATCTTTCTTACTCCCATAATCTGGTCACTGGCCTGTCTAGTGGGTCCCAAGTGACCAGCAGGCACGTCATAAGCTTGCCGGCACTCACACGCCTGCCATCTGTGCCTGTGGTACCAGGCAGACACATTAAACAATTTCCTTCTGTCAGACGCTGCCAGGGGAGGGGGCACCAAGGCCTGGGGGAATGTGTGCACTTCTGACTCTGCACCCCTGCCCACTCAGGCTGGGCCTGCCTCTCCGCTTGGGGAAGGGCTGCTTCACCCAGGCAGGAGCGCTCTGTGAGGTTAGTCCAGGCTGATGAGCTACTCTTTACCACCAGCTGGTCCTGGAGAGGGCCATGACTGATTTTGGTTTTCCCAACAGTGGAGGCTTTGTTTTTTAGCAGCATTCATTCTGGGGATCTGCTTTTGAACCAGCAGGGTCAGGAAGTGACAGGCTTTACAATAGGACTAATACCCCTTCTCTTACCAACCCAGGACAGTAACAAGAAGAAGCCTGAACAAAACCACAATTCTGAAAAACTCAGGCTACAACTGGAGCTTCTTACCTCCTATCCACCGACTGCTTTAGTCCCTTAATTTCCCAACAGACTGGTTACCCCAGTGAAGATGGACTTGGAAAAGGTCAGGATGGGGAAAACCAGGAAGGGACTTTTTTTTTTTGGGAAAACACATGGGATCAACTTTAACTGCACCTCAGCTCTGTGGGGATTCTGTGTTGCCACATAGCCTACACCACAAAAAAAAAAAAAAAAACAAAAAACCGAGTGCTAATTAAAATTAAACCCAAAAAAACAAACAAACAACAACAACAACAACAAAAAAACCCAGTGCTAATTAAAAGGATGTGCAAAAATTCAAGCTAGTTGAAGATTGTTGGGCCAAGTTCGCTCTGGGCTTACACCGACACTCTGGCGCTTTCCAGAATCCACAGCCCAAGTCCACAGCAGACCACACTGGAGCACTTGCTCGGGATACTCCTGAGCAACATGGAGAGGCTAAAAGGCTCCCCAGTGGCAAGGGGTGGGCAGCCAAGGAGCTGGAGACATTTAGCTTCTTCAAAGATTTCTGCCGAAGCCCTACTCCTGCCAGGCACCGTGACCACAACTGTGAACAAGGCCTTTTGAGGTAATGCCTCGCAAGGATATTATGTTCTAGAGAAACAGATAACTAAATCAGCATGTCAGTACAACAATCACAGATGAAACTTGCTAGGAAGGGGATAAATAGAATACCACGCTATAGAGTAAAAGGGGGGACAGTGGTGGCTCAGTGGTAGAATTCTGACTTTCTATGCGGGAGACCTGGGTTTGATTCCTGGCCGATGATCCTCACGTACAGACACCACACACCTGTCAGTGGAGGTCTGCATGTTGCCACGATGTTGAACAGGTTTCACTGGAGCTTCCAGACTAAGGCAGACTAGGAAGAAAGGCCTGGCAATCTACTGATAATCAGTAAATGAAAACCCTACAGATCATAACGGGTCCAATCCACAACTGAACGTGGGGATGGCGCAGGACCGGGTAGCAATACACTCCATTTTGCACAGTCTGCCTATAATTTGGAGCCAGCTCGATGGCAGCTAACAATGACCACCATGGAGACAGAGTGCTGGCAAAGAACTGAGCATATGATAATCAGGGTGAGACCTGAAGGAGGAGAAGGAGCCAGCCAAGTCAAGAGTTGGGGAGAGTGTTATAGGCAGAGAGACCAGGAACTCGTTTTACACCAGAGAAAGCTCCATGTGGAAGTGACAGATGGCTGGAGCAAGGAGTGTGAGCGTGAGAGTGGCTTGGGTGAGGTCCAGAGGTGAACAGGATCCCGGCATAGGTTCTTCCCAGGCCACGTGAGAAGCATGGGTTGTGACTATCCTTCACATGCCTGTGGGCATGATTAATGACAGCAGCTGAGAGGCGGCACAGCCAAGTGCCAAAGGCCATCAGCCCCAGAGTTCTTTCCAGCTCTGTCCCTATGGCTGTGCCAGTGGCGTCACTAGGGTGGTGTCACCCAGGGTGGTAACTCGTGGTGCCACTCCCCCATGCACCTCCTCCCACACCATACAGAATCCTTAGTACTAACGCTATTCGTAAATCCTAATTCCCATATATCACTTCTTTTCTTTTAATTACTACTTCATTCTCAAAAAAGTTATTGCTATAGGTTCACAAATACCACTTACCACAATACTGTAGCTAAAACATCAGAAAATGTGACAAAATTAGCGACTAGAAAAACACCAGCAGCAATGAAATAACAGCACGTGTTTGTACTGTAGCACATGTAGGTGACACCACGCCATTCAAAGTGTCCTTCTTGTTGGGTAATAGTGACAGCTCTGACCAGAGCCCGTCAGAATGTTCAAAAAGTAAATTAGCATAGAGTTTTTGCTTTGTAGGTATATTGATACATGTAAGCTAGGCTTATGAAAAATGTTTTTGTTGTTGTAAATAACTACAGGGATATTTTTATAAAAAATAATAAATTTCTGCTGAAACACAGCACAAAAATTTTATGGTCATTTTGGTGTCACCCCCTCTGACAGTGTCACCCGGTGTGGTCCACACTCCCCGCACTCCCCAATGACACCACTGAGCTGTGTCTCTTGGCAACACGCAGGGCTGTGTTGTGTCTCACTTCCTGTAATAGTTTCCTAGGGCTGCCACACAAAGTACCACAAACTGGAGGGCTTATAAGAACAGAAGGTTATTGTCTCACAGTTCTGGAGGCTGGCCATGTGCCCTCCGAAGTCTCTAAGGGAGAGCATTCCTTGCCTCTTCCAGCTCTGGAAGGCCCGGCCGCTCTGTAAACTTGGTCCTTCCTCTGTCTCCTCTCATTTATAAGAACATCACTCAGACTGGATTAGGACACACCCTGCTGTAATCTGACCTCACGTTAACTGATAACATCTTCAATGATGCTGTTTCCACAAGGTCAGGATCACAGGTGTCATGCTTTAGGACATCAACATATCTTTCGGAGGGAGAAAATTCAATCTGCAACAGATTCCCTCATCTGTACAATGAGAATAATCAGAGAATCTACCTCAGCGGCCTGGAGGTGAGCATTCAGTGGGTTAATACACACACCACATGGAGCTGGGCTGGCTCAGGGTGAGACTGAGGAGACGTTTAATCTTATCCTCCACTCCACAGTCATCACTTTTACAGCACTTTTCCACACCTTGTCTTGACAGGCATTATTATGCAAATCATCGAGGAGGTATAGAGAGTTGGGATAACTTGCCCAAGATCACACAGGAGCTACCACACAACCTTCTCCTGCCTCCTGCCTTGTGTTACTGTGAGCAGAAAGTGTAAAAGGAACAAGGCAGGAAAACTGGGCGTCAGAGACCTGAGGGACAGGAGGCTGAGCTCCACTGACTACCCTGGCTTCTAACCAGCAGCAGCAATTTTAAAAAATCCCCTTGATGGATGTACAGTTTCCTAGTGTACAAGTATGAACTACTGCTCAGTGCAGCACATGGCTGCCAGGCATGCAGGATCTATGCTTCCATTTCTATTATGTTACAAGCCAGCCCAAACTGGTCTGTGCTGTGAACAGTGCCCGCCGACTCTGGAGACGTGCGGCACAGTGAGCGAGACAGGGCACCAGGGAGTTTCAGGGGCACTTCCCTACCCTGGGAAGTGGTTCTGTGAGTCTAATGATTCACTGAACTACAACCTACGATTTATGAATGGGTATTAACTAACTAGTTGCCCTCAGGTAGATTCTGACTCATGGTAACCCCATGTGTGTCAGAGTAGAACTGTGCTCCCTAGGGTTTTCAGTGGTTGATTTTTTTTTTTTTGAAGTAGATTGCCAGGCTTTTCTTCCAAGGTACCTCCGGGTGGACTTGAGCTTCCAACTTTTAGTTAGCAGCTGAGTACATTAATTGTCTGCACCACCCAGGGTACAATAAATGTATCAGATGTATTACGCACCCCTAAAATGTTCATTAAAAATCACCACTGAGAGAGGCAAGAATATATCAGGGCATTTTAAGAAACGAATATGCATAAATTGCTTCCCCCATCCTACATCTTCAACAGCGTGGCTCAAACTGGCAGCTAGTACACAGATTTACTAGAGTTAAATTCCTTCTTTCCTTTTTGAACTACAATGCACAGACACTTTTACCACCTATAGTCTTATCCCTGGCTGAATTTACACACTTATGTCATCTGTCTTTTCCCCTCCCTCTTCTTCTTCTTCTTGTTTTCAGGTGCCATCGAGTTGGTTCTGACTCACAGCGACCCTGTGTACAACAGAATAAAACTCTGCCCAGTCCTGCGCCATCCTCACTATCCTCATTATGCTTAAGCCCGTTGTTGCAGCCACTGTGTCAATCCACCTTGTTGAGGGTCTTCCTCTTTTTCACTGACTTTCTACTTTACCAAGCATGATGTCCTTCTCTAGGGACTGATCCCTCCTGATAGTATGTCCAAAGTATGTGAGACATAGTCTCACCATCCTTGCTTCTAAGGAGCATTCTAGTTGTACTTATTCCAAGATAGATGTGTTCGTTCTTCTGGCAGACCATGGTATAGACCTTCCCCTTAGGCACATGGGTTTCTCACCAATGCCAGCCAGCTGATAAGGGAGATTAGAAGTTTGGATGAAAGTACTTCGTGGACTTAAGTTTGGGATCACTGTGTCTCAAGATCCTGTTTTTCCATAGGTAGGAGTTGGCAAAGTGTCATTCTTGGCATAATAGTTCATGGCATCATGTACGATAGGGACAATTACCCATCACTAGATGGACTGACAGATGAATGGGTTCAATGGAAGACAGTCATGTAGACGAGAGGACTGAACGAAGGACATATGAGGGGTAGGGATGGACAGATGGAAGGGTGGATGGATTAATCAATGATGAAGGACATATGAAGGGCGGGGATGGGCAGATAGAAGGATAGATGAACTAATCAATGAATGAAGGGCATACGAAGGGTAGGGATGGACAGATGAAAGGATGGATGAATTAATCAATGAATGAAGGACATATGAAGGGTAGGGATGGAAGGATGGATGAATTAATGATGAAAGACATATGAAGGTGGGGATGGACGGATGGATGAATTAATCAATGAATGGATGCAAAGATGAGAGATGTATGGAAGGAGAGATACTGCTTCGGGCTCTTAAAACAATAATGTCTCACAAAATACAAGCTATGGAATAAGGTTCTTAGGTAAGAATTAAGTTTTCAGGTAATCATTGCTGCTTCCATAAAACACACGTAAAGATGAAGGCCTTGGTACCTGCATCTCAGAAACTGAAAAAGGAAAAAATAGATGAGCCCCTTGCCCAAGGTCAGGAGTGATGATGGGAGCTGGTGATGGAGCCAGGGTTTGAAGCAAGTCTCCAGACTTTCTAAGGCAGCCTCTTTCCACACCCTAACCGGCATGCAAACCACTCAGGGACCTCTGTAAAGTGATTGCCTACAGCTGAGAGTATCCACTGCACCTGGAGTGAGGCCCATGGTCCTGCATTTCTGACAAGCTCCCAGGAGATGCTGCTGCTGTTGTGTGCAGACCACACTTGGAACAGCAAGGAATTTGGAAGTAATGGTTGATTCCCCACAACACATCCAGGAGGTTGTCCAGACCTGTGACCAAGGAGCCAGAAAGAGGGAGAGAAAGCATGGTCGGCTCATGCTGTTCCCGACTTCTCATCAACAAAAGTAAAGCTGCCACTGACCTATTACCTGCCTCTGAAGAAGCCTCAGTGAAGCAAGGGCTGGATTCTTGGAGAGCATAAAGAAGTGGAATCAGGCCACAGAAACCTTTTCTGCTCCTGGGCTCCGACTCCTGTCTCAGCCAGTTTGTGCCCTTCGCACAGCTTCCTGAGGCAAGCTGGGCTTGGCAAGACTCACCCTCCACACAGATGGAATAAGCAGCTGCTTACCTGGTAGGGGCTGTGAATCAGGAGAGTCCTCCAGGGCCCTCCACTCTCCCCCTCCTCCCACCTTGCAGCCCCCACTCTGATCCAGCTGAGAGTTAAGGCACCCTTTCCCAACCATCTTCTCTGGAATATTCAAGGAAGGGTTCTGTTGGCAAATAAGTCTGGGAATTTCTGCAGGGCTTCCTAAATCCTTTAACTGGCCCACGTGCAGTGGGAATTTTCAGAAAGAAGACAGACAAGCACTGTTCTCTGTACTTCGACAACAGGGCCCCTTCCCCATCCCATCCTACCCTGACTCAGAGGGCACATTTTGGGGCACACTGGTTTAACAATGTTGATTCCTGTTAAAATCCAGACATATTTGCTTATAATTTCTCTCCTGCCCACTGTGACAGTGCCCAGCTGAGCCACACTGGAGCCCAAGGCAAAGGGCAAGTCAGTACCACTGATCTGTTCTTTAAACATTGTATGTTTTGTTATTGTGGGTTTTTGGCATGAATTTTGATTTAAAAAATGCTGCATTAACTTATTTCTCTTGATTACTGAGTTTTTTGGGGGAGCTCCTTAAATTTTGCACCCAAGGAACGATGCCTCATGAAACCTGATCCCAGCCCTGCTGGCCAGGCTGCTCCTCCTCTCATCTGTGGAATTGCACATGCTATGTGTTACTAAGAACTGTTTTTACTGGGGCAGTGGGAGAAGTATGTGGCCTGGATAGCAGGGACCTAGAGTCTAGTCCCAGCACTGCTACAAAACACCAGTGAGCTTCTGAGATACATTACTTCTCCTCTCAGAGCCTCAGTTTCCTCTTCTGACTCACTATCAGGTAATCCCCACGTCTCTCCACTGACATCTGATACCCTTCCATGAACCAAGACAGATACTGCTTGTTATCAGATCATATAGGTTGTGGATTAACAGGGATCTCAGCAGAAAAGTGCCTGGGTGGCACAAATGGTTTGCATTCAACTGCTAACCTAAGGGGCGGTGATTTGAACCCACCCAGCAGCACTGGGGAAGAGAGGCCTGACGATCCGCTTCCTAAAGATCACAGCCTTGAAAACCCTATGGAGCAGTTCTACTCGGCACACATGGGGCCGCCATGAGTTAGAATGGGCTTGTTTTTCCGGTATCTAAGCAAAGTGGGATCCATGAGGGAACAGTGCCTGGGAGAGGTAAATTCTGATAAACCAAAAACCAAACCTGTTTTCATCAAGTCAGTTTTGACTCATAACAGTTCTATAGGACAAAGTAGAACTGCCCCATAGGGTTTCCAAGGCTGTAAATCTTTACAGAAGCAGACTACCACACCTTTCTCCTGTGGAGCAGCTGGTGGACTTGAACCACCAAGCACTTAACCATTGCGCCACCAGGGCTCCTTCTTATAAAAGGGAGAGAAAGGGAAGTTATCGAGGTGATGCCAGAGAGGTCAGAACCGGAAACTCTTCGGAGACTCCTAGGCAGTTAAGAAGCATTTTGAGGTGCAGTCTGTTGACAGGAAGAAATGAAAACAAGAGAAAGAAAAACCTAAACCCAAGCTTTGTCTACTTGGTCATCTCTGACCAGTGCAAACCTATTCTAGGCCCTGGGTGGGTCATGAGCTGCCTGCTGGCCTGTGCTTTGTCCCCAGGAAGTTATAACCTGACAGCCAAGGCTCACTTTAAATCAGAGAATGGCCCTGACCCCACCTGTGTCAGAATCCCCTGGGGTGCTGTAAAGCACAGGATTCCGGGCCCTCTCCCAGACCTCACTGAATCAGAACTTCTGGGGTGGGGCCTGAAAATCCATATTTTTCAACTGCTTTGAAGTCATATGAGCCTGAATAAACAAACAGGTTCCCAGCACCAGCTCCCCTCACTGCAGTGACCTTTGAGTTCTGAGTCTGAAAAGCAGTCTGCCTCACCAGTGCCAAGCAAGGTGTGAGGAGTCTGTGACCTACTAAGCCTGGGCTGCTGTCAGATTCAGGGTTTCCAGGACAATTTGTGTTGCCCTTCCCACCAGATTCTGGCTGCTGAAGACTGATGACTTAATTTCTCGGCTCCTGTCACTAAGTGTGGTCTTTGTGCCAACCCAGCCGGAGTGAACTGCAATCCAGAGCCCCTGGGAAGTGTTCAGATGGCTGGCACCCTGGGACCCAATGGGAGGCTGGAGTCCTTGTTGACAGACAGGGATTTTACTTGGTCTGGCTCCAACTCTTGGGCCATTGGAGCTGCTCTCTGCTCTGTGAGTTCCTTAAGCTCCAAAATATCAGAGCTGGTAGATACACAGAGTCACTATACCAAAAAGAATTGGTTGACGTTCAACCATTTAAGGAGGTAACATATGATCAGGAACTGATGGTACTGAAGGAAGAAGTCCAAGCTGCACTGAAGGCACTGGCGAAAAACAAGGCTTCAGGAATTGACAGAGTATCAATTGAGATGTTTCAACAAATGGATGCAGCACTGGAAGTGCTCAATCATCTATGCCAAGAAATTTGGAAGATAGTGACTAGAGAGATCCACATTTATGCCTACTCCAAAGAAAGGTGATCCAACCGAATGTGGAAATTATCAAACAATATCATTAATGTTATAGGCAAACAAAATTTTGAAGATCATTCAAAAGCAGTTGCAGCAGTACCTCGACAGGGAACTGCCAGAAATTCAAGCCGGATTCAGAAGAGGACGTGGAACCAGGGATATCATTGCTGATGTCAGATGGATCCTGGCTGAAAGCAGAGAATACCAGAAAGATGCTTACCTGTGTTTTACTGACCATGCTAAGGCATTTAACCTTATGAGTCGGAATCAACTCGATGGCACTGGGAAGGCATTCGACTGTTTGGATGGTAACCAATTATGGATAACACTGCAGAGAATGGGAATTCCAGGACACTTAACTGTGCTCATGAGGAATCTGTACATGGACGAAGAGGTAGTCGTTCAAACAGAACAAGGGGATACTGCATGGTTTAAAGTCAGGAAAGGTATGTGTCAGGGTTGTATCCTTTCACCATACTTCTTCAGTCTGTATGCTGAGCAAATAATCCGAGAAGTTGGACTCTATGAAGAAGAACAGGGCATCAGGATTGGAGGAAGACTCCTTAACAACCTGCGTTATGCACATGACACAACCTTTCTTGCTGAAAGTGAAGAGGACTTGAAGCGCTTACTGATGAAGATCAAAGACCACAGCCTTCAGTATGGATTGTGCCTCAACATAAAGAAAACAAAAATCCTCACAACTGGACCAATAAGCAACATCATGCTGAATGGAGAAAAGTCTGAGGTTGTCAAGGATTTCATTTTACTTGGATCCACAATCAACACCCATGGAAGCTGCAGTCAAGTAATCAAAAGACACAATGCATTGGGCAAATCAGCTGCAAAAGACCTCTTTAAAGTATTGAAAAACAAAGATGTCACCTTGAGGACTAATGTGCACCTGACCCAAGCCATGGTATTTTCAATCACCTCATATGCATGCGAAAGTTGGACAATGAATAAGGAAGACCGAAGAACTGATGCCTTTGAACTGTGGTGTTGGCGAAGAATATTGAATATACCATGGACTGCCAAAGGAATGAACAAATCTGTCTTGGAAGAAGTACAACCAGAATGCTCCTTAGACGCAAGGACGGTGAGACTACGTCTCACATACTTTGGACATATTACCAGGAGGGATCAGTAAAGTAGAGAGTCAGTGAAAAAGAAGGTGGCACTGATTGAACTGGAACCCTCGACAAGGAGTGGGGGCCAAGTGGGGACGGATTAACTGAACAGCTGAGGTCAAGGATCCAGATGGTTTCCTCATATTTCATGATTTTAAAAAATCCCCTTCTTTTCACTGCAGTTTGCAGCATGTGGCGCTGCTCCCATGGAAAGCTCTCCCAGTCTTACAGAGTGGAGGTGGCACTGGTAGTGGAAGGGCAGGAACAGAAGGAGGAGAAAGTGCAGAAAACAACTTGGGGGCAGGCAGGGTTGGCGTGGTCCCGGAGAACCCACGGTGGATTCAGGAGCCATGAGCACCCGCCTGCTTTATCCACACCTGGGACAAAAGAATTACTGTAGGTGGCACAGCATATAAACAGAGGTTCTCCATAGGCAAAAAGAAACTTCTGAAGACAGATCTGGCCTTGGCTGCTAACACGATGCAGTGATCCTGACAAAGTCAAAGCCAAGAATTCCCAAAATAGGGAATAGAATGGGTGTGCTTCCCCAGAACCCAACCAAGGGAGACTGGGAAAGTGAGGGGAGGAGCGGGAGCCTGTAAAAGGCACATTCAATACTGTGACACGATATTATAGCTTAAAAGAAAAACAGCTAGTGCTGTCACAATACAAAAGAAGATGGAAAAGGAGTTTAGTTGTACAAGGACATGGCGTTTGGGGCCAGACCATTCCTTGTCGTGGGGGCTGTCCTCTGCATTGCAGGACTGAAGCACATTCCTGGCGTCTACCCACCAGATGTCAGGAGTACCTCCTCCAGTTGTGACAACCAAAAATGTCTCCAGACATTTCCAAATGTCCCCCAGTGAGTGAACGTGCCCCTGGCTGAGAACCATAGGTCACGGTTAAAAGCACGGGATGCAAAAGGTGGGCCCCTTGGTTCAAGCCACTTGCTGCTTTGTCATCGTGCACAGTTATTAAGGATCTGTAAAATGGAGATAAGGTATTTATAGAGGTCCCTGGGTGGTGCACGCAGCTACAAGCTAGACTACTAACAGAAAGGCTGGCAGTTCCAGTCCACCCAGTTCTGACACAGGCGGGGTCACCACAAGTCGGAGTCTAGTCGACAGCATCTGGTTAAGATAGTTACGCTTCCCAGCATGAGTGTAAAGATTAACCAGGATAATTATGCACTAGCAGTTAACACAGTGTCCCACTTTCAAGGCCTCACAGCTGTTCCTTCTATCTATGATGGTAGATCTTTGTCGCCTAGGGGACGCACAAAGGATGGTCTCTGGACCAGCAAGTGGGGGCGCCATAAATCAGAAACTCTGGTGGGGGACTTTGGGAGCCTTATGGTTAGTGTGTAAAAAGGGGGCACACTTAAAAAAAAGCTTGGGACACACTGGTCTGAACCATTCCCACTGCAAGCAGGCCTGCAGAGGACTTGCCCCTATGAGCCGGAAGAGGAAAACCCACTCTGCTCAGCTGGCTGCTCTAATCTTGAAATGGCAGCTGTTGAGGTTCTCTGGGCCCAGCCTTGGCTGGTGTCCTGGCTGCTGTCAGGTACCAAATGGGTTGGACAGTTGTGAGGAAATGAAAAAACCAAACAAAACACAAATCCATTGCCTTTGTGTTGATAACGAAGCAAACAGTGAAACCCGTTACCAGCTGCCGTCGAGTTGAGCCTGACTCATGGCAACCCCATGTGTGTCAGAGTAGAACTGTCCTCCGTTGGGTTTTTAATGGCTGAGTTTTTGGATGGAGTTTGTCAGGCCTTTCTTCTGAGGTGCCTCTAGGTAGACTTGAACCTCTAACCTTTTGGTCAGCAGCAGAGTGCATTAACTGTTCACACCACCTGGGGGCTCCAAACAGTGAAAAGGAATGAATGATGATTTCCCAAAGGTGCCATGCAGTCAGTGGGCCTGCTGACGTCCCACTGGAGAACTCTTCCATCAGAGAAAAACTTGAGCTTTGTGTAACCCCCCTTTTCTCAGCCGAGCTTATAGGGTGATATTACCAGGAGCCCCTTCCTTCCCTTCCTTCTTCAAGAGCTTTTATTTTATAGAGGGAAACAGAGCGGTGGATGTAGGCGGGCAAACCTGGTCTAATCCTTGCCCTTCTGTTCACTAGCTCTGAGACTGTGAACTTCTCGGACTTTGGCTCCCTCATCTCCAAGATGAGCAGGGCAGCTAGAATTGCTGTAGCCCACCTGGTTTTCCCACGTCAGCTCTTAGCTTTAACGGTATCATAATCCAGGGGTCCCAAGAGCATCCAATATATCTGCTGAGGATAAAAACAACAAGTGCTTTTGAGCATTTCCTGTGATCTGGGCATTGTCTTCAGCGTTTTCTCATTTAACCCCATGAAAGCAGCACTGTTACAGAGGAGGAAATTAAGATACAAAGAGTTTAGGTGATTTGCCCAACATAAAAAAAAAAAAAAAAAATTTTTTTTTTTTTTTTTTAACAGAGCTAGTAAAGAACAGAGCCAAGATCTGTACAGGACTGCCCAGTTCTCAATACCATAACCCCAACAGCAATGCAACGCTGCACCCTCTGCGATTCCTAGGCACTTGGGTGAGATTTGGTGCACAGTGAGGTTACCAAAGCGCACTTTGTACGCTCAAAAAGCAGCTCTCTCAGGAGGCGGGCTAATGCACAGACCCAGAGAGAAGAAGAAATTCGGGCACTAGAAGCAGAACCACCTACAACTTACCCCTGAGGCCAGAGGCATATGCCCCTATGAAGAATTTGAATTCGCTGTAACACACTGTTCCTCAGTCTTGTCTGCAGGGTAGAATTGCTGGGGAACCTTAAAAACATTGCCTTTCCCAGGCCAAACCCCAGACCAGTTAAACTGAAATCTCGGGGTGGTGCCCAGGTATCCGTATTTTTTTTTTAAACTCCCAGATAATTTCATTATGTGGCCAAGATCAAGAAGCAAAACAAAACAAAAAACTCGTTGCTGTGGGATCGATTCCGACTCATAGCAACCCCATTGTCCAGAGCAGAACCTCCCCATATGGTTTCCAAGGAGCAACTGGCGGATTTAAACTGCTGACCTTTTTGGTTAGCAGCCTAATGCTTAACTACTGTACCACCAGGGCTCCGACTGAGAAACAGTGCCTCAGTATTTTAGCGTCTTACCTTACACCTTCCTGGTGGGTGCCTGAGTAGACAGTCAAAATTTCACTTCTTCTGACATCAACTATGAGGATCAATCATCAATTAAACATCCAGTCCCCAGTTTCTACTTCTCTGTTCAGTTGTGACACCAGCTGCGCACACAGTACTTCTTCCTCTGACCCTGACCACCCTGAGCCAGGTCAGAGCCCACAAGCTAAAAGGCACAGTCCTCCAGACTGCCAAGTCAGCCCAAGACCCCAGATGCCAGCCACAAGCTCCAGAGTCCCTAGAACATCTACACTTCTGACCTGCCCGTTACAAGTATGGGGTTTTCCTACTAATCCTTTAGGATGCCAGGAGCTCCCCTTACTTCTGACCTGTTGGCTATGAATTCGTGCATTCCCTCTAATGCCTCAGGATACCAGCCAGTGGCTTGGAAGCCTCTAGACCTCTCACTTCTGACCTGCTGGCTCCCACTATGCCCTCAAATTCTATAATTCAATAGAATGATGCACAGAACTCAAGGAGAGAGCTGTACGTCAGAAGACAGCGTCATCAGAGGGCTACAAAGCAGGATCAGCATAGAGAAGGGCACACAGGGTAAGGTCTAGGAGGGATCCCAGCACCAAGCTTCCACTTCCCAAAAAGGGACATGCTACCTTTTCACATGCACAGATGTCATTCACCAACCAGGAAGCCCATGGAGGTTCTGTGTGCAGAGCCTATACCGGAGCCTTATTGCACAGGCACGATTGACTGATTGGTTCATGCCCTCCGCCACCAGGTCAGCTCTGTCAGACCTCTTGGTGGTCTTTCTGGCCAGCCACCTTCACTCATCAGCACAAAACTTCAGGAGTGGTCTGGAAGCCTTGGATAACAAAAGCACCTCTGTTACTCGGGAAATTCCAAGGGTTTAGAATTCTCTCTAAGGAAATAAGGGCAAAGACCAGATTCTTTGGGTAAAGTTAACGTACACCCCACGGTGCCCAATCCAACTGTCCCTTGAAAGAGCTGGAGAAGACCTGGGTGACCATTTTCTTCAGAATAGGTGTTAAGTACTCAGTCTAAACCTTTTGAGGTTGACGTGGGTATTCATATGAGATGCTAGCTCCCTGTCATATGAACCAGAATAAAACCGATGGCAGCCCAGGGTCTCGAACAGGGTGGCTCCTGAGATTCGTAGGACCAACTCTGGGTCATGAGTCACTTAACTTTTCCTAAATCGTGCACATGCTGGTACTGTCTCTTGTCTCATCAGGAGTGATAAGGTCCTAAAAAAACAAACCAAAACCAAATCTGTTGCTGTTGAGTCGATTCTGACTCACAGCAACCCTAAGATTTTACTCATATGACACGATAAGGTCCTAGGATGAAAATACCAGATGGTGATCTCCCTCCAACAAAGTAAAAGCTGCCTGCTGAATTCCTGGACCTCAGCCTGAGGGAAGAGTTCTGAGGAAAGGGCTAAGTTATCCAAATTTTGGAGAGATGGGTGAAAGCCTCTGTGAGACAGAGGTCCCCAGGCTGCAGAAAATTCCACTGCCTCAAGCAGTTTGCTTGACATGCCTTTACGTTAATATCCTGGTTCCCCTTTCCTTAACTGCTACCCAGAACTAGAGGAAATCAGCAGAAACTGGCTTAGGCACCATGTTGACACATTCAGGATAACCTTTTAGTTCATTAAACACCTCATACATAGTAACTTCCCTGACACTGGGCAGAGTTTAAACCGTCATTTTCTGAACATGCAACGCATGAATTTATATGTAAACCCCACCCACTGCGCCTCCATAGTATGATTAAGAACGTTGCTAATGTAACTTGTATGAACTTCCTGCTTGTAAACCCCATAAAAGTATACTTCCCTCTCGCCCTCACTGAGCAATCTTGGAGGCAGCAGGCCCAACTGTTCCTTTCCTTGCCGAATGAAATAAAGGTGCCTTTCTAACCTCCCACATAGGCCTCCTGCTTGTTGCCTGAGACGGGCAGTGCCGAGCAGAACCTGGGGTTTTCACCTGGCAACATAACCATGGCAACACCCACTTGGGAAAACCACAACTGCTCAATCTTTCTTCTGAAAGACGAACTGATATATCCAAACAGCCCTGGAGTCTGCTTGCCATGGCAAATGCTGGCTAATTTTTGCAATAAAGGAAGAAAAACAAGAGGATTGGTGAATCATACTTCTGTTTAACCTTATGTTTTTGAGGTTTACTATTTATTTAAGTAAAGGCTTTTGCCTTATATCAGATTTATATATCAGTTTCTTGGCTAAGCCAGGATAGAAATTATACTTGGGTAAAATTCAAATGTACTGTATATATGAAATCCAGGATATAACCAAGCCAGAAATCATTGAAAGATCAACAGAAAAAGAGCTCATATTTTTCCTTCTTTCATTTTTAAATGGCAACTTTTCTAACACATACCTCCCAATGAACATGATATTTATGACTTACTGGCTCTTTGTAGGCTCACATTTGCATTCTCAGCCCATTCTACAAGCCATCTGATTTTTTCTACTTTAAGACAACCACTGAATAAGGGGGCCAGGACAATGTTCTCAGAGGGATACCGGGAGGATAAATTTGAGCCAGCTATAAAATGTGAGCTCTTCACAACTCTAAATATAGTTCTCTTCTTCTCACCGTCTGCACTCTCAGCAAGCTGGCCTCCTTTCAGCACTTGGAACTTAGACAAATCCTTTCTAGCCACAGGGCCTTTGCATAGGCTATACCTCAGGGCTATAACCTCCTTCCCTTCCCCCTCTCTTCCTTTATACAACAAAGTATCTCTAATTCAGCTCCAGCTGCCTTGAGTCCACTACAACTCATGGTGATGCCATGGGTGTCATAGTAGAACTGGGCTCCACAGGGTTTTCAGTGGCAGATTTTTTGGAAGTAGATTGCCATGTCTTTCTTCCTAGGTGCCTCTGGGTGGACTCAAACCTCCAACCTTTTGGTTAGCAGCTGACCACATTAACTTTTTTTTTTTTTAATAACTTTTATAAAGCTTCAAGTGAACGTTTACAAATCCAATCAGTCTGTCACATATAAGTTTACATACATCTCACTCCCTACTCCCACTTGCTCTCCCCCTCTTGAGTCAGCCCTTTCAGTCTCTCCTTTCTTGACAATTTTGCCGGCTTCCCTCTCTCTCTATCCTCCCATCCCCCCTCCAGACAAGAGTTGCCAACACAATCTCGAGTGTCCACCTGATATCATTAGCTCACTCTTCATCAGCATCTCTCTCCCACCCGCTAACCAGTCCCTTTCATTTCTGATGAGTTGTCTTCGGGGATGGTTCCTGTCCTGTGTCAACAGAAGGTCTGGGGAGCATGGCCGTCGGGATTCCTCCAGTCTCAGTCAGACCATTAAGTTTGGTCTTTTTATGAGAATTTGGGGACTGCATCTCACTGATCTCCTGCTCCCTCAGGGGTCCTCTGCTGTGCTCCCTGTCAGGGCAGTCATCGATTGTGGCCGGGCACCAACTAGTTCTTCTGGTCTCAGGATGATGTAGGTCTCTGGTTCATGTGGCCCTTTCTGTCTCTTGGGCTCTTAGTTGTCGTGTGGCCTTGGTGTTCTTCATTTTCCTTTGCTCCAGGTGGATTGAGACCAATTGATGCATCTTAGATGGCCGCTTGTTAGCATTTAAGACCCCAGACGCCACATTTCAAAGTGGGATGCAGAATGATTTCATAATAGAATTATTTTGCCAATTGACATAGAAGTCCCCGAAAACCATGTTCCCCAGACCCCCGCACTTGCTCCGCTGACCTTTGAAGCATTCATTTTATCCCGGAAACTTCTTTGCTTTTGGTCCAGTCCAATTGAGCTGACCTTCCATGTATTGAGTGTTGTCTTTCCCTTCACCTAAAGCAGTTCTTATCTACTGATTAATCAATAAAAAACCCTCTCCCACCCTCCCTCTCTCCCCCCTCATAACCACAAAAGTATGTGTTCTTCTCAGGTTTACTATTTCTCAAGATCTTATAATAGTGGTCTTATACAATATTTGTCCTTTTGCCTCTGACTCATTTCGCTCAGCATAATGCCCTCCAGGTTCCTCCGTGTTATGAAATGCTTCACAGATTCCTCGCTGTTCTTTATCGATGCGTAGTATTCCATTGTGTGAATATACCACAATTTATTTACCCATTCATCCGTTGATGGACACCTTGGTTGCTTCCAACTTTTTGCTATTGTAAACTGAGCTGCAATAAACATGGGTGTGCATATATCTGTTTGTATGAAGGCTCTTGTATCTCTAGGGTATATTCCTAGGAGTGGGATTTCTGGGTTGTATGGTAGTTCTATTTCTAACTGTTTAAGATAACACCAGATGGATTTCCAAAGTGGTTGTACCATTTTACATTCCCACCAGCAGTGTATGAGAGTTCCAATCTCTCCACAGCCTCTCCAACATTTATTCTTTTGTGTTTTTTGGATTAATGCCAGCCTTGCTGGTGTGAGATGGAATCTCATCGTAGTTTTAATTTGCATTTCTCTAATGGCTAATGATCGGGAGCATTTTCTCATGTATCTGTTGGCTGCCTGAATATCTTCTTTAGTGAAATGTGTGTTCATATCCTTTGCCCACTTCTTGATTGGGTTGTTTGTCTTTTTGTGGTTGAGTTTTGACAGAATCATGTAGATTTTAGAGATCAGGCCCTGGTCGGAGATGTCATAGCTGAAAATTCTTTCCCAGTCTGTAGGTGGTCTTTTTACTCTTTTGGAGAAGTCTTTAGATGAGCATAGGTGTTTGATTTTTAGGAGCTCCCAGTTATCGGGTTTCTCTTCATCATTTTTGGTAATGTTTTGTATTCTGTTTATACCTTGTATTAGGGCTCCTAGGGTTGTCCCAATTTTTTCTTCCATGACCTTTATCGTTTTAGTCTTTATGTTTAGGTCTTTGATCCACTTGGAGTTAGTTTTTGTGCATGGTGTGAGGTATGGATCCTGTTTCATTTTTTTGCAAATGGATATCCAGTTATGCCAGCACCATTTGTTAAAAAGGCTATCTTTTCCCCAGTTAATTGACACTGGTCGTTTGTCAAATATCAGCTGCTCATACGTGGATGGATCTATGTCTGGGTTCTCAATTCTGTTCCATTGGTCTATGTGTCTGTTGTTGTACCAATACCAGGCTGTTTTGACTACTGTGGCTGTATAGTAGGTTCTGAAGTCAGGTAGGGTGAGGCCTCCCACTTTCTTCTTCTTTTTCAGTAGTGCTTTGCTTATCCGGGGCTTCTTTCCCTTCCATATGAAATTGGTGATTTGTTTCTCTATCCCCTTAAAATATGACATTGGAATTTGGATCGGAAGTGCGTTAAATGTATAGATGGCTTTTGGTAGAACAGACATTTTTACTATGTTAAGTCTTCCTATCCATGAGCAGGGTATGTTTTTCCACTTAAGTATGTCCTTTTGAATTTCTTGTAGTAGAGCTTTGTAGTTTTCTTTGTATAGGTCTTTTACATCCTTGGTAAGATTTATTCCTAAGTATCTTATCTTCTTGGGGGCTACTGTGAATGGTATTGATTTGGTTATTTCCTCTTCGGTGTTCTTTTTGTTGATGTAGAGGAATCCAAGTGATTTTTGTATGTTTATTTTATAAGCTGAGACTCTGCCAAACTCTTCTATTAGTTTCAGTAGTTTTCTGGAGGATTCCTTAGGGTTTTCTGTGTATATAATCACGTCATCTGCAAATAGTGATAGCTTTACTTCTTCCTTGCCAATCCGGATACCTTTTATTTCTTTGTCTAGCCTAATTGCCCTGGCTAGGACTTCTAGCACAATGTTGAATAAGAGCGGTGATAAAGGGCATCCTTGTCTGGTTCCCGTTCTCAAGGGAAATGCTTTCAGGTTCTCTCCATTTAGAGTGATATTGGCTGTTGGCTTTGCATAGATGCCCTTTATTATGTTGAGGAATTTTCCTTCAATTCCTATTTTGGTAAGAGTTTTTATCATGAATGGGTGTTGGACTTTGTCAAATGCCTTTTCTGCATCAATTGATAAGATCATGTGGTTTTTGTCTTTTGTTTTATTTATGTGGTGGATTACATTAATGGTTTTTCTGATATTAAACCAGCCTTGCACACCTGGTATAAATCCCACTTGATCAGGGTGAATTATTTTTTTGATGTGTTGTTGGATTCTATTGGCTAGAATTTTGTTGAGGATTTTTGCATCAATGTTCATGAGGGATATAGGTCTATAATTTTCTTTTTTTGTAATGTCTTTACCTGGTTTTGGTATCAGGGAGATGGTGGCTTCATAGAATGAGTTGGGTAGTATTCCGTCATTTTCTATGCTTTGGAATACCTTTAGTAGTAGTGGTGTTAACTCTTCTCTGAAAGTTTGGTAGAACTCTGCAGTGAAGCCGTCCGGACCAGGGCTTCACATTAACTTTTTGTACCACCCAGGGGCTCCTGCTCATTTCCTTCATAGCATTTATCACAATCTGTCCTTAAATGTACGTTAGTGCAGTCCCTTCAGATCATAAGCCCTCTCCACCCTTCTCTACCACCAAAGCTCTCTTACCCTCTGACTTCCAGTTGGGCCTGACCAAAGGAGATCAGAGGGCAGACAGTGAGAAAGGTTAGGGTATTTACTGCTCTGGCTCTAGCCCTGCCAGCTGCAGGCTGGCTGTGTTTCTCCATCTAATGCCTGGTTCCTTCCAGTGGCCTCTCCTTCATTAGGCTCTCTTCAATTCCCCTGGAGTGCACCATCTGCTTCCTGCTGGGGCCCTGATCCACACAGGGATGGGGTCTGAGTTATTCACTGATGTACACTTGGCAACTAGCAGAGGCCCAGGGAAGGCACTCAATAAATTTTGGTTAAACAAATGAATATAAACCAACTCAGTATACTGATTTTTTTTGTTTTATAATTTTTATTGTGCTTTAAGTGAAAGTTTACAAATCAAGTCAGTCTCTCACACAAAAACCCATATACACCTTGCTACACACTCCCAATTACTCTCCCTCTAATGAGACAGCCCGCTCCCTCCCTCCACTCTCTCTTTTCATGTCCATTTTGCCAGCTTCTAACTCCCTCCACCCTCTCATCTCCCCTCCAGGCAGGAGATGCCAACATAGTCTCTAGTGTCCACTAGCATCCCTCTCCAACCCATTGTCCAGTCCAATCCATGTCTGAAGCGTTGGCTTCGGGAATGGTTCCTGTCCTGGGCCAACAGAAGGTCTGGGGGCCATGACCACCGGGGTCCTTCTAGTCTCAGTCAGACCTTTAAGTCTGGTCTTTTAATGAGAATTTGGGGTCTGCATCCCACTGCTCTCCTGCTCCCTCAGGGGTTCTCTGTTGTGTTCCCTGTCAGGGCAGTCATCAGTTATAGTCAGGCACCATCTAGTTCTTCTGGTCTCAGGATGATGTAGTCTCTGGTTCACGTGACCCTTTCTGTCTCTTGGGCTCGTAATACCTTGTATCTTTAGTGTTCTTCATTCTCCTTTGATCCAGGTGGGTTGAGACCAATTGATGCACCTTAGATTGCTAGCGTTTAAGACCCCAGACTCCACTCTTCAAAGTGGGATCCAGAATGTTTTCTTAATAGATTTTTATTATGTCAATTGACTTAGATGTCCCCTGAAACCATGGTCTCCAAACCCTTGCCCCTGCTACACTGGTTTTCGAAGGATTCAGTTTATTCAGGAAACTTCTTTGTTTTGGTTTAGTCCAGTTGCGCTGACCTCCCCTGTATTGTGTGCTGTCTTTCCCTAAAGGAGTTCTTATCTACTATCTAATTAGTGAATACACCTCTCCCGCCCACCCCCCTCGTAACCACAAAAGAATGTTTTCTTCTCAGTTTAAACTATTTCTCAAGTTCTTATAATAGTGGTCTTATACAACATTTTTCCTTTTGCAACTGACTCATTTCACTCAGCATAATGCCCTCCAGGTTCCTCCGTGTTATGAAATGCTTCACAGATTCCTCGCTGTTCTTTATCGATGCGTAGTATTCCATTGTGTGAATATACCATAATTTACTTATGCATTCATCCATTGATGGGCACCTTGGTTGCTTCCATCTTTTTGCTATTGTAAACAGTGCTGCAATAAACATGGGTGTGCATGTATCTGTTTGTGTAAAGGCTCCTATTTCTCTAGGATATATTCTAAGGAGTGGGATTGCTGGATCGTATATGGTAGTTCTATTTCTAGCTTTTTAAGGATGTGCCAGATAGATTTCCAAAGTGGCTGTACCATTTGACATTCCCACCAGCAGTGTAGAAGTGTTCCAATCTCTCCACAGCCACTCCAACATTTATTCTTTTGTGTTTTTTTGATTAATGCCAGCCTTGTTGGAGTGAGATGAAATGTCATTGTAGTTTTGATCTGCATTTCTCTAATGGCTAATTATCGTGAGCATTTCCTCATAGCTACAAGTGTCTATTCATATCTTTTGCCCATTTTTTTAATTGGGTTATTGTCTTTCTGTAGTTGAGTTTTTGCAGTATCATGTAGATTTTAGAGATCAAGCGCTGATCAGAAATGTCATAGCTAAAAACTTTTTCCCAGTCTGTAGGTAGTCTTTTTACTCTTTTGGTGAAGTCTTTGGATGAGCACGGGTGTTTGATTTTTAGGAGCTCCCAACTATCTAGTTTTTCTTCTGCATTCTTTATAATGTTTTGTATACTGCCTATACCATGTATTAGGGCTCCTAACATTGTCCCTATTTTTACTTCCATGATCTTTATCGTTTTAGGTTTTATATTTAGGTCTTCGATCCATTTTGAGTTAGTTTTTGTGCATGGAGTGAGGTATGGGTCCTGTTACATTTTTTTTGCAGATGGATATCCAGCTATGCCAGTACCATTTGTTCAAAAGACTGTCTTTTCCCCATTTAACTGTTTTGGGGCCTTTGTCAAATATCAACTGCTCATATGTGGATGGATTTATGTCTGGATTCTCAATTCTGTTCCATTGGTCCATGTATCTGTTGTTGTACCAGTACCAGGCTGTTTTGACTACTGTGGTGGTATAATAGGTTCTAAAATCAGGTAAAGTAAGGCCTCCCACTTTGTTCTTCTTTTTCAGTAATGCCTTGTTTATCTGGGGCCTCTTTCCCTTCCATATGAAATTGGTGATTTGTTTCTCCATCTCATTAAAGAATGTCCTTGGGATTTGGGTCGGAATTGCACTTTTGGTAGAATGAACATTTTTATAATGTTAAGTCTTCCTATCCATGAGCAAGGTATGTTCTTCCACTTATGTAAGTCTCTCCTGGTTTCTTGCAGAAGTGTACTGTAGTTTTCTTTGTAGAAGTCTTTTACATCTCTGGTAAGATTTATTCCTAAGTATTTTATCTTCTTGGGGGCTACTGTAAATGGCATTGATTTGGTGATTTCCTCTTCGATGTTCTTTTTGTTGGTGTAGAAGAATCCAACTGATTTTTGTATGTTTATCTTGTATCCTGATACTCTGCTGAACTCTTCTATTAGTTTCAGTAGTTTTCTGGAGGATTCCTTAGGGTTTTCTGTGTATAAGATCATGTCATCTGCAAATACAGATACTTTGACTTCTTCCTTGCCACTCTGGATGCCCTTTATTTCTTTATCTAGCCTAACTGCTCTGGCTAGGACTTCCAGAACAATGTTGAATAAGAGTGGTGAAAAAGGGCATCCTTGTCGGGTTCCCGATCTCAATGGGAATGTTTCAGGCTCTCTCCATTTAGGGTGACGTTGGCTGTTGGCTTTGTATAAATGCCCTTTATTATGTTGAGAAATTTTCCTTCTATTTCTATTTTGCCAAGAGTTTTTATCATGAATGAGTGTTGAACTTTGTCAAATGCCTTTTCTGCATCAATTGATAAGATCATGTGATTGTCTTTTGTTTTATTTATGTGGTGGATTACATTAATTGCTTTTCTAATGTTGAACCATCCCTGCATCCCTGGTATGAATCCCACTTGGTCATGGTAAATTATTTTTTTGATATGTTGTAGAATTCTGTTGGCTAGAATTTTGTTGAGGATTTTTGCATCTACATTCATGAGGGATATAGGTCTATAATTTTCTTTTCTTGTGGTGTCTTTACCTGGTTTTGGTATCAGGGAATGGTGGCTTCACAGAATGAGTTTGGTAGTATTCCATCCTTCTCTATGCTCTGAAATACCTTTAGTAGTAGTGGTATTAACTCTTCTCTGAAGGTTTGGTAGAACTCTGCAGTGAAGCCGTCCAGACCAGGGCTTTTTTTTTTTTGTTGGGAGTTTTTGATTACCTTTTCAATCTCTTCTTTTGTTTTGGGTCTATTTAGTTGTTCTACCTCTGTGTTAGTTTAGGTAGGTAGTGTGTTTCTAGGAATTCATCCATTTCTTCTAGGTTTTCAAATTTGTTTGAGTATAGTTTTTCATAGTAATCTGGTATGATTCTTTAAATTTCAGTTGGGTCTGTTGTAATATCGCCTATCTCATTTCTTATTTGGGTTATGTGCTTCCTCTCCTGTTTTTCTTTTGTCAGTTTGGCCAGTGGTTTATCAATTTTGTTGATTTAAAAAAAAAAAAAAAACAGCTTTTGGTCTTGTTAATTCTTTGAATTGTTTTTCTGTTTTCTATTTCATTTAGTTCAGCTCTAATTTTTATTATTTGTTTTCTTTTGGTGCCTGTGGGTTTCTTTTGCTGCTCTCTATTTGTTCAAGCTGTAGGGATAATTCTTTGATTTTGGCCCTTTCTTCTTTTTGGATGTGTGCATTTATTGATATAAATTTGGCCTCTGAGCACTGCTTTTGCTGTGTTCCAAAGGTTCTGATAGGAAGTATTTTCATTCTCATTGGATTCTATGAATTTCTTTATTCCATCCTTAATGTTTTCTATAATCCAATCTTTTTTGAGCAGGGTATTGTTCAGTTTCCAAGTATATGATTTCTTTTCCCTGCTTTTCCTGTTACTGATTTCCACTTTTATGGCCTTATGGTCAGAGGAGATGCTTTGTAATATTTCAATGTTTTGGATTCTGCTAAGGCTTGCTTTATGACCTAATATGTGGTCTCTTCTAGAGAATGTTCCATGTGCACTAGAAAAGAAAGTATACTTGGTTGCTGTTGGGTGGAGTGTTCTGTATATGTCTACGAGGTCAAGTTGGTTGACTGTGGCATTTAGATCTTCCGTGTCTTTTTTGAGCTTCTTTCTGGATGTCCTGTCCTTCATGGAAGGTGGTGTGTTGAAGTCTCCTACTATTATTGTGGAGCTGTCTATCTCACTTTTCAATGCTGATAGTTTGTTTTATGTATCTTGCAGCCCTATCATCTGGTGCATAAATATTTAATATGGTTATATCTTCTTGGTATATTGTCCCTTTAATTATTATATAGTATCCTTCATTATCCTTTCTGATGGATTTAACTTTAAAGTCTATTTTGTTAGAAATTAATATTGCCACTCCTGCTCTTTTTTGATTGTTGTTTGCTTATTTTTTTCCATCCTTTGAGTTTTACTTTGTTTGTGTCTCTAAGTCTACGGAGTGTCTCTTGTAGGCAGCATATAGACGGATCTAGTTTTTTAATCCATTCTGCGACTCTCTGTCTCTTTATTGGTGCATTTAGTCCATTGACATTCAGGGTAATTATGGATAGGTAGGAATTTAGTGCTATCATTTTGATGTCCTTTTTTGTGTGTTGACAGTTTCTTTTTCCCACTTGATTTTATGTGCTGAGTAGATTTTCTTTATATATTGTCCTTTCCTCATATTTGTTGTAGTTGATTTTGTTTCTGCTGAGTCTGTATTTTTCCCTTGTATTTTATTTTGATGAGTAGGATAGTTTGTCTCCTTTGTGGTTACCTTATTATTTACCCCTATTTTTCAGAAAACTGATTTTTATGTCTTCCTCTTCCCCACTTTTTTTGTTTGTTTCCAAGAAAATCTGCATCAAATCCTGGTACAGAAAGCAGATAAAAACAGGACTGTTGGGTTGGCAGACCCACCAGCAGCCCAGCTCTGTCTCAGACAGCAACTCCCTTGAAATCCAGGACATGTTTGGGGCGGGGCGGAGGGAGGACAAAAAGGGGATGTGGTATCTTTGCAGTTTCTGGAACTGGATATATGATATTAGAGGCTGGGCCAAGAGCTAACATCAGCATTTACAACTCAGTGCTGGAAGGAGGATGTTAGACTCAAGGTCCCCCTTTGAGCTTCTATGAACCCACTAAGAGTATGTGAAATCCTCCTTTGGCAGGAGTCCTGGAGTTCAGAGGAAAAAAAAAAAGCTGGAATAAAATATGTCCTTGGGTCTGATTTGCTCCATCTAATACCATGAGAAAAAGGTGTGCCACCCAGGTGCTCCTATCCCCAGGCTTCCTCTGTAAGACACAGCTGCAGTGGACAGAGAGTTACTGAGGAAGCTGCTGCTTCTTGGGCAGTCCTAACTCAGTCTACCACTCATCTGCCAGTGTGTCGTACTGTGGTGGCTGGCATGTTGGTGTGATGCTGGAAGCTAACATCACTGATACTTCAAATACCAGCAGGGTCACCCATGGTGGAGAGTATCCAGGGGAGCTTCTAGACTAAGAGAGACTAGGAAAAACATGCCCGGAAATCAACTCCTGAAAATTAGCTAATGAAACCCTGCGGATAACAACAGAATATTGTCTGACATAGTGCTGGAAGATGAGCCTGCTAGGCTGGAAGGCAACAATGGACTCAAGTATGCCAGCAATCATGAAGATGGTACAGGACCAGGCAGCGTTTTCTTCTGTTGTACGTGGGGTCGCCATGATTCAGAGCTGACTGGATGGCAACTAACAACGACAGCAACTCCTGAGTACAAAGAGAGCCAAAAAGGGCACGGCTTGGGTGGCAGAAAGCCCAGCCACCCAAGGGACCGGGTTCACTCAGGGAATGGCTGGATCTGGGCTGTGTCGGGGGGAGATTTTTAGGAAGTTCAGACCAGGCAGGAATTCCTCTCCTCAAGGAGGGGTCCAGAGCTTGAAACAGATCCACTGACAAGGTCTGTTTGGGCTCATTTCTGGGACTGATAAAAATCTCAGGGGAAAACTTTCATTGTTGTGCTTCCTGTTGTCTTTCTAGCTGTGGGCCCACCGCTGAGCCTGCTTCTCAGCCACAGGCTTTGAGCACAAATGAACTCCTGTAAGCTGTGGCAAATGGAATTCTCTGAGACCTTCACTGGTACTGGGGTTAGGGGGATCGCTCACAAAGGGATGAGATCTATGAGCTGACAGTCTACTTTCTGACACTGGGGAGGCCAGGCTCCCTTAGCATCAACGGTGTTACAGGAGAATAATTAGGCCACAGATTCAGGTAGCCTCTTTTAGCTCAGAGAAGGATGGGAACTGAGATTCGGGATAGGGCTCCACTCTCCTGCTACAAGCATTCCTGAAAACTCCGGCTGCCTTCTCTAGCAGCAGCAGAGCTCCACAGCAGTGTGGTCAGCATAGGTCCAAAACCAAAACCAAACCCACTGCCGTCGAGTTGATTCTGACTCATAGCGACCCTACAGGACAGAGTAGAACTGCCCTGTAGAGTTTCCAAGGAGTGCCTGGCGCATTCCAACTGCCAAGCTTTTGGTTAGCAGCCATAGCACTTAACCACTATGCCACCAGGGTTTCCAGAATGGGTCCAGCTCATGGAAACTTAGAGAACCACGAAATGAAACCATCCATGATCCTGGCCCTGCCCACCCTCCCTTTCTAGTGCAAATGACTCCTGAGTTCTATTCCCTCTTCCCTCTGTGAAGTGAGCAGTGTGCTGAGATGTGCTAAGGTGGCAGGAGGTCCGCACTCTGGGGCACCTCACAACACGAGCAATGAGCACTCCCCAGTATCGAGTTTGCCAGGGAGCAGGTCTGCAATTAAGTGCTTTATGTACAGTGTCTCATACCCCCTCCCGCCCCGAGAGCCCCATGGAGCAGAAACTTACTCTGGAGAAAACTGAGGAACTGAGAGATTTCAGCCACTTGCCTCAGGTCATACAGCTAAACAGGTGGTGGGATTCAACCAGGTCTATTTGATGCTTAAAACACTAAACCCAAGTGGGCACTGCAGCTGGGGTCAGACCAAGAAGCCTTAGGGCGGTAGGTGGGTAAAACTAAACCAAACCAAATCTGCTACCGTTGAGTCGATTCTGACTCATAGCGACCCTACAGACAGGGCTTCAAATGCCCAGCAGGGGAGGTTAGGTCACATGATATGGTGCCCTCCTCAGATATGGCTCTGAATGGCTTTGATGGGGACTGACGATGTCAGGCGAGATCCCTCTGTACCAAGACCAGGCTTCCTCACCTTGGCACTGTTGACTTCTGGGGCTGGGCAATTCTCTGTGGGCTGGCAGGGGAGGCTGGAGGGAGCTGGCCTGTCCTACTCTAAAGCACAGAACAGAACTACCCCACGGGGTTTCCAAGGTTGTAAATCTCTACAGAAGCCGGCTGCCACATCTTTCTCCCTCCGAGCACCTGGTAAGTTTGAATCGCTGGCCTTTTGGTTAGCAGCTGAGCGCTTAACCACCGTGCCACTAGGGCTCCTTACCTAGGACCCAGTGTCTAGAAATGAAGACATAAAAAGGAAGAGTTACTCTAGTATGTTCTCTTTACTTCTCTCACTTTCAGGTAAGAGCTTGATCTGTTCCCGAGGAAAAGACAAAGGTAGCCTGAGCTGGACTGTTCCCTTTTCTAAATCAGCACCTCTGAGTTAACTCTTTCATGCCAGGCGATACATACAGTAACCACAAACTTTTCCAGCCTTGGGGTTTATTGGGAAGCTGCTGTATATTGATAGTGCGTGTGGCCGCAAGGCAGGGGCCTTTATGACCGTTTGAAACTGTAGAAATGGGTGTGTGCTGCAAATTGCTGTTTTTACAGAGTATTGTATATCTGAATGTTTGGTAGGAAAGACAGAAATTTTGAAAATTTTCATTTATTACACACATGGACCAAGAGATCCCAGTGGGGACTCTGGGGTATAACCAGTGGTACTTCATATGTACCACTAAACACTTAGGGCAGACTTGTGGGAGGGGGCAAGGAAAAAAAATCCATACTACCTACCAAAAATTCAGACCCATTCAATGATTCAGCACGCTTCCATTAATGAAAACACATGGTATCAACAAAAAATTCAAAGCAGAAAATAATTGGGTCACCAAAAGGTTAGGCAGCCAGCGGGAGGGCTGCTCACTCCCAGACAGCACAGAAACAGTGCTAGGGGTGCATGCTCCAAAAGGACAATCCCAGGATCAGAAATAAACCCCCCAGTGGGCGTGCACTGGTAACACCCTCAGAGGGGCGGATGTGATGAGGCTGGACAACCGACTCCAAGAAGCAAGAGTCACTTAGACTTAGCACAGCTGAGAGTCAAGTATTTGTTCCAAAGATGGGCCCAGAGAAGAGAGAAATACACAGTACTGTCTCCACTCCACTGGGCAAGAAACAAAATGGATGAGTTTTGGCATCCCCGTCTTCTAAATGGGAAAAATAAGAAGGGAGCCAGAGGACGGGCTGGATAATCCACAAAATGGAACATCAAACCCTTGGGCAGCCAAGAGTTGAGAAAAGCTATTTTCTGGAGCAGACAGGAAGAACGGGGAAAATGCGCCCACCTTACCTAAGTGGACGGGGACTTAGCATGGCATTTTAAGCTGTTGACGTTTTTTTACCAAAGAAAACACGAGGCTTTTTCCTAGTGAAACCACGGCCTTGATTTTGTGTTGGAAGATCCAGACTTTATCTTCTAAATGATGCCCCGCCTATTTGCTCAGCCTGATCTGTGACAGCTGCCTCCCAGAACTGTGTCATGGTCTGGTTCTGATTTGGAGAGGGCAGGCTAGGGGAGTCGCCTGGGAGAACAGGCTGGGAACACACACACCCACCCACCAGGATGTTCAAGATGATGCTGGTGCAAAGCCGGGGAGAGCTGATGAAAAAATTCCAGGTTAAACAATCAGAAAATCGACCAATCAACCAACCTCAAATCCTTAAGAAATCTTGGTTCCATGACCTTCTGATTTTCAAATGAATTCTAGAGCTGCCACAGGCCCTACTGGAGATCAGTGATTTTTCTGTTCACTCTTTCTGATGCACGCAGTGACAATACCCAAACCAGCAAATGCTCTCGGCCAAGTAGGACCCTCTATCATATTTAATCCACGCTAGGTATTTAAGATGGAGTCCCTAGGCAGTGCAAATGGCTAACGTGCTCAGCGGCTAACGGAAGGGTTGGAGGTTTGAGTCCACCCAGAGGCACCTCAGAAGAAATGCCTGGTAATCTACTTTCAAAAAAAGCAGTCACTGAAAACCCTGTAGAAAAAAAAAAAAAGGAAACCCTATGAGAAGAGTTTTACCCTGACACACAAAGGGGTCCCCATGAGGTGGTGTTGACGGCAGCTGGTTATGTATTTAAGGAATATGTTACCCACTTGTTTCGGATAATTTGCTCCTTACTCACTAAGATGGTATTTACTATGCCAGCAGCCATTTGACATCAGGGATGCCTTCAGAGCTTTTCAGAATAAGCGTAATCCACTTTTTCTTTTGTCAAAAAGGAGGCTACACTCAGACCTAAGAGAAGATGTAAAAAGGAAAGATATCACTTCTAGACACCAAGGAGGTCAGAACCACCCAAGTTTAAGATAAGAAATTTGAGTGTTACCAGCTCAGTAGTCCTTAGACTTAGGGAGCCTAAGAGTTCACTGGGAAAACTTGTTAAAAATGCAGATTCCTGGGTCTAAACTCCTCAGAGATTTTGCGTGTGAGTCTGGGGTAGAGCCCAAGAATTTGTATTCTTACAAGCAGGCCAGGTAAGTACAGTGTGGGTAGTCTTTGAACTGGTCTAACTACTGGAGTTTGACTGTCCACATGGAGAGATGCACTCCCAAAAGCTGGCTCCAGGTTGCGTCATTGTTAGCTGTCACGGAGTCGGCCCCCTGACTCACGGCAACCCTGTGCACAATGAAATGAAACGCTGTGTGGTTCTGTGCCATCCCCGTGATAGGTTTCAGATCAGGCTGTTGTGATCCATAGGGTTTTCACTGGCTGATTTTCAAAAGTAGATTGCCAGGCCTTTCTTCCTAGTCTGCCTTAGTCTGAAAGCTCCACTGAACCCTGTTTAGCATCATAGCAACATGCAAGCTTCCACTGACAGTGCAAGGTGCACTGGCCAGGAATCAAATCTGGGTCTCTGGAGGGTAAGGATGCTACCACTAACCCATTAAGTGGGATTTTAATGGAAATAGCTTTCTGCTACTTCAGGGGGCTCTTCAGGGCAGGGGGTTCTCTGTGCATGGGCAGAAGAGGGTGAGTTAAGACAGACGGCTGTTGGTGCAGAGCTGGTTGGGCTCACGCTAACACCTAACACTTCACAGAGGAGGGGGTACAGATGCTTTTGCCACGCAGTCCAGTTGAGCAGGTCGAGGATCTGGCTAGCCTCTGGGACAAAACAGTTAGAAGGTTTGTTTGTGGTTATTAATTAAAACCCATTGCCATTGAGTTGATTCCATCTCATAGTGACCCTACAGGAGAGGGTAGACCTGCCCCATAGGGTTTCCAAGGAATGGCTGGTGGGTTCGAAATCCTGACCCTTTGGTTAGCAGCCGAGCTCTTAACCACTGGACCACAAGACCTCCTTATAAGTAAATGGAGGGCTAAAAGAGTACACTCTGCTGATGAAAGTCAAAAGAAAAAAAAGAGATTTAAAAACAAATCATTTTGGAAACTGCCTAAATGTCTAATTCTGGGGGCGTGGTAGCACCCACTCAAATGAATATTAACACAGCCATTATAAATGCTGGCTACGGAAGCCATGAAAATAAGCTAATGACAGAATGCAAGTGAAGACATCCAGGACACAAAATATTCAGTACACGTACAATTCAGTTAGGAAAAAAATAACTATCAATCTATAGGGGAAAAAAAAATTAACCAAAACAGTAACACTAGCCGAGTGGTGAGACTGGGTTATTTTTTCCCTACTTCTTTTTTCTTGATTTCCTCTTTGACATTTTCCTAAATGCCCATATTTTTTTAAATAAAAATTATGAAAACTTAGGTTTTAAGGCTATTTCCAAGTGAACAAAAGCAACCTCATTCCCCTTTGCGAGACTGCCAAATTCAAAACTTCCAAGTGAAATGTACACGTTCTTTAAAAATCCACTCTATAAAATCTCATACCACACTGAAGCACCCCCCGCCCCGGCCATGGACCCCTGTTTCCAGTGTTGCTTTTTCAGTAACGAAATCAGCAGTGTTTTCTCCCCATCAGTAGCCATGGTTACTTACTCCCGGCATAGATGACTGTCTACACCCTGAACGGTTATCAAAAACCAAGACACTGGAAAAATTTCCCTGGGCCCAGAAAATGGCAGTGAGACTATGCCATTAAGCAGGGGCCCTGGGCCGCTCTGGGCCCGCTCTGCCCCGTCCACTACTCCCCCATAATCTGGCTCTGAGAACATTCTGTGCCTCCTCAAGGACACAGAAGGGGCACAGACAAAGGCTCAACGGACAAGATGGACTTCCATGGCTCTCTTCTGAACCCTGGTCTGTGAGCCGGGGTGATGTCAGAGCTGGGAGAAGTCAACCAGAAGGGCACAGGTTCTTTGAGGATCAGAGAGGAAGTCACCTCTAGGACTAGTCTAAAGGTGTTCCTCAGCCACAGTCCTGACCATAAGGGAGGGACAGCCTCATGCTAGGTGGGATAGCATCCAGTCTAACCTCCCAGCCCTCCAAATATCTCCTCGATGGCTTGAGACCCCTGCATTAAAATCACCACAGGGATATACCCCAAAGACCAGGGCTTTGCCTCCAGAAACATAACCTTGATTTCCCTTTGAGACCCCCCGCCCCCACTCTCAACCACTGTGAATTTGATGGGCTGGCTCCAGGGATAGGCATGTGATCAGGCCTGGCCAGTCAAAGCAGTCTATCCCCCCTGGCCACTGGGGGTTAGCTCACGAATTGTGAGGTGACCCAAGTCAGGCAAATTGGCTCAATTCTGGGACTTTTAGTGATGCTATTTAGAAAGAGCAGTTCTCTTTCCCCTGCACCTGAGGCTAAAAGACTTTAGCCTGGAGCTGCTGGCGGCCATCTTTGCTACCTCGAGGAAGGCTATGCCTGAGAGTGAAGCCCAGTGGAGGAAATGAGAACTGAGAGACGGAAAGAAGCCTAGTCTTCATGACATCCTCAGTCGCCTGGATCCGGCTGAGTTTGAAATCAAGTATCTGTGAATTTCCCAGTTAGTTGATTTAAAAAACAAAACAGTCTTAGTTGTTTACATACCAGTTAGAGTTTGTGTTTTGACACACGTAAACAAGAGAGTTCCCTAATACCAATGAACAGACAATCTCTCTGCATTTTCCAGGTGTCTCTCAGGCTGGCCCCAGGGACCCACTGAAAAGACTCAAGGTAAGGTCTCAGTTTTCAGACCTATAATTCCAGACTGGGCCACACATCTTCCCCAGCAAACACTGTGAACAGAGATCTGGGTGATACCATTCATGAGCACATCCTGAGGTTTGGCCTCTCAAGCAACCCGTGCCACCTGGTTAGGAGGTTTTACCCAACTATTTAAGTAAAGAAATTGGATGGATATCCAAGTCATACAGAGGAAAAGGAGAAATACTCCTTCCCCAAATTAAATAGAGCAGTGTTTTACACGACAAGCACTGAAAGCAACATTTCAGACATTCTCGGGAAAGTGAGCTACTCCAGTCGTTGCTCCGGGTTCCCACACTGCTGTTTTCTCGTTCTTCTTGTTTGCCAGTGACACTGGAAAATCACCTCTCACCTCTGAGCAGTCAGTACACCTCAGTGTTGCACAACTACGGCTCCCTTGCCAGGGAGTGTAGGTAATGCGTGGTAAGGGCGTAGATACGCACAAAACCTCCACACTGATCAAAGGAGGCAGTAAGCCCTCTCAGACTTCTATTCCTGCTGTGTCTCTGACCTCTGCTTTTCCATATCCAGGTCCATGGCATATGCACCTTCAGCTGGGGTGTGTGTGTGTGTGCGTGTGTGCGCGCGCGCGTGTGTGTGTGTGCGCGTGCGCTGCTCAGTAAAAAAAACCACAGAGTAGGCAAAGCTTTCTCCAGTTCTAGGTTTTTGAGTCTCCCCTCCTGTCTCCCAGTACCCTACACCCAGGGGTCTGTACATCTTTGCCAATTTCCTCTGCTATCCATCCCTTATCTCAGACCTCTCCCTGTTTACACCTTGGGGACAGCCACCTTCACCTCTTGCCTGGACTGCACAGCCCTGGCCTGCCTTATGATGGTGCTTGCCCTATGCCAATCAGCTCCCCACCAGCGCAGAAGCCACCTTTTCCAAATGCAAACCTGACATGTCATCTCCCCACCACTGCTTGGCTGAATGCTTCAGTGGCTTTCCATTGCCCTTAGTCCAACCCATTGCTGTGAGTTGATTCTGACTCATAGTGACTCTTTAGGATAGAACAGAACTGCCCCATAGAGTTTCCAAGGCTGTAATCTTTGCAGAGGAGCCCTGGTGGTACAACAGTTAAAGCACTGGGCTGTTAACAGAAAGGTCGGCAGTTCGAAACCACCACCCAATCCATGACAGAAAGATGCGGCAGTCTGCTTCCCTAGAGATTTACAGCCTTGGAAACCCAGTGGGACAGTTCCACTCTGCCCTATAGGATCACTATGAGTTGGAATCAACTTGAAGGCAATGGGATTAATCTTTACAGAAGCAGATTGTCACATTTTTCTCCTGTGGAGCAGCTGTTGGGTTTGAAGCGATGACCTTTTGTTTAGCAGCTGAGCACTTAACCACTGTGCCAACAGGGCTCCTTTTGCCCTTAGAAGAAAGGTCAAAACTCTTAAAATGTCCTAAAAGTCTCTGCAACATCTAGCACTTGCCTCTTCCCAGCCTCATGACTCTGTGTTGTACCCACCATGGGGTATTCTTTCAGTTCTTCACACTCACCACACATTCCTACCCCAGGGCCTCTGCATATGTTGCTCCCACATTCCTACCCCAGGGCCTTTGAACATGCCGTTCTCCCATTCCTACCCAAGGGCCTTTGCACATGCTGGTCTCACGTTCCTACCCAACGACCTTCACAAATACTGTTCTCGCATTCCTACACCAGGACCTTCACACATACTATTCTCACATTCCTAGCCCAGGACCTTCACACATACTGTTCTCACATTCCTAGCCCAGGACCTTCACACACACTGTTCTCACATTCCTACCCCCGGGCCTCGGCACATGCTGTTCTCACATTCCTACCCCAGGACCTTCACACACACTGTTCTCACATTCCTACGCCAGGACCACTGCACACGCTGTGCTCACATTCCTACCCCAGGGCCTCTGCACATGCTGTTCTCACATTCCTACCCCAGGACCTTCACACATACTGTTCTCACATTCCTACACCAGGACCACTGCACATGCTGTTCTTACATTCCTACCCCAGGACCTTCACACACAGTGTTCTCACATTCCTACCCCAGGACCTTCATATGTGCTGTTCTCACATTCCCACCCCAGGTCCTTCATATGTGCTGTTCTCACATTCCCACCCCAGGTCCTTCACACATACTGTTCTCACATTCCCACCCCAGGTCCTTCACACATACTGTTCTCACATTCCTAGCCCAGGACCTTCACACACACTGTTCTCACATTCCTACCCCAGGACCTTCACACACACTGTTCTCACATTCCTACCCCCGGGGCCTCGGCACATGCTGTTCTCACATTCCCACCCCAGATCCTTCACACATACTGTTCTCACATTCCTACCCCAGGACCTTCACACATACTGTTCTCACATTCCTACTCCAGGACCTTCATACACACTGTTCTCACATTCCTACCCCAGGACCTCTGCACATACTGTTCTCACATTCCTACCCCAGGGCCTTCACACATGCTGTTCTCACATTGCTGCCCCAGGACCTTCACACATACTGTTTTCACATTCCTACCCCAGGACCTCTACACATACTGTTCTCACATTCCTACCCCAGGACCTCTACACGTGCTGTTCTCACATTCCTACCCCAGGACCTCTGCACATGCTGCTCTCACTGCCTACAGTGCCCTTTCCTGGGTCCCTCAAGTATCACTTTCTCAGTGATACCCTCTGACCTCCCTGACCCGGCCACATCCCTCTCTGTGTATTCTCCTAGCACTGTGCTTACCACAGGTGCAATTTTATTTTGTATAGCTGGTTACTGCTATCAACTCCAGTAGGCTTTAAAGTGCGAGAGGGCAAGGCCCATTTCAGTTTAGATTCAGTGTTGCGTCCCCAGCACCTAACACAGGCAGCAGCACCTGCTAATACAGATGATAACTAATACAGAGCACTTACAGGGTGTCAGTCGCTGTTCTAAATTCTTACAAAAAAAACAGCTTACCTAATCTGCACAACAACCATCCCCAAGACAAGGACATGGAGGCACAGAAGAGATACGTTCACACAGCTATGAAGCTGCAATGTCCCGTTTCCAGCCCCGGCAGCCTGGCCTACAGCCACACTCATATCCACTCTGCTGTGACTCACGGAGGAGGCACTCTGATCACATCTGCTGAATGAGAACGAACAGAAATCATCTCTCGTGTCCCTCATTCTCATCCACACCTTGCATTCCCTTCCTGTAGGCTCCAGCTCTCACTGCCCTTACCACCCCTTACACAACCTCGCTCCACACCAGGTTCCTTCACTGGGGGCCTGCTGATATCTCCAGTTGTCCCATGGCGTGCACCCTGCTTGATGCAGCCCGTCCCAATTCCAGGTCTTACTCAGTGGTCTACCATTCTCCTCCCCCTTCAATTCTGCCACAGTATCCTGGCTTAGGACACAGCTGGAGCCAGAATGTTCACCTTTGAATCCTGCTCCTGCACTTTTCAGCTGTGTGGCCTGGGGCTACTTAGCCCTTCCACACCTCACGATGCCCGTTCTCAAAGGGGAATAACAGCTGTACCTGCCTCATAGAGCTGCTTTAAGGACAGGATGCCTTAGTTCATGAAAAGTGCTTAGAGCTGGACCTAGGACAGACAAACACAAGAATGCCCGCTGTTGTTGGTGCTGCTGCTAGGGACTGGCTGGGTTAGAGCTGCTGCCAGGCCCCCACGCTGTGGCCTTGTAGGAGGGGCCTGACCCTGCTGACTCACTGTGTGAGCATTAGGGATGGTCTGTTTCCCATGGAGAAGGAGCTGAAGATTTCCAGTCCTTAGGCAAGCAGGAGGTGTCAAGGCCTGGGTCGAAGGCCGGCCAGCCACTGGAACTATCTGTTTTTACAGGTCTGTCCTGGGGAAGAATGCTGCCCACGAAAAGACCCAGCTTCACGCCAGATGAAACACTACAGGCTTATTCAATAACATAAGTACGGAGCATGGAAGGAAAAATTATCTCTAAATCTGGCTTTAACCAAAAGCTGAAGGTGTTTTGCCTTTTGTAACACATACCAGTGACTCGTAGACTGCGATTCTAGAATTTAAAGGTACACAGACAGTACAGACCTTTGTCCTCTCAAAAGACTACAGAATATTCTAGCAAAATTCAAAGGCGAGTGTGAGGGTGGGCAGCAGAAAGACTGACTACCCAAGTTGAGTCAACATCACGTCCTGGGCATGCATGTATGTGTGCGTGTGTGTGTGTGGCGTAGGATGTGAAAGGCTATTTAGGGTCTGCTCCAGTGACAAGCTGTGCTTAGAATATTAGCCACAATCTCTCCTCCACTCTGTTGTGTCTGACAAGTCCATAGAAACGCCAGGGCACAAAATGGATTTCCTTAGTTCCCTGTTTCTCGCGCTCTGCTCAGGTTGGTAAGGAGCATGTTTAAAACCCCAAAATGCAAACCTGCACAACTGGTGGGTGTTGGGAGAAGTTAGCAGCCATCAAAACTATCTAAGGAGCCAAAACTATGGATGAGTTTGTTTGCAAGGAGGAAGAAATGATGATGATGATAACAATAATATCAATAATGGCATCAGGTAATTATTACAAAGGGTTATATGCATGTCAAAGGATCCCTAGTGGTGCAATGGTTAAGCGCTCGGCTAGAACCAAAAAGTCAGCGGTTGGAACCCACCAGTGGCTCCAACCCACCAGAGGCTCCGTGGGAGGAAAGACCTGGCGATCTGCTTCCGTAAAGATCACAGCCTAGGAAACCCCATGGGGAAGTTCTATGCTGGCATATGTCGTTGTGTGCCTTCAGAATTAATTCGACGGCACACGACAACAACAACGTGTATGTCAGGAAGAGGTCCCAGGTGGCGAAGATGGTTGGTGCTCATCTACTAACCTCAAGACTGATGGTTCGGGCCCATCCATCCATGCTGTGGAAGAAAGGCCTGGTGGTCTGCTTCCACAAAGACCACAGCCGAGGAAACCCCATGGGGTAGTTTTACTCTGTAGCACATTGGGTCGCCATGAATCAGAATCAACACAAGGGCAACGGGTTTGGCTTTTGGTTTGATATGTGTCAGAGACCATGCTGACAAACTTAAATGCATTGTCATTTAATTTTTACAGAAACCTTGCAAAGGATGTATGACTATTCAACAAATTCCACAGATGAGGAAATTGAGCCCTAGGGAATCTGAGTGACTTCTTCAAGGCTACACAGCTCCCAAGTGATGACAGGCCCTTAATGCTCACGTGAGAACTTCCAAAGGGCTGACGCTGGGGTTGGTGATGTGCCCATCCTATCAGCTCACTTCCCTCATTTGGCTGTCCAGGAGGGTAGCCACTAGTCACATGTGGTTACTGAAATATAAATTAATTAAAATTAAGTGAAATTTAAAAATCAGTTCAGTGCTACTGAGCACTTGAAATGTGGCTAGTGCAACTGAGGAACTTTTCATTTTAGTTTAAATTTCAATAGTCACACGTGGCTAGCAGCTACTGTGTTGGACAGTACTGATCTGAGGAACTTTCTTCTCAGTTTTGTCAGACATGGTTCAGGGTTGCCTTTCAAAAATCTCAGAGACTGAGGGCCATTAGTTGTTTTGCTAAAGGATCCATAAAAAATAAGAGGGTCCCTGAAGTCACCTTTTAGCTAAATAACAGAATGGCTCATTAAAAAAAAAAAAGAATATTACCGGTGAGTAAGGAGCTCCTTTAAAAGAAAATCTGTGAGACCAAATGGTCAACAATTACTCTAAAGCAAAGGTGAGAAGGTACGGAGGCAGGGAAACTAGAGAACTGGAAACAGTACAACCATGTGGCAGTGGATGAGGACGACACCCTATGAAAACGTAACCAATACCACTGAATAACTTGCGTGGAAATTGTTAAATGGGAACCTAATTTGCTGGGTAAACTTTCACCTTAAAGACAGTAAAATATTATTAAAAAAAAAAAAACCAGGGGATAATTTTCCTGGGACTTCTTCCTTAGAAGTGGAGACTGCTCATTCTTTCTAATTTGGCTTCTCTGACACTCGGCTTCCCCCAGCAATTCTGACAGCCTCAGGGGTCTTCAGGGCGCAGACAAAAGAGTCAGAAGAGGCAAACCCAGGAGACGCCTTTCTCATTATGGAGCCCAGCAGCATCAGCAGCGAGCTGGTTAAAATGCAGATTCCTGGGATCCACCTCCAGAGAGTCGGATGCAGTGGATCTGGGGGAGTCCCAGGGGCCCACGTGTTCATCAACACCCCAATTGTTCTAATGCAGGTGGTCTAACTTTGAGAAATTCCACTTTAAAGGTCGAATTACATATTTATCTCCTGGCCTCTTAAATAATTATAGCACACAAATCTTTCGGGAGTTAACACAAACCGGGCAGGGCGCCAGGCAGACATCACTCGGCACTAATTGCCAAGTTCTCCGACATTGGCCAGGCGCTTAGTCACTGAGGCCTCATTTTTTCATGTGAAGCATGGGCTCTGTCCCTCTGGGACAAATGAGAACACAGATGTGAAAGCATTTGTGGGGGGGGGGGGGTGGGGGATAAAAGATAAAACAGACTTTATAGACATCCTACAACACGGAGACAGGCCTTGTCTGTCTAGCAGAGAGTTTAAACAGATTGCACATGAAAAATCCATGTTTTTAACTTCTTGGGAACAACTGGAAGATCGGACAGCACGGGGTCGGCAAACTGATTAAGAGCGTGACTCTGGAATTAGAGGCATGGGTTCAAATCCCTCTTCTGCCACTTAAAGCTGGGTGGCTTTGAGCAAAGCCCTCAACCTCACTGTGCCTTAGTTTCTTCAATTCTGAAATGAGAATCAGAATAATACACCTCCCTCATGGGGTTGTGATGATTATATTAAATGAACTAATATTTGTAATGCACTTAGAACAATGCTTGGCACGAGGTAAGAGCTATACATGTGTTAGCTAAGTACATATACCTGTGTGTGGCAGGAATCAGCTGGAGGTGAATGGCCCCTTTCCCCTCCAGATGGGGCTGGCATGTGCCTGGTTATCAGTCTCCATCCAGACCCATCTGACTATGGGGTCCCTGCTGGAATGGGCAGACTCGTATCTCCCTCCCCTGGTGCCCTCCCCCATTCAGGGGCAGATATATTAGTGCCCATCACCATGGTGATGCCTCGCATGTTGCTATGATGCTGGAAACTATGCAACCAGTATTTCAAATACCAACAGGTCACCCATGGTGGACAGGTTTTAGTAGAGATTCCAGGCTAAGACAAACTACTTCTGAACATTAGCCAATGAAAACCCTATCGATCACAAAAGAACACTGATATAGTGCTGGAAGATGAGCCCCCTAGGCAGGGAGATATTTAAAATGTACAAGAGCTACAACAACAAACTTGAGCATACCAATGACCATGAAGATGGTGCAAGGCTGGGCAGTGTTTCATTTTGTTATACATAAGGTCGCCATGAGTCGGAGCTGACTTGACGGCAACCAACAGCATACTCATCTCATCTTACACCCGTGGTCCTCAAGTTTTCATGGTAAAAGTCTAGTTTGTTTCCATTTCCAGTCCGTTGTGGACTGACACACAGGCCTACTGAGCATGAATGATGGGCAGCACCCACCACACAGGAGCCACCAAGTGAGCCCCACAAGCCCCTGGCTGGCCCATGCCCTGATCAATGACGTGGGACCCCTGAACACGGGGCTGCCTCAGCAAAGGCAAAGGGCTCTCAGAATTTCTAAACACTCTCTGTACTTAAGACGCTGGGAACTGATAATGATGCGCAGGCCAGCCCTGGTCCTCAGGCTGTGCTTCGGATAGCACCATCTTAGAGCTCAGCAGTCTTTGCACTCACACAAACCAAGCAGACAACCTGCTGGACACAGCGTGCAAGGGACTGTCTCTTCACTGTCCTTTGCCACTGCCTGCCCTTGCCTTGTCTACCTGCAGGTTTATTGTGTCTTTATGCCCACATTCACACCAGCTCCCTGGTGAGACACTGGGGTCCAGGACGGCCTTGACAGCTGCAGGGGTGCAGGCAGTCCCAGGCCAGGCACCTGTTCCCCAGGAACTGTGAGAGCTGCCAGCAGCCCACAGCTGCCCCCTTCCCCTAAACATTGCCTCTGGCTGACAGGAGCTGCTTTGTGCCAGGCCCACATCCACAGCCTCACCCGTCCTCACTCCCTAGCAGCCCAGAGCCGATGGCGGACTGACACAGCACTACAAAAGGCCAGCCCCTTTGTCTCAAGAAGGAACCAACTCTGTGGTGCAGTTCATGGTCCAGAGCCCCCTGTGGGATCAGCCTGTCACCTGGCCCTTTCCTGGCCCTATTCCCTCTCCCTCACTCTCTCCTGGGGGCAAGTGCTCAATAGACCAGAGGCATCTAAACTCCTGTCTCAGTCTTCACCATGGTACAGCTTCAAAGACAGAGCTACCTGAAACTTGAACTTGCCCTCCTCAGCAGCCTGTTGAAGAAAAGCATAGGACAGGACCAACACTAAAACCCCGAGGACCAGCTTCAGGTTGCCCATAGATCACCCCTTGCTATCTGCCTCCCAGGTGAACAGAACCTACCTGTTGCGTTTGACAGGGCCAGCGATTCTATGGAGCCCCGAGGGGTCTGCTCGGTGGGCGTCATGTCCTCCGTGTATTTCAGGGAGCTGACAGGGTGACGGGTCCGACACTGCTGAGTGGCCAGGCCCCCTTCCTCTCCCTCCTCCTCGTACTTGGGGACTTGGATGTTGCCTCGGGTTTCACTAAAGCTCTGGCTGGACATGTCGCTGTAGCTCTCCTGGGATCTCAGCCTGCCCGGATAATAGTCGTCTCGGCACTCCTGGATGAAGCTGCCCCCGTGCCCTTTCATGGCCAGCGACGAGCTCCTTTTGGGGTTGCTGAAGTGCTTGCCCCACATGTCGGGCTGGGCCCCAGCCCCTTGCGCTCCCGGACTGTAGGAAGTTCTGATGTTGCACTGGCTAAGAAGCTGCAAAGGACTCTGGGCCTGATTCTGCTCCATCTTGTTCCCGTAGTGATAGGGCTCATCCCGGCTCCTCCAGATGGGGTCTCGGTTGAGGCTGGGCGTCTGGCTGGACAGGCTGAGCAGGTCCATCTGCATCGACAGGGGGTCCACGTCAGTGGAGAGCAGGTTGGAACTCACTTGCAACTGGCTGTGCTGGGTCAGCACAGGCTCCTCCGTCTTGCCCTTGTTCTTGCCAATCTTGGCGCTGCGCCGGGACTCCTTGGCCCTGGCGTTCTGGAAAGCCGAATCGGATGAGTCAGAGCCATTGGGGTCCTCACCGGCACTGCAGGCCCGGGAGCAGAATATCTGGCCCTGCTTTGGGAGGAACGGGCGCCCCAGGAGGGATTTTTTGCAGTGAGCACAGCAGAAACAGGTTTCGGTGGCGTGCCAGTGTTGGCCGTCGTACGTCATCTGACCTTGGTCGATCCCTGGGGAAAGAAGAGACACAGGAGAGGATGATGGGCTGCTCAGAGTCCTTCACTACAACCCAAACACACGGCACCCTGGTTTGACTCTGGACTCCAAATGCAGCACAACAAACTGTCCATAAATCAGTGATCAGGTCACCACGTCGATGGCATCCACATATGACTACGGCAGCCCCCTTGCTCTACCAGTCGGCTCCTTCTTGGCTCGTTTGCTCTGGGCATGGAGAATCTAGATCACGATGCCCTCTCCAGGGATCCCTCTGTCAGGAATATGCTTCTCTCAGGGGGCAGTAATGATACACACATATAATAAAGCCCTGGGGTTTTACGTATGGAAACCCACTCAGTTCCTCAACTGTGCGTGGTGGGTTTCTACTACTGTTTACATTTTTCGGATGAGAAAGCAAAGCCATACAGAGGTTTAGCAACTTGCCTAAGGTCAGCAAACTAAGAAGCAGAGACAATATTTGTACCCAGGAGGTCTTGCTTCCAACCATGACCCTGATATCATTTCCTTCACTCTACTGAGGTGTCTGCTCAAATGCCAAGTCCTCGGAGAAGTCTTCCTGCCCACCCCGTCCGACAGTATGTTCTTCTGAGGTGTCTGCGCATATGCCAAATCCTTGGAAGTCTTCCTGCCCACTCGTCTGACCGTCTGTCCTCCATTATGCCCCTCCCTCATCTGCTGCACAGTCCCCCACAGCATTAACACCACTGGGTGCTGCACCTCCCCCCCCACCACCATGAGTGTATTTGTTTAGTATCTGTCTCCTCCACTAAACGTGAAGCTCTTATGAGCACAGGTCATTGCACTTCTGGGCTGTCTCCTGGACTCAGGGGCTCTTCCTGTGTTGCCTGGATGGAGGACTGAATTCCCATCACCAGTGTATGCCATTCCAATGGGCAAGCCACTGTAGCAGCTCAGCAGGAAAGAAAGAAGTAGATTTAGCTCTTGTAAGGAAAAACTTGCTCTTGGTAAGGAAGTTTGGACATGGTTTGTCAAAGATATTGCCCCTCCGTAAGGATGCATACCCTTTGTTTAACTTTACCAGGAAAGGAAGACGCATTTCCTCCCTGTGCCTGGGCTGTGCCTGTTTCCATGGTCAGGTTAAACGGTGCTTTATCAGCAGCCCCCACAGGCCCTGCTGTTCTCCTTAGCATCTCTTCTGCCTCTTCTGGTTGTAGGGCTGTATCTCCCTGCGGAGCCCCACCACCCCCACCCTCAGACGTGAGCCCCATGGGCACGTGACCTTCGCTGGACCAATCAGAGTCACCTGGACTTCTGCTAAGATACTGACACTAAGAAGCTCTCTTTCCACTACAGGTGCTGGAGGATGTTGGGCTCCACGGGGGGAATTCTCCCTGCCTAAGAATTCAGTCCCGAGCAATTGGTGCAGTGGTTAAGCGCTTGGCTGCTAACTGAAAGGTGAGCGGTTTGAATTCACCAGCCACTCTGGGAGAGAAAGATGTAGCAATCTGCTTCTATAAAGACGTGGCAGCCTTGGAAACCCTGTGGGGGCAGTTCCACTCTGTCTACTTATAGGGTCATTATGAGTCAGAATCAACTGGATGGCAAAAGGTTTTTCTGGTTCAGAAGGGAACTTTTTCAAGACTCCTGATGCATAATGATAAAAGTCTTTCCAGAAAGCTGATACTAATGTGAATACCACCTTCAGTGACTGACAACGCCTGAGCCCAGACATTTAAAGGATAACTTCTAGAGGCTTGTCTAGAGATGTAGAGGACAGGGAACTGGGAAGATCCACACAGGAAAAGAGAACCACAAGAACAGAAGACTGAAGGGGCCTTGTCTTCCTCTTATCCTAGCCCATCCCCTATCTACTTTTACATCACTGGAGCTCACAGGAGACAGGTGTGAAGGAAATTCTCCTATTATTTCTTCCTCAAGCTAAGGGGAGTCTCTAGTTGAGAGCCTGCCCTAGGGACTAAAAAAACCAAACCAAGTTGATTCCAACTCCGAGCGACCCTATAGGACAGGGTAGAGCTGCCTGTAATCTTCACAGAAGCTGATTGGCATATCGTTCTTCCACGGAGCAATCTGTGGGTTCGAACTACTGACCTTTCAGTTAGCAGCCAAGTGCTTAACCACTGTGCCACCAGAGGGGATTAGTGGGACAGGAACAACCACAAGGGCCGCTCAAGGTGAAAGGGGGACTGTGTCAATCAGCTACCCTCTCAGCACCTGCATTTCCAGAAGAGTGAGAAAGGGCTGAGGGGACGCTAAAAACAAACCACCAGAGCTGGGGCCATCAACACTTTTCTGCCCATGCCCACCCCCGTTCCTCGCCCCCAACCGCCCTGGGAGGAAGCAAGACCTACAGGAAAGGGAATCAGAATTCTGTAGTAGTTACAAGTAAAGCTTCAGGAGTCAGCTCCGTCCCACTGCAGGGGCTGAAGCTCAGTCTAATGTGGTTGCAAGGACCACGGATGCTGAAACCCATTTGCTTGGGCTCACATCTTTGCTCTGCCCTCTTCTAGCTGTGTGACCCGAGGCCAGTTGCTTCATCTCTCCACACCTCAATTTCATGACTCAGGGGTAAAATGGGGATAATCACAGTACTTACCTTATGGGGTTACTGTGAGGATTAAATGAGTTAATACACCTAGAGTGCTTAGACATGTGCCTGGGAACTATTCTTACTGCTTTGGTTCTTTTATTTTTATTAGGTCTGTACGCCTGTCTCCCTCACTGCCAGGATAGAGCCCAAGAGCGAGCCCTGAGGCTAGCTCATAGGGTCTTCCTCCTCTCTCTCTCTCTCTCCCTTTCCACCCCTTCTGTCATATGTCACATCCCTAGAGAGCTTGAGCGGGCACCCCTGGTTGCCCCAGCTCCTTTGCCGTGAGCTCCCGCTCGCACAGCATCCTGGGCAGCTGGAACCTTACCCAAACCCTCAGAGGTGACAGGAGCCCAGCTCCGACAGCCTGTCCTCCACCAGCTGTTTCTCTGCTTCTCAAGGAAACATGCTCATAGTTGCAGCAGAGGGGACGGGGCCTCCCGGAAGGACAGGCTTGGGGGGCGGTGGTTTATGAAGCAGCCTAGCAGGCAGTGGAACATGGTCCCTGATAAACATCAGTGACGTCAGACGGCCCTCTGAACTGCTCCTGAACTCTAACATCTGGAGAAGACTCTGCCGTTCAACATCTGAGCCATCCTTTTTACTCCCTCTCTAAGCCTTTAAGCACTTCTCTGCGGGTGTATGTGTCTACTGCTGCTACAGCCTCGGCCTGTTTATAGGACTGTTTACTCTGCCGTGTGCAGACGAGAGCATGTTGCCCTGGCAACGGCCGCCTGATGCAGGGTCTGCTCTGAGCGGCTGTACAAATATGGAATGTTTGTCCAGCATGACCAGCATGTGAGGGTCTGGCGACTGTGGAAGGCACAATACACAGAGCCAACCCTTTCACTGTCACAGGAAAATTGCCTCTTGCAGAAAAGTGAATCCTTAAAAAAAAAATCAGGGACAGCATTTCAACGAATGCAGCCAGGATGTTGCAGGCTACAGCAGCTCTCTTTTCTGGTGACGCACTGATGCCTTTTTTGGATTTAAAAGGAAAGGAGAAGGGGAAGCCAATAAATGCTAGCTGCTGCTGTTGTGTGCCATTGAGTTGATTCCAACTCACAGAAACCCTACAGGACAGAGCAGAACTGCCCGTGGGGTCTCCTAGGCTGTAATCTTTATGGGAACAGATCTCCAGGTCTCTTCTCCAGTGGACCTGCTGGGCGGGTTTGAACCACCAGCCTTTTGGGTTAGCAGCCAAGCGCTTACCCATCGTACCACCAGGGCTCCTTAAATGCTAACTAGTTACAGCTAAAGTAAATGATGAAGGGAACAGAGAAAGATAATAAAACAGAAGGACCCTTTGAGGTGTACATGCTGAAGCAACAGACGTATCTGAACTCTCCCAAGCCACTGAGTGAAAATTCTAAACGGCAGCTTCTAGACAAGCCTTTCAACCTCCACAGAAAGTGACGACAGAAACAGAAACACTGTTGGGAAGGGGTTATCGCCACTGTAGGTAGGTCTTCTGTGCTCTCAAGTCCCTGTCTTCTGAGCAACCGCTGACTTGCAGACTCCGAATCCACAAGCGAGCCATCCTGGATCAGCAAGTTGCACTGTTTTCCCTGACACTGTCCCATCCTTCCCTTCCACACACACCCAGCCACCTGTCAAGAGGCGGATCCCTATTTCCTAATCTTAGGAAACTCTGCCTATTTTTCTGTCTGTTTTGGTCTTGGAGAACAGAAAGCTCCTGGGGCCTTGGTCAAGACTTCAGGCTTTGAGAGGGTGAGGGTTTTAGGGGGAAGGAAAGGAGACTTGTGTGTCACCCAAAGGCCCCGAATGGAATGCAGCTGCACAAAGGTCTCCATAGCAGAGCTTATGCAACCACTGTGTTACGGACCCAGGGGTTCTTCCTATGTCCTGACACAGGACTCCAGATCAGAAAGCCTCACAGAGGCAGGCCTGAGTCTCTGGGGTGGTACACTCCAGTGACAAATACCACCAAGCACACAGCAGGTGGCTTGTGTACAAAGCTGTGATTTTCATGAGCACATCCAAACCAAAACCAAACCCGTTGCCGTCGAGTCAATTCCGACTCATAGCAACCCTACAGGACAGAGTAGAACGGCCCCACAGAGTTTTCAAGGAGCGCCTGGCGGATTCGAACTGCCAGCCTTTTGGTTAGCAGCCGCAGCTCTTAACCACTTCACCACCAGGGTTTCATTATGAGCACATAAAGCTCCTCAAATTACTAGTTAATTTTTCATTTGAATACATTACTTTGCATGGCCCAGGGAGACAAAGCCACTTCTTTTTCGGTCCTGATGTTTTAAGTGGGGCAAAGTGGGCTCAGAAGCTGATGGTTGCCACAGCACCTCGTTACAGGTAAGGAGTTGGCAGCTCCTCAACAGACTTCTCACAACTGTGCAGGCACGGGAAGCTGGTGCTGCTGGTCTCTCAGGCACTCACCCACTGCCAGCTTTTTTTCCAAAGGGTGGCTCATTCCCAAGGTGCCAGAAGAGGCACATGGAATGAACAAGCCACAGGTGCTGTGTGACCTGCGGCCGTGCTGAAGGGTTGAACAAATCAGTCATTTGCAAATGGAAGATAATTTTCACCATCTCGCATCTGCCACTTACTTGGGGAGTTCATAGCTTCTGAGCAACTTGAGGTTCTTTTGCTCTGAATCCGGCTGAGCTTCAGCTGGGCCAGCCTTTGCTGGTTTTTTTTTTTTTTTTAATGACACATGCTTGCTGGAAACCATTTTGTTCCTTGACCACCCTTCCCCACCAAGATGTCTGCTTTGCTTCCTCCCTCAGCTGACCTCCAGTTTTTTCCAAGGAGGCTATGAAAGATACGTGTTTATACTTTCTTTCTTTATTTTCCTTCTGAGACCTCTCCCTCCCTTCCTCAGTCATGGGTCTGTCCCTCACCTAGCACCATTGCATGGCCTCTGAGTTGGGCCCATGACTCAGGCAGACCAACAGGAAGACCTGTTGTGTTTCCAGGATGGGTATATGGCTGAAGCAGGGCCAGTAAGACTCCCATCTGGAGGGACTGAACTGGGTATTGGAAGAGGGATGGCTCCTCTATTTTGAGAATGCAGGTCCTAAGAAGGCAAGGTGAGCTGAGACATGGAGAAAAAAATAGGCTTGTTTGAACCCTTGATCCATCCCTACCTGAAGCCACGCACTCCTTGACCTTTCAGGAACATGAGCTAAGAAACTTCCTTTCCCACCTAAGCTAGTACGAGCTGGGATTCTATCATGTGCACAAGAGGAGCTCTAACTATTCAGACACAGCGGAGATCATGTCACATAGCAGGACCGAGCTCAGCGCCGAGCATTGCCTCACCGATGTGCTGGGCACAGGTGTCACAGTACTCCGCGTACAGGGACTCGAAGCAGTGGCAACAGTAGGGCCTTCCCTCCTTCATGATGTAGCGCTGACCGCCCAGCACCGTCTCGCACTCGAAGCAGCAGAAATGTTTCATGTGCCAGTGACGCCCCTCAGCTTCTGTGCATTCGTCCGCAAAGATGATCTGGAGGTGGGGAAGCCAAACAGTCAGTGCTTGAGACTCAGCTACAAAAACACACTTTGAGGAAGAAATGCTAAGGGGGTCCCCCCAAATTAGAAGGGTGGGAAAGCAGGTCTAGCCCACGAGTTATTAAACAATTATATATATACACACATACATATGTTTATTCTATATTTTTATCAGCTCCCAAATCAGGATTTACCTAAAGCACAAATAAATCTAGTTTCTGGCCTGGCCAGAGATGAATTTAACCACATTTCAAAAGCCGAAAGAATTTCCCACCCTGAAGATTACAGCAACACCATAAATTGAGAGCCCAGGAACACGTTCCATATACAGACACATCTGTTTCATTTGGTTTGTACACACTATTTAAAAAATAGGAATTTCATACAAACACTTGGAATCCTGGCTTCTCCTCTGAAAATATAACACTTGGCCATGCTGGGCACACATTTCTGCAAGGCAATGGCAGGCTAGACCTGAGAAAGCGGTTGCTGCTTTCGGGCAGTGTCTTAGTTATCTAGCGCTGCTATACCAGAAATACCGCACGTGAATGGCTTCACATTTGGGGAGACACAGCTCCATCCACAGCACACAGGTTCTAACTTCTCCAGTCTGTCAGATCCTTCACTTCTCCTTATTGCCTGAAAATGGATCTCCTTCATTTATGACATGGGATAGACAGGCACTCAGACGCATTTGAGTTTTGGCCCCTGAGAGTTTTTTTTTTTTTAGTTTCAAGGCACGGGTTTCAAAACTTCACCACAAAGCTACAGTAATCAAGGCAGTGTGGCATTAGGATGGACAGATAGATCAGAAAAAGAGAATTAAGAGTCCAAAACCAAACCCAGAGGCTATGATCGCTTGATTTTCAAAAAAGTCCACCCAGACAATTCAATAGGAAAAGAACAATCCTCTCAGCAAATGGTACTGGGACAACTGGATACCCACACAGAAAAGAAAGAATTTGGACCCCGACCTCACCCCATATTAAGAAATTAACTCAAAATGGAACAAAGACCTAAGTGTAAAGCTAAAAACTATTAAGCTCTTGGAAGAAAACGTGTCTTTGTGACCTCAGATCAGGCAACGGTTTTTAGGTATAACCCTAAGAGGACAAGCAAAAAAAAGAAAAAAAAGATAAACTGGAATTCATGAAAATCAGAAACTTTTGTTGTTTCAAAGGATACTATCAAAGAAAGGGAATAGGCAACTCACAGAATGGGAAAAGACATTTTCAAATCAGTATCTGATAAGGGACTAGTATGCAGAACATACAAACAACTCATAACTCACTGATAACAAGACAACCCAACTTAAACAAAGCTAAGATTCTGAATAGGCATTTCTCTAAATGGCCAATAAACATAGGCAAATATATCCAACATCATTATTCATTTGGAGAATGCAAATCAAAACCACATTGAGACACCACCTGACACCCACTCTGAGGACTATTATCAAAATCCGGGCAATAACAAGCACTGGCAAGAATGTGGAGGAACTGGAACCCTCATTCGTGAATGGTGGGGATGGAATGGTGCCCTTGCCTTGAAAAACAGTTTGGCAATCCCTCAGAAAGTTACAGTTACCATGTGATCCAGCAATTCCATTCCTAGGTAGGTATACACTCACAAGAACTTAAAACATATGTCCACACAGAAACTCATACACTAAAGTTAACAGCAGCATTATTCATACATAATAGCCAAAAAGTGGAAATAACTCAAAAGTCCATCAATTGATGAACGGAGAAATGAAACGTGGTCCATCCATACAACGGGGTGTTGCTCAGCCAGAAAAGGAATGAAGTGCTGACACATGCTACCACACGCATAAATCTTAAAAACATTCTGCCGTGTGAAGCACGCAAGACGCAAAGGCCACATTTTGCATGATCCCATTTATATGAGATATCTAGAATACACAAACCCATCGAGACAGAAAATAGATTCGTGGTTGCCTGGGGAGGAAGGGCAAGGGGGTGGGGAAGAATAGGAATTGACTGCTAATGAGTACAGGGTTTCTTCTTAGGACGATGAACATGTTTTAAATTAGATGGTGATGGTTGACAAGTCCTGTGTTTACGCTTAAAAAAGAAAAAAAGCCCACTAAATTATACACTGAAGGGTAAATTTTATGTATGTGAATTATATTTCGATTAAGCCATTTCAAAGCAAATTCAATTGCCAACAGATAACACAAAGCCATATTGTGAGCACCACTTTCCAGGTGTGGAAATTGAAGCATGAAGGTAAAGCTGCTGCTTAGAATCACAGAGCTGGATCTGAACTCAGTTTCCCAACTACCCCCGCCCCCCTCCAAGGTCTCTCCAGAAATCACTACTAGCATTAGAAGCAAATTAGTTAAGTCCAATCAACTTCTAAAGAGCAAAGACCAGTCTGTAAGAGAACAAGGCCCACCTGACGGGATTCTCCATGGCTGAAAATGGAGGGTGTTGCCTTCCACTTTACTGTTTACACAAATCCACTGTACGAGGAAATCTCTAAGATTTACCCCCAAATTATTCCCACAAAGAAGTCAGGTTTAGAACTTCTCCTTTCTGCTCCAAACTTTTCAATCAAAACCAAAAAACCTTCGGTCTGTTTCTGAAGGGAGAACCCAAGCTAGAGTGAGCCTGGTGCTCTACTCTGCTTTCTTACCCAGGGTTATTGTTGTTAACTGCTGTCGAGTTGCCCACTACTCATGGTGACCCCACGCATAAAGGGATTGGACCACTGTGATCCATAAGGTTTTCACTAGCTGATTTTCATAAGTAGAATGCCAGGACCTCTTGTCCGAGTCTGTCTTAGTCTGGAAGCTCCACTGAAACCTGTCCAGCCTCAGAGCAACATGCAAGCCCTCACTGACAGACGGTGGTAGCCATGCACGAGGTGTACTGGCTGGGAATTGAACCCAGGTCTCTTGTATGAAAGGCAAGAATTCTACCAGAAAGATCCAAATGGAGTATCCATCTGCCTCGAGAATCCTCACTCTGAACTTTTAAAAACTGCGTGAAAATCAAATAATTGTATCAATTTTCCTCTCTCCTCAAACCAACCTGTCCCATCAAATTTCGGGAAACTGAGCTACTTTACTAAAGAAGTGGCACTCCGTTACTGACGACTGCTCCCGGGACTAGGGCTGAAATCTAAAGCCTTGTGATGCTTTTTAAAACATTTTTTCTTAGGGGTTCTGAACTGACCTAGCGCCGATCTCCTGAGCTACAGAGATTGCCCTTCCATTTGGAGGCCCATGAGACTGTGGCGTTCAGTAAAGTGGGCCAGGGATGGGTGGGATTTGCTAGACCTTCTCTCTTGAAAGGGTTAAAACAAGAAGGGGAGTCGCCCATGGTTTTCTTCTGTGCAAGAACCCCAGAACAAAGTGTTGGCAATGGCACAACCAAGTGGTGACAGGTAGGGCCCGAAGCCCAATGGTGTTTGCTCTGACCTCATCGCAGGCGGCACAGCGGGGCTTCAGGCACTCAGCGTGGTGCCGGCCACAGTATATCTTCCCATCTTGGTAAAAGTAGATCAAGTCCACCAGGAGCTCGCTGCAGACAGTACAGATGAAGCACGGTGGGTGCCAGCAAACACCGTGGCCAGCACGCGAAGCAAACACAGCGATGTCCCCGCCATTAATCTGACCTCCGCACTGTGAGGAGGCAAACAGAAATGTCAGTGCCAACAGTGTCCCCATCTCTGGGGTCTTCTGCTTTGCTCTTCATAAGTGATAACGGTGAGAATAACAATAGCTGGGTGTGGTCATAGTGCTAACCTGCTTTACACACCTGTCGGGGCAGGTTTTTCTGGCCCTTCCCCCACGCTCCTTTCCTTGGGCCTAACAAGGAAAGATGAAGATACAGTACCTGAGAAGAAGGAATCACAGAGGTGGGGAGAAAAGAAAAGCTCCTTTAGCACAGTAACTAACACAGGAGCTCCAGTGAAGGTCTCATCAGCTTTCAGACACTGACCGCCTTGCAGGGGCACAGTCGCTTAACACCAGGAGGAGCTGGCTGGGGGAGGTGGCGGGCGGGCAGGAAGAGGAAGGCTTGGAGGGAGCCATGGAAGAGGGTGGGGTCTGCACTGTTGGATGGCGGGGGAGTAGTGCGTAGAAACCTGCCATCGTGCACTTCCTCTACGCACCCTTGTTGTTAGGCCCCTGACTCAGTGACTCCATGTGACAGAGTACAGGTGCCCCATATGGCATTCTAGGCTGTCATCTTTACTGGAGCAGATTGCCAGACCAGTCTCCCTTTGAAGCCACTGGGTGGGCTCAAACCACCAACCCTTCAGTTAGGAGCCAAGTGCTTAACCGTTGTACCACAGGGGTTCCTTCCATACCCTTCAGGCACCCTTTTAGCCTGCTTCCTTTAACATCTTTTTATATAGCATTAAGGACCACTTCTAAGGGCAGGCTATGGAAAAGGCTTCTTCCCTGTTCCTTTCCTAACTTCTCATTCATTTTCCAATGTCCCATCCCTTATCCAAAAACGAGTAAGGCAGAATGACCCATGCCTGCAGCTGAGGAATGGGAGTAAAGCCTGAAGCATGGATCCAGGGTGGACTCTCAGTAGACTGTGGGGTTGGCCATGAGGTTCACACCCTGGGAGGCCAGCACTGTGGTCCTGTGTCAGTGGCTGAGCTCTGGGGACAATGCCTACAAAGTACAACAGCCATTTCCCAACATTTTTCACACCATAGACCTTGTATGGGTTGAAAAGTCATCACAGAGAAATGACATAAAGGCCTCATGAAACAATCTCTGGGAGTTCACACATGTGTGCTGAAGAGCCAGAATTCAAACTCAAGGTTCCAGGGCTCATGCTTTTAACTACTCTACTTTCTTGGGCCTGCCCATTTGTTTCTCTCACTAGTGCGGCCTTGCTGGTGGCAGTAAACCAAGCACTGCTCTGTCGGGAGTATTCCTTACTTCATTTGTATGTAGTTTAGTTAGGGTAGGATCTGACGTTATGTTACAGAAAATACCAGTCCTGCGTTTCATGATAACCTTAGTAGGTAGGTGAGTTATACCTATATAATCCCATTTAATTCTCACCCCACTTCTACAAGGTAGGCGTGCTTGTGGCTCCATCTTTCAAACGACAAAACAAAGGAAAACTAATTTGGTCAAGGTCATGTGGCAGAAACATGAGTCAAAGTAGGTCTTTCTGCCTCTGTGTTCTCGGTACTTTTCTACACTGTTCTCGACATCTGCCATGAAATGCCCAGCTTCCTTCTGCCTTAGGTGGGCCCAGCTTAACTGGTTGCAGGAGACTGTGTGAGAGTGGCAGAGGGTCCTGAGCATACGTCATAATGCTGACAACCTGCATCTCAAGGGTGGTCTCAAGGACGGGAGTATGAAGACCCCACTGCCAAATCTCTGGTCCTTTTCTCCCTTGGTCAAGGAGCTTCTCTCTCCCGTCCATCTGACCTTCTCTCTCCCGTCCGTCTGACCTTCTATCCCGTCCGTCTGACCTTCTCACCTCACCCCTCTGAAAGCTCAAACAAGGGTCCCAAGTGGTATCTGCTCCCCTCAGGCGGTATCCTGCTCCCTCTTCCAGATGCAGCTGACTTATCCTCTGTGCCTGAGTGAGTGTCTCAAGAGCTTAAGAAGTTAGATGGAGCTGTACAAAAAGCAGTAGGGTGTAGAGAAGTATGGAAATGACCATTGCCACCAGGAGGCTTCTGGCAACTGAGAGGTGGGGCAGGGTGAGCCCAGGCAGGCTGGGTTCCCACCCGCTTTCTTTAAAACCCTCCTCCACCACACCCTGAGTTCTCTACCGGTGAGTAAGAGGACAAACAAATCCAAACTCTTCAACTCAGTGAGGTCCTAGGGAGAATGCATGGGTCTTCCATGCACTTTACTAAAGAACCCTCAAAACCAAGAAGAAGCTCATTTACCACCCTTTAAAGGGCTGAATTTTTAAAGGGCTGTGGTCCCATGATCCAGGCAAGTTCCATTTTCCAAAGAGCTCATTTGACAACACGAGTCTATCACGCCACTCCTCTGCTCAAATCTCTCCTGTGGCTTCCCCGTGGCCCTCCACCAGGACCAGGCCCTCCACGAGTTCTAACCTCATCTGCTGATTTCTCCCCTTCATGCCTCTGCCTCTTGCCTCACTGCTGGAACACAATGGACACACTCTTGCCTCAGGGCCTCTGAGCTGGCTGTCCCCTCTGTCCCCAAGGTCACTACCTCAGTTCTTATAAGTCTTGGTTCAGATGTCACCTTCTGGGGGGACCTGCCACACTCCTGGTACTTCCTAGCCCTCTTCCCTGACGTGTTGTTTCTGTTTATTCATTTGATTTATCCTATGACTTCTTCCCTGAGAACTTAACTCTTTACAAGGGCAAGACAACGTTCTTAGTGTCTTTTGGTCACTGCTGTCCGCCACCCCAAGCCTAGAACCATGCCTGTGTTTGCTGGATGAATGAATGCCAGGAGAACCCCTCTTCACGCTTCCAAGTCCACACTCACCTGTTCACAAATAGCTCCTGTCATTGTGACTGGGAAGGGCCTGACATTGCCTCGGCCCAGGTTCTCCCGTTTCCTCTGGTTACTGAACAGCTTCAGCTCCCTCTTCTCTTCCTCGTCCAGGGAGTTGCAGTATCGAACCTGGACAACACAAAGGATGACGAGGTCACTCTTGCTTCTTCAGGTTCCTGAAGCCCAGGCCACAGAGTTTTCACATTAAACACACTCCATTTGGTCCTAAAGCCATTGCCTGAACTTTTAAAATAGCAGGCCTGGTGCCATTTAGAGTGAGTCTCCACTAAGACTGGTGACAGTCAACAGAGCTTATTAACAGCCCCAAACTGGAGCCCAAGTTTCGGGCAGGATGAAGGTCCTCATCCTTACTATCCCACTCTGCTCACCACACAGACGTCCAATCACCGAACAGAAACCAAAGTCATCAGCCAATGGCTTTGATGCTAAGATCTAGGACTTTCTTATTCCCTCAACTGGACTGTGGGGTCCTGGTACTTTGAAGCACCCTGCACCCATGGAAATGATGCCTGACACCCAAAGACGGCTCTCAGCCAGCCAACCAGAACAGTGGTCAGTATGCCCCCGACTCCGGTTCTTTCATCTCGTTTTGGGAAAACGCAGGCAGGAAGGTGTGAGACTGCGGAGCTGGTCCAGAAGCATGTGTGGGCTACGTGGATATCCCTGGTGTTCATCTGTGTGCGAGAGGGAAAGGGCCACCTGCCAGGCTCTGGTGAAGGGCACCAATCTGCTTAAGATTCTCCTTCTTGTTAAACTCACAGAATTAAGGAAGAGGCGTTAAAGATGATCGAATCCAGTATTTTCCATTCTCTTCCCTTATTTATGCACACCGTGGGAATTCCACCAGAGCCTTGAACTATTATTCATCTCATATTGTTTTAAAACTGACTGACTTTCTTTTTTTAACTTGAGTACATTTATGGGGCAGTTCTACTCTGTCCTATAGGGTCGCTATGAGTTGGAATCGACTCGACGGCACTGGGTTTTACATTTATTTAAAAAAGAAAGCAGATCACGACTATACATGGAAAACCAGCATCACCTGCAATAAGTAGGCTAACCATAAAGATAAATAGAGAAGAAACCACGTTGTCAGATTCCAGCTGGCTATTGAGCTTCTGGGAAGATCGAGGTACACTTATCTAAGAGTGGAGACCAGTATGTCTTAGAGGTGAGAGACACCTGCTAGCATCAAACCGAAATTTCCTCTTCCATCAACCACTCGAACTTCAAGGAACGAAATGAAACTCAAAAGGGAGTAACTTTCTCAATTAACGTGGCTCAGCTTTATTTACTGTGGGTGGCCCATGCCCCACCCAAAGCCATGTACACACCACGCTTCTAATCCCACCTCCGGCTTTATTCAGAGACAGGTGGGCAGTCAGAAAGTTGAGCTAAATGGCACTGATATCTTCTCATACAGCTGCTTAGAGGCAAACTATTGATTAGACTGACACATTCCCATTTGAAAACCAGTACATTTAAAAAAGTCTACTGAACAGCAGCTGTGCACCTCAAAGTTGTCTGAACTGTGGGGGAAAGAGAATGATCAAATATTTACTTAAGAATCACCCTTTGTCCTCCGAAGGGCTAAAATGGCCCCCTGGTCAAATGCATGGAGTTCCCACCAGCAGGAAGAAGTGATTGGAATAGTCTCTGCTCATGCAACCACACAAAAAAAACCAGCCAAACAAACAAACAGTTAACCATAAATGGAACTGCTGAAAGCAGACAAGACACCTTCTCTCTGTCAAGTAAAACAACAACCTTCCGTGGCCGTCCCAGAGAGAGGACTGCAGTGACCTGAAAAGCCCCGCAGCCATCAGTTACACGGCTGACATTTATGGACATGCTTGTAAAGCGAGGCACACCCCTCATGCTTGTAAAAACCCGCATTTTAGCTTCCAAATTAGTTATCTGGGCATCAGGTTACAGAGCTTGCTCTCAGCTTTAAAGGGGAAAGCGTTATTTATATTTGTCTGATGGAGCCTGAAAGCAGCAGCAGGAAAGGAAATCCTGGCAGCTTTCTAAAGAGTTCCTTCCGTTGTCAAGCTTTTGTTGGGCTTACGTGTGTTTTTTTAAAAAAAAGAAACAAGCCATTGCGGCCAAGTCGATTCTGACTCATGGAGACCCCGTGTGCTGCAGAGTCAAACTGCTCCATGGGGTTTCTTGGTTGTAATCTTTACGGAAGCAGATTGCCAGGTCTTTCTTCCATGGCACTGCTGGGTGTGTTAGAACCACCAACCTTTAGGTTAGCAGCCAAGCACAAACTGCTTGTACCACCCAGGCTCCTTGTTATATTTATTTTAGAGACGCTCAAATTATTCCCTTTTACTCAAATGAGGGAAGATAAGACTAAAAAGCACGCACTCATTTCCCCCGGGGCTGAGCTGTTGGGATCCAGCTGTGGGTGGGGGAAGCTGGTAGAAAGCTGTTGCCTAGTTCACTAAAGGGGTGAATTCTTCTTTCAATTGCAAATGACTTTTTTTTTTTTTGCTTCAGATATAGTCAGAGTTAAGTGAACAGACTGTTCGTTTCTATAAGATTGTTATTTTTTTAAACCAGACACACAACCTCTGCCATGAGATCATCTTTGAAAAAGCATGCTTACAAATTTAACTTCCTGATCAATTTGATTTCAAAGATAAGAAATGCCTGCTTCTAGGACTTTGCATCTGGGTTCAGAAAAAAGGACAGCCCGTGAGTGATACTTTCAAGACTGCAAATGACCACCCTGGCAAGTCAGACTGCATGACCTCAAAAACACCGATGTTCAGAGCTGCATATCTGGTCACCTGACTTCTCCTGTAGAATCAAGTGGGAAGCTTGCATTCTAACTTAAAGTGAAATGATGCTGGACATCTGAGAGTCAGGAGGTTTTTCGCTGGGCTCGAGCTGGCCCAGGGCATTCCAATCATCTCTCCAACATACACAGACGGCCAGTGTGGCACCTGCCTCTTTGACTGAGAAGACCTAGCCTTGAGCTGGTAAATTCTGGTGCTCCCTGGTTACCCCAAAATTGCCAGCAGTGCCAGGCACAGAGGCTAATTCAGCCCATGATGAGATTCTGCTTAGGTAACCCTTTCCAGAAGGTGGTGGACAGTTTCTTTTGGCTCCAATTAAGGAAGGAAAAACCTAGAATAAATTGCCAAATCTGCTCTCAGGAGATCTCGTTGATCACAGCACTGTGATTAGGGGAAAGGCGACAATCCACAGAAGGATCTAGGGAAGTCCTGTAAGCCCCCACCAGCCCCTTACCTCATTGTCATGCGGGGGCAGCTGGTGGAGGAGCTGCTTGATTCGCAGTTTCTCTCCAGGGCTGTTGACATAAGGAACCTTCTCCTCTGGGAGACAGCTGTAGTACTGGTGAACCTGCAGGACAGAGAACACAGACAATGTGACCAGGACTTCCACCGCTTGTCCATTCCCACTGGCTGGAAAGGTGACCCCTGCAGCAGGATGCAACCCCCTTCTCCCTACCCCTACTCAACCACAAAACTCATATCTGAGGGCAAGCAGAGAAATTCACCCTGAAAGGAGGTCAGGCAAATCACCCATATCCTGGGGCTTCCCTTCCCTCTGCAAAGGAAGACTAAAGCCAGCAAACTCTGGTAGACAAAGAGCATCGGCAAACGTGCTGGTGAAGCCGGACGGTAGGGCTTTCTTGGCTGACTCCCCCGAGAGCTGACTTTACCATTTTCTCTGTTACTCGCCAGCGTGAAATGTGGGTCCCTAGCCAAGGGGACGCGTCAGCGCCTGCCTCGGCACTGCCTTAAAACCAGTCTTTGGCACTCGGCGAGCTTCTGGGTACCTCCGCACGTACCTACAGTAAAAACCTTCAGGGTCTGAGCCATTTGTAAGGACAGGCAGCAGCTGACATCTGCCAGAGTCACAAAATCTGGGATACAGAGCATGTAATTTAAAATCGTCATTAACTTGAGAATTTCTGCATATTCCAGAATGCGCCTCTTTACAACTCTTAAATTGTGCTTTAGGTAAAAGTTTATAGCTCAAGTTAATTTCTCATTCAAAAATTTATACACATATTGTTTTGTGACATTAGTTGCAATCCCCACAATGTGACAGCACACTCCCACTTTCCACCCCCGGTTCCCTGTGTCTGTCCTTCTAGTTCCTGCCCCTTCCTGCCTTTCCATCCTGCCCATTTGGTCTCCGGAATCTAACAGAACTAAGAAGCATGCTCCTCACGTGTATTATTTTTATGTTTTATAGTCCAGTCTCATCTTTGAAGAGTGGGCTTTGGGAATGGTTTCCGTTCTGGGTTAACAGAGGGTCCAGGGGGCACAGTCTCGGGGGTTCCTCTAGTCTATGTCAGGCCATTAAGTCTGGTCTTTTTACAGAAATTTCACAACCACGTCTTGCACAACAGGCGTCCGTTCAGTAACACGGAGAGGACGGAAGGCTTGGGGCTCTGAGTTCATCATAGTCGTTACACTCCACAAAACCAGTCTAATTCCCTTGGGTTTAGGGAGTCTTGGATACCAACACGTGTGTTGGGAATGCTGGGGAGAAGAGCTGCAAAAGTCCTGTTGACTTTGATCTCAAGAAACAGAGTCATAAACATTAGAAGAGAGAGGAAAAGGTCTTAAAAATGTGAAAGCCATCTTTGTTTTCGTAACTAAAGGAAATGACCATTCACCATCAAGTGTGTATCATCCTCTTAATCAAATCCCAAAGGCAACCATAAACAGACTTCTCATCATAGACTTGCCAGCTCTCAGAAGGCAGGGCCCCTACAACCTTTCCCTAGGGGCACCTGGCAGGGAGCCACGTGTGGGATGGAAGGAAATGGCGCTGAGTTTTCAAAGGCAGCCCACATATTACCGGCACTCTCTTGCGAAAAAACAAAAGTCCACATTGTAAATTAGTTAGAGATTAAAAGCTGGCTATTAGGCAATAAGAGGCTGGCACGTCATTTCCTTCTCAGGAGAATCCATGGTGCCATATGCGTCATCAGGTAAGTGCCAGGTGTAAAGCCTGCCCCGTCTCTGTCTTGGGGAATGAGCTTTGCCTCCCAAGGTAAGGGCTGTTTGTAGAAAGGTTTTATTTCTACATCACTGTGTCATTCTTACAATCCCCACGATGGTTACAGAACTTTAGAGACAATTACCCACATGGAATGAGTCAGCACGATGCTTGACAATGCAGAGTCTAACTGGAGCTTGATTAGCCTCCTCTCCATCTCCCCCATAGGCACTCGCCCCTTTCATTGTCCAGAACAGAGTCATCCCCTTAAGTCCTTCCAAGGTGGCACCGTGCACCAAGCCCCCTCCAAGGCCGACGAAGGCTGGAGTCCTCCCCGTGCCTCCTACAGCAGAGCCAGGTGCTCTGAGGGCCAGGCGATCCGGACGCCCAGTCCCTGGCTCTGCATTTCCCAGCTCTGCGTTCCCGGGCAAGTTACGTAACCTCTCAGAATAATCCCTGTAAGGTCAGGATGATTAAATAGGAATGTAAGCAAAGCGTTTGGCCCTCAGTAACAATAAATAACAAGAACAAATAATTGGATTATCTAGCTGGCATACTCCAAATGGAACAATCTAGATGCTTCCTGGCCTTTCTTCCATTGAAGATGTAGACCACCACTGTCAGTTTGCAGAGTGAGACCAAACCTCAGGCGCCCCCTCCTATCTTAGCCCACATCGATAGTTTAAAAAACCAAGAAGAGAAAACCGTATCTGTTGCCGTTGAGTAGATTCCGACGCACAGTGACACTACAGGATGGAGTAGACCAGTCCCCTTAGGGTTTCCAAGGCTGTAAAACTTTACGGAAGCAGACCACATCTTTCTCCTGTGGAGTGGCTGGTGGGTTCGAACCTTTTGGTCAGCGGCTGAGCACTATAACTACTGCGCCATCAGCGCTCCTTATTAATAGTTTACAAGGAATATAAAGATATTACAGCTAGTTTAAATTCAGAGAAAAAAATAGGAATTTATTACTAAGGTGTGGTGTTTTTTAAAGACACCCAATAGTACCACTGGGCCTTAAGAGGTAATAGAAATGGACACTGGAAAGTGACTGGTAATGCTGTCTTACCTCTCTGGGCCCAGTGTCCCTCACCTCTGCTCTATTTTTCTCTCTCTGTAGTTGTTTCTTACCTTCTCCACAGCACTTGAGTTTACAAAACCTCAGTTCAAGAGTCCATCCTATACTGGCTAGCTTTTCTTAATTCCAAATTCCCCTGGATAGAAGAAGGTCCACACTGGTTCAAGACTGGATCATAAAGGAGTCCCAACATGACATGGTGGGGCCAAGATGGTGGCAGCCACGATGAGCCACTCCAGGGATAGTCAAAAATAAATATCTTGGCGTGCTAAAGTCCATCCTAAAGACTGTGAATTCTTGACTACTCTTTGGGAACACAGCTGTATCATTCCTGGATATCTTCTTTTATCGTTCATAATTCAAAATTACTGACCAAACCAAAACTAAGCCCATTGCCATCGAGGAGATTTCAACTCATGGTGACCCCACGTGTTAGAGGAGAACTGCTCCATAGGGTTTTCTTGGCTGTGATCTTTTTTTTTTTTTTTTTAACTTTTATTGAGCTTCAAGTGAACATTTACAATTCAAGTCTGTCTGTCACATATAAGTTTACATACATATTACTCTGTACTCCTACTTGCTCTCCCCCTAATGAGTCAGCCCTTCCAGCCTCTCCTTTCATGACAATTTTGCCAGCTTCCCACTCTCTCTATCCTCCCATCCCCCCTCCAGACAGGAGATGCCAACACAGTCTCAAGTGTTCACCTGATACAAATAGCTCACTCTTCATCAGCATCTCTCTCCCACCCACTGTCCAGTCCCTTTCATGTCTGATGAATTGTCTTCGGGGATGGGTCCCATCCTGGCCAACAGAAGGTCTGGGGAGCATGGCCGCCGGGATTCCTCCAGTCTCAGTCAGACCATTAAGTCTAGTCTTTTTATGAGAATTGGGGTCAGCATCCCACTGTTCTCCTGTTCCCTCAGGGGTTCTCTGTTGTGCTCCCTGTCAGGGCAGTCGTCGATTCTGGCCGGGCACCAACTAGTTCTTCTGGTCTCAGGATGATGTAAGTCTCTGGTTCATGTGGCCCTTTCTGTCTCTTGGGCTCTTAGCTGTCGTGTGACCTTGGTGTTCTTCATTCTCCTTTGCTCCAGGTGGGTTGAGACCAATTGATGCATCTTAGATGGCCGCTTGTTAGCATTTAAGACCCCAGACGCCACATTTCAAAGCGGGATGCAGAATGATTTCATAATAGAATTATTTTGCCAATTGACTTAGAAGTCCCCGTAAACCATGGTCCCCAAACCCCCGCCCTTGCTCCGCTGACCTTTGAAGCATTCATTTTATCCCGGAAACTTCTTTGCTTTTGGTCCAGTCCAATTGAGCTGACCTTCCATGTATTGAGTGTTGTCCTTCCCTTCACCTAAAGTAGTTCTTATCTACTAATTAACCAATAAAAAACCCTCTCCCTCCCTCCCCCCCTCCCCTCCTCGTAACCACAAAAGTATGTGTTCTTCTCAGTTTATACTATTTCTCAAGATCTTATAATAGTGGTCTTATACAATATTTGTCCTTTTTTGGCTGTGATGTTTATGGAAGCAGATCACCAGGCCTTTCTTCCATGGTGCTGCTGTGTGGGTTCGAACTGCCAACCTCTCAGTTAGTAGTTGAGCACAAACTGTTCCAGACAGGGACCTTACTTACTGACCAAATCAATACCACTAAAAATGCATTTTTCCTACCAATATCCCAATAATGCCTTGAATATATATTGCACTAAAATATTTCCTCACAAGGCAACCAGTGATTTGACGAATGACTTAAAAAAAAAACTTACATTGTTACCAAGATGCCCCATTGTTAAACCAAATCAGCTAATATTAATCCAGTACCTGCAAAATCAGCCCTATACCACGTGGCAGCTGATCTGGCTCGCTCTGAGGAAGGCAGATGATCTGACCTGTGACACTTCCAATCCTCCTGAAGCCCACTCAAATCCACAAGTAAAAATAACCTCTCTAATCTTGGCTAGGTCCCCAGGTGGCGCAAGCCATCTGCGCTGGACCACTAACCTAAAGATTGGTACTTCACACCCACCTGGCGGCATTGCAGAAGAAAGGCTTGGCAACCTGCTTCCGTAAAGATCACAGCCAAGAGAACTCTACGAAGCAGTTCTCTTCTGTAATACACGGGGTTTCTATGAGTTGGAATCAACTTGATGGCAATTTGGTTTTTGGTTTGATGTTGGCTACGTCTCTCTTGTTAGTGTTTAGGTGCTGGACTTTCCAAACTCTTTATCAAACAGAAAGGATCAGCAGACGGATAGGAGTGAGGGAAGGAATCGATCTCCTGAATTCCCAACCTGTCTCTGGCTGAACACGGAAATGCTGAATGCATTTTCCTCTGGCATTCTCCATAATAAAACTACCATATAGCCCAAAATAAACACCAGGCAAACCAACGACATGGGAAAAATATTTAGTATACGTTCTGGCACTACAAAAATTAAATTTGGCACTGCCACTGAAAATCCTGCAGATTGCTCATTTTAGCTCAAACATGTTTCGCTTACTAATTTTTATGGGTAAATAAACACATCCAGTAGAATTTTGTCCACGATGACCATTACCCAAGCTATTACCTGGTAGGCTGATACATTTACTTCCTTCCTGGGTATACTGAGCAGGTCTGCTGAGTGTACTAGAATCTTCACTCCAATTAAACATTCTGAGCTAAAGGTGCCTGGTGATTCTGCCCCGGGTGAGGCCATACCAGGTCTGCTTGCCCTAAACAAAGCATTCTGAAGACAGTCAACCAGCTTAGAAAGATAAAAGAGCCTGAAGGCCAACAGGGAGTCCTGGGGGTAACTTCAGTCTGTGCCAGGCCAACTGTTAGCGCTTTCATCAGTGTGCATACAAAGTCCGCACAGCGTGGACTCGCCCAGGTGGAAGACTGGGCTTATTGGGAGAACTGCACACCTGACAGCGTTCCTGCGTGGGCAGAGATGGACGCTGGAGGGCCAGTGACTGCATCCCTGTGTGGACAGAGACAGAAGCTGGATGGCCAGCGGCTGCGTTCCTGCGTGGGCAGAGACGGACGCTGGACGGCCAGTGACTGCGTCTCTGCCAAGCTGGACAGCCAATGACTGCATTTGGGAGAAAAGCGTGCTAAAAATAAGAGGTGTGTGCAAAGTGGTTTATGGACAACACTGCTTCTCAAAGCTTAGCCAGATCAGAATCACTCGGAAGGCCTGTTAAAACACAAATTTCTCACTCAGTAGGCCTGTGGTACCAAACCAAAAGCCAAACCCATTGCCAGTGAGTTGATTCTGACTCATAGCGACTCTACAGAGCAGGGTAGAACTGCCCTGGGACCTGATAAATTGCATTTCTAGCCATTTCTTAGGTGATGCCCATGCTGCTGGTTCAGGCACCACACTTTGAGAACCACTGACTTTGGAGTTATCAAAGTTTTTAAGCACTTTCCAAGTGTTTTCCATTAACGACTAACCTCACACCGTTGCCAGGGCAGATAGTGGGATTCCTATTTTCCCCAGGACACTCAGAGGAGGGGAAAGGCTTGTTCAATCTCACCCCAATTTTTCAGATGTCTCCTCCACACCCAGTTATATTCTTAAGCGCAGGACCCCATCAGTTCTGGCAAGAATAAGAGCATCTAAGGGCAAAGTGCTCGTGTTTTTGGATGGGAAAATTTTTCATACTGAAAGCATTGCTATTTTCTTTTTGTGTGTGTGCTTAGGATGAAGGTTTACAGAGCACATTCGTTTTTCATTAAACAATTAATACACATATTGTTTTGTGACACTGGTTGCCAACCCCACGACACGTCAACACTCTCCCCTTCTCAACCCTGGGTTCCCCATGTCCATTCATCCAGCTTTCCTGTCCCCTCCTGCCTTCTCATCCTTGACCCTGGGCTGGTGTGCCCATTTAGTCTCACATACATGGTTGAGCTACATGTATTACTGTTTGTTTTATGGGCCTGTCTAATCTTAGGCTGAAGGTGAACTGCAGGAGTGACTTCAGGACTGAGTTAAAAGGGTGTCCAGGAGCATTGCTATTTTCTTAGAGCAAAAACCCAACAACAACAACAAAAAAAATAGACTTTCTTGGCTGACCTCAGAATCAATTTTCCTTTACCATCTAAACGAAGGGAGGGGTCGATGAACTTACTTATTTACACCTGATGCACTTTTGGGTCCATGGGTGGTGCAAATGGTTTGCTCTCAGGTACTAAGTGAAAGGTTGGCAGTTCGAACCCACCGAGCAGCACCACAGAAGAAAGGCCTGGCAATCTGCTTTCGTAAAGATCACAGCCCAGAAAACTCTATGAGGCAGCTCTGCTCTATAGCGGACAGGGTCACCATGAGTTGGAACCGATTTGAGAGCACTGGGTTTGTTTATGGTTTTACATGTAATGTGCCATGAGGCGTCCCTGCAGCCTGGGAGCGGGTACAGCCTACTGATCACACCGCACGTCACATAGCTAAATGCTGGAAGAGCCACCTTTGAACTCGGCTTTCTCATTCCCATCCTTTGCTGTCGTGGACTCTTGGCCTTCTTTATGAAGCAAAAAGGAGACCGGCAGACTGATAGGAAAGAAGAAAGACAAAACAAAAAACCCAGATACAGAGGGTTCCCAGTATGCCTGTCTGGCTGACTACAAAAATGATGAACACTTTTCCTTGGGTGTTCCCCATAATAGAACCAATGTATGGCTCCCCATTAAGTCCAATATGAACTCACGGTAAGTGGAAAATGGTGTACTCCACTCAAACACCCTTTCCAGGACACCAGGGCATAAGGGTTGTAAGGGACTTGTGGCAGAGACGGCTGCCCACACGTATCCTTTTTCCTCTTCTTCCTTAAAAAAGGACATCTTGGTTCATTTGGAGCATCAGTATATCTAGCTAAAGTGATACTTCATCTTCTTAGTAGCCATGTGCGGCCATGTGAAAAAGTTCTGGCCAATGAGATGAGAGGGTAGACTCTTCTGGGACAGCTCTGAATGGAAGTCGAGTGTGCTGTGGAAAAGGATGTGGTGGTTCCTCAAAAAGTTAAACAGAGTCACCGTATGACCCAGCGATTCCACTCCTAGGTATATGCCCAAGAGACCTGGAAACAGCAATGCAGACACACGTACACCAATGTTCATCACAGTCCTATTTACAACAATCAAAAGGTGGAGGCCACCCAAATGCCCATCAACACAGGAACGGATAAACAAAATGTGGTACACGCATACAATGAAATATTACTCATCCATGAAGAAAAATGAAGTCCTACAACATGGATGACCTTGAAAACACTTTGTTAAGTAAGTCAACCACAAAAGGACAACTATTGTGTGATCTCACTTACATGAAACACCCAGGCTAGGCAAAAGCATAGAGACCAAAGTTTAACAGCGGCTACCGGGGGCAGGGGCGGGGGGGCAGGGGGAGTCACCGTGTGGCATTAAGTTTCTGTTTATGGTGATGGTTGCACCACATGATTGATGCAATTGGTGTCACTGAACTGTACACATGAAAGATGCTGAATTGACAAATGTTGTGTTATCTATGTTTTTATAACAATAAAAAATTAAGGTGGCCAGGCAGTTGGAAAGTGCCCTTTTTAACAGTTCTCCCTTCTTCTTGCTTCTTATCTGGAATTTGAACATGGTAGCATCTTGTACTGTGAAGTGACCTTGAGAATGCAAGTCGTGGGGGCTAAAGATGGTAGGACAGAAAGTTAGGGTCCTGGATCTTTGATTAAACCATGGAGAGCCATCGTATCAGCCCTGGATTGCTTATCTCTGAATTCCTTTTACCAATAAGAGAAATGATCCATCTCTCTCTTTTTTTTTTTATAGCCTCTGTTACTAAGAAGGAAAAGCAATTCCTAAACAACAGAAAAGCGGTTCTCAAACCTTAGCGTGCTCCAGAGTCATGTGAGGCCTTCACTGAAAATGATGTCTGCTGCCCATGCTTCTGGGTCAAAAAAGGAGCCCAGAAATCTGCACTCTTAACAAACGCCTCGCACCGCACCGCACCAGGAGAAACCCTGGTCTAAGGGGAAGACAAACATGATTCCACAACGTACAGACAGAAGCCCCTGACGTGTGATCTCCGATGTGGACTGACACACGGAGACAGCCTTATAAAAGCCCATCTTAACCCAGGACAGATGAGAAGACTGGGCCTTTATTTCATGGTCTCTTTCACCTGCAGTTTGAGAGGCTAGGAACCTCAGTCAGTCTCCCTCAATTCAGGGAGGCAATGTCTGGAATGTGCTTGAGCACCCAGAAGGCAGGTGCCCCACCTGGAAGGCAGGTGCTCCACCCAGAAGGCAGGTGCTCCAGAAAAGACAAAGATGCTGCTTGAATTGGTGGCACATGGCAGTTTTTATGAGAAGTGCATGTGGTTTCCCCAAATGGGGACCTGGAGACAAGCAGGTAGCATAAAAGCGAGCAGCAACTGGTGCTGGACTGCTTCCGGGGGCCCATTTGTTCATTTCTCCTCTGCCTTCATTACCCAAGCAATTGGAGAAAAGCACTGTTAAGCGGTTTTTTTTTTAAGAGGTGAGATGGTACTGAGTTGGGCTCCTTCCCTTTCCTCCTGGAGGCCTACATTATAACTTTACTTGCTTTACTCAGGACACAATTTAGGAACCTAACATCTAAACACTGTCTCCACCACACTGAAACCTCCACAGGATTGGGATCAGAATCAGAAATGAAAGGTGACTTGGGGCATTTTCAAAGAAGAGCCTTTTAAGGTCTCCTGTCTTCTTCTCGCACCCGATGTCTAATTCAACAGCAAACAATGTCAGGTGTAGGTTCGGGACATATCCAGACTCCAGTCACTTCCTGCCACCCCTGTGTCACCAGTCTGGCCACAACTGGCTGCTCACCTGGACCACTGGCCTGGGTGTTCACCTGGACCACCGGCCTGGGTGTCCACCTGGACCACCACCCTGGATGCTCACCTGGAGCACCGGCCTGGGTGCTCGCCTGGACCACCGACCTGGGTGCTCACCTGGACCACTGGCCTGGTGCTTGCCTGGACTTTGCTTTCACTTTGTGCCTCTGCGGTTGATTCTCTACACGGCAGCCAGAACCAAAGTACCTGAATACAAGCCAGGTCATGTTACTGCTTTGCTCAAAACCTGTGGTGACTCCCCACCCCTCTCCTAAGTCAAAGCCAGAGTCCTCAGACGGCATCATCATCTCACCACCTTACCGCCTGGCTGACCGTCTCGCTCGCTATATTCCTCGTGTTCAGTTCTTCTGCTCACAACGGCCCCCTTGCTGTCCTGCTCACCCCAGGGTCTTTGCACCTGCCATTTTCTCTGCCTGGAACGTTCTTCTCCTCATTCCCACAAGCCTCTGCTCAAACGTCACCTTATCAAAAAAGCCTCTGCCCCTACCCTAACATAACAGCACTCCTACCTTCTTACTCTAGCCCAGTGGTTCTCAACTGGGAGCAATTCTGCACCCCCCCCACCCCCCGGGGGACACTTGGTGACACCCAGAGACTTGTTTGGTTGTCATGACTGGGTGGGGGTGCTACTGGCATCTAGTGGGTAGAGGTCAGGGATGCTGCTCAACGTCCTACAATAAACAGGACAGCCTCCAACAACACAGGACTGTCTGGACCAAAATGTTAACAGCGTTGAGGATGACGCCCTAACACACCGGCTGTGCACTCACCATCTGTCTCTCCCCCCTAGAATGTGAGTGCTGGGAAGGCTGGAATGTTGCTCATTGTCATACCCCCAGGAGAGGGTCTGACACACAGTAGGTAGTCTACAAATGTTTGCTGAATGAATGCAGGCTGTGTTCCAACTGCATCTTTCTGCCTTTCCAGTTTATCAAAGGATTTGGACAGAGGGATGCAGCAAGAGAATACACAGATAAAACTGGCTGAGTCTCCCCTTCCTTCCATCAAAGCACTTTCTTTTTTATCAAAAATTTCTGGTCCAGAGTGAGTGGAGGAGACACCAAGCGAAGGGCACCTGGAATAACTGCAAATGTACTGTTTCTTTAAGAAAAAAGAACAAAAACAACACCCATTTGTATCTGAAGCCAGAAAATTTCTTTCATGTTGAGCCAACTTGGTTCAAACAAATTGAGAAAAATAATCACATTAAGTCCTAAGTGGTTACTGCAGCTCCAGGTCACACGAGTTGCTCTCTCTCCTGCGCCTGCTAGCTCTCACGTGCTCACTCTTTCTAACCCTCTTACTTTTTGAAATTTTTATTTAGAATATTAAACATCAATGTTTAGTTAGGAAACTCTCCATTAATCATGAAGCATTATCTGTCAGTTATTTATATTATCCTGTCTTAAAGAAAAGGCCCCAGATATTAAAGAACGTGGGGTTTAAATGCTTTTCCTTTAAGCTACAGGTAGATAGAGATTCCCCAGCCTGATTTGACCAACGCACTCTTTGTAGAATGTCTACATGTTTCCAAATACATCCTAAAGAATTCCCCAACGGTTGCTTACTGTTTTTGTTAACAGCTTCAGTGCTGCCTCTAGACAAAATGCTCACATACACACGTATGAAAAAAGCAGGACGGCAGTTAACTGCATGGTTCAGAGTCTGGACTCTAGAGTCAGGCTGTTTGGGTTTGAATATAGCATCTAACCTTTAACATCTATATATGGCTCGGTGAGCTACTTTTTCTCCTGGAGAGTCAATATCTCTATCTGTAAAATGGGGACGGTAATAACATCCCCCTTGAAGCTCTGCTGTGAGGTGCCAATGACATGATGTAACCAGCAAAGAAACAGCCACATAGTAAAGGCACCATATTGCCAGTTTTAAAGCAACCTAATGCATATTCGTAAGCGTCTACTATATGCAAGGATTTGAATTCAGGTTCGACTTACAAGTTCATTCTTCTCTTCCACCTCACTGTCTCCACAAACAAGTCACAGGATTACACTCTGCCCCAGTATCTGATAAGCCCATGAGCACCCGAGCCCATCCTGCTATCCTGTAATCCTGCTAACAGCCTGAAGAACAAACAGGCCAGAGCAGCTGCCACATGGAAGCACATGGAACTCAGAGGAGCTGCAAAACAACTGCATCACTGGTAAGTGTGTGCCCCGGACGAGTGGCCGCACGTTACGCAGCCACCATCACGTGAACTGACGGAGGCCGCACGTTACGCAGCCACCATCACGTGAACTGACGGAGGCCTGAAGAGCTGTTTTCCCCTGGGGTCTGTGAGAGAGAAGCTTGTGCGTCCAGATTCATCGGATAAAGACCACGTGATCCTTGAAGAGAATGTTCCCACTCCCGAGAGCGATTTGTCTTGTGTTGGGACCGATGTTTTCCTGGGGTAATACTTCTCTGAAATTACGGTGGAAAAAAACGAGTCAGACCATACATGTACACTTACGTTTAAGTCCTTTGATAAACAACTTTCTTTCCGTTTTTAAGTAAGACAGTGAAAGATCCCAGGGGAGACGCTGGCCTCAGCCACTGGAATCCACACCAGATGAGAAGATGTGGGAACTCAGCTCTTTGTAGTATGTTTCCACTGAGAAGACCTATGAGATAAACTGCCACTGATAACTGGGCAAGTTATTGCTTCTGAATTCTTCAGCCTCGTGGTATTAACTCTATCTTCCAGATGGCAGAATTCTCATTATATAGCACCTCTTCCTTGCTCATGATCATCCTCCCATTGCTTCAAGAATAGCGTGAAAAGCAACAGAACCTGTTCGCCAATGGTTCTGAGAGCAGAGAGCTCAGAACCAAATGGGATCAGACTCAAACAGGCACTGTGGGCAGGCACTCTTCAGCAATGTGACATCCCTGATAGCTAGCGTAAAGCAGGTCCCTGGGTGGTACAGACAATAAAGTGGTGGCTGGCAGTTCAAACCCACCCAGAGGTGCTGCAGAAGACAGGCCTGGCAATCTCCTTCCAAAAGGTCTCAGCCTTGAAAACCCTGTGGAGCAGTTCTGTTCTGCACATATGGGGTCACCATGAGTAGAATAGACTCAGTGGCAACTTACAACCATAGTCTAAAACAACTCTCTTCCATAGGTTACCAAGGTCTTCGTTCAGAACCAGTAGATGCTGCTACGCAGTTAGCTAATCATGGCAGCCAGCTGCTGCAGCAGCCTTTCATCTTGGTCCTCTGGTATAATGATCTCCTTTCTTGTGTCACTTACAGCACTCTTTACCTTTGTTTTAATTGTTTTATTGAAGCCCTTCTGCACCCTTTTTGGAAACAGGTCATAAATAGAGAAAAAAGAAAGAAGTCTCAACTACATATATACTTTTTTAGGAGGTCAACCCATGGGGAATTTCAGAGTAAGTTCTCATCTGTGTTAAATGAAAGGAGCAAAATGAGAAAAACGCTAGACATAAAATGATCCTAAAATTTTAGTACTGATGTGCTTTTCTTTTAAAGGGAAGCTATCCAGAATTATATTTTACTTAGGCTTGAGCAAAATGAACTCAAGGTCAAGTAAGGTGGCTGAGAAATATACTGAGATGCAGGCTAGTCCAGCTGGGCAGAAAAATCTTTCATGAGTCATCTAAGAGATGGTATAAAAAAGTGCATCATGTAAGGCCCGTCATATTTAGAAGGAAGGCAGAAACACTGAATAACTGGGGATTCATTAAAAATTAATGAAGAAAAGAAGCAAGGCATAAGTACAGCAAGAGACTGACAGAAGCTTGGGGTGCTTGAAGAGTGACAAGGGACGCAGTGTGATGGGATGCTAAGAAATAAAAGATTAGAAATATATTCTTTAGCTTTCCACCAAGTAAGGGAAAATGAAGGAAACCGAAAAGTTTTCTTAAAAAACAAAAGGCAATTGAAAACAGTCCCATTGAGATAGGGTACCAGAAAAGGATGCCCTTTATCACCACTCTTATTCAGCATTGTGCTGGAAGTCCTAGCCAGAGCAATTAGGCTAGATAAAGAAATAAAGGGCATCCAGAGTGGCAAGGAAGAAGTCAAAGTATCTGTATTTGCAGATGACATGATCTTATACACAGAAAACCCTAAGGAATCCTCCAGAGAACTACTGAAACTAATAGAAGAGTTCAGCAGAGTATCAGGATACAAGATAAACATATAAAAATCAGTTGGATTCCTCTACACCAACAAAAAGAACATCGAAGAGGAAATCACCAAATCAATGCCATTTACAGTAGCCCCCAAGAAGATAAAATACTTAGGAATAAATCTTACCAAGGATGTAAAAGACCTATACAAAGAAAACTACAGTACACTTCTGTAAGAAACCAAAAGAGACTTACATAAGTGGAAGAACATACCTTGCTCAAGGACAGGAAGACTTAACGTTAAAAAAAATGTCTATTCTACCAAAAGTGATCTATACATTTAATGCAATTCCAGTCCAAATCCCAAGGACATTCTTTAATGAGATGGAGAAACAAATCACCAACTTCACATGGAAGGGAAAGAGACCCTGGATAAATAAGGCGTTACTGAAAAAGAAGAACAAAGTGGGAGGCCTTACTTTACCTGATTTTAGAACCTATTATACCTCCACAGTAGTCAAAACAGTCTGGTACTGGTACAACAACAGATACATGGACCAATGGAACAGAATTGAGAAGTCACACATAAATCCATCCACATATGAGCAGTTCATATTTGACAAAGGCCCCCAAAACAGTTAAATGGGGAAAAGACAGTCTTTTGAACAAATGGTGCTGGCATAACTGGATATCCATGTGCAAAAAAATGAAACAAGACCCATACCTCATTCCACGCACAAAAACTAACTCAAAATGGATCGAAGACCTAAATATAAAATCTAAAACGATAAAGATCACGGAAGAAAAAATAGGGACAACGTTAGGAGCCCTAATACATGGTATAAGCAGTATAGAAAACATCATAAAGAATGTAGAAGAAAAACTAGATAACTGGGAGCTCCTAAAAATCAAACACTTATGCTCATCCAAAGACTTCACCAAAAGAGTAAAAAGACTACCTAGAGACTGGGAAAAAGTTTTTAGCTATGACATTTCTGATCAGCGCCTGGTTTCTAAAATCTATGATACTGCAAAAACTCAACTGCAAAAAGACAATAACCCTATTAAAAAATGGGCAAAAGATATGAATAGACACTTCACTAAAGAAGACATTCAGGTAGCTAACAGATATATGAGGAAATGTTCACGATCATTAGCCATTAGAGAAATGCAGATCAAAACTACAATGAGATTTCATCTCTCTCCAACAAGGCTGGCATTAATCCAAAAAACACAAAAGAATAAATGTTGGAGAGGCTGTGGAGAGATTGGAACACTTATACACTGCTGGCGGGAATGTCAAATGGTACAACCACTTTGGAAATCTATCTGGCGCATCCTTAAAAAGCTAGAAATAGAACTATCATATGATCCAGCAATCCCACTGCTTGGAATATATCCTAGAGAAATAAGAGCCTTTATACGAACAGATATATGCACACCCATGTTTATTGCAGCACTGTTTACAATAGCAAAAAGATGGAAGCAACCAAGGTGCCCATCAACAGATGAATGGATAAATTATGGTATATTCACACAAGGGAATACTACGCATGGATAAAGAACAGTGAGGAATCTGTGAAACATTTCATAACATGGAGGAACCTGGAAAGCATTACGTTGAGTGAAATGAGTCAGTTGCAAAAGGACGAATATTGTGTAAGACCACTATTATAAGAACCTGAGAAATAGTTTAAACTGAGAAGAAAACATTCTTTTGTGGTTGGGGGGGCCGGGAGGGGGTATTTGCTAATTAGATAGTAGATAAGAACTCCTTTAGGTGAAGGGAAAGACAGCACACAATACAGGGGAGGTCAGCACAACTGGACTAAACCAAAACCAAAGAACTTTCCCGAATAAACCGAACGCTTCGAAGGCCAGCGTAGCAGGGGCAGGGGTCTGGGGACCATAGTTTCAGGGGACATCTAAGTCAATTGGCGTAATAAAATCTATTAACAAAACATTCTGCATCCCACTTTGAAGAGTGGCATCTGGGGTCTTAAACGCCAGCAAGCAGCCATCTAAGATGCATCAATTGGTCTCAACCTACCTAGATCAAAGGAGAATGAAGAACACCAAGGACACAAGGTGATTACAAGCCCAAGAGACAGAAAGGGCCACATGAACCAGAGACTACATCATCCTGAGACCAGAAGAACCAGATGGTGCCCGGCTACAACCGAAGACTGCCCTGACAGGGAACACAACAGAGAACCCCTGAGGGAGCAGGCAAGCAGTGGGATGCAGATCCCAAATTCTCATAAGACCAGGCTTAATGGTCTGACTGAGACTGGAAGGACCCCGGTGGTCATGGCTCCCAGACCTTCTGTTGGCCCAGAACGGGAACCATTCCCGAAGCCAACTCTTCAGACATGGATTGGACTGGACAACGGGTTGGAGAGGCATGCTGGTGAGGAGTGAGCTCCTTGGATCAGGTGGACACTTGAGACTATGTTGGCATCTCCTGTCTGGAGGGAGATGAGAGGGTGGAGGGGGTTAGAAGCTGGCAAAATGGACACGAAAAGAGAGAGTGGAGGGAGAGAGCTGGCTGTCTCATTGCGGGGGGAGTAACTGGGAGTGTGTAGCAAGGTGTATATGGGTTGTTGTGTGAGAGACTTGTAAACTTTCACTTAAAGCACAATAAAAATTATTTAAAAACAAAAAACAGAAGGCAAGAAAACGAAAAAGCTGAGAAATAAAAGATGGCAATCAGGAAATAGAAAGCAGTGGTAATGTTTACAATATTTATCATCGTAAATAAGCTGTAATCGTCAATTAAAAGACAGCTTGTCTGGGCTAAAAATCCCCACGATATCCGTCATCTGCTTTTTATTGGCGCACGTTTCAAACAAAACCATGAAAAAAGTTGAAAATAAAGGAATGAAAAAGTACAGATTTTGGAATTACTCAACAAAAGAAATCTAGCGTGCAAGGGTAATACTGTACAAACTAGGATTTATGGCAAATATAATTAGGAAGGATAAAAAGAGATGTCACAACATACTAAAAGGAACGGTCTCTCAGAAAATTGTAAAACCACAACATGATTAATGTAACTGATATCACTAAACCGGACACCTGGAGAAATGCTGAATTGGCAAATGTGTTATATGTATTTACAACAATGAAAAACATTTTAAAAAAGGAAAAGAAGCAGTGTAACCATAAACTTGTAGGCATCCCCAATTATATCCTGAAAATATATAAAGCAAAAACAAAAATACAAGGAGAAACAAATCTACAATCACACTGAGAGATTTTAAGGTAGCTCTATACTGACAGATCAAAAAGTCAAAATATGAAGTGCATACAGATACATATATAAGAGCCCTGGTGGTGCAGCGGTTAAGAGCTACGGCTGCTAACCAAAAGGTTGGCAGTTCAAATCCACCAGCTGCTCCTTGGAAACCCTATGGGGCAGTACTACTCTGTCCTATAGGGTCTCTATGAGTCAAAATGGACTCAACAGCAACGGATTTATACACACACATTCTCTATATATCATATACATATATATACACACACACATACGTTATATATCATATACACACACACATTCTGTATATATCATATATATACATACATATATCTTCTCCATGTATCATACATATATACCCACATATATATACAATATATACAAAGGGAGAAGAGCGGTATTATAACAAAAGCAACCACACTTCATTAACTTTACCGCCTTTCTTCTAACGATTCTGAAACATTATCTTGTTATACTTCCATCATGTTGGGAGAACGGTTTTCCCGTTCCTCCTTTCCAAATGGGGAACAGTAGCTAGAAGACACCAAGAGACTTGGTCAAGGCCCCTCAGACACACCATTGTCTAAAACAGAACTTTTCCAATACCACAGTCTTTCTGCACTTGAATTCCTTGGGTGTTTTCCCCTGATACCATAAGGGGAAGAGTGATGAAGTAAACTAACTCTGCTTTCTACGTTCTGGCTCTCTGTGACTACAGGCAGGTCATAACACAGTCTCTGAGATTGCTTCCTTAAGTATCAAATGCCAGGTTTGGCCTCAGTAATTTCTCCAATTCTAGAATTCTACAGTTCTTGCCCCCACCACCTCTGGGCAAGAGTTTCAGACTTAAATGTTGGTTTTATTTTCCCAAATGGGTCTCACCAAGAAACGATTTGATGTCCTCATCAACTGGCCTTTCCAATCCGTAAAAATGCCCAGCGTTTACTAGGCATACCAGGCAGTGTACTAGGTGCTCTACAAGGTGGGAACTACTATCGTCATCTCATAGACCCCAGGTGTGTCTGACATCACAGCCACAGTTTTTAGGCTTTTAACCAATCACTGTGCTTAGATGGACTGAGCTGGCTCACGTCACAGTCACCACCCAGGCTAATGTTTGATTATCCACAGCCAGTAGGTCCAGGAGAAGACAGATGTTTCAAATCCATGCATCAGCCCAACTGTAAATTTAATCCACATCATTTGACCTTCTCCCCCAAAAGCCATAAACAGAATTGACAAGTGTTTGGCAAAACTGGTTTGCATTTCAGCTCTTATCTCCACCTGTCTCTCTGGCCAGGTTACAAAGCTTGCGATGACTGGCAAAAAGAAGGAAGAGGAGGGCGAGAACGAAAAGGCCTGCAGTGTTCACGATACTGACCATCAGTCCTGAGGAGTCATAACCTTCCTCACCAAGAACTCAACACCAGCGAGGGGGGAGACACTGCCTCTTTTTCCTTACATCCTTTGAGAAGAGTCAGAAAGTTTCTAGAACCCAGGGACTGCAAGGACATAAGGAATTAAATGTCATCTTTGTGCTAGGCTAGGTAATGCTTACAGCTACTCCTGGGTTGCTGCTAAATTTATGTAAATTAGAAAAAGGTACACTTCCAACTCCAGATTTTCTTAGAAAGCACACCCCAACTCTGGGTGGATGGCGTCCTACATCACACCAGGTAAGCTGCAAGGAGCCTTACGTTGAACGAAATGTGCTCCTTCCTTGGAAGTCATCAGAGCCCGGGTGAATGCAGCCTCCAGTCATCTGTGGCCAGGCACCTTTGTGCACTGCGTGAACAGTACAACTACAGGTGGCGGCCATGGCCCCCAAGGTGAAAGCCTAGGAATTTCTTCTTTTGGATCAGGAAACATGGATTCAGAACTTGCTTGAGTAATTAGCTTCCCTTAGCAAAATCTAATCACTGAGTTTTTAGTAAGTCTTCCTAACTGTGAGAGCAACAACTACCTCCACTGTTTTATGGAGGACCAATTAATGTTAGGTGCTGTCCCAGGGGACCTACAGAGATGCTACAATGAACCAGCCTGTGGGACGAAATTTTAGTGTCATCCACGTGGATGTGATGAATTTCTGCTCCAAATCTCCATTTTATTGTGCATAATTAATACTCGGTAGTTCTTCCTGGTAGTACTTGGCCAAAAGACTCCATTACTTCCTAAGACAACCATTTGTACGCACAACCATTTTTAAAGCCTCATGCTTAGGGCTTTATATGCGCTGCTGCATTTGATCCTCACACCTGCGTTGTAGACAGGCAATGACGTTCTTATTTTTCAGACGATGAAAAGCTCACGGCGGGGAATTAACCTGCCCAGGGTCGGGAAGAGCACAGGATTTGAACACATAATTTATTCATGCCAAAGCCTACACTCGTGAACACTTTGAGCTCATACACAACACACTTTAAAGTGAGCCAGGGAGGCCAGGGGGAGGCCTGAAGTCTGTCCAAGTCTTCTGCTGTTCTTGTTTAGTGCCGTCGAATTGGTTCCGATTCACAGCGGACCCCGTGTACAACAGAACAAAACACTGTCTGGTCCTGCGCCATCCTCACAGTCATTGTTATGCTTGAGCCCATCGTTGCAGCCACTGTGTCAATCCACCTCCTGAAGGTCTTCCTCTTTTTTGCTGACCCTCTACGTTACTAAGCATGATGTCCTTCTCCAGGGACTGGTCCCTCCTGATAATGTGTTCAAAGTATGTGAGATGTGGTCTCACCATCCTCGCTTCTAAAGAGAATGCTGGCTGTACTTCTTTCCAAGACAGATCTGTTCGTTCTTTTGGCAGTCCATGGTATATTCGATATTCTTCATCAAGGCCATAACTCAAAGGCATCAGTTCTTCTTTGGTCTTCCTTATTCATTGACTAGCTTTGGCATGCATATGAGACAACTAAAAAAATACCATGGTTTGGGTCAGGTGCACCTTAGTCCTCAAAGTGACATCTTTGCTTTTGAACACTTTAAAGAGGTCTTTGGCAGCAGATTTGCCCACTGCAATACATTGTTTGATTTCTTGATTGCTGCTTCCATGGGCGTTGATTTTGGATCCAAGTAAAATGAAATCCTTGACAACTTCAATCTTTTCTCCGTTTATCATGATGTTGCTTATTAGTTCAGTTGTGAAGATTTTTGTTTTATGTTGAGGTGTAATCCATACTGAAGGCTATGGTCTCTGATCTTCATTAGTAAGTGCTTTAAGTCCTCCTGACTTTTAGCAAGCAAGGTTGTGTCATCTGCATAATGCAGGTTGTTAAGTCTTCCACTAAGAGGCACTTTTTACATCTTGCTGTGAATGTCTCCACAGCACACAAAGCAAAATACACAGACCAGGATTGGGAAGTACCAGTTTTACACTGGACCTGGCAATCAGCCACACCGACACTATACCTAGGCTAACAGCTCGTGCATAATAGACACTTACTAAACAACTGTTGAATGAATCAATGGCTGAATGCACGAACGAGTGGATGGACAAGAGATGGAAGAAGGGAGTTAGTTGTTAGTTGACTTGATGGTGGATTCATCAAACCATCCCATGAAACTACTCCAAATGACTCATGACTCATAAGGCAGAAGAGGTCCTCCTGATAGTAAATCAACTGTCATGCAGGCTGCTCAGTCATCAGACAGCATGCAGCTGTGAACTCGGGCCCACTCCTGTCTCTTGGACCCCAGGACACATTATGTAAAGGTTGGAGGCATGTGTCTTCTAACCTGGGAACTCCAATTTCAGGTCTCCTTGCCTGCATTTGCAAATGAGCCTTGGCTTCTTTGGGCCTCGAATTCCCCACATGAGTACTGACAGGCCCCTGCTGGTTGAGGCTGGACAAGCCGCTGCTGACTTCATCTGGCAGAGGCTCTGAAGCCTGGGAACCAGGTTCTAGTCCCATCTCTGACAGCTCTGTTGAAAATGAGTTTATTAACAGGCAGTATTATTGAATGCTGCACACAGAGGGACGGTTTCCACTGCCATCTGATGACATCAGTGCATTTCTGGGGCCAAGATAAACACAGCACTCTTCACGTGACTGGTTTCCCAGGAACTGTGAGGTAGTGGGCTTCAGGGCTCCCCCAGCCCCTTCTTACCTGCCATCCTGTCTCATCTCTCCCACTGCACGGAAAACACCGGGGTGAGGATGACGGTGAAGGGCGGCACAGGAGACGCAGCTGTGGGGAAATCTAATCCATTGCAGCCGGAGAGGCGTGCGTCTTGCTGCGAACCTGAGATTCCGTCCCGAGCTCAGCGTGTGCTGACGGGGTAATGAAATGAAGATGGCAATCTCCAAACGGCTGGTGAGCCTAATGGCGGTTTTTATGGGGTTTTTAGAGGGGTTATTAGGTTGTACATTCCCTCCCTATGAGCCAAAACCACCCCGCAGGCCTACAGAGAGGAACCACTTGGTTTTTTCTTCTCTCCCTTCCCCGACATCTGCTAGCCACTGCATAAATAGCTGGCATCAGTACTCTGCTTGGGATAAACAGCCTCTCACATTAAAAAAAAAAAAAGTGAAATTGTCAATAGCCTGAAAGTGAATGGTGAAGCTGGGTGCCTAGCACTGTCACCCTGGCCCACGGGTGGTGAGTTACAGCTGGAAGACTCACGGTCCAGCAGTGACAGGGACCAGAGATCTTCAGGTTAACAGGCTAAGGGGAGGGGACTGAGAGGGCAGGACCAGTGGGTAAGAGCTTGGCTGCTAAGCAAAAGGTCAGCAGTTCGAATCCACCAGCTGCTCTTTGGAAACCCTATAGGGCAATTCTACTCTATCCTATAGGGTTGCTATGAGTCAGAACCGACTTGATGGCACCTAACATCATTACGCGTCAGGATTCCCTGAGTGGTGCAAAAGGTTTGCACTCATCTACTAACCTCACGGTTGGCAGTTTGAACCCACCCAGTGGCACCATGAAAGAAAGGTCTGGTGATCTGCTTCCATAAAGATTACAGCCATGAAAAACCTATAGAAAATTCTACTCTGTAGCACATGGGGTCTCCATGAGTTGGAATCAGCTGGTATTGTATGTTAGCAATCTCCTAGGCTCTTCGCATAGATTAACTTAGTTATTCTTCCAGCTGTTTTAGACTTGGGCATAACCAAAACAAAAAAATCAAACCCACTGCTGGGGAGTCAATTCAGACTTGTAGTGACCCTATGAGCCTCCCCATTTTACAGACAAGAAAACTGAGGCTCAGGGCACCCACAGTTTCATAGCTAATAATTGCTGGAGCCAAGATATTGCCCCAGATGTTCCCAATGCTGTGGTTTCTCCATCAGCCAACAAATTTCAACATGTATCACAAACACCTAAAGGGATTGTTAAAACTGACTGCTGGGCCCCGCCTCCCGAGTTTCTGATTCAGGAGGTCTGGGGCAGGACCTAAGAATCTGCATTTTTAACAAGTTCCCCGGTGACATTAGTGCTGCTGGTGCAGAAAGCACTTTGAAAACCACAGCACCAGGTTGACTGAAGGAGCCACTGAGTGGGGCAAACGGCTAAGCGCTCGACCCTACATGAAGGGTTGGCAGTTTGAGCCCACACAGGGTCACCTCAGAAGACAGGCCTGGCGATCTGCTTCCGAAAGGTCACAGCCTTTAAAACCCTGTGCAGTAGTTCTACTCTGCACGCGTGGGGTCGCTGTGAGTCAGAACTGACTGGATGACTTTTTTTTTTTTTTTTAAATGAATGCTCTGGCTTTACATCACCAGAGTAGTTGTGACAGAGACGGATGGCTCTGAAAGCCTAAAGTATTTTACTATCAGGCTCTCTATAGAAAGTTTGCTGGCTCTTGCTGTAAAATCACATCACCCTTTTTTATTGCTTTCCCAGCACACGTCACTCTCTGGCAATGTCTCGTTCGTTAGTTGTTAATTCCTCTGTATCCCTCACTGGAATGTCAGCTCCATGAGGGCAGCAATGTTCATTTGTTCATGCCTACACCCCGATCCAACTACCTCCCTGTGCCTAGAACAGTGCCTGGTATACAGCTGGTGCTCAGTTAACATTTGCTGAATGAATGAATCTGACTGCTAAGTGCCCAGGTAGCTGACATCATACCAGGAACAGGAGGGCTCCGGCAGGGAGTGGGCTCCCAGCCAGGCTGAGGGTGAGGACAGCCAAAGACAACCAGAGATTGTTGACATGGAAGCAAATCTCTGACAGAAGAGCCATGCTACTTCCGGCAGTGATGGGGAAACTGGAGGTGGGTCAACCTGAGATCAGGGGCTGTTTCCCGCCCCAGCAATGAAAGAGCCTTGTGTGACACACACACCAAGTCGGCTTCTTGGGTCTGATATCCTGGGTGGAGCGCCATGGAAGGGACAGGGTAGAGCAGGAAGAGCCCAAATGGGCACTGGAGACAGACCGGCTACTCGGGTGTGGACCCTGGCACTGTCCTTGGCTGCTCAGGTGTGGACCCTGGCCCTGTCCTTGGCTGCTCAGGTGTAGACCCTGGCTCTGCCCTTTACCAGCTGTGGCATCCTCTTCCTGAGTCTTCATTTTTCATCAGGAAAGTGGAGGATTTTGTATCAAGGATTAAATGTGGCTGTTTATACACTAACATCTGTTTATTGACTAATAGGTGCCAGGCATCGTTTTAGGTGCTGTGTATACAATGGTGAACAGGACAACATATGTCTTCCTCCAACAGGTTCACGTTATAGAAGGTCGGGCAGATGATGAAGGGATTAAAAAAAAAAAAGGAAACCCTGTTGCTGTTGATGCATTCCAACTCATAGCGACCCTAGAGGATAGAAGGACGGAGTAGAACTGCCCCACAGGGTTTCCAAGGAGCACCCGGTAGATTTGAACTGCCAACCTTTTTGGTTAGCAGCCGTGCCACCAGGGTTTCCAACCACAGGCATAGAGGTTAGGACTTAGGATACATATTTTGGTGGACACAATTCAATCCATAGCAATGTCCTTCAACATTCTCCCCAAATTCTATGTGTCAACACAAAGTGGGTACTGATTTCATTTCACTTCTGAGCTTCACACCCCTGAATGTGTTATCTTCTGTACAAGCCTGATCATTACATGGTAGGATTCTTCATGTCATTCAGAAGCAGCTCAAATATCCCCTCCCGAGAGGCTGTCCCTGAACAAGGAACATAAATTAGCCAATCCCTCCAATATCTTGGCCCACATCCATTATCTCAGCAGCTGTTTTATTTTCTTCATAAAAAACTAGTTATAGAGGTTGTCCAAGATGACAGCATAGCCAGATGCCTCATAATGTCCCTCTCACAACAAAGACCCGAGAAAACAGGTAAATTAGATATGGAGGACAACTTTGGAAACCTTAGCATCAAAGGCAAGGCTGAAGAATGGGACCAAGTGCCAAGCGGAAAGAGAGGCTGTACAAAAACAGCAGACACAGAGCATTACAGATCACTGGTGCCCTGCCAGCCTAACCTGCACAGCATGGCCATATTGAGACAAAGCGAGCAATGTTCCCAGCTGAAGCCCCCACGACCTGACGCGGCCAAGCAGGAGCGAACCTGTGGCCATGTCCAGAGCCAGGCAGGAGGGCTCCCCACCCTGCAAAAGGACACTCACCTCCCCCACGGTGTCCCCCCACCCCTCTGTGCTACAGGTGCAGACCTAGAGGTGCCCCTCTCTCCCCTCACTCATCCCCCACTCTTGCACATGATCCTGGTTGGGTGGCACCACCCCTGAAGCTGTGGGCCCACAGACCGGTGGTACCTGCTCCTTCACTCAGCTACTTACGTTGGAGACCTATGGACTGGCAGCACCTGCCTTTCTGCCCAGCCACCCATGCCAGGCGCCTGTGAACGGGTGGTGCCCCCTCTTGGTCCACCCACCTTTGCTGGGGGCCCGTGAACTGGCGATGCCTGCTCCTAAGCAGCATCTGTTTCTCCGCCTGGTCACCAGTGCTGGAAGCCAGGACTGGCGGCATTCCCTCTTCCACTCAGCCAACTGCACTAGGGTCCTGAGGACCTACAGTGTCTGCTCCAGGGGCCCAAGGACTGGTGGCACCTGCTGTTCCACCCAGACACTGGCACCGGGAGTCTGGGAACTGGAGGCGCCAGCTCCAACACCCAGCCACCTGCACTGGGGGCCCGCAGACCAATGGCACCTCCTACTCCCACCAGCCACCTGCGACAGGGGGCCAAGGACCAGTGACAACCCTCTCCCATGCTGTTGTCTAGCAGACAGGGGCATGCCCTCCTAGTGCGCACACATGGGCTGGCGGCATCCCTCCTGCTAACCCCCACACCTCCGCCCTGCAACCAGAGGCTGTGTCTACTCTGCCTAGCCCCATGCAGCTCTGTCTATCTGGGACCATTGTGGGAGAGTTTCCATACTGCACACCCAGAAACCCTTGCCCCAACCACCCATCAACCAGCAGTGTGCACATACAACGCCCAATCCAGAGACCAGTGAGAATACTCCCTGCATCCATGCCCAGGCAACCAGCCAGACAGGCACGTCACCTCACCAGCAACACCAGCTACATCCTCAGCCACCCCATGAGACCAGTGAACAGAGACTTGCATTCACACACCTAGCCGCTGCCCCCGCCCACCTGGAGACAGGTGGTGAGAGTTCCAGTGTGGGTAGACTAGCAGCCAGAGTAGCACACACACATCAAAACAAAGCAAAAATCAGGATGCAGCAAACAAACAAACAATGAATAAATATAATAACACCTTAATGCCTCAAAGACAACAAACAATATCAAATGACAAAGGAGCAGGACAAGATGGCTTCAGCAAGTGACCAAGATAAAGAACCAGAAAACCTTCCAGAGGAAGAAATGATAATGGAACTGATAACGAATTCAAAAGACTAATATATAGGTTTCTCCAAGAGATCAAAGAAGAAAAAACAAAAAAGACAAAACCAAGGAAATCACAGACAAAATTAAGGAAAACACAGACAAAGCAACAGAAAAATTCAAGAAAATAATACAAGAACAAAACAACAAAATGAATACACAATTAGAAGCCATGCAAAAACAGCAATTAGAAATTAAAAAAAAAAATTAACAATAAAATTCAGAAACAGACAACTTAATTGGAAGGCCAAAGGAGCAGAGCTGAATCATAGAAGACAGAATCTGTGAAATAGAGGACAAATCCTTTGACACCAATTTGTTTGCAGAAAAATCAGAAAAAAAGAATGAAGAAAGCCTAAGAATTATATGGGCCACTATCAAGAGGTAAAATTTAGGCATGATCAGAATTCCAGAACAGGAGGTGGCAAAAAAACAAAAACAAAAAACCATTGAGAGAATTGGCGAAGATTTGCTGCCAGAAAACTTCCCTAATATCATGAAAGATGCGAAGATGTCCATCTGAGCAGCTCAACGAACCCCATAAAGTGTGGGCTTCCAAATGAAAGTCACCAAGACATATGACAATCGAACTTACCAAAACCAAAGAAAGAATCCTGAGAGCAGCTTAGGAAAAACAAAAAGTCACCTACAAAGAAGAACCAATAAGACTAAGCTCTGATTACTTGGCAGAAACCACACAGGCAAGAAGGTAATGGGACGACATACATAAAACCTCAAAAGAAAAAAAATTACAAACCAAGAATTATATATCCGGCAAAACTGTCCCTCAAGTGTGATGGCAAAATTAGGACATTTCCAGGTAAACAGAAATTAAGGTAATTTGTGAAAACCAGACCAACCTTACAAGAAATATCAGAAAGAGTCCCTCAGACAGAGAACCAACAACATCACACAACAACCTCAGAATAGAACACAGGACAGTATCAGGCAGATAACAACACAGATAAAAATAAAACAAAGCTGAAAGACTGAAAACAGGAACCAGAGACGTCATTCTGTAAATGACAATGTCAAAACAAAAAGGGGTAATAAATGGTGTAGTTATAGAAGTCAAGCCTATATGAAGAAATAAAAGACTCCTTTAAACTTAGCAAGACAAAGGTAAATTTCAAAATAACCACAAAGAAAGTCAACAAAACTACTCACCAAAATAAAAAAGAAAAACATAAAGACTTGGTAAACACAAAATCAACAACAAGAAGTGAAAAGAAAAATCACAAACAAAAAGAACTCAGCTACAGAAAATTAGGTGGAACAAAGAAACCATCAATACCACAAAAAAAGCACAACAAAACGACAGCAGTAAACTCGTACCTATTGATAATCACACTGAATGTAAATGGCTTAAATGCACCTGTAAAGAGACAGAGTATAGCAGAATGGATTAAAACAACGCGATCCATCAATACGTTGTCTATAAGAGACATAATTTAGATGAAAAGACATAAACTAAAACTCAAAGCACAGAAAAATATATCAAGCAAACAATAACCAAAAAAGAGTGTAAGTGGTTATACTAATCTCTGATAAAATAGACTTTAGGGACAAATCCACCAAAGAAAACAAGGAAGCACATTATATAATGACTGAAGTATCAATCCACCAAGATAATAATAAATATATATGTACCCAATGACAAGGCTCCACGTTACATAAAACAAACTCTAACAGCAAGAGAAATAGTTCTACTATAATAGAAGGAGACTTCAACACACTACTTTTGGTGAAGGACAGAACATCCAGAAAGAAACTCAGTAAAGATACAGAAGATCTAAATGCTACAATCAACCAACTCAGTTTTGCAGACATATACAGAACGCTCCACCCAACAACAGCAAAGAATACATTCTTTTCAAACACACACTGATCATTCTCCAGTAAAGACCATATTTTAGGCCACAAGGCAAGCCTCAATAAAACCCAAAGCACTGAACTAATAATACAAAGCATTTTCACTGACTACCATGCTATGAAAATAGAAGTCAGTAACAAGAAGAGCAAGGAGAAAAAAAAAAAATCAAATACATGGAAACTGAATAACACCTTACTTAAAAACCACTGGGTAACAGAAGAAACCAAAGATGAAATAAAAAAATTCCTAAAATCAAATGAGAATGGAAACATGACATACCAAAACCACTGGGCCACAGCAGAAGCAGTGCTCAGAGGTCAATTTATACCAATAAACACACGTACCAAAAAGAAGAAAGGGCCAAAATCAAAACAATAACCCTACTACTTGAACAAATAGAAAGAGAGCAGCGAAAAGAGTCTACGGTCACCAGAAGAAAGGAAATAATGAAGATTAGAGCAGAAATAAATGAAACAGAGAACAGAAAAACAACAGAAAGAATCAAGACCAGAAGTTTGTTCTTCTGAAAGGATCCATAAAAGCTATAAACCACTAGCCAAACTGATAAAAGCAAAGCAGGAAAAGGAGCAAATAAACAAAATAAGAAATGAGATTGATGACATCACAACAGAACCAACTGAGACAAAAGGATCATAACAGAATACTATGAAAAACTGTACTCTAACAAATTTGAAAACCTAGAGGAATGGACAAATTTCTAGGAATATACTATCTACCAGACTAACACAAACTGAGGTAGAAAATTTGAACAGACCCATAAGAAAAAAGAGGTTAAAGGGGTAATTAAAAAACTCAAAACAATAACAAAAAAGCCCTGGCCTGATGGCTGCACTGGAGAATCCGACCAAACATTCAGAGAAGAGCTCAAACCAACACTACTCAAACTATTTCAGCGCACAGAAAAGAAAGGAATACTCCCCCAAATCACTCTGTGAAGCCAGCATAATTCTGATACCAAAGTCAGGCAAAGACACTGCAAACAAAGAAAATTACAGGCCAATATCCCTCATGAATACAGACACAAAAATTCTCCACAAAATTCTAAACAATAGAATTCATCAGTATATCAAAAATTAATACATCATGACCAAGTAGGACTCAACACCCATTCATGATAAAAAACTCTCGATAAAATAGGAATAGAAGGGAAATTCCTCAACATAATAAAGGGCATTTATAGAAAACCAAGAGTCCACATTATTCTCGATGGAGAGAGACTGAAAGCATTCCCCAGAAGAATATGAACCAGACAAGGATGCCCTTTATCACCATTCTTATTCAACATAGCACTAGAAGTCCTAGTTAGAGCAATATGGCAAGAAAAGGAATTAGAGGGCATTCAAATCAGTAAGGAAGAAGTAAAACTACCCCAATTTGCTGATGATATGATCTTCTACATAGAAAATCTCAAAGATTCCACAAAAAGCTACTGGAACTAATAGTATTTAGCCAAGAAGTACAAGATCAACATGCAATAATCAGCCGGATTCCTCTACAGCAACAAAGAGAAAATCAAACAGGCAATCAGGAAAACAATACTATTCACAACATTGTTGTTGCTGTTGGGTGCCATGGAGTCGGTTCCGATCATGGCAACCCCACATACAACAGAACAAAACACTGCCCACTCCCGTGCCATCCTCACAATCATTGCTATGTTTGAGCCCATTGTTGCAGCTACTGTGTCAATCCATCTGATTAAGGGCCTTATTCTTTTTCACTGACCCTCTGCTTTATCAAGCATGATGTCCTTTTCCAGGGGCTGGTCCCTCCTGATAACATGCCCAAAGTATGTGACATGAAGTCTTGCAATCCTTGCTTCTTAGGAACATTCTGGCTGTACTTTTTCTGAGACAGATTTGTTTGTTCTTTTGGCAGTCCACGGTATATTCAATGTACTTTGCTAACACCGTAATTCAAAGGTGTCAATTCACATGCATGTGAGGTGACTAAAAATATCACGGCTTGGGTCAGGCGCACCTTAGTCCTCAAAGTGACATCTTTGCTTTTTAACACTTAAAAAGGTCTTTGGCAGCAGATTTGCCCAAGGCAATATGTCGTTTAATTTCTTGACTGCTGCTTCCATGGGCATTGATGGTGGGTCCAAGTAAAATGAAATCCTTGACAACTCCAATCTTTTCTCCATTTATCATGTTGTTGCTATTGATCCAGTTGTGAGGACTTTTGTTTTCTTTATGTTGAGGTGTAATCCATACTGAAGGCTGTAGTCTTTGATCTTCATCAGTAAATGCTTCAAGTCCTCTTCATTTTCAGCAAGCAAGGTTGTGTCATGTGCATCACTCAGGCTGTTAATGAGTCTTTCTCCAACGCTGATGCCCCATGCTTCTTGATATAGTCCAGTTTCTCGGATTATTTGCTCAGCATACGGATTGAATAGGTATGGTTAAAGAATACAGCCCTGATACATACCTTTCTTGATTTTAAACCACAGAGTATCTCCTTTTTCTGTTCAAGCAACTGCCTCTTTGTCTGGAATTCCCATTCTTTGAAATGTTATCCATAATTTGTTATGATTCACACAGTCGAATGCCTTTGCATAATCAGTAACAACACAGGTGAACATCTTTCTGGTATTCTCTGTTTTCAGCCAAGATCCATCTGACATCAGCAATGATATCCCTCGTTTCATGTCCTCTTCTAAATCTGGCTTGAATTTCTGGCAGTTCCCTGTCAATGTACTCCTGCAACCACTTGTGAATGATCTTCAGCAAAGTTTTGCTAGCATGTGATATTAATGATATTGTTTGATAATTTCTGCATTCGGTTGGATCACCTTTCTTGGGAATAGGCGTAAATATAGAACCTTCCAGTCGGTTGGCCAGGTAGCTGTCTTCCAAATTTCTTGGCAGAGACGAGTGAGCACCTCCAGCACTGCATCCTTTTGTTGGGGTATCTCACTTGGTATTGCATCAATTTCTGAAGCCTTGTTTTTCGCCAGTGTCTTTAATAGCCCCCCAAAGATAAAATACTTAGAAATATATCTAAACAGGGATGTAAAAGACCTGCACCAAAAAAAAAAAAATTACAAAATACTACTGCAAGAAACCAAAAGAGACCTTCACAAATGGAAAAACATACCATGCTCTTGGATTGGAAAACTTACACCAAAAAACAAACCCGTTGCCATTGAGTTGATTCTGACTCATAGCAACCCTATAGGCCAGAGTAGAACTGCCCCACAGGGTTTCCAAGGAGCACCTGTTGGATTTGAACTGCTGACCTTCTGGTTAGCAGCCATAGCTCTTAACCACTACGCCACCAGGGTTTCCAAACTTAGCATTGTGAAAATATCAATACTAGCCAAAGTGATATATAGATATAATGCAATCCCAATCCAAATTCCAACAGCATTCTTTAACAAGATGGAAAAACTAATCAAATTTACACTGAAAGAAAAGAGGCCCTGGATAAGTAAAGCATTACTGAAGAAAAAGAACAAAGTTGGAGGCCTCACAATACCTGATCTCAGAACCTACTATACAGCAACAGTAGTCAAAACAGCCTGGTATTTATACAAGGCCAGACTCATAGACCAATGAAACAAACCTGTGAACCCAGACATAAATTCATCCACCTATGGACAGCTGATCCTGGACAAAGGGCCAAAGTCTATTAAATGGGAAAGACAGCTTCTTTAACAAACGGTTCTGGCAAAACTGGATGTCTATCTGTAGAAAAATGAAACAGGATCCATACCTTACGCCATACACAAAACTAACGCAAAATGGGTCAAAGACCTAAATATAAAACCTAAAAATATAAAGATCATGGAAGAAAATATAGGGACAATGCTAGGGGACCTAACATATAGCATAAATAGAATATCAAACATAACTAAAAACACAAATAGCAGAAGATGAACTAGATAAATGGGACCTACAAATTAATCACTTATGCTCATCAAAAGACTTTTCCGAAAGAGTAAAAAGAGAACCCACAGACTGGGAAAATGTTTCTGGCTACGATATATTCGACAAGGGTCTAACTTCTAAATGCATCCAATGTCATGGAGCACTTTACTTACAAACTTCTGAATGGGAAACTAATTTGCGCTGTAAACTTGCACCTAAAGCACAATGAAAAATTAAAAACAAAAACCAGTTGGTGACGAGTCAATTCCGACTCATGGTGATCCCATGTGTGTCAGAGGAGACCTGAGCTCCATATGGTTTTCAGTTTTCAGAAGCAGATCACTTGACTTTTCTTCTGACATGCTTCTGGGTGGACTTGAACCTCAAATCTTTCGGTTAGCAGCCAAGCATTTTAACTATTTATAGCACAAGGGAATCTTATTTTCTTCAAACAAAAACAACCCCTTGTTGTGGAGTCAATTTCGACTCATAGTGGCTCTACAGGACAAAGTAGAACTGCCCCAGAGGGTTTCCAAGGAGCGGCTGGTAGATTCAAACCGCCGACCTTTGGGTTAGCAGCTGAGCTCTTTAACCACTATGCCACCAGGGCTCCTGTTTTCTGAGACACCACTTATAAAGCAACTAAGATAATGTCTGGTATTTGTAAGAGTTCACTAAATGTTTATATTCCCATTATTATCATTATGGCTTTTTTTTTTAATCACAGTCTTTAGTGTGTATTCATTTTCTAATTTATTTTGCTTCCATCCACCCACACAGCTACAATGGAGTTGCTGTTGTGTGTTGTGGAGTTGACTCTGACTCAGAGCTACTCTAGAGGACAGAGTGGAAGGTGGTAAACTTTACAGAAGCAGATTGCCAGGTCATTTCTCCTGCAGAACAGCTGGTGGGTTTGAACAATTAATGTTTTGGTTAGCAGCCTAGTGCTTAACCATCTGCATCATCAAGGATCTTACAATGAAGCAGAAACCTTATTTATTTTTAATTCCCAGTGCCCAGAACACTGCCTGAGACATAGTAGGTATGCGTTGTTGTTGTTGTTGTTAGGAGGCTTTGAGTCAATTTCGACTCATAGAGACCTCATGTGACACAGATGTTAAATAAGTGAATGAATGAATGAATGAATGAATGAACAGATGATAAAAGCCCAATGACCATTTCTTCTTCACAAATTCTAATTCTCCAATTTACTCTCTGATTCATTCCTTACATTCTCATCAGGATGAAATAGCTAATGGAACACTTCAGAGAAGCCCATAGCCACCAACCAGAGGCAGGAGCTAAAGACGCCCTGAATGGCAGAGTAGGAGACCCAATGATAGAGCCAAGCCTCCTCTGACCTGTTGATCCTCAAACAGGTTCATGTAACAGAAGCCTCAAGGAAGAGACTTGCAGAATTCGAAGAATGACTTGTGGAATATTCCTTGTGGGAAGGCTCTCTCTGCACTCCGAGCAGCCTACAGAAAATGCTCCAGGGACTCTCTCCTTCCAGGCCTGGGGCTGTGACGTTGCTGGAGATCTCGAGCACCAAGCAGGTGGGTAGCAAAGCTCAGTTCTTCAGCAGACAGCTCAGAAGCCTGCTTGGGGCACTGGAGAATTCAGGATCAGGTGGCTCTGTCTGGGCCCCTGTCCAAGTTGTTCTGGCTCAGTGGAGCCAAGAACTTCATAAGAACTAAGTCGCACCTTTACAACAACCTGTAGCAGGGAACTCGGGAAACAGAGGAGCTTGAGTACCAGCAGAATTGAAAATTATTTTATTAAAAACCTTTGAGAAGGCTGAGAAGGAATCCAGGATTGCCGTTAAGCCTATTCCTAACCCATCTCCTTCCCGGCTTAACCTTCTTCTTTCCTTGACAGCCGACCATTCCTTCTCCTAGTCTGCATGTCCGCTCAGGGCAGCAGTAATCAGTTAGTCATTTATTACTGCTTCACAAGAAGGGTGGTTAAAAAAGAAACAAAACCAAAAACAATTGTTTTAATTCAGCAACTTCGGTGTACAGACATCTCACTAGGTGATTCATGCATGTGCCCTCATTTGGGCCCCAGATCAACCCTGTGAGTTTAAGCGGATTAGCCCAAGAGTTGAGCAAAAAAAGCCCAATGGCCATTTCTTTTCCACAATTCTAATTCTCCAACGTACTCTCTGAATCGTTCCTTATACTCTCATCAGGATGAAAAAGCTAACAGAACCCTTCAGAGAAGCCCATGGACCAGCAACCAGAGACAGAACCTAAAGAGACTGAGTGGCAATGTAAGAGGCCCAATCCAAGAAGCTGGACTATATGAAGAAGAACACGGCATTAGGAGAAACAAATCGCCAACTTCATATGGAGGGAAAGAGGCCCCGTATAAGTAAAACATTACTGAAAAAGAAGAACAAAGTGGGAGGCCTCACTCTACCTGATTTTAGAACCTATTATACCGCCACAGTAGTCAAAACAGCCTAGTACTGGTAAAACAACAGATACACAGACCAATGGAACAGAATTGAGAAGCCAGACATAAATCCATCCACATATGAGCAGTTGATATTTAACAAAGGCCCAAACTCAGTTAAATGGGGAAAAGAGTCTTTTCAACAAATGGTGCTGGCATAACTGATTATCCATCTGCAAAAAAATGAAACAAGACCCATACGTCACACCATGCGCAAAAATGAACTCAAAATGGATCAAAGACCTAAATATAAAATCTAAAACAATAAAGACCATGGAAGAAAAAATAGGGACATTAGGAGCCCTAATACATGGCACAAACAGTATACAAAACATTATTAACAATGCAGAAGAGAAACTAGATAACTGGGAACTCCTAAAAATCAAACAACTATGCTCATCCAAAGACTTCACCAAAAGAGTAAAAAGACCGCGTACAGATTGGGAAACATTTTTTAGCTATGACATTTCCGATCAGCACTTGATCTCTAAAATCTACATGATATTGCAAAAACTCAACTACAAAAAGACAACCCAATTAAAAAATGGGCAAAAGATATGAATAGACACTTCACTAAAGAAGGCATTCAGGTAGCCAACAGATACATGAGGAAATGCTCATGATCATTAGCCATGAGAGAAATGCAAATCAAAACTACAATGAGATTCCATCTCACTCCAACAAGGCTGGCATTAATCTAAAAAACACAAAATAATAAATGTTGGAGAGGCTGTGGAGAGACTGGAACACTTATACACTGCTGGCGGGAATGTAAAATGGTACAACCACTTTGGAAATGAATTTGGGGCTTCCTTAAAAAGCTAGAAATAGAACTACCATATGATCCAGCAATCCCACTCCTTGGAATATATCATAAGAGCTTTTACAGGAACAGATATATGCACACCCATGTTTACTGCAGCACTGTTTACAACAGCAAAAAGATGGAAGCAACCAAGGTGTCCATCAATGGATGAATGGATAAATAAATTATGGTATATTCACACAATGGAATACTATGCATCAATAAAGAACAGTGATGAACCTGTGAAACGTTTCATAACATGGAGGAACCTGGAAGGCATTATGCTGAGTGAAATTAGTCAGCTGCAAAAGGACAAATATTGTATAAGACCACTATTATAAGAACTCGAGAAATAGTTTAAACAGAGAAGAAAATATTCTTTGATGGTTATGGTGGGGAGGGAGGGAAGGAGGGAGGGAAAGGGGTATTCACTAGTTAGACAGTAGATAAGAACTATTTTAGGTAAAGGGAAAGACAACACACAGTACAGGAGAGGTCAGCACAACTGGGCTAAACCAAAAGCAAAGAAGTTTCCTGAATAAACTAAACACTTCGAAAGCCAGTGTAGCAGGGGCAGGGGTTTGGGGACCATGGTTTTGGGGGACATCTAAGTCAACTGGCATAATAAAATCTATTAAGAAAACATTCTGCATCCCACTTTGGAGAGTGGCGTGTGGGGTCTTAAATGCTAGCAAGCGACCATCTAAGATGCATCAATGGGTCTCAACCTACCTGGAGCAAAGCAGAATGAAGAACACCAAAGACACAAGGTAATTATGAGCCCAAGAGACAGAAAGGGCCACATAAACCAGAGACTACATTGGCCCAAGCCCAGAAGAGCTAGACGGTGTCCAGCTACGACCGACACCTGCCCTGACAGGGAGTGCAACGGAGAACCTCTGAGGGAGCAGGACAGCAGTGGGATGCAGACCCCAAATTCTCGTAAAAAGACCAGACTTAATGGTCTGACTGAGACTAGAAGCACCCGGTGGCCATGGTCCACAGACCTTCTGTTAGCCTAAAACAGGAACCATTCCCAAAGCCAATTCTTCAGACAGGGATTGGACTGGACAATGGGATAGAAAATGATACTGGTGAATAATGAGCTTCTTAGATCAAGTAGACACATGAGACTATGTTGGCAGCTCCTGTCTGGAGGGGAGATGAGAGGGCAGAAGGGGTCAGAAGCTGGCCAAATGGACACGAAAAGAGAAAGCGGAGGGAAGAAGTGTGCTGTCTCATTAGGGTGAGAGCAATTAGGAGTATATAGCAAAGTGTACATGATTTTTGTAAGAGAGACTGACTTGATTTTTAAACTTTCATTAAAAAAAAAAAAAATCCACTGCCATCGAGTCGATTCTGACTCATAGTGACCCTATAGAACAGAGTAGAACTGCCTGATAGAGTTTCCAAGGAGTGCCTGACACATTCCAACTATCGACCTCTTGATTAGCAGCTGTAGCACTTAACCACTACGCCACCAGGGTTTCACTTAAAGCTCGATAAAAAAAATCAAAACAAAACAAAACGAAAAGCTAGTGATCAACCATCTAAGATATATCAAGTGGTCCCAAACCACCTGGAGCAAAGAAGAATGAAGAATACCAAAGACGCAAGGAAAATATCAGCCCAAGAGACAGAAAGGGCCACATAAACCAGAGACTCCGTCAGCCTGAGACCAGAAGAACTAGATGGTGCCTGGCTACCACCAATGACCGCCCTGACAGGGAACACAACAGAGAGTCCTCGACAGAGCAGGAGAAAAGTGGGGTGCAGAACTCAAGTTTTAGTAAAAAGGCCAGACTTACTGGTCTGACTTAGAGTGGAGGAACCCCAGAAGACATAGCCCCTGGACTCTCTATTAACCCAGAACTAAAACCATTCTTGAAGCCAACTCTTCAGACAAAGAACAGACTGAACCATAAGATGTAAAATGGTATTTGTGAAGAGTGTGCTTCTTAGTTCAGGTAGATACACAAGACTAAACGGGCAGCTACCGTCCAGAGGTGAGATAGGAAGACAGAAAGGGACAAGAGCTGGTTGAACGGACACAGGAAATCTTAGGGAAGATGTGTAACTTCTCTGAGCCTTGCTTTAATCACCTCTAAAACAGAAAACAAGACTATCAATTACCTCATAAGAAGCCCTGGTGGCGAAGCGATTAAGCGCTAAGCTGCTAACCAAAAGATCAGAGGTTTGAACCCACCAGCTACTCTGCAGGAAGAAGATATGGCTGTCTGTCTCCGTAGGTTATACAGCCTTGGAAACCCTATGAGGCAGTCCTACTTTGTCTTATAGGGTCATTATGAGTGGGAATCAGGTAATTACCTCCTAACGTTGTCATGAGAATTAAATGCAATAACCCATACAAAGTGCTAATAATGGTGGTAGACACTTAGCAAGTGTTCAATGAAAGTTTAATAGATTTCTCCATCACACCATCATCAGCATATCGAGAGGAAACCAGGGCTCCAGGAAGCTAGGCAATTTTCCTGAAGTCTGGAAGGGACAGTACAGCAGTAAGATTTGCCTGACTCCGGAAGCCAGGCTCTCCCTAAAGGCCACACTGCTTTCCTTCTCAGGCCGTGGTTGCCAACTGGCTCCCCAGGTTTGGATTATGACACAAATGCTTCCCAGGTTCAGAAACACTGTGGGCTTCTGCCAGGCTCCCAGCTCCTCCCATCCTGCTCAGAACCCAAGTCTTCAAACCATCGGTCCTTCCCAAGTTGCCACATCTTCTGCCCCTCTGCAGCCTAAAAAACCTTTGAAGCAGCTGGGATGCTAAAGGGAAGCTGCTTGGAACATATGCCTTCAGGAACAGCGGAGAAAATGACTATCAGAGACAGAACAGTCCTTTACGTAGGAAAACAATGTAAAAGACTGATTTTTTCAGTGTGATACAATCCTGAACATGTCTGGCTCTGTGAAGGACAGCTGTCACCTGCCCTTCACCGATGTTCCTTAATGAATATATTGGTTGGGTGGCTGCCAAGCATTAGGCAGTGTGCTGGCACTGGGGAGTTTCTAAAGAACAGAGCAAATAATAGCCCTGCCTTCCTGGGTCTTAAAAGAAAAATGGGAGATTCAAATATTAAATAAATCCTTACACCAATAAATATCTAATTGCAAGTTTAATTAAGTGCTAATAAGGAAAATTACAGAGTTTGCTAAAAAGCACGTAACTGGGGACCTAGTCTTGTATTTGGAGGGGCGAGGGGGTGGTCAGGATCTGACGCCTGACGGCTCAGTGACAATCACTGAAACAACTCTATGTACTTCCGAGAGAGAGAGTTTAGAGCTTCACAGGGCTCACAAACCACTACTCCCCCCCGCCGTCTCTGGGTAGGGCTAGATCGTCTCTCCCTGCCACATGTGGCAGCACACTTTGAAAGTCAAAATTTGGGCAACTGCTCCTGCTGTCCACTCTTCATCCTTCTTGCTACTCTTTGAAGTGGAAGTCGAGTGTTCTGGATAGTCTAATCCCCACTTGTACTGGCTGAATAGGGCACCGCCAAAACTCACGTCCATCTGGCACCTCAGAATGTGACCTTACTGGAAACAGGATCTTTGTAGATTAGCTATGATGAGATCATGCTGGATTAGGGTGGGCTTAAATCCAATGACTGGCATTCTTTTAAAAAGGCGGCGTAAAGACAGACACACTGGAAGAACACCATGTTGTAATGGTGGCAGGGACTGAAGTGATGCGTCTACAGCCGAGCCGCGTCAAGAATTTTCCTTACCCACTGGAAGCTAGGGAACAGGCACAGGACAGGTCCCCCCTCAGAGCCCCCAGAGGTGTGAAAGAATACACTGCTGTTGTTTTAAGTCACCGAGTATGTGGTACTTAGTTACGGCCACCCTAGGGAGCTACTACACCACTCTAAAAGTGTGAGAACACATGCAGTTAAAGTCAAGGTGACATTACTAACATTTAGAGACTAAGGTGTGGAGCCATTCATACCTGAGAACGCTTTGTGGGCACTTGAAGCATCTAAAACATCGAGAAAAGGACCTTCACTCAGGAGAACCCATCTGATGGCCTCGTCAGATTTTTACTGAGCAGTGAGTAGAACTAAAAGTCATACCCACACGTGCCCAGCGAAGGCTATCTACCCAGAGGACACACCTGTCATAACCTTTCTGGACGGTAGTTTGGCATAATGAAGGAAAAGCCTTCAGGAGGTTTATATGTGGCCACCCCCCCCTCAGGACTTCTGTGCAGAGCAGTGCCAGTACACAGGATGCAGAGACTGGCTGTTGTTGCCTTCCAGGTAACATAGCAGGAAAGCAGCAACAACGCGGAGCCTTCAGCTCAGTACTGCTCCGTGGTGGTGCTCTTGGCACTTTGGATGGGTCAGCTCTCCTTTGTGCTCGGTCCTCTGGCACTTTTCAGGGTAGGTAGCATCCTTAGACTGCACCCATTAAAATGCTAGTCTAATCCCCCAATCATTTTAACGATAATGATCCTTGGGTGATGCAAACGGTCAACGGACTCAGCTGCTAACTGATTCTAAATTCTTCCTGAAGCATCTTCTACTGTAAATTTATCACCATAATATCTCTAGGAGGTTGGTGGCTCCAGTCCATCCAGAGGCACCTCAGAAGAAAGGGCTGGTGATCTCTTTTCGAGACATCAGCCACTGAAAACTCTGTGGAGTACAGTTATGATCTGACACACTAGGGTTCGCCGTAAGTTGGAGTTGATGGCAACTGGTTTCTTCATCGCCTCCCAACCACGCATTTCCAAATGCCCCCTAGTGGTGAGCATACCACTCCAGTTAAGCACGACCCAGGGAAAACTACACAACCATTAAAAAAGACCATCTGGGTCTAAATATAGTGATATAGGAAAGTGTTCACAATGCTGTAAGTGAAAAAAGGAACCAGGGTGAGTGGACAGGATGATCACCTTTTGTCCAAACAACAAACAAAAAACTGGAAATGTACCCCAATACAGAGAGAGATTTGAACACACACACACAACAGCTGGAAAACAAATTTCCTTGGTTGCTGAAATTATAAGTTATTTTTATTTGCTTTCATAGATGTTTTCATATTTTCTATTCTTTTCATTTTTTTCAGAGAGTATGTCTTCCCTTTATACTTGGGGGAAAGGCTACTTCTGTTTTGAATAAAAAGATGATCCCCCAGACTGCTCCTCATGCCACCCCTACGCTTGTTCTGCCACAGCGAGGACGGGAGCACCTGCCCGGGAGAGCACTGGCCTCCGCTCACGGGGGCCACGAAATGTGGCTTCACCACTTTCCATCTGTCAGTACGCCACCACGCAAGGCAGGAGCTGCTATCCTGGAGCCTAGACACGGTGGGTGCTCAATAAATGTTCGCTGAATCAAGTCACCCTTTTTGTCTTGTTGCTGTGGTGGTGCCATTGAGTTAATTCCGACTCAGAGCATCTCTACATGACAGAGTAGAACTGACCCATAGGGTAATTTTTACAGGAGCAGATCGCCATGTCTTTTCTCGGGCAGAGCCGCTGGAGGGTTAGAACCACCGACATTTTGGTTAGCAGCTGAGCACTCAAACCACTGTGCTACCAGGGCTCCTCTTCTTGGCCAGAATTTTGTTGACAGATCCTCTAGGTTTGGGAGAAATGACATCACATTCACCCAGTGTTTCTTAACTGGGGTGTCTCCCCTTCTTCTGCCAGGAGCGTCTGACAATCTATGGAGACATTTTTGGTAGTCACAGCTCGATTTTTGGTTGTAGTGGGTATAGGGCAGGACTGCTGCTAAACATCCTACAATGTACAAGACAGCCCCCCACAACAAGGAGACATCCATCCCCAAATGTCAATTGTGCTGAGGCTGATACACACTGCTACCATTTGCCTTTTTCTTTTTTTTCTTTTTACAGCTTGTTAAATATTTCCCAAACTCTCCCCGAAGCATCATCTACTGTAAACACGTCCGTGTCTCCAGGAGACAGGACACACACCGTTAACAGCACGACGCTGAACGGAAAGGGCAGACCCGTGGCCGGTTTTAGCTGGCGAGTCAGGGGCAGAGTCCAGTTGTCTTGCTACCACCAGGCCTTCTAGATGAACGACCTCAGACAGCTCCCCTGGAGCCAGCAGAGGCGAGGGACCTGAACAACTTTTCTGACAACTTCTCAGTCCACCTGTCAGAAAACACAAGGCAAACGCCTTTCTTTTCTGGCACCATCTGTTTGTTGTTTTTCAAGCCATTTCTAAAAAGTTGGGTTTTGCGGCTCGTGGATTATTGTGAAATTAAATGCCTACATCCAAGAACACCTCCCTAAACGGGGGTCGCTGCTGTCCGCGTTACATTCAATCGAGAGCATTCCTCAGAAGAGAGAGAACAATACAGCACGTCGCCTGAAGGTACACGACCAACCCCACGATCGGGAGCGAAAGGAAGGCTTCTAATAAAAACAAAAGCACTCTACTCTCCACCCTAACTAGTCTTTAATATTTCGCTTCTAGATCAAAGTGTTTTAACGTTCACTATAATTTGTCTTGATGGAAAAATGGTTTTCCTCAAATCAGAGACAGCTAACGTGATATTAAACTTCTGAATTTTTATTAGTGAAAACCATTTAAGAACTTGAATTTTTCCAGTCTTAGACTAATATCAGACAGCTTGTAGGTCAGCAAAAAAGAGGAAGACCCTCAACAAGATGGACTGGCACAGTGGCTACAACAATGGGCTCAAACGCAGCTGAGGATGGTGCAGGACCGGGCAGTGTTCTCGTTCCGCTGTACACAGGGTCGCTATGAGTCAGAATCCACTTGATGGCACCTAACAAGAACAACAACATAACCAGTTCCCTAGATAGCAGACTTTAAGAGAACTTGTAATTTAAAAAATGGAAGCCCATTTCTTTTACACACAGTGATGCCTTCAAACACCTTTAGAATAAACTTGTCTTTTACGAGGCAGGTATAGAGCTCTTAAGTAGCTTGAAGAGATACACTCTCTCTGGAGGGCATTTCTCCTTCCTAACCCTCTAAGTCATACAGGTTTGAGTAAAGGTAGGGAACAGAGAGAATGATCCCTCTTTACTCTAAAAAACAAGAGAATTATAAAAGATGGGAAAACCTTTCTATCTAGCATACTTTAAGCCACTTGTTTAATATTATTGGTCTTTTTCTCTCAAAACAAGTCAGAGAAAGTTCAGTTTTATACTTCCCAAAGACATCCATTGTGAACAGGCCAAATGGCCTCCAAAATACCTTTTTTTTTTTTAAACAGCACCAGTTGCCATTGAGTAGATGCTGACTTATGGCCACCCCATGTGCATCAGAGTAGACTGTGCTCCATATAATTGTCAGTGGCTGATTTTTGGAAGCTCTCTCTTCCGAGGCACCTCTGGGTGGACTCAAACCTCCAACCTTTCAGTTAGCAGCCAAGCAATTAACTATTTCCAACACCCAGGGGTGTCCCCAAAATACCATAACCACTCACTTTTGGTTTTGGTAAATTCGATCAACACTTTTAGCTTCTGCAATTGTTCATTCTCTTGGGCCAGTGTGGGTAGAATATTGGCTCTAAATCTGAACATCATGGAAGGATATTTGATAGTCTTAGAGAAGAAACCACATACACAGCGATCTGCAAACAGCTTAACTTAGAGAATTCAAGGCCCCACATCCCGGATTCTGGAAGCAACATCCTTCAGGTGAACAAAAGAAAGATGGGTTTCTTAGCTGTTGCTGGAAATGAGGCCGGCAAGAAAATGAAACAAGCGCACAGATGTACAAAGGTGTGAATAACTCTCTGCTCAAGTCCTAGCGTACAAGGGCAATGTCGAACAAGGATATCATCACCTCATCTGAGTTTCCAGAAAAATTCAATCAATACTCTCATTTTTCTTCAACGAATTCTTTAATAACACACTCTTTACTGAAACAGAAGTGAAAAATATAACCTTAACCTACAAACTGGGAGAAAACAGTCTTAGCCCTTCCTGCTAATATCCTAACATAATATCTGAATACTGAACTCTACCCTCAATTCTCATGGAGAGCTTTCTGTGAAGGTTTCCATCTTAAGATATTTTCTTAAGAATTAGTGCCAGGATCGCAAATCTGAAATGCCAATAGGGCTTCGGAAGGTGACACAAATGGATGAAGAAGACACAGTGAAGACTGAGGCGACTTGCCGAGATCAAATTCTGCCTCAAACGAACTGTCAGCATTCATCTCCAGCTGATGACACATATCCTTGTAGAAATAAGATTCCAGTGTTGCCAGATCCTCAAATTTTCAAGATATAAATTTTTTAAATAAAAATGCCTAATTTTTAAATATCAGAAACTTCAATTTTTTTTTAAAAAATACTTTGCTGGCTAAACAAATCCAACCAGTATGCCTGGTTTCATCTGCCAACTTGCAACCTCCATACTGGAAAAAGAAAACAAGAAATGGCTAACCCAAGGGATGCTATCAGGGTTCCTACTCTGAAGTTGTGGGTGAATTCCTGGGTCTTCATTAACTATAAAGGACTTTTTTTTTTTTTTTTTAAAACAGCATGATCACACCTAAAGTTCCTGACTTAAAATGTCATGGCTGTTTAAGCTTCATAACATCCTGTCAGATAAAGAGATCTCCAGAGAAATAAAATTTATGTGTCAGAGAAAAGCAATCATGGGTCAAAAACCTAAGATTCTGCTGTCTCTCTAAGGCTCATGGGAAAGATTATAAAAGTATTCAGCTTCACAAAAGCTGCTTCTAAACCAACGTTTAGAAGAAGCAGGTGGAAGAAAAAATTCCAAGTATCAAGAAATGCAAAGCAAAGGCTGTATATCACTGATAAAAATGCAGAGAAACAGAAGGAGCCGAGTTCTTCTAATCGAGCCAGTAAAATTTAAAGCCTCTGGGTAGTGTTAGAATATTTCAGGAAATGCCAATGTCTTTCTTTGTAAAGTCACATCAAGCTTCATATTTAAACACAGCATATATCACTGGGAAGGATGAAGCAAATCCCCACTTCCTCGCTCGCCTTTTCAAAGAATCATCACATTAAGATACACGGCCAAAGTGGAGCTCCCTCCTACTCCCAAGTATAAAGCTTTGCTGTTTAATGTTTCAAAGGCAAAGTTTCTGAGAACTTTCTAGATCGTCCTCTGTTAACAGTTAACAATGGCAACTCAGAATGAATTAGCAATGGACCACTCAACACTCAGCTTCATTTCTCTTACCCATTTCCCACTGGGGTTCCTGACATCTTCCATACATTCAGCCCCAAGCTCTCTCTGAATCAGCAACATTAACTCTTCCTTCTGTACTGAAATGAGGAAGGACTGGCAAGACAGAGGTAAAGGCCCAAACCACATCGCGCTAGTGTCAAGAACGGTACCTGTTCAGGCTTCAAACCTGGCGGGACCCAGGCGTACTCCTCTAAGGCGCAGCCCGAGTCATCGTCCGACGTTGAGTTCCTCTGGAAGTCAAACATGAGTTTGCTGACTGTCTTCTCCATCTCCAGTGGCATCACCGTCACCATGTGCTCCTCCTGCGGACACTTGCAGTGCAGGCAGATCTTCCTGCAAGCAGCAAAGGCAGCAGGTGAGAAGGACAGAAAAGGAGAAGGAAAGGAAAAGGAAACATTTTCTCAAGAGACCTGCCAGTCACCAGCCCTTGGATCCTAAACCATAAACACATTCCTTGGCAACAGGCTTCTGGCAAAGCCTACAACATTCAAAGCAGTGTTCCACAGCACACCTGCTTTGTAGAAGGCGTGACACCACTCATGTCGAAACACCTTGCAAAGCCAAGGCTACCAGGTAAGACTGCTAAGGAGGTTTCCACTCAGACTGCAACCTTTTCTTCTAAATCAATATGACAAGAGGAACGGCAATAAATATATTTTTTATTTTACTAAGTAGAATGCAGACTATGGACCATGACCTCATAGTAACTTAATAGGCATGATGTATACCTATGGAGTCCCTGGGTGGCACAAACTGTTAAGCACTTGGCTACTACCTGAAAGGTTGGCAGTTTGAATCCACCCTGAGGCACCTCAGTACAAAGTCCTGATGATCTACTTGCAGAAGATCAAAGCCACAGGAAACCCCACTGGCTGCAGTTCTACACTGAAACACACGGGGCCGCCATGAGTTGAAACTGGCTCCACTTTATAGCAACTTTTTTTTAATACACATGTATATGCTGACCAGACCAATTATCAGTAGATTTAACAAACACTGACAACATGCAGTTCTCATAAGAGGTTTTTTGAAAATGGAAGAAGTAGTTTTAAAAAGAATTACGGATGAGATTTTCTTTAAGGAGAAGAGCAAAAATAAAATATTTCTCCTACTAAACAAACCTGGCCTAAGGTCTCATGGGAAAGGTATTTTCACCTCTACTAAAGATCCCTGTTTTGTTGTTGTTAGGTGCCGGCAAGTCGGTTCAGACTCATAGCAACCCTATGTACAACAGAACAAAACACCGCCCCATCCTGTGCCATCCTCACAATCGTTGTTATGCTTGAGCCCATTGTTGCAGCCACTGTGTCAATTCATCTTGTTGAAGGTCTTCCTCTTTTTTGCTGACCCTCTACTTTACCAAGCATAATGTCCTTGTTCAGGGACTGACCCCTCCTGATAACATGTTCAAAGTATGTGAGACGAAGTCTTGCCATCCTTGCTTCTAAGGAGCATTCAAGACAGATTTGTTCATTCTTTTGGCAGCCCATGGTACATTCCATGTTCTTCGCCAACACCACAATTCAAAGGTATCAATTCTTTTTTGGTCTTCCTTTTTCATTGTCCACCTTTTGCACGCATATGAGACGACTGAAAGCACCATGACTTGAGTCAGGTGCACCTTAGTCTTCAAGGTGAAATCTTTGCTTTTCGATACTTTAAAGAGGTCCTTTGCAGCAGATATACCCAATGCAATGTGTCTTTTGATTTCTTTACCGCTGCTTCCATGGATGTTGATTGTGGATCCAAGTAAAATGAAATCCTTGACAACTTTAATCTTTTCTCTGTTGATCTGATGTTGCTAATTGGTCCAGTTGTGAGGGTTTTTGTTTTCTTTTATGTTGAGGTATAATCCATACGGAAGGCTGTAGCCTTTGATCTTCATCAGTAAGTGCTTCAAGTCCTCTTCACTTTCAGCAAGGAAGGTTGTGTCATCTGCATAACGCAGGCTGCTAATGAGTCTTCCTCCAATCCTGATGCCCCGTTCTTCTTCATATGGTCCAGCTTCTTGGATTATTTGCTCAGCATACAGATTGAATTGGTATGGTGAAAGGATACAACCCTGATGCACATCTTTCCTGGCTTTAAACCACTCAGTATTCCCTTGTTCTGTTTGAACAACTGACTCTTGATCTGTGTATAGGTTCCTTATGAGCACAATCGAGTGTTCTGGAATTCCCATTCTTTGAAATTCTATCCATAATTTGTTATGATCTACACAGTTAAATTCCTTTGCATAGTCAATAAAACACAGGTAAACACTTTTCTGGTACTCTCTGCTTTCACCAGGATCCATCTGACATCAGCAACGATATTTCTGGTTCCACGTCTTCTTCTGATTCTGGCTTGAATTTCTGACAGTTCCCTGTTGATATACTGCTGCAGCCATTTCTGAATGATCTTTAGCAAAATTTAACTTGTGTGTGATATTAATGATATTGTTTGATAATTTCCACATTCAGTTGCATCACTTTTCTTGTGAATAGGCATAAAATATAGGACCTTTCCAGTCAATTGGCCAGGTAGCTGTCTTCCAAATCTCTTGGCATAGACAAGTGAGCACTTCCAGTGTTGCATCCATTTGTTGAAACATCTCAATTGGCATTCTGTCAATTCCTGAAGCCTTGTTTTTTCACCAGTGCCTTCAATGCAGCTTAGGCTTCTTCCTTCAGTACCACCAGTTCCTGATCATATGCTACCTCCTGAAATGGTTGAATGTTGATCAATCTTCTTGGTGTATTCCTTCAATCTTCTTTTGATACTTCCTATATCGTTTAACATTTTCCCCATAGAATCCTTCATTATTGCAACTCGAGGCTTGAATTTTTTCTTCAATTCGTTTAGCTTGAGAAATGCCGAGCGTGTTCTTCCCTTTTGCTTTTCTATCTCCAGCTGTTTGCACATCATTATAATACTTTCTCTTCTGGAGCATCCCTTTGAAATCTATTCAGTTCCTTTACTTCATCATTTCTTCCTTTTGCTTTAGCTACTCAGCATTCAAAAGCAAGTTTCAGAGTCTCTTCTGACATCCATTCTGGTCTTTTCTTTCTTTCCTATCTTTTTAATGACCTCTTGCTTTCTTCATGTATGATGTCCTTGATGTCATTCCACAACTCATCTGGTATTTGGTCATTAGCATTCAATGTGTCAAATCTATTCCTGAGATGGTCTCTAAATTCAGGTGGGATATTCTCAAGATCATGCTTTGGTTCTCATAGACTTGTTTCAATTTTCTTCAGTTTCAACTTAAATTTGCATCTGAGCAATTGATGGTCTGTTCTGCTGCTGGCCCCTGGCCTTGTTCTGACTGATGATATTGAGCTTTTCCATCGTCTCTTTCCACAGGTGTAGTCAATTTGATTCCTGTGTATTCCATCTGGTGAGGTCCACATGTTATAGTCACCATTTATGTTGGTGAAAACAGGTATTTGTAACAAAGAAGCCACTGGTGTCAGAAAAATTCTATCATGAGACCTCCAGCATTGTTTCTATCACCAAGGTCTTATTTTCCACCTACCGATCCTTCTTGTTTCCAACTTCAGTATTCCAATCATCAGTAATTATCGATTGCATGTTCCATCAATTTCAGACTGCAGAAGCTGGTAAAAATCTTCAGTTTCTTCATCTTTGGCCTTAGTGGTTGGTACGTAAATTTGAACAGTAGTCATATTAACTGGTCTTCCTTGTAGATGTATAGATATTATCCTATCACTGACAGCGTTTGCTTCAGGATAGATCTTGAAATGTTCTTTTTGACAATGAATACAACACCATTCCTCTTCAAGCTGTCATTCCCGGCATAGTAGACCATATGATTGTCCAATTCAAAATGGACAATAACAGTCCATTTCAACTCATTAATGCCTAAGATATTGATCTTTAAGCATTCCATTTCATTTTTGACGATTTCCAATTTTCCTGGATTCATACTTCGTAACATTCTACATTCTGATTATTAATGGATGTTTGTAGCTGTTTCTTCTAATTCTGAGTCGTGCCCCAACAGCAAATGAAGGTCCCGAAAGCTTGACTCCCTTCACGTCATTCAGGTCAAATCTACTTTGAGGAGGCAGCTCTTCCCCAGATGTATTTTGAGTGCCTTCCAACCTGTGTGGCTTATCTTCAGCACTACATCAGACAATGTTCTGCTGCTATTCATAAGGTTATCACTGGCTAATGCTTTTCAGAAGTAAACCACCGGGTTCCTCTTCCTGATCTGTCTTGGTCTGGAAGCTCAGCTGAAACCTGTCCGCCATGGGTGACCCTGCTGGCATTCGAATACCGTGGCATAGCTTCCAGCACCACAGCAGCATGCAAGCCACCACAGTGTGAAAAACTGACAGATACATGGCGGAAGATCCTTGTAGGTCTAAAATTTTATCTAGAAACCAAAGTTTTCCTTATGTTGGAGTTTTTTTTTTACATACAAGAAGATCACATGTGAGTTATTTCAAAAGGTAGCAGCCAAAGATTAAAATCTCCTCCCAAACTGAACATTTCTCTTTTAAGGTTACCATATGCTCCCTTACCCACAGCTATAAAAATGACGAAGAAATTAAAAAAGTTGATGTCAGCAACACAAGATCATTTCTGGTTTCCACAAATAAAATTTTTTAAAAAAGGAAGAAAAGAATGGAGGAAGGAAAATTTAGGAATATAAGCTACTCTGTGTGTACACTGATCTTTATGATTAGTTTCAGTAAAGCCTCACAAAGGGGACAAAAGAGCCCAGAATCCTAATTTCCACTTGGGCCTGAATTTTTTTTAAAGTTTTACTAAGATACAATTCATATACCATAAATTCATCATTTTAACGTGTACAATTCAGTGGCTTTTAGTATATTCACAGATTTGTGCAACTATCATCGTTATCTAATTTTAGAATATTTTCATCACCCCAAAAAGAAACCTGAGCCCAGTAGCAATAACTTCCCATATCCCCCTCCCTGAAACTCTTCGCAAACCACTAATCTACTTTCTGGTCTCTATGGATTTGCCTATTCTGGACATTTCATATAAATGGAATCATACATTATGAGGTCTTTTGTAACCGATTTCTTTCACAGAGAATGCTGTTTTCCAGATTCATCCATGTTGTAGGATATACTAGTACACTATTCCTTTTTATCGTGGAATAATATTCCACTGTATAGATATATACCACACTCTCTTTATTTACCAGTCGATAGACACTCGGGCTATGTCCACTTTTTGGCTGTTATGAATAATGCTTGTATGAACATTCTTGTACAAGTTTTCGTGTGGACATGTGTTTTAATTTCTCTTGGGTATATACCTAGGATTGGAATTGCTGGATCATACAGATATTCTATGTTTCACATTTTGAGGAACTGCAAACAGTTTCCAAATTATCAGTAACATTTCACACTCCCATCACCAATGAATGAGTGGTTCATTTTCTCCTTATCCTTGCCACACTTGTTATTTCTTTTTTATTAGAGCCACGCTAGTAGCTGTGAAGTAGTATCTCAATGTGGTTTGATTTGCATTTTTTAATGGCTAACGGGAAACCCTGGTAGCATAGTGGTTAAGTCTTACGGCTGCTAACCAAAAGGTCAGCAGTTCAAATCCTCCAGGCACTCCCTGGAAACTCTATCGGGCAGTTCTACTCTGTCCTATAGGGTCGCTATGAGTCAGAATTGACTCGACAGCACTGGGTTTGGTTTGGTTTTAATGGCTAACGATGTTAAGGATCTTTCGATGCGCTTCTGGTATACCTTCTTTGGAGAAATGTCTATTCAATCCTTTAGTCCATTTTAAAAGTGGGTTGTATCTCATAGGGTCACTATGAGTTGAAATCGACTAGATGGCAATGGGTTGCTTTTTTCATCGTTGAATTGTAAGAGATTTTTAAACATATATTCTAGATACAAGTCTCTTATCAGATATATGATTTGCAAAAATTCCTCCCACTTTTTAGGTTCTCTTTTCATCTTCTCGATCTTGTTATTTGACGCACAAAAGGTTTTAATTTTGGTGAACTCCAATTTTTTTCTGTTGTTGCTTGTGCTTTCGGTGTTATATCTAAGACACCATTGCCTAACCTAAGGTCATAAAGATTTACTCCCAAGTTTTCATCTAAGAGTTTTATAGTTTTAACTCTTACATTTAGGTCTATGATCTATTTTAATTTCTTACACATTGTGTGAGGTAAGGGGTCCGACTTCATTCTTTTGCACTTGGTGCTCCAGTTGTCCCAGACACATTTGTTGAAAAGGCTCTTCTCTCCCCATTGAACTGTCTTAGCCCCCTTGTCGAAAATCTATTGACCATAAACGTAAAGGTTTCTTTTGGGAGTGTCAGTTCTACTCCATTGATCTATACGTCTGTCCTCATGCCAGTACCACAGTTATCTCGATTACTATAGTTTCGCAGTAACTTTTGAAACTAGGAAGTGTGAGTCCTCTGGCTTCATAATTTTTCAAAATTATTTCAGCTCTCTTGGGTCCCTTGCATTTGCACTCATAAAATATGAACTTTAGGATGAGTTTGCCCATTTTCTGCAAAAACGCCATCTGGGATTTTGGTAGGGATTGCTTTGAATCTGTAGATTCATTTGGGCAGTACTGCCATCTTAACGATATTAACTTCCAATTCATGAATACGGGATGTCTTCCCATTTAAGCGGGTCTTCTTTAATTTCTTTCAATGGTATTCTGTGGTTTCCAGCATACTAGTCTTACGATTCTTTTGTTAAATTTATTTCTAATTATTTTTTTCTCTTTGATGCTATGGTAAATGGAATTGTTTTTTTAATCTCATTTTCAGATTGATTGTTAAATGTATATACAGTTGACTTTTGTAGAGCTCTTTCATCATACAATCTTGCTGAGCTCCTTTATTGGTTCTAGTAGTTTGTGTGTGTGTGTTTCTTAGGATTTTCTATATATAAGCTTATGTCATCTATGAATAGACATAATTTTGCTTCTTCCTGTCCAATCTGGATGCTTTTATTTTTTGTGTCTTGTCGAATTGCCCTGGTTAGAACCTCCAGTATTATGTTGAATAGAAATGGCAAGGGCAGACATCCTTGTCTTGTTCCTGAACTCAGAGGGAAAGCACCCAGTTGTCCATATTAAGTATCACATTAGCTGTGGGTTTTCCGTAGAGCCTCTTTATCAGATTGAGAAAGTTCCCTTCTATCCTAGTTTGTTAAGTACTTTTTATCAGGAAAGGGTGGTGAATTTTGTTAAATGCTTTTGGCACCTATTGAGATAATCATGAAGTGTTTTGTCCTTTATTCCATTAACGTGCTGTGCCTGAATTTTTAAAGAAAAATGCACTTGAAGGAAAATACCAGGCTAGTCCGGCGTAGTGGTTAAGAGCTACGGCTGCTAACCAAAAGGTCAGCAGTTCAAATCCACCAGGTACACTCCTTGGAAACCCTATGGGGCAGGTCTACTCTTGGAAACCCTATGGGGCAGGTCGGAATTGACTTGATAACAACAGGCTTGGTTTGGCTTTTTTCAGTAGTCCAGCGAAGTGAGGCTTGTCAGATTCTCCCATTTCCAGCTTTTCATCAGTTGGAAAATATCCGTGGACAGAATGCACACCTCAGATTGGGTTTGTGATCTCCAGACTCAGGGAAGTCCTTGGCTGTTGCTTTTAAAAATAGTCAAGAGCTCAATTTAACAGGAGTCCTTTAATTAATCAGCTACTGTAAAGAGGTGGGGGCTGCTGGGAAACAGTTAGGTTCCCCCTCCCCACATATTTTTATGCCAGTTTATGACTTAAGGAAATAAATTTTCACTGTGTTTAAGCAAATTTAGTAAGCTCATCAGTGACTACTGCTTTTTACAAGAAAGTCATATTTTTATTTTAAAAGTGTAGGTGAGTTGAACCAAATTCAGTCCCCAGATGACACATGAATGGAACTCACATACTCAGCTAGGCAGGGATGGCCATATGTGATGCTGGAAGGATGTGATCCCGGGGACAGAAGCTCCAGAAGCAGAAAGGGAATGATGAGAAGAAAGCAAACTGCTGAGTTACAGGGTCAGAACCAGAGGAAGTCTCCAAAGTAAGGGGCAGAAACAGAAAGGGAAGGGAGTGTCAAGGGGTCCTGCTTAGCATCCAGCTAATAGTTATCAAGAGCATACTAAGTGTCAAGGACTCCTTCAGACACTTGGGATACCTGACCAAGACAAAGGTCCCTGCCCTGGGGAGCCTATAGTCTTAGGGTGGGAGAAACATACAATAAGTGACAAACATAACCAAAAACTCAATCCTGTAGTTTGTTAAAGGCATTAAGCACTATGGGAAAAAGGAGGCCTGGTGGAGCACAACAGCTAAGCCAAAGGTTGGCGGTTTGAACCCACCCAGCCGCTATGACTTGGAATCGACTCAATGGCAATGAATATTTTGGTTTAGCTGCTCTGCGGGAGAAGGGCCTGGCAATATGCTTCCATAAATATCACAGCCTAGAAAACCTTATAGCACAGTCCTGCTCTGTTACATGGGGTTGCTATGAGTCAGAATCGACTCAATGGCACTCAACAGCAACAATGAAAAAAAAAAGAAAGGTGAGGCAGGGTAAGGGAGATCATTAGGGTGAGAGTACACCCCAAGGAGCAGGTCCCTGTGTGCACGGTTTGCATTTGACTCCTAAACTAAAGGTTAGTGGTTTAAACCCACCCAGTGGCACTGCACAAGAAAGGCCTGGCAGTCTGCTTCCCCAAAGATTATGGCCAAGAAAACCATATGGAGCAGTTCTACTCTGTAACACATGGGGTCATCATGAGTTGGCATCGGCTTAATGGCAATGGTTTTGGTTTGGTTTATACATCAAGCAGTACACATAGCAGAAAGCAGTATGACTTACACTTTACATACAGTAATTCCAGGTTCCAGATTTGGACACTAGTCATCCAAAGAAGGAAATATTATCTCCATTTTCCAGAGAAGAAAACAAAATCTCAGAGAGGTTAAGCAACTTGTTCAAAGCAAACACTAAGTGGTGAGCAGGCCAGGGAACCAGAGGAGGGTCTATCTGACCCCTGAACCCAAACAATGACCTACAGAAGGCACCCGATTCCAAGGACAGAATACCCTTACCTGGACGACAAGTGAGAGCAGTCAAAAAGGAAGAAAACAAAAATGGTAAATGAAAACCATGAAGACCTTATGCATTTCCCAGCCAGCTGCCTGCCTTCCCCTCCTCATTTATAACCAACAGGTATTTCTAAGGCACTGACATTTGCATCTTCAACCTTTGAGTGATTCCATGATAACCTTCGGAAAGGCTAATTTAAAACCTCCTTTCATAAACTGGGAACCCAGGGCCCAGATGCCCAGGAAGGAGCAGTGGGTTGGAGGGAAAGCCAAGAGGGTTTCTCCAGATTTTCCTGCATCTTCACCTCTTGGCAAAACGCACCCAGGAGCACCTAACAGCTCTCTGTCTACACACTGATTAAAGCTTCCCATGTGAATGAAGCATATTCAGGGCTGTGTGGGGAAATATACGATTTGGCTTCTTTTTTTTTTAATAGACATTTATGAAAACAGTACCTGCTAGTAAAGCAGGATTTCATTAAACACACACACACAAAGGGCGCCTGGTTTCATTCTGTCAGAGGTGACAGTCGACCTGCACGTAATTAGGTTTGTGAATGACAGGTTTCCAAGGAACAAGCCATGATTCAGAGAGCAGAGATTCTGAATCCTCCTTCTTTCCCTTCATCTACTTCACAATAACCCCTGCAGCCTCCACCTGTCCAAAAGTTGCAGCTATTAATTCATTTGCTTCTTTATCTTAGAAGCCACCATGGGCTCTTGGATGGGATACACAATATTAATACGAGGAGGCACCCACTTTAACTGGTACAAGCACCCTGGTCATCTATGCTGGGTCCACACACGTACAGGATGACTAACAGTGGATACCAATTAGCTACGGTGATGTGGAAAGGTTCACAGTAAGTCGGCTGGGTGGGAGGGTGGGGCCTCGTCCCTGAGATGGGGAGAGGTTATTTACAACACTGAACCCTGGATCACGCATCCTGTACTCTGTGAGGAGTGACAGGATGAAGACCAAAAACGGATCTTTCTTCATAACATGATTCTGACAAGCTCAAGTCATACACTGCAGAAATCTGGGTGTGACTGTAAACATCATTAAGTCCTTTTTTTTCTTTCCATCTTTCTTGAATCCCACCCCCCCTTTTTTTAATGAGAGGAAAAAAAATTCTGCAAAAGAATTCTTACATGGAAGTCAATATATACAACAGCTGCTCAAGTAAATGTGGGGGCGGGGTGACCCTGAGCCTAACTCCCTCATGCTCAACTTCCTCCCCAAACCCCAGGCATTTTCACGGACCTAAGAAGCACTGGTGGAAGAGTTCGGGTGCTAACCAAAAGGTCAGCAATTTCAATCCACCAGGTGCTCCTTGGAAACCCTATGAGGCAGTTCTACTCTTCCTATAGGATCACTACGAGTCAAAATTGACTGGATGGCAATGGGTTTGGTTTTGTTTTTTTAAGGGTTCCAGAAGGAGCCCCTGGTGGGACAGTGGTTAAGTGCTGGGCTGCTAACTGAAAGGTGCTCCAGCTGCTCTGCGGGAGAAAGATGGGGCAATCAGCTTCCGTAAAGGTTACAGCCTTGGAAACGCCATGGGGCAATTCTACTCTGTAACACAGGGGGTCGCTATGATTTGGCATCAACTCAATGGCAACAGACTTTTTTAGTTCTTGGAAGAGTTCTGAAGACACAAGTTTGAAAACCACCATACTCCCTGGGCTCCCCAAGGTCATTTCTAGTATTTATCCAAGTATATAGAGTCCCTGGGTGGTACAAATAGTTAATGTGCTCAGCTGCTAACCGAAAGGTTGGAGGTTTGAGTCCATCCAGAGGCATCTTGGAAGAAAGGCCTGGTGATCTACCCCTGGAAACTCAGCCACTGAAGACCACGGAGTACAGCTCTACTCACGGGGTCGCCATGAGTCTGAGTCAGCTCGACGGCAACGGGTCTATCTGGCCCGCTCACTAATTAGACAGACGACAGGGAAAAAAATAGGGGCTGTTGATGTCTTTTAACAGAAAAATGATTTCTGTTCATGAAACTCTGCATATAAATGATTCCAATCATGAGAAGTCACGTATCTTTTTTCCCCAGACATTATGTGGAGATGCTTGCTTAGTAGCGGGGAACCCAGTGACTTGATTTGAGAGGTCTGAGGCAGTGCCCAGGAATTTGCATTCCACAAGGATCCCAGGTGTTTGGGATGCAGGTGGTCCTCAGAGCATACCTGGAGGACACCCTTCTGTAGCTGGCATCCTAGTTAGAAGGGGACTTGTTTTTTTTTTTACCTTGGACAGAGCATAGTCTGAAGCCTGGTGTGGCTTCCACCTATGCCTGATGGTCTCACCAACTCTGGGCAACGGCCAGTTTTCAAACTGCTGCAGGGGATCTACCCTATCCTTCCTGACTGCCATGTCTCAGGCTCTAACATCACTAAGACCCCAGGTGCTCAGCTGGCCAGCTGGTTACCCACTAGGGCAATCTGTGAAAAGGTGCTGGTGAGAAGTGTTAAGGACATCAGCCACAAGAACTGTGTTTCTGGTTGCCAGCCCTGCCCTCCGTCCTGCCATCACCGCCCCTACGGTATAGGTTCCCCTGGACCAAGCGCATGGCCAGATGAGGTTCAAGTCACTTTTAAGCACAGGGTCAAGAGTCTGACTACTTAAAGAGTGGCTCAGCCCCAACATAAACCAAGTGACTGATGAGGAATGCGTACTGCTGGGCTCAATATGGCAATGCCCCAGAGAGCTGAGGTCCTTCTACTGACAAGAAAAACAAAAATGCCAATATACAATTCATCTAAGAAAAAAATCAGGAATTACAAATAAGCAAAAAGAAGAAAAAAAATCAAAACACAATCCCAGAGACAATCACTGTTAAAGGGGAGCAGCTACTGGTCCCCTTTTTACTTAGTGTTAAGGAACCGGAGGCCAGATTTCATTCTAGTGTCCCCCATCAGCGAGTGCCAGGGGACAAGTCTCTGGCCCAGAATGACAAGACTAGAGCCAGACCCATGCACACACATGCACACCCAGAATCACAGCAAATAGATGTGTATTATTCAATCGAGATAAATGGGTCTGCTCTGATCTGGCACCCTGCAGTGGGGTCAGGGAATATTTATGTGGAGTGGAAGCCATCCCCAGTGTGGGAACCATGTATTTCCTTCTGGGTAGCGCAGAGTTCAAAGTTGGTTCTCAGATAAAATATATGTATATATATATATATATATATGAAAACCAGATTTCCCAGCTATCGACTTTCAATTTTCTGTGCAAGCAGAGAGACTGGGCATGGATAATGTCAAACACTAGGATTTGGCTCCGAGTTGCGCCTTTGTACACCAGTCGATACTCTCCAAAGCGACCGTGCCTTGTATCACTTCCAACAAGCTAAACGGAACCCTCCTGGGAAGCGCTGACTCAGGAGGAGCTGGGCAGGAGCCTGACTTTCTTGGTCCGCTCTGTTGCCCATTTCCCCTAGTTTCCATGGACAGCATCATCTTTTCACATGTACGCAAAGCATCAGCCAAAAACGAGGCGATCAGTCTTTTCAAGTTTATTGCCCTTTGGTACCCACCCCAGGTTTTAGGAGTCCTTGGATGGAGCAAATGGTTAAATGCTGGGCTACTAACCAAAAGGTTGGAGGTTCAGGCCCACCCAGAAGTGCCTTGGAATAAAGGCCTGGCAATCTGCTTCCAAAAGTTCACAGCCATGAAAACTCTATGGGGGCACAGTTCTACTCTGTACGCACAGGGTCACCATAAGTCGGAATCAACTTGATGGAAACTGATTTTCTTTTTTGGTCTCCGGTTTTAGGAGGTAAGGGTATGTTTTGGGTGAAGAGAGTTCTGTTTGGGTTGCAGGCTGCTCAGAAGAAGTGAGATCAAATAAACAACAGTGGGTGTCCTTACCAAAAAAGGCTGTCGTATTTATCAGATTCAGTAAGAACGGGAAGCAAGGTCTGCCCGCCCAAAGATATGGCTGACAGTATCCTGCTTCAATAGGCCAGGGTTGTCAAAACAGGGCTGTCACAAAGAGCAAAGCTGTTCCCCTCAAAAACGGCGTAAGTCACACATGGCCCCCACACAGGGCTTCAGCTCTCTTTTCAACATCCTTCACCAAACACAAGGGGGGATCATAATGTCAGAAAGGTAGGAAAGAAATGTAGTTGTGGAAGCTGGCCTGAAATAAAATGTTAACGTTCCAGGAGGTGAAAGTCTGCCCCAAAAGGTCAGGGGAACCAATCACAGGTCTGACCTGTGGGCATCTGACCAGTGCCTCCCTTCTAACGTCCACAGTGGCAGTGAAGGCAGCCAGGCAAGGGGTAAGTACTGTGGCTATATTTCTACCACTGATATAATGTGTTATGTGCATGAACAATCTATAATATTCCTATTAACTTTACAGTGTATCTTATTTATTCACTCTCAGTGGTTCTGTAAGTTGGCATTTTTATCCATTTCACAGATATGGAAATTTGGGCTAAAAACTTAAGTGACTTGACTGAAGTTACACAGTTAGAACCTATGTCATTTAACTCCAACACTCTTCCCACTACCTTGTGGTAAGTAGGGGCCCCTGGTGGCAAAGTGGTTAAGAGCTCGGGCTGCTAACAAAAAGGATGGCAGTCCAAATCCACCAGCCACTTCTTGGAAACCCTATGGGGCAGAAGTCACTCCAAAGACTTCTTTGTTGCAAATACCTTTTTTCACCAACATAAATGGTGACTATACGTGTGGATCTTGCCAGACAGAACACACAGGAATCAAATCAACCACATCTGTGCGAAGAGACGATAGAAAAGTTCAGTATCATCAGTCAGAACGAGGCCAGGGGCTGACTATGGAACAGACCATCAATTGCTCATATGCAAGTTCAAGTTGAAACTGAAGAAAATCAGAGCAAGTCCACAAGAGCCAAAGTATGGCCTTGAGTATATCCCACCTGAATTTAGAGACCATCTCAAGAACAGATTTGACCTGTTCAACACTAATGACCCAAGACCAGACGAGCTGTGGAATGATATCAAGGCCATCAAACATGAAGAAAGCAAAAGGTCATTAAAAAGACAGGAAAAGACGAAAATGGATGTCAGAAGAGACTCTGAAACTTGCTCTTGAACGTCAAGTAGCTAAAGTGAAAGGAAGAAATGATGAAGTCAAAGAGTTGAACAGAAGATTTCAAAGGGCGGCTTTAGAAGACAAAGTCAAGTATTGTAAGGACATGTGCAAAGACCTGAACATGGAAAACCAAAAGGGAAGAACACGCTCAGCATTTCTCAAGCTGAAAGAACTGAAGAAAAAAATTCAAGCCTCAAATTGCAATACTGAAGGATTCTATGGGGAAAATATTAAATGACATAGGAAGCATCAAAAGGAGATGGAAAGAATACACAGAGTCGCTATACCAAAAAGAATTCGTTGATGTTCAACCACTTCAGGAGGTACCATATGAGCAGAAACCAATGGCACTGAAGGAAGAAGTCCAAGCTGCGCTGAAGACATTGGCAAAAAACAAGGCTCCAGGAATTGACGGAATATCGATTGAGATGTTTCAACAAACGGATGCAGCGCTGGAAGTGCTCACTAATCTATGCCAAGAAATTTGGAAGACAGCTACCTGGCCAACTGACTGGAAGAGATCCATATTTATGCCTATTCCCAAGAAAGGTGATCCCACTGAATGCGGAAATTATCGAACAGTATCATTACTATCCCACTCAAGTAAAATTTTGCTGAAGATGATTCAAAAGTGGCTGCAGCAGTATGTGGACAGGGAACTGCCGGAAATTCAGGCTGGATTCAGAAGAGGACGTGGAACCAAGAATATCGCTGCTGATGTCAGATGGATCCTGGCTGAAAGCAGAGAATACCAGAAAGATGTTTACCTGTGTTTCACTGACTATGCAAAAGCATTTGATTGTGTGGATCATAACAAATTATGGATAACATTGTGAAGAACGGGAATTCCAGAACACTTAACCGTGCTCAAGAGGAACCTGTACATAGATCAAGAGGCAGCTGTTTGAACAGAACAAGGGGATACCGCATGGTTTAAAGCCAGGAAAGGCACGCATCAGGGTTGTATCCTTTCACCATACCTATTCAATCTCTATGCTGAGCAAATAATCTGAGCAGCTGGACTATTTGAAGAAGAACGGGCATCAGGATTGGAGGAAGACTCATAACACAACGTTGCTTGCTGAAAGGGAAGAGGACTTGAAGCACTTACTAATGAATATCAAAGACCACAGCCTTCAGTATGGATTGCACCCTAACATAAAGAAAACAAAAATCCTCACAACCAGACCAATGAGCAACACCACGATAAACGGGGAAAAGATTGAAGTTGTCAAGGATTTCATTTTACTTGGATCCGCAATCAACAGCCATGGAAGCAGCAGTCAAGAAATCAAAAGACACATTGCACTGGGCAAACCTGCTGCAGGAGACCTCTTTAAAGTGTCGAAAAGCAAAGATGTCACCTTGAAGACTAAGATGTGCCTGACCCAAGCCACGGTGTTTTCAATTGCCTCCTGTGCATGTGAAAGCTGGATGATGAATAAAAAAAGAGAACAAGAATTTATGCCTTTGAATTGTGAAGCTGGAGAAGAATACTGAATATACCATGGACTGCCAAAAGAATGAACAAATCTATCTTGGAAGAAATACAACCAGAATGCTCCTTAGAAGCAGGGGTGGTGAGACTATGTCTCACATACTTTGGACATGTTGTCAGAAGGGGTCAGTTCCTACAGATGGACATCATGCTTGGCAAAGTAGAGGGTCAGAGAAAAAGAAAGACTCTCGATGAGATTGACACCATGGCTACAACAATGAGCTCAAGCATAACAACAAGCGTAAGGATGGCGCAGGACCGTGCAGTGTTTTGTTCTGTTGGACACAGGGTTGCTATGAGTTTGAACTGACTCAATGGCACCTAACAACAACAGCATAGGTTCGCTGTGGGACACAACCTTCTTGCGTGCCTGCCAGCCAACCAACCAGCCAACATTGATTATCTGTTGTGTCCTAGACACTGTATTAAGGTGCTGGGCATAGAGCAGTGAGTAAGGCAGACAGCATCCCTACCCTCATGGAGCTTACAGTCAAGCGAGGAAGACAGACAAAAATCATGTAAATAAACTACCAAGTGCTGGTTAGTATGTGGTGAAATTGGAACCCTCATCCGTTGCTGGTGGGAATGCAAAATCATACAGCTGCTGTGGAAAACAGTCTGGCGATTCCTCAAAAAGTTAAACATGGACTTATCACGTGACCCAGAAATACCACCTTAGGTATACATTAAAAGAAAAGAAGAATTGAAAGCAGAATGGTAAACAGACACATGTACACCAATATTCACTGCAGCATGATTCACAATAGCCAAGATGTGGAAACAACCAAAGTGTCATCAAAAGATGACTGCATAAATAACATGTGGTCTACCCACACAATAAATAGACTATTACTCAGCCATAAAGAGAAATGAAGTCCTGATGTATGCCTGGACATGGATGAACCTTGAAAACATGACGTTGAGAGAAATAAGTCACAAAAGGATAAACATTTTATGATCCCACGCATATAGAAAATCTAGAAGAGACAAATGCACAAAGCCCGAGTGGTACCCGGGGCTGTGGGAAGGAGGAAATGCTTAAGGGATACTGAATTTCTGTGTTAAAAACAACAACAAACAGTTCTCATCAGGCCGCTCTGATTCATGGCGGCCATACTTGGAAATGGATAGTGGTGATGGTGGCACCAATGACAAATGTAACTAATGTCAACGAATTGTGTGCTTGGAAATGGTTAAAATGGAAAACAGTTTTGTTATACATATTTTAAAACAGGAAAATTAAAAAATTCTTAAAAAATAATCCAGCAAACAAATAAACTTGCCATTTATACACTGTGATGTGTGTTAGGATGGAAATGAACAGGGAGGTGGGAAAGAGAGGGACTGAGGGTAGGTCAGGACAGCTCTCTCCACTGATGTGACATTTCAGTGTGACTAGGAGGTCGAGTCCTGGTGGCACAGTGGTTAAGAGCTTGGCTGCTAACCAAAAGGTCAGCAGTTCGAATCCACCAGCTGCTCCTTGGAAACCCTATGAGGCACGTCTACTCTTTCTCATAGGGTTGCTGTAAGTCGGAATCAACTCAACAGCAACCAGTTTGGTTTGGGGTTTAGGAAGTTGAGTACCCATTGCCGTTGAGTCGATTCTAACTCATACAGACCCTACGGGACAGAGTAGAACCGCTCCATACGGCTTCCAAGGGGCAGCAGGTAGTTCTGAACTGCCAACTTTTTGGTTCGCAGCCAAGCTCTTTACCCACTGTTCCACTAGGGCTCCAGGAGGCTGAGTATGAAAAAAAGGCAGCTTAGAAAAGCCAGGGTGAGAGTCTTCCCAAGCAGAGGAGACAGTAAGCACAAAGCCCTGTTGGGGGGGAAAGAGTCAGGATGAGTCATTCTGAGGAGGAGGCGGTGGCCTTCCACCCCCATCATTTTCTGCATTGATGACAGTGACCAAACTGGCTGAGCCACTGCCTGTCCCAAAGCCCAAGTACAGGGGTGAAATTCAGGGGATGGTGCCATCCTGGTGGATATAGGGAGGCTCTTCGTCTCCCTGACTCACTTGTCTCTGGAACTCCCATGTCCGTCTGTCTTGATCCCAGCAATCAATCAGCACATCCTGTTATTTGTAGCCTTGCTGGCTTCTTCGCTCCCTCCTCCCAGCCACAATATATTGTGACCTCTTTTTGGCAAACATTCAGTCTGAATGAGGGACCGAGTCATGAACCTTGACACTTGCCATGTCTGGAAGTGAGATTTCTATCTCTGTGGGAAAGAAAAAATGACTTCCTAATAAACACAGAAGCTGAAGGGCGGAGGCTGTGACCAGCCGGCTGGGTATGAGGCTGGTGTTTTGGTGCACCAAAACCATGCTGTCTGGCCCGTCTGGCTCCCTGTCTTCCGCCCGGGCTCCAGTGGCTCTGGCCATCTGCCCTCAGAGCAGCTCCTCTCTCCCAAGGCCGCCCAAGTTGGTACGGAGTAATTCTCGGTGGCAGTTGTTTCTCTTACTATTCCAATTTGTATTTTGATGAAGACATATATACAGTGCCTTATTTTATCTCCTGATTTAGGAACAGTGGAAAAACATTTCCTTTTAAAAATAAACCTGGGTGACTTTTCTCAGAGACACATTATTCTGAAGCTCTTTTACCACACTTTGATGTACAGGCATGATAGCCCATGTATAAGTAATAGGGGCAATGTCTTAGACTGGGGTACCCCAGGATCAGACCCTGGGAAGGCATCTTAGTATGATGACGTTCGGGAGGTGACTCCAGGAAGCCCTAATAGGGAATTAGAGAAAGGAGGTGGGAAAGGGAAGATGGCAATATAGGATGAGGCAATGAGCTGGAGTCACTGAGTGTCAAGTAAAAGGTTGATGGTTTAAACCCGTCCAGTGGTGCCTCAAAAGAAAGGCCTGGCAATCTGCTTCTCGAAAGTCAGAAAACCCTATGGAGTCATCACGAGTCAGAATCAACTCAGTGGTAAATTTTTTCTTTTTTTTTTTTCTGTTTTTTATGAGCAGGTTATAGCTTTGGGCAGCTGGGCTCAGTCCTAGGAGATGGGATAGAATACTGCTCAGAGCTGTCCCACTTGCGGGCCAGTAGAGGATATTTATCCCCCAATTCCCAACAGTACTAGGAACGAGCCATGTTCCTGGGGCCCTCTGACGTACCCCGTATGTAAGACAAGCAGACTCAGGCAAAAGCCTTCATTTTCTACTGCAGCAGGAACCAAGTATCAGAGTTCAATGGAATGGTGAGTGCCACAGGGTTGGGGTGGAATACTGAAAATGCTTGATGCAGGCAGTGACATTTGCTGAACAATAATTCACTGAACACCTACAATGTACCAGGCATTCTAGTAGATGTTGTGAGGGATTAAACTGAACAAAACAGTAAGCCAGTCCCTGTCTGACCAGAACACAAAGAACTAGACCACAAACTTCACAGTGAAAAGCACTGTCAGAGGCTGTCAGGTCAACAATCAATAGAAAGCCTACGATGTGCCAGGCTCTGGGCTACAGGGGGTCTGTGGGTAGAGGGAGGCCTCCTTGATGAAGCCAGACCTGAAGCATGCTGAGCAGGAGCTGCTAGAAAAAAGGAGGAAAGTATATTCTCAACAGAGAATAAAAGCACTGGGGTGGGAGAGAATATGGTGTCCCCACACAGTCTAACCTGCTTACAAGATGGCGGGTGGTGAATTACACATGGGTGCCACGTGAAGGGGTTGTGATGTTATTGTAAAGGCATTCAGAACCCAGCGAGGAATCTGCCTACCAAATAGAACACAGATAGCTAACACAGCATCCTGATGAGTAGACAGAGTGAGCCCTCAAAGGAGAAGAGCTTGGCCACTGATAGTGTCTCCATAGCAACCCTGCTATCTGCATCACTGCATCCCTACATCCTTAGGAGAGGCCATGGGTATCCAGAGAAGGCCTGATTTCCTTAGTCACCTCTCAGGCCTACCGTTCTGCTAAGAATAACCAAGGCAGGTAGTACAGCTTACTCCATTTGGACGAATTCCACCACTTTGCTTTGTGTACCTGCTAACCGTGATTTTACGACATGTGAGCTTTTGCTTCACTGGATGTTTAGCAGAGAAGTTCCCAGAGCCCTCTTTTCCACATGAATTGCTCAGGAGACCCGTTTCTGGGAAAATGACTACAAACTGGATTCTAACACTTCACACCTCCAAACTTCAAGGGACAGACTGGAAAATGCCACCAAATACCTCTTCCATGCCATCTGTTGAAGTGTTTCTTTAGTCTCTATCTCCTTTGTGGAAGGGGTTGGCTAAACTCATGCACACAAGATCTGAACCATTAAATATTCCCTCAGTATTTAAAGGCAATATAGTGCAGTGGATTAAGGTCTTAGGTTCTAGGGTCCCAGTGACTTTGGTTTGAATCCTGACTCTGCCAATTCACTAAGTTGCAATTATGATTAAATAACAGTAACAACGCTCAGTATAGCCAAACAGTTACCACAGGCCAGTGTGCTAGGCCCTGTGCTAAGTCTAGGGCTATGAAGTAAAACTCGCAAACAAATGTGAGCAGTCAAGGTTTCCACTCTCTAGGAGTCACAATCTGTTGCTGTTGTTGTTAGCTGCATTCCAGTGGCTTCCAATGTGCATTCCAGTTAGGATGAAAACAGATCAAGGGAAATCAGATGGATGGTGAAGAATTCATTCTCTAAGTCTTTATTAAACACCTTTTTTTTATAAGCTTAAAGATGTGCTGGGCTGAGCAAGGTAATTTGATTACTATCCTTCCAAAGGATCATTTATCCTTTACCATACTTTTAGAGTCCCTGGGTGGTACAAAAGTTTTAGTCCTTGGCTACTAACTGAAAGGTTAGAGGCTTGAACTCACCTAGAGGTGCCTCAGAAGAAAGACCTGGAGATCTGCTTCCAAAAGATCACAGCCTTGAAAACCCTGTGGAGTACAGCTCTACTCTGAAACACATGGGGTCTCCATGGGTCAGAGCCAACTCTATCACAACGGTTTGGTTTGGTTTACTATAATTTTAATATTTCAAGGTCAAGGTCATAAGATGACCTTTTCTTATCAAGCCACAATAAAGCAGGCAGGGTGGATATTAAATTAGTGGCCTCTTAGACTAATCAAGTACTATAGGGTGTAAAAAGCACTTCCAATTGAGGTTATTCTTTAGTCAAAAATCCTTTCAAAGGTTAGTCAGAAGACCCAAAACAAAACCCGTTGCCATCGAATCGATTACGACTTATAGCTACCTTATAGGACGGAGTAGAACTGCCCCCACAGGGTCTCCAAGGAGTGGCTGATGGATTTGAACTGCCAACCTTTTGGTTAGCAACCTGAGCTCTTACCCACTGCGCCACCAGGGCTCCTAGTCAGAAAACAGGGGTTATTATTGGCATTTTAGGAACCCATTGCTGCAGAGTCAATTCCAACGCAGAGACCCTATAGGACAGAGCAGAACAGCCCCATAGGATTTCCAAGGCTGTAACCTTTATGGGGGCAGGCTGCCACATCTTTCTCCAGAGGAGTGGCTAGTGGGTTTGAACCACTGACCTTTTAGCAGCTTAACCACCGTGCCGCCAGCGCACCTTTTATTGCCACTTTACAGATGAAGAAAGGGAAGCTCAGAGAAGCAAAGAGCTGCCACTAACAAGTGCTGTGAGCGGGTTTAGACACGCAAAGCTAATCCTCCCTCCCCCAACCAGGGGACAAAGGTCAGTCTGGTGGGCTTCTTGGGTGTGACTTCTCTTCCTGTTTCTTTAAGAAACGTTTTCTGAGTGTGCGCTGAGCTCCAGACCTTTTGTATTTAATCCTCAAACCACATTTTGAGAAAGAAATTACTACGATTCTCATTTTACAGACAGGAAAACTGAGGCTCAAAGGCTTTATGTCACATACCTAAGCTCCCACCACAGGGAACATGAAATGGAAATGCTAATCCAGGACTCCGAAGCCCTTCACCAGACACCTGAATGCCCTTTTCAGGCCCCTTCAGACTGACTGCCCTGGCCCCTTAACCCACATACGACGTGTTGTGCTTCTCTCCCAGTTTACAGAGAGGCCCCCAAATCATTGGCGAGTCATAGGAAACTCTTAAGTGGCTGCTTATTAATAACATTTTCAGTTTATATTAGGCCGCCTTTCATCCAGGGGAACTTGGCCAGCTACATACAGAGACCCACTGAAACCCAGCCATCTCTGGTGTGGACAGGGGCCAGCTGGCAACAGCACCCCTCAGGGGTTTGGCTTGGGGGGATTCTGGCAATGGCCACACCCTTAGAAACTTAACAGGGGCCCTTTAATATCCGCCTTGAAAGCCTCAAGGCAAAAACTTCCCAGAAATCCTTGTTCCTCAGTGAAAGAGGCCAAAGGCTCAAGATGACCCCAATGGACCTGGGAAGCAAAAGCGTCAACAAGTTGGGTGTTTACCAAATACCAATGCTGGGAGTAAAGCCCCTGAATCCAGAGTGACTTAGACACAACAGGCAAAGACATTATTTTCAGAAGAGCTCTGGCTTTAGTCAGGCCCAAGGAAAAAACCAAAATTCTCAGGGTTTCCCACAGCGGGGAAAGGCAAAAAAGGCAAGATGCTGACTTCCCTCCTCTGAGCTTGATCTATGGAGCGGTTTGTGTGGTTTTGTTCTGGCCACAGCCAGTTTCCTTATTCTGCAGCCGTGATAGGAAGGAGAGGGTAAATAGAAAGAAACTAACATTTTCCTGGTTTCATGTTTTATTGGAAAGAAGCCCTTTATGAATTGAAATCACATGGCCTACAGGAGTAAAGTTTTGAAAATATTTGAAGATTTGTTCTACCCAGAATCTACAAGGTGATGGCTGAAGGATGTAAGTTCCCTACGTGCCTCCGCCCCCGACGCCTGCTGGATGCAGCAACTCCACACAGCTAACGTGGGAAATACGACGACCGACAGACTAGACTTCGGCATTCCTTCGAACACAGGACTGAGTCTTATCCATTCACTGCTTCTCACCATCTCTGCCTCTACTTCCCGGGTGCCGTCGAGCAGACTCCGAATCATGGTGAGCCCACGTGTCTCAGAGCAGAGCTGTGCTCCGCAGAGCCTTCCAGGCTGTGATCTTTTGGAAACAGATCGCCTGGTCTTTCCTCTGGGTGAGTTTGAACCACCAACCTTCTGGTTAGCAGTTGAGTGCTTAACTGTTTGCACCAGCAGGGACTCCCTATCACCCCTTGCCTGAGTTACTGTAATAGCCTATAGTTTGATTTCCTGCTTCCATTCTTGTCCTCCTAGAATCTATTTTCCACCAGCTGTTAATTTTTTTTTTTTAAAAAGAAGATAACGCTCAACTCTCTTGCTTAAAACCCTCTATTGGTTTTCCACTGCAGTAAGAATGAAGCGTAACCTCCTTAACCAGGGCCTACGAGACTCCGCACAATCTGGCCTCTTCCTCTCTTTCCAGCTTCATTTTGTACCATTCCCCATCTTGTCTACTAGGCTTCAGCTAGAGCGATCTTTTTATTTGTCCCTTGAACTTTCCAAGGCTACCCCATCCCTCTCTTGGGATCTCTGCAGTGGTTGTTCCTCCACCTGAAACATCTCCCCAGCTCTTCATGGCTGGCCTGCTTTCCAGTATGCAAGTCAGCACTCAAAGGGCAGCTCCATCAAGGACCCTATTCTCGCCTTCTTCATTCTCCATTCTATTATCCTTTCATTTTTTTCTTAACATTTGTCACTATCAGAATTTATCTCACTTGTTGATGTGTCTGTTACTTGTTTCTCCCATTGTAATATAAGTTCCACAAGGTCAAGGATCTTGTGTCCAGAATGTACAATAAGCATTCAATAAGTAGCTGTTCAAATGAACCCCTAAGGCCTTGTCCAGAATCTAACTTGGCAGTTCTTTACCACTGGACCAAGAATTCTTCACCAGCATGCAGACAAATTATGATCAGTTTGCAAATTTCATTTGCAGTAACTGAGGTTACATACTGTTTACAATGATGCTAAAAATGTAGAGAGTGCTTCGAGTACAGGATGAGTGGTGTATCATCAAGACCACACCGAAGAAACGACTGCCGTTGTCCTGGATGAAATGAAATGATGTGGAAAAGTAAGTTTAGGGCAGGGGTGTAAGCATTACTGCTGAGAATAAACAACTGTGTCATAAGTGTAGTGTAATTTAATTCTGTTAAGTGTGTTACAAAATGCCCAATATTTGAAAGAATGCTTTGAGTATAGAAAGGCTAAAACCCACTGGCTTAGCCCAATGTAAATGTTCAGAATAATTGTTGAATTGTTAAATGAACAGTAACAAGTGTATCATCTTGCTACTGAGATATAGAACAAGCAACAACTCCTATGGCCTTGACAACTGTGAGCAAAGCCCTCAGTTTACTCATCTATAAAATGGAAGAGTAACAAGATAGCTCTATACTTCCAGCTACTCAGCATTAAAGTTAGGTTGTGGGTCATCAGGGAAAAAGTGTCTTATTTCCACAGGGTAGTGGAATTTTTTCCCCAGACCCACATCAACCTATGGAGGTTTTCCTGAATGGATTTAGAATAATCCACCAGGAGTTCTTAACCTTTTGGGTGACTCGGATGCTTTAAGAATCTGATGAAAGCTAGGATCTTCTCCCTAAAAAATGAGCACATATACATTGACAGAAAATTTTGCATTTAACTTCAGGAAGTTCATCAATCCTCTCTGGTCCTCTAGTGTTCACGGACCCCAAATACATGGTTTAGAGAATGGTCGAGTGTAAACATTTTTCTCTGATATTTTAAACTCCCCAGTGGGCCAAAGACAATGCTAAGTATCTCGCAGACGCCCAACTGATATTTCTCCCTCTGCAATGTTCTTTTAAAGATTCAGAACCACACATCCATATCACAGTTAACCCTTTAGGAGGCTGGAGTGTAGCAATTCAATGGTTCAGGATTTGAAGCAATTTTTAACCATTTAAGGCCCAGCATATTACTGTCAGGGAGCTGGTTAGGCAGGCAAATTGATGAAGTGAAAGGAAAGCAGGCTCAAGCTTGCTTGGTCAGATCAAGCCCAGCGATTACGCTGCTCTCCTCTGATTCGCCTTTCAGAAGCCATCTTAGCAAGAACCCAGGCTCTATTGTTGAGGGGAAGACTTGATTCTTCACTCTGCTTGGGGCACCCTGCTTCCTAATGAGGCAGGTGTTTCAGAGCCGCCCAGCCTGCATGGGAAGTAAGGACGAGTCAAGCTTCTAGTCTTGACAGATTTCTAGGCAGCTCCTGAGATGATGAGCTCAAATGCGGGTAACAGACTCAGGCAGTAATTTAAAGGAAGTCCTGAATCTTGATAGATAAGCGGTCGTGGGAGGGCTTTAGCCGAGGGCTAGGCAGTTACCGAGCCAGAAGCAGCCACGCCACAGGCGCCATCGCCAACGAAAGGATGGACTGTCCAGAGGATGCCCGCAGACAACAGTCCACTGGAAAAACAGACTGCAAAGTAGGGCTTCTCTGGGAGTGCACAGCAGGAGAGCTGGATGAAGAGCCTACATCACTGGTCATGACAGGTGACAGGAAGCTAAAGAATGGCCACCATATTAATCAGAACAACAGAATTCATATCCCAGAGAAAGAAAAAAAAAAAAAAGCAATTAAAACATTAAATAATCAAAAATCCAGCTAAATAAAACTTGCACTAAGCCTGTAGGTTATCTACTTTTGGGGGGAAGAACAAAATGCACAATAAGTAGGAAACAGAGTTTCTTTTTGAGCACACCTAGGCAACTGGCAGGTGTTCAATACTTATTTACTAAATTGCAAAGAGAATCAACTTCCGGAGAGTATCTAAGCGTAACCAGTAGCCAGCTGCCATTGAGTCAACACTGACTCATGATGACCTCATGTGTGTCAGAAGAGAACTGCACCCCACAGGGCTTTCAATAGCTGATTTTTTGGAAGTAGATTGCCTGGCCTTTCTTCCAAGGTACCTCTGGGTGAATTTGAACCTCCAAGCTCCAAGCAGTAACTGTTTGCACCACCCAGGGACTTCATTCAAAGGTAAAGTTGGTTAAATTTCCTGGGCCAACTACAACTGATTGGTACAGGCCACCTGGAGTGCTGTGTTGAAAAGGATTCTGAAGTTGTATCTGGGATTGACAGAAAAGAGTGTGCTGATTATTAATGAGTTCTGCAATGGACAAGTGATACTGGGGAGTGGTGATGCAGTGCCAGGTATTTGCCATACTGACCCTATGGTCAGGATGTTTCTAAGAACAGAGCCAACCACAGGTACACATTTGACTGAAGATAATTCTCCCCATTGAGGAATATTTCCTCACATTCAATAGATGCTTTGGGAGATAACAAGGAAGAGTGAGGGATGAACACAGACGTGGGTTTATCCCGCAGATCACAGCCTGTTGTCCAGTGAGTTGACAGAGCTCAGACTCAGATGACTCTCACAATAAACCTCTTACGATTTCCATTCACAAAACCAGTATGCTGAGAATTCACATTTAGGATAGTAGTTTACATGGCTGTCGTATTCAGAGTTACAAGAGACACTCAGCTGACCTAATTCTGCTCTTTATATATGAAGGCAGAAAAGTGATCTGAGATATTAAACCCAAATTTGCAAAACAAATAAATAAATAAGATTGAAAATGAACTGAGATTTAATTCTAGGTAATTCTAGAAACCAGAACCTTCCATTCCTCTGAATATTCCTCTTAGCTAACATTTTTGTTTGTTTTTGTACCAGAACTATCCAAGACAACAGAGTAAACACCCATGCTTGTCAAAACTTCACAAAGCATTTGACTTTATAGAACTTGGAAACATATAATTTACTTAAAAATGATACAATCTGGGAAATATCTACCTTTTATAATCTCAGGTCCTCTAAATATTTATGAGTGTACATATCACACTCATAAATGCGTTCATTTATGTATACGGTATTTTTGTGTAACACACACATGTACAAATAAGTTCCAAGATCTTTCATGTTTATTAACTCTACAAGTTGCTCTGTATAAGGCTTCAGAGTCAGAGGGTGTGAATTCAAATCCCAGAGTAGTCAATTACTCGCTATGTGACCTTGGACAAGTTATTTAACTTCCCTATGCTTAGTTTCTTTATCTGCAGAATACAGATGATAACAAGGAGTCCTGGTGGAGCAATGGTTAAAGTGCTTGGCTGCTAACCAGAGGCTGGCTGTTTGAACCCACCAGCAGCTCCTATGGAGAAGAGACCTGCTGATCTACTCCCATAAAGATCATAGCCCAGGAAACACTACGGGACAGTTCTACTCTGTTATACTGGGTTGCTCTATGCTGAAATCCACTCGATGACACACAACAACAACAGATGATAACAGTCGTACCTCGTAAGAGTATCGTGAGGATGAAATAAGACAGGACATATAAAATGGTGACCAGAGTGCCTGGCACATGGTAAGCAGTCATTAAATGTTAGCTATTAATCCTTTCTGTTGCTCTACAGATGCAGAAGCTGAATCACAGTAAAGCTAAGTGATTTCTCTGAGGTTTACTCAAATAAGGAATGGCATAATTGGGACTAGGACCTGGGCTTTCTGAAATTAGTCAATTTTTCTTTCCTCTGGAGCACTCTACACCTATCATAAAGGTGGCTTGGAAGACACAGCATCACCATCCCCAGGGACCTTGTCAGAAATGCAGAACCTGCATTTCAGCAACTCCTAGGTGCGTGCGCACTGGACTGGAGAAGCCTCGGTCTCCTGAACTCTGCAGGACACCTGCATACTTAACACAGCCCTGGAGAGCTTCTGAGAGTGAAGAGGCAACCCCTCCCTGCTGAGAGGTACAGCTGAGAGGTGCAATGACTCTCTCTTCACTAGTGTGAAATATTGGAAGGTCAGTTCTTCCAGGATGCTCGAGTCATTCTATGGAGAGCACTGACCACTTCTCATATTCCGGCATGTATTCACAACACAGAGCAGCCAGGTCCTGATGTAAAACTTGACCTTTTAGTTCCCTGTCCAAGAGCAGCCAACAGTGCAAATCACACCCCTTCACTGCCAAGGCTGTGTGCATTTCTGAAAGTTCACACTCACCCAGGTCAGCGCTGGAGGAGAATTTCAGATCATTTGACAGAGGACCCTCATTTTAGAGATGAAAGAAATGAGGCTGAGGAAGGGGAGGACCCTGCTCAAGAACACACACATTCTGCTCAGAACCTTATGCGCATGCAGTTGGGGATGGGGAGCCGAGCCAACCAGCATGGCCCCTCTCTCCAGACTCCAACTGGTTTGCCCACGGCCACAAGTTTACCCCAGCAGCATTTCACACGCTCCCTCTCGTCCAACAAAGGGCTTCTGCACTGCCTTGAAGCCTTCACTCTTAATCTCAGTGTCTTACTGACTCTCAAACCAACCTCACATTTCCACTCTCAAAGCAACGTTCAAAGCCTTGTGTTAATAAGACCCTGTGTTCTGTCTTTATGCGTGACACATTCACTTGGATGTTACCAATTTTACCAAAAGATCAACCAAAAGAATCTTAATTCAACTGTGAAACATTTAGGTGTTTCTCTAATGGACCCATAGAGAAGATCTAGAAGGAAAAGGGAAAAAAATCTACAGAGGACATTACTGTAAAAAGTAGAAGAAAGCCTGGAAAATGGTGGCCATAATTCAGGCTTTAGAGTATGATTGTCCCGCATCTGAATCTCAGCTTCACCCTTCACTGCATGAGTAACACTGGGCAAGTTACTCAACCTCTAGGAACTTGGGTTTCTCAATTATTAGACAGAGATAAAAACACCCAGCTGCACGGTTTTTACAAGCATTAATAAGTCAGCTATGCAGAGCATCTTCCATGTCAGCTGGAACACATAGGTGCTCCATATATGGTAGTTATTTTTTCTATGCACACATTCAAAGACTAACACACAAACTATATAGATGCATGGACACCCAAAACATACATTTACATATACACTAACAGCTACCCCAAAACAATATTTGACCCTGTGACCATAGAAAGCAGAGCTGTTTCTCAGTTGAGTCCTGGATTTTCCATGAACCAGCATCTCTGAGGACTCACAACCGACAGAAGGGTGCCAAGAAAAGAGATGGAAATGGCATCCTGCCCAGATGAAATAAAATGCTAAGAATTCCTGTCCCAGTCACTCTTAACCCTGGTTGGGGCTAGATAGTATTTGTAAGATTTCATTTTAAAGCCTCCCAACCCTCCCCCCACCTCCTAAAAAAAAAAAAACAAAAAACAACCCATTGTCATAGAGTTAATTCCAAGTCGAGGTGACCCCAGGTGTTACAGAGTAGAGCTGAGCTCCATGGGGTTTTCTTGGCTACAATCTTTACAGAAGCAGACAGCTGGGCCTTTCTTCTGTGGAGCTGCCGGGTGGTTTCGAACCACCACACTTTCAGTTAGTAGGCAAGGACAAACCATTTGCGCCACCCAGGGACCTTAAGGAGGGATGAAGGTATGAGGCTAAAGGCGCACCCACTGAGAGAGCAATGGAGACTACTCAAATCGGCCACTCATCATTGAAGACAGGCAGGATGCTGGGCTGTTGAGGGTGCCCGCCTAGAGTCCATCTCTACTCCACACCCCCAGGGAAAAATGGTACCTGTGACCCCGTCAGAGCCCCAGAATAGTTTTACGTACAGAGCTCCAATGCTAGGACCAGGGAGAAGGCAGGAAGCAGGAATTGCCATTATGGCTTCCTCCTTCAGCTCTACGCCGTGAGTGAGCATGACTCTGGTAACGCTGCTAAACAGGGCTGCACCTGAATTCCTTGTAGGGTCCACCTCCTACCACGGATGTCTCCGCAGTCTGTGCCTTCTAGAGCGCTATGTCTCATCTTTGTGTAAACGCTGACATTCGCCTCTTTGGTTCGCCCAACTTGAGGTTCACAGGCATTATAGCCTTGGAAGTTTATCCCGAACACCACAAAAGGAAGGCAGGTTCACAGAGTACTTGAAAATGTACTCCTTCTCATTAATACACATTTTCCCCCCTCTGGAGGAAATATGCGCCATCTTAAGCCCTTACCAGGGTTTTAGGATTTTAAATGGCTGCATTTTGAGATCTGTAGCAAAAAGGGGGAGAAAAGCTTTTAGCTAAAGGTGAAGAAGGGCTCCTGTTCCTGAGGTGCAACCTCACCCAAAGGGAGCCTTCAGCCTTGTGTTTTCATGGAGATCTCTCTGATATTCTCCCAGCTGCTTCCCCATTCTATCCTCCCTCCCCTCCCCTCTTCCTAACTCCCACATCCAAACACACACACACACACACACACACACACTCCAGCCTTGCTTCATTCTCTCTCTGCCTTGTCCCCAGGGAAATAATGGAATAAGCAAGCCTCTGGTTTTCAGTCTCCAAACAAAGAATTGCTCAAACGTCAGGCCAAAGTAAAACAGAAAAGCAAGTCTCCAAACTCAACTGGCCAGGTTCCAGGTTCCCAGTGGAGATTTTGGAGACTTACGTTGGTGGAGATTGAGAGTGACCTTATTCAACATTTTCTGCCTTGCTTTATTCAAGCGCGCGCACGCACGCGCACACACACACACACAAAGTACAAAAACCAAGACCTTTCATTAAAAGTCTCTACAGGTTGGGACAAGAGCACAGTGGAAAGTGTCAGTCAAGAGCACAGACTAGGAAAACGACTTTGCCAACGCCTAGTTCCCCAGCTGCTTACTTTGCAATAGCTCGTGCTCTCCACCAGCCATCTGACTGTGAGCACCACAGCCGTGGAGGGCGTGAAGAGGGAAGGGTTCAGTGGGTCTTCAAGCATACACACACACAAAGCCCACATCCCACCCAGAATTCCCCTCTGAGGGGCAGTGCATTTTAAGTCTTCTATGTTTGAAAACAACAGAGAAGGGAAAGGCTATGGCTTGAAGGCTTCTGAACAAGGCGGTTTATGGTGCTACAAGACCAGCAGCCCAGTAGAGTCTGAGCTTCTCAGACTTAGGGCATTTGGAATCAAAGTGGAATGGGAGAAGCACTAGACTTAGTACTAGAAATTGCCACCGGCTGTGGGGTTTGGGGTACATTCCTTTATCTCTCTGACCTTCAGTTTCCCCTGTCAAATGAGCATTAATAACGCCTGCCTCCTGTCGTTCACGAGCGGGGAATTAAATGGGATCAGCACCAAGAGGAAATAAAGTCCAACACCCAGAACAGTCAGGCAGTTCTCCCGTGTTCACGCAGGCAGTTAGGAGCCAGTGGAAATGGGCTATAATCAAGGTGCAAATATCACTCTTCATGCAAAACACAGCTCGTTGGCAAAGATCATTGGCAACCGGCACTCACCAACTCCCAGTTCTGCGTTTCCTAACCGTAAAAGAAGTCTACGCAGACGTCTCTCACTCCTCTCATTCACCTTTAATTTGTCTTCCAGACCCATGTGCCTGAGTTCCATTTCACGTAAATTAAAAAGAATGATGTTGAAGGAAAAGGAGAAACAGCTGTCCAGCTGTGGACTGAAGTATGCTCACTGGCACGAAGGAGGAAGATCCAAGTCTGGCAAAGATGTATCCTATCAGAGGACACAAAGCTAAGGCAGGAAGGTCTGGGTCACAGCAGGCAGCAGGGGAGGCCTATTCTTCTCCCTCAGCAGCCTACCCAGGAGTGAAGCAGCCCACATGGTAGCATGAGTGGAGTCTTGAATCTTCTGAGGGGCCAGCCGGCAGGTGGATGACATGCTCAAAGGTATCCCTGGATGGAGAGGAAAACGCTAAGTGTCTGCACTGAAAAGACAGAAAGGGACTGGCTCTTACATGCAAAGCGGGAGCATAAGAGAACTACAGAAACACACAGATTCCCATTTGGATCCACAGCTTTCAACACGTGACTCGTTAGCTGCCTAGACAGGAGGCCTCCTCTGAGGGCTCCCGGGCTCCAGCTAGCACTAAACGATTTTAATTATACCATCCGGTCATTTAGTTCTGCAGAACACAGCTGCCCCAGATAATATGTTTTATCCTGTTGACTCGACCCATAGGGTGAAAAGTTCCTTTGCCTGGGAATGGACTTGGACATCACAGTGACTGCAGACAGCACCTTTTCCACTAGCAAAGCCTCTCGGCAAACCAACGGATGTGAACACATTTCCTTTCCAATGTATGGCGTTGCTTTTAGCAACGAGTATAATGATACAAGGTAACAACAACAACCGTGATAATAGCTAACGTTTACCAAGCATTTACCATGTGGCCAGGCACCGTGCTAAATGCTTTTCCTATGTCGTCTCATCAGATCCTTACATCTAGCCCGCCCATAGGGCTCTACTGCTGTCCCCGTTTTACAGACAAGGAATCAATGCCCAGACAGGTACCTCTGAGTATCCTCAGCTCTTTCTGAATCTAGAGTCCAAGCCATGGTAAACATCATCCTGTCTAACCTCTAAGTTCCCTTCCCATTCCCTAAGCTTCCTGTATTTCTATTTCTTCCCCCATGGCATGGGTGCACCTTTGCAAGCCTGCCATTTCAGATGACACTATTTCATTCTTCCTGGCTGCCCCAGGACTGCTGGCACAGACGGCAGTGACCTATGGAGCCAGTATGTTTTAACTGTCACACTGAAAAAGAATTCCTGAGGGGAAAGAACATTTGATGGAAAGGCAAAACCTTCACAAGCGCTCGAGGAGGCACAGAAATCCAAATTTCCAAAACATGGCAATTCTGCCAAGGCTGGGACTTACTCTGGAGCCTGGGAGACACTCATCCTGACCCATCTGTGAAAGCCATCAGTAGCCAGTAAGCCTCCTGGGGAGCTCGGTTAGAGCAGGCAATTTGGCCTCCAGCAAGGAGGCGAGGATGCTTCCTTTAAGCCTCACTGAGATGGTTTAAAGCACTTTCCGAGAAGAGATGTTCACGCAAAGCCAATGGCAGCCGTGCAAGCCTCTGATGGATCCTCGGCAGTCTCGGTATGCCCACTCGAGGCACACTGGAGCCCTCCCGACCGCAGCTACGGAAGCTCTGACACTGTAAGCAGAACTCGCTCACCAGGGAAATCACCTGTGTGCCTAAGACATAGAAGAGCCACGCTCAGACCAGCCGACGGCATTGCGTCAGGTACAGACCACTTACCCCAGGGCGACGTGGCCCAGGCTGGATTAGTTACGGTTCATAAAGGTCTCTCTGGACCCCATCATAGTCCAAGACCATAGAACAAAGAATAAGGGATTAAAAATCTGTATTCCATCAAGAACGCCAGAGCAGATTAGCAGTGCTATGACTGGCTTTTGGTAAACCAAGAGCAAGGAGAACTAACTAGGATCGCTCCTGCAAGAAACCCAGTTTGAAGAACAAACGGAGTCCTATGTTTCACGCAGGCTGTGTAGTCATATTCTGGAGCTCTGACACCATTTCTAATCTGAAAGCGGTGGCTAAAATTAAACCTAAATAACTCGAGCGCCATTCCTCTACCTGGAAGTCCCAGCCAAGCCCTCACTCCTTAGAGCCCCTAACGGTTTCTGACATCCTGGGCTGAACCGACTCCACTGTGTGTGAACACTGCCAGGTGTGGGGCTTTTTAACCCTCTCCCCCACGTCCCCCCCTCCCCCGCCAGAGAGCTGCATGTCTAAGTGTTCTTTTAGAGAAACACTGCATCTTAAGCACTGACGAAGCATTTCTCCAGGACTCCCTACAGCCGTAACACAGGTCACTGCAACTGAGCTTCCTGACACGAGACGGAAAGGCAAAAGGTTGCCAGAAGGCCACCAACAATACCACCTCGTCCTAGGAACACAGCCCCGAGGTCCTCCTCAAATGTGTTTTCATCCTTACTAGAAAATATGCTCTGGTTTCAATTTGTGAATCAGAGCAAATTTCTTACCTACCTCTAGGGAGGAGAAACACTGTCTCGGAGGAAGCTTCTGCCAGACCCATGAGCTTGTCAATTGCCCCAGTTCACTTTCTCCCCCGGACTGGCTCTTAAGGACACAAATGGGGCTGCTGGCAGCCAAAGCATCTTCTTGTCAAAACCCTTCTCAAAATCCAGACCCTTCCTGAAGTGGCCAGCGGCCTCCCGCCTCAGCTGCTCTGTGCTCACTCATGGAGAACAGCGTTGCTGGCTCAAGACCCGGCTGGGGACCCACTAAGCTGATGGAAGTGTGACTTCTACCTTCCTCTGGATCCGCCTTCAAGCTCCGATCGCCTTCCTGAGAACCCGGCTTCGTGTTAGCTCCCCTTCCTCAAGACCATCCGAAGGAAGTCACAGACCCCAGCCTCACTTGGCGTCACCAACTGATCCTGAGCCAGAGCCCCGGCGACCAGTCAGCTGCTTGCCAAGCCCAAGACGCTGAACCAGGAAATGAGCAGCTCGCCAAAAAATAATAATAGTCGTCGGCGGAGCTGCTAGCGGAGCCCGGAGCCGAGTCGCTGTTGCAAAGCTCGCATCCTCTGCATGCTAATGAAGTGTGATGTCAGCAAGTCGTCACGGACAGCCCTGTCCCTTCTGCCCAGCGTGGAGGTTTATTTACATGTAAATTAGCCTTAACCTTCCATATCAGTAATCCCTAAACCCTGGAGAGGGGGAAGGAAGCCTTTAGGGGACACAAAGGCCCCAGCTATGCAGCCCCCAGACAAGTACAAAAAATTGTAGAGCATAAGAGAGGCTTTTCAAAGGCACGCCTAGTTTTTTAAGGGCTGGGCGTCTACGTGCCAAGATGCAACCTGGGCACTGCTATCAACCTGCTAGCCTGTTTCAGATTAAACACTTGCCGGCCGCCACACCGACGCAGGAGCAGAATCAGAGCTCTCTTTCCGCTCTCTCCTCTGGAAAAGCTGTGGCATGCCTCCAAATGCCTCTACTTGGTTTTTCGTTCTGTTCTCTGCAACTGTCATTTCAGCACATTGGCTGTTTGCTGGCCTGAGACTACATCACGTTTGAGTTTTTGTGCAGCCCCTGAAAGTTCCTGCTTTCCTCACATGCTTGGGTTATGACTTATCCCCCCCGCCCGCCCCGACCCGTCCCTTTCCCCAGCTCCAAGTGAGCAGGGAACCTTACAAGGGACCAGCCTGCCCAGGGGCACCTGAGGAACCTCAAATCCTCAGACAGCATTGCTTCACCTAATTTCACAGATTAGGAAAGTGAGGTTTTGACGTTATTCCCCGCCCCCGCCCCAAAGTCACACTGAGAATTTCAGCAAAGGAAGAGCCAGAACCCACATTTCCTGGACCTCAGGCTTGATGTTCTCTTAAATACCTTTGAGCCTCCAACCTCCAATTCTCTGTACCATAAAGAGGCCTATCAGAGCAATCACAAAGAAGAACTCTAGCAAATCAGGCAGTCCTGGGTTCCAGTCCTGGGTTCAAATCCCGGCTCTGCTTCCTGCTAGTAATCTGACCTTGGAGTCTTCAACGTTTTCATCTGTACCACTCACTCACTCAGAAACCATTTACCGAGCAGGTATTTTGTGCCACACACTGTCCTAGAGACTGGGGAGGGAACGATCTCTGCCCTCACAGAGCTTATGGTTCACTGCAATCATAGAAGGCACAAATACCTAATGAACTCAGCTGAGGATTAACCCAAAGTCAGATACGCCATAAGTAACAGCCACTTCTATTTCGGATGAAATCGGAAAAACGCACACAGGCTTTCCTCCTACCAGGATGGCTGCTGTCCCCTATTTCTATGGTCATCTTTTGTTTTTCAAAATCAAATGTTCTTTCAAAGCTGCTTGCAGTGTCCTGGGCCAGGTGAAAGACAAGCACAAGCAGAGCCGATATTCTGAACTCTGTGCCTGTGACAAGTGTTGCAGGTGACTGTGGAGGGAAAAGAGGCCGGGGAGGGGTCTATTCCATCACACACAGAGGTGTCCCCACGACAAAGCAGCCAGCACGGCTCCTGGCCACATTCCCTTGCCTGGAGAACCCACTCTGATGAGCTCTGCCCCTCCAGCCAGCGTTCCTGGGGCTTCAGATGAACTCCTCTGTTGGATGTGGGAAGTTAAATGACGTCTTTGTTGTATGTAATTGTATTAATAGTGCTTAATAACTTCTTTCAGAATGCCTCTCTCTGGTTCACAGAGACCTTTCATGGTGAGAACCATGGGACCTGGAATAACTTTTCATGAATAGAAACCCAGTACAAAAGAATGAGTAACATTCTGCTTTAGGCCTATGTTTCACATAACCCAGAACTCCTGGGGATGCGGATGGTCCCCCAGATCTGTAAATCCTTCAAAGTTTATTAAAAATGTAACGGTTTGGGGCCACCAACAGTCAAGTGGAAGCAGTGATATTCTACCCTGGTACGGCTATCAACAAGTCACTTAAGATCCTATGCCCGAGTTTCCCCATCCAAAGATGAGTGCATTAATCTCTGATCTATTTATTAGGGAATTATCATTTGAGAATTATGAGAAGGAGTTCATAAGTGATGGACAATGAAGAGAAAAGCTGGACTATAGAAAGTGAAAAGAGATTAACTTAAATCTGGAGTAGATTTAGCACATGGCTACCAATTTCATAAGGGTTAGCAATACCACATGGGGTCTGGAATGGACTGCCTAGGTTTAAACCCTGGCTCCGATGCCTGCTAGCTCTGTGATTTGGGGACTGAGGTCCTCATCTGTAACATGGGGATATATAACACAGTGCTTACCCTCACTGGGCTGCTGTGAGGATAACTGAGAATTAATGTGGAACACTCAGCATCATGCCTAGCACATAGCAAGTACACAATAAACATTAGCTATTGGTAGTGGAAGTAATGACACAACTTCCACAGTTAACTTTGGTACTAACTAGTAAACTGACCAGTTAGTGTTCAAAATGCAGGAGGAAAGGGCTAAGTGGAAGACTGCAAAATCATCCCCATTCTTAGGGCACAGCTCCAAGTTCATTAACGTGGGTGAGCCACTGACATGCTCTTCTCTACAAGATACAATGCAAATACTGCTCAGTGGCTGTGAAAATGGTGAGAAAGTGGTGGTTCAGTAGTAGGACTCTCGGCTTCCACACAGGAGACCCAGGTTCAATGCCTGGCCGGTGCATCTCCTGGGCAGCCACCACCCATCTGTCAGTGGAGGCCTGCATGCTTCTATGATGCTGAAGAGGTCTCAGTGGAGCTTCCAGACTAGACAGGCTAGGAAGAAAGGCCTAGGAATCTACTTCTGAAAATCAGCCGATGAAAACCCTGTGGATCGCAAAGGTCTGATCCCGTTGTGCACGGGGTTGTCATGAGTCGGGGACCAAGCCGCCAGTAGCTAACAACAACAACAATGAAACTAGAGAAGAAAGCAGTAAAAACAAAGCTGTACAATAGGCAAGACAACTACTGTGATGACTGGATGTTTCATCCCTTCGTTCCTGTGTTCATTCGCTCATTAAATGAGCACCTACTATTTGCCAGATACTGTGTTAGGCCTTAAGAGCTCAGCTGCTAACCAAAAGGTCAGCAGTTTGAATCCACCAACTGCTCCTCGGAGACACTATGGGCAGTTTTACTCTGTCCTTTAGGGTTGCTATGAGTTGGAACCGACTTGACAGCAAAGGGTTTGGTTTGTTTGGTTTTGTGTCAGGCTTCAGGGACATCAAGGTAATGAAGATAAACATGGGCCCTGCCTTAAGGGAGCTCAGAAGTAAGAGGGGAAGACAGACAATTAGGGGAGCAATTAGAGGGGAATGTGATGCGTGTTATGATCAGGCGTGTGCAGAGGCCCCGAAGGTCTAATTGCAGTCAGGAGGAGGATGGCAGAAAGCACATCCCCTGAGTCCCCCAAGTGCATGTGCCTGTGAGCACACTCAGTGACAAGGAAGCTGGAGAGCCAATGCGTCCCCCATGCACAGATTATTCAGATTAAAAAAATCCAGATATCAATAATTTTTTGCGACAATTATTTTCATCCTGGAGACTCTTCTATTCAGGACTTTTGGAAAATATACTTGCTAGGTATCAAACAATGAAAGGTGACTTTGGAAGTTTCCAAGAAGTGGGAAATAGGGACAAAATTCACATTGTGTTCACTAAAACTGGCAAGGCATACACGACACTCAGTCAAGTACTTTTGGGGGATCTGTGAGATGCAGGGAACCCTTGTGGGGATACTCTTAACCACTGTACCACCAGGGCTCCCCTGGGATAGATATCACAGCAGGATGCAAATGCTGACCTCTAGAACCTTCCATGTGACTGGGATGATAAGACATTAACATAAATGACTACAGCTGCATACTGTATTTAGGAAAATTGATAAGGGCAAGACTGATTGTGGCTGAGATGATTCCAAATCAGGAAAAGTGTGACTTGAATCAGGGCACATTTTAGTAGTTAGAGAGGGGGCTCCAGGCAGGAGGAAGAGCCCAAACATGACAGAAAAGTTTAGCACAAATGCAGAATAAAAGACGGTCTGTACTGGCACGAGACAGTGAGCAGCACCAAGCTGATGCTGGCAGGTATTGACAAAGAGGCTGCGACACACAGGCTGGAAAATCAGATCATCCTTCCATTGTATGAAGCATTAGTCAGAATCTTATTAGAGGATTATGGGGAAAGGTTAAGCAAATTGCTGCTGGTTAGCTCACAGAGAGAAGGGTAAGTGACGACAAGGACTGTGGCCTCCAAGATGAAGGGCTTTAATGCACAAGGGGTGATAAATTTTTTTTTTTTTTTTTTAAATCTCCATTTCCAAAGGTAGAAAATAAGATGGAACAGATGTCAAATGAACTAAGGAAAGATTTCACATGGACCTAAGGGATACTTCTGACTACTGAGATGATCAAAGCTGGCATGCGTCACTCAGAGAAATGCTAGCACCTTGTCTTTGGAGGACTAAAAAAACGTTAAGGCCAGCACCGGTCCTAGGCAGTCTAGGCAAGCACCTTCTGACCCGGCTATTGTGAAATCCCAACTGCTAGAACATCACCAAAGTTACAAACCATTCACATAACGAAGCTCATTTAATTTTACTTTATTCAAAAAAAAAGAAAGAAAAAAGTGTCTTCATGCGTGCCTGTGTGCATGCGCATGCGTGTGTATCTGTGTAGTTATAAATAATCCATTCAAGAGTGGCTCCCTGATATTCAGATTTCTAAGTCCAGTAAATTTTTTAAAACTGCAGGTGAGGAGGCTGAGAAGGAATTGTCATGTTAGTTGGGATAGGTTAGGCTATGCTGCAGAGACTAACACCCCAGACACGTCAGTGGGTTCTCGCTCAGCAAAGTCTGCTTGTGATCCAGCGGCTCCCAGACACCTCTGTTCCAGGCAGTGACTCAGCAATCTAGTCTGTTTCCTTCCTTGTCTCAGTGATCTCAGGGCATCATTTCCAGTTACAGCAATACAAGAAAAGATAAGTGGAGAGGCTTTACGCGCTTCATCTTGGAGATGAATGGCGTTACTCCTACTGATCAAACTAGTCTCCGCACCTTCCCTGACTACAAGGTAGCTGGGAAGTGTATACCCAAGAAGAAGAGGAAAAACAGATCATGGGGAAGGCCAGTGACATCTATCACAATTGCCAGTTCTTATTTTTTGTCATGTAAAGACATTTTAAAAAGCATAATCTACTAAACCTACATCGTAAAATGAAGGGGTATTTAAATTAAAAACAAAGATCATTGTCCTAAATGAATACTAGAGATCAAAGTGGCATCCATTTCACCCCTGAAGGGAAGCAGCAGAGAAAACTTTCTGGATTTTTATTAACTCTGAAGCAACAACATTCAATCCAGCAACCATACAAAAAATAAACATTTGAAATATATGAAGCTTCTATAGTGCAAAGATGCGAAAAGTATTCACAAAGGTAGGAACACACTTCATAAAAAAGAAATGCTCAAAGAAGATACTTCTCAATACTTACTAAATACTGTTCAAAGTCAGATTTATAATCTGCCTCCCACAGCAGGCAGGGGTTGTAATAGAAAGTACAGGACAGAAAGACCTGAACTGCAATCTGGGTTCTACCACCTCTTGACTACACGACCTTGGTAAGGACAGCCACTGATTTTCTCTAAGCCTCAGTTTCTCCATCTATAAAATGGGGACTTCCATCTACCGAAGATTTGGGGAAGATTAGATGAGGTACGTCTCCCATACTTTGGACATGTTTTCAGGAGGGATCAGCCCCTGGAAAAGGACATCATGCTTGGTAAAGGAGAGGGTCAGTGAAAGACGAAGACCCTCGATGAGATGGATTGACACAGTCGCTGCAACAATGGGCTCAAGCACAATAACATTTGTGAGGATGGTCCAGGATCGGGCAGTGTTTTGTTCTGTTGTACACAGAGTTGTTACAAGTTGGAACCAACTCAACGGCACCCGACAACAACAGATGAGGTAAAGTATACACAGTGCCTTGTGGAGGAGCTAGCATACGCTATTGTTGTTGGGTGCCGTTGAATTGATTTTTGACTCACTGTGACCCCATGTGACAGAAGGGAACTGCCCCCAAAGGGTCTTCTAGGCTGTGATTTTTATGGGAGTAGATGGGCAGTCTTTCTCCCGTGGAGGTGCTGGGTGGATTTGAACTGCCAACCTTTTGGTTAGCAATCAAGTGCTTAACCATTGGCTACCAGGGCTCCTTTGACTTAGCATATGGGAGGTGTTAATATCAGTTCCCACTTGGTTTTCAAAGAGAAGAGCAAGAAGGAGAGCTACAGCCATATATGATAAAATTGTTCATTATGAATATAATGATAACCCTTCAGCAAATTTTGAAAGCCTTTCTTGTCCATTTGTGTAAGATTCTGTATCATAAATACTTGTAGACCATAAACATTTCTCTCTCGTGAAAAATAATCTGCCATCCTTTAAATTTAGAAAGGGGATCTTTGTTTCCATTTTCCCCATCATCTTTGAAATCTTCTACATCTCATGCATTTTAATCATTCCTGGTCCCAATAATCTAGTGCACCAATTTTTACAGCCTTTTATCCCTGTTTAGTTACATTAAATAAGGACAAGATAGAGAGTACAAATCAAAGTAAAAGACTGCTAAAGATTTTGCAGAGACTCTGAAACTTGCTCTTGAATGTTGAATAGCTAAAGCAAAAGGGAGAAATGATGAAGTCAAAGAACTGAACAGAAGATTTCAAAGGGTGGCTTGAGAACACAAAGTATAATAATGACATGTGCAGAGAGCTCAAGATAGAAAACCAAAAATGAAGAATAAGCTCTGCATTTCTCAAGCTTAAAGGAGTGAAGAAAAAATATAAGCCTTGAGTTGCAATAGTGAAGGATTCTATGGGGAAAATATTAAATAATGCAGGAAGCATCAAAAGAAGATGGAAGGAAAACAAAGAGTCATTATACCAAAAAGAATTGGTCGAGGTTCAACCATTTCGAGAGGTGGCATACGATCAGAAACCGATGGTGCTGAAGGAAGAAGTCCAAGCTGCTCTGAAGGCATTGGTGAAAAACAAGGCTCCAGGAATTGATGGAATATCAACTGAGATGGTTCAACAAACAGATGCAGCCTGGAGGTGCTCACTCGTCTATGCCAAGAAATTTGGAAAACAGCTTCCTGGCCAGCTCACTGGAAGAGATCCATGTTTATGCCTATTCCCAAGAAAAGTGATGCAACCGAATGTGAAAATTATCGAACAATATCATTAATATCACGCATAAGTAAAATTTTGCTGAAGATCATTCAAAAGCAGCTGCAGCAGTATATCGACAGGGAACTGCCAGAAACTCAGGGCAGTTTCAGAAGAGGACACGGAACCAGGGACATCATCGCCGATGTCGGATGGATCCTGGCTGAAAGCAGAGAATACCAGAAGGATGTTTACCTGTGTTTTATTGACTACGCAAAGGCATTCGATTGTGTGGATCATAACAAACTACGGATAACATCACAAAGAATGGGAATTCCAGAACACTTAATTGTGCTCATGAGGAACCTGTACATAGATGAAGAGGCAGTTGATGTTCAGGCAGAACAAGGGGATACTGATTGGTTTAAAGTCAGGAAAGGTGTACATCAGCATTGTACCCTTTCACGATACCTATTCAATCGCTATATTGAGCAAATAATCTGAGAAGCTGGACTGTTTTAAGAAGAATGGGGCGTTAGAATTGGAAGAAGACTCATTAACAACCTGCGTTATGCAGATGACACAACCTTGCTTGCTGAAAGTGAAGAGGACTTGAAGCGCTTACTAATGAAGATCAGACACCACAGCCTTCAGTATGGATTACACCTCAACATAAAGAAAACAAAAATCCTCATAACTGGACCAATAAGCAACATCATGATAAACGGAGAAAAGACAGAAGTTGTCGAGGATTTTACTTTACTTGGATCCACAATGAACATCCATAGAAGCAGCAGTCTAGAAATTAAAAGACACACTGTGTCAGGTGAATCTGCTGTAAAAGACCTCTTTAAAGGGCTGAAAAGCAAAGATATCACCTTGAAGACTAAGGTGCACCTGACCCAAGCCATGGTGTTTTCAATCGCATCATATGGATGTGAAAGTTGGACGACGAATCAGGAAGACCAAAGAATTGACACCTTTGAATTGCGGTGCTGGCGAAGAATACTGAATATACCATGAACTGCCAAAAGAACAAACAAATTTGTCTTGGAAGATGTACAACCAGAATGCTCCTTAGAAGCAAGGATGGTGAGACTGTGTCTTACATACACTGGACATGTTATCAGGAGGGATCAGTCCCTGGAGAAGGACATCATGCTTGGTAAAAGTAGAGGGTCAGCGAGGAAGAGGAAGAACCTCAATGAGATGGATTGACACAGTGGCTGCAACAATGGGCTCAAGCATAACAACGATTGTGAGCATGGCGCAGGACTGGGCAGTGTTCTGTTCTTTTGTACATAGGTCGCTATGAGCCGGAACTGACTCAATGGCACCTAACAACAACTACTAAGATTTTGCGCCCCATCAGAAGATTAAAGATTGCATCCATGATTTAAACTCGCTTACCATTGAACACTTCCATGAATATACAGTTACACTGACATGATGTGGTAGCAAACATCAGTTTTAGCTTAGAAACAGAAAGCTGCATTTGTTATTACGGCAGCTTTGCGAAACTGCTAATTTTCAATGAAGAGCTGAGCAGAAGTCTGATTTTTCTCTAGTTGCTACTGGAAAGACAGCAAGTAATATACAGGGATGCTACGGCCCCCCAGCTGTTCCTCAGTGCAGGCACGCGGGCTCCTACATGCTCGTCTTGGTACGGATATTGGCAAAATGGAAGACATCCTGAAAAAGACGGAAAAACTCTGCCTCATGACATAGCAAACTGGCAGCAGAGACCTGGCCTGGGAAAATCATCCTGGAAGACAAAATGTCACAGATGTACAAAGTGACGCATTGTTTTTCTCAAAGAATGGGAAGAACTTATGGGCCAGGTGCTTTGCGTACTTTATTTCATTTAGTCCTCACCATAATCCTAAAGTGTAGCTTAATTATCCCCCATTGCATGCAGACGCGAGTCCCTGAACAGTATGAATGATTAACGCACTCAGCTGCTAACCAAAAAGTTGGCAGCCTTAGTCCACTCGGGGGCGCCTCGGAAGAAGGCCTGTCAATCTAAAAAAAAAATTACTTATGAAAAATCTGTTAACTGAAAACCCTATGGAGCACAGGTCTACCCTGACACATACAGGATCGCCATATGTAAGTCGGAATTGACTCAACAGCAACGCATTTTGTTTGTTTTGTTTTTCAGTGTACAGATGATGACGTTAAAGTTCAAAGAGGATGAGGGAATGATGCACAGACAGATGGCTAGTGAGCAGAGGCGCTGAGGTTTGGGTCTGACAACAAAGCCCTATGTCTTCTTCTTTCTCAGAGCTTCTCAACCATCAACCATCCTCTCAGAAACCGGTGTGTCCCAATCAGGGTGTGATGTGCTGGAGGAACTGATGATTAAGAACAAAGAGAAAAATACAGAAGGTTCCCCAGCCCTGCAGACTGATTCCTTTGTACAAAGCTCACACTGTTGCTCTCAGCAGCATGCCTTTTTCTTTAGGATCATGTACGCTCAGAGTTCTGCATTCTTGGTTGGTGACTATGATCCTAGGTTAATGTATTGATTACTTGGCTAACAGCTCTCTCCATCTAAACTGTATGCTCTCTGTGGGCAGGGATCTTTTTTTTTTTTGCTCACCTTTTTCTTCCGAGCACTTAGCATAGTGCCTGGGGGCCTCGCACCTAATAAATATTTGTTGAATGAGTAAAAAATTCACAATTTTTTTTTTTTTTTTTGTCTAGGAATCAGAGGGAATTCAGGATTATTTCTGCAAGAACATCTTCCTGCTCATCTGCGCTCGAACATCCTTTGTGAATGGAGAAGAGAAGAACGGAGTTAACCACTCTGAAGCATTTTCTTAAAATTGGCTTCCAGGAAGCCATAATTTCCTTGTTCCCCTCCTACCATCTGGCTGCTCCTCTTCAGTCTCTTTTGCAGGTAGGAGGCAAGAGCTGATCATGGCCTCACGTCTCTGATACCTAAACTTAGAGGTGGCCCCTCAGTGCGGGGACCTCCACTCTTCTGTACCCATGTTCATGCCTTTGATCTAGTCTGGGGTCTTAAATAAGGTTCCCAGGTGGTGAAAACTGTTTGCACTCAACTATTAACCTACAGGGTTGGCAGTTAAAATCCACCTAGCAGCACCACAGAAGAAAGGCCTGGCAATCCGTTTCCATGAAGAATACAGTCAAGAAAACCCTATGGAGCAGTCCTACTCTGTAACACGTGGTGTCACCAAGAGTCAGAATTGACTTGCTGGCAATGGGTAGGGACTTGAATATCACCTCTACATTGATGACTCCAAGAAGGTCATATGTCATGAACTCAGGGCTTACATATCCACTTGCCTTGAACTCAGGGCCTATATATCCACCTGTCTACACCACATCTACCCCTGGATGTCTAAAAGGCTTCTCAAACCTAACAAGTTCAGAACTCAGGCCTTCATGTTCCACCCTTACACCACCCACCCACCCAAATCTGCTCTTCCTGCAGTCTTCCTTCTTTCAGTGAATGGCAACTCCATCCTTCCAGTGGTTAAGAAGAAACACTGTAGAGTCATACTTGACACTTCCTCTCACCCTCAACCTCTAATCCAGGAGTCAGCACACTATGTCCCACGGACCAAATCTGATCTGGTTGTTTTTGCAAATACGGTCTTGCTGGAACACAACCATGCCCGTCCGTTCACGTATTTACGGCAGCATCTGTGCTGCAATAGCAGAGTTGAACGGCTGCAGGAGAGACTGTCAGGCCTGCAAAGTCTAACATATTTAGCCTTTTACACTACACGTTTTCCAATTCCTGACTAATTCTGTTTGCTTTTCCATCAAAGCATATGAAGAATACAACATCTTCTCACCACCTCCACTGCTACCACCTTGGTCCAAGTCACCGTCACTTCTTACCTTAGCAGAGGTGGCCTAAGCTGCCATTCCCTCTCACCTGGGAGGAGGTGGTCCTAGCCACCTTCATCTCTCTCCTGGATGGAGGTCGAGACCACCATCAAGTCTTGCCTCCTACCTGGTACCCTTGCTTCTACCTTTTCCCTCCTTCAGGCTCTTCATGAAACTGCGCTGTAGGAATTCTGTTAAAACATTACAGCTATCATGCCTCTGCTCAAAACCCACTGGTGCTCCTCATCTCTCATAGTAAGGCAATTGAGACCCAGGCTTCATCAATTCCTCGCCATTACCTGCTACGCTCTCCACTCTGCTGAGATCACTTCACACACTGCGGTCCCTCACTGATACTTGAGCACATCAGGCATGTACCTACTGCTAGGTCTCTGCACTTGCTCTTCCCTCTGAAATGTTCAGCTAAAGACAGTAGCAGGCTCACTCTCTCACCTCCTCTATTGCCCAATCTTTTCCATATTTTACTTTTCTCCTTGGCACTTACATAATGGGATCACACAATACGTGATCTTTTGCAGCTCGTTTCTCTCACTTAGTGTAATGTCTACACAGCTCATCCACATTGTAGCTTGTATCAGATCTCCTTTTCATTTTATTGTTGAACAACATCCCATCGCATAGATATGCATTTTATTCATCCAATCATCAGCAGTTGATGGGTATTTCCACTTTTTGACTATTGTCAATAAGCTGCTATGAACATTTGTGTACAATTTTTTGTGTGGACATATGTTTTCACTTTTCTTGTGTACATTCTCCCTAGGAGTGGCATTACTAGATTACATGTTAACTCTACGTTTAATGTTTTAGGGAACTACCAAGCTGTTTTCCAAAGTGGCCGTACCATTTTACATTCCCATCAGCAATGCCTTCTTGCCAACACTTGTTATCATCTGTTTTTTGTGTTTTTGATTTTTTGAAAATTATTACAGCCATTTTAGTGGGTGTGAAATGATATCATGGTTTTAATTTGCATTTCCCTAATGACTAATGATGTTGAGCATCTTTTTTATTATCTTATTGTACATTTGTATACCTTCTTTGAGGAAATGTATATTCAAATACTTTGCCCATTTTTTAACTGGACGTTTAACTTTTTATTATTGTGTTATAAAAATTCTTTATATATTCTGGATAAATGCCTCTTATCGGATATATGATTTGCAAATATTTTCTCTCATTTTGTAGGTGTCTTTACACTTTCTTATAGTCTCCTTTGAAAAGTAATTTTGTTTTTACTTTGACAGAGTACAATTTATCTATTTTTTCTTTTCTTTTTATCCCTTGTGCTTCAGTCCTACTTCAGAGCATCTGTCTAGGACTCTTTGCTAGGATGCAAAATCAGCTGTTAATTTTATTGGAGTTCCCATGTACAAGATTAGTTGTTTTGCTGCTTTCAAGATTTTCTTTGACTTTCAACATTCTGCATATGATGTATCTGAGTGTGAAGCTCTTTGAGTTTACCTACGTGAGGTTCACTGTGGATATATACATTAATTTTTTAAATCAAATTTGGGAAGTTTTCAGCCACTATTTCTTCAAGTATTTTTTCTGCTCCTGTCTCTCTTTCCTCTCCTGCTCCTCCCATTATGCATATGTTGGTGCACTTAATGGTGTGTCACATTTCCAGAGACTCTCTTCATTTTTTTTCCGTTCTTCTTTCTCTCTGTTCTTTAGGTGGAATAATCTTTATGGGTCTATCTTCAAGTTTGCTGATGCTTTCTTCTTCCACCTTAAGTCTGCTATGGAGCCCCTCTAGTGAATTTTTCATTTCAATTATTAGACTTTTCCACTCTAAAATTTCCATTTTTATAATTCTTTTAAAATAATTTCTCTTTATTGATATTCTCTATTTGTGATATTGTCTTTTAAAATCCTTTAGACAAAGTTTCCTGTAGTTCTTTGAACACATTTATAATAGCCACTCTGAAGTCTTTGCCTGCCTAATGTGATATCTGGGCCCCCTCACAGGCACTTTTTTTCTACTTTTTTCTTCCTTTGTATACCAAACCCAATCCCATTGCCATCCAGTTGATTCTGACTCAGAGCAACCACTTTTCTGTTTCTTTGCATGTCTCACAATATTTTGTTAAGAACTGGACATTTCAGATAACTGGATAATGACTTGCCCCTTCCCCTTTTCTGGGACTTCTTGTTGTCTGCTTGTTTTTTTGTTTAGCGACTGACTAGACAAGCTGGGTGAAATCTGTTTCCCCTACAGTGTGTGGCCTCTGATGCTGCTCCTCAGCCAGTATGAATACAATCTCCCTGAGCATCTGGGCTGGTCTGTATCTACTGGTATCATGCCCAATCATTAAAAAACAACAACAACAACAACAACAAACCTGTTGCCATCAAGTTGATTCCAATTCATAGTGACCCTATAGGACAGAGTAGAACTGCCCTGTGGAGTTTCCAAGGAGCACCTGGTGGATTTGAACTGCCAACCTTTTGGTTAGCAGCTGTAGCACTTAACCACTATGCCACCAGGGTTTCCCACGCAACCATTAGCCTCCACTATTTGCTAGATGATTGCTCTGTTGTTTTTGACAAGACACGGGGGCAGACATTGCTCCACAGTCTGATCTGATTAAAGTAGGGCTCTTTGGCAGGGTGTTGCAAGTCTTTGGGGCAGCCCCTCCCAGGGTGAAATCATAGCCCTAGACTGGGAGCTATGTGGAGAAGAAACCCCATCTCCTTAGCTGCACACTCCTGGAGTACAGCTTCCATCACATTGATTGTGAAGGTGATGGAGGTGAGGGGGGTGTGAGTGGATCATGGCTCAAATGCTACAGACTCCCACTACCCTTTCTAAGATGAATGCTAGGCTCCCACTACCCCTACTGAGATGAATGCTAGGCTCCCACTACCCTTACTGAGATGCACAGATTATCTTGAATAGATGTGTCTCCATTTGCTGCATGCCTTTAGGACTGTTTCCAGAGGCCTTAAATGTTTGTTGGTTTAAAACAGTTTTCAGCAGTCAAATGACTGTTTCAACGGGAAAAGTGCCTGCCCTGCTCCTCGCTGCCATTCGGGAAGCTGATGCCCAGCACTGAGCATCCTTAAACCACTCCACGTTTTATGTGTTTACACTGCTTGGTGGTCCATCTCCCTGGGGGACCCTAGAATGTAAGCTCCACAGGGGTTGGGATTTTTGACGTTTCACTCAGAACTCTATGTCCAGAGCTGGAGCAGTGGCTGGCACACAGTGGACCCTCAAGAAACATGGGTTCAAAGAAAGAGTAAAGGAACGGCTAGAGAAGTACCTATGACCCACGGCTTAGTGTATGTATGCCACAGCTGAAAGTAAACTGCTAGAGCTGATGATCTATTTACCATTGTGACCATTACAAATAACTGCAGTCCTTTATTTCTACACATTTTCTGCAATTTCCTCAGAAGCTGACCATAGTCCTGGGAGACTGTCACACTGTGAGTGTCATCAAGCATGTGATTGGAACAAGTACAGTTATAGCACACATAGCCCTCAGCCCACTATGCTGACTTCCACATCTGTTCATTTTAACCTTAAATATCTTTACCATGTCTAAATGGCTTGCTGTAAAAGGCACTTAATTTATTTTGATCTGAAAGACAGCCCTGCTGCAATAGAACTAGCCCTGGAAATGGAATCAACAAGTCTGGGCTTGATCCTAGGCTCTGGCTCTGGCTGTCTGTGTGACACTGGGTAAGTTTCTTAACTTCTCTGTTCTTCAGAAGCCTCCTCTGAAAAAAATGTGAATAACGCTGATAACTGTAATATTTCTCCTTGTGATGAGTTCGAATAATCTTCATAAATCACAGTGTCTGACACCCCAGGAGTACTCAGTGTCTGTTATGATTATCTGTGAAATGGTAATCATAGCCCTGCCCTGCCATCACTTTGGGGTGTGTGTGCGTATGCGTGTGCGTGTGCGTCGGGGACGGGGAGGGTCTGTGTATCTAATGAGAGAGTGGCTATGAAGGCTGATTGTCTGTGTGATATATCCTGCAAATCTTACCTTCTCCCAAATGCAGAGCTCAGCTCTCCTGTGCTGTTGGGCTTAGGAAAAGCCTTGTTTGTTTCTGCCCTGGCCCATTAGTCCTCACCTCCAGGCTGCGCTCTCAGGCCAACCCCCAGGCCAAATCGACCCTTCTCGAGAATGCTGGGAATTCTGCCATCTTGTCTCAGGGCAGGAAGTCCCTTGGAGAAGGCCAATGTTCTTGAAGATGGCCAAACTAGCAGGGTTCAAACTATAAAACAGGTATTAGAACTTGAAACTCCAGGCCAAAACATACAGCCATTGCCATGGAGTCAATTCTGACTCACAGCAACCCTAGAGGACAGGGTGGAACTGCCCCATTGGGTTTCCAAGGAGCAGCTGGTAGATTTGGACTGCCAACCTTTTGGTTAGCAGCCGTAACCCTTAACCAGTAGGAGGGGTTTAATTATGCACCATTTCGTGTTTCCGTTAGAGAAGTTGGTAGACCAGGCCTAACATGTAGCAGTCTGAACCACCAGGAGACCGAGTGTCTGGAGGAGGGAGGAAAGCTCCCCAATGCCAGGGCCCTGTGGATACAGGGGCGAGAGGGGGTCTCTAAGGGCAAATCCTGACTCTGCCCCTTATTACTAAAAAACCAAACCAAACCCAGTGCCGTCGAGTCATTTCCAACTCATAGTGACCCTGTAGGACAGAGTAGAACTGCCCCATAGAGTTTCCAAGGAGCGCCTGGAAAATTCGAACTGCTGACCCTTTGGTTAGCAGCCGTAGCACTTAACCACTATGCCACCAGGGTTTCCCCCTTATTACTAGCTGGGTGAATTGGGAGAAGCCACCTTTTTTCCCTGAGCTTCTCCGAACAGTCTCTGCCTAATGGATTTTTCTGGATTACCTGAGATACCAGAAAGAACCAGTTGCCGTTGAGTTGATCCCAACTCATGGCGACCCCACGTGTGTCAGAGTAGAACTGTGCTCCATAGGGTTTTCAATGGTTGGTTTTTCAGAAGTAGATTATCAGGCCTTTCTTCCAAAGCACGGCTAGGTAGACTTGAACCTCCAACCTTCTGGTTCTCAGCTGAGCGCATTGCCCATTTACACCACCCAGGGACTCCTCAGATGAGATGACGCATATAAAACTGCCAAGCACATAGCAGGTGCTCAATAAATGTTTAATGAGTCTGAGCACAAACATACCACCGACCTTGCTCTATTCAGTGAGGCATCTGAAAACCTCAGGTTTGAGCGGCTGTCAGCACACACCAGACAGTCCACCAAAACCATGGCATTCCCCAGGTGGGGGCGTGGAGTCGCTGACAGCCAGGGCAGGTGCAGGCTGCCTCGTTCATTCTCCCAGCTCCCCGAGATACCACAGCATAGCCAGCAGGAGCCCTCCTGGTGTGTCCTCGGGGTCACCAGGGGACGGCCAGGTGGATGTCAGAGCAGGCCTGTGGTGAAGTGTTAACACCCTCCTCTGAGGGCCAGTGCACCTCTGGGTAGGCTCAGCTCCACACACAGCGAGGCAGCAGCCTCTGACTCACGTCAGGAAAACATTACTCTTTCCTTAAATGGTACACACAGAGCCTGCGTGGGGTTGGGGAACTGGAGCTGGCAGAGTCTTCTCCGTGCAACTCATCGAAGCTGGGGCACTATGAAGGGAGGGTCATTAGGAACCCAGCCAGAAAGAAGGCTCACAGGGAGGATTCAGCTAGCTGGGGTGAGGGGAGCCACATACTGGCAACCAGAAACACAAAGAATGGAAGAAGATGGAGTCACTCAGCGCTCAGAGGAAAAAGGGATGCCTTTTGGATGGGCCTTTTGCAGAGCCAAATCAGGGCCAACAGGTGCTATCCACAGACACCCCAAAGGCCTATATTCTTTTGGGGACTTCTAGATAACTAAGATGAATGCTGTGTTGCTACCGGGGTGGTGCAAATGGTTTATGCTTGACTACTCACTGAAAGGTTGGTGGTTCGAATCTACCCAGAGGTGCCTCTGGAAACAGCCCTGCAGATCTGCTTCCGAAAGGTCACAGCCCACAAACCATATGGGGTCGCCATGAGTCGGAATCAACTCCACGGCAGCTAACAGCACGACGAGATGACTGCTATCGGGAGCACCACCCGCAGGCACATAGGAAAAGGGATTTGTAAGGCAGACTCATGCGTGACGTTTACTACACACACAAAGTCCAATTTAACCCTCACAACAAGTCCTTAAGGTTAAGCCAATAGTTCCATTTCATAGATGAGGAAACTGAGGCTTGGAGATGTAAAAATAGCTATTAAGTGGAAGGACTCATCTCACTGCTGAGCCTACTTCCTTTTTCTTCTATTTACTGCTGTTCTTAAAATTTCCATTTATCATGTGGAATTTCTCCTTCCCATTCCATTCTAGGACTGGGTTGATCCTGAAATAAGGGGCACCTGGGAAGGCCAGCACACCACCAAGAGGTTGGCCAAGCCAAGAAAAAGGGCAGTTGAGAGAACAAGATACCACAGGATCCTTGAGTTTGTCAGTGAATAAAGTGTTGACCAGCTCCGGCCCCTCTTCACAGCATCTCCAACGCTGGAAAGGAAGGCAATGGAAAATAATGAATACTTATATAACGCTAGAGCCTCTTTAAGGAGCCCTGGGGTGCAACAGTTATGAGCTTGGCTGCTAACCAAAAGGTTGGCAGTTTGAACTCACCCAGGGGTTCCATGGGACAAAGACCTGGCAATCTGCTCTTGTAAAGATTACAGTCAAGAAAACCCTCTGGAGCGGTTCTACTCTGTCATGTAGGGTCACTATAGCCACAGGACAGAGTAGAACTGCCCCATGCAGTTTCCAAGGAATGCCCGGTGGATTCGAACTGCCCATCTCTTGGTTAGCAGCCACAGCTCTTAAGCACTGCACCACCAGGGTTTCCAAGGAGTCCCCGGGTGGTGCAAACAGTTAACATGTTCACTGTTAACCAAAAGCCTGGAGGTTTGAGTCTACCCGGAGGCACCTTGGAAGAGAGACCACAGATCTACTTCCTAAAAATCAGCCACTGAAAACCCTATGGAGCACAGTTCTACCCTGACACGCGTGCAGGCACCATGAGTTGTAGTCGACCTGACAGCACCTGGTTTTTTAAGTACTTACCTACAGACACATACACATCTTAGCACCCACCAGCTTCAGAACTTTATATAATGTTGCCCTCCCCATCTCAGTTATCTCTGAAATGCCTTCTGCCACAACAGAATTCAGGGATGGGGGCTCCAGCCCTTGGTCTGTCCTGGATGCTGTAGCCTGAGCAAAACCGTGACCTTCTCAGCGGCTCCATTTCCTCTTGTGCTCAACCACAGTGATCCTCTTCTCTTTTGCTTCCCACCACGGGCGGCTGCGAGAGCAAGCCAGCAGCAGCCTGGGGAAGCTCTCTGCAAGAGCACAAAGGGCCTGTCAGCCACCCGAGTTATGCTCCCAGGGTTGGCCAAGGTGGGGGAAAGATTTTTCTCCAACACCAAATATCCAAATACTTTCTTAAATCAAAATGGGTAATAGTTCACTACATTGGTCATCTCATTAGCCACCTCACATCATACCAACGAGAGACCGTGGAAAGAAACCCCTCCACTATGTGACTTTGCTCAGATCAGCTGAAGGGCTGTTTGGAAATCTCTGAATGCCAGGTGTGACTTCTAACCATCTTTTCTCTCTTCTGCGAACAGCTTAAGGGATCAGAGGTCTTATCTGAAGCCTTCCATTTTCATTCCATTTTCTTCTCTCTCCTTCCCATCCCCACACTGACCCAAATAAATAAATAATGCCCATGTAATTTTTTTAAGGATAATGACCTTTCCTTAAAGAGAGAAAAGGTGGTATTTAATGCCCCCGTCTTAGCAGTCTACTGAAACCTCTGCATTTTAACATAATTTACATGAACCAAAGGCAGCATTTCCCATTTACACATTTTTCTTGGGGCCGTTCCATAAAGGAAATTCCTCCACCTAACCACCCCCCTCTTTCTTCAACTTGTACCCTCCTTCTTACCCTGTCCACCACAGAAGAGGTCTCTGGAGAGAAAACGCATAAATTTTCAGCTTATCTGGGTGATATGTTTCACAAAGACTCACAAAGATTCTTTGATTGGTTACACAAGTTAATTTTCCATTTACATTGTAGAGCAACAATTTATTCTACAATAAAACCAGCGAAGCCTGAGAGGCCACTTCAGTAGGTGCCTTGGCCAGGGGCCAAGATTCCTGGATTCCCCTGTCCCTACACTCCCACAGACCTCCATTACTTTATGGCTGCTTCTCTTTGGGTGTATGTCACCTACTCCAGGTCCTGCATTTTGAGACACTGAGCACCAGTCTGTGAATGACAGTCTGTGGCCCCATCAGCATTAACAGGAGAGCTAAGAGCTGACCTGGCTGTGTGTAAGAGAAGCGGTCTGACTAAGACGTTCATAAAAGGAAAGGGAGGAAGCGATGGGAGACAGCTGTAACAATTACGGGAGCACCTAGTATGTTCCAGTCACCCCATGATAGGGAATGCTTGTTTCCACTTGGCAGATAAGAAATATGAAGCTTATGGGTTTAAACGATGGACCCAAAGAAGAACAGAGAGTGACAGAGTAGGGATTTGAAACTAGGTCTGTCTGTCTCATACTCCTTAGAAGCGAGGATGGTGAGACTGCAGCTGGCTTACTTTGGATACGTCACCAGGAAAAGACCAATCACTAGAAAAGGACATCGAGTTTGATAAAGAAGAGAGTCAGGGAAAACGAGGGACACCCTCAATGAGATGGACTGAGAGGATTGCCACAGCAATGGGTTCACACATATCAACGATCATGAAGATGGTGCAGGACTAGGCAATGCTTCCTTCTGTTAAACACAAGCTGGAGCCGACGTGACAGCAACTAACAACCACTCAGACCATCGCCTGTGGCTCTTAAACGTAGTGATGTCCTGAGAGGGGGTTGGACTGTGATGCCCGTGTGTACAAGCCTCTAAGAACAGAGCGGCCATCTCGGGCACAGCCTCTTTATTTCTCCTCTGTGGACAGAGGCGGGCAGGGAGTTTTAAGGACTCACTCATTTCCAGGCTGGGCCTAGAGCAGGGTTTCTCAGTACTAGTTACAATTTGCGTAGATAATTCCTTATTGTAGGGGGCTGTCCTGTGGACTGCAGGGTGTTTAGCAGCATCCTAGGCCTCCACCCATTAGGTGTCAGCAGCACCCCTCTCCCTAGCTGTGATAATCAAAACGTCTCCAGACATTGCCAAATGTCCCCTGGGGCACAAAATCACCTCTAGCTGGGAGCCCACTTGTCTAGAGATACTTTAGAACCCACCTTGCCACATGCTGTCATTGCCTCTTTGGGAGTCATGGAGGTAGAGGACTCTGGTATCAAACACAAGTGAGTTGGCATCTCAGCTCTGCAACTCACTAGCTGTGTGGCCTTGGGTGAATTATTCAACCTCTCTGACCCTTTCAGTGTAAGACAGGGACAAATAATTAAAGGAGAAAATGTCAACGAAGCCCTCAGCAGAGTGCTTGACACACAGCAACAGCTCCATAACATCAGGTATTATTAATGGGGTAAGAAAGACAGATGGTTGGAAGCTGTCTAATTTAACCACCTCATTTCTTAGGGGAGCGAACTGAGGCTCAGAAATAGGAGGTGTTACTTCTGATCAGGAACCAGTCTATTTCTTCAAAAAATACACATATTTGGCCATTGCTCCCAATAAATTTGATCATTTTCCCCTATAAAGCTGTATCCTTGAGCTTCCTTTATATTATTTCTATACTATACCCAAGTTTCTTCATCTCACAACTGTTAAGGCTCCAATGTGTGGTGCTCAGATTATGGAATGAGACGACTTGTGCCTTCTAGGGATGTATCTACCAACCATTGGATGGAGCAACTAACCAAAGACAAAAGGAAAACAGCAAGAACAGAAGTGCTAACTTCTATGGACCACTGCAGTGGCTCAGAAAGACCCTTCCAGCAGTTGGCCTTGTTAGGCTATGGAAACCAACCAGGGTCCTAGAAATCCTCACGTTTGATTTTGCTCAGTGAAATGTTTGTGCCACCTTTTGGCAACCACAGCCAGAGACCTGAGCTCTCAGCTCAAGTGGAAAAATGCTATCTCAACATGCTCCACTTTGGACACTCATTTCTGACTTGTCATCTTAAGGGGAGTTATAAGCAAGGTAAGCCAGAGCCCTGGTGGCACAGTGGATAAGAGCTACGGTTGCTAATCAAAAGGTCAGCAGTTCGAATCCACCAAATGCTCCTTGGAAACCCTATGGGGCAGTTCTACTCTGACCTATATAGGGCTGTAGGAGTCGGAATAACTTGATGGCAACAGGTTTTTTTTTATGAGATAAGCTAGCTAGTGGTGGCAGTCATGTAGTAACTAATACAGTCATTAGTCTCCCATTTGAAACTGTCAGTGACAATTACCGAGTCCTATTTAGAAAGGAACACCCCTGGGCTAGGAATGGACATTCAGTTCCCCTTGATTTAGCCTGGAGGACATCAGCTATTTCACAATGGACATGTACCGGACATTCTGATGGTGGTTACTGATATCAAGCCCAAAGCGTGTGGAATTAAGTTATTTGACCACTTGGTGTCAATGGAGTGAATTACTGTACTGGTAGTAAGGGCTAAGAAGAATAGGACAGCTTCAAGCCAAACCTTCCGAAAGAAAAATTATGTGTTCCCTGGACAGATAACTTGGGAATTTTTTTTTTTTTTTTAATTTTCCAAAGCTTGCTTAAGGAAAAAAAAAAAGTGTTCACTGTTAAAAGGTATTCACTGCTTAATCCCTTAAAATGTCCTGCCAAAAATTCTAATATTGGGAAGTGCTCCACAATAAAAAGGGGGGGTTGAATGGGTTGACGAGGATGCGTGGAAAAGCTACCTCTGGGAGCATACTGGGTTTCTCAGGCAAGAAAAAAATATAACAAACTGGAGTAGAAGTCTTTTTGCAATCAAAGCTACAACAATGGTTAAAAAGAAAAGTTGCCATTGAGTCAACCCTGACTCCTGGCGACACCATGTATGTCAGAGTAGAGCTGTGCTCCACAGAGTTGTCAATGGGTGATTTTTCAGATCACCAGATTTTTCTTCCAAGGCACCTTTCAGTGGCTGTGAACCTCCAACCTTTCCACTAGCAGCTGAGCATATTAACCATGCGCACCACCCAGGGGCTCTGCATCAACAGTGGCCTTTAATCTCCACCACCACCTTCCCACCTTGAGGCAGAGCCCCCAGAGTACCCATGTCTACATGCCGATTGCTGCTTCTACTTGGAATCAGGTCCGCACTGGTAACAAAGAAGATCGTGAAGGAAAACGAGAACCCTGGAGGGCAGACTTAGGAAGATGCACTGAGAACTTCAGGGATTTTCAACCAGGTAATACAACCATTCAGTCTCGGCTAATCCTTCGCACCTGGGGAGCCTGGGGAAGACTCTTCTTTGGATACAAAAGGATGATTCTGGAGCTAAGCATTCTCCAACTGAAGATCCAATGGTTTGAAGCCCAAATCTGGTCTCAGAGCTCTTAGGTATAAAAGGAGGTAGGCAGTCGAAGGACCAGGTATCTGAACAACTCTGTGCTCTCCAGTTTTCCCAATAACCCCGTCATTTCTGTAAAGATGGGGTCCTCCTAAGTGATGGTTAGTTCTTTGAGACTTGCAGTATTAATCCGTGCATTCCTGAATATCATTAAAATCCCTCCTGAGTACACCCCTTCCTTGGAAAACCTCATTGCCATGGTCGTCATTTTAACACTTTACCTCAGGGACCTTGGGTCATGCTAATAAAAACAGAACTCTCGAGGTGGAAAAGACTTCAGTGATGTCTCACATAACCCTGGCCCGATTCACACGGTGCACCTGCTCCCATCCTTTGATTTAAAGATAAAAATTTCTCTCCCTTTTATCTCCTAGTTTCTCCACTTGATAACTTGTTCGGTCTGAATTTAGTTAGCTCAGTGGCTGTAAAGTTTTAATGTTCAATAGGATCACCTGGAAAGCCCGTTAAACAGACTGCTGGGCTTTCCGCTTTTCTGTGGGTCTAGGGTGGAGGGTAGAGCCTGGAGACTCTGGGTGGTATAAACGGTTAACGCTCAGCCAAGAGGATGGAGGTGCCTTGGAAGAAAGGCCTGGCGATCTACTTCCAAAAAATCGGTCACTGAAAACACACATGGGATTGCCATGAGTTGATTCCAACTTGACAGCAACTGGGAGTGAAGCCTGAGACTCTGCATTTCTAGTGAGTTCCAAGATGATGGTAAGGCTGGTGCTCCGATGCAGAGCCCAAATTAGATGCTTAAAACATGAGAGCTTAAGGCATCCCTAAAGAGTTTGGTCCAGTTCATAGTCAAAAGTTTTAATCTCCTGTGCTACACCCTGCCTTCATTTCAATAAAATTCCTGGCAGACAGCGCCCTCCTAAAGTCCTCAGGTTTCCCTAGACGATCCTGCCCTCCCGTACAGGGAAGGACCCCAGAGCAGTGGGGCGTGATCCATCCAGATGACAGGTTCCAGGGCGTATACCCACTGCTGTTCAGTCGATTCCAACTCACAGCAACCCTAGGGAACTGAGCAGGACTGCCCATAGGGTTTCCAAGGCTGTGATCTTTACAGAAGCAGACTGCGATATCTTTTTCCCTCAGAGCAGCTGATGGGTTTGAACCACTGACCTTTGCTTAGCTTCGAGCACTATGCCAAGGCTTAGCAGTACTTATTCATAGGAAGGACCAAGGTACAGCCTTCACGGTCCAAACCAAAGTCTATTTTGCAAAAATCATGTACTTGGGATCACATACCTGAGCACCTCATCTTGTTGAGAAGCTTCCTGAAACCAGAAGAGGTCATGTGACTTGGCTAAAGCCACGATGCCAGCAGCACCCAGCTGAGCTGCTCCTAGAATCCAGGCTTCTTGATGGGCAGCCTCGGTACGGAGCCCACGGCTAGCAGACCAGGCTCCCCCAGGTTACAAAGACATTAATTATCTATACGATGTTTCTTTCATTTGAACAGAAACCTCCTAAAAGATAGTTTAATAACTGCAACTATTAGTATGCATGCATTTTAATGTGCAGAAAAGATACAAGTAATCTTTTAAGTGGCACCATCCTATTTATATTACTTTTGTATTTATAGTCTACAGATTACCTTTAAGCATTCTGATTTCAAAAGAGTATCTAACACTCTAAAATGACTGTTACACTTAGGGGACAAAGATGTTCCATTTGGCAATCTTTTTGTCTTGCACCATACATCACCTCCTATATCTCACTGAATTAGGCTTTCATTGTAGATGGATTCTTTTGATTCCATTGTCTAGCTATGCAAAATTTTTCCGCAATTAGGAGCAAGGCAACAAGTTCCTTCCCCTTACTTAGTAAGACACCCTTTCAAAAGAAGGAATGCCGAGATTGAAGTGCCATGGGTAGTGACTTGAATAACCCTGGCCATAACCATGACATATGAGGAAATTAACTTTTTCCCCCAAAAGTTTCTTTAGCGACGTGCTGAGACGTAAAGGCTTAAGACAAGACAGGCCTTCTGGTGTGGGATACCCCTGGGATGACAACTTAAATTGATTCTTAATGAAGACAATTAATTTAATTAGGACTTACAGGATGGAATTTCTTTCTCTAATGGGCCTCAAACATAAGTGGCTGTGTAAAATCATTTCAAGATCAAAGTGACTTTGGGTCAAGAACGGTTTTCACCAGCTTGTCACCAACTGACAAATCCACCCTTCAGCCCTCAGTCAGGACAGGAAAACTGACAGCTTTCCCATGTTGTGCACGCCCCAACCCATAAAACTTCAAACCCCAACTATCCCCTATAAAACCTTATGTAACTGAAACTTCACTCACTAAAAAAATGTGCAACATAAAGCTGAACACATAACATTGCTTCGAAAATTAATTAATAAATACATAAATAAGGCAGCACACCCGCTTACAGATGAACATGAAGACACATACTACAAATAATTCTCTTAACAGCAGCTACTTTTTGTGAGTCGTTCTCATTGACTTCCCAGTAGTGATCTCTCGGCAGAGAACTGCTTCACCTAACTCCTCTTCAACCCTCCTCATTCACTTCAAGGAAAGCATTTAATATGGGCAAATGGCAAATAATTAGGGGAGAAATAAAACACTGGCCAGCCAACTCCAAAGTGAAATTGCTCCTCTTTCCCCCAGTAAGTTTCCAACCAGAAAGTTAATTAACGTGAGCCAGCATGTGGATGGTGGGACACCCCCACACACAGTACAACCGCGCAGGCTGATAATCGAAGTCGGCCACACCAAAGGAAAAAGGTCAACTTCACTCAGCTGTCGAGAAGGCGGTGACTTGGACCACAGATCAGTCACCATTCACATCAAAGGTGAGAGAGGGGAGGGCAGTAAGACAACCCCAGCTGGACAACCTTGTCCCTTTATCTGGGAAGGCATCACCTATTTTTTAAAACACTGCTGTCCCCTCCCCCAACTAGTCAAACGTGGCAAATATCTTGGGAAACAGAATCAAACAACAACAGCAGACGCCGTAGAAACTGTCACAACACACCACCTTGGCTAGTAACTGAACTTAAGTTGAAAAATGAGTTGTGATTTTAACTCTTAAGGAAAATTCCTTTTGGACACCTCATGCAGAGCCGTAATTTAAGACTAGGATTTAAATTAACTCCTCCGATTTACCAATTTATTAAATTCTTTTCTCAATATGCTTTCCTAACTTTAAAATTCTGACATCATCTCCCTTTCCATAAGGTAAAACAAATACATTAATAATCCAAGAAAAAAAAAAACACTACATTAACTGTCCACCACTCATCTGTCACTTTGTCATACTATGGTGGCTTACGTGTTGCTTTGATGTTGGAAGCTATGCCACCAGTATTTCAAGTACCAACATGGTGGACAGGTTTTACTGAAGCTTCCAGACTAAGACAGACTAACAAGAAAAGCCTGGCAATCTACATTCAAAACAGCCCCCTAGGTTGAGAGACACTCAAAATACACAGTGGCCACAACAATGGACTCGATCGTAAAGACGATGCAGGACCCAGAAACATTTTGTTCTGTTGTACATGGGGTCACCGTGAGTCGGAGCTGACTCACCGGAAACTAACAACGGTAGCAGCAACAACACAGTAACTCGCAGACCTGCGAGATAGCACAAGTCATTGTCTGGCTGAACAGAGGCTCGGTACGAAGGTCATAAAACCCAAAACCAAACTGAGTGCCGTGGAGTCGATTCCGACTCATAGCGACCCCATAGGACAGAGTAGAACTGCCCCATAGAGTTTCCAAGGAGTGCCTGGCGGATTCCAACTGCTGACCCTTTGGTTAGCAGCCGGAGCACTTAACCACTACGCCACCAGGGTTTCCACAAAAGTCATAAGCACCAATAAACCACACAACTAGCCATTCGTTTTTGCAAGGCTCATTTAACAGTGGAGGCAAAATACATAGTAAATGCCGGCTAGACCACATAGTCCTTGGACCTTGCAGCTCATCTGTTCTGCTCCCTCTCTCAGCATGCTCTGTTCTCCAGGTCTGAATCCCCTCCACCTTTGGGGGATAATTTTTCACTTGCTATTTTTTTTTGTTGTTGTTCAAGAATGTTCCTATCTCTCTAACTATAATGGATGTTCCTTAGGGTATGAACTTTGTTTTGTGGAAACTGTGGTGCCTAGCTAAGCCTCTAGACCATCCACTAAAAAGTACTAGTTGTCTAGCATTTCAGTATATAAATCACATTCACAAGGAGCTTCTCATTCAATTCCCACAGCCTCTTGGTAAAATGGATTTTCTTCCCACCCATTTTGAGTTGCTCAAGGCTGGACAAGTCTTCAGGAGCCCAGGTAGAAATGAACCCGGGCTTCAAATGCTGCATGTCCGCTTCCCTTCCTTCTATCACCTAGGTAAGCACTGGTCTCACCTCTCAACAACAGTGCCACCAATCAGCAAGTTTCATAGAAGGCTATGAGAGCTGGCCTGCATGCTGCAAGTTCTCCTTCTGGAGCGACATCCTCAAGGGCTGTATCAGGCAGTATTGGTTTCCTGCGGCTGCTATGACAAAGTACCACTAAGTAAGTGGCTTAACACAACAGAAGTTTATTGTCTCACAGTTATAGTGGCTACAAGTCCAAAGTCAAGATGACAGCATGGCCGTGCTCTCTCTGAAGGCTGTAGGGGAAGATGCTTTCTTATCTCCTTCAGCTTCTGGTGGTTCCTGGCAACCCTTGGCTCATAGAAGCACCACTCCAGTATCTACCTCCATCTTCACACAGGCATATTAACTCCATCTTCACATGGCCACACTAACTCCATCTTCACATGACCATATTAACTCCGTCTTCACATGACCACATTAACTCCGTCTTCACATGACCACACTGACTCCGTCTTCACATGACCACATTGACTCTATCTTCACATGGCCACACTAACTCCATCTTCACATGGCCACACTAACTCCGTCTTCACATGACCACACTAACTCCGTCTTCACATGACCACACTAACTCCGTCTTCACATGACCACATTAACTCCACCTTCACATGACCACATTAACTCCACCTTCACATGGCCACACTAACTCCATCTTCACAGGACCACATTAACTCCATCTTCACATGGCCACACTAACTCCACCTTCACATGGCCACACTAACTCCACCTTCACATGACCACACTAACTCCGTCCTCACAAGACCACACTAACTCCGTCTTCACATGACCACACTATCTCCGTCTTCACATGACCACACTAACTCCGTCTTCACATGGCCACACTGACTCCGTCTTCACATGACCACACTGACTCCGTCTTCACATGGCCACACTGACTCCGTCTTCACATGGCCACACTGACTCCGTCTTCACATGACCACACTGACTCCGTCTTCACATGACCACACTGACTCCGTCTTCACATGGCCACACTGACTCCGTCTTCACATGGCCACACTGACTCCGTCTTCACATGACCATATTAACTCCATCTTCACATGGCCACACTAACTCCATCTTCACATGGCCATATTAACTCCTTCTGAGGGCTCTGAGAAAGAATCTATTCTGTGCCCGTCTCCTCTCTCCTAGTGGCTCCTAGCAATCCTTGGCATCTCTTGGCTTGCAACATCATCACTCCCATCCATGCCTTCGTCCTCACGTGGTCATCTTCCCTCTGTGTCTGTCTGTCTGTGTCTCTCCGTTTTTATAAGGACACCACCCATCCTACTCCAGTATGACCTCAGGTTAGCTGATAATACCTGCAAAGGTCCAGTCACATTCACACAGGTTCTGGGGATTAGGACTTTAACATATCTTTTTGGGGATATAATTCTACCCATAACATGGGCTTCAACCTCAGCACTTTCGATGTTTTGGGCTAGATAATTCTTTGTTGGCAGTGAGGGGAAGTTTCCCTGTGCACTGTCGGATGTTTAGCAGCATCCTTGGCCTCCACCACCAGATGCCAGTAGTATCTCCTGCCCCAGTTGTGACAACCAATAAATGTTTCCAGACATTGCCAAATGTCCCGTGGTGGGGGGACCACTGGCCTACACAGAGGTCTTGCCTACCTTGCCTGGAGGTGGTCACATGACCCAAATTGACCAACCAGAGCAGCTCAGCTCCCCTCCTCCCATGCCTCCACTCTGTGGACACAGGGATTGGTCTATGAGTGTTTAAGTCGTCCAGGTTGAGTCAACCAGTCCTTTTATGGAGTGGAGAGCATTGAGAAGGACATTGGAAGAGTGAGAAAACCGCCCTCCTCTGAGATCCTGGTGTTACGTAGGTCTGGAGCTGCGAGTGGCCATCTCTGGTGGCAGGTAGAGGAGCAATACAAAGGAGCACAGACGCAAGAGGAGAGGGGGACCCCTACAACACTGCTTACACACACTCATCCCACAGTGCCTGAGACCAGTGCCAGCCCTCAGAATTTCCAGTTCTGTCAGCCAGTACACTCCCTTTTGGCTCCTGTTGGTTTGAGTGGAGATTCCAAACCTTGCAACCCAGACAGGTGATTAATCCACACCCTGTACTACTGGTGGGTGTGGTCTGTCCCAAACAGGCTTCTTACTGGCAAGATGAAAGCTAGATTCCATCTGCAGCCGGAGAGGTCGTACTTGCTCAGGCATCTTCCCACTTCCTCCTCAGGCTCCAGCCTCACAGGTCTCGTTGCTGTCCCTCAACATACCAGGTGCAATCTGCTGGATGTGCAGGTCCCTCTGCCTGGAACACTCTCCCCTCCCATGTATCAGATGCCTCACTTCCTCCAGGTGTGGCTCCCTCCAACCCCCTACGTAAGAGAGCACCCCAGTCCACCTCCAGAACTCATGTATCCTCCTGACATACCACATAATCACACACCATCTGTTTGTCGACTACACATGTGAGTTTCATGAGGGCAGGGACTTGGTCTCTGTTGTTCATGGCAGAGCATGCAGTAGGTGCTCAACAAAAATCCTCAGACTGAATGAATCAAGGTGTCAGTTCGAGCCACTGTGCCTTCTTACAGTGGCTGGTGATTCCCAGTCCCATAAACAGAAGACTTGCAGGTGGTGGCAATTTCAAAGACTTAAAGCTGAGTCAGGACCACCTCTACCCAGGTAATCCCTCCTCAAGGCAAACACAGAATGACCGCAGTCCACTGTGAATCAGGAGAGCATCCGAGTCAGTCGAAACAGCCCCAAAGGTGGCTGCTCCACTTCTGCCACCATTTCTACATGCCCTCAACCTCATCAGGCTCCTCGTTGGCTCTTCACCGGTGGGACAGGCAGGAAAGAATCCAAGCTATCCAGCATCATGTCACACCGCATCAGTTTATGTGAAATGACGAAACATGGCACGCAGACTTTGACAGAAAAGGGAAAATTCAGGGCAGTGTGTGAAGAGGGGAGCAGGCATGGACCCCCACAGCATTTCTGTCGGCAGGCACAGGGTTCATTTTGCATGCCTGGCACGGGGAGAAGCCAGCGACGGGGACGTGCTCACGTCTGGGAGTCTGTTACTCATCACGGCTCATCCTGATTTGCATTTCTGAAGTTTTCCATTTCCGAGTCTGTGTCTGGGCCCCTTCCTCTTCCAGACTGGGTGTTCCCTTTCTGCCCAGAGATCCAGTTGCGCGTGGTGATTGAAACCAGTAACACCGCACATCTTCAACTCTAGTTTGTCCAACAGTCAACAAACACACCGAGCTCAACGAGTCCCTGGGTGGCGAAAGGTTGGCGGTTCAAATCCACCCAGAGGTACCTTGGAATTAAAAAGGCCTAGTGATCTGCTCCAAAAGGTCACAGCCTTGAAAACCCTACAGTGCAGTTCTACCCGACACACATGGGGTCGTCATGAGTCGGAACAGACTTGATGGCAACTAACAACAACAACAAAGGCCAGGAAGTTTGCGGTCAAAATTAAAAAAGTTCAGGACATAAAAGTAGTAACGGCTACGCTATAGTAAGAGATGGCCCTGTACCGAGCATTGTGCCAAGGGCTTTGCATCCATCATCTCATTTCTCCTCAGAGCTGCTCCATGAGGTAGATACTATAATCACCCCATTTTACAGGTAAAGAAACTGAGGCTTGAACAGCCTAAGTAACCTGGGATTTGAGCTGCTATCTGACTCCAGAGCCCTTGCTTGAAACCACTAAACTGTGGGATCATACAAAGTCCTTCGGAGTCCGGCCCTGCTGGCTGCCCTGTCGCTGCCCCGGTCGCTCTTCCGTGAACCCTCCACAAGCTCCTGTGTGAAGCGCGTTCTTGCACGCCCCATGAACTAGAAGGCTCACCTAGGAATAACACAGGAGTTCACTACTAGAGATGATGAATTGCTTTTGTGCATAACAATTGACTCCTTGACAAGCTCCAGTCCTTACAGCGGCTGAGACATCTATGGCATGCCTTATTTGGAAGGCGCTGCAGTCAGGCACCTCTCTGTTGATGCAATCTGCAGTCTCTCACCCGGCAAACATAGCCCCATGCAAAGAATTCTTTAAGAAAAAGAGCGGGGGGGAAAGCACGGACCTCCATCTTGCTGTGGTTTATCACCGTTAAATTAATCACAAACAAAACTCTCAAGAAACAGCGGCCCTGGAAAATCCAAAGGGCAGCTTGGGACATACATGGAATCCACAGCCGTTCTAGGAGGGGCGTCTCGAGGTGCCACGTCTGCCGGCACTCCCTTGGCGCCTGGGTGCTGTCTCACTCTCTAACTTCCAGAGCCTCCCTGTGTGACTGGCGATTATGAACACAACCTCTGTGGGGCCTCCAGCAGACGCAGGTGTGTAACAACAGAGATGTATGCTTTGGCTCGGTCACAGTCCCCTCCTCTTGCTTGGAGGTAGACAACCATGCTCTCCAGAGGTCTGGTGTCCACAGCAGGCACAGCGGGAATGTCAATGCAACAATTCCGTAAATACTTCACGGCTCTTCCCTTAGCTGCCGATGTGACTACGCAGATGCCTCATTACCAAAACCTACTTCTGCCTCCTCTTTTATTTATGAGCTTTATTCCTTTCCGCTAACACACAGGAGTCTAGACAACCCGAGTCATGAATACAGTGGAAAGATGAACAAACAACTCAACGCCAGACCACGGCAGGAGGCTGCGCCCCAGTCTTTCACTGTGACAGACAAGACTGAAACAGCCAGGCTGAGGAGAAGCCTCGAGAACACGGATCAGCTGATTTCGGTTGATGGTGATAGTCAAGGGAAGGTGAACAAAAAGACCAGTTACAAAAATAAAAAAACAGTTGCCATCAAGTCAACCCCCCAGTTCTGACTCCCAGTCACCCATGTGTGTCAGAGAGGAGCTGTGCTCCATGGGGTCATCAGCATCTCCCTTCTGAGGTGCCTCTGGGAGGACTCAAACCTCCGACCTTTCAGTTAGCAGCTGAGCGCATTAACCGTTTACACCACCAAGGGATTCCAAACAAAAAGATAAGACCCCTGAGTCCATTTCTGACTTCTTACCCAGCTGGGGCAGTTTATTTTTTAACCCATCTGACCAACAACAATTTGTATCACTGGATTTTTATTCTCTCCACCCTGCCATGCTCATTCTTTGAGCCCAGCTCAAATGTCTCTACCTCTGGGAAGCTTTCCCCACCTTCTCCCACATCAGAACGAAACCGCCCTTCCACTGGAGCCCCCTGTGCTTTGTTGGTGATGCTGGTACAGCCTTTCTCTCACGAAACGGCTTACGCATTACAGTCACAGTCCAGCGGAAGCGAAGGCTGAGTCTCTGAGTGCCTGGGCTTGCCACTGGCCAGCTGTGTGGCCGTAAGCAACTGACTTACCCTCTCAATACTTTATTTACTCCTCTTTAAAACAGAGATAATGATGGTACCCCAAAGGACTGTTGTGAGGTTATGTCAGCTAAACGCTCTGGTATATGGCAAGCACTTAAATTCTCCCTAATAGCTAGCTATATAGACAGAGATAGAGATGTAGAAGAAACCTGAAACTTCTATCCACTGTCTTAGTCATCTAGTGCTGCTATAACAGAAATATCACGAGTGGATGGCTTTAACAAAGAGAAATTTATTCTCTCACAATCTAGGAGGCTAAAAGTCCAAGTTCAGGATGCCAGCTCCAGGCGAAGGCTTTCTCTTTCTGTCAGCTCTGGGGGAAGGTCCTTGTCATCAATCTTCCCTGGTAGCAGAGCTTCTCAGCACAGGGGTCCCAGGTTCAAAGAAGGTGCTATTCTCCTGGCTGTTGTTTCTTGGTGGTATGAGGTCCCCCTGTCACTCTGCAGGCTTCTCTCTTTTATATCTCAAAAGAGATTGATTTAGGACATAACCTAATCTTGTAGATTGAGTCTTGCCTCATTAATATAACTACCTGTAATCCTGCCTCATTAACATCATACAGGTAGGATTTACAATATATAGGAAAGTCACATCAGATGACAAAATGGTGGACAGTCACACAATACTGGGAATTGTGGCCTAGCCAAGTTGACACATATTACTGGGGAACACATATTCAACCCATGACATCTACCTCCCCCCAGGTTCCCATTCAGGATGTTGCTAGCTACTCCTGACTCATGGTGACCCCATACACCAGAAGATCAGACCCTTGTGATCCACATGGTTTTCTTTGGCTAATTTTTTAGTAGATTACCCAGCATTTCTTCTTAGTCTTAAACTGGAACTGTTTAGTATCATGGCAACACACAAGCCTCCATGGTAGATGGATGGCAGCTGTGCTGAGGTGCACTAGACAGGAACTGAACCCAGGCCTCCTGCATGGAAGGTGAGAATTCTATCACTGAACCACCCTACCCCACACCCATTCAGGATAACAAGTTACAAAATTGGTTGGTCAAATTCTAAGACATCCTAGTAAATAGGGTCACTTTAAAAGGTCACATGCCCAGGCACTGTGTTCTCTCTCCCACGTCTATCTTTCCCTCCACGCAGCTTGGTAGGTAAGGAGGCGGAGGACAAGCCCTACTACGGTTCTCTCTGCAGGCATGCCTGAGCTTGTTGGTACTGCCCTGATTTCCTGTTCCATGTACTGGACAGAAGGTTTGGTAGGATCTTAGGATTTGTATTCGTGTTTAAGGGGGAACTTGGAGGCCCATTTAGGCTTCAACCTAAGCCATGTGCCCCTATCTAGCTTTACAGTGCTCTCAACTGAAGGATAATGGTTGCCATCCTTACTTAAGGTCTCTTGGGAACGTGTCTGGAAGGAGCAAGGATACAAATCAAGCCCTTGCCTTATTCCTAGTAATATGCACATGTCTACCTCCCCACATGTTGCTGAAGATCATCCAAAAGCTTGAATATAAGCCCTGTTAAAGTAGTTGTTGCTAGGTGCAGTCAAGTCAATTCACACTCACAGTGACCCTACGTACAACAAAATGAAACATTGCCCACTCCTGCTCCATCCTCGTGATCGTTGTCATGCTTGAGTGCATTGTCGTAGCCACTGTGTCAGTCCATCTCATTGAAAGTCTTCTTCTTTTTCCCTGACCCTCTACTTTACCAAGCATGATATCCCTCTCCAGGAACTGATGCCTCCTGATAGCATGTCCAAAATATGTTAGATGTAGTCTCGCCATCCTTGCTTTTAAAGGGCATTCTGATTGTACTTCTTCCAAGGCCTATTTGTTCGTTTTTTTGGCAGTCCATGGTATATTCAACATTCTTTGCCAACACCGCAATTCAAAGGTGTCAATTCTTCTTCAGTCTTCCTTATTCATCATCCAGCTTTCACATGCGTATGAGGTGACTGAAAACACCAAGCCTTGGGTCAGGCGCACATTAATCCTCAAAGTGACATCTTTGTTTTTCAAAACTTTAAAGAAGTCTTTGTGGCAGATATGCCCAATGCAAACGTCTTTTGATTTCTTGACTACTGCTTCCATGGGTGTTGATTGTGAATACAAGTAAAATGAAATCCTTGGCGACTTCAATCTTTTCTCCATTCATCATGATGTTGCTTATTGGTCCAGTTGTGAGGATTTTTGTTTTCTTTAGGTTGAGGTGTGACATTAATGATATTGTTGGATAATTTCCACATTTGGTTGGACCAACTTTCTTGGGAACAGGCATGGATATGGATCTCTTACAGTCGGCAGGTAGCTGTCTTCCAAATTTCTTGACATCGACAAGTGAGCACTTCCAGTGCTGCATCTGTCTGCTGAGACATCTCAACTGGTATCTCGTAAATTCCTGGAGCCTTGTTTTTCACGGATGCTTTCAGCACAGCTTGGACTTCTTCCTTAGGTAGCATAGGTTCCTGATCATATGCCACCTTTTGAGATGGCTGAATTTCGACTAATTCTTTTTGGCATAGTGACTCTGTGTATTCCTTCCATCTTCTTTTGATGCTTCCTGCATCATTTAATATTTTCCCCATAGAATTCTTCATTACTGCAACTCGAGGCTTGAATTTTTTCTTCAGTTCTTTCATCTTGAGAAATGCTGAGCGTGTCCTTCCCTTTTGTTTTTCTATCTCCAGGTCTTTGCACATTTCATTATAATACTCTTCTTGAGCTGCCCTTTGCAATCTTCTGTTAAGCTCTTTTGCTTCATCATTTCTTCCCTTTGCTTTAGCTACTCGACATTCAAGTTTCAGAGTCTCTTCTGACATCCATTTTGGTCTGGTCTTTCTTTCCCGTTTTTTTAATGAGGGTCAGTGCAAAAGTGGAAGACCTTCAATGAGACGGACTGACACAGTAGCTGCAACAATGGGCTCAAGCGTGACAAGGATTGTGAGGATAGCACAGGGCTGGGCAGTGTTTAGTTGTGTTGTACATGGGGTAGCTATGAGTCAGAACTGAGTCGTCAGCACCTGACAGCAACAACCCTCCCCACCTGTCTGAGGGTAGACTCAGGGAGAGTGGGTGTTGGAGGTTAGCAGGCCTCAGTCCAAACTCCAGTTTGCTGCGATAAGGCCTTGCAGAAGATGACAATCTGAGGCTCATTTTCTGACCCTGTTAAGTGTGGGGAAGAACTGTAGTTGCCTATCCCCCCATCTCCTCTTCCTCATCAGTCGTAGGATCGCGGTGTTCATCTGGGCATAGTAATAACTCCTTTGCAGAGATGTACAGCCAGATGAGCAGCTCTGGCCAAAGAGATGTGGGTAGGGTTGGTTGAGACTTCAGGAAGTCTCCTTAAAGGGAGGCAGAGGTGCAGATGTGCAGACATGGTGGCAGTAGCTTGGGCCATCGTGTGACTTTGAGATACAACACCATATACTAACATTGGCAATGGAACCCTAGTCCCTATGACATCATGAAGCTGTCAGACCTGCCCTATAAACCACCTCTAAACTTCTTTTACAGAAAGAGAAAGAAACTCCTAACTCATCTATGCCAATGTTGAGTCCTTTTGTTCTGTGCAACCAACTCAATCATAGCTGATACATAAGGCTCAGTGACGATGTAAGTAAAACTATGGCCCACAGGCCAAATCCAGCCCACCACCTATTTTGTATGGCCCAAGAAGCAAGAGCGGTTTTCACAGACAAGCATTTGCAATCAACTTGATGTTATAAAACTGTAACTCTGAACCTCAATTAAGCAAAATGTTATCACCTCAAAGAAGAATCCCATTCTTCTCATTAGTCCTGAATTACAAAAAAATCTATACATAGTTAGCATCATGGTTTGAATTTTGTCAATAAAATCTTTTTGGAAAATTGTTTTCTCTAGTGTGGTACAATAGTTAAGAGCTCAGCTGCTAACCAAAAGGTCGGCAGTTCGACTCTACCAGCCATTCCTTGGAAACCCTATGGGGCAGTTCTACACTGTCCTATAGGATCGCTATGAATCAGAATCAACTCGATGACAATGGGTTTTTTGGATTTATAAGTACTTATATACTAGCCTTGATTTTGCCTCTTGGCTGCAAAACTGAAAATGCTTACTACCTTGGCCCTTTATAAAAAACAATCCTGGTGGTGTAATGGTTAAGTGCTAGGGATGCTAACCAAAAAAAAAAAAAAAACAAATAACGCTGGCAGTTCAAATCCACCAGGTGCACCTTGGAAACTCTATGGGGCAGTCCTACTCTGTCACTCTGTCCTATAGGGTCACTATGAGTCAGGATTGACTCAACGGCAATGGGTTTGGTTTGGTTGACCCATGATGTATAAAAGTCCCAAATATAGTCCTGGTTACATACAAAATGCTCACCAAATGACAGCTATTATTATAGGTATATCTGCAAAAGAGCCAGGCATAGAAGTTGCTCAATTATTCATTTCTGTAAGATATTATAATCCTATGGAAAAAAAAAAAAAAAAGCATGGCTTAATTCTTTGTTGACTTGAACAGATAAAAATATTCCAGAGTCAGCCTCACCCTTTCCAACCATCTCCACTTCCCTCCCCAACTCTTGGTCATCAGGCAAGAAAAATAAACACGAGAGCAAAACAAAGACGCTTAGACTGTGTTGTCCCCCCAGGCCCTGCCTCCCACCACATCTGCCTCAGACACTTGTCTGTACAGCTACCTAACAAAAAAGGGGCAAAATATACAAAAGAAAGGGGTTTGGGGCACCAAGCCTAATTTTTTTGATCTCCCTGGAACATCTGGGTCATCTATGTCCCCAGACAATTCCAGAACTGACATGTGTAAATTGCCAACCGAGCACAAAATAATGAAAGCCCAAGTGAAGCCACATATGTGATTCCACCATTCACCATATCTCAGCTGTGCTTCATGCGTGACCGAACTCAGTTTTGGGATCTAGAGAGTCTCTGATGCTTGTGACACCAGGTGCATCTGAAGCATGAGCTCCAACCTTCCCCCAACAACAGGAAAATTATATGGCTGCGTTAAACCAGTGACTCCCAAACTTTTGGGGCAATGGAGCCAAGTTTTAGCTCCAGCCCAGCTTTCGGCCAGCCTGTGACACCTCCTCCCTCTCTCTCTCTGCCCCCAACTGTCAGTTGGACATGCTCTGTAAGACAGTTTGCGCTGTTCCGAACATCAGGCTTGGGATTATGAACTGGGAGTATAGGACCATCGGATCACTCTGTAAGGCAGCCAGGAAAGAGCAGGTTGGCTTGGCACTGGCCATGGGGGTGTGAATAAATGAGGTGGCACTGTGTGGGATGCTGGGAGCTAGGGCTGTGTCTCTGTGTGTTGACTTCTAAAAACTCACCACATCCAGTCCCAGCCCACCAGAAAACAGCCTAAGAAACAAGTATTCTGGAAAGAGTTGTGGCTCAAAAGATCTCAACACACCAAGAAAATGCAAGCACGGCCAATGGCTTGGAGGGGTATCAGGGAATGAAGATGGTTCCTTTCCATCAGTCTTGACCTTTGATCATAAGCAGTTCTCCATGTTGCACAGCAAGCAATTAAAAAAAAAAAAAAGTTCTTAATTACAAACACCTTGTCCCAGCATCACGTTTCCCCAAAAGTTATCTATGAAAATGTTCAAAACAGCAGCATTTCTAACAGTCCTAACTAGAAACTAACCAAACACCCACCCACAGCTGAACAGATACACGGTAGTCTATTTAACAATGGCATACTACATAATAATTAAAACAAAGGGTCCACAGTTAGATACCAAATGACTGAATCTCACAAACAGAATGTTAAGTGGAAGAAGCCAGCTATAAAAGAGTACATATTTTATGAATCCATTTATACAAAGTATAAAAACAGGCAAAATCTATTATGTTAGAAATACGGATAGAAGTTAGCACTGGGGAGATAGACGGAGGCACAAAGGGGGCTTCTGGAGCACCGGTAATATTTTATTTCTTTATTCACCTGTTGGTAACATGGATATTCAGTTCATAAAAATTCATTGAGCTGAACACTCATAATACATTCACTTTCACACATATGTATATAAATATATATATATATATAAAATCAATTAAAAGATTTTAAAAATACATTGTAGCCTTTGAAAGAGCCAGAATGCTAAGTCTGAAAGGAACCTTGGAAGCTGCTGGCACCAGTCCCTACCACTTCATCTACAATGAGGTTCAGAGAGAAGGAACCTAGATTAACACAGGTAACATCAACAGCAAGAGTAAAAATGGAAAATAATAATACTAAGCTTATATTTACACTATACTCACATGTGCTAAGCACTTTACAAGGATTATTTCATTTAATTTTTATAACAACCCTAAAACCACCACTGCCATTGAGTTGATTCGGACTCATAGCAAGCCTATAAGACAAAGTAGAATCGTCCCACAGGGTTTCCCAAGGCTGTAACTCTTTAGGGAAGCAGACTGCCACATCTTTCTCCCCCGAAGCCACTAGTGGATTTGAATCACTGACCTTTCAGTTAGCAGCCAAGTGCTTAACCACAGTATGTGTGATTACATTCCATTTTATAGCTGAGGAATCTCAGGTCCCGAGGGGCTAAGAAATGGGTCTTGGCTCCTGATTTAAGCTCTCTGATTGGTTCCCCATGTGACAGAGGAAGGGAGCTCATGGCAAACGGAGAACTCGACGCAGGTCTCCCGACTCCTGACTCGGTACGCCCCCTACGGGAGGTTGAAATGCAGCCCCTCCCTCAACAGTACGTTTAGCTCCTAATCCCTGGAACCTATTGATGTGCCCTTATTTGGAAAAGGGGTCTTTGCAGATATAATTAAATTAAGCCTCTTGAGATGAGGAATTATCAAACCAAACAGTAAACCCGGTGCTGCCGAGTTTACTCCAACTTGTGCTAGCCCCACGTGTGTCACAGTAGAACTGTGTTCCACAGGGTTTTCAATGCTGACTTTTTGGAGGTAGATTGCCAGGCCTTTCTTCTGTGGCATATCTGGGTGGACTCAAACCTCCAACCTTTCGGTTAGCAAGCCAAGCACGTTAATCATTTGTACCATCCAGGGACTCCTGGATTACCCAAGTGGGCCCTAAAGGCCATTGTAAGCATCCTTACGAGACCAAGGCAAAGGGAGACAACAGACACAGAGAAGGAGGACGTGCAGAGATGGGGGTAGAGACTGGAGAGGTGTGACTCCAAGACAAAGACCACTGAGGAACGCCGGCAGCAACCAGAAGGCAGAAAAGACAAGAAACAGATCCTCCCCCGAGCCTCCTCAGTGAGCACAGTCCTGTTGACCCTTTGATTTGAAACTTTTCTTATTTTTTGGTTGTAAAAATACATACAACATTTTCCAATGTAGCATTTTTCACGTGTACCAGTCAGTGACATGAATTACATCAATCATATTGTACAACCATCACCAACGTCCATTGCCAAGCTTTCCGTCATTCAATGCTTCCTAAGCAAGGGCTCTCCCTCTCCCTCTTACTCCTGGTCATCACTAGTAAACTTTGGTCTGTACACATTTGCCTGTTCTAGATATTTCATATGAGTGAGATCTTACAGTATTTGTCCTTCGGTGAGTGACTTGTCTCAGCATGTTTTCAAGGTTTATCCATGCTGTCGCACTCATCAGGACTTCATTCATCCCTGTGGCTTAATAATACCCCATTTATGTACATTCCATTTATGTATATACCACATTTTGTTTATCCATTCATCTGTTGATGGACATTTCGGTCATTGCCACCTTTTGTCAACTGTAAACAGTGCTGCAATGAACACTGGTGTATCTGTATCTTTTTTATTGTTATTTTGTTGTTGAGAATACACACAGCAAAACCTACACCAATTCAACCATTTCTACATATACAATTTAGTGACAATGAACGTATTCTTTGAGCTGTGCAGCCATTCTCATCCTCCTTTTCTGAGTTGTTCCTCCTCCATTAACATAAACTCACTGCCTCCTAACGATCCTACCTAATCTTTTGAGTTGCTGTTGTACTTTGATCCCATATAGATAGTTCTTAAAAGAGTATTATGCTCAAGGCCAACATTTTTAACTAGTTAAGCTAAATTATTGTTTTATTTTAAGACAACTTCAGTGGTTATTTTTGGTTTAGGTTCTGAAGATTATCTCAGGGCAATAGTTTCAGGGGTTCATTCAGCCCCCTTGGCTCCAGAAAGTTTGGAGTCCATGGGCGCTTGAAATTCTGCTCTGCATTTCCCCCCTTTTGATCAGGATTCTTCTACAGACTCTTTGATGAAAATGTTCAGTAACAGTAGCTGGGCATCACCCCGTTCTTCCTGGTGTGCCTGGTATTAACCAGGTTTCTTTACACTTGGATTTCTCAGGACCTTCGATACGGCTATTGTGCATTTGGGGTCTTAGAGGAGAAGATAATGCAGAGTTTTCAACACTGGACCAGCCTCAGAACTGTCACATGAGAACTCCACAGAACGCTCTTAGGGAATACTGTAGGCCGCCATGCTGAGAGCACTGATGAGACTCCCGAGGGCACAAAGGCCTAGAGCGTTAGGAGTTATCACTTTGCCAAGCTCCTGATTACTCTTCTAAAGGCCCCTTGACGGGGCATAGCAGTTACCATGTCAAGAGTTGGACTGGATGGCCTCCGTGGGTCCTCTGAAATCTAACACTCTCTAATTCTTTATTACAATAGCAAGGATGCTCCTTGTCCCTGACAGACATTGCTGATCAATCACAGCACTGTCCCACTGAGCTCAGAAAGTGTCCCGTATTCCTTCTGAACCACAGCTCCAGGCAAACAGAACCTCTGTACTATTCTATTCCTGTCCTAGTAACTCTATAAACAGTCCGAATAAATACAACACGGCTTGTGGGTTTTCAGAGATGCATTTATAATTCTCTTCCTGCCCAGGGAAGGACGTGCTCCCTCTCCACCAATATCTGTTATGTTTTTCCACTTCTAGGATATACAAGCCTTTGCTCTGCTTTTTAAACAAGGGCTCCAGCAAGTCTATTGAGTCATAGGTTGTAGCCTTTGGGAGCAGGGATGGAAGGAAGTTTGAGGCCTGATACACCCAGCTCTACCTTTGTTCTCTGGGCAGGATTTTTCTCTAGCCAATTAAAAACCATGTATGTTTACGGCCCTTTGAGCTCTGAAGGCAGTCACGGCAGTTGGAGTCAATCTTAAAAACCTTCAGATCCCAAGTCCCAGAGCAGCGGCATCTGAGCAGATTGCTCCTAGGCAGGAGAGTTCAGAGGCTCGGGGTCTTCAAAGAGAACCACTTAGCTGGGGGTACAATTTTTAAAAGGTGATGAAACCCTAATGCCCCACTTGTACTGAGATAACGCCCCCCTGCGAGGGGTCTACAGACAGCCCTCCACAGGGGCTCCTGTCAGGGGCCTTGTTTTATAACAAGGAAGCAGGGGACTCAGGCGGTTGGGCAGCATGTTAATGCCCCCGTGCCCCGGGAGGGAAGAGGAGACAAGAAAAGAAGAGTAACAAAAATAACTTAATCGTGTAAATTAGCTAACGATTTTCTCACAGATGCCACATCAGACACTGTGCCTGGTAACGGTCAGTCAGTCAAAACATGTTCAGTGAGCCCCTGCCTGGTGGCAGGTGCTGTGCTCTGGGCCTGGAGTTCAATGCCCTCAGGGAACTAGAATGGACAGGCAGAGAGCTATATTAAAAAAACAAAAAGCTATTATTCCAGGTCTTATGAAGTGCTTTGTGGGAAAGTCACTAGGGAAATGCTATAGAGAGAAAGGTGGCGGGGTCGGGATGGGGAGGAAGGCTGGGCAGGAAGCCCTGTTGGATGAACGACATTTAAGTGAACACCTCGATGATGGGCAGGTGCCAACCATGCAAGGTTCTAGGGGAAGAGCAGTCCAAGCAGAAAGATCACCAAATACAAAGGCCCAGAGGCAGACATGAATTTGGGGGTACTGAAGGGCCTGTGTGGCTACAGTGTAAGTACTACTTGTCAAGAGGAAGAAGACACCCTTGCAGAATCTGGCAGGGGCCACACCCTGTTGGTGGACAGGGTCTCACAGGTCTTGGTACAGAGTTTGGATTTTGTTCTTATTGCAATGGGAAGCTGATGGAAGATGTTAAACAAGGAAGTGATATCATGTGATTCAAGCTGTATGAAACACTAGCTTTTTGATCAGGTTATCAAGTAATCAAGGTGGCTGGGAGAAATGATGGTGGCTGGGAGAAATGATGGTAGCTTGGATGAAAGTTAGTAAGCAGTAGTCCCACTTGGGATATATCTTTTCTTTCTTTTTTTTAAAAAGAACAAAAAACCAAACCCGTTGCCATGGAGTTGATTTCAACTCATAGCGACCCTATAGGACAGAGTTTCCAAGGAAAGCCTGGTGGATCTGAACTGCCCAACTTCTGGTTAGCAGCTGTAGCACTTAACCACTGCATCAACACCATTTCCTTTTTTTTATAGAGATGTAATTTATGCTTTAAGCAACCTTGGTGCTACAAACAGTTAAGCGCTCAGCTGCTAATCGAAAGGTTGGGGCTTCAAACCTACCCAGAAGCTCTATGGGAGAAAGGCCTGGGAGTCTGCTCCCACGAAGATTATAGCCCAGTAAGACTACAGCCTAGAAAACCCTACGGAGCAGTTTACTCTGTCACATGGGGTTGCCCTGAGTTGAAAATGAGTCTCCGGCACCTAAGAGCAATGACAATTTATGCACGGTGAAAGGCACAGACCTTAAGTGTAGAGCTTGATAAATTCTGACAACTGCAGATACCCATGTAACCCACAAAACACCTTCATCACTCAGGAAGTTACCTTGTGGCTCTTTCCAGTAAAGCCTCCCCCACTCTCTCGATTTGAAATATATTTTTGAGGTAGAGCTGAAAGGACTTATTTCCATTGGATTGGATATAGGAGTGTGACAAAAAGAGGAAGGCTGAGGAAGGTGCCAAAAGCTGTTAGTCCAAGCAACTGGGTGGCTAAGGTGCTACCTGCTGCTGGTAAAGGCTTGGTGAGGGTAAAAAAATCTAGGGTTGTAGATACCAGCAGAACACAAGGTCACAGAATAGAACATTCTGATATCAACTCAAACAGGGAAATCACAAAAACAAATTAAGATTAATTTTAAAAAGAAAAAAATGCTCAAAACAGGACATCATTGAAGTCAATATGTAAAAGATCACAATAATCAAAAAGAGGGACTAAATACAGGTGGCATAGAACTGCCATATGGAGAGGGATACAAGGCGATATAGGACAATACAAGTTAGGTTTTTACTTAGAAAAATAGGGGTAAATATTACGGTAACCACAAAGAGGTATAACAACTCCATAACTCAAAATAAAAACCAAGAAAAACATAACGACTCAGCAAACGTAAAGTCAAATACTATGAAAATGAGGAACACACAATTTACAAAGAAAAACGTCTTAGCACAAAAAAGTAAGTGGAAAAATGAAATTGTCAACAACACACAGAAAAAGGCATCAAAATGACAGCACTAAACACATAAAAAAAAAACAACACATACTTATCTGTAATTACGCTGAATGTAAATGGACTAAATGCACCCAATGAAGAGAGAGTCTCAGACTGGATAAAGAAACACCATCCGTCTATATGCTGCCTACAAGAGACACACCTTAGACTTAGAGACACAAGCAAACTAAAACTCAAAGGATGGAAAAAAATATATCAAGCAAACAATAAGCAAAAAAGAGCAGGAGTAGCAATATTAACTTCTGACAAAATAGACTTTAAAGTTGAATCCACCACAAAGGATAAAGAAGTACAGTACATAATGATTAAAGGGACAATTGACCAGGAAGATATAAAAATATTTATGCACCCAATGACAGGCCTGCAAGATACATAAAACAAACTTTAACAGAACTGAAAAGTGAGATAGACACCTCCACAATTAATAGTAGGCGACTTCAACACACCACTTTTGGAGAAGGATAGGACTTACAGTAAGAAGCTCAATACAGACACGGAAGACCTAATTGCTACAATCAACCAACTTGACCTCATTGACTTATACAGAGCACTCCACCCAACTGCTGCAAAGTGTATTTTTTTTTTCTAGCGCACACGGAACATTCTCTAGGTCATAAAACAAACCTTTGCAGAATCCAAAACATCAAAATATTACAAAGCATCTTCTCAGACCACAAGGCCATAAAAGTGGAAATCAATAACAGAAAAATTAGGCACAAGAAATCAAGTACTTGGAAACTGAACAATACCCTGCTGAAAAAAGACTGGGTTGTAGAAGACATTAAGGAGGGAATAAAGAAATTCATAGAATGCAACAAGAATGAAAACACTTCCTGTCAAAACCTCTGGGACACAGCAAAAGCAGTGCTCAGAGGTCAATTTATATCGATAAATGCACACATACAAAAAGAAGAAAGAGCCAAAATCAGAGAACTGTCCCTACAACTTGAACAAATAGAAAGTGAGCAACAAAAGGATCCATCTGGCAACAGAAGAAAACAAATAATAAAAATTAGAGCTGAACTAAATGAATTAGAGAACAGAAAAACAATTGAAAGAATTAACAAAGCCAAAAGCTGGTTCTTTGAAAAAATTAACAAAATTGATAAACCATTGGCCAGACTGACTAAAAAAATACAGGAAACAAATAACCCGAATAAGAAACGAGATGGGCCACATCACAACAGACCCAACTGAAATTAAAAGAATCATATCAGATTATTAGGAAAAATTGTACTCTAACAAATTTGCAAACCTAGAAGAAATGGATGAATTCCTAGAAAAACACTACCTATCTGAACTAACACAATCAGAAGTAGAACAACTAAATAGACCCATAACAAAAAAAGAGATTGAAAAGGTAATCAAAAAACTCCCAACAAAAAAAAACCCCGGCCCGGACAGCTTCACTGCAGAGTTCTACCAAACTTTCAGAGAAGAGTTAACACCACTACTACTAAAGGTATTTCAAAGCATAGAAAATGACGGAATTCTGTCTAACTCATTCTATGAAGTCACCATCTCCCTGATACCAAAACCAGGTAAAGACACCACAAAAAAAGAAAATTACAGACCTGTATCCCTCATGAACATAGATGCAAAAATCCTCAACAAAATTCTAGCCAATAGAATTCAACAACATATCAAAAAAATAATCCACCACGACCAAGTGGGATTTATACTATGCAAGGCTGGTTTAATATTAGAAAAACCATTAGTGTAATCCACCATATAAATAAAACAAAAGACAAAAACCACATGATCTTATCAATTGATGCAGAAAAGGCATTTGACAAAGTCCAACACCCATTCATGATAAAAAACTCTCAGCAAAATAAGAATTGAAGGAAAATTCCGCAACATAATAAAGGGCATCTATACAAAGCCAACAGCTAACATCACTCTAAATGGAGAGAGCCTGAAAGCCTTTCCCTTGAGAACAGGAACCAGACAAGGATGCCCTTTATCACCACTCTTATTCAACATTGTGCTAGAGGTCCTAGCCAGAGCAATTAGGCTAGACAAAGAAATAAAGGGCATCCGGATTGGCAAGGAAGAAGTAAAATTATCTCTATTTGCAGATGACATGATCTTATACACAGAAAACCCTAAGGAATCCTTCAGAAAACTACTGAAGCTAATAGAAGAGTTTGGCAGAGTCTCAGGTTATAAGATAAACATACAAAAATCACTTGGATTCCCCTAAATCAACAAAAAGAACATCGAAGAGGAAATCACCGAATCAATACCATTCATGGTAGCCCCCAAGAAGATAAAATACTTAGGTATAAATCTTACCAAAGATGTAAAAGACCTATACAAAGAAAACTACAAAGTACTACTGCAAGAAACTGAAAAGGACCTACTTAGGTGGAAAAACATACCTTGCTCATGGATAGGAAGACTTAACATAGTAAAAATGTCTATTCTACCAAAAGCCATCTATACATACAATGCACCTCCGATTCAAATTCCAATGACATTTTTTGATGTGATGGAGAAACAAATCACCAACCTCATATGGGAGGGAAAGAAGCCCCGGATAAGTAAAGCATTACTGAAAAAGAAGAAGAAAGTGGGAGGCCTCACTCTACCTGATTTTAGAATCTATTATATAGCCACATTAGTCAAAACAGCCTGGTACTGGTACAACAACAGTCACATGGACCAATGGAACAGAATTGAGAACCCAGATATAAATCCATCCACATGTGAGCAGCTGATACTTGACAAAGGCCCAGTGTCAGTTAATTGGGGAAAAGAGAGTCTTTTTAACAAATGGTGCTGGCATAACTGGATATCCATTTGCAAAAAAAAAGAAACAGGACCCATACCTCACACTATGCACAAAAACTAACTCCAAGTGGATCAAAGACCTAAACATAAAGACTAAAACGATAAAGATCATGGAAGAAAAAATAGGGACAACCCTAGGAGCCCTAATACAAGGCATAAACAGAATACAAAACATTACCAAAAATGATGAAGAGAAACCCGATAACTGGGAGCTCCTAAAAATCAAACACCTATGCTCATCTAAAGACTTCACCAACAGAGTAAAAAGACCACCTACAGACTGGGAAAGAATTTTCAGCTATGACATCTCCGACCAGCGCCTGATCTCTAAAATCTATACGATCCTGTTAAAACTCAACCACAAAAAGACAAACAACCCAATCAAGAAGTGGGCAAAGGATATGAACACACACTTCACTAAAGAAGATATTCAGGCAGCTAACAGATACATGAGAAAATGCTCTCGATCATTAGCCATTAGAGAAATGCAAATTAAAACTACGATGAGATTCCATCTCACACCAGCAAGGCTGGCATTAATCCAAAAAACACAAAATAATAAATGTTGGAGAGGCTGCGGAGAGATTGGAACTCTTATACACTGCTGGTGGGAATGTAAAATGGTACAACCACTTTGGAGATCAATCTGGCGTTTTCTTAAAAAGTTAGAAATAGAACTACCATACAACCCAGAAATCCCACTCCTCGGAATATACCCTAGAGAAATAAGAGTCTTCACACAAACAGATATATGCACACCCATGTTTATTGCAGCTCTGTTTACAATAGCAAAAAGATGGAAGCAACCAAGGTGTCCATCAACGGATGAATGGTTAAGTAAATTGTGGTATATTCACACAATGGAATACTATGCATCGATAAAGAACAGTGAGGAATCTGTGAAACATTTCATAACATGGAGGAACCTGGAAGGCATTATGCTGAGTGAAATCAGTCAGATGCAAAAGGACAAATACTGTATAAGACCACTATTATAAGTTCTTGAGAAATAGTATAAACTGAGAAGAACACATACTTTTGTGGTTACGAGGGGGGAAGGGAGGGAGGGTGGGAGAGGGTTATTTACTGATTAGTTAGTAGATAAGAACTACTTTAGGTGAAGGAAAGGACAATATTCAATACACGGAAGGTCAGCTCAACTGGACTGGACCAAAAGCAAAGAAGTTTCCGGAATAAACTGAATGCTTCGAAGGTCAGTGGAGCAAGGGCGGGGGTTTGGGGACTATGGCTTAAGGGGACTTCTAAGTCAATTGGCAAAATAATTCTAATATGAAAACATTCTGCAACCCACTTTGAAATGTGGCGTCTGGGGTCTTAAATGCTAACAAGCAGCCAGCTAAGATGCATCAATTGGTCTCAACGCACCTGCATCAAAGGAGAATGAAGAACACCAAGGTCACACGATAACTATGAGCCCAAGAGACAGAAAGGGCCACATGAACCAGAGACCTACATCATCCTGAGACCAGAAGAACTAGATGGTGCCCGGCCACAACTGATGACTGCCCTGACAGGGAGCTCAACAGAGAACCCCTGAGGGAGCAGGAGATCAGTGGGATGCAGACCCCAAATTCTCATAAAAAGACCAGATTTAATGGTCTGACTGAGACTAGAGGAATCCCGGCGGTCATGGTCCCCAAACCTTCTGTTGGCCCAGGACAGGAAGCATTCCCGAAGACAACTCATCAGACGTGAAAGGGACTGGACAGTGGGTAGGAGAGAGATGTTGATGAAGAGTGAGCTACTTGTATCAGGTGGACAATTGAGACTGTGTTGGCATCTCCTGTCTGGAGAGGATATAGGAGGGTAGAGAGGGTTAGAAACTGGCAAAATTGTCACGAAAGGAGAGCCTGGAAGGGCTGACTCATTAGGGGGAGAGTAAGTGGGAGTACGGAGTGAGGTGTATATAAGGTTGTATGTGACAGACTGACTTGATTGGTAAACGTTCACTTAAAGCTCAATAGAAATTACTAAAACAAAAAAAAAACTAGGGTTGTGCTTTAGCATATTAAGTTTGAGAAGCCTATTTAACATCTAATGACGACACTGAAAATATATCTATCTGTCTGTCTGTCTGCCTCCCTATTGCTCAGGAGAGGTGCGGGCTGAAGATGTGTATTTGGGAGTCATCAGTTAATGACAACATCTAAAGCTATGGACTGAATGATGTTAGCAAGGGAGCAAACAGAGATAAAAAAAGAGAAGAGCAGGAGAAAGAGGCCTGGGGAAGTCCGACTTTTCAAGAGCTAGTCGAGGAGAAACAGCCACAAAGGAGACTGATTTAGGAAGAAGACAAGTGGGATACACGGAAGCCTGCAGAAGAAAGAAGAAAGCTACAAGGAGGGAAGGGTCCACTCCAATACTTCTGACAGGCAGAGGACACGGGATCTTCTCTTATTTTACATTTCTCTTAAGACACCCACTTCTCGGTTCTCTGGTAAAACTCTCACCTTCCACGAGGGAGACCTGGGTTCAAAATCTAGTCCAATGTACCTCACGTGCAGCCACACCCAACTGTCAGTGGTACTTTGCATGTTGCTATGATGCTGAACAGGTTTCAGCAGAGCTTCCAGACTAAGACAGACTGGGGAGAAAGGCCTGGTGCTCTCCTCTTGAAAATCAGCCAAGGAAAACTCAACGGATCACAACAGTCCAGTTTGTAACTGATCATGCGGGTGGCACAGCACCAGGCAGCATCTCATTCTGTTGTGCCGGGGTCACCATGAGTTGGGTCAACTCTACAGAAGCTAAGAACAACAAAACTCTGTAGGGTGGGAACTATTATTATTTCCATTTACAGAGAGGGAGACTGAGGTTTAGATATGTAAGTGACTTGTCTAAAGTCTCACTGCCAATAATTGGAGGGGACAACATTTGAAGGTTAGCAGCTTCCTTCCAAGTGTATCCTGCAGCACATTAACTGTTGATACCGAAAAGTGGGTTCCAGGGTCACATTAGCATGAAACATACAAAGTCAGACAGAATTGAACAGGCTTCTCTACTCCAGGGATCCTCGGAGCCTTCAATGGGCTTGTGTGCACGTGAGTCCTCAAGAGGATATGAAGAATATCGCTTTCCAAACATACAAGAAACCATTTTTTGTTTTCGTTTTCCCAGAAGAGCAATTCACCAAAGGTGTTCCCCAGAACACAGTAAGAGGACCACTTCTAGGAAGCCACATGATCAAGACTTGAGAAAGTCCAAAGTGCTTTCGCAGACACTATGTCACTTGTTACCCAAAGCAGAAGGGGCTGACATGAACGTTCATTTTACAGATAATGAAGGCAAAGCTCACGAGGCTAAGCAGTTTGTCCCATGTCACAATCCCGCAGCAATTAAGAAGAAAAAACAGCACTAGTCCTTGTGCCCAGGAGCAAGAGAAACCAGGTCACGCCAAGGGAGAATCAGGCAAGACGCCTATATAAAGCCTCTCCTTGTCTCAGCCTCTCTCCTCCAAAATATTCCCCTTGCATTTGCTTTCCAAGGGATATAAGCCAGGTGGGGGAGTTACACAGGGGATGGAGGGAAAAGAGGGGGCTGTGGGTGGGCTCAGACCAATAGCCTTCAGAAAAGGCTTCCATCTCCTTGGGCTTAGGAACTGCAAAGCGTCTTAAGGGAGAATCTTGCGGTGAGTGTACAGACAGGAAAAAAGGAAACGGCACAGGAAATTGAGGAAGGACCCGTTAGAGGATAGAGCCACGTTATGGATTGAATTGTGTCCCGTCAAAATGTGTGCCAACTTGGCTGGGCCATGGTTCCCAGTATCGTGTGACTGTCCACCATTTTGTCCACCAATCACATCTGATGTGATTTTCCTACGTGTTGTAAATCCTACCTCTACGATGTTAATGAGGCAGGATTAGAGGCAGTTACATTAATGAGGCAGGACTTAATCTATAAAATTAGGTTGTATCCTGAATCTCTTTTGAGATGTAAAAGAGAGAAGCAAGCAGAGAGACAGCGGGACCTCATGCCACCAAGAATGAAGACCAGGAGGGGAGCGTGTCCTTTGGACCTGGGGTCCCTGTGCTGAGAAGCTCTCCTAAATCAAGGGGAGATTGATGACAAGGACCTTCCCCCAGAGCCCATACAGACAGAAAGCCTTCCCCTGGAGCTGGCACCCTAAATTGGGACTTTGAGCCTCTTAGACTGTGAGAGAATAAACTTTTTTTTGTTAAAGCCACCCACTTGCGATATTTCTGTTATAGCAGCACTAGATAACTGAGACAAACTGCCTCAACAATTCCAAAACCTGGGGGGATTAGAAAAATTTCCAACTCATGGTGACTCAATATGTGTCAGAGTAGAACCGTGCTCCATGGGATTTTCAATGACAGGTTTTTTAGAAGTGGATTGCCAGGCCTTTCTTCCAAGGCACCTCTGGGTAGACTCAAACATCCAACCTTTCAGTTAGCAGCTGAGCCTACTGACCTTTGGTACACCCACCCAGGGAGTGGGATGGGGGTGGATTAGAAGGACTTCACAAATAAATCCATCTTATCTTGGGTTGTCTTGGTTTAGGACTTAGAGAACCCAAGGCAAGTTAGCTGCCACTCCTCCAGTGTTGCTATCAGGGCTTCTACCTGTGGACTATGCACCCCTAAATTATACCACCCAACCTACAGTGGACTAAATAAAAGAGTCATCAAGAATGGCTGCCTACTGAATGCCAGGATCTTAGATAAGGGACCTTCAGTGGACAGAGGCGGGAGGGGATCTCACTTGGTCCAACTGTAAAGAAAAGATCCCCAAACCACCAACAGCACAATGCTTGAGAGAATGGACTCTGGGGCTAGACAGTCACAGGTTCAGGTCCCCTTCTTGGCTGCTTAATAGTCATGGGGCTCAGGGAAATTTAACGTACTTCTGTAAGACTGCCCTTCCTCATCTGTAAAACGGGGGTGATGACAGAACCTACCCCACAGACTTGTGAGAATTTTAAGGTGATAACAAACAAAAATCTGCCTCAAGACAGAGTCCCAGTCCCACCTGGGATGCTTCTTCAAATGCAGATTCTCAGGTCTCACCATGGACTTACTCAGACAGACTGCCTGAAGGATATTCTTACATACAGTAAAGTCTGACAAAGACTGAGAAGACGACTGGTCTGTGCTTAACAAAAACTCAGTAAGTTAACGGCTACCATTCTGTTTGTTATTACATTACCATTTACAACACCCAGAGACGAGATCTGTTCTCCAGGCTGGATAACACAGTGCTCAGAATTAGAATTTATCTAAAGTCCAACTGTACAGACATTCACACATCCCCAGAAGCCCGAAGAGAGCCTCAATCACCGGGGGAAACCAGTGGGTAATTATAACAGCGTGGGCGACTGCAAAGAAACCTTTTGCAAAATGTTCCCAAGGAATCAAGCTTTTTTTTTTTTTTTTTAAGTAGTAAGTAGCAAACTTTCAAAGGTGTGATAAGCGACATCACAGACACACGCTCCGTGGATCGGGATCTTGTCCACCCAGGAAGGTGCTCTGTAAGGAGGCACACCCTTGTTTTGGGTATAGTCACTCCTACACCTGAGTCGGAAACACTGGTGGCCTGGCAGTTAAGAGCTGCGGCTGCTAACCAAAAGGTCGACAGTTCAGATCCACCAGGTACTCCTTGGAAACTCTATGGGGTCCTTCTACCCTGTGCTATAGGGTCACTGTGAGTCGGAATCGGCTCAACGGCAATGGGTTTTATACCCGAAGTGGCTGTTAAAAGTCAAATGTAAAGCTATACCTGCAGGGAAATCATTCCTGAGTTTTCCCAGACGTCCAGTCCCTCAGTACCTGAGTCTCTTCCCTCCGCCGCCCCTACATCTTCTATTCTTCTGGAAGACGTCCAGACACAATCTTTGGAAAAGCAGTCTTCCTCTGCTTGTCACACAGAGGAACAGGATATGAAAAAAGTACGTCACCAAAAAAAGAAAGAAAACCAAAGCACGCATGGCAATCAAATGGTGAATATTCTGCAAAAGAATCCCTTGCCATTTCAATTTTGAGAAAATGAAAAATATCAAGGAAATTTGGGGGAACATTACCTTTAAGCTCTCAATGCAATTTACACAGTTTCATTCAATTCTGCGAGTGCTACCACTCTGGGTTTGGCAGCCAGAAAACAACTCCCTCTGCCTCCTCGCAGTGCCATTAGATAATCCCACTGAGTTTATATTTGCCCAAAGCTCTCTTCTTTTATCACACAGCTAGGAAGCGCTTAATGTAACTGGGTCCCTTTCAGGAGAGATTAAGAAAAAGAGCAGGAGGAGAACAGCATCTCTGAGATTTGGCTTTCCAGATTATTAAAAACCACAGATCTCTGTGAGCACAGCCACCCATCACAGCAAGTGTGTCCCTCGCGTGCCCGTGCTCCACCATGCTGATTCGCTTCAGGGTAAACTCAGCCCATAACCACTTTGCCTTCTCGGCAATCAGCCCTGCAAAGACCACAAACGTCACCACCAAACTGGTGAGCACTAGTCGAACCTTCCCATCTCCCTCATTCCTCAAGACGTCTGTGGCCCTAGGGAGAGCAATCCTGCTAAAAGAAAAGCTTGGGAAAGGAGCCAAGAGCTTTTCCTGCGAGGAAAATGGGAGGAGACCAGTGGAAGGAGGCGCGATAAAACCGGCTCAAAAATAAGTTCTGTCTCAAAAAGGTCATGGAGGGCCCAAGAGGGCTGTTTTGGTTTCTTAAATGAAACTGTGACCCCAAAAATAAGAAGATAAGAGACTTGCTGATGGAGAAGCTTGGAAACCTGGGAGAGGCTGGGGCATCACTGCAGAAAGACTGCCTAGTACCGGAGCTTTCTTGTATTCCACCCAAAGCTGTGTACCAGCTGAGGCTGATTCAGGAAAATACTCAAATCTCCTGGTAATTTCCTGCAGACAGGACGTTTAATCATCTCCAAGCCTCCACCACAAAAGAAAAAGAAAAAAAAAAACACAAAAAACACCAAACCGAATGATTCACACTCTTAAAACGCATCTGCCTTCGGAACGAGAACCGTTTTCTGCTCTTGAAAAGCAGCCACAGTTTGTTATTCTAACAAAGCGTTCCTTTCCTCCAAACAGAAATAAAAGCCCATCAAGGAGGCCTTGTGCTGATTTCTGTTCTGCATTTCTTGAAACTTCCGCCCAGTCAACATTTTCTCCTGGCAGGTTCTCAGAAATCCAGGGAGAACTGGGCAGTCAGTGACTAAGAACACAGGATCATTTTTATAGGCCTCCCTCCCCCCATTTCTGGCTCTGTGGGAAGATGTTTTATAGTAAGACGAACAGAATTAGCTGCACATATGAATTCTTCACTGCTCAGCTCACTTGACACCTTTATCTGAATTGCCCAATGGCTGGGAAGGCTTGGCAATTGGTGATTTGAAAGGAAAGGCCCAAATCCTCTCCGAGTGGTATTTGGTCAGTCTGCCATGTCCACCTCTCTAATTACTCAACGAGTTGCACAGGTAAAAATATCTGTGTACAGACAGCAGGGAACCTAAAGTATACAAACGCTTCACACCACCTAAACAACCGCATGTAAAGGCCAGCCCAGCAGAGCGCAGGCGGCTAATAGCCAAAATAACTTCATCTGAGCGGAAATGAAATTTGGCGATCCATGCTTCAGGTTTTGCTCCAATTCTGGAAGGTATTTCTGCCTCATCTTTTAAAAACACTAAGCCCTGACCCTCGGTACTCAGCTCCCAAGGTCTTGCTTAGGTCCCTGCAAGTGAACAGATGGGGCTGGGGAGTGCGGAGCTGAAACTGCATCTTTTAAAACCACCTATGCCCCCCAATCCCTTCAGCTCATTTTTGTCCTAAAATCTCCCAGGAGACAGCTGCCCAGACAGCCCATATTTGCATGGTTCCAGTCCTTACCAAGTCCTCACTCTCCCAGCAGCTGAGAGGCTGCTTTTGGAAACCTGGGAGAACAGGGTTCGAATTACAACCACCCCCAAAGCTTTCTCCATACTAGAGACTCCCCAGAGTAGAGCTAGGAAGGCTAGGGGAAGGGTCCTCTCCCCCTACTCCCCACCGCCTACTCACAGGTAATAAATTAACAAATTCAGAGTTGCTTAATTATAGAAATTCACCAAGGAGAACAGAAATGAATTTTAAAAGTTCTAGGAAAATAAGCATCTTTTAATTTTAGGGGATATAAGCTCAAAATATAAAAGTGTGTTGGGGAGAAGAAAATACATTTTTAAGGTAGATCTTCCCGAAAAACATTAAAAAACAGGTTTGATAGTTTACAGTAAATAAATAAGTAGGTCATCAGCAATAAATAAATTTTGAATATTTAAGGGAAATGAATTATAATAGAAAAGATGCTGTAACAATCAAATCCAGAAAAGATCAAATGTCTCCCCCTAAGAAGTCCTAATACAATAATAAAAATACCACCATCATATTATTACTACTCTTGGCTAATAAGGTGGCCCTGTAAAGGCCTGCATACAGACTAAAATGACGTCCTGTACCGAAAGCTCATGCCATCCCTCCCAGAGGTGAGTTTCCCAGTTCAAGCTCCCTTTTCCAAGGGAGGTCACGAAAACCAGGAGCAAACGCGCCCCTGCGCCCCCCTCCGTGCGCTCCTAGCGCACCCCGGCGTGGGGGCCACTTACCCAGCTCAGCCTCGCTTTGCTCCGCTGCTGCGGCGCCTCCACTGGGGCCCGGGATCTTGGCTGGGGAAGCTGGAGCGGGGACCGGAGACCCAGGAGTAGAGGGTATGGATGCAGCTAAGGAGCCCAGAGGGGCGTCGGCCGCCCACTGCCCGGAGCCCGAGGGGGCCCTTCAGGGGCTCTACGCCAAGAGGGTAACATTCCCAGGGGACGGCCGCTGCTCCGTGCGCAGCTCCTGATCCGGGAAAATCGGTCGGGTGCTGGGGAGAGGAGCTCCAAGCTCCCGGGGCTGCCTCCCTGCTGCTTAAAGAGACGCCTCCCCACCTCCCGCTCTGCTTATTGGTGAAAATTGCCAGCCACAGGCCAATCCTAGGCCTGTTCCCAAATTGAGATTTCAATCAAGGGAGCTACTGCTTTAAAATTAGAAAGGGCAGAGCGGGGTAGATATGGGGGGCTCTGCCACCTTCCAAGAGTAGAAGGACACAGGGCTTTCTGGCCCTTCCACACAGAGGTCCTGAGAGCTTGCAGCAGCTGGAAGAACAAGATTATACAGTGCACAGCCCAGGAGGAAGAAGGGGGCATGCTGAACCTCTGCCTTGACCTGCCCCTCCACCTCCCCCAAGGCGCTGTCATCCTTCAAGGCTCATCCAGTTCACTGCAGATGCTGGAGACCTTCCGTGACCCCTTACTCTTGGGAAGGGCCTCCAAGCTATGACCTTGCTCCTAAGGCTCCTTATCCCCCCCTCCAGCCGCCGACCACATTGCACTTTTTAGTTTAATTTGTTTCTCCGTTTCCAAGGTAAGCTCCATCAGGGCAGGAATGTTGTCATCTGTCATCACGCTGCACCCCTCCGTGCCCGGCACACACACAAAAAAATGTTTATTGATGGAATGAATAAATGAGCAAACAAAGGAATAAACAGTGAAAACAGTGTTGGCTGTGACAATTAAAACGTTCATTAGGAAGCAGCAGTCAACAGGTCAAGCGCTGATTCCAGACAAGGCTGTGTTCAAATGTGGCCTCCACCTTCTACTAATCATGAAATCTTGTTTCTCAGTTTCCTTATCTTCGAAACACAATCATGAAACCTACCATCTCACAAGGTTGTGAGATTGCATTCGATCACGTCTGGACTGGAGAAGCTGCTCAGTCAAGAGCGATTTTGCTGGAGGGTGGGGCTGAGTCTAACAGCTGACTTGATTTCTTGGTGAACCCATTCATGAAACCAATATGAATTAAGTGTTGACTAAGTGCCAGGCCCCAAGGCCCCATGCCAGGTGACAGGGTCCCCAATGAAAGATAAAGTCTTTGACCACAAGAAACTCACAATGGAGTGAGAGGGGAAAGTGGAGAAAGAGACAAATACAGAGAATTATATCTGATAATACACAAGCTAAGACATATGTATAAGCATGTTTCACTGCAGGATGGTTAATACTATTGATTAACTGAAAACATAATTATCTAATAATAATTGGGGGCCTGTTTAAATAAATTATGATACATCCATACAATGGAATACTATACAATATACAGTCATGAGAAAAAAGAGGCAGAACTAAGTGCATGAATATGCAATGAATTCCAACATACACTGCTAAGTACAATGCACTGGATAAACACATTCCCACTTGCATAAATAAATCTGCATGTATTGTACACACACATATATGCTGTATATGTACAAAATGTTTCGTGAAGATTACTATCTCTGGCAAGGTGGACTGAGGATGGGGCAGATCTAATATGGGAAGGAAATGAATATTTCATTATATATCATTGTGTATTATTTGAACATTTTACCATGAGCTTGTGATAAGCTCTGGTTTTGGCAAGATGGCACATGATGACAGCTTGAAAATTCCAATACCTAGCTGTGCTAGATAAAATACATATAACAAAAATTCTTTTAAAGGCCTAGCTGACTTACAAAAAGAAAAGGAAAACACCCAGATGCTAGAAATAAAAAGGTGACTGAAAATAAGAGGGTCTACATGTAGACTTGTGCTGTGGCTGTGGGGTGGAGGGAAAGGTGGTTGGTAGCAGGGAAAAGGTTTGTCTTGGTGACCAACAGCACTGGGTTTTTATGCTCATGCAGAAAGGAAGACAAGGCCTTGGGACAAGGAGAAGCGGGAAGGTGTCATGAGACCCCTAAATACGGCCAGGAATACTCATTGAGGGCTGCACCCTTAATGAACAAACAGATCAGAAAAATGGTCAACCAGCCCAAGGAAACTTGTCAGTTTCTGTCTGTCTTCTGGTTGGGAGGGAAAAGTCTCAACTGAAAATTAGAAACCCCAGGCCATTTTTAGGTTTGGAGTACAAATTTATACAAAAGACAAAATCATGATACTATGGCTGAAAAATTAATATTAAAAATTGGTCCTGTTCATGATACACCAAGAATGCCTTGGAAAAGCAAACGAAAAATTGCCCTGGAGAGCCACTTCTACAACCCAGGCTACAACCAGCCCTACAAAGCATGAGCTCCCAATGAAAAAATTACAGAACACACAGGAAACTGTCAATCACAAGTCAACAAATAAGCAGATCAGAGCCTCAAGAATTAAAGGTCAAAAACAACAATCTGAAAAAAGATCATGAAATGACAGTGTTTAAAGTGATTCAAAATATTAAAGCTGGAAATAAAACCTTAAAAAGTAGTAAGACATGATATGACTATTTCTCCCCATAAATTCACAGAAATAAAAAACTCAATTGGTAGGTGAAACAGAAGAGTAGATACTGCTGAAGAGAGAAGTATAATCTGAGGGATTACACAAATGGAATCACAAAGGGGATGGTGAGTTAAAAAATATGAAAGTGGTTCAGAGATATGAAGAACAGAATGAGAAGGCCCAACACATGTCTAATAGGAGGCCCACAGGGAGAGAACACAGAAACTGAAAAAAAAAGAGAGGCAATAATTGAACAAATAACAGCTGAAAATGTTCTAGAATTTATAACACATATGAATCCTCAGAATCAAGAAGCACAAGGCATCTCAAGCAAGATCAATAAAATGTGGGAATATGCATGTATTAATTATTCAAAAAAGTACATTTAATAAAAAAACTGAAGTTAAATAAAATTAATAATGCAATGACATAGGAAAGCAGGAGGTGTTTAGTTGTACAGAAGAAAGGTGACTTCTGCCATTCCACATTTTGAGCTGGAGTATTTTTTTTTATACTTACCTGAATCTCTCACCAACAAATGCAATGAATTCTAAACTACAGTTGGTTCATGAAGGCCTAGCTGTACAGTATTTTGGTGCCCAGGTACCAGGGCAAAGTGGCAGAAATTTCCAGAGAAAGATGTATGCATTCAGCAACAAACCAAAGTGGCAACAAAGCCAGAGGCCCTGCCCTCAAGAATCGTGCGGTCTGGTGTTAGAGGTAAGACAGGGAGCAAAGGCCCTGAGATCGGAGAGTGCCGGTTTGAGAAATAGCGAAGAGACTGCTGTGGTTAGAGGGGAAACAAGTAAAACAGAAATAGACTATGCTAACAGGGAGGTAATAGGGGGTTGAGTGTGGAACCTAGAGACTTAGTAAGACAAGGAACAGAGGGGCCCCCAAATCTGCAAACAAAATAACAAGAAACGGGCCAGGGCTCAGAAACAAAGCCATTTCCCAGAACAGTGGGGCAGGGTATCTAAAAATAGCCCGCAAACTTCTTTAAAGTTGCCTTTCAGGAGTAGCTGGAGAAGACCAGGCCCAGGGACATGTTCAGAACATCCACCTGTGACTGATGTGTGACCTTCCACCAGGGGCAGTGACAGGCTACAGCCCCAGCCAGGGAATTGAACCTGGGGAGCAGGAGAGGGCGCGGGCGCAACACCCCATAATAAGTCCTGCTACGAACCCCAGAGGCCTCCAGGACAGGAGCCATCTTGGAAAGCTGCTGCCCACACACCTTAGTTAACATATCCCCGCCTATGTCTATGAATAAACATGAATCTTTTCCCGCCCAAGAACTTTTAAAAACTCAGGCCTGTCTTTTGTTCTGTGAGATGAGGGTATGCGTTGCTCTAGGCTCTCCTCGTCTGTTTACAAGCCTCTTCAATAAAGCTTTGCTCATGTAGAAAACTACGTGCCTTACCTGCTCCTTCTTGACCAGTGAGAGACAAGAACCTTATTCCGGTAACAGAGGCAGCCAGGTAAACAGCATATCATTGATAAAAGTGTCATAATAAGGGACTATGAACTGCTATAAGGGCAGCGGTGGTTCCGTCATAGAATTCTCACCTTCCGTGGAGGAGACGCAGCTTCAATTCCTGGACGATGCTTCTCATGCGCAGCCACTACCTGTCTGTCAGTGGAGGCTTGCGAACTGTTATGATGCTGAACAGGCTTCAGCCGAGCTTCCAGACTAAGATGGACTAGGAAGAAAAGCCTGGCAATCTACTTCCAAAAATCAGCCATTGAAAACCCTATGGAGCACCACAGTCTAATCTGCAGCTGATTACAGTGATGGCACAGGACTGGGCAGTATTTCGTTCTGTTGTGCGTGGGGTGGTCAGGAGTCAGGGGCTGATTTAACAGCAACTAACAACAACAGTATCAACTGCACTTCAACATAAAGAAAACAAAAATCCTCACAACTGGACCAAAGAGCGACATCATGATAAACAGAGAAAAGATTGAAGTTGTCAAGGATTTCCTTTTACTTGGATCCACAATCAACAGCCATGGAAGCAGCAGTCAAGAAATCAAAAGACTCATTGCATTGGGCAAATCTGCTGCAAAGGACCTCTTTAAAGTGTTGAAAAACAAAGATGTCACCTTGAAGACTAAGGTGCGCCTGACCCAAGCCATGGTATTTTCAATCACATCATATGCATGTGAAAGCTGGACAATGAATAAGGAAGACCGAAGAAGAGTGGACACCTTTGAATTGTGGTGTTGGTGAAGAATATTGAATACACGACGGACTGCCAAAAGAATGAACAAATCTGTCTTAGAAGAAGTACAACCAGAATGCTCCTTAGAAGCAAGGATGGTGACACTGTGTCTTACATACTTTGGACATGTTGTCAGGAGGGATCAGTCCCTGGAGAAGGACATCATGCTTGGCAGAGTACAGGGTCAGAGGAAAAGAGGAAGACCCTCAAATAGGGGGACTGACACAGTGGCTGCAACAATGAGCTCAAGCATAACAACAATTTTAAGGATGGTGCAGGACCGGGCAGTGTTTCGTTCTGTTGTGCATAGGGTCACTATGAGTCGGAACTGACTCGATGGCACCTAACAACAACAACAACAGCACAAACTGCTTGAGAAACACTGAGGAAGAACAGCTCAACCAGCATCGGCAGGAGAGCTGGTAGCTCAGGGAAGGCTTCCCGGAAGCAGTAACATCCTCACTGACATAGCTGCATCTTTAGGGGAAAGGGCTTTAGAATCAGGCCTGGCTTTGAATTTCAGTTCTGCCATTTGTAACTCTGACCAAGTTAAGTAACTTCTCCAAGCTTAATTTATCTTGTCTGTAAATACAGAATTCCTATCCCTAGTCTTGGGGTTGTTTTAAGGTTTTTAGGGATAACATATTGTAAAACATTCTACGGAATGCCTGACCTATAATTCATTTTTACTGCATGGCTAGCTATTTATTAGATGAAGTCAAGTGCCTGGGTGGAAAACAATTCCTTTGTTTTAAAAGACGATTTTATTTTGAGTTAAAGCAGCCAGAGGCTTCGGCCTATTTTCATGAAACTACCATGAGAAACATAAAATTTTTACTGAATATCTCCCATGTGAAAGGCATATTATCATGCCATCAAAACACAAAGAGCTATCAGACCTGGTCCTTTCCACAAAGGACTTAAAATTTACATCCAAAAATATGCAATAAATGCTGCATATACTGTCAAATAAGTGATTCTGTCCAGTGTTCAGTTTTGAAACTGTGACAAAATTCCTATCTATATCATTAAGATTCGCAACAACATTTCAAGCTGAAAAAGCTCAGAGTCAAGCAGGGGAAGGAGTAAACGGGCCCTCCTCAGTGTTACTTCAATACACTTGTGAATGGCTGGGATGATGAAATGGGGAGGAAGCTCATAAAGTCCAACTCATGATGCCAAGTTGCTGGGCTTTGCCAATGCTCGGCAGATAAAGCACAAAGCGATCTAGCCAATCTGGAGGAATGGCTTCAATTAAAGTGTATGAAATTCAATAATGGCAAGGGTTGTGCCTGCCCTTTGGAAGAAGCACTGAATTGTGAAGTCTTAGAGAAGAAAGAATTGGCCAAAGACATGCTCTTTCATTCATTCTTTCATGCACCATTTAACAAACATTTACCTAGTGCCTACGACGAGATAGGCTTTGCCTAGCAGAGTGAGGAAAGATGAGAAAACACAAATAAAACATGATGCTGCCTTTAAGGAATATAAAATACAGTGATCTGAAGCCCTGTTCACTTGAAACTACCGTGCCCTCCAACCTTCTACCACACAATGGCTATCTAACCTTTATAAACCATCTCAAGAATACAAAGAACACAATTAATGACGAGCCCTAGTGCACAGAGTTTAAGCACTCGGCTGCTAACCGAAAGGTCGGCAGTTCAAGTCCACCAGCCGCTCTGTGGGAGAAAGATGTGGCTGTCTGCTTCCATAAAGATTTTTACAGCCTTGGAAACCCTACAGGGCTGTTCTACTCCATCCTATAGGGTCACTATGAGTTGGGAGCAACTTAAAGGCAATGGGTTTAGAGGCTAGACGCCATTTTGTTTCAGAATGGCAAAGAGATTTCATCTCTTGGGCTAACATTGATTGAGTGGCTTCCTGTAGCGCTGACTTGACAAGAAGTCTGAGGCTGCATCTGTCAGGAAAGCACACTGTGACTGATTAGTGATGTCTGTCATGTGGTAGAGGAGGAGTGACAGCACTGCTGCTGTAAAGTGACATCCCCATCTTGTCCAGAGAGGAGAAGGCAGAGCAGATCTTCCTTTCTTCCTGGGGCATCCTGAATTCAACAGCACTATCGGGGCAACGGAGGAGAACCTCTGTATCTGAAATGTTGCTGAGAGAGAAGAAAAATCTCTAGCTCAGAATATTTCTGATGAGCTTTTAAGATGTGAGCTCATATCCTTTAGCAGCCTTTGTATTCGGCAGCACGCTGACTAAATGGAGAAAGCTACCAGCTCTGATGTGTAAACATACACACGATTATAGTAAAGCCTGATGCTTGAGGATTAAAAGCACACTGGGGAACAGAAATGTCTATAAAGTGCATATATTAAAGAACCACAAAACGAGTAAATGCATCGAACAGCAATTAGCATGTTATTTAAGAAAGGACAAAGATTTTATCATTTTATCTTAGTAAATAGTATAGATATTGCCAGGCAAAGACAAAGAAACGCCCTTATTTATTTTCATACAGACACTCTATATCCTGGGGACTCTGTAACACTAACTAAGGAGATAGAGTCTGGCCCCATTACAAGTTTCCACACCCAATCTGTCAACACTCTGAACCATCACCTAGCCAATCATAAAGGGCCCAGGCTCACTCGCTGCAAAGGACAGAGTGGTACAAGCAGACAAGGGTTAAGCACTAAGCCCGACCCCAGCCTGATTCAGATACAAAGAACAAACCGTAGCATTTTGATTAATATGCCAGCTCTTCTGTCATGCCAACTGAAAAGTGAATTTTATGGAAAACCAACTCCTTGAGAAATAGGTCTAATTAATTCAGTTACATAAACACCAATGAAATAAAGGGGGAGGGGATGGAAGAGAGAGAAGAAGAAAGAGGAGGAGGAGAGCCAGTCGGGTAAGCAAAGAGGGAACAGATGAGAACGGATGACTAAACCCAGTGCCGTCGAGTCGGAATGGATGACTATGAGGATACAAATAGGATGATCTAGAGACCACTGGGTTTACGTAGAAACTCCAGAAGTCCGTTCTGAGTTAAGATGACAGAAACATGTTTATATTTCAGTCAAATGCACAGATGAAGGTTTGGATAAGACCTTAAAGGATGACCTAGCTCAAACAACTCCCAAGTGATACATAAATTGGTTAAACTATGTTCATGATCTGTCATGTTGAATACTGCATTGCTATTATTTATAATGAATCAACAAACTGCGGTACTCCCGCACAATGGAATACTGTTCAGCAATAAAAGGAACAAAGGACTGATACACACAATGACATAGATCAACCTCAAATTTATCACGCTAAGTGAAAGAAGCCAAACTCAAAAGGCTACATACTGCGTGGATCCACCGCATGACGGTCCCCAAATCAAAATGACAGAAACAGAAACCAGATCAGTAGTTGCCAGGGCCTGGGGATGGAAGGTAGGGTTGATTATAAAAAAATGTTGGGGTGTGACGGAACTGGTCTGTATCTTGATTCAGGGGTGGTGACATGACTGTATACATTTATAAAAACTCAAGAAACCTTAAATCGAAGAGTGAATTCTACTGCATGCAAATATAAAAAAGGGTGGGGGGGGTGGGGTCTTAAGATCATCCCTACTACCCTTTGTTTTTATCATTATTGTAGTAAGTATTTTCATGTTATCTTACTTATAAAGATACTTAACAAATTTCCTCAAAAAAGTTAACTAGAAGCTTTGGCCCACCAAAGGCTATGAGCCTTAAGTTTGTTCTTTTTTCATTAAGAAGGGAGATGATCAAGTTTCAGAGAAGTGGTACTCTGTCCCCCAAACCAGACTTGTGCCTCGATGTACTCACAAGTTTTAGAAAACTAAAAAGTGACTGTTTTTAAACTAACATGCAATTCGATATTAATGAATTGACCCTGCACTACAGAAAACCACCTTGCTGTGGTTCGATGCTGTTGGGCTGAATCCCAATCACTGCAGAGTGACCCTATAACAACCCTATAACACAAAGTAGAACTGTCCATGGGGTTTCCTAGGCTGTAAATCTTTCCAGGAGCAGATCGCCAGGTCTTTTCTCCTGTTCAAAACTTCTGACTTTTTGGTTAGCAGCAAAGCACTTACTCATTGCATCACCAAACCCAAAAACTAAACCCGCTGCCATTGAGTCAATTCCGACTCACAATGGCCTTGTAGGATAGAGTAGAACTGCCTCAAAAGGGTTTCTAAGGAGTGACTGGTGGATTCGAACTGTCAACCTTTTGCTTAGCAGCTGGGCTCTTAACCTCTGGGCCACCAGGGCTCCTCAAGAGCTTCTTACAACCATCTCACGCTTTGGGAAAGGAGCCCTGGGGGAGCAGTGGTTAAAGTGCTCTGCTGCTGAGAGTTTGGCAGTTCGAATCCACCAGCCACTCCTTGAGAAAAAAATGTGGCAGTGTGTTTCTGTATATTTACAGCTTTAGAAACAATGTGGAGCAGTTCTACTGTGCCCTATAGGGCAGCTATCAGTCAGAATTGACACAAGGGCAACGTGTTTACACTCTGGGAAATACTATATAGACTGGAAGTCCCATGAATGGATTACGTCTGTCTTACTCTCCACTTTATCCTTACTTACCACCTAACATAACTGGCAGTTGATAAATATTTGTAAAATGAATGAACTAAAACTTTTCTACTATATTCGCGCACCCCACCCCTCCAAAGAGAAAATCTGTTAATTGCTGAGGCAGCTCAGTCCCCCACTGGACAGCTAGCTCCTTGATTCAGCTCTTCCCTGTGATCTACTTCCCACAGATCAGCCAATGAAAATCCTATGGATCACAATGGTTGGATCCACAAATGATCACGGGCATGGGGCAGGACCGGGAAGCATTTAATTCCGTTGTACATGGGGCGGCCATGAGTCAAGGACCAACTTGTCGGCAGCTGACAGCAACAGTAAGCTGGCAGCATGCATTCCACCAAGATGGATCACAAAGAACACGGCCAGCCTCTTTTCACTTGACATCCTTCAAAGACCTGAGCCTCGTTTTCTAGTGATTATTCCTCGTGGGATACAGTCACAGTTTCAAACCCTTTTAACACCTCCAGCCACTCAAAATGTGACACCCAATTCAGTAAGAACAAGGGACCACTGCCAATGTTGTTAGGTAAGATACAACATTACACTGTGTAAGAAAACATCCATGTTTTTCAGAGAAACATGTTTAGGTACGTAAGAGTAAAAATAACATGTTATCTGAGCATTGCTTTAAGGTACTCAGGGAGCAAGGACGGGAGGGAAGGAGAAAGGGCAAGAGAAATGTAATGGGATAAAAAAAAATGGGATAGATGACGTCAATTCTTGAAAATTGTTAAATCCATTGTACAGGAGTTCCTCGTACTATTCTCTTTAGTTCTGCGCATGTTTGACAATTTTCTTAATAATAAAAAACTTCCAAGCGTGATCTGACCAGGACAGGTCACAGTGGGCTTATGCCCTTGTTCTTGATGCCATGATTCAAAGACCGTGTAGTAACCTGATTCTCACTGAGCTGTTGATCAAAACCTGTTTGGTTTAGCTTTTATTCCTCCACTCTCTCTCACCAGGCTCCATCTACTTTATTCTAACACCCGGGTAGTTGGGCTTCTGGCTCCAAGTGTAGGTCTCTTAATTTTTTTTTCATGTTTTGGTTCTACCCATCACCCCTACTTGTCAGATCTTTGGGATCTGCTTCCCAACACCATGAATCATCCAGTCCACTGGTTGCCAAATGCTGGACTACGACTGTCTACGCAAGAGCCACCTGGGAATTCTGCAGAGTCTTGGGCCCCACCTCTAGAGATTCAAATCCGTTATGTTTGGGACATGGCCCAGAATAGCAACACCAAACTAATATATTCATTATTTCTCCATTATATCATCAAGTAGGGGGGAAAAAAATGATGAATGGTAACCAAAGATTGAGTGGACTCTCCCCACTACTCTTGGGGAGGGGGCAGGATGAAAATTTAAAAAGTAAGCTTTCCAGTTCACAGAGGAAACAGATTCTTCAAGCTCTTAAGAGTCTTTCTAGAGTAGGTCATTCATATGAATATGAGATCTGAGTATTAGAATTTTCACTTTCTGGGCCTAGATTTTGACACCTCTTTTTTTTTTTTTTTTTTGGTAGCTGTGGCGACAATTTTTATCCCTGTATTTTAAGACATATTACTTGGAGGTGTACACCACATTCAGCCATTCCTTGGAAGTTCATTAATCAGTAGTTCAGGAAACAAGGAACCCTTACAGGAACGACACCTCATCCAGCCCCCTCCCGCTCTACTTCACTGTACTCTCTCACTGAGTCCTGTCAGTAGTGCTTTGCAGTAGAGGCTACGATGATCCCCCCATTTGTCAGGAGGATCCCAAGGCACAGGAAAGTAACCTGCCTGTGGTAACAAAGCCTGTAAGTGGCAGGGATGGGATTCAGGATCCAGGCAGCCATGCTTGCAGATCGCTGACATTCATGTTTTCACATGTATTGTCACTGTGGCCAACGCACAGATCATCTGCCAGGTCCTGGTCATGAGAGACACTCAGAAGAAAGGCAGAGAGGAAGCAAGACTAGTTGTCATCTACTCCTACAAACTTTTCCTGCGTTTGTACATCTATCCATCTGTCCATCCACCCAACACTTGTTGAGTATCTACTATCTACAATGCACCACAGGAATAAGCTCTGGAAACAAAATATAAAAAAGACACAGTTTGCACCCAACAGGAACTGATGGTCTGGTAGAGAGAGACAGGTCTATGCTCTACACGCAAACCTAGAACAAAGCACCAAGTGATGTGGTCTAGGTATGAGGAAGTGCTCCAGGAGCAGCAGAATGGGCACTTTGTCCAACAGGAGAAGGTGATGTTAGCGGCAAGTCTTGAAGAATGAGTAGGAATTCCTGAGATGGAAGAAGGGACAAGTACAGTCTGACAGATGCGACAGCATGGGCAAATTTTGGAGGCTTGAAAGAGGCCCGGGGGTGGAGTAAGAAAGACATTTCATAGAGTTCATGGACTTTGCAGCTGCTGACACTTAGGGCTGGGTAACTCTGTCGTGCGGGCTGTCCTGTGCACTGTGAGATGTAGCAGCATCTCTGCTCTCTACCCACTAGGATGCCAGGAGCACTTCCCCCAATTGTGACAACCATAAATTTCTCCAGACATTGCTAAATGTCCCTGGGCCAACTGTCTCAAGTCCCTGTTGAGAACCACTAGACTAATCGGGAAGCTTGCATGTGTGTGTGGAAGAGGAAACTGAAAAGAAAGAGGTTACCAGCGGCTGAAAGAAGCACAGTGAGGTAGGCTGGGTCTGGATCATGAAACATGCCAGGCAATCAGGCCCCTCAAATTTCTCAGTCACCACCTGGCCCCTCTGAAGTTCATTTCCTTTTAAAGGCCTCCTCCTAACTCTAGGCTGTATACGCAATCCACATTAGAAGTTATTTTTTTGATAATTAATGTGGTTACCAGCCTTGAAATTAAATACCGTACATATACTCACGTGGAAAAAACCCTGGTGGCACAGTGGTTAAGAGCTCAGTTAGTTCTAATCTACCAGCTGCTCCTTGGAAACCCTATGAGGCAATTCTACTCTGTCCTACAGGGTCTCTATGAGTTGCAGTCAGCTTGATGGCAATGGTTTGGTTTACCCATGTGGCATCCCTGGGTGGTGCAGCAAATGACTAATATGCTCAGTTGCTAACCAAAAGGTTGATGGGACAAGTTCACCCAGTGGTGCCTCAGAAGGAAGGTCTCGGGGTCTGCTTCCGAAAAGTCAGCCATTGAAAACCCTATGGAGCACAGTTCTACTTTGAACAGATGGGGTCACCATCAGTTGGGATCAACTCCACGGCAACTGCTTATTATCTACCCATATAGTAAATGAAAATCTGAGACGCCCCCCAAGATTCCTGCCTCTTTGCATATACACATCATCTCCCAGTTTTTCAAACACTAATGCAGGAACTGCTGTGAAGTGATTTCACAGAAGTAATTAAGGTCCCAAATCAGGTGATTTAAGGCAGGGAGACAACCGTCAGTGAGTGTGACCTAATCCGGTGTGTACCTCAGAGACTGGGTTCTCCTGGAGACAGAGATGTGACGTGTGAGGGACATAAGGATGAGTCTTGTTCTGGATTTAAAGATAAAGGGGGCCACGTGACACGGACCCCAGGGTGGCCTTCATGAGCTGAGCGCAGTCCCTGACTGACAGCCAGCAAGGAGACGGGGACCTCAGCCCTACCACCACAAGGAACTGAACTCTGCCAACAACCTGGATGAGCCTGGAAGAGGGCCAGCTGAGGCTGCAGGTGGCCAGCACCTTAATTTCAGCTGTTTGAGAACCTGAGCAGCAACCCGGCCACATCGTGCAGAACTTCTAACCCATACAGCTGTGAGGTAATAATAACTGTTGTTTTAAGCTGCTAAATTTGTGGTCATTTGTTTGTTACGTAGAAATAGAAAACTGTTGTTGTCACCTGCTGTCACGTTGGTCCCTGACTCATGGAAGCCTCATGTACTGTGGGACGAACTGCTGCCTAATCCTGTGCTATCCCCATGATCAGTTGTGGATAGGACGTGGTGATCCATAGGGTTTTCGTTGGCTGGTTTTCAGAAGTAGATCTCCGGGCCTTTCCTCCTAGTCTGTCTTGGTCTGGAAGCTCCATTGAAACCTGTTCAGCATCATAGCAACATGCAAGCCTCCACTGACAGACAGGTGCATTTGGGAGGAACGAATCGGGTCTCCTGTGTGGGAGGCAAGAATTCTACCACCACCCTCCAACAGAAAATGAATGCAACCCAAATCCTCCAAGGTCCAGCTCAGGTCCTTCCTGCTCTGTCAAGCCTCCCCCCACTATAAACAGAGGGAAGTCAACCCGTCTGGAGTTCTTTCTCAGGCAGATCCTGCTGCCTAAAACACTCTAATTTTTATAAAATCTCATGTAGATAAACTATCATCCTGTCTATCATTGAGTGCTTCCTGAGTGCTTCCATGGGGTGGGTGGGTGGGGGTGTCTGCTCCTCTCCCTCCCCCCCCAAAAAAATCAATATTGGGAAGACAGTGGTGAAGTCTTACAGAATCTCCTGAATTTCTCTCAATGCCTGTTACAGTGCTAAGCCATCACAGGCACTCAGAAAGTCAGTACTGATGGATGGCCATAGCGACCCCTCCCCTGATAGGTGGGGGAGAAGGAACAGGAGCATTAGGCAGCGCTGGAAGTCCCACTATGATTGCAGTGACTTGGGGCGCCATGCTGTTATTCAAAAGAACCATTTATACATCAATAATCGCTTACACGAAGCTGTTGTCTTTCAGGGTCAAATGATTCATGAATTTCCTACCACTGAACTCTAAGCTGCCGGCTCAGAAGTCTCTAGGCCCCTTGCCTTCTAGACTTGCTTGTGGCTGCCCCCCTTGGGACATAAACCTTGGGGTTTCCAGTTACTGGGCTTGGGGTTTAGTGTCTAAGTTAGGAGGCCCAATCTGGAGGGTTTCCAAAAGGAAGCCTTCTATCAGCATTGTTCATCAAATATTCTGCCCTCTTTCAGAGGGTCAACAAGAAAACATGAAAATTTCACGTTTCCATAGGAAAATAAGTAGAAGTAGAGAAAAAAAAAAAAAAAGAAGTAGAGAAGTGTGTAGAAATTACTAACTAAAATCAGTCTAATCTGAAGTCATCATTAATCCCTACTTAGCAGTTTGCCCTTTACCACAGGACTGAAAACTCAAAATAACTGAACACACACACACACACACACACACAAATACAGCTGTAAATGACGCTTTCACATTCAGATTTCTTTCCAGGATGGATTCCAGAGTTAGTGATCCTGGGACCTGAATTTATCAGCCAACTTATGTGTAGCTTCTTTTCATTTCCATAATTATCAGCAGGCCAATTAATATGACTCTGATAATTGCAGTGCTTGGGGTTGGTTAATGTCTCAGCATTATCTAATGCCCACCCTCCTGCAGGTCTCTGCTGACCACGTGGGAAGTCCCCTCAGCACCCCGTCTGTTCATGAACATAGCATCAGCACGCTGTCCAGCACGCTGTACCCACACGTTTAACATTTGTCTAATAAATTAATTAATAAACAAGTTAATTTACAAAAGTGATGGAAATGTCCCAAGAACACAGTCTTATGAAAACCAAAGTGATCTGTGTAATTGTAGACAATTTCTTTTAGGTCTCAGGCACCCTGGTTCATGGGTCCTTACTGATCCAAGCCATTGAGGCTAGGGATTCCCAAACTCACAGGAAACTGTTTACTCTCTCTGAGCCTCAGTTTCCTCATTTATAAAAGGAGAATAATAATTCATACTTCAGAGAGACTTCATGATGAGAAACTGAAATAACACTGTATCTCAAGGCCTAGCTCAGTGTCTGGTACAAAGTAAACAACCCTGCAAATGGCTGCTCTTACTATTTAAATAAAATCGCTGCCTGTGGGTCAGGCGGGGAGAGAAGTGCTCTCTGAAACTGGTGTCACTTCCCAGGGGTTGTCACACCAAAGGGAACACGGAGAGACTGATGGAAAATGTGTCTTCCTTCTCCAATGCCCTCCCCCCTTTGGGAAACCCTGGTGCCATAGTGGTTAAGAGCTACAACTGCTAATCAAAAGGTCAGCAGTTCGAATCCGCCAGGTGTTCCTTGGAAACTCTATGGGGCAGTTCTACTCTGTCCTATAGGGTCGCTATGAGTCGGGATCGACTCGACAGCACTGGGTTTTGGGTTTTCTCCCCGCTTTGAAGCTTTCTCTGGCACTTTGGACTCACTATCCTGTTTTTATTCTGAGTTCATCTAGCTCTAAGCTCAGTCTTTTTTTTAATACACAGTGCATTTTAACAAGTAGGTCAACGCCATTTTATACTTGCAATATGATTACCATAGTAATCACTGTATTTTATAACCTGCAAAATGCTCCCAGGCAGGCCGGCAGGGACAGCCACGGTTTGTAACAAAAATAATAATTTCAGCCCTGCAGAATAAGCTCCTCTTAAGAGCTCTCTCGTTGCAAGTATTAATTTCTGAGGCGCCCACAATATCTGGAAATGGCAAACGCTAATGACCGACTAAGGGCATACCCGAGCACGTCCCTCCCAGAAGCTTTACGTTGAGAGAGTTAAAAACAGTATTATCATTAATGATAATAGTAGCAGCAGCTGCTGCTTGATGTGGGTTGTCTGCAAAATGGCCTGAAGGACTCCTTTCCCCGCACCCATGCTCTTAAGTGGTCCCCTCCCTTCCTGACTCTGGACCTGGCTGTGTGACTGGCTTTGACCAATGGGATGGTCCCCTCCCTTTCTGACTCTGGACCTGGCTGTGTGACTGGCTTTGACCGATGGGATATCAGCGCGTGTGCCATGGCAGAGGCAGGAAATGCACTTGTGCCTTTGGGCTTTGCCCTCTTACTGCTGGTGGAACGGTGCCTACAAGCCCAGCTGTCACCACACAGCTGCATCGTGTAAGAGAACCCATCCTGGATTGGGCGTGGTGACCCAGAGCAGAACTGTGCAGCCAACTCCAACCATGAGCGATAACAAATGTGGTACTGTACTAAGCTACTAAGCTTCGTGGGGCTTTGTTTTGCAGCATAAGCTAAGTGACACGGCGCTTACATTTGGCAGGCCTTCTTCAACGTGCTTTACATGAATTAACTCATTTAATCCCTCCAACAACCTCTTGAGGTCTATACTGTTATGTATTTAATAGACGAGGAGCCTCAGGCACACAGAGCTGGGGTAACTAGGCCAAGGTCACACAGCTGGAATGTGATGGGACTAGAATTTGTACCCAGTTAGCTGGCTCCAGAATCCCTGCTCCTAAATTACACAATACTGACTCTCAACTCTTTTTTCATTTTCCTTCCATGGAAGTGTTTATTCCATATGATAGCTACGAGAAGCACTGCTTAATGTGAACAGCTAGGTCAGTGCTCACCATCCCAAAATGCTATCATGACCTAAGGAAATCTCACAGGAATGCATTTTGGATCCAGAAAGCAGTAGATCAAAAGCCCCTCTCTCCCCCCAATTCCATTTGACTGATACAATGTAACTTTCAGACTGGATTTTGACAATATAAAGTGAGTTTTAATGGGGCTCTGTCAGACTACAGCTTTCATTTAAACTTTTTAGATCATGCCCTTCCCCCATTCTTCATAAATTTTAGCCGATTGGATCACAAAAGCAATATAAGCTTATCTTCTACATAAGTAAGTCTCTCCTTTCCCCTCACATCCTCCAACCTCAACAGAAACTATACCTGTTGCCATCAAGTCGATTCTGACTCATAGCTACGCTACATGACAGAGCAGAACTGCCTCATGGGGTTTTCAAGGAGTGGCTGATAGATTCGAACTGCTGACCTCTTGGTTAGCAGTTGAGCTCTTTACACTGCGCCACCAGGGCTCCTTGTTAAAAGAACAACCTATTAAAAATTGAATATACATCTTTTTATACTTTTCCTTTAATTATGCAAACATAGCTATTAAAGGTTTGTTGCTGTTGTTATGTGCCTTTCAGCTGATTCCAACTCATGGAGACCCCATGTGACAGAGCAGAACTGCCCCATAGGGTTTTCTAGGCTTGGAAACCTTGGTGGCATAGTGGTTAAGACATACAGCTGCTAACCAAAAGGTCGGCAGTTCAAATCCACCAGGCGTTCCTTGGAAACCATATGGAGCAGTTCTACTCTGTCTTATAGGGTCGCTATGAGTCAGAATCAACTCAACGGCAATGAGTTTAATGTTTACGGGAGCAGATCACCAGGTCTTTCTCCCACAGAGTCAATGGGTGGGTTTGAACCGCCAACCTTTCAATTAGCAGTCAAGTACTTAACCATTGTGCCACCAGGGCTCCTTCTATTAAAGACCTCCCAAACCCAAAGCCATTGCCATCGAGTTGACTCCGACTCATAGTGACCCTACAGGACAGAGTAAAACTTCCCCACAGCGTTTCCAAGGCTGTAATCTTTACAGAAGCTGACTGCCACATCTTTCTCCCATGGAGTGGCTGACGGGTTCGACCACTGATCTTTTGGTTAGCAGCTGAGTGCTTTAACCACTGCACCACCAGGACATCTTTTATTAAAGACCTACCAAGGTATTATTCTTCAAAATTGAAAATAAGGAAAAAAAAAAAAGAAATGGCAGTTGACTAGAAATTCAAGAGCAGATTTTAACAACCTGGTCATTCAAATACATTTTGTAAAAGCCTTAGTTCATTATAATTAAGTATGTACAACACCAATGATGCTGTAATCCTCAAAACAACATTATTTCTTCACACAATCAACAGAAAGGTTAGCATCTACAACACATACATAAAACCAGTTTCTGTTCTTTTTGGTCTAAAATAGAATTCTTCCCTGAAAGGCACTACCACATCTTTCAAACCTGAAGTCATTTTAGACGGCAGCCTAGGAGGTATAAAACAAGTCAGGATAACTGCAAAAGACCAAAAAAAAAAAAAAAAAAAAAAGCCCAGCACACGCAACAAATGCAAAGATGAGAAACTCAAGGATGAGGGGGTGTAGCTGAAAAGAAAAAATTCTCTTAGAAGCCAAGAGTGTTAATTTATATTATATGCAGTTAAGAATCATCAGAAGTCAATTTCTATTAAATGACAGAACCAGAGAAAACCAATTAATCTTCCATAAAAAACCAAAATGTCCAATTCTAACTTCTAAAAAGTCAATTTAAAGTAATTTTATGTGGATCCAAAGGCTTTCAAGCACCATCGACAAATGTCTCTGTACAGAGTATATAAAAAGTGAACGATAATATAGGAAATATTACCTGGTATATGACTTATATGACTTGCCTCATTTTCTTTCTTCTGTAACAATATGCTATTGTAAAGAACGTGTGGATAAAGAATGCGATCAGATGAAGATGGTTATGATTTACTTCAGATTCCACAGGGGAAGCCTGCTGAGGCTGAGGAAGGGAGGCACTCCGGTTGTCCTATTTCGGTAAGATAAACATGCAGGCACTGTTCCCCAGCCTTCCGTAGCAGAAGGCACCCTATATGTTCTAGGGTGCTGTAGTTATTATGGTTAGTTGTCTCGGAGTCAGCTCTAACTCATGGTGACCCCATGCACAACAGAATGAAACACTGCCTGGTCTTGCACCATTTCCACAATAATTGGTATGCTTGAGCCCATCATTGTGGCCACTGTGTACTTTGAGTGCCTTCCAACCTAGGAGGTTCATCTTCCATCACTACACCAGCCCATAATCTGTTGTGATCCATAGGGTTTTCACTGGCTAATTTTCAGAAGTCAATTGCCAAACCTTTCTTCCTAGTCTGTCTTAGTCTAGAAACTCCACTGAAACCCATGCACCATGGATGAACTTCTGGTATTTCAAATACTTTTAAAATAACAGTTTCCAGCATCATAGCAACATGTAAGCTAACACAGTATGACAAAATGACAGACAGGTAGTGCTTTAGGGCACTAGAAAATTAAAATTCAATCGTGTGTTGCTGAACAGTGTTACAAAAGCGTAATATCTTTGTTTTTAGTTCATAATTAAGCCACGTGGCTCTAATCGGAACAGGTAGTTAAGAGATGATGGCAAGATGAGCTTTAACACTGGAGCCACCACTGGGCCCTTGGCTTTTACTAGACCCTCCATTCAACATATGCTTATGGAGCCTCTCCTACATGTTAGGCCATGGCTGGTTCTTAGGGCTGCAAGAATGAGACATAGAGGAGATACATCCTGAGCGGATGGCCAAGAAGATTGCAAGTATGAAGAAGACTGCACAGCTGCTTATGATGGTCTTCCAACAAGTCCAGTCAGACCCTCAAATAATAAGTTCAGCTCGATGTTAAATGATTACGTCAAGATCATGAGATTTCACTGACTCCATTCACTCGCTGAATACACCCATGTGCCAGGCGCTGTGACACATGCTGGGATTATAAAGAGAACAAGACATGTTCCTTGCCTTCATGGAACCCACAATTCAGTTGTGACTCAAATAAGTCAACAGACAAATATGAGTGGGAATATGGTAGTACAGGGTACCCTAGAAAGACTACCTAACCTGGGTTTTGTGGAGGAGATTTCCCCAAAGAAGTTACACCCGAGCTAATACCTCAAGGATGAAGTTTGCTTTGGTCTTTTAAAATAAAATTCCACTTAAAATATTTAATTTCCATCGAATGACTCAAAGCTTACTTGTGGTGCAGTGAATTACTTAATATGGACATTCTAGCCATGGTCTTTATGACTCCCACACAATGACTGGATGGGACTATGCAAATAAGGTATTGTGGCCCACCAAGGGAATTGAACAGTTTGCTAATAACGCAAATAAGATGCATGGAAACTTGTGGGGGTGGAACCATGCAAATAAGGTGTATGAAACCCTAATGAGAGGGCTGGTTAGGTTTGCTATCCCCTAGGCTTAAATGAGCCATCCAAGAGGCAGAAAAGAGGGACCTCACTACCACCAAGAAAGAAGAACTTGGAGTGGTGCGTGTCCTTTGGACCTGGGATCTCTGCGCTGAGGACCTTCTAGACCCGAGAGAGAGAGAGCTGTAACACTGGGGATGGTGAGAGACAGCCAGAAGCTGCAGCAAAGAAATGGTGGCAGCAGAACCAGGAGACTGGCAGGAGATGGCACAGTGCGCTTCCCAGTCTATGAAGTGAGACAGCTGAGCACCTTGTGAAGTTAGGGGAGGTCAGGCTCTTCCACCTGCCATTTTTACACTCCTCTTGCCCTAAGGGAGTGACACCTGCATAAGGTCCCAGCACAGTAATTCTCAAATTTTAACATGCACACCCTCACCCATCTGTCAGTTTGTTGCACTGTGATGGCTTTTGTGTTGCTATGATGCTGGAAGCTAAGCCAATGGTATTTCTAATACCAGGGTCATCCATAGTGGACAGGTTTTAGTGGAGCTTCCAGACTAAGAGTAGGAAGAAAAGCCTGGTGATCTACTTCCAAAAATTAGCCAATGAAAACCTTATGGATCACAACAGCACACTGTCGGACTCACTTGCTTTGGACACGTCACTAAGAGGGCTAAGTTGCTCAGTTGCAGGAGGAGGACATCACGCTCGGTGATGTAGAGGGCCACCGAGGGTGAGGGAGGCCCTGGGTGAGATGGACTGGCACGACAGCTGCAACGATGGTGTCGAGCACACCGGCGACCATCGGGCTGATGGTGTCGAGCACACCGGCGACCGTCGGGCTGATGGTGTCGAGCACACCGGCGACCGTCGGGCTGATGGTGTCGAGCACACCGGCGACCGTCGGGCTGATGGTGTCGAGCACACCGGCGACCGTCGGGATGATGGTGTCGAGCACACCGGCGACCGTCGGGCTGATGGTGTCGAGCACACCGGCGACCGTCGGGCTGATGGTGTCGAGCACACCGGCGACCGTCGGGATGATGGTGTCGAGCACACCGGCGACCGTCGGGCTGATGCCGCACCAGGCAGCTTCTCATTCTGCCATCCGTGAGGTTGCTGTGAGTCAGGGTGGACTCCACAGCAGCTGTCTACATACTGTGCATGTGAATCACCTGGAATCTTCTTTAAATGCAAGTTCCAGGTCCCTAGGTCTGAGCAAGGGCTTGAGATTCTGCATTTCCAAGCAGCTCCCAGGTGATGTTGGGGTTCCTGGTCTGGGAACCACATCTGGGGTAGCCAGAATCTACCACAAAAGGAGCCTCTGGCCAGCAGGGGTGTTTCGTTTGGCTCAAGGAGTATTTCAAAAAGTCTGAATTAGCTGTCAACTTTTAAAAAATCAGAAGATTTACAGAGAACCCCTGAGGGAGCAGGAGAGCAGTGGGATGCAGATCCCAAATTCTCAGAAGACCAGACTTAATGGTCTGACTGAGACTAGAAGGACCCCGGTGGTCATGGCCCCAGACCTTCTGTTGGCCCAGGACAGGAACCATTCCCGAAGCCAGCTCTTCAGACATGGATTGGCCTGGACAATGGGCTGGAGAGGGATGCTGGTGAGGAGTGAGCTTCTTGGATCAGGTGGACACTTGAGACTATGTTGGCACCTCCTGCCTGGAGAGGAGATGGGAGGGTGGAGGGGGTTAGAAGCTGGTGAAATGGACAGAAAAAGAGAGAGTGGAGGGAGACAGCGGGCTGTCTCATTAGGGGGAGAGTAATTGGGAGTGTGTAGCAAGGTGTATGTGGGTTTTTGTGTAAGAGACTGACTTGATTCGTAAACTTTCACTTAAAGCACAATAAAAATTATTAAAAAAAAAAAAAACAAGATTTCATATGAAACGCAGGATTTCCAGCTTTTTTGAAAGATTGGAATACCAGACAAAGAGGGCCCCACATTCCTGCAAAGTGGAAATCAGCTGGAGGCAGGACCAGGCTGTGACCTTCAGGGCCCTACAGTCACCTCTGTCCCCACAGGGCACTTACTTCCTCTGGCTTCAGTCTAACCTCTGACTTCACTCGCATTCAACATGCCTGCCTGGCCCCGTAGGTAGCTGCATTTTAACTCTGGCCCCAGCAGCCTGAAAGTGGTAACAACTCATCCCAACACACAGCATTCTTCCAGCAACAGCGTGCCCATTGGCAGGAACTGGCCCCATAAATTTATAGTAGTAAAAGGACCAACAACCTTTTCCAGAAATGGCAGCATTTTCTGTGGCCAAATCCAGCTGGTGGTCTTTCCTGTACTTGAACATTCTGTAACAGGTAGTCGTGAGTTGCCATCAAGTCAGTTTTGACTCATGGCGACCCGACGTGTGCAGAGTAGAACTGCCCCATAGGGTTTTCAAGGCTGTGACCTTTCAGAAGCAGGCCCCATCTTCTGAGGTACCTCTAGTCAGGTTCAAACCACCAACCTTTCTGTTAGTAGTCAAGTGTTTAACCATCTGCACCACCCAGGGACTCAAGGTGGCCTTTCGGTTCACCCCGCTCAGGAGAAAATGGAGCCTTTATGGAGCAATGTGTATGGGCAGTAAGGTCGCGCAGCTGTGAGGCGGTGATGCCAGGCTGGGGTGCAGCCCTGCAGATTCTCAACCAGCGGAGGGTCCTAAGAGCCCACTCTCATCTTTTAAGATGTCAGCACCTGAGCACATCTGGAAGCACTTCTCAAATGTGGGCCTGGGCCAGAAGTGGGGGAGGGACTCCACCTGGAGAGAACATGTGTCGATGAATGCCTGAGTGGGTGCACCTTCCAGGAGACAGGTCACGTGTCTTCTCCTCGCGGAACGTTCATCTCTACATTGGCACTTGGCTATTTTTACATTTGAATAATGTCCCTTCATTTGGATGAGATAGAAATGCTCCATGTCACGGTTCAGCCTTCTAGAATTGCCAAAAGCTCTCATGAGACATCCCTGCTGTCTGTGTATTAACAGACCGAGAGAAACAGACTGATAAAATTTTTAGTATCAACTGATGAAAAGTACACCAGGAATCACTTATTCTCTGAGGCCTCCACCCCCTGACGTGGCTGTCATTTCCCATGATGAGAAAGATCTGTTATTACCATGGTGGAGCTGGAATTAGGGCTTGAGAAACGTAAAGCTGGATCAGCCCCTCCTGTTTGTGACTGCCACAGTGCTTCTTATTCATCCTGACTTTTCCTTACGAGGATCCTCCATAAGAGCCTTTTAGGGTCTGGATCCATCCTTACCCGTCACTGTGGAATCGTTAGAACAAAACTTAGCAAGTCTGTGGTGTCAGATGGAGCGGAAAAAAAAATCATTTACAAGGAGTAAATACTCAAAGCAAACTGAGAAACAGACAGGACTCAGATCACATTGCATAAATGCACACACGACCACCCCACACAGAGAGATATAAATTTGTGATAATAACTAGAGGGAGCTGGGAGAACCTTTTCCCATGATACATAAGTAACTGAGGAAGATTAAGACAACCCACTGTTCTGTTTGCTTACACTATTTTTAAATCCCAGTGTTTAATGCTTTCCAGAGAATACCAAACGAAAACCAAACCCGTTGCCATCGAGTTGATTCCGACTCATAGCAACCCTATAGGAGAGAGTAGAACTGCCCCATAGGGTTTCCAAGGAGCAGCTGGTGGGTTTGAACTGCCGACCTTTTGGTTAGCAGCCACCTCTTAACCACTGTGCCACCAAGGCTCCTTCCAGAGAATAGACCCTGGTATAAATAACAAACACATGGGAAACTTCCCTACAAGCACCTTGGCCAACACTGCAGGGTGCCCCAAATGAACTACGTGAGCCCCAGAAATTCTTTTCTACTGTTGCCAACCATTCTAAATCACATGGCCTATGAGTAAACATCACTGTGCTAAACACAATTCAGTCTTCACTCATAACAGCTGTGATAATGTGCTAACAACTAAACAGTCTATGTCAATCTAACCTCCTAGAATACAAAACTACCATGATAGCAGGGCTCTTGTTTATCCATCGCTGTAAACCCAGATCCAGCACAGTGCACAGCACAGTAGGCACTCAAATATATATTGATTTGTTGAACAAATACAGATTAAATGAGTGAATAAAACTGATATTTAACTAAGAAACAGTTCCTGTCCTTAAGGAAGTTGAACTCAAAATGGGAACCAAATCAGAGAAACACAGATTCACTGTAAGACAAACTAGGAATAAAAGCCTGGTGAAACACTTCTGAAAATCAGCCAATGAAAACCCTATGGGTCACAACAGAATACTGTCTGGTATAGTGCTGGAAGATGAGCCTGTAGGTTTTAAGGCACTCAAAATACACCATGACCGCAAAAATGAACTGGAGCATACCAACAATCATGAAGAAGGCTCAGGACTGGGCAATGTTTCATTCTATTGTATGTGGGGTTACTACAGGTCAGAGCTGACTGGACAGCAACTAACAACAAATTAAATACACAGATGACATGGATGCATTTACTGAATCACATCCTAACACTTGGCATTAAAGAGAGTCAGGGACCAGCAGACCACGTAGGACAGTAAAAGACCCTAGCTAATCCGGAAGACTTCCCTAGTCTGGGATGTAAGAACTAGACTCAGGTCCTCATTATAACCACTGCGTTTTTCAAATACCAAGTGCTAACTTATGAACTTGAATTCTGAACTCAAGTCACAATGAAGAGGTTGATTTTTTTTTAAGTTTCACTAGATCACTGTCCTCTTTCTTCAACTACACTTCAATAATTTTTCAGGGCTCCCAGAACTATAATCCCTTAACATCTATTGCCATTGAGTTGATTCCGACTCATAGCGACCCTCTAGGACAGAGGAGCACTGCCCCATGGAGTTTCCAAGGAGCATCTGGTGGATTCAAACTGCCGACCTTTTGGTTAACAGTTGTAGCTCTTAACCGCTATACCACCAGGGTTTTCCTCAGAACTACAGAGCATTCAAATATTCTGAGCAGCAACACTACAGGGGGAACCTTAACAAAATTTTTAAATGGTTGCTCTTACTCTCATGTGCTTAAACAACAACTGTGTCTGACCTAGAGCTTGGGAGGGTACTGCGCAATTCAAATGTAAGGTGTATGGATTCCTGAGAAAGGGAGAAAGTCAAGTGGCTTGGTGTGCTCTGAAAATTTACAGAATGTGCAGGAAACAGGATGCTATCAACTCTGTATATATCATCTGAAAGAACCTCTCATTGCTCAAGATTGTCAGCTGTGGGGTTAAACATACATTTCAAGAGGAGATAAGGGGCTGTCTAAACCACAACAGCTTTAATCCCAACCATGAGCAGAAGAGTAATGGCTTAATTTCTTGATTTCTTTGAAGGTAGTAGGATCATACTTAGTACCTATAAAGTCATTGTCATAGTTAACTACGGCAGCTGTAACACAGATACCACAAATAGGTGGTTGAAAGAACAGCAATTTATTTTCTCACAATTCCAGAGGACGAAAGTCTAAATCAGCATTTCTTCCATATCTAATTCCTTCCTTGAAGGCAGCCCTGGGTATTCTTTGGATCCTCAGCTTATAAATGACTCTCACAGGGCATCTGTCTTCCCCCACTTGTACGTGTGTTTGCTCTGCTCTTTCCATAACTCAGGAGTTGAGTAGGTAAGAAGGTAAAGAAGGGCAGGGAAGCTAGATTAATGGAAACAGAATAAACAGAATGGAAACAATGAGGATGCTGACACACTGAAAAATGTAACCAATGGCACAGAACAATTTGTATAAAAAGTTGTTAAATGGTATAATGGATTGAATTGTGTCCCCCAAAAATATGTGTCAACTTGGTTCGTCATGTGTGGTTGTCCTCCATTTTGTGACTTACCTGTGTATTATAAATCATCATCTCTGCCTGTGGTTAAAGAGGATTAGGGTGAGATGTGACCACCCTTGCTCAGGTCACATCTCTGATCCAGTCCTTTACGGAGCTTCCATGGGGTGTGGGCTGCACCACCGTTTATCTCTTGAGAGAGAAAAGGAAAGGGAAGCAAGCAGAATGTTGGGGACCTCATACCACCAAGAAAGCAGCACCAGGAGCAGAGCGTGTCCTTTGGACCCAGGGTCCCTGAGCCTGAGAAGCTCCTCGACCAAGGGAAGACTGAGGACAAGGACCTTCCTCCAGAGCCTAGAGAGAAACCCTTCCCCTGGAGCCGGCCCCCTGAATTTGGACTTTCAGCCTACTTTACTGTGAGGAAATATATTTCTCTTTGTTAAAGCCATCCACTTGCGGTATTTCTTTTATAGCAGCACTGGATGACTAGGACAAATGGTAACCTAATCTGCTGTGTAAGCTTTCACCTAAAACACAATAAAATATAATTTAAAAAAGAAAGAAGTGATTAGGTTTAGGAGATAGCCTACACTTTACGGCCTCATTAATGTAACAGTGAAAACCGTATTTACAAATAGGATCACATTCACAGGTATAGGTGTTAGGGTTCCGACACATATTTTGGGAGGACACAATTCAATTCATAATGGCCATTTGATTGGTTTAAATTCTGGGTCCCCCAAGCATAAGTGACTAAAACACTTCTTCTACCCTTTATTTAACTACAAAATAAGTCCAAAACCAGAAGTCTTTGTTAGTTAGGCAAGAGATGTCGGAGTGAAAATTCTACAGAAAATTCTTCTTGCCTTTAGGCTGGAGAGACTGACCTTCTTTAGGTGAACTTATGGGCAAGATACAATCAGAGTATAATCTTCCTGAAAAGCTTTGGCTCCTAAAATTATATACTCATGAGGTAAACTTGGTAACAAAAGAGCAAAAGTTGCAATGTATACCTGAAATTCAATCCAGTTCCAGAAAAGCGTGAGCCAGTGGTAACATCTAAACCAGGAATCCAACCCGGCCACTTATCCAACGGCCAAGGCTGGGATAATATCTTTTAAACTAATGCCTTCAAATGGAATTATTATAATATCATCCAAGCTCTGCTCACATTTTTGAATAATGGACTGCAGACAAAAACTAATCATCTGGTGTCATCTCTCATCCCAATTATGTTAAGCTTCTGTGAAAAGTTCAGGTATGAAAAGAGAGGGACTGTGAATAGCATTGGTTTCCGAAGCATGACTGGACCCCTAGTTTATTGAGCACACAGCTAGGCATATCTACGGTATTCTGTGTCTGAAAGTGAACTTCAGTGTCCCCACGAACATCTTTCTTTAAAATGAGAGAGTTGGACTATATAATCTAGACAGTTTCAATTAACTGTGACTGTAATATTCCCCCCTACATTTAGGCTGGCAAAAGAAACGGTACGGGTACAATTTATCTATTCTAGTCGCCTTCAGAACTAAGTGTAATGACCTGAGCTAATCCCACTGGCAGAACGACCTGAGAAGCTGTGACCACGTCAGCCAAGGTACCCCAAAATGAAATGGGTTCTCACTGTAATAGCTACAAAGTTGTGGCCCTAAAATATAGGAGTTCTTTTTTTGTTTGTTTTTAATTTTACTGTGTTTTAGGTGAAAGTTTACAGGGACGTTATTGAAAAAAATGCCATTTTCCAGCAAGTTCAAAGGTCATTAGAGTTAGCTGGCAAGATATTTCATACCTTAAGAGATAAAGAAATGCAAAGCACAAACAAGGAAACACGGCACACATAAGTGTCCTAGATGTCTGCCAGCTCTAACTTAAGCATAGTGGTATACTCTGTGACCACCTGTTCATTAATTCAGGCAGTCAAAGGCGCTTTAACTACAAACAGGGCTCAGGGTGCCCAGCAGCTTCAAGGACAAGAATCCAGCCTGCATCCCACCTGAGATTCTGGTCATCATGGATTCTCAACTAATTGACAAGGTATCACCCAAATTACTTAGAATGACAAGTGTTTCCTTGATGGGGTCTTTTAACCCTGGGAAGACTTAAAATAAGGAACAGAAATGTTTAAGGGAGGCAAACCTATAAACTTTGTACTTTTTATGTTATAAATTCTGTATACATTTGGTACTTTAATTATTTTAACATTTAAGGGATTTTGGCCTATTCAAATAACAGATTGTTCTTGTCATTTTAAAAGAAACTCTGGTGGCACAGTGGCTAAGCACTTGGCTACTAACCAAAAGGTCAGTGGCTCGAAGCCACCCACCCAGTCCATGGGAGGAAGATGTGGCAGCCTGTTTCCGTAAAGATTTACAGTCTTGGAAAGGCTTTTGGATAGTTCTACTCTGTCCTATACAGACACTATATGTTGGAATCGACTTGATGGCAATGGGTTTGGTTTGGTTTTCTTGTAATTTTAATTTAAAATGCTTAATTCAGTAATTTGTTTAGACTTGTGATTTTAAAAAGAAATCTTATAAACTTTAGATAAAGGCTTATGTTATTTAAGCCATCCTAAAGTTCAAGACCACCAGAGTCTGTCAGTTTGCCTTACTTTGGTGGCTTGTGTGTTGCTGTGATGCTGGAAGCTATGCTCCTGGCATTTCAAATACCAGCAGTTTCACCCAGGGTGAACAGGTGACAGCAGAGCTTCTAGGCTAAGATAGGTTAGGAGGAAACGCCTGGTGATTTACTTCTGAAAATTAGCCATGAAGACCTTATGGGTCACAAAGGAACATGGTCTGATCACTTGCTTTGGACACATTATTAGGAAGGATCAATCGCTATAGGAGGAGATTGTGTTTGGTGAAGTAGAGGGCCAATGAGGACAAGAGAGACCCTCAGTGGGATGGAGTGGCTCAGCAGCCATGACAACGAACTCAAACATGCCAGCACCAGTGAGGATGATGCAGGACTGGGCGGTGCTTTGTACGTAAGGTCACCATGAGTCAAAGCTGATGCAACGGCAATTATCTATCTATCGATCAATCGATCTACCTACCTATCTACCTATCTAAAGTTCATATTTATAAGTTTAAGTTTTGATAATTATAAGAATTTTTAAAAGGGAAATAAAGAGTGTTTTCTTTGGAGGGAGAGGGTATAAAGTCAGATGATTATGACACTTAAAAAAACATTTTGCATTTATGAATGTAGCTTAAAATATAAAGAGTTAAATGACTGAAGTTCATAAATGGGGACTGAAGATCTATAAACATGATAGAATAGTAAGTCCTGAATGCTGACCCCAAGGAAGAATTAGATTTTTAAATCAATTGAATTAATTTTTAAAATTAAAGCAATTTCTAAATCTTTCCTTTAAAGAAAAACTGGCCTCCAGGGACTCAAAAAACTCACATAGACCCCTGCCTCTAGGGGGGCCTCCAGGGGTGATTTGAAGGTCAAAGTAGATTTTTTTTAATCCTGTATGACAATGCAGTTTGTCTATCAGATGCATTGCCATATAGGATGCAGTGTATCAGATGCTAAAAACTGGTGAATCCACACCGCAGACCAGGCCCTATGATAGGAAAGTTACACACAGCATGTCTCCATTTTACAGTGCGACAACATGGAGCATAGACACGTCAGAAATCTTCTCACACTGACGTGGTGGTAAATGTGAGGAACGGGACCCAAATCCTGTACTCTTAACCATGCATAACAAGAATATCCCAACAGGCCAATGAACTTTCAGAGCCTTGCTACAACAAGTGTGGTCCCTGGACCAGCAGCATGGGCATGACCTGGGAGCTTGTTACAGGAATGCAGACTCTCAGGCTCCACCCCAGACCTGCCAACTCAGAATCTGAGGTAATTCTTAGGCACATTAGGCCTTGAGAAGCACTCCTCTAGAGCAGGACTTGGCCAACTTTCTCTGTAAAAGGCCAGGTAGGAAGTATTTTGAGCTTTTGTGGGCCGCTTGATCTCTGTTGCAATCATTGAACTTTGAACTGAAAGTAGCCATAGCCAGACTCAATGGCTAGGCACGGCTGTGTTCCAGAAATCTTTATTTATAAAAACAGGTGGAAGGCCAGATACGCTCCATGGGTCACAGCTACCTAGCCATGGTCTAGAGCACAGTGGCTACACGGAGGATGGCTCCCTCTCTGATTTGCTGGAAGACCATTGAGTTCACCCTCTGTCTGGAAGACACACCCAGCCTGACTCCTCACCAATGGCAGCAAGCAGCAGATTCCCAGTAGTACCATTTGCCAACCTTGTCCCACATCCATGCACTCTTCTTGAGGTCATTAATATTAGTTTACAGTGGGCCCAGTGTTCAAGACACCATTGGGAATTTTCCCCAAACGCTTTCTGCTTTTCTTACAAAAACTCAATCAAAAGGGTTTAAATGCATTAAGTTCATTGAGGAGTTAAAAAAAAAAAAAAAATGGCCTTGCTCTTCAGTAACACAGTTGAGTGAATGTGATAGGTTTTAGCACATTAACAGGACAGGACTCCTCAAATTCTGCAGAACTTCTGAGCCAGTTACCACGTGACGATTAAATGTGTTGGATGGCTGTTCTAGAACTGGACAATCATGCTCTCCAGACGTGCCCTGTCTCGCCTCAGGAAGCACCACACTCATTGCTCAACCGTGAGCAAAGGCTGAGCATCCCATTACAAAAAGCTCCACTTTTCCATCAGATGTTCCCACAAAGATCTGAATAATAGAGTGAAAATAAACAGTTCTTGCATTACATTCTCTTGCATTTTTCCTGTCACAAGCAGGAAAGAAGTTACGTACACCCAGTGGGCTAACTCAGGAAAAGAGGATCAGGAACTGGTTTTGTGACTGTGCTGGAGCCAAGGAATTCTATGTCCTCTGCTCATTCAAGAAGATGCTGAGAAAATAAAAATGAGGTAAACCAGGCCACTGATGGAAAAGGTGCTTACTGTGGTCATTTGCTGAGTGACTACGACGTGCGAGATACTCTACTAAACTCTTCACAAGGATTATCCCCTTTAATCTCACCACAGAATTATGAAGGGAGAACACATATGAAGATAAAGAAGCTGGGGCAAAGTGAGGTCAAAGGTTATGCAGGTAGTAAAGGTAGAGCCTGGATCAGAACCCTTGGGTATCAGAACACACTCTTAACTAACCCACACTCCTCGCTAACCCACGCTCCTGGCTAACCCACGCTCCTGGCTAACCCAGGCTCCTGGCTAACCCAGACTCCTGGCTAACCCACGCTCCTGGCTCCTGGCTAACCCAGGCAACTGGCTAACCCAGGCTCCTGGCTAGCCCACGCTCCTCGCTAACCCACGCTCTTCGCTAACCCACGATCCTCGCTAATCCACACTCTTAAATATTCTGAATTAAACAGAACTTAAACACTGTTCCTGTGGCTTTATAGCACCTCCTCCAGACTTCGCTAAGGGCAGAAACCTTTTTTGTCCCTTGTTCCCTCTACCTCCATCGCCCCCCAAAACAAGGCTGGGTTATGTGTCCTGTGCTCTCGTGACACCCCATGTTTGACTCTATACGCTGTAGTATAACCTATACTGTTTAACTGTCTTCCCACCTGAAGCATAAACCAAAGGTTTCTCAACCTGGTGCTACTGGCATCTTGGACCAGATCATGCTCTGTTGGGGTGGGGGTAGGAGGGAGCATGGTGAATGCCCAGCAGCACCCTGACCTCTGTCCACTAGATGCCACAGCTCCACTTCCACCCACTTTCGGGTGTGACAACCAAAAATGTCTCCAAACATTGTCCAATGTCCCCTGGAATGGAGCAAATTCACTCCCAGCTGAGAACCACATTACAAATCCCCTTCATGGCAGAGCTTTGTCTACATTACCATTTACCTACTGCCTAACACAGCACTTGGCACACAACAAGCACTCAACAGGTGCCTGTTCACCACACAGCGTCCTTCTCCAGCTATGCAGATAAAACACCAATCCTGCTGGTTAGTTGGCTCTCAGGGCCTCAGATTGGAATTTGAGTTTAAACCTTCTATGTGACATTTCATTCAGCTGTTTGGTTACCACGACAGTTGGTGTCATCTTTACTCCCCCCCCCCATAGTCTATTTGTGATAAAATGCTGTTGATTTTATCATCTCAATATTTCTCAGATCAGTCTATTCTCCCATGTCCACTGCCACCGTCCTAGTCCAAGCTGTCTTCGTGTTTTGTCTGGTCGGGGGAAGCCTCCTAAGTGGTTTCCCAGTATGTCTACTGCCCCTCCATCTGCTCTTCCAAGACACCAGAGGGATCTTTTCAAACCCCAACTCCTCATCCACTCTGTTGTTTAATTAAAGCTCTTAAATGAGTCTCCATTGCTCCTAAGACTTTTTTTTTTTTTTTAATGAGCAAACCCCACTCTGTTGATTTTGTTTTCATTGTGGGATTTTTGTGGATTTTGTTTTTGTTGTTTGTGACTTTGGAGAGACCCCATCTATTACAGAGCAGAACTGCTCCATAGGGTTTTCTTGGCTGTAATCTTTAAGGGAACACATTGCCAGAAATGTTTCTTCTGCTGTGTCACTGGGTGGGTTCAAACTGTCAACCTTTTGGTTACCAGCAGAGTGCAAACTGTTTGAGCCACCCAGAGCCCTTAAGACAAGATGTTTTGAAGTGACCTACAGAACCCCCACTGCTCCCACCAACCTCCATAGCTGCATCCCCCTCACCACCTGTGCTGACCCCACCTGCCCCTGGCTTTTGCATATGCTGCTCCTTGTGTGTGGAACTCCTCCCCCCCCACCCCAGCCTTGTCCTGCCTGTACGCCCCAGCCTGGTCTGGTGGGTTCCTTTGTTAAAGGCCACTGTGGAACCAAGCTTCGTTCTTTCTGAGCACTTCTCTCAGCCTGTACATTCATCAGCACAACCATTTACCACCAGAGAGGGCCAGGACCTTGTCTGTTTTCATTTCCCATTGTAATCCCCATGGCTAGTCCACAGGGTGCTCAATGTGTGGCTGCTGAGTATATTAGTGACTAAAAGGACCAATACCCCCTGCATAACCAGTGACTTCACTCCCGGAATATGGCAGCTTCACAGAGGAGAGGCACTAAAGGAAGGTGTATGAACAATGGAGTCAAACTGCCTGGGTTCAAATTCCCACTTTGATACTTCATAACTAACACACTTAACCTTTCAGTACCTCATTTGTAAAGAGGAGGAGAGAGTGCCTAATTCATGGCATTCTTGTCTATATTGTATTTAAAAGTATATAAAAGAATAAAAAAGCATATACAGCCTTCAAATAGTGCCTGGGGCATGAAAAGTGCTATGTAAGAATTTGTTGTTATCATTATTAGCAGAAGTACTTTTATTTCTGTATGACAGCTATGGAAAAAGGGAGGTTTTTCCCACCTCAGCACAGGTGACAACAGCAGCCACAGCTGAGTGCTTCCAAGTCCTGAGTGGAGCATTGCCCCTGGCACCCTTGTTCCACTGATCCCCACATCACCTGCAAGACCCTCTGCAAGTGGGGCGGGAAGCTGCTTTGCACAGGATCCCCTGGCCAGGCTCCACAGAGCCAATTCCTAAGTTCATAACAGTAGTGCCGCTTCCTTTACCAACTCTGTGCCTCCGGAAAAGGCTAGCAGCTGAGTGGAGGGTGCTAAGGGCCTATCAGAACCTTGGTGTGCAGGCTCCTAAAAGACCGGACTTGTCTGCAATGCTAAGTATAAACGGGCCCCAATGGAAGGCCAAATTTACCACGCATAGCTTTTCCATTGAGAAACTCTGGAAAAATAAGTAAACAAGTTCTCGTTTCTAGTGTCCAGTGAAAAATTTAACAAATATTTCCCAAATGCATATTCCTGCATTAGGTGCCAGGGGCAATGCTGGAGGCAGGTGTTGGCAGCCACCACGTGTTATGAGAGCCTGAGCTGCTGACCCCATTGTGACGAGCAGCATTTATGAATCTCCTGTCTTGTCTGAGAACCCATCTTTATTATAGGGTTGCTCCAGTTGGCTGGAAAGGCAAACGAAGCCCTTCACTCCTCGCTTTAGTGCACAGAATCGCCATTCCCAAAGCAGAATTCTGATTCCAAACACAACCACGGGTCAAATTCCATTATGGAAAACCTCCAATACATACGTAGCCTCGGATTTTGTTGCCAGCGATGAGCAGGCCGTTGCCTGGCTGGGATTTGGAATTCTGTTGTCACACAAAGATTCAGCTGTGTTGGGATGTGCTGTAATGGGATTGGGCCTATAATTTAACTGAGAATCAGGAAAGGGCAACTTTTGTTTCCTAAATCTTAGTGGCAAGGGTTACTGACATAAAAAAAACAGCTTCCTCCTAGTGAGGCAATTGACACCTCGACACAGCCTGCCTAAAATACATTTCTGCTTTGCTCATCAGAAGGCAGAATGAGTAATAAAATATTAAAGCCAGATAAACATTTAGGTAAATGGTAGGAAGGCTGCAAACCAAAGACCATCTTTGTTCTCCCTTCTCATAATGAAAAAGTGTAGATCACAACTCAAAACACTTTCTAAAACATGTTAAAAATACCCAGGCTCTCCTTGTATGGCATTACGTTCAGCCACGCTCTAATCTAACCACACTAGACAGGCACAGACATTACAATTGAACACACTCAGTCCTCCAGATAACACACCCAGGAAAGTGAGTCAGCCTGCTACAACTCACTTGAAAGAGAAAACTATTCAAAGGAGCAGCTGAAAAACTAGGTTTTCAAATGCCAAGAAGGCTGTCAGCCATCAGGTTGGTACCTGGTATAAATGTTCAGAGTGGGGATAAAACAACACTGGCCCATCTACGGGATGCTCTGAAAGTTTGGACACCTTGAGAAAAGAGCATATTCACTGTCCTGTTTTCAGATTAACAATCTGCCCGGCTGCTTTAAATTTAGAGGTATTTCATCTAAAAAAGATGTCAAGAGGTTACAGCAAAATTGATTTGCAAATAAAACTGAAATACTGTTTAAAATTATTTTACCCTCTTTCCCAACTTTTCAGACACTTTGTACATATTTAAGATATTTCAAAATTAAGGACAAAGAATGAATAAGAAAGAAAAATACTCCCAACAATAGCAAGAAAGTACAAGCTCTAAAGAAATAAAAATGAAAGTATAAGCTCTAAAGATGTAAAAATTAAAACCCTAGCCTACCTTTCAAGATTTTAAATGCGTGTACCTTTTGAGCTAGTAAGTTCATTTCAATGGATTTACTCACAGATACAAAAGATAAGTGTCCAATAATACGGCCAGTACCACTGTTTGCAGCAGTGAAGCCTCAGGAAAACACTGAATGCCCATCAACACTGATCAGAGCACATCCACCCACAACGAACGCCACCCAGTCAGGAAAGCTTAACTCACAGAACCATGCTTCTCAAAGCACCATCTGCACATACCGGCTGCAAATGTCCTCTTAATGGACGTCAACTAACAGGAAAAGAGTTCAGCCACTTCTTGAGTTCTCCTGAATAAATGACTTGGAATCCTACCGATTTCCACTTCCATTGATAACTAAGTCTTTGAAGGACTCATAAAAAGTTACAGAAATTTGTCTTTATCAATTAAAACCAGATTGTCTGGAGAAGCAATTCCAGAACAGTGGAGTGAGTACCTCCAAAAACCTGCTCCTCTGTAAAAGTAACAAGAACACTGGCAAAAACAGTCAAGGGTAGTTCTTTCAGAGCTCTGAAAGCTACCCAAAGGCTTGCAAAATCTGAGGAGTACTTATTTGGGAAAATGTCTGATTCCTGATAAGGACAGCAAGCAAGCTTTACAGAATTTTAACTTACCCTCTTCTCACCATGCCCCGCCCCCACTCCAGCTCTGCAGTAGCCTTGAAAACCAGCAGTCTTGCAAGAACAGTAATGAAAAACTGTAAGACAGCAGCCTAGCAGCTACAGAGGGCCCCTGTGTGGTGCAAACAGCTAACGTGTGGCTGCTAACCAAAAGGTTGAAGGTTTGAGTCCATCCCGGGGTGCCTCAGAAGAAAGGCCTGGTGACCAACTTGGAAAAATCAGCCATGGAAAACCCTAGGGAGCGCTGTCCCGTTCTGACACAGACAGGGCTGCCGTGCGGTGGGACTGACCCTACTCTGGTTTAGCAGCCACGAGTGAGGGATAAATCGGTTTGGAGCTCCCAAAAGCCCCGTCCCCTAGTTGTGAACACAAGTCTGAAGGATGGCAAGTCGTCTGTTGAGGAGAACTCTAGAAGTGGCTTACTTTTCTTCTGAGTTGTCACCACCTGACCAACCTGCTGTTCCCTGGGAAAGTCCCACTAACAGGGCTTGTTTTGGTGTGGCCTGACTCAGAGCATGCTCCGGGGAAAAAGCCCCGTCCCCGAGGTGTTTGTGGGGGACATTTGGTGGCAATTGGCTAACACTGTAAAAATCCTCAACAATGTGCTAGACACCAAATCTAGCGACGTGTGCAAGGACTCACACAGCACGACCAAGAGGGATTCACTCCAGGAGCACAAGGCTGGTTTAACATTTGAAGATCAATCAATGTAATACATCATTAACAGAAAAAGGACAAAAACCACATTATCATCTCAATATAAAAAGGATTTGATAAAATCCAACACCCATTCATAATAAAAAAATTCAGCAAACTAGAAACAGAAGAGACCTTTCTTCCTCTGATAAAAGGCATCTGGTGGCTCAGGGGTTAAGAACGACAGCTGCTAACCAAAAAGGCTAGCAGTTCGAATCCACCAGCTGCTTCTTGAAAACCCTACGGAGCAGTTCTGTGTTGTCCTATAGGGTCACCATGAGTTGGAATCAACTCCACAGCAACAGTTTTTTGTTTTTTAATGAAAATTGACAGCTAATATCCTACTTAATGGTGAAAGACTGGAAATTTCCTCTTATGATCAAGATGAAACAAGGATGTCTACTCTTCTCTCACCTCTTCTACCGAACATCATACTGGAGTTCTACCCAAAGAAATTAGGCAACACAAACCAATAAAATGCATCCAGATCAGAAACGAAGCAGCAAACCTACCTCTATCTGCAGATGACATGACCTTGTATACAGAAAATCCTAAAGGAAGCCACTGAAAAAGTATTGAAACTAGTAAACAAGTTCAGCAAGATGAATACAGAAAAACAATGAACAATGCAAAATAAAAATTTCATTTAAGCAGCATCAAAAAGAATAAATACTTAGGAATAAATTTAACAAAAGAAGTACAAGCTGTGTCACTAAAAATTACAAATCATCATTGAAAGAAATGAAAGATGATCTAAGTAAATGGAGAGTCAACCCCTGTCCACAGATTGGAAGATTCAGTGTTGTCAGGATGGCAGTACTCTCCACACTGATTTACAGATTCAACGTACTAGCTATCAAAACCCCAGCTGCACTCTGTGTGTGTGTGTGTGTGTGTGGAAACTCACAACCTCATCCTAAAATTCTTATGGAAATAAAGGGACCCAGAATAGGCAAAAAATTTTTCAAAAGGAAGAAAAAAGTTGGAGGACCCACACTTGCTGACTGTAAAACTTACTACAAAGCAAATAATCAAGACACTGTGGCCTGAAGACAGATAAAGATCAGTGGACCAGAAGTGAGAGTCCAGAAATAAATGCAAGCTATCTATGGTTGTTGACAAGGGTGCCAAGACTAATCAATGGGGAAAGACTAGTCTTTTCAACAAATGGTGCCGGGACAACTGTTTACGTACACATAAAAGAATGATCCTAGGCCTTTTCCTTACACTAAATACAGACATGAACTCAAAATCAACCACACACCTAGATCTAAGAGTTAAACCTATAAAACTCTCAGAAGAACACATATGAGTAAATTTTCACGACCTTGGGTTAGGCAATGGTTTCTCAGATATGACACCAAAAACACAAACAACAAAAGAAAAAATAAATTGGATTTCATTAAAATGAAAAAAGCTTCTGTGCTTCAAAGGACTTTACCAAAAAATGAAAAGATAACCTATAGAAAAGGAGAAAAATATTTACATGTCATATATTTGATTAAGATTTATATCCAAAATATGTAAAGTGCTCTTACAACTCAACAATAAAAAGTCAAGTAATACAGTTCAAAAAATGTGCAAAGCATTTTAATGGATATTTCTGCCAAGGAGTCACACGAAAGGCCAATAAACACATGAAAATATGCTCAGCACCAGTAGTCATTAGAGAAATAAAAATCAGAACCAAAATGAGATACCACTTAACACATACTAACAACAACAACAACAAAAACCCACTGCCGTCTAGTCTATTTCGACTCATAGCGACCCTAGAGGACAGAGTAGAACTGCCCCATAGGGTTTCCAAGGAGTGGCTGGTGGATTCGAACTGCTGACCTTTGATTAGCAGCTGAGCACTTAACCACCGTGCCACCAGGGCTCCTCACATACACCAGGATGGCTAAAATTAAAAAGGGAATTGCTGAGGATGTGGGAAAGTGGGAATCCTTGCATATTCCGGGTGGGATTCTAAAATGGTGCAGCCACTTTAGAAAACAGTTTGGCAGTTCCTCAAAAGAGAAACTTCTCACTTATAGGTACCGTACCTACCCTACCCGTTGCCGTCGAGTCAACTCAGACTCATAGCGACCCTATAGGACAGAGCAGAACTGCCCCATAGAGTTTCCAAGGAGGGCCTGGCGGATTCAAACCGCAGACCCTTTGGTTAGCAGCCACAGCACTTAACCGCTGAGCCACCAGGGTTTCCACTTACTGTGTGACCTCTGCTAATTACTTAACCTCTCTGTGCCTCAGCTTCCTCATCTGTAAAATGGACATTCTGATAGTGCCTACCTCAAGGGGTTGTTGTGAAGATTAAATGAGTCAGCTGTTGTTATTATCTGAGGGGTTCGAGCTTTCTCTAAGGAGCCCTGGTGGTGCAGTGGTTAAGCTCTTGGCTGCCAACCTAAAGGTCAGTGGTTCAAACTCACCCGCCACGCCTCGGGAGAAAGGTGTGGCAGTCTCCTTCTGTAAAGATTACAGCCTTGGAAAACCTGTGTGGCAGTTCTACTCTGTCCTACAGGGTCACCATGAGTTGGGATCGACTTGACGGCAATGAGTTTGGTTTTGGTTGGTTTAGGCTTTCTCTGGAGCCCTAGTGGCACAGTGGTTAAGTGCTCAGTTGCTAACCTAAAGGTCAGCGGTTCAATTGAACCCACCAGCCGCTCCACAAGAGGAAGATATGGGAGTCTGCTTCCATAAAAATTACAGCCTTGGAAATCCTATGGGACAGTTCTACCCTGTCCTATGGGGTTGCTATGAGGCAGAATCAACTCAAACGCACACAACAACAGGCTTTCTCTGACCTTATGAGGAAGAAGGGAGAGAAACAAATGATTGAGCACATATGTCTTGAACTGGAGGAGAGTGAAACTGAGGATAGCACTTGAGTGGCTTTTTTTTCCCCGCTGCAAGGAAAGGGGTAGAGGGTGGGAAATAAGAATCCCTTGGAAGAGTCGTGACTAGGAAGCTAACAAGCAGAAGAGAGGCCTGGTAGAAGTAGAACGCCACCCATGTATAGGGACATCTCCCACATGGCTATGAGTTTTTCCCTTAGAAAACATGGCAACCCAGGATCAATAATAGAACACGTGGATGGCAGGACTTTTCCAGGGGTGCTCACTAGATAGGGTGGCAGGCAAAGGAAAATGGGGTGCAAGAAAATGAATGTGCTCAGAAATGTCACCAAAGGACTGGCAATGGAGTTCCACCTGCGGAGACAGACAGGGTGTGCTGCTGATGGAGGCTGAGAATGAAGCATTCCCGTTAATTTCTCCAAAAGAGATGGCTAAATACTAGGCTGAAATGAAACCCTAGCCACACAGTAGGAAGAAACAAACGAGAATCCCTTAGCCTAGAAATGAGACAAATCAATGATGGCATGTGTTAATTATCTCATTGATATTACTTCTTTTAACATTTTCTCTCTGAACTCTTTCTTCCAAGACCTTACCTCTGGTGTCAAATTCTCTCATAGAAAACTTATTATATTACTCAGGCTCACGAGGTGATACAGGTTTTTGTGGAGGTGATCCGTTTGAAACAGCATACTAAAGATAAGTCTTTAATAATAATTTTTAGAAATAAATGTATATAGCATTGTTTTGTAATTTAACACAACCTAGGGCAACATTTGCCGCACTGTCTCCTGCGAATCTAGAATTCCCCAGAAAAAGCATTATCTTAATTTTTTTTTTTTTTTTATCACATAGATTCAACGAAAGTCAATACATACCCACTCCTCACTTAATGACATGGTTAGGTTCCAAAGATCAGGGCATTCTGTGAAAATCAGTGTTATGTGAAAATAGAAGATGACTACATCAGATTACAATATGGAAGATGACTGCATCATGACATAACTGCCAAATTACATCACTACATAACTGCCAAACCACTGAGACTCATGGCCCAGCTGAGGTGACACATAACCTTAACCATCACAGCCTTGGTGTTTGTTACACCCAGATGTACATCATTAATGTGCTAAACAGTTGGATAGCAGATTTTTCACTATTGTAAAAAAATTTATATATCGTAAACACGAAATGTCAAATAACAAGGTAGTCGGTAAGTGAGAAGTAGCTATAATTCATTCCTCTTGTTGATATTTAATAAGAACATTAATATGTTAAAGGCTCTGAAAAGTCCTGCAGTGAGAAGACTATTATATTTATTTAACCCAAGTTTCTCAAAATTGATTTGGCCATGGAACCCTTTCTTCCCAGAGTAGCTTTTATAACATGATTTAAAACTGGGGTCCTACAAGACACACTTTGAGAAATATTACTTTATTTAAGGCAGCATTGTCCATAATGAACAGATGCAGCAACAAGAATCCCAAAGAGAGACTTCCTACAGCAGAGTAAGGAAGAGGCTCCGTAGAGAAGTCTTACTCTGTTTCCTCCTGTTCTGCCGACCAAGTGGATTTCCCCAGGTGCAGCTCACGTGAAATGCACTCCTTACAGGTAACAACCAGACACAGATGATGTAAAAGGCAGGCATATGCAACAGATTACCAGACTCTCCACACATTGAGGTATAAATACGCGATGGTATCGCTGTTGCCAGTCCCAGCGTTCAGTTCTTCTGGGTTGACTCCCCTTTCCTGATGGCTGGAAGTCTCCCTCAACAAGCATCTTAATCCAACTCAATAATTTTTCAGTTACTTTCAAATGTTGGAAGTGTCTCATTCTGGTTTTCTAAGGCGGAGCCCTGTTCTTTGTAAAACTTCAGTTTTGTCTTTGAATCAACGCTGTTGTAAGGCATAGTCTGCCCTCATACGTAGCTCCTCCCTCTCTCCTTAGTCTGTTACTGTCTTGTTGATTCCAACTCACAGGGACCCTGAGCTTACTGCTCTGTTATAGGGGCAAGGAAGATGATAGGAGGGATGGACTGTGCCTCTCTCGGGAGCCCTAGTGGTGCAGTGGTTAAGAGCTCGGCTGTTAACCACAAGGTCAGCAATTCGAATCCCACCAGTCGCTTCCTGGAAACCCTATGGGGCAGTTCTACTCTGTCCTATGGGGTCACTCTGAGGGCACAGCAACAGGTTTTTTTGTCTGTTTGTTTCTCGGCCCCTTTGGCGGATTAGATGATAGTCCAGAAGCATTCATTCGTGGTGCAAACAGCCCAAATGCTCATCAGTGGATGAACGCATAAACAACTGTGCTGTATACATACAACAAGCTGTTACTCAGCCGTACGGAGGAACGAGGTGCCAATACACGCTACGGCACGGAAAAACCTCCAAAACACCATGCTAAAAGAAGCTAGACACAAACGGCCACATGCGGCATGATTTCATTGACATGAAATATCCGGAAGAGGTAAATCCACAGAAACAGAAGGCCCATGACGGATGCTGAGGGCCGGGAGCTGAGGACCGCTGTGCGGATACTAACGAGTAGTGCTGTGCTCTGGAGCTGTGGGAACGTTTTGGAACGGTCAGGGGTGGTGGCTGCACAATACCGTGAATGAACTAATACCCCCGAACTGTTCGCTCTGATGTGGTTAGCTTTATAGTATGTGAATTTCACCTCAATGAATTATTTTTAAAAAATCATTCTTCCCAATATACCTCCTTAGGAGGGTGTCGTCCAGTGCCCTGTGGGTGCTGGGCTTGGTCATGTGACTTGCACTGACCCATTGGGTATCAGCCAGATGACATAAGCAGAGGCTTGAAGCCTACCTGAGCAGCGGGCTTGCTCTGTTGCAGGTCAATCACTGCCACGACGAAAATCTCTGCATGGATCCCCTTCAGTCTGGGCATGAGGCTACACCCATGGGGGCAGATCTTAGGCCCGCCCACCGTGAACAAGCACAGCCCAACTCTCAGCTTGAAGCAAAACCCCTCAGTCATCCCCTTCTAGAGAAACCAACATGGTTGTTATATTATAAAGCCACTTACTTAGGTTCAGGGTGGATCACTGTGTGGCATCACTGGAGGAAAAGTTAGCCAATAGAGGTGGACTGTACATAGATCATGTATAGCTATTATAATTCTTCTATGTGCATGTGACGTGAACAGGTGGCACCGGCTGCCCTAGTCATTGGTGGGCCTCTTGAGAGATTCAGCCACATCTCCTGGCTGACTCCCCACTGGTGGCCTTGGACCACATTCCTCTGTGTATGCTTCCTGCCCTATGCAGTGTCCCCAGATAAGCTCAAAGTGTCTGTCTCATCTACTTGCATCATTCTAACTCCAGGGTCTACAGGCAGAATGGGACAGCTCTAACCTCCACAGAACTAGAGGGCACCCTGGCCCCATTTCTGCCTGGCCACCCCACTGGCCTCACCTCTCCTGCCCTTTCTGCTAAGGTTGAATCAGCTCCTGAGCTGGCGCAGTGGCTCCACAACCTTCAGATGAGAGAAGATCACCAGGCCTTGAACGGCTTCCGGGACAGGGAAGGGATGGTTGGCAGCTGGGACACGGCCAAACTTTATAAACGACTCCCCGGGAACATTCCTTCTCTGGCTTTGGGAAGATGGAGTGCTATGATGATTGTAATTCATGACAAAATACATCTGCATAGTCAGCATGATACTTGTATGTGCCAGTTTGTTCAGCCTCCATTTTAGGGGTTGCTAGCTAATACACGACCAAGAATCCAGACTCAGGGAGGTCAGCTGGCACTGCACTGGAAAAGCCACAATCAGGGGCAGCGACTGCGTGCACACGTCTCTCTGTCTAGCTTCATTAACGACAAGCGCTTGCTAATTAGTATCCAGGATGTCAATACAGGCTCCTATTGGCGAAACTAACAACTTGTTAATTAGCACGATCGCTGTTAGAAACAGGCCTCACTGGCGAAATGGATGGTTTTCGGGATGTACAAGTGGCTGGAATCCCCTAGAGACACTTCCCACCCCTATGTGAACCAGGAATAAGAATCTACTCGGGCCTGCACCCTGCACCCCTTGGTGATGCACCCATGACTTGATCCCTGTCTCTAGGTCCAGCCATTGGTTTAGAAGGTTTTCTGATTTGACTAGAGGAGAGAGATCCTACCACTTAGATGTTGGTGAGTTGGCATTAAGCGAACCTTTCTTATAGGGCGTGTTTCCTAAAACCAAAAACCAAACCCAGAGCTGTTGAGTCAATTCCAACTCATAGGGACCCTGTGTTCAGAGCATCTAAAATACTGGTTCTCAGCCTTGGCTGAACGTGAGAATTGCACTGGGAGCTAAAAAATAAACCCTACAGACATGTCTCACCTCAACAAATCTCATTAGAATCTCTGGAGGTAGGACCAGTATCAGAGGTCTTGTGGCACAGTGGTTAAGAGCTCAGGCTGCTAACCAAAAAGCAGGCAGTTGCAGTCTACGAGCCACTCCTTGGAAGCCCTATGGGGCAGTTCTACTCTGTCCTATAGGGTCGCTATGAGTCAGGATTGACTCAATGGCAACGGATTTGATGGATTTGGAGGACCAGTATCACTACCTCCTTAACGCTTCCCTAAGGATTCCAATGTGCAGCCAGGGATGAGTGCCACTGCTCTACAGGACAGTGAGCTGCGACCTCACGAGGCTTATGGAGCAGCTAGGAGCTGTTTGAGCTTGCTGTGCTAATGAATATTCATTTAGTAAATGTCTGTATGTGTGAGAGAATTTGGTCCAGGGCCTGCTTTTCCTTAAAACGGGGAGCAAGGTTATTGATGAAAAGCAAATACTCATCAATTCTTCTAAAACAAGCTAAAAAGGATCAAATGGCTTTGGGTCAGTTCACAACAACAAAGTAACCCCCTCACTTTTCTTATGGGGGTAGTTAATAGCTTTTGGAAAACACTCATCTCCCTAAAAAGATGACGCTTCTCATTTCCTAGTTTATCTCTTGTATCAACTTTGGCTGGGATGCTTTGGAAAAAGTCTGTTCTCCTGAAATGAAACCCTTTGGCAAACCCTGGATAGCATCAACATCTGAACTTGGAATGTGGGGTGCTCTCACACTCTGTCTCCACTTTGGACCTTGGCCAAAATTCTAGAACAACAGACAATTGATACCATCTACTACAAACACGTACACAAGTGGGCACATACGGGTGCATAATTAGGGGCAATGCCAGTTATCTTGGAAAATGACTCGACACTTACAAACTCAATGGAAAAGCCACGATAGAGGAAGAGCGAGAAGTGCTGCCCCTGGTCTTCTGTCCCTGGTCTCCTGACAAAGACTAGATGGCTGAACACAGGGCTCGTCTCCACACAACGCAAACCTCCCCGCCCGGGGAAATTGCCTGTAACTGCACCGCAGAGCCTGACCCACTTTAATAACAGGCATCCATCAGAGGAGGGTCATTAAATAAACAGACAGTTACAAATCATACAGGCTGCATTTACGGGAAAGGAGCACAGAAAGCGATGCGGTTCAATGCTTTGTGCTTTTAATGTCACTCTCACCAACTGAGTTTACTGTGCCCTTCTTCGTCCCACTGCGTACTTGCTGAGGTTCTCCTAACAGCGATCGCAGAGACAAGAATACCACGCGCACTGGAAGCACAGAGAAGGCTCTTATGTTACCCTTCCGGAAAGGAGAATATATGATATTGAAAGAAGCGGTTCTCAGTAACCAAGAGCAATGAGTTCCAGTTGTTCAGATGAAGTTCTATTGACTGCAGTGTGGACATGTTTTCTCTATCAGGGATTGTAAACTGGGGTGGGGGATGCCCCCACTATGTGCCATCAAGGTCCCAAAGTTGTACAAATGGTTTGCACTCAACTACTAACCTAAAGGTGGGCAGTTTGAACCCACCCAGTGGCACCATGGAAGAAAGGCCTGGCAATCCACTTCTGTAGAGACCACAGCCAAGAAAACCCTATGGGTCACAATTCTACTCTGTAACACAGGGGTTCCCCATGACTTAGAATCCACTCCATGGCAAGGGGTTGTTTTTTGTTTCATTTGATATTTTTTTGTTATGTGTCATGGTGGGAGGGTGTTGGTGGTTTAGTGACAGAATTTTCACATTTCATGCAAGAAGCCTGGGTTCGATTCCTGCCCAATGCACCTCTGGAGCACCCACCACCCGTCTGCCAGTGAGAGTTTGCATGTTGCTATGATGCTGAACAGGTTTCAGCGGAACTTCCAGATTAAGACTGACAAAAAGAAATGCCTGGCGATCTACTTCTGAAAATCAGTCAGTGAAAACCCAACTGATCCCAATGATCTGATTCCCAACAGATTTCAGGGATGGTACAGGACCGGGCAGCATTCAGTCCCATTGTGCATGGGGTCGCCACAAGTCGGGAGCCAACTGGACAGCAGTTAACAACAAATGTGCCGTCAAGAGGCAAGCTGTGAATGGCAGCTCCACGTCAGGAAGGTCTTTCTGCTGACCATTCAGGACTCGGAGTGAGAGTGGAGTTCAGGCCAATGCACGTAGCACAGTTTTTTGCATCAAACCAGAAAACCTGGAGATAAAAGCTTCCAACTGGTTGCAGAAATGCCAATTTCCTCCGTGCTCTGCACTGGAGCAAGCAGGCATTACAATGTCTGAGCGAGAAATTCCTATCTGTGCATGTTTGGGATGGAAAAGGGAGCTTTGGAGAAAACAAATCCCGCACATTTCAAAGCAAAATCTTCAAGTGAAGTCTCATTCAGACTGAGCTGTTTTCAACTCTTTACATAAACGTAACAATATCTGGATTCCTGAAGCTCCAGTGTCAGCTGGACAGGCTTCACCAGAGACAAGGTCCATTTCCCCTCTCTCCTTAAACAGGTGCACCACAGCAGTTAATAATAATGCCAGGTCACAGCATATGAAGTACTTGAAATATCTTTAAATACCATTAAATAGAAATCCTAAGTTGCTGTATAATCCACCACCACCACTGCCATCAAGTCGATTCCAACTCATAGCGACCCTACAGGACAGAGTAGAACTGCCCCATAGAGTTTCCAAGGAGCGCCTGGTGGATTCGAACCGTCGACCTTTTTGTTTAGTAGTTGTAACACTTAACCACTATGCCACCAGGGTTTCTGTGCTGTATAATATCTAGATTAAATGAGTTTTGTTTTTTTTCTCCCAATACAGTATTTCTCCAGTATACCTGTATCCAGCCAGAAAGTGGAGCCCTGGTGGCACAGTGGTTAAGAGTTCAGCTGCTAACCAACAGTTGGCAGTTCGAATCTACCAGCTGCTCCTTGGAAACCCTATGGGACAATTCTCCTGTGTCCTATAGAGTCGGCTATGAGTTGAAATCAACTCAACAGCAATGGGTTTAGTTTCCGGTTGGTCAGAAAGTTGATTCCATGTCAGGTTATCAGCGGAAGTGTCGTTGAGCTGGTTCCAACAAAGATCAAACACCTGTTTCTGAATCGCACCTCTTTCCAACGAAACCACCACAACTACCGCCATCAGGAGGCAGCACCTACAGAGCTACCTGGATACCTGTTGTTGAGAAATGCACGCAACAGGCCAGCAGCAAAATGGGAAGAACGGGGATGGCCTGCTTCTGAGGTTCTATTTGGACATGAACTTTGGCCAGAAGGCAAATGCCTGCCCTGGTGAGGAAAGGAGGAAGGGCTCAGACTGCTAACTCTTCCCATTTCAACTCACTGTCTCCCAGGAGAGTGAAAAGGACTTTTTCAGGACACTGCCTCGCAGAACAAAGACGACAGCATATCCTCACAGTGTAATTTATACAACAAAAAAGCTGTCCTGTCCCTAATTCTTGTCAATTGTGACCCCCTACAGAATCCCCTGGCTCACAGATATCTAACCAGTACTACAGTTTCATTTCCATGTGCTAATTTTTTGCTTGGTAACTGTTTTAGAGCAGCCTGTGTGTCTCCAGGACAACACTGTAACTTCCAAAGGTCACCTTTGGTATGACCACAGTATCCCTATAACATAAGCCTGTAGGAGGAGAAGGGGGAGGAAAATGTAAGAATTCCATGTACGGTGGGAGCATCGGTGCATTTGTTTTATCACCAGTTGATGTTGAGCTGATTCTGACTCACAGCGACCCCACGGGTGTCAGAGTAGAGCTGTGCTCCCTAGGGTTCTCAATGGCTGATTTTTCAGAAGCAGGTCACCTAGGCCCAGGGATTGGTTCAGAAATCAGCCCTTGTCTCAAGCGGCCCGTGACAGTCAGCCCCAGAGATGCTGCTGAAATGTTTGGGGAAGACGTATTCTGTTTTTGCAAGGGTTGCCAAGCCGGTTAAATAAAGCTTAGAGCTGCTGGGTCAAATTCTGCCTGAGAATGAAGCCACCTGAGAGAGCAGTTGAGACCAAAAGATGAAGAAAGACTGAAGCCTGATTTTGTTATTTAAACCCATAGATCTAGCCCTTGAATTTAACCTACCCTGGATTTTTCTGCCAATAAGTTTTCTTTTTTTGTTTTAAACGAGTTCAGATGCAGTTCTGTCACTTACAACCCAACATCCTAATTACTGCAGGGCCCCAACTCATAGTGGTCTGCGTAACAGTGTAGGATGTCTCCTACTTACTGGGAAAGCAACAGAATGAGCAGGGAACTTTGGACTCAGATGGCAGGGGTTCAAATCCTAGCTCCTCAGGGTGTCTCTGAGCAAGTCTCAACCTCTCAGCCTCAAGGTTCTCAACTATAAAATGGATATAAAAATATTTATCCCCCGGGTTAATTATGTGAACTAAATTAGGAACGGTAGGTGAAATTTGGCTACTGACTATGCTGGCCATCTCTGCATGTCACTTGGTAGTTTAGAAATAGCTTCTAGCACCCCTTCCCTTCCCCATTCTACCCACACCACAGGCTTCAGAAGAGGACGTGGAGCCAGGGATATCATTGCTGATGTCAGATGGATCCTGGCTGAAAGCAGAGAATACCAGAAGGATGTTTACCTGTGTTTTATTGACTATGCAAAGGCATTCGACTGTGTGGATCACAACAAACTATGGATAACATTGCAAAGAATGGAATTCCAGAACACTTACTTGTGCTCATGAGGAACCTTTACGTAGATCAAGAGGCACTTGTTCAGACAGAACAAGGGGATACTGATTGGTTTAAAGTCAGGAAAGGTGTGCGTCAGGGTTGTATTCTTTCACCATACCTATTCAATCTGTATGCTGAGCAAATAATCCGAGAAGCTGGACTATATGAAGAAGAACGGGACATCAAGATTGGAGGAAGACTCATTAACAACCTGCGTTATGCAGATGACACAACCTTGCTTGCTGAAAGTGAAGAGGACTTGAAGCACTTACTAATGAAGATCAAAGACCACAGCCTTCATTATGGATTGCACCTCAACATAAAGAAAACAAAAATCCTCACACCTGGACCAATGAGCAACATCATGATAAACGGAAAAAAGATTGAAGTTGTCAAGGATTTCATTTTACTTGGATCCACAATCAACACCCATGGAAGCAGCAGTCAAGAAATCAAAAGACACATTGCATTGGGTGTATCTGCTGCAAAGGACCTCTTTAAAAGTGTTGAAGAGCAAAGATGTCACCTTGAAGACTAAGGTACCCCTGACCTGAATCATGGTATTTTCAATCGCATCATATGCATGTGAAAGCTGGACAATGAATAAAGAAGACCAAAGAAGAATTGACACCTTTGAACTGGGGTGCTGGCGAAGAATATTGAATATACCACGGACTGTCAAAAGAACAAACAAATCTGTCTTGGAAGAAGTACAACCAGGATGCTCCTTAGAAGCAAGGATGGCGAGACTGTGCCTTACATACTTGGGACATGTTGTCAGGAGGGATCAGTCCCTGGAGAAGGGCATCATGATTGGCAGAATACAGGGTCAGCGGAAAAGAGGAAGACCCTCAATGATGTGGACTGACACAGTGGCTGCAACAATAAGCTCAAGCATGAAAACAATTGTAAGAATGGCGCACGACCGGGCAGTGTTTCGTTCTGTTGTGTGTAGGGTCACTATGAGTCAGAACCGACTGGACGGCACCTAACAACAACACCGTCGAGTTGATTCTGACTCATAACAACCCCACAGGGTTTCCAAGGCTGTAAATCTCTACAGAAGCAGGCTGTCACATCTTTCTCCCATGGAGCAATTGGTGGTTTTGAACCACAGACCTTTCAGTTAGCAGCTGAGTGCTTAGCCACTGTGCCACTTTGGCTCCTTATAAGTGTTATACCCATAACCAAACCCATTGCCATTGAGTCAATTCCGATTCATAGTAAGCCTATAGGACAGAGTAGAACTGCCCCGTAGGTTTTCCAACACTGTCAATCTCTGGGGAAGCAGACTGCCACATCTTTCTCCTGTGGAGTCGCTGGTGATTTCGAACCACGACCTTCAGTTAGCAGTCGATTGCTTTAACCACTGCACCACCAGGGCTCCTTTAAGAGTATAAAGGGGTTTAAAAAAAACAAAAACTATGAGAATCCATGAACTTTGTAGGCATGGGCTTTGTAGGCAGATTAGCCTCCAGATCTTGGCTCTGTTACTTACTGAGTGACCAAGGGAAGTTGCTTAACTTCTTTATTTGCCTTAGTTTCCTCATCTGTAAAATGAGCACAATTATAGAACCTACCTCACAGGCTGAAGTGCAAATTAAATGAGTTAATACCAGTGCTTAGTACAGTGCCTGTCACATAGTGAATACTCAATAAATCTTAGTTGCTATTATCATTAGTATGAACGAAAACATGGCATAGAAAATTAAATTGTCTAGAGCTCTACAATACACAGACTTTTTACTATAACAACTCTTTTCAGCAGATTATTACTAAATACTTACTATGTGATGATATAAACTGCGTATTCAAAGATGAAAAGAAACAGACTATGCCCTCAGGCCAAAAAAAACCAAACCTGTTGCTGTTGAGCCAATTCCAACTCACAGTGACCTTACAGGACAGAGCAGAACTGCTCCATAGGGTTTTCAAGAGTGGCTGGTGGATTCAAACTGCTGACCTTTTGGTTAGCAGCTGAACCCTTAACCGCTGCACCACCAGGGCTCCATGCCCTCAGGCAGCTTGTGACTTAACAGGAAGAACAAAGCATTATTTAGCTTACACTTTGTACAGGCAGTGCTCCTTGATTCTTTAACTCAACCAAGGACGTATGTCATGGATTGAATTATATCCCCCCAAAAATGTGTTCATCAATTTGGCTGGGCCATGATTCCTGGCATTGTGTGATTTTCCTATATGTTGTAAATCCTGCCTCTATGTTGTTAACGAGGGGGGATGGGCGGCAGTTGTATTAGTGAGGCAGCACCCAATCCACAAGATTGGATTGTGTCTTGAGGCAATCTCTTGAGATACAAAAGAGAGGAGTGAGCAGAGAGTGGCGGACCTCATACCATCTGGGAGCAGAGCATGTCCTTTAGACCTGGGTCCCTGTGCAGAGAAGCTCCTAGTCTGGGGGAAGATTGATGAGAAGGCCAACAGAGAAAGCATTCCCCTGGAGCTGACATTCTGAATTTGGACTGTTAACCTACTTCATTGTGAGGAAATAAACTCTTTGTTAAGCTTGTGGTATTTCTGTTACAGCAGCACAACATGACTAAGCCAGGGTAGATGCTACCGGAATCTGCATTTTACAGACATGGTAACTGACAGGAGCATTGACTTAACAATTTGCCCAAGATCGTACAGTGAGTGAGTGGCCAGATATCAGCTGAAGCCTGCATGTGCCGGACTGCAAAGCCCTTGTTCTCTACCACCACCTGGCACAATCACTCTTAGGGTGGCTGAAACCTAAAAAAAACTTTGAATCAAAAATTATCTTCAAAGAAAAACAGAAATATGTCCCCACTCCAAAAAGGACCGGAGAGCTCCCAATACACTCATTGTGACAGGCCTCCTGCTGATACTGAAGCCTATGGGGATATGAGGAATAAAATTTACTCTTCTTATGGTGTAGGGGAAGCCCTGGTGGTACAGTGGTTAAAGCGCTCAGCTGCTAACCAAAAGATGTGGCAGTCTGCTTCTGTAAAGATTACAACCTTGGAAACCCTATGGGGCGGTTCTACTCTGTCCTGTAGGGTCACTATGAGTCAGCATAGACTCCATGTCAATGGGAATGGTGTAGGGCACAGGTGAGTACTGTGAGTGTGAGAAACAAAGCCATTAGTCCCATTCTTTAGAAAGCACAGAAATGAACTGTAGTATATATCTTACCTTCAGAGTAGGAGGGGACTGTTTGTTTGGGAGGGGCATTACCTGCTTTCAAACAATGCCAATGAAAGAAAAAAGCTCTTTTCAGGAAACAATACAGATAGATAGATAAAAACCACCAAATAGATCCGGAAATGTCACCCAGAATTTGTAGCCTAAATTATAAGCTGTTCCCCTTCACTATACAATCTTTCGGAGAAAATGAAACGTGCCCCAGGGGAAGGAGTAACAGCTGAAGCCAGCCAAAAATACGGCCTTTAGGAAGAGAAACAATAAAGCAATGATTATTTTTAGCAATTTCTCATTGTTTGTCTTGGGAGGGTGCTTTTTTCTTTTCTTCCCCTCCTTTTTTTTCAAGATTCATTTTCGGATTAGTCACAGAGGGCTGGCAAAATGCTGGCAAGCTGAATGTACTTCAGGGCTATCTTCTAGGGCGATGCTCCAAGCTCCTCAGGGAAAATGACGCCACCTTAGCCCCGAAGTCTGTGTGAGCTGCCGAGTGTACAAAGGGCCGAGAGGGCAGACCTGGAGGAAGCAGCAGAGTGTACACAGGGCCGAGAGGACAGACCTGGAGGAAGCAGCCCTGGCCGGTTAGCTGAATGTGAAGTACAGTTTCTCCGCACTGCAGGCAGCTTCCCAAGGAACAGAGCCTGACACAAATCAGGCTCTCCAGGACAGGAGGTGCTTTAAAAGAGCAAGGAAGAAAAGGGAGTGTGGGTGTGTGTGTGTGCACGTGCGTGCGTGTGTGCGTGCTTGTGTGTGCCCTACCGATGTTTTCAGCAACAACCCTCCCCCCAAAAAAAAGTTTAAAAATATTCCTCATAAAAATGGTGGGTACGAGATATGAAGAAAATTTAGATTATTGTGGTAGGTTGTTAAAAATTGCCCTCCCACCACCACCCCTACCCCCAGCATCCACGCCCTTCCTGAAATGTGACATTTCTCATCCTACTATTAATAATAATAAAAGCCAAATCCATTGCCGTTGAGTCGATTCTGACTCATAGCAACCCTATAGGAGGGAGTAGACCTGCCCCATGGGGTTCCCAAGGAGCGGCTGGTGGATTCGAACTGCCAAGCTTTTGGTTAGCCACTGAACACTTAACCACTGTGCCACTAGGGCTCCCCTCCCATTAATACCAAAATAACCAAACCCACTACCATCTAGTTGATTCCGTCTCATAGCAACCCTATAGGACAGAGTAGAACTGCCTCATAGGGTTTCCAAGGAGCACCTGGGGGATTTGAACTGCCAACCTTTTGGTTAGCAGCCATAGCTCTTAACCACTACACCACCAGTTAATTTCCCCACCCCTGAATGGAGGCTGCCCTATGACTGGCTTTGACCAACAGAATGTGGTCCAAGAGACATTATGGGATGTCTGAGCCTAGGCCTTCATTTTCACTGTTGGAGCCCAGCCTCCAAGTAAAGAAGTTCAGACTCTCTGACAACAGAGAGGCTACGTGGAGAGAGAGGTCCTGCAACAGGAAAGGCCACGTGCAGAGAAAGGCCACAGGGAGGAAAACCAAAGCACCCCAGATAACAGCCGGCACCAAGAGCTCTGTCACGTTGAATGAGGCCATCTTGGGTTCCCCAGAACCACTGAGCTGCCCCAGCCAACACCACATGGAGGAAAACCAAGGCACCCCAGCTAACAGGCGGCACCAAGAGCTCAGTCACGTGAGTGAGGCCATCTTGAGTTCTCCAGAACCACCGAGCTGCTCCAGCCAACACCACTTGGAGCATAGTTAAGCCCTGCCCAAATTCCTGACCCACAGAATGGTGAGCAATGGATTAGTTGTCATTCTAAGCTATTGCATTTTCAGGGTGGCTTGCCCTGGTGGAGCAGTAGTTATGAGCTCAGCTGCTAACCAAAAGGTCAGCAGTTCAAATCCACCAACCACTCTTTGGAAACCAGATGGGGCAGTTCTACTCTGTCCTACAGAATCACTATGAGGTGGAACTGACTCAACAGCAATGGGTTCAGTTTTTTTTTTGGTGTTGTTCTTTCATAGTGATAGATAATAGAAACAATCATGCAACTATATACCATTAAAACAACAACGACAAAATAGTTGCCATCAAGTTTATTCCAACTCATGGTGACCCCGTGTCAGAGTGGAACTGTGCTCCATAGGGTTTTCAATGGCTGATTTTTCAGCAGTAGATCACCAGGCCATTCTTCTAAGGTACCTCTGGGTGGACTTGAACCACCAACCTTTCAGTTAGCAGCTGAGCGTGATAACAGTTTGCACCACCCAGGGACTCCAATATATGACGTACTCTTAGAAAATGTCCTCTCATCTTATTCTCCTTCTGCTACTATTACATTCAACTGACAATTACTTGTTCAGTACCTACAATGTACCAGGCACTCTTCCTGAGATCAATCGTAGAATAAAACAAAGGTTCCTGTCCTCAGACAGCTTACACTTTAGCAAGAGGAAATGACAGCAGATAAATCTAATTAATAATAAATTAGATAACACATTAGAAAATAAAGTGTTTTTGAAAAGGCATAGCTGAGTATCATGGGCTGGGATGGGGGGAACAGGGGTACAGACATTCCCTGTGAGTGGGTCTACATAATCCCTTTTCAGTGAGAAGAAAATTCGTCTTTCCTAGTCTAATGCTTTTTGTTATCTGACCTTTTCCAATGATGCCTTAGTTTTAATTATATGTAATCACCATGCTAATGGTAATAAATATAAGCAACTTGGTTCATTACCTTGATTACAAAAAACATATGTTCCTCCATACTGCTATGACTATTTAAACACACACACACACATAAAACTTCACATGCAAACAAGACCTTCAGGAAAGACGTGGAAAGCTAAAAATTCCAGAAGTCCTACTCCAAATCTAAGAGGGCATCTGTGGATTTTAGATAGTTTTTATGCTAAATTTGCACACGACACTTCATAATGCTTATGATGGATGGCAAGGCTTGCTCTAAAAGGACTTTGACTGCTCACACTCTCTATCAGCTTCATGTAAACCTGTGGTTGAGACCACATGCTTGGGTGTCAGGCTCACCTTGGTTCAAAAGTTTCACTTAAACCTGGTCGTCCTGCTCTCTAAGCCTTGGTGTCCTGGTCTACAAAATGGGGATAATTATGTCACACCTCAGAGAGTTAAGGATTAAATGAAACCGCACACAACCTAAAGTCTTTAGCCAACAACATAGTCTTTAGCCAGTTGCTACAAAATGATAAGCATTAGATACGTGTTATCTATTATCATAACGTTATTGTCTAGAAGATATTCTCAGGTACAGAAACGACAAATGAAGAACGATAGCCAAAGCCTGACTGTACAGCCACGGAATTATTCATCTTTGGATGTTGAGTAAACCTTTGTAGGTCCTGCTAGGGAGCAAGAAGGCCCAAGGCTCTGGAACTGGAGTCCAAAGAAGCTCATGCTTACAGGTGCCCCCCGATCTAACCATATTCTGAGGCTAAACATTGTTGTTATTCACTGTCGTGGAGGAGGCCTCCGACTCCTGGTAACCCCACACGTAACAGAATGAAACGCTGCGAAGTCCTGTGCCATTCCCACCGTCAGCTGGCAGATTGGGTTGTTCTGATCCACAGGGTTTTATTGGCTGACTTTCAGAAGTAGATCACCAGGCCTCTGTTCCTAAGCCATCTTAGTCCGGAAGCTTCGCTGAAATCTGTTCAGCATCACAGCAACACGCAAGCCTCCACTGACAGACACCCCTTGGGTGGCGGCTGCATCGGCCTCGGGTCTCCTGCACGGAAGGCGGGAATTTTACCACCGAACCACCAGCTTCTAATCACGCATGAGCCCTGTGCAGGACTAATCAGCAGGGGTCAAGCTGAAAGCCAGGGTTAGCTGGAAGAACAGGTACTCTCGTGCTTAGTATTTACGGCCTGCATGAACCTTCCCTCCCACCTGGAATCACCCTCGCCTGGACACTAGGTCTTTCCTGGCCTCCTGGACAGAAATACTCCTGACGCTGGACTCGCCACTGAACGACGAATGCAGGGAACTGGTCTTTTTTGTTTTTTTGCTTTCTAGCATTAAACTCTTTCTTGCTGTGTTTGGAGAACTCTGGCCTTATCAGTGGAAGGTGGAGGCTATCTCACAGCACACATAGTGAAAGATGAAGAAGTCACTTGCTGGTTCCCCTGATGGCCAGAGCATGGACATGAGCCAGGCCTGACCCACTGCAAGGACTGGTCCAGGATCTTGGCGCTGGATGTGATGAGGCACAGGAGCAGGGGTGAGGGGTGGTGAGTCACTCGCTGGCCGCAACACGGGATTCTGGGGGAGCGGGGGCCAGAGGCCGATTGCGGCGACTGCATAATGAAGCATGTGAGCTGAGGCCTCGTGGCTGTGCGGTGGGGCTGGCCTGTCCACACGGGCCTATCCTGGGTGTGATTCTAGTTGCTGACTGAATGTATTGCTTCCCTGTCATCTGTCTGTGCTCAGAGCCTGGTTTCCAGCCTTCCTAAAATTCAGTGAGCTACATGGCATCCTTGGAGTAATTATCTCAGTGCTCAAATTGGAGCCCTGGTGGCTCAGTGGTTAAGATCTTGGCTGCTAACCAAAAAGGTCAGCAGTTTGAATCAACCAGCTGCTCCACGGAAAGCTTATGGGACAGTTCTACTCTGTCCTGTAGGGTCGTTATGAGTCAGAAGTGACTCAACGACAATGAGTTTGGTTTGCTTGTTTGCTTTTTAAATCAGCCTGAATTAATGGCTCTTGCTTACAACCAGCAATTCTGATTGATATCATAATACTACAACAGCTACCACTGGGGGAACGGTGGCTCCGTCAGGCACCGGGCTAAGCATTTTACAGACGCCATCTGAGTCAGAATCGACTCAATGGCAGTAAGTTTGGTTTTTTTTTTTTTTATCTCAAAGGAATCCCTGGGTGGCATAAACGGTTAAGCACTCTGCTACTAACCCAAAGGTTGGTGGTTCAAGTCTGCTCAGAGGTGCCTGGGAAGTAAGGCCTGGTGATCTACTTTCAAAAAACAGTCACGGAAAACCCTGCGGAGCACAGTTCTCCTCTGACACACTTGGGACTGCCCTAAGCCGGAATCGACTGGACGGCCAGCACAGTTCTCCTCTGACACACATGGGACTGCCCCAAGCCAGAATCAACTCGACAGCAACTGGTTGGCTTTTTTAAAATCTCAATTCTCACAACATTGCAAAGAAATCACTCATCTCGCTATTTGAGATGAGGAAACTTGTTAAATGGTAGGAGTGGAATTGGACTTCAGGTCCCGCTAGTACCAAAACACACTCAGGTAGTCACCAGATCATACTCTAACTCCTCTCCCTTGTCAGGACTTCAATTCAAAACTCTTTATCGAGCATCTACTATACGCTCCCCAGACGCTGCCAACGCGTCACCGGCCCTGCACGCAGCCTCTCGGCCCTGCACGCAGCCTCTCGGCCCTGCACGCAGCCTCTCGGCCCTGCACGCAGCCTCTCGGCCCTGCACGCAGCCTCTCGGCCCTGCACGCAGCCTCAGAATCCTCCACGAAGTGATCACAGCTGCCGCGAGAGATGATTCGTTTGCCACCTGCATTAGTTTTCTGTTGCTGCATAACAAATTCCCACAACCATAGTGGCTTAAAACAACATCCATTTATCATTTCAGTCTGTAGATCAGAGGGCCGGTGGGCTGGGGGCTTCTCTAGATTCTCAGCTTAAGGTATCACAAGGCTGAAATCAAAGTGCTGGCAGCCTGGCCTCTTATCTAGAGGCTCTAAGGAAGAATCTGTTTCAAGCTCTTCGAGATTGTTGGCAGAATTCTGGTCCTTGCAGTTATGGGACTGAAGTCCCCATTTTCTTCCTGGTTGCCAGCCAGAAACCACCGCTCTTAGCAACTGCAGGCCACTCTTAGGTCCTTGTATGCGGCCCCTCAGCTTCAAAGCCAGCTGAATCCCTCCTGTGTAGAGAATCTGACTTCTCCTGCTACGAGTCAGGGAAAACTCTGCTTGTAAATTGTTCATGTGATTAAATTAGGCCCACCTACAAAATCTCCCTTTTGCCATACAAACTAAACCCACTGCCATCAAGTCAATTCCAACTTATGGACCCCGTGTTACAGAGTAGAACTGAGCTCCTGAGAGTTTTCTTGGCCGTAATCCTTACAGAAACAGACCACCAGGCCCTTCTGAGGCACCACTGCTGGGGTCTAAACCGCTCACCTCTCAGTAGAATGCAAACAATTTGCACCAAGCAGGGTCTGTATAACCTAACAATCATGGGAGTAATACCAGGAGGCAAAAGCCATCTTACAGTTCTGCCTACCACACCACCCTTCTTTGTGGCCTGTGGTACAGGTAAATTTTAAACAGTCTGGACAGAGCCAGTCTCACTGAGAAGGAGACATTAAGGACTTGAAGGTCGTGAGGAGCAAAGAAGTTGCTTGGATGTCTGGGGGGAGTGGTTCAGGCAGAGGGGACAGCCGGCATGTATGAGGGACAGTGAGGAGGCCAGGTGGCCAGAGCAGAAAGTGAAGGTGAGGGCAGAAGGGGATGAAGTCAGCAAGGTGATGAGTAGGACTCTGAATCCCTCAGGCCTTGTGTTACTGGACCTTGCAGGCCACCAATTCTGAGAAAAATGGTTACCTCTGCAAGATTTTTATTTGAATTACAGTTAAAAGCATCACTCTGGAAATTGGAACCCTCATCCATTGCTAGTGGGAATATAAAATGGTGCAGCCAGCCACTGTGGAAAACAGAGTAATGTTTCCTCAAAAAATGAAACACAGAACTACCATAAAACCCATTGCCATCCAGTCAGTTCGAACTCATTGCAACCCTATACGTGACCCAACAATTCCACTCTTGGGTAGAAATGGAATTCCCAAAAGACTTTAAAGCAGGAACACAAACAGATACTTGTATACCAGTGCTCGTTGTAGCCCTGTGCATAATAGCCAAAAGGTGAAAACACCCCAAGTGTCCACCAGTTAAGGAACGGATAAACAGAACATGGCATACGCGTACAGTGGAATACTATTTGGCCATAAAAAGGAGCTCTGACACATGCTACAGCATGGAGAACCTGGAAAACACCATGCGCAGGGAAATAAGTCCGGCACAAAAGGGCAGACACCGTGTAAGCTCACTTATGTGAAATGTCTAGAACAAATTCACAGAGACAGAAATGTATCAGACGTCGTCAGGGGCTTGGTGGAGGGGGTAACACGGAATTAATGCTCAGTGGGTATAGAGGTTGTTTGGGGTGATGGAAAAGTCTGGAAGTAAACAGTGGTGATGTTTGCATGACACTGTGAATATAGTTAATGTCACTGACCTGTACATTTAAAAAAGGGTTAAAATTGCAAATTTTATGTTATATATATTTTACAATAGAAATTTTTAAAAACAATTTTTTTAAGTACCATTTTGGCTACATGTTAAAGAGAAGGCTGTAGGGAGGCAAGGAGGAGCCCTGGTGGCGCTATGGTTAAGCACTGGCTGCTAACCAAAAGATGGGCATTTGAACCCACCAGCCACTCCACAGGAGAAAAGACCACTTGATCTGCTCTGTGAAGATTACAGCCCAGGAAACCCCATGGGGCCATTCTACTCTGTCCGATAGTATCCCTACGAGCTGAAATCAACTTGACAAGGCACAATGACAGTACAATAAGCCAGGGGGTGAGAAGTGGTGGGGTTCTGAACACATTCTGAAGGCCGAGTCCACAGGATGAAAGAGAAGACAAAAGTGAAAAGGACTTTGAAGATGAGAGACCTGAATTTAACATTTGCGAGCTGTGTGTCCTTAGGCAAAGCACCAAACTTTGCATGTCACAGTTTATCCAGAAGTAAAATAAAGTGAGGCAGCTCACATATATCTCAGAGGGTTTATGAAAATTTAACATGGTAATGTGTTCTGGACCTAACGAATACTCAAAATTTGTCAGTTTTTCTTTCCAAACTGCTTGACAGCATTTGCTTGCTCCCCTCTCACTGTGACCTCCACCCCCTTCTCTTAGCCCTCATTGTTGTTAGCTGCCATGAAGTCAACTTTGACTCATGGTGATCTCATGTGTGCAGAGCAGGACTGCTCCATAGGGTTTCCGTGGCTGTGACCATTCAGAAGCAGATCACCAGGCCTGTCTTCCATGGCACCTCTGGCTGGGTTTGAACTGCCAATCTTTCAGCTAGTAGTCGAGTATTTAACCTTCTCAGTCCCAGTCTTAGGCAAATGCATGAAGCCCTGCTCAGGTGAGATTTAGGAATTGGGGTTGGGGGACTTTCTTTACAGAAGCAGCTGATGCAGAGAGTCTGCCGCATTCTGTATTTTTAGTCAAGGGGCTAGAGAAGGGTGTGAGAGGCCCTAAGAAGCCACAGAATAGGAAAAAACATCTTAAGAGCTTCTGGTCAGTGTTATAAAAATAGGAATTATCTTCCTATTCAGAATCCCCTCTCCGGCTCTAAGGGTACATACCTAGCACAGAGGAACATCTCAATTAATACCTGTGAAATGACAATGCTAGTAAATACTTAACCTCAGGTGTGAGCTTTGGTATGGAGCCTTAACCACAGACTCCCCAGGCTGGACTGAATGACCCCTATTAATGGTCCCATAGAAATTGGGCATCTGTTATTTACATGGCAGAAGCACTAGGGCCTTTTATTCCTGTCCTTTCCTTAATACTTACTGCCTGTGCCCCTTGGGCAGGTAGCCTGAGCCTCCCTTTCATTACCTGAATTTTTCGCAGAGTCGTTGAGAGGATTACCCGTTCCCATGGAGTCAATTCCAACCCCGTGTGTTACAGAGTACAACTGCTCCATAGGGTTTTCTTGGCTGTAATCATTAGGGAGGCAGATCACCAGGTCTTTCTCCCTCAGAGCCCGAGTGGGTTCCAAATGCCAACCTTCAGGTTTGCAGCCAATCGCAAAACACCTGCACCACCCAGACTCCTTATTGGGAGAATTAACGACATATATAAAACGCCAAATAATAATCATTGTGTTGTTGTGTGCCCTTGTACTGATTCCAACTCATAGCGACCCTACATGACAGAGAAGAACTGCCCCATAGGGCTTCCTAGGCTGTAATCTTTACAGAAGTAGCTCACCAGGTGTCTCTTCCATGAAGCAGCTGGCAGGTTCAAACTACCAACCTTTCGGTTCGAAGCTGAGTGCTTAGCCACTGTGCCACCAGGGCTTTTTATCTAACAGTAGTGCCCAGTACCTAGTAAGTAACCGATAAATGGTAATGACCATTATTATTATGAACGATCCTATTAAGAAAAACAGCTCCTGAGAGTGGGAACCAGGAGCTTCACTCTCAGCCTCACTGATGACAGCTCTATTTTTTCCTCCCTTCTCTCTCTCTGACACAAGAAGAGTCAATTAGTACACAGGGGCAAGAAAACTCAAGAGGATTTTGTAGAAGGCCATTTGATGACACTGCTGCCCTCAAATGTGACTTCTTTCCTTCCAGTGCTCAACATGCTAATTCCTCTCTTTCCCTTCCCAGTGCCACCCAACAGACCAGCTCTGTGCCGACCCATCTGGGTGACTCACGAAGTTTGCCATGATGCAGCTGGTGACTCACGAAGTTTGCTGTGCTGCATCTGGGTGACTCACGAAGTTTGCTGCGATGCATCTGGGTGACTCACGAAGTTTGCTGTGCTGCATCTGGGTGACTCACAAAGTTTGCCGTGATGCAGCTGGGAGTTTTTCACAAGCCTTCCTTTCCCCAAACCTATGCAGATTTATGTCATCAGCAAATTTCACCAACTGGCCATGAGAAAGTTGGTATTTGCATACCACAGCTCCAGGCAGTACTGACCAAGCCGGTGAATTCCTAATGAGAAAGGTGTTGGTCTGTGAAAATAAATATTTGACAGCTGGAAATTTCCTGAAGAGAACGAATCATTTTAACCCATTCTCGGCCACATTCCTTCCTTCTTTGTCTGTTTCTCTCTTACTTTTCACTTTTTTGCCTATACAGCTGCAGCTGACTTTCACGGTTTCTAGAGAGTCCCTGGGTGTTGCAAACAGTTAACATGCAAAGCTGCTAACTCAAAGGGTGGGGATTCGAGTCCACCCAGACGTGCCTCAGAGCCTGGCAATCTACTTCTGAAAAATCAGTCATTGAAAACCCTACGGAACAGCCTCACTCTGATTCACATGGGGGTCACCATGAGTTGGAATTAACTCAAAGCAACTGGTTTTTTGTTTTTGTTTTTTAAGAGTACTAACCAGAGTAGAGGAGGGCAAAGGAAGAGGCTGGTAAATGGATCATCAGACAGGGTTTCTTATAAGTTCTGTGACTGTGGAGGGAACCCAGCAGAATGCCTTGCCATGCAAACCATTAGGCTTACAGACCATCATTTGCAAAGATGCACAGTGGTGCTAGGTCAAAGGCAGTTCTGTTTTTGCTGCCCAACATCTTTTGCCTCTTCTTCTGGAAAGTGCAGCCAAGTTTTCCTTGGGATCATGCTCCTTCCCCAGTTTTGGTGGGAATGCCAATCAAATTCCCTCCCTCCCCTCCACCACATGACCCCAATCCAAGCCATTTAGTTGCTCTCTCTGGTGACTGATACTTTTGAGCAGAGGCTCAGCACAGAACAAGGGGGACCAATACACTGGTTCCTGCTCCCCTGATTCTTCCTGAGGTCTGCTCTTCCTGCATTGCCTTTGAATCTGTGAGGTACCCCGTATCCTTCCTTTCAATGAAGTCAACAGAATCAGCTTCTATTGCTTGTAATCAAACAATCTGATCTGATCTAAGCTCTAAATGTGACAGCCTTGCCTTCCCCAGGAAGGCGCTTCATTTCAGGAAAGCAATAAAGTGAACATTTTTCTATACGCCAGGTGTGTACTATCATCTATTGCAAGTGAGTAATTATATATTACTGTTTTTGAGATAGTAATAAAATTGGTACTTAGAATATCTTAGGGTTAATAATCCCCATTTTTCCTGTGGTTGTTGGCGTTGGGAGAGGCAAAAGGGCACAGATGTAACTCACAGACCAGGACTGTGGGATTACTGGAGCAAGGCTTTTTATAGATCTTTGGTTGGTGCAAACGGTTAAGTGCTTGACTACTGACCTGAAGGTTGGAGGTTTGAATCCACCCAGCAGGGCTGCGGAAGAAATGCCCAGTGATCTGCTTCAGTAAAGATTACAGCCACGGAAACCCTACGAAGCAGTTCTACTATGTGACATGTGGGCACGCCATGGGTCAAAGTCGACTCCATGGGAATGGATTTGGTTTTAGTGGGTTTCATCAGCATAGGAGAAAGGAAAAAAAATTCAAAGGAAAAGAGACATATGTCAAAGCATTGTAAATATGGATGTTTAAGAGGAGGATAGTAAGAGACACGTTAGTCAGGAATTAGATTCTGAGGTCAGTGCATAAGGCAACAATAACAAAGTCAAAGTTACCGTGTGACATCTTCTGAATCACCAACAAGGTACAATATAACTAGCGATCCCATACAGAACTATATTAATATGTGTGTATTATATAACTAGTGTAGAGTGAAAAGACATATGTGGAGAAATTAGAATCCTCATAATTTGCTGGTGGCAATTTAAAATGGTGCAGCCACTTTGGAAAACAGTTTGGCAGTTCCTCAAAAAGTTCGGCATAGAGTTACCATATGACCCAGTAATCCCACTCCCAGATCTATACCTGAGGGAAACAAAAATATACCTGCCACATAAAACCTTGTACGTCAATGTTCACAGCAGCATTACTAGTCAAAAAATGGAAACAGTCTAAATATCCATCAACTGATAAATAAAATGCAGTATATCCATACAATGAAACCATATTTATTAATAAAAATGAAGTACTGATACACGCTACAGCATGGATGAACCCTGAAAACATGCTCAGTGAAAGAAGCTAGTCACAAAACACTGTAAGATTCCATTTACATAAATATCTAGAGCTGGCAAATCCATAAAGACAGAAAATAAATTAGTAATTGCTTAAGGCTGGGGCAGAAGGATGGCTAATGACAACTAAGGGTACTGGATTTCTTTTATGAGATGATGAAAACGTTCTAAAATTAGATTTTGCTAATGGCAGCACAATCCTGTGAATAAAGACAGTAAATTGTACACTTGACATGACTGAATTATATGACATGTAATTATATCTCAATAAAATATATGCATATAGATACATATACAAGTAGAGACAGTGAGCCCTGGTGGTGCAACGATTCAGCACTCGCCGGCTAAGATGGTACAAACCCACCCAGTGGTTCCATGGGAGAAGGATCCGGCAATCTGCTTCTGTAAAGATCACAGCCAAGAACACTCTATGGGGCAGTTCTGCCCTATCATATGGGGTCACTATAGTTGGAATTGACCCGAGGGCAGCCAACGTAAACACACACACATACATGTCAGTTTGTTGCACTGTGGTGGTTTGTGTGTTGCTATGATGGTGGAAGCTATGCCACCAGCATTTCAAATACCAGCAGGGTCACCCACGGTGGTTTTCGGCAGACCTTCCATACTAAGATAGACTAGGAAGAAAGGCCTGGTTGTCTACTTCTGAAAATTAGCCAATTAAAGCCCTGTGAATCACAACAGAATACCGTCTGGTATAATGCTGGCAGATGGGCTCCCCAGGGTGGCAGGCTGCAGTGATGCACCCGAGCACACCAATGATCGTGATGATGATGCAGGACAGGGTGACGCTTTGTTCTGTTTTGCATGGGTCACCATGAGTCAGAGCCGGCTTATTGGCAACTAACACCAAATAGATCAAAGTATATAAACTTATAACCAGGAAACAGTGTTTTCAGGCAGCTTTTCCCCTAATCTTTGATCTCTGGCCTGAGCTTTCTTCCTGTCTGCTGCACTCATAGGTAAGCCTTCACTATCCTCCCAAACTCCCTCCTGCAGACTCTCTGGCTAAGTGGAAAGACAAAGAGCATAACTTGCCTCCTTTCCAGAATACTCTGCGCTCAGTCACTCTGAGTTCCACTCTCCCACACAGGAAACAGGAGCGTACGGCACTAGCTGATCAGCTGGCACCAAACTGTCCCTGGGCAATGATCACATGTACACAATCAGGTTGGAACTGCTCTCTGAGGCAGCCTGCTTCTGAAGCATCTGCTTTCTTAGATGGATTGGAGGTTCAAAATTAGGCAAGAAAAAACCAGGTTTTTAAAGGGCTAGAAAGTGGTTTGTGTACTGAAGAGGATAAAGAATGAAAAGAGAGGAAAAGGAGAGGGATGGGGCAGGTAGACAGGAGAAAGAGAGGAGAAAAAAGATGTACACGTGAGGGTGGAACAGTCACTTGATGGTTTAGCGTGTCCAGCACGCTGTCCTCCTCCTTCCGTAAACAGCTGATTGTCGAGGGAAGCACTCTTTCTCTGTGCTCAGTGCCCCTGTGTCCACTTGGTTTGGGTGGCCCTGAAGCACAGCTTCCGAAAAGGCCCTGTGACTGGTCTAAGCCAATCAGTGCACACATTCCCCTTCCCGCAGTGACTGGTCTAAGCCAATCAGTGCACACATTCCCCTTCCCGCAGTGACTGGTCTAAGCCAATCAATGCACACATTCCCCTTCCCGCAGTGACTGGTCTAAGCCAATCAGTGTACACATTCCCCTTCCCACAGTGACTGGTCTAAGCCAATCAGTGCACACATTCCCCTTCCCACAGTGACTGGTCTAAGCCAATCAGTGCACACATTCCCCTTGCCACAGTGACTGGTTCAGAGATGAGCATATGACCCAACTAGGCCAATGAGATTAAGACTCAGGATTTCTGCTGGAATTTCTGAGAAGAGGAAGAATCTGTCAGCCATCTTGCCACTGTGAGGGGCACACATGCATGAGAATGAGAACAAAGCAGGTAAGGTCCTCATGATGCCATATAGACTGCTGGATCTAGAAGCCAGAACCCCAGAAAGTTTGAGGTATTAAGTCAGGAATAATCTACTCAATACACAGATTTTTTTTTTCCTCAAGCCAGTTTGAATTAGCTTTTTGCAGTATGAAGAATTCAGATTAACATGGAAAGAAATGGAGTTCCACCAGCAATTACCCCAATGGTCACCCAATGACAACAAAATATTCAAATCTTGATCCCAGTGCAATATGTTGACTTGATAATTTTAGGTGAGAAGAACATACGTGTTGCATTCCCTCACCCAGCTTTATGTCCACCTCCAATACTCCTCACACCTGCTGCACACCAGGTTCTCTGTGGTATCCTGTGGTTCTATCAGCTTAACCCTCACACCGAACACTGTCAACTGCCACCCAGTCAGCCTCTGACTCATGGCGACCCCATGCAATAAGGAATGAAACGATACCGGTCCTGCACCATCCCCATGATCAGTTGCATATTGGTCTGTTAGGATCAATATGGTTTTTACTGGTTGATGTTCAGAAGCAGATCACCAGGCCTTTCTTCCTAGTCTTAGTCTGAAAGGTCCACTGAAACCTGTTCAGCATGACAGCAACACAAAAGCTTCTACCGACAGACAGGTGGGAGCGGAGCATGAGGTGCATTGGTAGGAACTCGAACCCAGGTCTTCCTCATGGAAGGCAAGAATTCTGCCACTGCACCACCACTCGCATCAAAAACACCATTCCCATTTTACAAGTAACAAGAAGTGACTTGCCCAAGGCCAAAACTGGGACACCCAAACATTCAACTCAGTCTCTTACTATCCATTCAAAAGGCCAGGGTCAAAATTGGGACACCCAAACATCTAACTCAGTCTCTTTCCATCCATCCCGTTTTCTGGGTGGAAATTCCTGAGGATGCTCTTCTTTTCTCCAAGAGCTAGGGCAGCATATACAAAGTTACAAGAGGAAGCAGAAGGACACCCATAATCCACACCACCTCCATCTGTCAATTTAAACCCCTACCTTGGGTGGTGCTACCAGGAGTCACGCTGCCACAGTCTCTGGCCCTGGAGAGGAGGATCCTGGCTCTAGTTCCCCAAATGCCTATCTGATCCCTCACTTCCCCTTCTCTTTCCCCTTCTTTTGTCAGGGCTTGGTTTTCCACCAGGCCTCTGCTGTCAGCTACAGCTCTGCGGTAATGTGGACGGCAAGCTGCTGGAATTGAGAGAGAAGAAACAGGTGACAGAGCCCCTCTGAGGTTAAGTAGGGGCCTTGGGGACTTTGAGCAGAATTGCAGGCATTGGTATTCTTCCTATTTGAGATGGCAGAAGCAGTGATTTCCTTCTATCCCACCTCTGTGACATCTGCCATATCTACATGCTACCTTTAAAATTCTCTATTGGACCTGGTTTCAACTGGCTCCTTGTCTTTATTAAAATAAACTTACTGGGAAAAGTGAAGTTTTATTCAGTTATTATACGTGAAAACCTTGTTTACTTGCCATGCATTGAAGACAACTTGTAAAAACAAATTTTAAAAATATTATTCAATATTACTAGATACCTTTATCCATCCAAAGCTTGAGCCCAAGCTAATTCTCATTTACTTTAAGAAAAAATAAAGGGTAGGGGGAGATTAACAAGTAACAAACAAACAAGCAAAAAAAAAACCCAGCTGCTGTCCAGTTGATTCCAACTCAAGGTGACCCCATGTGTGCTGGAGTAGAACTGCACTAGACGGGGTTTTCAGTGGCTGATTTTTCAAAAGTAGGTCGTCAGTCCTTTCTTCCAAGGCACCTCTGGGTGGACTCAAACTGCCAACCTTTGGACTCGGAGCCAACTGCATTAACTGTTTGTACCACCCAGGGACTCCTAATATGTAATAGAAAGATGTTAAAGACTGATTGTTCGATTTGAGTCGTTAAGAACAGACTAAATAATAGCTCATTTGAACATACCACAGTCTACAACGAGGCACCTTAGTCTAGCAAGCCTTTACTGGCCACCCAATTTGTGCCAGGCCTGTGCTGGTAATCCTTGACAAACTATTATAGCAAGAGTTCTCCCAGAAGCGGGTAAATAAAAAGATTTGGGATTTTAGTTATCTGTAAACTCCACTAACTCCATTAACCCAGTGCCATTAGGTTTCAATATTTAAAAAATTTCTGTATGTTACCAATTTTAAGCAGCAATATAAATATAAAATTCCCTTTCCTAATTATTTATGACAGCCTTCAAAATACTTCTTATATCAATGAGGCTCTAACAGATAATCTTAAAGATTATTTTTAAACTGGACTTTCACTTAAAAGAAAAAAATACCTATTAGCACCAACTCAGACATCCCCCTCGAGTTTGTGGAAGGAGTGAGAACGGATTACCTTCCTAGATATGTACTTTATTTGTATTTAATGAAGAATTTGTATATCAACAAAACCATTTTCCTTACCACCTAAAAACATCTCAATACCACATAAAATTATTTGTAAACTACTTTGGTGTGTGTCCCATAGCTTGGGAACATGGATAAGGAGGGGAAAAAAAAATTCAATTTTTGATAACTATGTTTGATCCTTGCTCTATCACTTACCAGCTGTGTGGCTTTAGGCAAACTACTTTACCTCTCTGAATCTCCAGTTCTTCATCTCTATAATGAACATGACAACATTAACCTTGTGGGGTTGATGGGCATAATGGAGATAATGTATGCCAAGGGCCTAGATTAGTGCTTGGTACACAGTAGGTACATAATACATGTTACTATTCTTTGATGAGGAGCCTGGGTAGTACAAACAGTTTTCGATCAGCTGCTAACCTAAGGGTTGATGGTTCGAACCCACTCAGCAACTGTGTGGAAGAAAGGCCTAGCAAACTGCTTCCATAAAGATTATGGCAAAGAAAACCCTCTGAAGCAGTCCTACTCTGAAACACCTGGGGTCACCGTGAGTTGGAATTGACTTGACAACAATGGGTTACCCTTTGACAGGAGAATGTGGCAGTTATTCTGACACTAGGCGTGCTGCTTCATGGCAGGGGCAAAACCCCAACGCCCACAGGGACTAGACAGGTCACGTGAGGGAGGGAAGCATGTTAGGTGGTGACCTAATAAACTGGAGATCCGCTAAGGTTCTCTCTAAAAAAGGCAGCTGCTTGCTCAGTCTCAGCTTCAGGCCATCGTTGCAGCCACCGTGTCAATTCGTCTCGTCGAGGGTCTCCCTCTTTTTCATTGACCCTCTACCAAGCATGATGTCCTTCTCCAGGGACTGGTTCCTTCTGATAACATGTCCAAAGTATGTGAGACGAAGTCTCACCATCCTTGCTTCTAAAGAGCATCCTGGTTGTACTTCTTCCAAGACAGATTTGTTCATCCTGGCAGTTCATGGTATATTCAATATTCTTCGCCAACACTATAACTCAAAGGCATTGATTCTTCTTTGATCTTCCTTATTCATTATACAGCTTTCCCATGCATATGAGGTGAGTGAAAACACCATGATTTGGGTCAGGCACATCTTAGTCCTTAAACTGACAACTTTAAAGAAACCTTTTGCAGCAGATTTGCCCAATGCAATGGGTCATTTGATTTCTTGACTGCTACTTCCATGGGTGTTGATTGTGGACCCAAGTAAGATGAAATCCTCGACAACTTCAATGTTTTCTCCATTGACCACGATGTTGCTTATTGGTCCAGTTGTGAGGATTTTTGTTTTATGTTGAGGTATAATCCATACTGAAGGCTGTGGTCTTTGATCTTCATCCCAGGTTGTTAATGAGTCTTCCTCCAATCCTGATGCAGTGTTCTAAGCATCTAAGGGCTTTAAATATACTAACTCATTCAATCTTCAAAACTCTAGGAAATTGGTACTGTTATTATACCACGTTATAAAGAACCAAACAAAGATAGAGTGAGGTTAACTTATCTAATCTCACAGGAGGGAGCCCTGGTGGCACCATGGTTAAGCACTTGGCTGCTAACCAACAGGTTGGCAGTTTGAACCCACTAGCTGCTCGGCTGGAAAAGATGTGGCAGTCTGCTTCTGTAAAGATTACAATCTCAGAAACTCTATGGGGCAGTTCTACTCTGTCCATAGAGTCTACTATGAATCGGAGTCAACTCGATGGCAGTGAGTTTGGTTTTGGTTTAACCTCACATGGCTAGGAAGTGGCAAAGCTGGGACTCAAAACTGGGCGTGCCGTTTCCAAAGTCAGCCAGCCCTTTCTGACCACTAGGGAAAACGTCAGCATGCATTACAACCACCTGGAGGGTCTATTAGATTGCTGGGCCCCACTCTCCAGAGTTTTTCTGATGGGGGGAAGCCAAGACTTTGTAACCTTAGTAAGATCCCAGGTGATACTGATGCTGCTGGTCCAGGGGCCACACTTTGAAAACTCTGTCCTGGGCTATTCTTCTTCCAAGGCTGGTCCAGTGTTGCAAATCTGCCGACTTAAATTCAAGAGAAGCCAGAAATCTAGACTTCTTTATGAAGACTCTCTATATTTAAACACTGCTGATCACTATTTTTTAAAACACTGCACAAGCCAAAAAAACAAAACATAAGCTAGCAGCCAAATTGGGCCCCCAGGCCACTGGCCTGCGATTCCCGTGTCCAAAGCAGCTTCAACACGTTTACACAACAGATGTTTTCTGAGTACTTGCTGCCTGCCAGATACCATTCTGGGGCTGAGCATAGAGGGGTGAACAAGACGGATGAACCTCCTGCCTTCACAGAGCTGACGTTCGGGGTGAGGGGTACGGGAAAGGGGAGGAGATAAAATCAATCAATCAATCAATCAAAGAGAGCTTTCCAGCTCTGGTAAGCTCGCTAAAGAAAAAAATAACAGGGTGATACCAGCTGCCACAGAGTTGACCCCAACAGGGCGACCCCGTGTGTGTCAGAGTAGAGCTGTGCTCCATGGGATTTGCAATGGCTGATTTTCCAGATGTAGATCGCCAGGCCTTTCTTCCAAGGCACCTCTGGATGGGCTCGAACCTCCAACTTTTCACTTAGCAGCTACGCACATAAACTGCACCACCCAGGGACCCCAACAGGGTGGTAGGCTGGGAGAGCTCCTTGGTTATTTACAACCCTAGGACAAAGGGCAAGTATAACGCACCCCCATCACAGATGAGAAACAGACACAAAATAGCTGAATTATGCAACATGTCCAAGGTCACCCAGGCCGTAGAGGCAGCCTAGATCCGCACCAGTGACTGACTCCCAGGACATCGGAGGCCTCCCGTGGATTATTTACCTCACCCCGCAATTGTGGAGGGTCAAACTGCTGCCAATTTGCAGTCTGCCTTTGTAGGTGAAATTTAGCTCTAATCGTCTAATTGCTACTCTGGCAACAGCTGCCACAGACTGATTTTAGAACTCGGCACAGGTGCGCTCTGTGGCTGATGTTCTGTTTTCAAGGACGAAAGGAAGGAATTAGGGAACCTGATGTCTTCTGCTTCAAGAGTTAAGATGAAGTTATTTTTTTCCCCAATCAACTTGTGTTATCTCATTTCAATTTTCCAGAATGCCTTCTCATCATAAATTAAACTGGGTCGCCAAATCCCAGAGCAACAAAAATGGAAAGGTAGGAGGGGAAGAAATACAAGTTTTAGGGCTTATTAAGGAAAAGCATTCCTGTGTCCTTGACAGAGTCTTCACAGAAGAGCTGTATGTGACAATAACAAAGAAAACAATAAGGATGATGAGGATAAAAGATAACAATAATGAGGATGATGCTGACCATGCCTGGCACTTGGCAAATATCCCCTAATTAAAACCACAGGGTTCTACTCTGTGGTAAGTGAGCTGCCATAGGCCTATTTTACATATTAAAAAACAAATTAAAAAAAAAAAAAAAGTGTGAATGCGCTCCTTAAAATAGTTGCTACATTCTTGGTTCCAGCAGTTAACTCAATTGCAACAATTCCACTTTTTTGACACTTGTTAGACAGACAGGCTGACTTCACACGTGCTTTACCTATTTTCAAGTCAGCCCTAAGGAGCTGGTGCCAGTGGTATGTGCTTTTACAAACTCATCACGCAATGGAATGGAAACACCAAGGCAAAGAGAGTTCACAAAAAGAACGCCAAAAGTAAATTCCAGAGCCCTACTGCATCATGGAGACCCTGGGTGGTGCAGTTAACGTGCTCCACCGATAACCGAAAAATTGGAGGTTCAAGTCCACCCAGAGGTGTCTTGGAAGAAAGGCCTGGTGATCTTCCAGAAAATGAGCCATTGAGAACCTTACGGAGCACAGTTCTACTCTGGCACACACAGGGTGGCCATGAGTCAGAACTGACGGCACCTTTTTTTTTTTTTACTACATCATGGCCCATTTCAGAAATCAGTACAGGCCGAATCTTGTCACTAGACAGGCAGTTTGCACAAGTACTGGCTCTAAGAGAACCAATCCATCAAAACTCCAAGTGCACACCTGTGCCATTGGCAACGTGACTTTGTGTCCTCCGGTTGTTTTGTGGTGTGAGAGGAAGCATGAGAAGAATCCAGAGTCTGAGTGTTAATTGCAATGACAAAGCCCACAGGCCCTGGAGTCCCAATTTCCTTACCTGTGGAATGGAAGTGGTAATGACAATCACGGTGCCCTAACCTGCCCTCAGACTGTGGTGAGGGTAAAATGTAAACCATACTGCAGACAGCAAAACATCCATCAAAAAAAAAAGCAATGGCATTATCACTACCCTCTCCGCACCTGGACTTGTAAGCTCCTTGTGTATAAAGATGTTATTTTATATTTCTTTGTACCTCTTACCACATTAACCAACCCAAACCCACTGCCGTCAAGTCCATTCCGACTAACAACCCTGTAAGACAGCAGAACTGCCCCATGGGGTTTCTGAACCTGTAATCTTTAAGGAAGCAGACTGCTACATCTTTCTCCCTTGGAGCGGCTGGTGGGTTTGAACCGCCAACCTTTTGGTTAACAGCCAAGCTGCTTAACCACTGTGCCACCAGGGTTTTTTTTTTTTTTTTACCATATTACAATCATAATAATGTTAAATAAGAGTAGAGCTTATGTGGGAGTTGCTGGTTTTCAAAACTCCCCAGACCTCCATAAAAGGTTCACCTGAGGTTTTCTTCAGTCAACTTAATTAGAACATTTAAAATATGATCTGATTGTCCAAGAAATAGCAAAACAGTATTTCAGTTCTAGACTAGAAGTAGTACTCCTTTTATTGAGAGCTTTACATTTATAATCTTCTTTAATCCTAACAATAGTTCTTCAAGGTAAAAACAACTAGCCCCATTTTTGGATGAGAAAACTAAGACTTCGAGTTTAAATATCGTTCTGTCTTAGTAACCTAGTGCTGCCATAACAATACCACAAGCGGGTGGCTTTAAACAACATACACTCATTGCCTCACAGTTCAGGAGGTGTGGTTCTGTGTGGAATTCCTTGTCTATTTCAGCTTCTAGTAAGCTGGCAATCGTACGAGTTCCTGGGATCGTAGGTTCATCTGCCTGTTGTCAGACAGGACACTATCTTCCTGTGTCTGCAGATAAGTCTCTGTGTCTAAGCTGCTCTTTATGAGACTCAGAAGTGATTGGGTTCAAGAGCCACCCTGGTATGACTTCAACTGACTGATTACACCACATTAGATTGCATTATGGAAAATGATTATATTAACATTAAAAAAAAAAAAAAAGTTGCCTTCAAGTCAGTTTTGACTCATGGTGACTCCATGTGTGTCAGAGTAGAACTGTGCTCCAAAGGGTTTCAATGGCTAATTTTTCTGAAGTAGATTGCCAGGTCTTTCATCAAGGTGCCTCTGGGTAGACTCAAACTTCCAGCCTTTTAGTCAGCAGTTGAGCATTTAACCATTTACACCACCCAGGGGCCTCTACATCACATTATATGTAAGGTAATTACATCCACAGGTACAGGGGTTAGGATTCCTACACATACTTGCAGGGAGGGCACGAGTCCACCCATAACACTTCCTAAATTCACACAACTGACAATCTCAGAGGCATGATTTGGCCCCAAACTATCCGGCTCTAGAGCTTGCTGGAGATTTACTTCCCACACTTCACCCTAATCAAGATCTGGTTGGCCAGTGGTCATAGCTGTGGATCTAAGCTCCCTGATTGTACAGTTTAAGTAGCTTCTCAACTTTCTCTGATTGTTATGGATAACTCAGTCCTGTCTATAAATATTTTTTAAGAAAGCAGTCCTCTTGCCAAGAAGACATGATCATCTTCTGCACCAGTATTTCAAAATATTTCAAAATCTCAATCCTAGAAGAACACCAACAGCCTTTCCCATTTATTCCTCACATTCTAGAATTTTATCGGGGTGGGGGCAGGGTGTGCAGTGGTGGGAGGTTATTGCAGCTGAAACCAGAGCAAAGATTCTCCAACTTCAGCTGCCTTAACAAACATCTATTGGGGAAGCCGTGTTAAAAACTCAGACACCAGCCTCCGCCACCCAATTAGGATTCGCCCTAGGATTCTGAGTTTTAACAAACCCCAGATACTCAGACACAGGTGGACCCCAGACCATACTCTGCATTCAGGAGGTCCAGAAGAAGGGGCAGAGAAATGGGAACCAAGAGCCTGGCTCTAGGGCACACTTGCTGTGAGGTGTTAGGCAACTCAATCAACCTCTCCAGATTTTTGTGCGTGGAAAGCAACCCTAGCTTTTTTAAGTATACCTGGCCCCCATTCCTTGGAAGTTGACTAGACCTCCTGGTCTCTCAGTATTCAACCATGTGGCATTTTACAAAAAAAAGAGTGAACTGGCCAACAAAGATGAAAGGGCAGCAAAGAAACAAAAGATGGTAACATTGGAAATGAAATCTCAAAAGCACATAAACAGAGTTAGAGAAGACATAACCAACCACAGCAGTGCCAACGCTGGCACTGTTCACGAGGCTCTGGATATAAAGTCAGGAAACTAGTGAATACGACCTAGTGAAGGCGAGCTTACCAACATAAACGAGGACGCCTTGTAAAGACAAGGAGGAAAATGTCCCAGAAGAAGTGGTGCCAGCAAGAAACTGCCCCTTAAAGGAACCCTGAGATATTTCATGATGTTGAAAGCCCCAAGGATAAAATGCTGGAAACGGATCCACACTAGGAAGGAGTGTGGCAGTTCACCCAGGCCAACAAGATGTTCACTCAACACTGTCAATGACACAGAGGACCGAGGAGGCCCACACTGCTCAAACCAGTCTTGACAACAGTCTTGGTAAGTTTTTCACAAAGAATGAAACATTCTAATTCTCAATGTTTCTAATGTTTTAAATTGCAATGTACTATTTTTTTTCATTTCTCTATGCATTTATAACCAAGAATAAGAACTTTTTTTTTTAATCTTTTGACAAAAATTTTTAAAAGTCACAGAAAATTGCAATTTTTCTCTTTAAGATGGCTTCACACAATTTCAGTGTGCACAGTTATTTTTACGGTCCCGCGCTGCCAGGCAAAGCGAGGGCTGCCTGTATGAACAAATAATAGGAGTGTGTATGTATGCGTTACCAATAAGTAAATACACAATTTGGCAGTCTCTGTTCAGACTATTTTCTACTGAGTTTGCAGTTAGAAGAATTTGGAGACCTGTGATTCAAACAGTGCTTATCTAAGAACTCAGGATGACAACAGGAAAACCATCACAGTGACAACCTAAGTCTCCAGGTGTGGCTTCCTCACCTTCTTCTCCCAACTTCCAGTCTGCCCCCAAGTGTCAGAGGCCATCTTGAACACCTGACCCCTGTGCGTGCCCTCCACAACCTCTACCACCTTGCTCCTCAAAGTGAGGTCTTCAGAAAGGCATCACCCAAGAGCTTACGAGAAACGCAGCATCTCAGACCCCATCCCAGACCTCCTGAATCAGAATCTGCCTGTAAGTAAGATCCCAAAACCGTGCTCAGAGGCTCAGGTCTGAGAAGTGCTGCTCTAGACCCTTCAACATTGGGCCTCAGCTGGAGTGGAGAGCAAGGTAGGGAGTGACTGCTAATAGGTAAGAGTCCCCCCACCCCGTGGCGACGAAGTCTTAGAATTAGATAGTGGCAATAGTCACACAACTCTCTTGAATACACTAAAAAACACAACCTTGTACACTTTAAATGGATGAATTGTATGGTATGCAAATGACATCTCAATAAAGCTGCTGAAAAAACTGGGTCCTAGGGCTATTCCCTTAGTTTACCCACCCTGAGGGCAGCTCTGATGATTCAGGTCAGTTGCTCCCATTAAGCCTGGCTCAAGCCCACTTTTGTATCTGCCTGCTCTTAAAACCAGAAATACTTTGATTCTCAACCAGTAAGGAGTGTGATAATGGGAGGCCAGGCACTGAGGCCCCTCCAGGCCCAGGGCTGTAATTAACACAGCCACCAGCTCACAAGTCAGTACTCCTCGGCAGTTCTCACTACTCCTCCGTGGGAGTCAGGGAGGCCAGCAAGGAAGCCGACTTCAAGTCCTGGTCTTCAATAAAAATAACAGAACCAGGGGATGGTTGGGGAGCAGCGATCGTCTCCCCTTCTCCTCAGCGAATTAGATCTTCATTTTAATTAGGCTGGCTCCATCTGCCATCTCTTCTTAAACCCTTATACTAGCAGAACACATGATTCTGTCACAAAGCGAGATTCCTATCAGGATGGGTTTACACAGAAAGCATTTAGAGAAGGCAGAACCTGCGAGCGGCTTATTTGTACAATTAATAGTTCAATTAGCTGAGATACTACGGGCAATTTGCACGTCAAGTATGACTTTCCCCCTGCATGCGTCAGCCAGGAAAGGACCACTTTAGCACTACGCTTCCATATCCCCCGAGATTCCAAGGACACCAACTCAGCAGGAAAAGCCAGACAGAAACCTAAACTGCATTACTCAAAAGTGCTCAATTCCCTCTGGTAGTTACTCACTGTGCTGCAGTGGCAAGAAGACTCTCAAATAAGGAGTTTAACATAAATCCCTCTGTTCCCTGTATACTTTTCCAAACTCTAAATGCTGCAAGTTCTTTCCAAGCTTCCAACTTAAAAGGGGGGGAAAGGTTAATTGCTCCGACCCCCAGCAACACTGATGCAGATTAGCAAATGCGGACGCACGCACACACACACCCGGAGTACTCTTGCTCTGATTTTTCTGAGCAGCTCTGATTCCTCATGAGGAACCTGGCAAGCCCGCCTGCTGTGTGTGGTAGTTGTTTCCCATCCCGCAGCCTTCCCGCTTTCATGCTTTCAGTGGTACGTCATTTTAGACCTACGTGGATTGAAGCTGCACTGGCCAATCTGCAAATAGCTCAGGGTTCTGGACAGGGTCACTAGCCTGAAATACAGGCCCGTGATTTGTGGCACAGTATCTTTTCCTTTTCCTTTCTTTTCTCAAGACGGCCCTCTCTTCCTTGGGTCTTATGAGTTAAATGAAGATGTAGTAAATACCTTAAAATGAGGCCTACAGGGAAAAGAGGAGTATGCTTCCTCCTCCAGCTCCAGCTGGAGTTCTGATTGGACTTCCTAATCCTGCTGATTCCCGGCCAACCACCCCCACCCCTCTTATTCCCTTCCCAGGAGCCGACTGCATCTCAGCCTGTTCCTCTCGGCTCTGCCAGAAGGGAGCCCTCCTGTGTGCCTGGGACCACCCACAGACTCTGGGCTCTGTTTGGACAGGAGGACCCCACTGCACAGAAGGAACATCTCGCCTGTTTCCAAAAGGAGGATGAGTCACCTTGGTTCAAGCAGTCAGAGCTCTGCAGCAGCTATACCCCCACCCCGACTTTCTTACACAGCAGGAGCTTGGAAGCTTCTAGAATAAGGGTGTCCTAAGCAGCAGCTGACGGGCCAACACTTGGCTGGCCAGAGTATAACTACCTAGAGAGTCTGACAAAAATACAGATTTCCAGGGCCCATCCCAGAAATTCTAATTTAGTAGGTCCTAGCGTGGTACTGGAAACCCTGGTGGGGTAGTGGTTAAGAGCTATAGCTACTAACCAAATGTTCAGCAGTTCGAATCCACCAGGCGCTCCCCGGAAACTCTGCAGGGCAGTTCTCCTCTGTCCTATAGGGTTGCTATGAGTTGGAATCAAATCGACGGCAAGGAGTTTTTTGTTTGTTTTGGCGTGGTACCTGAGAATCTGTATTTTTTTAAGCTGCCTCAGTGGTCGGGATGGACAGACAGCCAGATGTGAGAATGACTGCTAGAACCAAGGTACTAAAGGTAAGGCCTTCAAAACTGTGAGGCCCCGTGGAAGTACGAGAAAAGGCGTTTCTTGACATCAACACTGCAGGATTCTTCCTCGGTGCCTTTTGAAAAGGAAATCACTTTCATTTTGGGGTACAAGCAGTTAGTCAGGAAAATAGGGTTTAAAGAAAAAAATGAAACTTCTGGAAGGGAACAGACATGGCTTCAAGTTCTGCCTCTGAAATGATCGTTCCTCCTCTGTTACTTCCAACCAGTCCTCTGATTCTGTTCCTTAGGAACTAGGAAATCTTGGACAAGTCTAAGCCTCAGTTTCCTCAAATGGCAGATGGGGATGATGAGGGTGAGGACGACAGCAGCAATTGCCACAGTTACACTGTGAGGCCCCTGGGCTTTGTGCTGGCCCCTGTCCTCACATCACAGACACCAGTTCGCTGGGGAGCTGGGAGTATGAAGCTATTTCACATAACTCACCTCTCATGTCGTCTTACACGTTGTTAAAGGGAAGCTATTGTTATAGTTTTATGACCTTATTTGGCCAGAAGGATAACTACCCTCACTGTCTCTTTAAACAGGACCAAAAAAGCTCCACCAACCAACAGCTTCCTGGCCACCCCAGCCCCCTTCTCGCAGCCCGTTCCTCACTCAGTTTCTGATGTTGTCATATGACATACGTCTTTAGTGTCAGCCATGAAAGGCCCTGGTGGGAATAAAACTATTCTCCTGGTGCAATGCATTTCTCAGTTAGACATTCATGCTTCATATATTTGTTTTTCAGACCAGTTACTTAGCAGCCTCCTAAAGGGTTTAGGATGAAAAACAGACATGGGAAAGCAGAAGTCAAGAGTATAAACTGAGGTAAAATTAGCATAGCCTTTCAAGTTCTGGTTCTTTATCCTGGAATCACAGACATGTTGGAAAAAACGTTGTATGTGCACTTTCTTTTCAGGAAACCCGATGTGGGCAGGCACATACAGAAAACAGCCTGCACATAACTTCAGGGGATTCATTCCTCTGAAGGCCATCAATGGATGCCCTTGCCCAAACTGTGGCCTCTAAGTTAAAGATCCACCCTTTAGAACAGGGGCTGGCAAACTCTACACTACAAAGGGCCAGATGTAAGTATGTTTGGCTTTTCAGGTTAGCTTGTCTCTGACAGCTAGTCGACTCTGCTGTTGTGGCACAAAAGCTGCCACAAATCTTAACTAAACAATTGGGCATGGCTATGTTCCAGTAAAACTTCATTTACAAATACAGGCAGTGTCTCAGTGTGCTGCTGTAACAAACAAGTACCACAAGTGGGTGTCTTTACAGGACAGGAATTTATTTTCTCAGAGATTTGTAAATTAAAAGTCCAAAATAAGGTCTCCAACATGTCGATTCCTTCCATGGGCCCTCTCCTAGTTTCTGGTGTCTTCTGGTGATCTTTGACACTCCTTTGCTTACAGGTGGCTCCTTACACAGCACCTGTCTTCCCCCTGGGTCTCTGTGCTTATTCTCTTCTTTATGTAACTCAAATGGGTTAGGTTTAGGACCATCCTACACTGCTATGTCTTTGTTAACATAAAAGGAACCCCTATTTCCAAACGGATCACATCCACACGTATAGGGGCTGGGATTTCAATACCTATTTTGGGAGGGACATAACTGAATCCCCAACAGGAGGTGGGAGCCGTGGTGGCACAGCAGTTAAGAGCTCAGCTGCTAATGAAAAAGGTCGCAGTTCGAATCCACCAGCTACTCCTTGGAAACCCTATGGGGCAGTTCTACTCTGTCCTATAGGGTCGCTATGAGTCAGAATCGACTCCATGGCAACAGTTTCGGCAGTGAGCCGGATTTGGTCCACGGACTGTGGTGTGTTAACACCTGATTTAGAGTTTTGCTACTGCATGGAGGGTCAACGCCCACTCAAGAAATGGAAAGACCCCCTAGTCTTCCACAGAGCACAGCCCAACAGGCAGGAATGCCTTCAGCCCTATAGGTCCTCTCAATTCTGGCTGGGAACCTCATAACTTGGCATCTGGGTTCCCAGGACCACAGCAGCTCCAAGGAGGCCCTGCCTTCCTTTCGTCCAACTCTGGTCCCCAGCCCATTAGTGCACCCTACACCCTGAGATGTTTGCATTAAAACTTTTTTTAATTGAACAGTAATGGCTTCCACCCCTGAAAAGTCAGCTCCTCGTACTTTTATAGGATTTGAATGGAAGTGATTAGCCCAGTGGTATGGGTTCATCCCAAGTAGGTCTTAAAGGGGATGCAGAAAAAGAACACCACTGGCTGAAAACCCAGAACAGGTTGGGTTGCTCTGAGTGATCACATGCATTACTTAAGTGGGTTGCCACAGGACAGAAAATTGCCTTATTAGTTTTGACAAATTTCATCAGTAAGCCTCGCATCTTTACATGCTACATGATTAAAACCCAATCCGCGGCCGGCGGGCAGAGAACCATCATTCTGTTTTCCCCTGTGGTCATGTTTTTTTAAAGAACCTTTTAAATAATATACAGGGCTGTAATCAGATGCCACCCAAAGACAGATATGACATTACTAACCACAGAGAAGAGCCTGTATGTCATCCCTCCTCTGCCAGAATGGGCCTACCCCACAGAGAGGATTCATACATACGGGCTGATAATTAAACAAGGTTCAGGGCAGTGTTTCTATCAAACACGTTGCTGCAGTCTGCCTTTCTGTACCCCAAGCTAGGTCTTCCTCACAGAGAAGTGTGTAAGTGGGTGTGGGTGAAGTCACCTCAGCGACCAGACGGAAAGACAAAAATCACTCAATGCAAAAACCAATGTTTGGTTTCTTCAGCCCAACTCCCAATTTTCTTTCTTCATTTTCCAAGAAATCTTTTCTTAATGTAAAATATCTTCTCGTCAGCATTAGCAGAGGAGAAGGGCTGGTTTTCATCCAGATAAGTCTGTTAGCTAAAAAGCAGTATCTTGAAGTAAAGGAGCCTAGACCCCAAAACCACATACAAAACCACACGCGAGCCCCAAAGTGCCCATTCAGTGTCCCAGTTAGTGTGTGAGTCAGACATCTGAGGTCCTCAGACAGATATCCTGATGGCTACCTCATAAAATTTTAAAAGCCCCTCATGACTTAAGAACTATAAATTCTTGAGTTCACTTCACTTAAAAAACATTCCAAGGAATGTCACCACAGAACAGCCTCAGAGCGAATATCCCCAAAGCATGCAGAATGTCAGGACACCGCATCCTTCATGGGACCTTGTGATCCAGACAGCCAGCTACCTCACCACCTGAACAGACGGTTTTGTCCACCCTCCAAGCATTTACCTTCACTTGCTGACAATCCCAGAAGAATGCTAGATGAAGCATTTTACTAGATAAACATTTGGTTTTGATCAGGGAAGTTCTTTTCTTCTAATGGAAACAAACCAAAATGCCATTATTGCACTCTGTCATGGAGACAAGTCTAAGAGATGTTAGCAAGACACCAGCCCCCTGGGGGGGCTGTGAGGCTGGACACTTAACACAAGGTTAGGGAGGTCTCCCCTGTGCTGGGGAGGCGTGTTTGGTTTTGTTCTGAGTGTGCTGTCTGAGTTTCCTAATTAGGAAGACGCCTGGGGAACATCAAGAGGTCAAATATTTATTCATGGCGAGGAGGCCAGGCTCCCTAATGTGGTCTCTGAAGCGCAGGTGAGTCAATCCCAAAGGCAGCCAGAACCACGAGCCGCAGGGTTCGCAAATGGCTGCCCGCCTCAGGAATCACAGCCTCCTTCCCTGAACTGCAGGACCCCAGGCTCACCAACCCATGGTGGGGGCGGGGGGGGGCTGCCAACACAGCACAAGGGCAGGGCTTACTGCTCCTGGTGAGGTCGCTCAAAAAAACAAAACAAAACAAACCACAACAAACTAGCTGCCATGGAGTCAATTCTGACTCACGGCGACCCCATGTGTGTCAGAGCAGAACTGCGCTCCACAGGGTTTTCAATGGCTGGCTTTTCAGAAGTAGACTATTTCTCACCAGGCATTTCTTCTGAGGCGCATCTGGATGGAGCTGAACCTCCAACTCTTCCGAGAAGTACGAGGTCAGCTCTAGCCATTGCCATTTCGGAGAGCCTACGAATGTTTCTCTAAGAGTTGATGCCTAAGACAAGTTGGCCTGAAAAGTTGTTCCCCCGAGGAAGGCTGGGATTTGAGATCAGAGAGCTGGGACCTACAATACTAAACCCACTTCCTTGTTCTAGAATTTTATTACATCTCTGACATGATTCTCTGCCTCTTCCTCCTCCTCACCCCACCATACAACTTTAATCAGCCCTGTAAGTTCCTCTGAATAAAGCGTCACCCTCTCTCCTTGGTCTTTAATCCGTCACTAATTGGGATCAGTATTTCGCAGTTACATAAAAAGTGCCTGTGTGGTTTCATAGCATACGCTGACAAATCATCTGGCAAACACCTTCTTTTGTTGCAACGAACTGCGCTGTGCAAGACCATAGCATTGGCAGCCAAATATGTACACTCTTAACGAAGCAAGAGAGATAAGAAATCCATCTCTGCACTGACTCGGGCTCTAGGGAGCCAGAGTCATAGGAACAAGGAAAATAGTGATCTATTATATAGGATGGATGTTTGTTGGAATGGTTTCCAGATGGATCCAGGAGGCTCAAGAAGAGAGGCTGCTAGAGAATTATGCAAGGTTCACATGGAGGGTGATGTCAAGTCGCAACCAAATTATTTTTGCAGAATTTTCCCTAGCTTTATCAATGTAATTAAGACTTCATAGAGTGTTGGCTGAAGTGGGACAGACTGCCGGGTTTAATGACAGTAGAAGATTAAAGGCGCTCTCACTTGAGAAAAGACAACGCTTCATTCATTAACTCAACAAAGATGACTGAGAATACACTGTGTGCCAGGCACTGGTCTGGAGACTTGAGATATATCAGGGAATAAAATGAAGACTCCTGCCCTTCCGTTAGTGGGGAGGTGGGGAGTAGCAGAGGAAGACGAAGTAAATTACATAGTGTGTTTGACGGTGGCAAGCACGTTGCATAAAACAGTACAGTAGGAAGAACAGAAGTGTTCGGAGAGGCATATTATCATTTTAAAAAGACTGTCAAGGTAGAACAAGCAAAGACTTGAAGGAAGTACAGGCATTCTGTGTAGAGGCAACAGCTTATGTAAAGGTCCTGAGGCAGGAGTGGGTCTAGCATGTTCAAGGGACCACACACAGCCCAGTGTATGTGGAGCACAGTGTGCCTAAGGCGGGGTGGGGGTCGGGGGGGGATGATGACAGATGAGAAATGAGAAGAACTGGGAGTGGTGAAAGGCGAGGGGCTACAGGTTACGTGGCGTCTTGCATGCCATTGAAGGAGTGTAGCTTTTACATGGAGGAAGATGGGGTGACAGTGGAGGGTTCTGATTAAAGATCTAACTTATGCTTTCAAAGGATCATCTGGGACAGGCATGGAAGGGAGCCCAGTAGGGATGCTATTGCTGGAATCCAGGCAAGAGAGGATGGTGACTAGTGTGGGTTAGTAACAGCAGAGACGGCAAGAAACAGTCTGCACGAACTTGGAGGTAGGGCCAATAGCACTTGGTGGTGGACTGGATGTAAGGTGTAACAGAAAGAGAAAAGTCAAAGACGATCCCAAGGTTTCTGACCTGAGGAATGGGATAAATGGAGCTGCCATCACTGGGATGGCAAAGGCTGCAGCTGGAACAGGGTTTGGGGACTCCAATTTTGGACATGTTAAGCTTGAGACATCTACTAATCATACAAAAAGAGACATCAAGATGACCACTGAATATGCGGGTCTGAAGTTCTGGGGAGAGGTCTGGACCAGCAATACAAATCTGGGGGTCAGGGGTACATGAAGGACCTAAAGCCAGAGAGGCCTGCACTGACCACCACAGCTTCTGGGCGTTTTGTGCACCAAGCCCCCAGAATTCGCAGTAGGCTTCTGATTCTCCCTCACCAGTTCTGAGTCACAATGTCCTGTAAACACACACAGCGACAGCCCCAAGTGGAGAAGCAGCAAACCCCATCCCACATTACAGTCTGGGTCAGCTGAAAATTCAATACGAAAGTGTGTACAAACCTTTCAGTGGGAGGAGACTGGGCGAGTCCCGATTATTCCGAAAATTATATGGTGCTTCTGGAGAAGAAAGGTAATGGGGAGAAACAGCGTGAGGCTTAGAGCTTCGGCGCGCAGTCAAAACAGGCAAAACAGCCAGTTACCTGAATTAAATTCTGCCCTACTAATTTCAATTACATTCGTGTTTCCTGTGCCTACTAAGCATTTGGGTCTCCCCTGGGTAGGGCCTCTCCCCGCTCCCTGGAGCCTACGCGTCCCCCGGAAGTCACATGGGAAGTATCTACCTCTTTACTGCGAGAAGTGCATTATTTATGCCTCCCATAAAGCTCTTCTCTTCACATTTTCATATACTGACTGATTCATACTTTGTCTTGTTTCAGACAGGATTTAAGGCAGCTTATGAGAACACATGAAATGTAAGATGGCATAAATTAAAAATAGGAGAAAAAGGAAAAGAAAAATGAACACGAAGACATGACATGGATCCAAGAACGAGGCTGAACTGTATGCCAAGAAGATGAATGGGACACAAATTTGGCTCTGAATTTTGTAGTGGGCAAGGTGAAACAGGGAAGATCACACAATCACACAACTCAAGGTGCCCAAAAACTAAAACCAGCCCAAGTGCACTGCAAAAGTGAAAGTGCTCCCAGGATTCCTTATCGCTGGCTCATTTGTTACAGTCTTGAGTTCCTGCACTGACGGGAAGCTCCCTGAAGGCAGGGTTCTAACCAACATCCCTCTAGTCCTTCTCCATCAGGGAGCTTCCCGTCAGTGCAGGAACTCAAGACTGTAACAAATGAGCCAGCGATTAGGAATCCTGGGAGCATTTTCACTTTTGCAGTGCACTTGGGCTATGAGTCGGAATCAACTCAACAGCAGTGGGTTTGGTTTGGTTTTTGGTTAGTCCTTCTCCAGGAGTGCTGGTGGCGCAGTGGTTACGTGCTCAGCTGCTAACCAAAAGGCCGGCAGTTCAGCCCACCCAGCGGCTCCAAGGGAGAAAGACATGGTGATCTGCTCCCATAAAGATTACAGGCTAGAAAACCCTATGGGGCAGTGCTACTGTGTCACATGGGGTCACTAGGGGTCGTAATCAACTTGATGGCACCTTTTTTTTTAACAACAGCAACGGCCCTTTTCCTCTTCCTATACCCAGTTTATGCCCTGTTTACAGCAGACACTGAACAAATGTCTACAGATAAGTGAATGAATAAGCAGATTAATCCACCCATTTATTTGTCATTCACTCACTCACCCCAGAACCACCTCCCACCCACAGCTACATAGCAGGCATTGCACTAGGTGCTGGAAACAGCTGGTGAATAAAACAAACACGACCTCTTCCTGCAGGGTTCTTACGTTCTAGGGGGAAGAGGGCGACAAGCTCACGTAAACCAACAACTAAAATAACTGCAGGGTGCATGCTGTGAGGAAACAGGTCACTGAGGTTAAAACAACGGGAGAGATAAGGAGCGTGGACGAAAAAGGTCAGGTAAGTCCTCCCTAAAGAGGCGATAAGGCCGAGACCTGAAGGCAGGACCAGGCAGCTTTGTGAATAGTCAGGGAGTTTCAGATAGACACCTGTCCAAAGGTCCTGAGGCAGAAATGAACTGGGCGTGACTAAAGGACAGTGAAATGTGGCCAAAGATCACTGTGGCTCAAAGGCACACAGGGCATAAAGTGGCATGAGCTGATGCCTGGTGGATCGGGCCAGGCAGGGTAGAAGTTTGGGCTTCATCCTGAACCCAATAAAAGATCTTAAAGCCAGGGAGTGATATCCAGCGTACATTTAAAGATCGCTCTGGTTGTACCTTGGAGGGCAGTCAGTCTGAGGAGAAGCAGGAAGATCAGTGAAGAGGCCCTTTTGCTGTTCAGGAAAGAGAAGACGGTGGCATGAGCTACAGGTAGGTGTCACTTAACGTCCGATTCAGCAACGTCTGACCACATAAACATCTGTGGTCCCATGGGTTATGACAGAGTTCAGAAATCCTGATGTGAGAACGGGACGCAGTGGACGTCCTCTGCTATGTACAGAGATCTGACCTGTCCTCACTAGCTCTCTGGGTCCCACGTCCACCTCAGCCCTGGGGCAGCAGGGGGAGAGGTCCCAGCGCCAACCTGCAGCTGCCAGAGACCACACTCACTTCAAGCAAGGACCATACAGATGCTGCCAGAGCCGCCAAGGGGGACATCAGAGGAGGATGCCCCATTCGGCCAGGTGCCCTACGAGTGAAGCCTGGGCCTGAGGCTGCAACTCCTCCCACGGTGGTGGATGCAGAGTGCTCTGGGCTGTGGTGGTGGCAGGAGGAGGAGCAGGAAAGGTGGCTAGGGGCAGAGGGGGAGAAGGGGCAGGTGGGGCTGGAAGAATTTACAGCCCATTGGAGGGGGTGTGAAGGGCAGGGAGGAAAGAAGGAAGGAAGTTGGCAGCAGTGGGCTGGGAGGAGGCCAGCTAGATGGCGAGTGTGCACCATAGTGAGGCGGGAGGGCAGGTACAGCTCTCAGAGACCAGGCAGCGGCTGCGTAGGACCAGGTGCCCACCACGTAGGACCAGCAGTGACAGAGCCAAAGTTTTCACGCAGTCCCTCGGCACAGCAGGAGCCCATCCTGTGCGCCTCCCTCCTGTATATAATACGGTGTTTGTACAACGTCCACATCACATAATGTCCTATTTCATAGAACATACCCGTACAGTGAGAAAATGGGAGTTGGGGGGCGGGGAGGGCATATGGTGGTAGCGAATAGGTTACAGATACCCGTTGCCACGGAGTCAATTCCAACTCATAGCAACCCTGTAGGACAGAGTAGAACTTCCCCAACAGGGTCTCCAAGGCTGTGATCTTTACAGAAGCAGACTGTCACATCTTTCTCCTGTGGAACAGTGTGGGGTCCAAACCACCAACTTTTTGTTTAGCAGCCAAGTGCTTATCCACTGCGCCACCACGGTTCTTTCAGGTTATAGATAAACTGCAGAGAATTTGGATTTGGCAACTAGATTGAGTAGTTGGGGAGGGAAGAGAGACAGGGAGGAGTCAAGAACATCCAAGGTTTCCACAGCAAAGGAGATGATAACAATCACAGTGGTAACATCAGAAAACTGAAACTGAGGCCTCATGTGTGCTGGGCTCTGACCTCCACTCCTCACTCATCAACATGGTTAGGTTTCAAAGACCAGGTCCTTCTGCAAAAAAGGAAGATGACCATATCAGATCACAAAATGGAGGATGACTGCATCATTACGTAACTGCCAGATTATATCATCATATAACTGCCAGATTACATCATTACATAATACCAAACCACTGAGAATCATGGTCCAGCCAAGATGACACATAACCGTATGTTGCTGATGGGCAAAATAGTCTGATAGACTTTTTACTATTATTGTCATAAATGCAGAATGTCAGATAGCAGGATAGTCAATAAGCAAGGAGTAGGTGTATCTTATTCCATCATCTCCTCATTTTACAGATGAGGAGAGAAACATACGAAATGCCCAGGACCACAAAGCTCCAAGTCACTGGTGTTAACTATTAGGCCCGTGATGAAAAGCGTGCCTGTGTGTACATGTGTTTTACACGGCTGCTGGGCACTCCCCACAGAGGTGGCCTGAGGGTCTTTCTAAGCACAGCAAGGTAATTCAGCACAGTGGTGGTTCAGGTCAGCCTCGGCTGCTGAAGGACCGTGGTACCCTGCTGCCTGCGTCTCCAGGAACACACAGCTATGGAGAAAGCACAATTAGTTGCTGACGAAGTGGGAATAATTATTTCTTGTTTTTGTTTTTGCCTTTGTCAAGGTCGTAAGTGCTAAAATTCAGCCGACTGTTTCTCAGGTTCTTCTCTTAGCATGTGGTGAGAGGGATGAGGGAGGGAGGGGGTAGCTCCACCGGGGAAGAACGATGAAACACACTACCCAAATGTTCCAGAATCTGTCTTAGAAACTCAGATCAGGAGTGGAGCTCACAGATTACGGTATTTTTATGCAAATAACACACCTTCTATGTTTGTTTGCCAACCATGCCCTCCCCTCTTGAGGTATTTTCATAAGAGCATTATGTTATTTTTTTCACAGCAACATGTGGAAAAAAAATCCACATAGCAGCACTTATAAAAACACCTGGTGGAGCAGAGGGCGCGGCTGGTAAACAAACATAGAAAACATGCATTATATACACAAAAATACGGTATACAAGGGTAAACAGGCAGGGTTTAGACTGCTTCCCAAACGTAGAAGTCTCACTCCAGACCATTTCAGATCAACCGTTTTCTTGGTTTTTACCAGATTCCAAGAAAGGTGATTCTGTCACCTGCCCTAGCAATGAACTCCCATTGCTTGACAGCTTAGTCTGAAAGTTCTTTCTTAGATCTATCTTAAATCCCAGAGGCTGCTATTTAAGCTCATTTCCTTCTCAACTGCTAATCCACTATATAATATAAAAGACTTTCTGTTGTAGTTAAAAGAAAAAATAAGGAGTACATAAACACAGAGAAAAAGGGAAGGATCACTCTTGACTTTAATTCCCAAGAGCTGTCTTCCAGGGAAATATAAACTGATTTATCACATACATATGGTAGCATCTGGAGTGAAACTAAGAGTTAGCATTGTTAAATTTTGGAGCTGGAAGGAAAAGAACAGTAAAAAATGCATACATATTAACCATGTGCTCCAATTTAATTATGTTTCCTCATTTAAGGCTCCCAGTCACCCTACAGGAAGGAATGGTCATGCCCTTCTGAATACAGATGAGGAAACTGAAGCTCAGAGGGGTTACAGGACACGCCCATGGTCACACTGGCCTAGTGTGCAAGTGACAGAACCCAAATTTCGAGACAGACCGAGTGGGAACTTAGTGCAATGGTTCTCATTCAGGAGAATTGTGTCTCCCTGGGACCATTAAGCAAGGTCTGGGGACATTTTTGGTTGTCACGATTGGGGGTTGGTGCTACTGGTATGTAGTGGGTAGAGCCCAGGGATACTGCTCAACATCTCTCGGTGCACAGGACATCCCCCCAAGCAAGACACCAAACGTTATCCAAAATGTCAGATGTGCCAAGGTTGAGAAGCTGTGCCTTAGGGAATTCTCTAGTGCAAAACTTCACCCTGACAGACCGAGAAATGGATACCTAGGTTTAGGTGAAAAAACATGTTTATTCTCCCCAACTTAATAATTTGTTCAATTCTCACCTTGAGCTACCTAGACAGAGTTTACCTTCCTACAAACGAAAAAAAAAAAAAAATCTGATTCATTTTGTTTCGCATTTCACAAAACAACAATAAAAAACCTAAATGTTCAAGGAATAAGCATGATTCATTTGCTTCCAAGGCTGGAATAACTGTAAAAAGAGCCAAGGGCGTTGCTACGTGGGAAATTCTTAGCATAGTCATTTGTCTCGGGCTGGGTTCTCTAGGGAAGGAAAACCAGTGAGGGGTGTATATGTATATATATATTTTATATATATGTGTGTGTATAAACCCACTGCCATTGAGTCAATTATGATTCACAGCGACCCTATAGGACAGAGTAGAACTGCCCCATCAGGTTTCCAAGGAGTGCCTGGTGGATTTGAACTGCTGACCTTTTGGTTAGCAGCTGTAGCACTTAACCACTATACCACCAGGATTTATATATATATATATATATATATAAAGAGAGAGCAACATTTCAAGGAAATGGCTCACACAGTTGTAGAGGCTGGCAAGTCTCCAGTCTGTGGGTCAGGAGTCAGGCTGGAGGCTTCTTCTGACTCAGGGTACTACAAGAGCTGACAAGCCCAGGACTGGCAGGTCAGATGACAGGCCACTGGCTTACAGGCTGCAGAGGTGGATGAATGCCAAGATCAGCAGGTAAGCTGCTGGCTCAAGTCCCAAGAACTGGAAGTCAGATGATGACGAGCTAGATGCAGGATCCAGAGCAAGGGCCTTGTTGGAGCATCCATTTACATACTGGAGGCAGGTTACACCCCCAAGGAGACTTCTTTAACCGATTGGCCCCTCACAGCAGATCTCATCATAGAGATGATTACATCATTACATACCTGCCAAATTACTTCATTACATAACCATCAAAACCACTGAGCATCATGGCCCAGCCAAGTTGACGCACAACCTTAACCATCACTTCATTACAAGCCTGGAATCCAGAACTAGACTACTTGGGTTTGAATGCCAGCTCTACCATCTATTAGCTGTATCACCTTTAGCAAGTTACTTCACTCTTTCTGCCTCATTTTCCTAATCTGTAAAATGGGGATAATAAAAGTTCAGCCTCCATAGGATTGCTGTGAAGATTAAATGCATAAAATGCTTAGTATAGTGCCTGGTCCTATTTAAGTACTCGCTGCTGCTGCTATCATTATTATTATTAACTATTATTTTTATTTCCTTAATTAGATAAGAGATGCCAAAAGCTTCTGGATTTAAGATTTTACTAGTAAATAGAATTTTTTTACAAAGATGTTAAGTTGTTCCCAAATTCAACTTGGGGCATTAGTTTCTTAAATAAGAATGCAAACCATGCTCAGATGGATGACACATACAGATAGGCCCTTTGCGGCTGCTCCTAGGGCTAATGGTGGCAACGTGTGCCTTACCAGATAAACAACCACACTGCCTGAGCAGGTATGTGTGCCACGTGCTACTCTAAGCACAGTGTCACACCGCCTCATGTACTGCTCTACACCATCAAGTAGGTGCTTTTTTATATCTTCCTTTTACCAGTGAGAAAACCAGAGCTTGGGAGGTAAACATGCCCAAGGGCATTCAGCCAATGACTGGTGCCCAGAACCAGAAGGTAGGTAGGTGCACTTGACTCCAGGTCTCAGTGTCTGACCACTGAGCTATGGCCTCTGTTATTTTTATCCTGGGAACAAAAGCACAGCATGACCTGAGGTGCGCAGAGCACACTAGGGAATCCGTTTCCCTCCAGGGCACTTAAAGGACATCCACTCTTCCTGATCTGTTTGTTGTTGATGGTTGCATTTCTCTCTGCGCCGTCCACTAGGTGCTATAGCGTCAGGAACCCTAAATAAGGCACACAGATCCGAGGACACCTGCTGAGAGGCCTTCTGGACAGCATTTGGTTTGCCCAGGCCCTGGAGAACAAAGGAGGAATTGTATAAGCCACATTCATCTTGAAGGCTCCAAAACAATGCTGCTTATACAAAGGGTGGCTCCTGGGAGACTCAGGTGGCTGTCTGCACAGGAGTGATAAGTCTCTGGCTAAGCAAGATGACAATGGCAACCGACAACCAGCACCTCTAGTCCCTAACTCCAGGCACATTCACTGGCAGGGAAGTGGCTCCCTCAGGAAAACCCACACCACACCTTTTCCACCCTCTATGGAACACTTCCATGGATGAAAAGTTAATGTTCAAAGCTAAATGCTGTGGAGACTTTGCACTACTGGTAAAGAGTCCTAGAAGGATGCTCTTAAAAAGCAGAAGGAGCCTGGATTCACCAGCTGGAACTAGGACGTCTGTGAGCCACTGCTGAGCGCACAGGTCAGTCAGCATCTGGGAGTCCTGCAGGGCTTGAGGCAAGTCACACACACATTCCAGCGCTATCTCCAGAGCACACGGAATGGCAGGTCAGGTGCCAAGGCTGAAAAACATGGAAAAGCCCGGATGTTTCTGCTCCCAGGTGGCACATAAAACAATGGAATTGTGTTTGATGGGGACGCTCGTGGCATAAAACCTTTTCTTTCAACACAACACAGGACCAGGACTTGTGATGCCCAAGGTCTTGTTAATTTGGGTTATTTCTACTGCGTCTGTATTTATGTTTTTATTCTTGAAAAATAAAAAGAAACCTTTTCTAATTATATACTCAAAACGTAAAACTCAAAAGAATTCCAAAGGGGACAGATTTATATAACAAAAATCAACCGTAATCACATCACCCAGGATCACGTCTCATAAGATTTTAGTTTATATAAATTTCTAGTAATTTTTTCCAGAAACATGTTAAACCAAAAAAATGGTTTCAAATTGCACCGTCTATTATATTTGTTCCCATGGTTGGCTGTCCTTGAGTAGGATCTGACTCATGGAGACCCTATGTATAACAGAACAAAACATTGCCCAGTCCCGTGCCATCTTCATGATTGTCGGAAAGTTTGGGTCTATTCTGTGGTTACCCACTTAACACAGTACAGTCTCTTACAGTTTTAAATACATACATATGTACATATATATATGTTTTCTCTGTTGTTGTTAGGCACCACCAAGACAGTTGTGACTCATAGCGACCCTATGTACAACAGAATGAAACACTGCCCAGTCCTGTGCCATCCTCACGATCATTGCTATATACGAGCTCATTATTGCTGCCACTGTATCAATCCATCTCATTGAAGTTCTTCTTCTTTTTCGATGATCCTCTCTCTACCTTACCAAGCATGATGTCCTCCTCCAGGGAATGGTCTCTCCTGATAAAATGTCCTAAGTATATGACACAAAGTCTCATCTCTTTCACTTCCAAGGAGCATTCTGGCTGTATTTCTTCCAAGACAGACTGGTTCATTCTTCTGGCAACCCATGATGTATTCAATATTCTTCCCCAATACCATAATTCAAAGGCATCAGTTCTTCTTTGGTCTTCCTTATTTGCTGTCCAGATTTCACATGCATATGAGGCGACTGAAAACACTATGACTTGGGTCAGGCGCACCTTAGTTCTCAGAATGACATCTTTGCTTTTTAACACTTTAAAAAGGTCTTTTGCAGCAGATTTGCCGGGTGCAATATGTTGTTTGATTTCTCGATTCCTGCTTCCATGGGAGTTGATTGTGGATCCAAGCAAAATGAAATCCTTAATATTTTCAGTCTTTTCTCCGTTTATCATCATGTTACTTATTGGTCCAGTTGTGAGGATTTTTGTTTTCTTTATGTTGAGGTATAATCCACACTGAAGGCTGTGGTCATCGATTTTCATCAGTAAGTGCTTCAAGTTCTCTTCATTTTCAGCAAGCAAGGTTTTGTCATCTGCATAGTTGTTAACCAGTCTTCCACCAATCCTGATACCACATTCTTCTTCATATAGTCCAGCTTTTCAGATTATTTGCCCAGCATACAGATCGAATAGGTATGGTGAAAGGATATGACCCTGATGCACACCCTTCCTGGCTTTAAACCACGCAATATCCCTTTGCTCTGTTCAAATGACTACCTCTTGGTCTATGTACAGGTTATGAGCACAATTAAGTGTTCCAAAATTCCCATTCTTTGCAATGTAATCCATAATTTGTTATGATCCACAGAGTTGAATAAATTTGCATAGTCAGTAAAACACAGGTAAACATCTTTCTAGTATTCTCTGCTTTCAGCCAAGATCTATCTGACATCAGCAATGATATCCCTCATTCCATGTTCTCTTCTGAATCTGGCTTGAATTTCTGGCAGTTCATTGTCGATGGACTGCTGCAACAGTTTTTGAATTATCTTCAGCAAAATTTTACTTGCATGTGATATTAATGATATTGTTCGATAATTTCCACATTCTGTTGGATTATGCATTCCACATTCTGTTGAATGAGCACAAATATGGATCTCTTATGGTCGGTTGGCCAGGCAACTGTCTTCCAAATTTCTTGGCATAAACGAGTGAGCACCTCCAGTGCTGCAACTGTTTGTTGAAACACCTCAGTTGGTATTCCGACAACGTATTCCCTAGGTCCTTAAAATAATCCTATGACATATGCAGATTAGGAAATCAAGATCAAGTAGTAAGGTAAGCTTGTCAAGGAAACCATCTAATTTGGTGAAAGAACTAAGACCAAAACTCATGTTCCCGTACCAAATCCTACCTGTGATTTACTCAGAACAGAGTTTGGCGAACTTTTTCTGTAAAGGGCCAGATAGTAAATATAGGCTTTTCAGGCTCTGTTGCAACTACTGAACTCTGCTGTTGTGCCAGGAAAGCAGCCAGAGACAGAACATAAACAGGGCAGCTGTGGTCCAATAAAACTTGTGGACACTGAAATGTGAATTTCATAAAAAGTTCACGTCACAAAAGATTACCCTTGTTTTCATTTTTTCCCAACCATTTACAAATGTAAAAACCATTCTTAGCTTGCAGATCATACAGAAATAGGCACTAGGCTGGATCTGAACCATAGATCATTGGTTATAGATCTGTTATGGATTGAATTGTGTCCCCCAAAAATGTGTGTCAACTTGGCTAGGCCATGATTCCCAATATTGTGTGACTGTCCACCATTTTGTGATCTGATGGGATTTTCCTGTGTGTTGTACATCCTACCTGTATGATGTTAATGATGCAGGACTCAATATATAAGATTAGGTTGCATCATGAGTCGATCTCTTTTGAGATATAAAAGGGAGAAGGGAGCAGAGAAACAGGGGAACCTCATACCACCAAGAATGAAGAACCAAGAGGGCAGCAAGTCCTTTGGACCCAGGGTCCCTGTGCTGAGAAGCTCCTAGACCAGGGGAAGATTGATGACAAGGACATTCTGCCAGAGCTGACAAAGAGAGAAAGCCTTCCCCTGGAGCTGGCACCCTGAATTTGGACTTCTAGCCTCCTAGACTGTAAGAGAATAAATTTCCTTTGTTAATGCCATCTACTTGTGGTATTTCTGTCATAGCAGCACTAGATGACTAAGATCTGTGACCAAATATTGGTACATCTAAATTTTCTAAATGCATCTTACCCTTCTGATCTTCTGGCTGTTCTATTCTGGAACTATAGGAACAAACTGATATTTCCATGTCTTAATGTAGTGGTAGCCAAAGACTAAAGATATTTTTTAAAATTAGCCAAACATTGGGGCCTGCAGTTAAAAAAGTATGAGGAAAGAAAACTATTAGATAATTCTGTAAGGTGACACTGGTTGAACACTGATTACTGCCAGGCTCCAAGCTAAGGGCTTTACATGTAATCCATGCATTAGTAAGGACAAACGAAGTTATGCCACCATAACAAATGACCCCAATATCTTGTGTAGTACAACCACCAAGGTTTCCATTGACTGCAGCTCTGCTCCATTGGTCTTTGCTCCAGTTTAGGAGCACTGCCAGCCTGGTGCCCAGGGGGAGGGGGAAGAAAACATGGCTAACCATGCTGGGAAGTGACCCGTGTTCCTGCACTCCCAATTCATTTGCCAAAGCATGTTAAATGATCTAGCTTGAGATTAACAGGCCTGATACGTAAACTCTTCTCGGGGGAGAAAGGAGGCAAATGTTTGTGAAAATAATAATGTCTACAACAATAACTTATTTTATCCTCATAGCAACCCACTGAGATACAAATTACAATCCCTATTTTACATATGTAGAAACTGCGGCCTAGAGAGGTTAAGAAGCTTGCCAAGGTCACATACTAAGAAGGATAGACCAGGGATGTGACCCCAGGTAGTCTAACTTCAAAATTTATACTCAGATTCCTAGACTCTACTGCTTTCTGCAAACACGAAACAGATGTACTTATCTGACTACAAAACATGGAGAATGTACCAGAGACACTGGCTCCTTCCTAACCTAAACAAATAATGCTTGGAAAACTAGTATTTCACAAGACAAAATCAGTGACATAAACCTCAAACACATTTGAGGTTATTTTGTTCTAAAACCAGACTGTACTAACTTCTAATATAAGAAAAGACATTTGGTGCAACAAAAGAAATGGGTAAAGAAATTCACAATTTAAGGTAATGGCATTTTGGGGAGCTCTCTACAAAGCAAATACTGGGCAAAAGAAAGACGAGCAGGAGGGGGACCCACTTGCGGAGTTCCCATAGACCTGTGCCCCCATATATCATGACACTCAAAGATTGCCTAATGACTCATCCTCAGGACCACACTCATATCCCTATCAACACCTAATGTTTTTTGTTTGCTCATGCGGATACCATCACTGTATTCATTGCTAAGGATATCCTTGTGAAATGTACGTATCTATCCATTTACTGAGCATTTACTACATACCAGGCAACTGGTTCAATGTTTTTCAAAAATGCTCATAACTCCGTGAAGTAACCATTATTATCCCATTTCACAGATGAGGAAACTAACACCTGCAGAGGTTAATCAACTTGCTTAAGTTCACACAGTTAATAAGTAGCAGAGCCAGAACTCGAGCCCAGATTTCTCTGACTCCAAACTTACACACCATCCTACAATCCTACACTACCTTGCATATCAAACAATATATGGCCAACAGCTCCTACGATGCATCAACAGCTGCTTCTGGGCACCTGAGCTGTGCATCCAGACCCAGCATTGGACTGCCACTGTGTGTGTGTTTTGTGTGTCTGCGTGCGTATGTGTTCTGACACTGTATCATCAGTCATCACATACACTAAAGGAACTGGCTTATACCAGAGAAAGTTTATTTCTTCTGTGTAACAGTATGAGCACGTGCACACCAGGGCTGATGTGGAGCTTCCATGGTTTCGGGGACCCAGCCTTCTTCCTTGTGGTACCCCATCCATACAGTTTTACCCTCAACCACATGGTCACAAATGGCTAGTGATCACCACGGCAACATTCCACCTGCTGGGAACAAGAGAAGAAGGAGCAGGGTAGGGCTTGCCTTCTCCTTCTGAGTGCACGACCCACATCCATTGGTCAGAACTGAGGGACACAGCAATGCCTAGCCACAAGGAAGGCAGGAAATCCAGTCTTCTTCATGTGCCCACCCCAGTTTCCACTTAAAGGAAGAAGGGGAGAATGGATGCTGGGAGAACATAAGCAGCATCTGCCACAGTGGGGTAAGGAGTGAGGCTCTCAAGGCCTTATCATGAGAGATGAGAGGAGAATTAACTTTGCTACCTTATCCTTCTGGCAGCACAGAGCGTTAAGGAAGGACAAGTGAAGCAGTAAGAGTGACAGGAAATGCTGTTAAGGACTGCGAAGTGGAAGGTGTGAAAGCGAGTGGGAGGGAAGAGAAGGGGGTTCCATGTCTACTCTCCCACTTCCAGCTAATAACATTTGGTGCCCATTTCCTGTACAGAAGCAGTGTGCAGGGAACTAATGTGATAATGGGTTGGAAGGGAGCAAGCTCATTTCAGGAGGGACTTCCTTCAGAGCAGCCCCACGCCTCGAGGTTGAACTGCACCCAGTGCTATCCCCCAGGCCCAGCCCAGCACTTCGCCCCACTCAACCTCACTCAGCCACAGGCGTTTTCTCCAAACACTATCACTGGGACATTGCTCGCAAGTGATCTCTTCTTTCTGAACACAGGTAATTACTCCTGCTCTTGTTTTCACTAAAAGGAAAAAGCTACCTACTTTAGGACATTGGTCTTTCAGATGTTATAAGGGTTTTCAAGAAATATAAAAGTGGCCAGAAGTGAAAGGAATAAGAAATGGGGTTCCTTGGGAAAAGGCCATAATAAGACAAACAATAACAGCTATAATAAGTTATTTCAATGTGCCAGGTACCATATTTAAGCGATACAGATAAGAATATGTAAACATACACATTAATAATGCATGTGTGTGTGTGTGTGTGTGTACACTTTCATCTTCAAACATTCCATTTAACTAAAAAAGGAAACAGCCTCAGAGAGATTGAGTATGTGACCCAAACTCACACAGCTAGTACATGTAAGAGCCAGGGTTTGAAGCAAGGCTCATAATTTAAATGATCTCGTTACTTTAGGGAATATTCTGGAAAAGCCTTTTGTAAAAATATAAGACTCCTTTTGCACAGTGTGTACCTGAAATTCATCGTTTTGAATATTTGTATTTTCAGACACAGTATTCAGTTACCTCAAAAAGGAAGACAGAAGAAGGGCTGATGGATTTGAACCGTGGTATTGACAAAGAATACTGAATATACCACAGGCAGCTAGAAGAATTACAACAAGAGTGTTTCTTGGGGCGGGGGTGGGGGGGCAGGGAGAATGTTCCTTAGAAGCAAGGATGGTGAGACTTCAACTCACCTACTTGGGACATGTCATCAGGAAATACATCATGTTTCATAAAGTAGAGGGCCAGCAAAAATTAGAGAAACCTTAATGATACAGACTGACACAATAGTCAAAGCAATGAACTCAAACATACCGAAGATCATGAAGGTGGCACAGGACGAGGCAATGTTTCACTCAGTTATACATAAGGTCACCATGAGTCAGAGCTGACTCGAGGGCAACTAAAAACCACAAATTCAGTTACCTTTAAAAAGGGGAGAGGGATTGCTTACACCTGTATAAGGTCACTATGAGTCGGAATCGACTCCACGGCAACGGGCTTGGTTGGGTTTTGGCACTGTTTTCAGTTCTAAAGTAGCTGTGTTCTAAATGACTCCCATTTTTGCATTATCAAAGGGTATATCACTCTTTCTTCTACATAATGGGCTGACAACTCACGTGAATAAAGGAAGCAGGTCTGTAGGCAGCAAGCTGCAGCGCAAATGCCCCATCTGAATGGGGCAGAGGTCACTCAGCTCCAACTGCCTTGCAGTGCTGTGGGCCCAGTGTGGAGTTGCCAATGTTTAAACAACTGTTATGGACTGAATTGTGTCCCCTCAAAATGTGCGTCAACTTGGCTAGACCATGATTCCCAGTATTATGTGGCTGTCTTGATTTTGTGATCTGATGTGATTATACTACGTGTTGTAAATCCTAACCTCAATAATTTTAATGAGGCAGGATTAGAGGCAGTTGTATTTATGAGGCAGGACTCAAATCTACAAGATTAGGTTGTATCTTGAGTCAATCTCTTTTGAGCTATAAAAGAGAGAAGTGAGCAGAGGAGAGGGATGTTCTACCACCAAGGAAGAAAAGCCAGGAGCGGAGTGTGTCCTTTGGATCCAGGGTCCCTGCATTGGAAAGCTTCTACACCATGGGAAGGTGTAGAAGATGACAAGGACCTTCCCCCAGGGCCAACAGAAACAGAAAGCCTTCTCCTGGAGCTGGCGCCCTGAATTCTGACTTCTAGCCTCCTAGAGAATAAACTTCTGTTCATTAAAGCCATCCACTGGTGGTATTTCTGTTATAGCAGCACTAGATAACTAAGACACCAACTGATTACATTCTCTAAGGAAACTTGTATGGGCCATACATATATGTGGCATATTGCTGCCTGCGGCCATCATTTTGTTAGCACTGTTTTGGGCTAACTAAAACTAGGGGTGTTTTGTGAATTTCACTGGTTCTGGTAGTAGAACAGAATGGAGAGAAATGTGGAAGGTGAGTAACAGCACACACAGATCTGAGAGTCAGTCAGATCCACACTCTACTTTTAGTCCTGATACTTGACAGCTATATGACTTTCAACGCCCTCTTGGCCTCTTTAGACCTTCGTAAAATGGGTATATTGGGTATGCTTACTTCACTGGGGAGCTCTGAGGATTAAATGTGACAAGCCATGGAAAGTATTTTCTACATAGTGCCTGGTATAAGTACTTAGCATATGACCAGCAATTTTACAATTATTTTGATCTATAACTATGCATAGAATTAGCAAGGCTTTTATTTTATTTTATTTTTCTAAATCTACAGGAAGATCCTCGTGGGTAACTCTGCTTGCTGAGGCACCCAACCACAATTCACTTAAGTCTTACCTATACCCAGAGAACCATGCTAGCCCAAGAGATACAACCAGTTTTTGGTATCTGCAGATTCCACATTCACAGATTCAACCAACAGCAGGTCAAAAATATTCAGAAAAAAAAAAGTTCCAAAAAGCAAAGCTTGAATCCTCACAAATGAGGTGACGTGCAGCACCCCCTGCTGTAGCCTCCCCCATCTCACAGATCCTCAGTCTCCCTCCAGCACTCGTTGCTTGAGCATTGTTTGCCTCACATCTCGTTCACTACTTGTCTTGTATGCACCCTTTGTTTCTGTGAGAAAATGGCTCCGAAAAAGCAACGAAGTGGTCAAAGCAATCCCTCCAAGATTAAGTGTGAGCGGTTGAGAAGAGCCAGAGGAAGGAGTGTCAGGCGAGTAAGGGATGGCTGGCTAGCTTTGGAAAGTCTAAGTGCTCCAGCCTTGAGAACTTCAAGATCACGGGCGAATTGGCATCGCTGAGGCCCAGGCAGCATCAGCATTCCCAGAAAAGCTCCAGGAACTCATAGAAGAGACAGGCTGCCTTCCAGAGCAAGTCTTCAATTGTGAGGAAACAACTATTTACACAGCATTTACATTGTATTAGGGATTAGAATAATCTACAGATGGTTTAAAGTATAGAGGAGGATGTGTGTAGGTTATGTGCAAATACTATACCATTTTACATAAGGGACTTCAACATCCATGGATTTGGTATCTGCGGGGATCCTGGAACCAATCCCACATAGATAACTAGGGACAACTGTAGTAGTAAAATAAGGCTTCGTTCCTTCTCTTGGAAAGTTCAGAAGATATCCAATAACTCATATTGGGCCACAAATTCACTAAAAGTTAAGGGAGCTCAGCTACCATTTTCCCAAACTCTAATGTTATGGATCCACCACCATCTGTCTGTTGTACTGTGGAGGCTTACGTGTCACTCTGATGCTGGAAGCTATGCCATTGGTATTTCAAATACCAGCAGGGTTACCCATGGTGGACAGGTTTCAGTGGAACTTCCAGACTAATACAGACCAGGAAGAAAGGCTTGGTGACCCACTTCCAAAAATCGGCCAGTGAAAATCCTGTAGATCAAACAGAAAAAACCCTATGGATCACAGCGGAATACTGTCCAGCATAGTCCTGGAAGATGAGACACCTGGTAGGAGGTACTCAATCAAACATACCAGCAATCATGAGGATGATGCAGGACCAGGCAGCCTTTCATTCTGATGTACATGGGTTGCCATGAGTCCAATCCAACTCGATGGCAACTAACCGCAACAACAACAAAAATGTTAAGGATAAAGAAAATTAAGCGTAAGCAGCTGAGGGTCACCCAAGGTTACAGCAAGGCTCCCAGCCCGGATGGCCACTTACAGTACATTGTTCTTTGGCTGTGACACAGTGACTTCCCTCTGTACTACCAGGTGCCATACAGACCTAAAATCACAGACTCATCTAACTCTCAGATTCAAAACCAATTTGTCCAGCACATCCAAAATGCTCCTGAATCTATGGTTGTCACAGAGTTCTGTGAGAAAGTGCTGTCTCTCCCTTCCTCTCTTCCCCTCTTTCTTCTCCCTCCTTCTCGCCCTTTTCCTTTTTTTCCCCTTTCCTCCTTTATTTTAAAAACAAGTTTTTCCCTTAAATACAAAAGTCATGTATGGAGCCCTTTGTAGCAAATTTGTAATATTCGTATCCTGTTTGGAAGGATGTATTTCTGAAAATAAAGGGCTAACTAGACCAGTTATCCCAGATCGTTACAAGCCCAGGACTTCCAGAGACAAAGTTCTACATCAATACACTGGCAACACTCCTCTGCACATTTCAAACCTCCTCAGTCACGTCACGTCTCAAATCCCATTTTCTTCCACCCACCACCCACTTTTCTACACAATTACTGGTTCATCCCTCCAGCTGCAGTGATGTTTATGATGCCGTCATGATAACCAAGGATCTTCACCACACCTAAATCGGCTGCTGATTTTTCAGCTGTTTCCTTGACTATTTCCTTAAAAGCACTTTCCTATACATCTTGCATTTTTAACATTCCTTGTTTATAGATTTCCTGGGCACTTCCTGGCACCCTCAGCACCGTTTCTTGCAGGTCCTTTTCCAGGTATGGAGGCACAGTGTTCACGAGACCATGAAAGAATGGAAGAAGGGGAATGGAGAAGAAATCAAAGAAATTGGTCAGCACATTCATATCGTGGGAAGTGCAGAGGGTGCATTAGTCCTGGTTGAAGACACTCACAGCACTGATTAAGCAACTTCATTCAGTATTTTAATCAATTTATTTACATGTAAAAATAAAAATACTTCTAAGGCAAATATAGCTATAATAAATCAGAGCTGATACATTGTTATTATTATTGGTGCAAGTGAGTCAATTCCAACTCATAACCGCCCCATGTGACAGACCAAAACTACCCAACACACAGGGACAGATTACCCAATAAGCAAGATAAGCACGTGCTTTTTTTTTAGGGCATCAACAAAACAGGGGCACCAGTTGTCCAGGGCAAAGACCCACAGATGCCTAGCAGACAGGATACAAGGAAAAGCAAGCACCGCAGTGGATGGAACTGGCAGGGCACTAAATGCAACTGAGACCAGCTCCAGTGCCTGAGAATGTGCTAGCCGGGAATAAAATTCACATAGGGTCATGACTGCACCCATGTGCAAGGTTGCTTAAGCTATGACGCCCCTACCACTTCAACTCCTTTGCTGACATCTGTCTCCTATGATCCCTTCCTGTTTGTTGTTGTTGTTAGGTGCCGTCAAATCGCTTCCAACTCATAGTGACCCTATGCACAACAGAACGAAACACTGCCCAGTCCTGCGCCATCCTCACAATCGTTGTTATGCTTGAGCCCATTGTTGCAGCCACTGTGTCAATCCACCTCACTGAGGGTCTTCCTCTTTTCCGCTGACCCTGTACCCTGCCAAGCATGATGTCCTTCTCTAGGGACCGATCCCTCCTGACAACATGTCCAAAGTATGTAAGACGCAGTCTCGCCATCTTTGCTTCTAAAGAGCATTCTGGTTGTACTTCTTTCAGGACAGATTTATTTGTTCTTCTGGCAGTCCATGATATATGCAATATTCTTTGCCAACACCACAATTCAAAGGCATCAATTCTTCTTCGGTCTTCCTTATTCATTGTACAGCTTTGACATGCATATGACACGATTGAAAATACCATGGATTGGGTCAGGCACACCTTAGTCTTCAAGGTGACATCTTTGCTCTTCAACACTTTTAAAGAGGTCTCCTGCAGCAGATTTACCCAATGCAATGTGTCTTTTGATTTCCTGACTGCTGCTTCCATGGATGTTGATTGTGGATCCAAGTAAAATGAAATCCTTGACAACTTCCATCTTTTCTCTGTTTATCACGATGTTGCTCATTGGTCCAGTTGTGAGGATTTTTGTTTTCTCTATGTTGATGTGCAATCCATACTGAAGGCTGTGGTCTTTGATCTTCATTAGTAAGTGCTTCAAGTCCTCTTCACTTTCAGCAAGCAAGGCTGTGTCATCTGCATAACGCAGATTGTTAATGAGTCTTCCCTCCAATCCTGATGCCCCATTCTTCTTCATAGAGTCCATCTTCTCATATTATTTGTTCAGCATACAGATTAAATATGTATGGTGAAAGAATACAACCCTGACACACACCTTTCCTGACTTTAAACCAATCAGTATCCCCTTGTTCTGTCCAAACAACTGCCTCTTGATCTATGTACAGGTTCCTCATGAGCACAATTAAGTGTTCTGGAATTCCCATTCTTCGCAATCTTATCCATAATTTGTTACGATCCACACAGTCAAATGCCTTTGCATAGTCAATAAAACACAGGTAAACATCCTTCTGGTATTCTCTGCTTTCAGCCAGGATCCATCTGACATCAGCAATGATATCCCTGGTTCCACGTCCTCTTCTGAAACCAGCCTGAATTTCTGGCAGTTCCCTGTCCATATACTGCTGCAGCCGTTTTTGAATGATCTTCAGCAAAATTTTGCTTGCGTGTTATATTAATAATATTGTTCTAAAATTTCCACATTCAGTTGGATCATCTTTCTTGGGAATAGGCATAAATATGGGTATCTTCCAGTCAGTTGGCCAGGAAGCTGTCGTCCATATTTCTTGGCATAGATGAGTGAGCACCTCCAGCACTGCATCTGTTTGTTGAAACATCTCAATTGATATTCCATCAATTCCTGTTTAACTGAAACTACCTTGGCAGGTCTCTTGAGTTTTCTAATAAACAAGAGGTGGGAGTGGGCTGTCGAGGACAACTCTTGCTACATTCATTAATCAATATGCACCTGGATTCAACATGAGCAGTCATTAGGCAAGGATGGATTGTATTAACAGATTACAGGTCTCTGATCCATTTTGAGAGCGCCGTCTTGAACATCCACATCTGCTGATTCAGCAACTCCAGCCAGGAGGGCCAGCAATGCTCTTGGCCATGATACAAACACAAACGTATGCTCTTGTGCACATTCTGGTAAACAACCAATGAGAACTCCAGTCCCAGATGACACACAAATGCAAAGGGACTTGCATAAGTGGACCAATACAATGAATTCAATCAAGTTGCTTTGTAACTGTACAGCGTTTATGTACTTAGGTCCTAAGTTTTATAAACAATATTCTTTATAATTTTAATGTTTAGCATACACATGGATACAACATAGGATACATTTAATTTAATAGTAACATGGGTAATAATTTAGTATAATACTAACATAGCAAACATGCAAAAAATATGGAAATATTAATATTTATCTAACAGGAAAAGTTTTAATCTATGGATCAAGTGATTTTTTTTTATTATATGTTGCACAGGACACAGCGTTTGATATTACTCTATGTATGATAACAAATGAGGTATTAGGCACATTAAGAGAACTCAAAATTTAATATTTATTTATTGTGTAAAGTGTTTATTTTGTAACAAGTGTTTCTAAATTCGTCTTCCAAGAAAGTAACAAAAAGCATTTATCAAAACATTACATTTATATTTTATCAAAATATTTACATATCTCTGTGTAAGGAAACTGAACAATTCCTTGAGGAAATAAATTATATGAATATTTAGATAATAAAAATTATATAAATGTATTTTATTTTCCATTTCCCTTCAGACTGACTTTAAGAAATTGATTGATGTTGTTATGACTTGCAAAACAAACCTGCTCATCGAGAAGTGGTGTTATTATTACATCAATTATGTATGTATCTCTGAAAATGGGAGTTGAACAATTCCACGAAGAAATAAAATGCACATTTTATAAATTTTGTGTATGATTACAATTACATTTTCCTTTTCTTTTTGGACTGATCGGGTATAACCTCACATGCAGTTTTCTCTCATCGACCACATGAGACTGCACCAACGGCACGATAATCATGTGACTCGTGGTTTATCTGGTCCTCTCCTGAGAAAAGCGGACCAAAACGCGTCTTCAGATTGAGCCTACGCTTGTATCTGTATCACGCTCTTTGTGATCGCTCTCGCTTCCGCTGGTATCAGCAGTACTCCAATGAACTGTGAAGATGTAGCATCAAAGGACTGAAAGTGAGTGCATGAGTTTTTAAGCAAGTGCACAAGTTTTTAAGCGTTATTTCAAGATAAAAAACACTCATGGAGATCTGCAGAGGGCCCACCAACAAACCATCTTGCAGCAAACGAACCAAATGGTTTCTGACTGCCCTGTAGGTATGATTTCTTTTCACTATCTCAGGCCTGAAGGACAAAATTACATGTTCCAAAATAACCTCTTTTTGCTTGCTAATTTTCAAACATAAATTTTTGTGTTGACATCCAAATTCAAATGTAAATTTTGTTTTATCAATTTTACTTGTTTTATAAATTTTATTTTCAATTATTAAAATTTATTTGCTACAGTAGAACTGAATTTAAAGAGTGACCTAATTTTATACCCACATAAAATGAAATGGCAACAACTAAGTGGAGCACAAAAACAAATGCTTGCAGAAGATAAAAAGGATTTGTGAATCCTCAAAGACAATTCCAAAATTAACTTCCTTTTTAAAACATAATGAACCAGAAGAGACTTCTTCAGTTAAACACTTGAATTTTATGGGTGCAAATCATTGTACTAGTAGCACTAGTGCTAAAATTACTAATAGCAATACAAATATAACAGAATTTGTTCCAAAATCTGCATCCATTCCTTGCTGTAGTAAAAAAAAATTAATAAGTGTAGAAAGTGAAACTATTCTAGAATCCGAATTTGTCACATCTGCAGACCCCATAAATAACAGAAATACATATTCTGCTTTGTGGAATAATTTTTCTTTTAATGATGAAAATTATTGGATTGAAAGAGTGTCAAGTCATTGTCAGCATCACAGCGGATCATTTGCAAATTTGTATCGAAAGTTTTTGAATGGCAAACAAACAAGGTTCTGTAGTCAGAATATATTTCTAGGGTACAAAGCTAACGGTGAAAATGATGACGGAGTGGCTACAGTACTCTCCATCAGTTGACTCTGCATATTGTTTGCTTTGCTAGCTATTCAGTCCTAATTATTTCATTCTCAATTTGCCATGGATGGATTACAAGATTGGCAAAACTTGAACATGATTGATAAACATGAAAACAGTTCAATTCACAGAGATTGTATGTTGTCATATTTAAACCGAAGACATGGTTTTGGCTTAACTCATGAACTGGAAACACAAATTAATAAAGAACACCTGTGTCGGAAAGCCAGTTTGCAACACATTATTTCTGTCATTATAACAATTACTGAACATGGACTACCTTTTTGAGGAAGAAATGAAGTGTTTGGATCCCCACAAAATGGAACTTTGGGGGGGTTAATTGAACTTGTTGTTCAGTTTGATCCATTTTTAGCAGGTCACAACTCAAAATATGGTAACACAGGAAAGCGCAACCCATCGTATATGTCTAAAACAACATGTAGTTTCCACTCCTGATCTTTCTCATACAGATCAGCTAAGTCTTGTTTTATGATATGTGTCTCCAACAGATGGAAAATCTGTCAAGCAATTTATCACATTTACTAGTTGAAAAAGTCATACTGGTGAAGAAACTGCAAATCAAGTACTTCATTACTTATGTGAGGTTTGCAATACTGATTTTGTTAAGTGCAGAAACTGGTCCTATGACAACAATGCCAATATGTAAGGGCATTATAAAGGCACGCAACAGAAAATTTTAGAATGCACTGAATATGCCATTTTCATACCATGTGCTGTACATTTGTTTAATCTTGTAGGACGTAGTGCAGTAGATTGTTACCCAGAAGCAGTTGATTTTTTTCCACTGGTGAGTTACTCTATATGTTTTTTGCCATCTCTACTCACAGAGGGGCAGTTGTTAAATCATATTTAGTCAATGATCAAATATTAAAATGTATTTATAATACACATTGGGAAGTGCATGCTGTAGCAATGAGTATAATCCTAGAATCGTATACACAGACTTTAGATGCCTTAGGAAATATTGCTGAAGACCAGATACAAAAAGGAGATACCAAAAGAGAAGCTGAAAATATCACCAACAAAATACAGACACTGGAGTATGTATTTGTGTTGGTTATGTGGAATAATATATTGCAGCATTTTCATCGGATGAGTCAAGCTTTCCAAGATTCAGAAGTAAATTTAAAGACACACACGGATCTCTACCAGTCATTAACAGCGTATTGGCATAATTTCAGAGAAAATTTTGAAAACAAAACAAATACTCTCAAATACTGATTATCAAGCAGTTCACTGTCACAGAAGCATTAGAAAGAAACAAGTAAATGACGGATGTGCTCCAGAAGCACTGAGTGCCAGAGATCAATTTTGCCCAACCACATGCTACACATCATTGACACACTTGAATCTTGCGTGAAAAGAAGGGCAGAAGTGTATGAAGCTCTCTCATATAGACTTACCTTCTTAAACAATGTGCAGGGAGTGGCTACAGTACTCTCCATCAGTTGACTCTGCATATTGTTTGCTTTGCTAGCTATTCAGTCCTAATTATTTCATTCTCAATTTGCCATGGATGGATTACAAGATTGGCAAAACTTGAACATGATTGATAAACATGAAAACAGTTCAATTCACAGAGATTGTATGTTGTCATATTTAAACAAGGATGCACCTGAAGAAGAAGGCATGAAGGCATCCAAGAAATTAGTGTGGGCTTGTCCTGAAGACTTAAACACAAATGTCTATGGAAAAGTACATAATTCCATTCTTACATGAAAACTAAGTTTACAGATACAGGAAAGGCAAACTTTACTCATGCAGGCACGTATCTTAGTTGCCTAGCGCTGCTATAAAAGAAATACCATAAGTGGATAGCTTTAACAAACAAAAATTCATTCTCTCACAGCTTAGAAGGCTAGAAGTCCAAATTCAGGGCGTCAGCTCCAGGGGAAGCCTTCTCTCTTTGTCAGCTTGGGGGGAAGGTCCTTGTCATCGATCTTCCCCTGGTCTAAGAGTTTCTCAGCACAGGGACCCCAAGTCCAAAGGACTTGCTTTGCTCCCGGCTCTTCGTGGTAGTGAGATCCCCGTCACTCTGCTCACTTCTCTTTCCTTTTATCTCTTGTAAGACAAAAGGTGACACAGGTCACATCCCTGGGAAACTTCCCTTACATTGGATCAGGGTTGTGACCTGAGTAAGGGTGTTGCATCTCACCCTAATCCTCTTTAATATAATCTAATCTTGCCTCATTATCCACACAGAGATTAGGATTTACAACACATAGGAAAATTATGTCAGATCACAAAATGGAGGACAACCACACAATACTGGGAATCATGGCCTAGCCAAGTTGATACACATTTTGGGGGGACAAAATTTAATCTATTACATTCTACCCTTTGGCACCCAAAAATACATGTCCTTATCACATGTAAAACACATTCACACCATCATTATCGTCCCAAAAGTCTTAAATCAACTCTAGGTCCAAATTCCATCCTGGGGCAAAATTCCTCTTCATCTGTGAAATTGAGAATACAAATTATTTGCTTCCAAAGTACAATGGTGGAACAGGCACGAGGTAGACATTTCCATTACAAATGGGAGAAATTGGAAGGAAAGAAGAGATAGCAGACACCAAGCAAGGCAGCAGAACACACTGCATTAGCTCTCAAGGCTTGAAATTAATCCTCTTATCTCTGAGACCATTTAGGCAATGGCCCTACCCTCTAGGCTCTGGGTGCTGGCAATAGTCTCTGGATTCTGGGTGGAGGCTCCAACGCCCTGGGCTTCAGTTCTGCCTTCCAGGTAACTCTGTACCCTCAGCGTACAGCAATGATTCAAGAAAGACTTGATTCATTCATTATCCTTATTATGTGTGGAAGGATATATTGTTCAACAGCTTAATTATGACAAAATGAAGAATTTGTAAGAGCAAAGAATAGAGATGTTTTTAATTACAACATGTTAGAGATGAAAGATAATCTAAAAATAAAATGCAGTCATTTAATATTTGTTTTCTGATCACTTAATTTTCTTTTATGACATCTTTTCATTTGTTCATTTATAATTGTAGCATTTATTACAAAGCAAACATCAAAACTGAAGTACAAGCCATTTAAAACAAAATTGGTGAAAGTCAATTTTTTGTTGTGGGAGATCAACAGAATTTTACGTTGACTGTTGGAACGACTAAATGCACTGACCCATTTCCTTTGCTGTACGGTATGTGGAATATTCTTTTTATACAAAATGTGGTAAACCCAGTGCCGTCGAGTCGATTCCAACTCACAGCGACCCTATACATAATAAAAATCTTAGTACCCTGCATCCTCTAAAAATTTTATAATTCAGTTCATCTCATTATGCTAAAATGGTATATGGCATTTTTGCGGTCAATCGCTAACATTAGTCGCATTTTAAAAGAAGTTACATCACAGATAGCTGACACACACACACAAACATATATAACACACTTTATCCCATTTGAATGCATGAGTAAGCAGACGAGGGCGCACCACAGATTATCAGTGTTTAGGGTCTTCGCGTGCCTTACTTCGCCCTACCAGTAGGGTTTCTTTGGCTGTAATCTCTACAGAAGCAGATGGCCAGGTCATTTTCCCATGGAACCTCTGTTTGGGTTCTAACTGCCAACCTATGGTTAGCTGCTGAGCACTAACTGTTTAGCTAACAGGACTCCTTTGAGCTGAAACATAATTGACTCTTAATCAAAATTAACTTGCTGAATAAATGCTGAACAGAACAGAATTAAACTAGTATGCACAAATTAAAAAAATAAAAAGAAAATTTCATTACCCAGATACAACCATCATTAACATTTTAACATATTTCCTTCCTGCCTTTTTTCCTACACATGTGCATTATTTTTACAAAATAGGGAACACACTAAATATACAACTTTCATAAGCATTTCCCATGTCATAAAAAAATTCTTTCTAAATATCGCTTTTAATGGCTATATTATTTCAATATATTAATATTCCAGTCCCCTGTTGCTAGAATGCTTCATAAACTTATTGCTAGATATTTTAGGATGGTTCCAATTTTCAATTTAAAAAAAAAATAGCATTGCTATAAACACCTGACTGATCCTGTTTTTCCTTTTTTTTTTTATTTCTTTAGCAACGATTCCTGAGAGTGGTATTTTTGAGTCAAAGGCTGTGAACTTTTTTCAGATTTCTGACAACTTGGCAGAAATTCTCCATTGATGTGTACCCCAGCAGCAGTATATGAGAGCACCTGTGTCCCAGGACCTCTGCAGCACTGAGCATCATCACTGGCAACTTCAAGACAAACCAGCCAACTTTGCTAATTTAGCAGGCAAAATGGTATCTCATTTTTGTATCAATTTCCACTGCCTTGACCGCTGAGGAGCTGAACTTTTCAAAATCCCTATTTGCAACACGGATTCAATTTCTGCTGCAAAGCTGCAGAACAGTGGGCGTTTCAGAGGCAAATGAATAAAGAACTGAGTGTTAAACATAGAGACCAGAAATAGCATTTGTAAACTCTATCCAGCAGCGCCCTCAATACAAACGGCTTCACTGCGGGGGGTAGACAAAAAGAACCTGAACATACCCTGGCCCAGGGTAACCACAGACACCCTGGGACAACTAAATATAAGCTAATTGTCCTTGAAGGGTCCACTCTTCCCTGCAGTGAAAATCAACAGGGACCTTCCTCCATCATGGTGTTAACATTGTTAACAAAAGGCTGCACTCTATTTGACCTTTTTTTAATAAATCTAACTATTTACAAAACATTGGTACAGTGTCTCTTACCCTGCAGGCACTGTTTCATAAAGAGGCAGGTGAGGACTGGGCCAACCACCAAAGCTGCCATAGTCTTTCTAGACCTAGAGGCTGCCTTACCTGGCAACATGCTAGGTGCTTGGCTGATGGAAACTGAAATGAAACAGAATCTCCATTGTGTCTTCTGCACCTGAATACTTACAGAGCTGACCAATCGTCAGCTGTCAAGGGAAGTAATCCAATGCAACCATCAGAACTGACCTTGGAGTCAGACAGACTGGCCTGGATTTAATTCCCAGCTCTGGGCTTACAAACTGTATGACCATAGACAATTTTCTCATCGCTCTCTGAGTACATAAAAACAAAACAAAGCTCAAATAGCCTTCCATAAGACTATTTGAACCATGCCCGGGACAAGGTAAGAATTGAACAAATAAACTGAATAAAATGTTGTCATTATTAAATTTTCTCATCTTTAACATGAACACTTATTTCAAATGTTAAGCTATCCCTTGAGGATTAAATTGCAAGGATTAAATAATACCAGCCAAAATTCAGCATAAACCAAAAAACCAAAAACCAAACCCATGGCCGTCCACTCAATTTCAACTCATAGCGACCCTACAGGACAAAGTAGAACTGCCCCATATGGTTTCCAAGGAGTGCCTGGTGGATTCAAACTGCCAACCTTTTCTGGTTAGCAGCCAAACTCTTAACCACTACGCCACCAGGGTTTCCAAACTTCAGCCAAAAAAACCAAAACAAAACCCACTGCTATCAAATCAATTCTGACTCATAGCAACCGTATAGGACAGAGTAGAACTACCCCACAGGGTTTCCAAGGAGTGCCTGGAAAAGCTACACTATGCCAATATGCTAAGATGGCTACACCAAAAGTGGTTAGCTATCAATGAGTAAGAGGAGGTTGATGGCCCTCTATGCTCTTGGTCAAATCCAGCCTTGGAGACACATCATCATGATGGCTCCATGACTTCCCATATCTAGACCTAGAGAAACTTCATGGTGGCTCTGTGCCTTTCCATATCTTATTGTTGTTGTTAGATGCTGTCAAGTGGATTCAGATTCATAGAGACCCTATGTACGATAGAACCAAACACTGCCCGGTTCTGTGCCATCCTCACGATCATTGTTATGCTTAAGTCCATTGTTGCAGCCACTGTTGCAACCCATCTCACTGAGAGTCTTCCTCTTTTTTCTGACCCTCTACTTTATGATGTGCTTCTCTAGGGACTGATCCCTCCTGACAACATGTCCAAAGTATGAAAGACACAGTCTCGCCATCCTTGTTCCTAAGGAGCATTCTGGTTGTACTTCTTCCAAGACAGATTTGTTCTTTTGGCAGTCCATGGTATATTCAACATTGTTCTCCAACACCACAATTCAAAGGAGTCAATTCTTCTCCCGTTTTCCTTATTCAACATCTAGCTTTCACATGAATATGAGGCGACTGAAAACATCATGGCTTAGGTCAGGTACACCTTAGTCTTCAAGGTAACATCTGTGCTTTTCAACACTTTAAAGAGGTCTTTTGCAGCAGATTTCTCCAATGCAATACGTTCCTTTGATTTCTTGACCGCTGTTTCCATGAGTGTTGACTGTGGATCCAAGTAAAATGAAATCCTTGGCAACTTCAATCTTTTCTACATTTATTATCATGTTGCTTCTTGGTCCAGACGTGAGGATTTTCATTTTCTTTGAGATGTAATCCATACTGAAGGCTGTGGTCTTTGATCTTCATCAGTAAGTGCTTCAAGTCCTCTTCACTCTCAGCAAGCAAGGATGTGTCATCTGCATGTCGGAGGTTGTTAATGAGTCTTCCTCCAATCCTGATGCCCTGTTCTTCTTCATAAAATCCAGCTTCTCGCATTATTTGCTCAGGATACAGATAGGTATGGTGAAAGGATACCACTTCGACGCACACCTTTCCTGACTTTAAACCACTCAGTATCCCCTTGTTCTGTCCGAATGACTGTCTCTTGATCTAGGTACAGGTTCCTCATGAGCACAATTAAGTTTTCTGGAATTCTCATTCCTCACAATGTTATCCATAACTTGTTATGATCTACACAGTCGAATGCCTTTACAAAGTCAATAAAACACATGTAAACATCTTTCTGGTATTTTCTGCTTTCAGCCAAGATTCACCTGACATTAGCAATGATATCCCTGGTTTCACGTTCTCTTCTGAACCCAGCTTGAATTTCTGGCAGTTCCCTGTTGATACACTGCTGTAGCCACTGCTGAATTATCTTCAGCAAAATTTTGCTTGCATGTGTTATTAATGACATTGTTCTATAATTTCTGCATTCAGTTAGACTACGTTTCTTGGGAATAGGCATAAATATGGATCTCTTCCAGTAGGTTGGCCAGGTAACTGTCTTCCAAATTTCTTGGCATAGACGACTAAGCACTTCCAGCACTGCTTCCATTTATTGAAACATCTCAATTGATATTCCATCAATTCCTGGAGCCTTATTTTTCACCAATGCCTTCAGGGCAGCTTGGATTTCTTCCTTCAGTATCATCAGTTCCTGGTCATATGCTACCTCCTGAAATGGCTGAACATTGACCAATTCTTTTTGGTATAATGACTCGGTGTATTCCTTCAATCTTCTTTTGCTGTTTCCTGCATTGTTTAATATTTTCTCTGTAGAATCCTTCAATACTGAGAATCAAGGCTTGAATTTTTTCCTCAGTTCTTTCAGCTTGAGAAATGCAGAGCGTGTTCTTCCCTTTTGGTTTTCCATCTCCAGGTCTTTGCACATGTCATCATAATACTTTACTATGTCTTCTCGAGCCCCCCTTTGAAATCTTCTGTTAGGCTCTTTACTTCATCATGTTTTCCTTTTGCTTTAGTTACTCGGTGTTCAACAGCAAGTTTCAGAGTCTCTTCTGACACCTATTTTGGTCTTTTCTTTCCCGTCTTTTTAATGACCTCTTGCTTTCTTCATGTATGATGTCCTTGATATCATTCCACAGCTCGTCTCGTCTTTGGTCATTAATGTTCAGCACATCAAATCTATTCTTAAGATGGTCTCTAAATTCAGGTGGGATATACTCAAGGTTGTACTTTGGCTCTCATGGACTTGTTCTAATTTTCTTCAGTTTCAACTTGACCTTGCATTTGAGTAATTGATGGCTTGTTCCACAGTTGGCCCCTAGCCTTGTTCTGACTGATGATATTGAGCTTTTCCATCGTCTCTTTCCACAGATATAGTCAATTTGATTCCTGTGTATCCCGCCTGGCCAGGTCCACATGTATAGTCACCGTTCATGTTGGTGATAAAAGATATTTGCAACGAACAGGCCACTGTTCTTGCAAAATTCTATCACGCAACCCCCAGCATCGTTTCTATCACCAAGGCCATATTTTCTTACTACCCATCCTTCCTTCTTCTTTGTTTCCAGTTTTTCCATTCCAATCTCCAGTAATTATCAATGCATTGTGGTTGCATGTTCAATCAATTTCAGACTGCAGAAGTTGGTAGGAATCTTCAATTTCTTCATCTTTGGCCTTAGTGGTTAGTGTGTATATTTGAATAATAGCCGTATTTGACTGGTCTTCCTTGTAGGCATATGGATATTATCCTATTACTGACAGCATTGTACTTCAGGATAGGTGTATGGATATTTTCCTATCACTAACAGCGCTGTAATTCAGGATAGACCTTGAAATATTTTTTTTGACGATGAATGAAACACCACTCCTCTTCAAGTTGTCATTCCCAGCATAGTAGACCATATGATTATCTGATTCAAAATGGCCAATACTAGTCCATTTCAGCTCACTATTGCCTAGAATATTGATGTTTATGTGTTCCATTTCATTTTTGACAATTTCTAATTTTCCTAGATTCATACTTTGTACATTCCATGTTCTGATTATTAATAGATGTTTGCAGTCGTTTCTTCTCATTTTGAGTCATGCTACATCAGAACATGAAGGTCCCAAAAGCCTGACTCCATCCACATCATTAAGGTCGACTCTACTTGAGGAAGCAGCTCTTCCTCAGTTGTATTTTGAGTGCCTTCCAACCTGAGGGGCTCATCTCCTAGCACTATTATCAGACAATTGTCTGCTGCTATTCATAAGGTTTTCACTGGATAATTCTTTTCATAAGTAGACTTCCGGGTCCTTCTTCCTAGTCTGTCTTAGTCTAGAATCTCAGCTGAAACTTGTCCACCATGCATGACCCTGCTGGCATTTGAATACCAGCGGCATAGCTCCCAGCATCACAGCAACACACAAGCCCCCACAGTACAACTGACAGAGAAACTTCATCACGATGGCTCCGTGACTTCTCATAACTAGCCCCAGAGAAACTTCATCACGATGGCTCTGTGACTTCTCATATCTAGCCCTAAGAGAAACTTCATCATGATGGCTCCGTGACTTCTCATATGTAGCCCTAGAGAAGCTTCATTATCATGGCTCCGTGACTTTTCATATCTAGTCCTAGAGAAGCTTCACCATGATGGCTCTGTGATTTCTCATATCTAGTTATATAGAAATATCATCTTAGTGGCTCCGTGGCCTCAAAAACCCATCCTTGGAGAAACATTATCGTGATGGCTTCTTAACCCAAGAACTTAACCACTTTCATAAGCCTGACACTATTCAGAGTTGAAGGGATACAATTCTCCTTTATCAGATATTACCAAGTTGTCCTCCAAAACTGCACTACACAGATATGCATAAAGAGTCTGCACTTCCATTTCTTTTAGTCATACCCATGACAGACAATATGAGGGGCACTAATATACTAATATATCTCCATTTGACAGATGAAAAATTTAGGCATAGAGAAGGTATATAACTTGCTCCATTCATATAAGCAGGAAGCCAAAAACTCTAGTGCAATCTTAGGCTGCCTGTGTGGACAAACACCTTTGACTGAGGGTGAAGGTTTATGTTGCTTCGGTCTAATAGGTAGAAACAGCAGAAGATTCTGTAGTTAAGAGGAAGCAGTGAATACACAGGTTATTTTTGTACAAGAAAAACACATCCGACATAGGCCACATAAGTTTTAGACCAGTGGTTCTCAACCTTGGTTGAACACTAGAATATTTGGAAACCTTTTTTAAAAATCCCCATGTCCAGGCCACACCCACATCGGCTGTATTTGAATTTCTGCGGTGTGGAACCCAGGCATCAGTGTTTTTTAAAGCTTTCCAGGTGATTCCAGCATGCAGCCAAAGTTGAGAAACCCGGGCTTGTGGATATTTGTTAATGCATTCCCTATTAAAAGTAAAAACAACCTCATCCAACTGTAACGTATGGAACACAATGTGGGCATTAAAATGATAATTAGGGACAATGGAAACATGGGGAAATGGTCACAATATGAAGTGAAATACGCAAATGGTAATTTTGACTCAGAAGGATGATGAAAAGCATAGAGTTTTCTTTCCTGCTGCTCCTCTTTCAAGCTCTTAAGAGTTTCCAATATTCCTGCCTGCACTCTAGGCTCAATTTTCCAGCCTCCTGTCAGTTCTACAAGTCAGTGGTATCCTTCAAAAAAATCCTTTATTGAATTTCTTAAAAAAAAAAAAAACAAGTATTTATAAAATTTTCCATGGACAATTACTGTAAATGGGTAGAAATATGTATGTATATAAATAGACGCAAAGAGAGAAAATGGAAAAAATACAGCATCATGGCATGATGTCTGGCTAAGAGCACCAGGGAGTACTTATTCATTAAAATTCAGTCAAGCTCATCAGGTAAATACCATAATAATAGTTGTTGCAAGCAAAAACCATCACTGGATGCTAAAATTAGTGGACGAAAGCATGAGAAACAACATTTGCATAATATCCTAAGTACCTTCCTATGAGATATGTATTTGTTGTTGTCGTTCATTGCTATGGAGTCCATTCCAACTCATGAGGACCCCATGTGTGCAGGGTAGAACTGCTCCGTAAGGTTTTCAAGGCTATGACCTTTCAGAAGCAGATCACCAGGCCTGCCTTCTAAGGTGTCTCTGGGTGAGTTCGAACTGCCCACCTTTCAGCTAACAGTTGAGTGCTTAACCATGTGCATCATCCAGAAAACTGGCAGACAGTACCTTAAACACACAAAGTACCTTGATCAAAATAAGCATCAGCAGTAATAAGACCCGTAGATATCATGTACCCCAAATATGATGTACTGAGAAGGATACAACATTTCTGTGGTCTTCTTGCCAAAAGATGCATAACCTCAATTTCATCATGTAAAATAGCCAAAAAAAAATCTTAATTGAGGGACACTGTACAATGTAACTGACAGTTCTCTTCAAACATGTCAAAATTATGAAAGACAAAGACCGAAGAAGTGTCACAGAATGAAGAAACCATAAGATTACATGACAGATAAACACAATGTGAGATCCCGGATAGGATCCAGGACCAGAAAGGACATGAGTGGGAAAACTGATGAACTTTGAATAAAGTCTGTAGTTTAGTTAATACACCTACTCTTCACTTATACACTTTCTCATTATCTGACATTTTGCATTTGTGACAACAGTAAAAATCTATTATCTGACCATATTGGCATTAACAACTTACAACTGGCAGTAATATTTTCTTTCCACCTTCATTGGACTGTCATGTGCATGAACTCTGCTTAAAGACAAAAAAAATGGGGTCGATGTCCAGACTTTCTGGACCCGTGGAGGATGGATGAACCCCTGAAATTATTGCCCAGAGATAATATTTAAATCTTAAACCAAATTATCTCCTGAAGTCTTCTTAAAGCCCAACAATAGTTTAGCTTAACTAGTAAAGAGCATCTGCCTTGATCACTGTGCTCACTGAAGATCTATCTATATAGGATCAAATTGACAACAGGAGCTCAAAAGGCTGGATAGGAAGCTTAGGGGAAGTGAGTTTATGTCAGTGGGGGAGGAATAACTCGGAAAGGAAGGGTGACAATGGTTTCACAACTTAAAGGATGTAATCAATGTCTCACGAATTAATTGTACGTGTGGAAACTGTTGAATTGGGGTATGTTTTGCTGTGTATATTCTCAATGACAACAGAAAAATAAAAAAATTCGTTAATTAACTTTTAAAAATTAAAAAAAAAAAAAACAAGAATGGGATCAAGAAGGGCTGAAGAAGTTTATTGCGGCCTGCTGGATGGGGGAAGTGGCTAAGCCTTGACCTGGGTAGTTAGTTTCAGTCTGAAGCCTGCACCGATGAGCACATGGAGAGACTCAACTCTTTAGTAAGTGAGGAGGATTACTGGGCAGGTAACTTTGGAATAGTACAAACAGTCCTGGACTTTGAGTCAAACGGTATGGGTTCAAATGTTCAGGGGTTAGCACCGACACAATATAGCTTTGGAATCTATAACGAGTCACTTGTTATCTGTAAAAGCGGAGATGAACAAACTTTATTGTGCACAGTTACTATGAGAATAAAGTGAATAATTGTGTCTGAAAGCATTAGGCATGTGGTAGATGCCCACTGTGAAAAGGTTATTAAAATTAACAAGAATAACCATCATACCAACCTAGCCAAAATAATTCTGAATTTTCACTCCTAATCCACAGCATCCTAGCTTCTAATGGTACCCACTCCATCTGGAGGTAAATCTGTCCTGCCTTCTGCCTGACCTTGGGAGCCAGGGCTGCCAGTCTCCACCTGTGGTCAGTATGAAGCACCATCTGTCTTGAGTTTAAGGGGTGAACACAGGCTGCACAGGCTGAAGTCTGAACGAATGTAATATGAAGTAAGACTTGCCCATTCTGTTTGTTACTCTGGAAGGGTAGTAGTCACCTCCTAGCAGTTTACCATTAAACTGTGTGATAAAATGTGTTGTGAACACTTTTACAAGTAGTCAGATGCAATCAAGTTCTTTTCTTGTTTAAGTCTCTTTAGCAAACAAGATAATAAAAACCAAGAGGGGCCAGGCTTCACTTCAAATCATTTTACCTGCTGCATATATACCTCCTGTAGTCACTCCATAAAAAAGGCCTAACAATTGCTACATTCAGTACCTCTGCTGTGGGTCATTTCTCCCATTGTTGATCAGTGTGATAAATATGAGACAAAAAGGAAGCTGTATGTGGCAGACGCTTGTTGCTTTAGTCTCCTCAGACTCCAGGACTGGCCAATCAGCGTATTTGCTCCTCCTGGCCAGAAGGTTCAGGAAAGGACTCGCCCAGGGAAGTACAACGAAAGCCAACCTTGTAACTTTTGCAGGACGGGAAAAGGAACGTGCTCTTTCCCTGAGGCACTATGCTGATAGGATGTAAGCCTAGGGCTGCCGAAGGCCCTGGTGCCACAACAAGAAGAGGGCGTCTAAACAATAAGGTAACACCAGGAAAGCAGAGCCAAGACAGAGAGAGACAGGGACTCTTGTTGACATCGTCACATCACCTGAGTGCAGCCTGAAGCCAGTGGTACCTTCCCCCACCCTGGCCCTGCTTGCTCAGTAATATGTGCCAATCTTCTTTACATCAGTCATTTCAGTTAGGTTTCTGTCACTTGCAACTGGAAGTGACCTGGCTGAGAAACCAGGGAAGCAAACAACATTAACCACTATCCTGAGTGAACAAAGAATGCTGCTAGCATGTTTCTGCTGCTGTTAGCTGTCGCGGAGTGAGCTCTGACTCACAGCAACCTTACATACAACGGGACAAACACCGCCCGGTTCTGCGCCATCTTCACGGTCATGAGTATGTCTCAGCTCACTGTTGTGGCTTTTGGGTTTCCCTCATTTTTGCTGACCCTCTACTTTACCAAACATGATGTCCTTTTCTAGCAACTGGTCTTTCCTGATGCCAGGTAAGCAAGATGAAGTTTTGTCATCCTTGCTTCTAAGGAGCATCCCTGGTTTTATTTTTCTAAGACTAATTTGTTCATTCCTTTGGCAGTCCATGGTATATTCAGTATTCTTTGCCAACACCACAATTCGAATGTATCAATTCTATTTCTGTCTTCTCTTTTCATTGTCCATCTTTCACATGCATATGAAGTGACTGAAAAGACCATGGGTCAGGGCACCTTAGTCATCAAAGTGGTATCTTTGCTTTTAAGAACTTTAAAGAGGTCTCTTGCAACAGATTTCCCCACAAAACATTTTGGACAGCTGCTAGCATAGGTCTGAAGTTTTTCACGGGGCAGGAATGGTTTCCCTTGACCAGCCGCATGCCCTCACGTACCTCCTCTTGTGTTCACATACCATATCATATACTAACCAACTAGCAGGCTTAGGAGGCATCTGCAAACAAAGGATGGAATTTTCTGGATAGAGCTAGCTCACACCACACACAGGAGCCAAATAACTCATCCAGCCTCATCTTTCGGCTCCTTCCTCCAGAGCCCCTGATATTCCAAACCAAAACCAAACCCACCGCCTCACGGCAACACAGAATTCTCAGCGTGCTGCTCCATGCTGCCACACTAATGCACTTGTACTCATCCTCCAAAGCCCAACCCAAAGCCCTCTTCCGTGAGGCCTCCCAGGACTTCTCCAGGCAGAACTGGTGGCCCCATCACGGGTTCCCACTGTACTGTGTGAGGCCGTACTGGACAGTGGATACAGTGACCATGTGACAACACAAATGTCCATGCACAAATGTCTCCAGCCTTCTCCACCCTCTTGGACCTGATGCAAGTTCTGGCTTTGTTGACCCTTTACCTCCTGTACTCCTCCTGGGTCTGAGCTTGAGGACTGAGGAGGGGTCTGCATTCTCTAGGTGACTGCTGAGGCCTTCAAGAATTAAGAGAAGGAGTGGGAGGAGAAACTGAAGAGAGGACGGGCTGAGGCTGGGGGAAGAGTGTTTTCTGAGGAATTTCTAGGATGGAGGAGAAACTAAAGAGAGGATGGGGCTGAGGCTGGGGGAAGACAGTTTTCTAGGGGAGTCTGGAAGAGAAACAGAACAGCATCAACATGGAAATGGACAAGTAGGAGAGTAGGGGTTTTAAAGGGCTGTTTCAATGATCCTTTCATGACATTCGAGAAAGGCATGGAAAGGTTCCATGTTATTTTCAAATTGCCTTTGGTGGTCAAATGCGTTTCGACACTTTTCTTAAACCACTCGTGTCTGGATACACACAGAGGCACACGCCCGCTGTAGGGCCACTTCCCTCCCTATAATGTAATTTCACTCAAGTGAGGGAGCACTTCCTGAACTATGAAAGCATGGTTCTTAGTGCTCAGCACATAGGACCTCTGTATAAATTGTTTTCATTGTCAGTATCTCATCTGTTTCTTGTCAGAATATTGCGTGTAAGAAGGATTTTACAGATGGCGGAACAAGGACTCGGGGAGGATAAAGGAACTTACACAGGCCTAACAGCCAGCAAGAAGCCCTGGTGGCACAGTGGTTAAGAGCTTGGCTGCTAACCAGAAGGGTGGCAGTTCAAATCCACCGGCTGCTCCTTGGAAACTCTATGGGGCAGTTCTACTCTGTCCTATAGGGTCGCTATGAATCAGAGTCAACTCAACAGCAACAGGCAGACATGGGCAACAGCCAGCAAGAGACAGACTACATACAATTCTATACCATCTTTCCAGTAAACCGTTCTGTCACCTCCTCCGAATACTCCTGGAACATCAACAAGTGGCCCATGGCTTGGTCTCTATTCAAGGCTTCCTTAGGCACTATAACTGGAGAATCTTTTAGTCGTCAACCAGTTAGTTGGTTAAAAGTCTTCCTCCTTTCTTTGTTTTAAGGTATAACTTGGTGCCAATTTTCACGCTGTGGATACGTTCTCTTCCTTTGTTCCTTCTGGTAGCAAGACTGCAAGTTCATCAGGGGTACAGACCAACAGGACCCCAAAGCCCAACACAATTCCTGGCATGCAGTAGGTACGCAATAAAGACTGAATTACATGAGTTCGCTATGGATCCAAGTCCCAGTCTGTTCTGTGTAAGAAGTCTCCACTCTTCCAAGAGTCTTCCTGAGGAATTTCTGCCTAGATTTCCTTCCTGCCTTCCCTCAGGAGCCACTCCTGAATGCCATGGCAAACACAGAAACAGGAGGCAGCCACTGGCTTCCCTGTTACAAAGTCAAAAGACAAAGCCAAAATGAGTCACAGACACCAGCCAGGAGGAGAACCAGAGCTCATCTGGAGACTGGTGCTGTCATTTTCTTGAGGCTTCTGGCCAACCCCTCCTTAATGAAACTCAGTGCTGCAGCTGACCACTGGTGCATCTTCTTTCAAAACACACACTCGGACTGAAGGCCAAGGGAGGGTGGCTGGGTTCTGAGAGCCACAGTCACACAGGGAGTGGCTTCTCCTGCAACCCAGCTGCATCCTTCACCACCCACAGAGCAGCCAGTGGGCTGGGCCACCTCCTACTTGCCTCCCACGGACCATCACCACAAAGGTGGGTTCCACGGTCTATCCATTTATCTATCTATCTAATCTTCTTTGGACAATGGGGCCCTTTTTTTCAAAGTTTACTGAGGTTAATTTACATATCATAAATTTTGTAAACAATTCAATGATTTTTCTTAAGTTTATCGTAAGTTGTGCAATCATCACGTAATCCAGTTCTAGAATATTTTCATTATCCCAATAAGATACCTCAGGAATGGGACCGTTTCGAAAATCTGGTAACAGCTACGGACCTTCTCACCAGAAAATTTCACACACAAGCAGAGCTGAAATCCATCTGGAACAAACAGGTATACTCCTGTAGGTTATTCACACCCGGCCCCCAAGCTTTACCAACTGTAAGTGTTTTGAATTATACACTTGCATATCTGCATACCTTTGGACAGAATTTCAAGGGTTATATGATCCTGCACAAGAGTCCTGCTGGTGCAATGGTTACACGCGCAGATGTTCACTGAAAGGTTGGCAGTTCAAACCCACCAGTGGCTCCTCAGGAGAAAAGACCTCGTGATCTGCTCCAGTGAAGATTACAGCCTAGGAAATCATATGGAGCAGTTCTACTCTGTCTTACAGGGCTGCTATGAGTTGCAATGGACTTGAAGGCACATAACAACAACAATATGCTCCTGCAAGTTTAGCCCCAGATCCAGGCTGAGGCCCCACACCTAAATGTCACCCAGTCCAGAGCTTCCCTCTATGTCTCCCACCGCTGCCTGCGTCTAGGCCCCATCATCTCTCACCTGGAAAACTGCAACCTCCTTCCAAAAGCCTTATCTCCTGCAAGACCATCTCCTGTGCCCTGGCCAGAGGACTCCTCTAAAATGCAAACTGTCCTTCATTTACAACTTTTCCAAGGTCCTCTTTGTCACCTCTGGCATCAAATCCAGAGGTAGGTTCTACCATTCTCACTAATACATACCAGGTTTTCTGTGATACAGCTCCTGGCTATTTCTTTAGCTCTAGCTCTGGCTACTCTCTGCCTAGTCCATCTCACTCCTATAAGCCCAGACTGCTCGTCCTCCCCAGTTGAGTCTGGCTAGCTTACGGAGCGCCTGATGCCCAGGTGGATTAGGTAGGTGCAACTTTCCTCTGTCCCAAATATTCAGAATATTTCCATTATTGAAATTATTATATCATGTCATAACACCAAACTCCAATCTCTCTCCTCCCTACTGGATTTCTCCTTGGAAGCTGCTGTCGGCCAGCATTTACTAATCTAGAATCAGAGATCCAGGTTAAATATTTAATCACAACAACCATATTCTTACAAGGTCCAGATTGCCTGTGGCCACGTAATTACTCTGAAATGTCCTTTGTGCTAAAGGGTGGGTACAACTTTAGGAATTATCTTGTAGAAATAACAATACAAGTTCAGAAAGACATATGGACAAAAACATCCAGAGCAGTAGTTTGGAAAAGTGAAAGAGTGTATCCCAGGATGCAGTGGGGAGCCAGTAACAGGCCAGGTGAAACAGATCAGGGTGTGTAGGATGCATAGGCTATGATGTCACTAAAATAACGCTGTTGATACACATTGATAAAAGAAGCTGGTATGCACTATTTATTGAAAAAGTGGCAAATTATAATCACATTTGTGTAAACTATATAGAGATACACGTATTAAGCATTTATATACATACAGATATATAGGCCTACACACACAAACACAAATACGCTCGCCCACACAGAGTTTAGAAACCAAAAATTTAACAGTGGTTATGTCTAGGTAATAGAATTATGAGTGATCTACAGGTGTATTTTTACATTTCTTTTTACTTTCTAGTTATTTCCAACAAACACATGACTCTTGTGAGGGAACAAGAGAGCAAAGACATTAAGAGAAAGTGCTGGACTCAGCTACTTCCCGGTAATGGGAGCCTGGGCAAGTATCATCCCTTTAATCATCAATTTCTCCATCTGAAAAAGGGGATGAAACTACCTCCAATCCTCTTCCGGTGTTGCTGTAAAAAAATTAGCACAGCGAGCACTTACGAAAATACCCTCGGTGGGGGGAAGGCACTGCCAGAAAACAAACACAGAAGGTGCACCGTTATTTGCCTAAAAATAAAGTAGTTCCTCTCATTATCTACGTGAGAGTACATTGACACAATGGGAGCTTGAAAGGCTGAATCAGGAGCTTAGGGGGCAGTAAATTTAAGATAATGGTGGTGGAATAATTTGGAAAAAGTGAGAATGGTAGCACAGCTTAAAGAATGTAATCAATGTCACTGAATTACACCTGTAGAAACTGTTGAATTGGTATATACTTTCACCAAAAAAAAAAATATATATATATATATATATTTTTAAATAGTTCCCCTCTCATAATACTGTTGTGAGGTTCATATGAGCCAATATATATTAAGTGCTTAACCCAGATGCTGGCACACAGCCTGCCCTCAAACAAATCTATAATTTCTAAAGAGAAATAGATTTTAAAAATACACAAATATCAATAAACAGATGTGTGTGCTGTGGTCCTCTTTCAGGAGACATCACCAGTGGGTACACTCGATTGTTTGAGGCGCTGCTCTCCCGTGCGTGAAGCTAAGGCAGCCCTGCTGTGGTTGGGGAACGGGATAGGAGAAGAAGCAAGCCACTTGCCAAAACACCCGCCTTCCTGTGCAACACCGAGCGGCACTAAGATTCTGTCCCAGAGGCTTCTGGAACACGCAGGCAAGACCATGCTCTGCCGAGCCACCACAGTCCACAGTCCTCCAGGAGAACTTGTTTCTTGTTAATGTGTGGTGGTAGCTGGCCATCCAGCAAGCCCATGGCCTTTGCACAGACTTAGACAACATGAGGCTCGTTCCTGGGCTGGGGAGAGACACTGGAGCAAGGAACGGATTGAGCATCACTACCACACTGAAACAGAGAAAAATGGCCCGCGTGCTTAAAGATCCAGGGCTGCCCCTCTGCCCTGTGCCAGCAAAGGGGGGGAAGGAGTCTCGTTAAGGGCCTGTCAGAGCATCCATTTTCCATGTCAAAACAAAGGAAATCAGAGTTATCTGAGAGATTCATTCACTCATTTTCATCAACCAATCTAAAGTGGGTCTCCTCCAATGATTCTCTCTTAAGAAACCACATTTGCCGTATTTTTCCCCCGTGGCATTTACTACAACAAACAATTAGAAATACACGTATTTATTAATTTACTTCGCTATCATCCACCTCCAATGATTTGGGGAAACTAGAAACAGTACAAGGAGCCCTGGTAGCACAGTGGTAACTGAAAGGCCAGAGGTTCGAGTCCACCAACCGCTCCAGGGGAGAAAGAGGTGCCAGTGTGCTTGCATAAAGATTAACCAAAACCAAACCCGGTGCCGTCGAGTCGATTCTGACTCATAGCAACCCTACAGGACAGAGTAGAACTGCCCCATAGAGTTTCCAAGGAACACCTGGCGGATTCGAACTGCCGACCCTTTGGTTAGCAGCCGTAGCACTTAACCACTACACCACCAGGGTTTCCTCCATAAAGATTACAGCCTTAGAAAGCCTATGGGGCAGTCTGACTGTTCTATAGGGTCACTGTGAGTAGGAATCGACTCGACGGCAACGGGTTAGAAACAGCACAGCATAGATCTGCTGTCGTGCATGCCCCAGAATGATGGTCTTCCTCCCTAAAGGACTGTGTCATTCGAGGCCCTGTACAATTGTCATTAGAACATTGCAGTTGCTCCCCTGACACAGCTGAAAAGATGGTGACACAGTCAATTGATTTGTCTGCGTTTTGCCAAAGGTGAAATAAGGTTTCCTCTACTATGGCATGAAAAAGAGACACTCTGACGGCCCTTAAACCTGTTCCGATCACTTGCACCAATAGCATTTGTCATTATTTCCACCCTCCTCCTGCTGGTGGCAGAGCTGGGTCGGGGGTGGGGAGGATAATACTGAAAGTTCAGAAAGCCAAGTTTTACATATTTTGGCAGCCTTCCTAGCATAAGGCTTACTCTAAAGCTTCATGTCTTACCTCTTATAAAACTCTGTATTTGAAGTCCAAGCTGTAAACTGGAATTCAACAGATATTTAAGGAACATCTACACAGTCCCTGGTGCTGCAAATGGTTAATGTGGTTGGCGGTTCAAGTCCACCCACAGGGCACTTCAGAGGAAAGGCCTCGCGGTGATCTTTTTCTGAAAAATCAGCCACTGACAACCTTATGGAGCACAGCTCTACTCTGATACACACAGGGTCACCATGAGTTGGAATCGACTTGTCAGCAACCGGTACTGGTGGTATACACCAGGCACTGAGAGGTGGTGGCCGTGCAATCTAACAGGACAGATAAGGACCCTGCCTTCCTGGATCTTACAGACAAGAAACAAGAACCCAAACCAACGAACACAGTAGTTCCAGGTGGCGGCAAGTACAAGGCAGGAAAGAAACGCAGCAGTGTGCCTGAGGTGGCAGCACGGATATTGAGGGAAGACCTGGCGGGTAACAAAGAGCAGGCAGCCTGGGCACATGTACCACAGGTTCAAATGCCCTGAGGGCTGGAACAAGCTCGGCGTGCGCAAGGAACACAGAGGAGGCCAACACGGCAATTAAATGTGAAAAAAAAAAATTTTTTTTTTTTTATGCATCCAAGGTATCTACGCGTATTCCTGATGAACCCCAGTCAGTCCAACTCGCCACTGTCTCCACAAATGAGGGAAAATAACAGCAGTAATACTAGTAACGGCAGGTGAGCTAGCTCCATAGCAAGAACCTCGCACAGAACTTCACACACAGTGTTTCATTTGACCCTGCAATGACCCCGTGAGATGAGTTATTATTCTCATCCGCATTTTTCAGATGAAGCAATGTAAGCTTGAAGGGGTTAATAATTAATAATTTTTATACAGCTGTTACATAGTGGTGAAGTCCCTGGGTGACGCAGTTAAGCACTTGATTACTAACTGAGAGGCTGGCAATTCGAATCCATTCAGAGGCACATCGAAGAAAGGCCTGGCAATCCACTTCCAAAAAATCAGCCACTGAAAACCCCGTGGAACGCGGTCCTACTCTGAAACGCACGGGGTCACCATGGGTCTGAAGTGACTCCACGGCAACTTGTTTGGCTTATTAAGCAGCAGATCTGGGATTTCAGCCCTGAGTCCCGGCTCCTGCCCCCTCCTGTGCCCCACCCTACACGGTGCCTTCTCTCCTGACAGCTGCGGGGCTCAGCTCGTCCTGCACAGAGGGTGACTTAAATTCACCCATCCACAATCCAGGCAAAATCAAACCATTTTTGATCAACAAGGAGGGCAAAAAGACAAAAGCCATCAGCTCTGATTTTCTAGCAGCTCTGCACGAGGTTCTGCTTTGTCACCCACGCACTCTGTTATTAGAATATAATAAGCCTCAGATGAAAACTGTTGCCATAGGTGAAGCTTACTTTAACATATGGTTGATCCAACTGAAGAAAAACATGTTAAAAATGCACTTTTTAATTCCAATTTACTTGTATAGCGGCTAAAAGAAAAGGCGTTTTATTGTGTTTCTGGTCTGCTGATGTATTCCAGTGTTGGGGGACTGAAGCTGTACATGTCCAAGGGTTGTTTGCTCAGATGGTAACAAAGGCGCTCAGCCCCCAGGGAATCTGGCTTTCAGTGTTTGATTTTATGCAATTTGCAAAATATAGAGGTAACCTGTGGTTTTGTAAACTTGGTTAAGGGCAACGTGCTTTTAACTTGAAAGCTCACTGGGGTGTTTTAACAGGAGAATGTGGCTGCTGAGATGCCCTCAAGGGAAGAAGGCTTTCCCCGTGTCTTAGGGTTCTCTCCAAGATAGCCACTCTGCTTGGGAACAGCAGGGTCAGACAGGACAACAGCAGAGACGCCGCATAGGGCGTGGGAAGGATCCAGATGCCCTCAAAGGAAGAAGGCTTTCCCCATGTCTTAGGGTGCTCTCCTAGCTAGCCATTGTGCTTGTGAACAGAAGGCACAGAGAGGACAACAGCACAGAGATGCTGCGTAGGGCGTGGGAAGGGCCCAGAGCTCCCTCATGGCTAGGATGTAAACTGGTTAACTAACACCTACCACTTGGTAGTAATGGGGTTGCATGGGCCACTGGTCTACTCTAGTCTAAGGACATCTACAGGCCAACTTTCCAGCGCTGGTCCCCTGCATTGTACCATGAGGACATCCATCCATATGATCTACTACTTACCCTTTTCTGCACCCATTACCTGAATTATTTTTATTTAATATTATTTAAGCTTACTGTTTTTATTTCAATAATTTTAAAAGGGAACTTTATATTTCTATAGAAAAGAAGTACCTTTTGCCATAAATGGAAGATAACCATTCCTTTAAATACAATAAAAGTCAAACAGTAGCACTTAGACCTCTCAGTCCCCTGCCGACAGCTCTGAGGGCTTATCCTCTCTGTTAAAAAGGGAAATGCAAAAGTGACTTCACCCCCGTTATAACTACTACCACCATCGCCATAACCACCAACACCACCAACATTATAACCACCACCATCACCATCGTAACTGCTACCACCACCATCATCACTACCATCACCGTTATGACAAGTTTCACCATACCCGCCACCGCCACCACCATCACCATCACAGGCAGGAGGGAATGCAAGGAGGAGCAGTGAGGAGAACCACACGAGGAATAAACACAGATAAAAGAAAACAGCTATCAAATCGGAGGATGTGCTCTGGAAAGGCACAAAGTAAACCTTTATGCCTCCTGGGATTTCACCCAGTCACAGGGCCTACCCCACACCTACCACCGCTCTTCCCCCACCCCCAACCCCCATCCCACACAATATTGATATAACCTTCTTTCGATACGTGCCCAGTCTTCACAGGCTTTCACCTGGCTACTTCCTACAGTCCTTCCGTGTAGCGTGACACCTTCCTCCCAAAAGGCCTAGAAATTTTTCTAAAACTCCTGACATATGGGCAAGTCACATTCATGGCTCAATTAAGTATTTCAGTGTCTATGAAATGTAAGTAATGGCCCAACACCGGCATTGACCTACAGCGGGTACATTCTATAAATGGAATCTTAAAAGAAAATTAATTGCACTTGCAAATCTCTAACCCCTAACCAACCTTATGCCCCAAAGGCATCCAACACTCTTGCTCCTCAATGCCTCTTAGCTTTCTATCAGCTGACTGCAGGGAGACCATCTCTCTAGGGTCAAGGAAAAGAATCTCCAATTAGGAACACGTCAGCACAAATGGGGCCACAGATTAAAGATGACAAAAACACGTACAGGAAGGCTCCGCATCCATTGGGTTGAACCTTGAAGATGAGATGCAACTATTTAGCATCTAGAAACACAAACATACGTTACAGCCAGTCAGCTCTTGGAAAACCATGGGTTAGCATTTCTTCTTGAAGCACTGCTGTGTTATATAACATGAGTGATCTAATCCCAGTATAAAATCCTAGGGCAGGAGAATGCCAGCACTGGAATGGACCTTAAAATGGGATTGCCCACCCCTCTGCCTGCAGACAAAGAGTATGCCTACCCACTGGTAGGACAGATCAGGAGCATCTCCTTTCAAGTTCAAAAATACTAATATATTCTTGCTAAATGCTCAGGGTTTGTTTTCAAAGCAGAAGACAAGCTGTAGATGCTATTTCTCCACTTCTCTGGTCAGCCCCAATTACCGTACTTCCTGTGTTGGCTGGTCAGGGCACCATAATCATTTTACTAAAGACAGCAAATCCCTTCATCCAGGACCAAATCCATGCCAATATTTTGGGGACCTGTCTGAGCGTGGGGAGGAAAGAAAAATGATGACTTTTATCCAGTGAACAAAACTCCTTATAATTAGGTTGGTGGTTTCTATGGAAACGAGGAGCTGAGTCTTTTATTTGAAATAAAAAATAGCAACACTCCAGCTGTCCTCGCTGTCCAGAAGCTCCAAAGCAAATGAGAGATTTGATTTCACGTTTGCTAAGATTGCCGAGGGCTTTAGATCACGTATTTCACTTGTCGTCAAGTTGTGGTGAGACACTAAGTTCCAGTCCTCTGAGAAAACAGGTGGGAAAAACAATAGCAAAAAACAACCAAAACAAAATAATTTTCCCCTCTCTGAAAGTGATATGCTGTATGTTCCTTTATTCCTAGTTAACATAAAAAGCCATCAAGCCATTTCCTTCAAGAAAACTAATGTTGGTGGTTCATCTGAAAGGCCACTGGAGAGCTTCAAAATATCTTTTCACATTTTTAACAACATCCATGATTATTGGGGGCTTACTAGGTGCCATTCAGACTCACAGCAAACCTATAAGGCAGAGTAGAACTGCCCCATAGGGTTTCCAAGGAGCGCCTGGTGGATTCGAACTGCTGACCTTTTGGTCAGCAGCCGTAGCACTTAACCACTACGCCACCAGGGTCGCTATAAGTCGGAATCAACTCGACAGCAGTGGGTTTGTTTTGGTTACTAGGTGCCAGGTACTGTGCCAAAGGCTTTCCCTGCATCATCTTATGAAGTGTGGTTGCCACCTGCCATCGAGGGGGGCCCTGGAGCCCCGTGTACAACAGAACGGAATGCTGCTTGTTCCTGCTCCGTCCCTGTCACGGGCTGAGGATCAGACTGTGGAGATCCACAGAGTTTTCACTGGCTGATTTTTTTAGAAGTAGATCACCAGGCCTTTCTTCCTAGTCTGTCTTAGTCTGAAGGCTCTGCTGAAACCTGTTCAGCATCACAGCAACACACGAGCCTCCAGTGACAGGAGGAATGGCAGCTGTGCGTGAGCTGCATTGGTCAGGAGTCAAACCCAGGTCTCTGCATGGACAGGGAGAATTCCAGCAGTGAACCACCACTGTCTATAACACTACGAGGTAGATCCTATTATCACATACGTTTTAACAACAAGGAAATTTAAAGGTTAAATAAGCTTCTCACTGCTAACAGAAGCTAAAATTCCCTTCCAGTTCTAACTGACAGCAGTCTATGCTTCGTAGTGGTTGTTGTTAGTTGCCATCGAGTTGATTCACAAACATGGCAACCCCACGTGGTACAGCAGTTCAACTACTCTGCCTTCACCGTCATTTGATAACTTAGACCAGAAACATCATCTACCAGGTGGACACCATGTTAGAAAGGCCCCTTAGAGAACTGTCAGCCTTAGCGGGCCCTCTGGCTTGTCCTGGGGAAAGGCTACTCTGCTCCTACCTATTCTCTCTTGTGCTCTCTCTCCAGTATGGCACCAGGCCCTGGAGGATCAGCCTGTAGTCCACGTACAGCAGAAAGGCCAAGGGGCTGACGATGACATCCTGGAGGGCTGTGTTGTTGCCATGGTGATGTGTCCTGGCTTCTAGGGGCACTGGTAAGAGCATCATCTAACCAAGACCAAGGCCAGGAAGGCCTACCAGAAGGTGACATTTGAGCTAAGTCTTGAAAGAAAAGTAGGTGTTACCCAGGTGTTACTCCAAGTGACAGAGGGGTAAAGAGAACCTTTTGGGCAGAGAGAAATGCCTGTTTAGAGAACCTAAGTTAAGAAAGGAGATGGCCCCTTCAGGAAGTCTTGGCAGTGGGGCATGACTGGGGTGGGGAAGGAGTTGAGCAGGTGAGGGGCTTCCGTGCTCAGTGGGGTGAGGGCAGTCAGTCAGAGGGGACAAGAGGAAACGGGAAGCATGAACAGAACAAACACTGCCCTGTTGCGACATCCCAGAAATCTGCCTTCGTTTGAAATTACCTGGGTTACACACAACTCTGAGGACTGAGCCGCATGGGTCGTGGAACGATATTATCTTTAATTATCTGTGTGCAAGATGGCACCCACCAAGAAACTATGAGTTCTTTTAGGATGAAATGTTCTTATTCATTAATATCCCCGGTGTCTACTAAGGGGTATTCATTGATATCCCCGGTGTCTACTAAGGGGCCTGGCATGGAGCAAAAATGTAACAGATTCTAAATGCATACTAGATGATCATCAAATACTTGTTCTTTTTAATACATAAATATTAAGTACTATTATTGGCTTGACCTATCAGCCAGCTGCCGTGCAAAGGACTTTACAGGCACCGTCTCATTTAGTCACCACACCAGCTCTACATGGTAAATAACATACTACCCCTTACCGTCAAGTCGCTTCCCACTCATAGTGACCCTACAGGACAGAGTAGAACTGCCCCCCCATAGGGTTTCCAAAGAGCAGCTGGTGGATTTGAACTGATGACCTTTTGGTTAGCAGCTGAGCGCTTATGCACTGCACCACCAGGGCTCCTTTCAAGTGTGGCCTAGAGGGGCTGGTAACCTGCCCAAATCCACAGGGCTAGTAAATGATGATTGAATTTGAAGCACATCTGCTCCGTCCGAAAATGACATTCTCAGCAAGCTACAGTGCGAAGGTAAACTTGACCGGTTATCACGAGAACAAACGCTTCCTTCATTGAATGGTGCCAGGTACACAGCTGGTGCAACTGATTGGAACAACTATTGACAACCTGCTGCATACAGTGTACTGGGGTATGTTACAAAATCGGCATGGGGTACCCTCTAGCATTCAGGAGACCCCAGCCGCTGATGACTGGGGAACTCCGGGAACAATGACCCCGGGCAGAAGAGGAGGCGGCAGCTTCCTTGGTGAGATTCAGTTTCATGCAGAAATATAAAAACAGTTATTTGTTGGTTCTTATAGTGGCCGTTCAATACATTTTGCCAACTCAGCACCTTTTCTTCATTTCCAAGTTAGCTCTGGGGTGCCAGCCCCTTGTCCCCTCTCTCTCGGCTCATGCTGTCTGAATGAGGCTGACTTCACACTGGGGAAGATCTGTGACGCAGGTCTGGCACATCAGGGCATTCAGTTCCCTTGGCCACAGTTCAGGGAGGCGCATAATCCAGTCAGATCCGATCCCAGAAATTTTTCCCGGACTCATCTGAAGAACCGTGACTTCTGACCCCTGGGGGTGTTGAGAAGACCATCAGTGACCAGCCCTCTAACCCACACAAGGGTGGAGGCAGTCTGACGGCCAAGACGCCAGGCCTTAGGGCCCAGAGAACCATTCTGCACTTTTTCTTCAAGGAGGTGGCAGCAGAGCCCCTGAGCTTGGCAGAGAGAAGCCATTCTATCAATATTCAACGCCTGAGTGAGCGCCTAAGCACTATGCAGAGACTGATGAAGCCATTTCAAGGGGGCTGAGGAGTCCCTGGTGGTTCAAATGCATAAGTGTTTGGCTGCTTACCAAAAGGTTGGCAATTCAAGTCCGCCCACCGGTGCCTCCAAAGAAAGGCCTGGCGATCTACTTCTGCAAAATTAGTCTCTGAAAGCCCTGTGGACAGGCACGGGGGCGCTGTGAGCGGGGGTCGGCTCCACGGCTACTGGAGGCTCTGCAGGCAGGGGGCGCTGTGAGCGGGGGTCGGCTCCACGGCTACTGGAGGCTCTGCAGGCAGGGGGCGCTGTGAGCGGGGGTCGGCTCCACGGCTACTGGAGGCTCTGCAGGCAGGGGGCGCTGTGAGCGGGGGTCGGCTCCACGGCTACTGGAGGCTCTGCAGGCAGGGGGCGCTGTGAGCGGGGGTCGGCTCCACGGCTACTGGAGGCTCTGCAGGCAGGGGGCGCTGTGAGCGGGGGTCGGCTCCACGGCTACTGGAGGCTCTGCAGGCAGGGGGCGCTGTGAGCTGGGGTCGGCTCCACGGCTACTGGAGGCTCTGCAGGCAGGGGGCGCTGTGAGCGGGGGTCGGCTCCACGGCTACTGGAGGCTCTGCAGGCAGGGGGCGCTGTGAGCGGGGGTCGGCTCCACGGCTACTGGAGGCTCTGCAGGCAGGGGGCGCTGTGAGCGGGGGTCGGCTCCACGGCTACTGGAGGCTCTGCAGGCAGGGGGCGCTGTGAGCGGGGGTCGGCTCCACGGCTACTGGAGGCTCTGCAGGCAGGGGGCGCTGTGAGCGGGGGTCGGCTCCACGGCTACTGGAGGCTCTGCAGGCAGGGGGCGCTGTGAGCGGGGGTCGGCTCCACGGCTACTGGAGGCTCTGCAGGCAGGGGGCGCTGTGAGCGGGGGTCGGCTCCACGGCTACTGGAGGCTCTGCAGGCAGGGGGCGCTGTGAGCGGGGGTCGGCTCCACGGCTACTGGAGGCTCTGCAGGCAGGGGGCGCTGTGAGCGGGGGTCGGCTCCACGGCTACTGGAGGCTCTGCAGGCAGGGGGCGCTGTGAGCGGGGGTCGGCTCCACGGCTACTGGAGGCTCTGCAGGCAGGGGGCGCTGTGAGCTGGGGTCGGCTCCACGGCTACTGGAGGCTCTGCAGGCAGGGGGCGCTGTGAGCTGGGGTCGGCTCCACGGCTACTGGAGGCTCTGCAGGCAGGGGGCGCTGTGAGCGGGGGTCGGCTCCACGGCTACTGGAGGCTCTGCAGGCAGGGGGCGCTGTGAGCGGGGGTCGGCTCCACGGCTACTGGAGGCTCTGCAGGCAGGGGGCGCTGTGAGCGGGGGTCGGCTCCACGGCTACTGGAGGCTCTGCAGGCAGGGGGCGCTGTGAGCGGGGGTCGGCTCCACGGCTACTGGAGGCTCTGCAGGCAGGGGGCGCTGTGAGCGGGGGTCGGCTCCACGGCTACTGGAGGCTCTGCAGGCAGGGGGCGCTGTGAGCTGGGGTCGGCTCCACGGCTACTGGAGGCTCTGCAGGCAGGGGGCGCTGTGAGCGGGGGTCGGCTCCACGGCTACTGGAGGCTCTGCAGGCAGGGGGCGCTGTGAGCGGGGGTCGGCTCCACGGCTACTGGAGGCTCTGCAGGCAGGGGGCGCTGTGAGCGGGGGTCAGATCCACGGCTACTGGAGGCTCTGCAGGCAGGGGGCGCTGTGAGCGGGGGTCGGCTCCACGGCTACTGGAGGCTCTGAACGACAGGCTCAGCCCTGCAGGAAATCTCTTGGGATATAAATTACTGTTACTGCCTAAAAACCCAAATGTCTGCAAAGAAGGCCGGAGCAAAGCAAACTCTCCACAGTAAGGCAACTATCTATTGGTCCAGGGTCTTCAGTTCCAAATTTTTTTTTTTTTTTTTTGACAAATTTTACTTGCTCCTGCAACAGCCACAAAACAAAACACACCAGCCTCTTGCCTCAGAAACCGAACAGCTACGAGGCCGCGATTGACAGCGGCACTCTCCAGCATAAATACGACGCAAGCCACACCTGTAATTTTAAATATTCCAGGAGTCACACTAAGAAAAGTACGTAGAAAAGAACAGGTGGCATTAATTTTAATAGTATAATTTATTTAAGCCAGTAGGTCCAAAATACCATCTCAACATGTAATCAGTATAAAACATTACTCATGAAACGGTTTCCATTCTCATCACCATAGTAAATCTTCAAACTCCAGTGTGATTTCTCACTTACACCACATCTTAATTTGGACGAGCCATATTTCAAGTGCTTAACAGCCATAGGGAGTGCAAATAGTTAATATTCTCCGCAGCCACACAGGTTGGAGGTTCGAGTCTACCCAAAGGCACCTTGGAAGAAAGGCCTGGTAATCTCCCTCCAAAAAATCAGCCACTGAAAATTCCATACAGCACAATTCTACTCTGATACGTCTGGGGTCACCATGAGTCAGAATCATCAACTCGATGGCAACTGGGAGTAACAGCCATATACGGTGAGTGGCTACCATACTGGACAGCACAGGTCTATAGAACAGGTAAAACGTCAAGTCTAAATTTCCTAACTTGAGTTCCAAGATGAATGTATTTGAGAAAAGAGCAATTGAAGGCAAAGAACCAGTCAGTACTTATGCAAATATTTTCTATATTACATTAAAAAAAAAGTTATTAAAACAGTCTCCATTACATGTTATAAGAAAAGTGGACTAACACCCATCTACCTCTTTTTCATGGATGAACACAATCAAGGACCTCAACACATTTCCCCCACATTTTGTCTTTCAGGTTCCACTTGATTGATGCTTTATCTCTTGGGCAGAAACCAACACAACATGTTTCCTGCACGGGAAACCTCGAGTTACTGAACAGGTAAAGCAGAACATCAAACCCTCATGGAACAGGGTGAATGAAATCCAGTCATCCAAGGTGATAAGAGATTCAGAGCCACACACACTGCAACAAGATCCTGCTCCTGCCTTTCCTGGATGGGTGGTAACTTTAGGCAAATATTTCTCCATTCCTCAGTTCCTTTCTAGAACAGGAAAAACCACTGTACTTAGTCGGGCAGCTTACATGAGTTAATACTTGTAAATGTTTCCCACAGTGCAAGACAGAGCATAGAGGCTCAGGATTGAGCAAATAACACCACTGTCATCACCATCATGATCATCATTATTAAAAACACTCATTATTGAAGGAACCCTGGTGGCACAACGGTTAGACACTCGGCTGCTAACCGAAAGCAGTTTGAATCCACCCAGCAGCTCCACAGGAAAAAGACCGGGAAATCTGCTCCCATAAAGATTACAGCCTAGAGGAGGCGGGGCCAAAATGGCGGACTAGGTGGACGCTACCACGGATCCCTCTTGCAACAAAGACTCGGGAAAACAAGTGAATCGATCACATACATAACAATATACGAACCCTGAACAACAAACACAGATTTAGAGACGGAGAACGAACAAATACGGGGAGGCAGCGATTGTTTTCAGAGCCTGGAGCCAGCACACCAGTCAGCGGATTTTTCTGGAAAAACTAGTTTCCCAGTGATGGCTCGGAGACAGCAGTCCATATCAAACCACATAAAGAAGCAGACCATGACAGCTTCTCCAACCCCCCAAACAAAAGAATCAAAATCTTTCCCAAATGAAGATACAATCCTGGAATTATCAGATACAGAATATAAAAAATTAATTTACAGAATGCTTCAAAGACATCACAAACAAAATAAGGCAAACTGCAGAAAAAGCCACGGAACACACTGATAAAACTGTTGAAGAACTCAAAAAGATTATTCAACAACATAGTGGAAAAAGTTGCAAGAATCCATAGAGAGACAGCATGTAGAAATCCAAAAGATTAACAATAAAATTACAGAATTAGACAACGCAATAGGAAGTCAGAGGAGCAGACTCGAGCAATTAGAATGCAGACTGGGACATCTGGAGGACCAGAGAATCAACACCAACATAGCTGAAAAAAAATCAGATAAAAGAATTAAAAAAAATGAAGAAACCCTAAGAATCATGTGGGACTCTATCAAGAAGGATAACTTGTGGGTGATTGGAGTCCCAGAACAGGGAGGGGGGACAGAAAACACAGAGAAAATAGTTGAAGAACTCCTGACACAAAACTTCCCTGACATCATGAAAGACGAAAGGATATCTATCCAAGATGCTCATCGAACCCCATTTAAGATTGATCCAAAAAGAAAAACACCAAGACATATTATCATCAAACTCGCCAAAACCAAAGATAAAGAGAAAATTTTAAAAGCAGCCAGGGAGAAAAGAAAGGTTTCCTTCAAGGGAGAATCAATAAGTTCAGACTACTCAGCAGAAACCATGCAGGCAAGAAGGGAATGGGACGACATATACAGAGCACTGAAGGAGAAAAACTGCCAGCCAAGAATCATATATTAAGCAAAACTCTCTCTGAAATATGAAGGCGAAATTAAGATATTTACAGATAAACACAAGTTTAGAGAATTTGCAAAAACCAAACCAAAGCTACAAGAAATACTAAAGGATATTGTTTGGTCAGAAAACCAATAATATCAGAAACCAGCACAATACAAGGTCACAAAACAGAACGTCCTGATATCAACTCAAATAGGGAAATCACAAAAACAAACAAATGAAGATTAATTAAAATAATAATAATAATACACATAACAGGGAATCATGGAAGTCAATAGGTAAAAGATCACAATAATCAAAAAGAGGGACTAAATACAGGAGGCATTGAACTGCCAGATGGAGAGTGATACAAGGCGATACAGAACGATACAAGTTAGATTTTTACTTAGAAAAATAGGGGTAAATAAAAAGGTAACCACAAAAAGGTATAACAACTCCATAACTCAAGATAAAAGCCAAGAAAAATGTAACGACTCAACTAACATAAAGTCAAACACTATGAAAATGAGGATCTCACAATTTACTAAGAAAAACGTCTCAGCACAAAAAAGTATGTGGAAAAATGAAATTGCCAACAACACACATGAAAAGGCATCAAAATGACAACACTAAAAACTTATTTATCTATAATTACGCTGAATGTAAATGGACTAAATGCACCAATAAAGAGACAGAGAGTCTCGGACTGGATAAAGAAACACGATCCATCTATATGCTGCCTGCAAGAAACACACCTTAGACTTAGAGACACAAACAAACTAAAACTCAAAGGATGGAAAAAAATATATCAAGCAAACAATAAGCAAAAAAGAAGAGGAGTAGCAATATTAATTTCTGACAAAATAGACTTTAGACTTAAATCCACCACAAAGGATAAAGAAGAACACTATATAATGATAAAAGGGACAATTGATCAGGAAGACATAACCATATTAAATATTTATGCACCCAATGACAGGGCTGCAAGATACATAAATCAAATTTGAACAGAATTGAAAAGTGAGATAGACACCTCCACAATTATAGTAGGAGACTTCAACACACCACTTCCGAAGAAGGACAGGACATCCAGTAAGAAGCTCAATAGAGACACGGAAGACCTACTTACAACAATCAACCAACTTGACCTCATTGACTTATACAGAACTCTCCACCCAACTGCTGCAAAGTATACTTTTTTTTCTAGCGCACATGGAACATTCTCTAGAATAGACCACATATTAGGTCATAAAACAAACCTTTGCAGAGTCCAAAACATCGAAATATTACAAAGCATCTTCTCAGACCACAAGGCAATAAAACTAGAAATCAATAACAGAAAAACTAGGGAAAAGAAATCAAATACTTGGAAACTGAACAATACCCTCCTGAAAAAAGACTGGGTTATAGAAGACATCAAGGAGGGAATATGGAAATTCATAGAATGCAACGAGAATGAACATACTTCCTATCAAAACCTCTGGGACACAGCAAAAGCAGTGCTCAGAGGCCAATTTATATCGATAAATGCACACACACAAAAAGAAGAAAGAGCCAAAAGCAGAGAACTGTCCCGACAACTTGAACAAATAGAAACTGAGCAACAAAAGAACCCATCAGGTACCAGAAGAAAACAAATAATAAAAATTAGAGCTGAACTAAATGAATTAGAGAACAGAAAAACAATTGAAAGAAGTAACAAAGCCAAAAGCTGGTTCTCCGAAAAAATTAACAAAATTGATAAACCATTGGCTAGACTGACTAAAGAAATACAGGAAAGCAAACAAATAACCCGAATAAGAAACGAGAAGGACCACATCACAACAGAACCAAATGAAATTAAAAGAATCATTTCAGATTACTACGAAAAATTGTACTCTAACAAATTTGAAAACCTACAAGAAATGGATGAATTCTTGGAAAAACACTACCTACCTAAACTTTTTTTTTTTTTTTTTTAACACATTCAGAAGTAGAACAACTAAATAGACCCATAACAAAAAAAGAGATTGAAACGGTACTCAAAAAACTTCCAACAAAAAAAAGCCCTGGCCCGGACGGCTTCACTGCAGAATTCTACCAAACTTTCAGAGAAGAGTTAACACCACTACTACTGAAGGTATTTCAAAGCATAGAAAATGACGGAATACTACCCAACTCATTCTATGAAGCCACCATCTCCCTGATACCAAAACCAGGTAAAGACATTACAAAAAAAGAAAATTATAGACCTATATCCCTCATGAACATAGATGCAAAAATCCTCAACAAAATTCTAGCCAATAGAATCCAACAACACATCAAAAAAATAATTCACCATGATCAAGTGGGATTTATACCAGGTATGCAAGGCTGGTTTAATATCAGAAAAACCATTAATGTAATCCATCACATAAATAAAACAAAAGACAAAAACCACATGATCTTATCAATTGATGCAGAAAAGGCATTTGACAAAGTCCAACACCCATTCATGATAAAAACTCTTACCAAAATAGGAATTGAAGGAAAATTCCTCAACATAACAAAGGGCGTAAAGCCAACAGCCAATATCACTCTAAATGGAGAGAACCTGGAAGCATTTCCCTTGAGAACGAGAACCAGACAAGGATGCCCTTTATCACCGCTCTTATTCAACATCGTACTTGAAGTCCCAGCCAGGGCAATTAGGCTAGACAAAGAAATAAAGGGCATCCGGATTGGCAAGGAGGAAGTAAAGTTATCACTATTTGCAGATGACATGATCTTATACACAGAAAACCCTAAGGAATCCTCCAGAAAACTACTGAAACTAATAGAAGAGTTTGGCAGAGTCTCAGCTTATAAAATAAACACACAAAAATCACTTGGATTCCTCTACATCAACAAAAAGAACACCGAAGAGGAAATAACCAAATCAATACCATTCACAGTAGCCCCCAAGAAGATAAAATACTTAGGAATAAATCTTACCAAGGATGTAAAAGACCTATACAAAGAAAACTACAAAGCTCTACTACAAGAAATTCAAAAGGACATACTTAAGTGGAAAAACATACCTTGCTCATGGATGGGAAGACTTAATATAGTAAAAATGTCTATTCTACCAAAAGCCATCCATACATTTAACGCACTTCCGATCCAAATTCCAATGTCATATTTTAAGGAGAGAGAGAAACAAATCACCAATTTCATATGGAAGGGAAAGAAGCCCCGGATAAGTAAAGCATTACTGAAAAAGAAGAAGAAAGTGGGAGGCCTCACTCTACCTGATTTCAGAAGCTATTATACAGCCACAGTAGTCAAAACAGCCTGGTACTGGTACAACAGGCACATAGACCAATGGAACAGAATTGAGAACCCAGATATAAATCCATCCATGTATGAGCAGCTGATATTTGACAAAGGACCAGTGCCAGTTAATTGGGGAAAAAATAGTCTTTTTAACAAATGGTGCTGGCATAACTGGACATCCATTTGCAAAAGAATGAAACAGGACCCATACCTCACACCATGCACAAAAACTAACTCCAAGTGGATCAAAGACCTAAACATAAAGACTAAAACGATAAAGATCATGGAAGAAAAAATAGGGACAACCCTAGGAGCCCTAATACAAGGCATAAACAGAATACAAAACATTACCAAAAATGATGAAGAGAAACCCGATAACTGGGAGCTCCTAAAAATCAAACATCTACGCTCATCTAAAGACTTCACCAAAAGAGTAAAAAGACCACCTACAGATTGGGAAAGAATTTTCAGCTATGACATCTCCGACCAGGGCCTGATCTCTAAAATCTACATGATTCTGTCAAAACTCAACCACAAAAAGACAAACAACCCAATCAAGAAGTGGGCAAAGGATATGAACACACATTTCACTAAAGAAGATATTCAGGCAGCCAACAGATACATGAGAAAATGCTCTCGATCATTAGCCATTAGAGAAATGCAAATTAAAACTACGATGAGATTCCACCTCACACCAACAAGGCTGGCATTAATCAAAAAAACACAAAACAATAAATGTTGGAGAGGCTGCGGAGAGATTGGAACTCTTATACACTGCTGGTGGGAATGTAAAATGGTACAACCACTTTGGAAATCTATCTGTCGTTATCTTAAACACTTAGAAATAGAACTACCATACAACCCAGAAATCCCACTCCTCGGGATATACCCTAGAGAAATAAGAGCCTTCACACAAACAGATATATGAACACCCATGTTTATTGCAGCACTGTTTACAATAGCAAAAAGCTGGAAGCAACCAAGGTGTCCATCAACAGATGAATGGGTAAATAAATTGTGGTATATTCACACAATGGGATACTACGCATCGATAAAGAACAGTGGCGAATCTCTGAAACATTTCATAACATGGAGGAACCTGGAAGGCATTATGCTGAGCGAAATTAGTCAGAGGCAAAAGGACAAATATTGTATAAGACCACTATTATAAGATCTTGAGAAATAGTAAAAACTGAGAAGAACACATACTTTTGTGGTTACGAAGAGGGGAGGGAGGGAGGGAGGGAGGGAGAGGGTTTTTTATTGATTAATCAGTAGATAAGAACTGCTTTGGGTGAAGGGAAAGACAACACTCAATACATGGAAGGTCAGCTCAATTGGACTGGACCGAAAGCAAAGAAGTTTCCGAGATAAAATGAATGCTTCAAAGGTCAGCGGAGCAGGGGCGGGGGTCTGGGGAACATGGTTTGAGGAGACTTCTAAGTCAATTGGCAAAATAATTCTATTATGAAAACATTCTGCATCCCACTTTGAAATGTGGCGTCTGGGGTCTTAAAGGCTAACAAGCGGCCATCTAAGATGCAGCAATTGGTCTCAACCCACCTGGAGCAAAGGAAAATGAAGAACACCAAGGTCACACGACAACTAGAAGCCCAAGAGACAGAAAGGGTCACATGAACCAGAGACCTACATCATCCTGAGACCAGAAGAACTAGTTGGTGCCCGGTCACAATCGATGTCTGCCCTGACAGGGAGCACAACAGAGAACTCCTGAGGGAACAGGAGATCAGTGGGATGCAGACCCCAAATTCTCATAAAAAGACCATACTTAATGGTCTGACTGAGACTAGAGGAATCCCGGCAGCCATGCTCCCCAGACCTTCTGCTGGCACAGGACAGGAACCATCCCCGAAGACAACTCATCAGACATGAAAGGGACTGGTAAGCGGGTGGGAGAGAGATGCTGATGAAGAGTGAGCTAATTATATCAGGTGGACACTTGAGAGTGTGTTGGCAGCTCTTGTCTGGAGGGGGGATGGGAGGATAGAGAGAGAGGGAAGCTGGCAAAATTGTCACGAAAGGAGAGACTGAAAGGGCTGCCTCAATAGGGGAAAAGCAGGTGGGAGTACGGAGTAAGATGTATGTAAACTTATATGTAACAGACTGATTGGATTTGTAAACATTCACTTGAAGCTTGATAAATGTTAATTAAAAAAAAAAAGATTACAGCCTAGAAAACCCTATGGGGCAGTTCTACTCTGTCACATGGGGTCACTATGAGTCAAAAATCGACTGAACAGCACCTAACAACAACAACAACAACGTAGACTTTACTAGCAGGGCCAGGACTAGGCTAAGTCAGGTACTCGCCTCAGGCACAAAATTTTAGAGGTGCCAAAAATCTCAGTAATCAAGGTAAATAATACTTTAACGCAATATTTTCAAAAATCAAAATTAATACAAGAGGTATGACAATGAACAAAGTATCAAAATTATAAATCAAGATGGGATTGGTATTTTTTTTTTCCTTTTCCCTCACATCACTATCAATGTCCTGTCTCATTTTAAATCTGTTTCATTTAATTTATTTAAAATTTTGATATTTTGTCCATCCACCAGGAAGGTGGGGAGAGGTCCCCCATCCCAAGGCCTTGCACTCGTGGGGAACTGGACAGCTCTTGGTTACCAGCCCCCGATGTCACCCTGAGGTGTGATGAAGGAGACCAGAGTCCTGGACAAGCACCTGTGGGACTGAACAAAGGCCCAGTTGTAAGGGAAACAGTGAATGTGGTGTATTTCCTATGATAAGAATTGTCCTGAAGGCACATCCATCCATCAACCCCAGGAAGAGTGAGAAGGCACCAGGAGAGGTTCAAGTTAGTGGCCAACCCCTCCACGACATTTTGAACTTTATTTTCTCCTCTCCTTCCCACAAGGCTTCCTCACACCATAGACCCCTCTGAAGGGACCTGCTTCCCCTCTCCTTCCCACAGGGCTTCCTCACACCATAGACCCCTCTGAAGGGACCTGCTTCCCCTCTCCTTCCCACAGGGCTTCCTCACACCATAGACCCCTCTGAAGGGACCTGCTTCCCCTCTCCTTCCCACAGGGCTTCCTCACACCACAGACCCCTCTGAAGGGACCTGCTTCCCCTCTCCTTCCCACAGGGCTTCCTCACACCACAGACCCCTCTGAAGGGACCTGCTTCCCCTCTCCTTCCCACAGGGCTTCCTCACACCACAGACCCCTCTCACTTTCTTGGTTAACAACAGCTATCAGATGCTGCAGAAACTAAACCTACTCCAGACAAAGATGATTTAAATGGCAAATAAATACAGTGTGTGGGAGTAATCAAAATCAGGGAGATGCAAACCTCACTTCAGGCCCAGATTACTTTAAAGCATGAGCAGAACTGTCAATGAACTGTAAAAGAAAGAAGGGTGGGGAAAGCAAAAATGAAAGCCCACCGTCAGCCTGGCACGGTTGGGAAGGGAAGATACTTTGCGTTCTTTCTAACCGGAGCCAAGTCTCTGAGGGTTGGTGAGGCGGTGGCCTTCCCTCCAAGGCCCTCTGGGTACTCTTAAATTTCAGCTAATTTTGCTACACTCATGCCTCAGAGATGAAGTGCAGTCAAAAAACTGCTAAATGCTCGTGTCTGGAGGGGAGATGTGAAGGCCGAGGGGGACAGAAGCTGGCTGAATGGACACAGAAATACAGGGTGGAGAGAAGGAGTGTGCTGTCTCATCAGAGGGAGAGCAGCTAGGATTATATAGTAAGGTGTATATAAGGTTTTGTATGAGAGACTGATGATTTGTAAACTTTCACTCAAAGCACAATAAAAATATTTTTTTAAAAGCTCCTAAACACATACCCTCACTGAGGAGAAAATGTATTCTTCTTTCCAGAGAGCTGTTCCTTTAACAGTTCATTTGAGAAGCCTTAACTCTTATTTTTCCATTTAATGTAAGAGAAATGTCTTCTTTCCACTGACTCCATGTCTGATACAACAAAGAAGTGGAAAGAAAAAGAAAAAAACATGCACCATCCAAGGATGAGTCTCCACAGTATGGCTGCCTTCCTCTGTTGTCTCATTTGGCCCATGAGATTCTGGGAGATGTGATCTTCTCATCTTTGACTGTAACAACTGCCCGTGATATCTAGTTGCCCGCTCTCTAGTTGTTTCTCACTTCGGTTCAGGTGTCACCTTAGCACTAAATCAAAAGAACAAGACCACAAATTTGGGGAAGTCCACCTCACAATCTGGGGCTCTTAATCCAAGTAGGGTTACCACCTTCCATCTGAGACTTCCAACAGAGTCCATACAGCCTCATGAGTGTCAGGATTTAATCATCTCCACTATGTTTTTAAAATGTCCTCTCTACAAGCACCCATGCTCATCCAAAGACTTCACCAAAAGAGTAAAAAGATTACCTACAGACCGGAAAAAAATTTTAGCTATGATATTTCTGGTCAGCGCCTGATCTCTAAAATCTACATGATACTGCAAAAACTCAAATACAAAAAGACAGATAACCCAATTAAAAAATGAGCAAAGGATGTGAACAAGCACTTCACTAAAGAAGACATTCAGGTAGCTAATAGATACATGAGGAAATGTTCACGATCATTAGCCATTAGAGAAATGCAGATCAAAACTACAATGAGATTTCATCTCACTCCAACAAGGCTGGCATTAATCCAAAAAACACAAAAGAATAAATGTTGGAGAGGCTGTGGAGAGATTGGAACACTTATACACTGCTGGCGGGAATGTAAAATGGTACAACCACTTTGGAAATCAATTTGGGGCTTCCTTAGAAAGCTAGAAATAGAACTACCATACGATCCAGCAATCCCACTCCTCAGAATATATCCTAGAGAAATAAGAGCCTTTACACGAACAGATATATGCACACCCATGTTCATTGCAGCACTGTCTACAATAGCAAAAAGATGGAAGTAACCAAGGTGCCCATTAATGAATGAATGGATAAATAATTTATGGTATATTCACACAATGGAATACTATGCATCAATAAAGAACAGTAAGGAATCTGTGAAACATTTCATAACATGGAGGAACCTGGAAGGCATTATGCTGAGTGAAATTAGTTGCAAAAGGACAAATATTGTATAAGACCACTATTATAAGAAATCAAGTAATAGTTTAAACAGAGAAGAAAATATTCTTTGATGGTTATGTGGGGGGAGGAAGGGAGGGAGGGAAGGGGGTATTCACTAATTAGATAGTAGGTAAGAACTATTTTAGGTAAAGGGAAAGACAACACACAGTACAGGAAAGGTCAGCACAACTGGGCTAAACTAAAAGCAAAGAAGTTTCCTGAAGAAACTGAGCACTTTGAAGGCCAGCATAGCAGGGGCAGGGGTTTGGGGACCATGGTTTCTGGGGACATCTAAGTCAATTGGCATAATAAAATCCATTACGAAAACACTCTGCGTTCCACTTTGGAGAGTGGCATCTGAGGTCTTAAACGCTAGCAAGCGACCATCTAAGATGCATCAATGGGTCTCAACCCACCTGGAGCAAAGGAGAATGAAGAACACCAAAGACACAAGGTAATTATGAGCCCAGGAGACAGAAAGGGCCACATAAACCAGAGACTGCATCGGCCCGAGACCAGAAGAGCTAGACGGTGTCCAGCTACGACCGACGCCTGCCCTGACAGGGAGCGCAATGGAGAACCTCTGAGGGAGCAGGAGAGCAGTGGGATGCAGACCCCAAATTCTCATAAAGAGACCAGACTTAATGGTCTGACTGAGACTAGAAGGACCCCTGAGGTTATGGTCCCCAGACCTTCTGTTAGCCCAAGACAGGAACCATTCCCAAAGCCAACTCTTCAGACAGGGATTGGATTGGACTATGAGATAGAAAATGATACTGGTGAAGAGTGAGCTTCTTGGATCAAGGAGACACATGAGACTATGTGGGCAGCTCCTGTCTGGAGAGGAGATGAGAGGGCAGAGGGGGTCAGAAGCTGGCCAAAGGGACACGAAAATAAAGAGTGGAGGGAAGGAATGTGCTGTCTCACTAGAAGGAGAGCAACTAGGAGTATAGAGCAGGGTGTATATAAGTTTTTGTATGCGATTGACTTGGTTTGTAAACTTTCACTTAAAGTACAATCAAAAAAAAAAAAAAGAGTCCTGTCCAACTTTTCAAGCATCAAGGAAAAACTATTGGTTTTGACAATTTAGGTTTTTAAACTCCTAGGTGCTAAACAAAATTTCAAATACCCACTTCCATGGGGCCATTGGAGACAGGGTGGCACGGTGGTCAAGAGCTCTGCTGCTGACCAAAAGGTTGGCAGTTCCAATCCAGCAGCCACTCTTTGAAAATCCTATGGGACAGTTCTACTCTGTCTTATAGGGTCAGTATAAGTTAGAATCAACTCAGCAGCAACGGATTTGGTTTTGTTTTTAGTTTTAGGGCCATTATTAAAAAAGAATGATAATATATCTTTATAACACTTTTCTTTACAAAATGCCTTCACACCAGTTTAGTGTCCACAATAAAATGTTTTAATTTTCATTTAATTGTTCACAATAACACATCTCTAGAACATAGTACAAAAGACACATACATTCCAAGTTAGAGAGAGGAAAAATTGAGCCAGAGGTAAGTGAAGTTTTACCCTGAGTTACACAGTCAGTGGTGAAATTATGCAGAGTGCCTAGACTACTCTCGTTCAACCCCACATCCCAACTTTCATCAGGGATTCTCAAAAGGTGGTTCATACATATTTTGGGGGAAGTTATTAGATATTCCCTTAAAAAAAAAGGAGGGCGAAGTGGGCTTATAAGGCCAAGTAAATTTAGAAGGTACACAGTAGATCCCTTCTAGGAAATTTGTGATACATGATAATATATTAAAATCACTAAGGCCTGAAGTAAAGAGCAGAACAAAACAAACAGATAAGGTCTGACCTCTCTCACTTGGTGTAACAAAATATTTCCTAAATAATATTTCCCACCTTCACATTTATGACATCTCGATCATATCCAGCTAGGGATTTTCCCATGCCAATGGTCTCAACACTGCTCCTAAAGATATTTCATGTAAAAAATATACACATTACACCTCCCTTTCCAATTAATTCTCAACTTTTGAGTTTCTTACCCTCTGTAAACCTTAGTTTCCTTATCAGGAAAATAAGGATAAGTTTTGTCCGTTTGAAACCCTGACATATTAAATGGCATATAGTCAATACTCAACAAATCAGTTGCTATTTCTGTTGCTACAACTATTATGAATGCCTACCACAGTTCATCAGAACAAAAAATAAATAAGCTAACCAAAGACAAAGAAAGAATTCTGAGAGCAGCACTAGAAAAGTATCACCTACAAAGGGGCCTCAATAAGACTAAATGCTGATTTCTCATCAGAAGCCATGCTAGCAAGAAAGCAATGGGATGACATATACAAAGCGCTGAAAGAAAAGAACTGCCAACCAACAAATCCATATATCCAGCAAAACTGTCTTTTAAAAATGTGGGCAAAATTAGGACATTCCTAGACAAACAGAAATTAAAAGAATCTGTAACCACCAGATCAGCCCTACAAGAAATATTAAAGGGAATCCTTCAGATAGAAAAACAACATCAGACAACAACCTGAGATAAAGAGACATGATAGCACCACCCAGATACCAAACCAAGCAAAGACTTCAAAAGAGTAAAATCTACAAAATTCATTAAAGGGAATCAGAGATATAAATAAATAAACAACAATTTCAAAACAAAAGGGGCAACGAATGATGCAGTTATAGAACTTCCATATGGAGAAGAAGTCAAAGGGATCTCAAGATATAACAGACTTACATTTAGGACGATAAATATACATTTCAGAGTAACCAAAAAGAAAAGTAATAAATCTACAAACCAAAACAAAGAAAAAGAAAATTAAAAACTCAGCAAACATAAAAACAACAATAAGAAATGAAAGGAAAAGAAAATCCATATACAAAAAGACCCCATCACAGAAAGTAAAGAACAAAACAACCATGAACACCACACGTACAAAAAAGTGCAACAAAATGACAACAGTAAATCCACGCCCATTGATGAAAATCACACTGAAAATCAATGGACTAAATGCACCACTCAAGAGGCAGAAAGTGGCAGAATGGCTAAAAAAATGCATGATGTGTCAATATGTTGTCTACAAGAGACACACCTTAGACATAAAGGCATAAACAGGTTAAAAATCAGAGGATGGAAAAAAATCTGCCAAGCAAACAGTAAGCAAATGAGAACAGGAGTGGCAATATTAATATCTGACAAAATAGACTTTAAGTCATAATTCATTACAAGAGACAAAGAAGGATACTATATAGTGATTAAAGGGTCAGTTCACCAAGAAAATTTAACAATTATAAATATTTACGCACCCAATGCCAGAGTTGCAAAATTTATAAAACTCTAACATAATTGAAGGGAAAAACAGACATACCTGCAATAATAATAGGAGAGTACAATGAACAGAACTAGAAAGAAAATCAACAAATATACAGAACACCTAAACAATACTATCAACCAACTGGACCTCACAGGCATATACAGAACACGCCACCGGACAGCAGAAAAGTACATATTCTTCTCCAATGCACATGGAACATTCTCCAGAATAGATAAAATCGACAAACCCCTGAACAAACTGACAAAGGAAAAAAATGAGAGGATGCAAATAACCAAAATAAGAAATGAAGTTGGAGACATTACAATAGATTCAACTGGGATAAAGAGGATCATAACAGAATACTATGAAAAACTGTATTTCAACAAGTTTGAAAACCTAGAAGAAATGGACAAATTTCTAGAAACACACTACCTACCTTAACTAACACAAATAAAAAAATAGAGGCAGAAAATCCAAACAGACCCATAACAAAAGAAGAGAATGACGATATCATAAAAAAAAAAAAAACTTCCAACAAAAAAAAAAGTCCCAGCCCAGATAGCTTCACTGGAGAATTTTACCACACATTCAGAGAAAAGCTGATACCAATTCTACTCAAAATCTTCCAGAACATAGAAAAGGAAGAAATACTCCCTGACTCATTCTATGAAGCCAGTAAAATTAAAACTAGGTAAAGATACCCCCCCAAAAAAAGAAAATTACAAACCAATATCCCTCATGAATATAGATGCAAAACTTCTCAACAAAATTCTAGCCAAAAGAATTCAACACCATACCAAAAAAAAAATCAGACACCATGATCAGGTGGGATTCATATCAGGAATGCAAGTATAGTTCGACATTAAAAAATCAATTAATGTAATTCACCACATAAATAAAACAAAAGAATCACATGATCATCTCAATTGATGCAGAAAAGGCATTTAATAAAACCCAACAACCATTCCTGATAAAAAAAAATCTCAGCAAAATAGGAATATATAAGGGAAATTCCTCAACATAATTAGGGGCATATATGCAAAACCAACAGCCAACATTTATTATCAACAGAGAAGGACTGAGAGCCTTCCCCTTGAGGACAGGTACAAGACAAGGATGCCCACAATCACCACTTTTATTCAATATTTACTGGAAGTCCCAGCCAGAGCAGTAAGACAAGAAAGGGAAATAAAATACATCCAAATTAGAAAGGAAGAAGTAAAACTATCTGTATTCACAGACAACATGATTCACTACATTGAAAATCCCAGCGATTCCCCAGAAAGCTACTGGATCTAATAGTAGGGTTCAGCAAAGTGGCAGGGTACAAGGTCATCACACAAAATTCAGGTGGGTTCCTTTACACTGACAAAGAGAACTCCAAAAAGGAAATCAAGATAGCAATACTATTTATAATAGCCCCCAAAAGAATAAAACACCTATGAAAAAAGGTGATAAAATACCTAGGAATAAACCTAACCTGGCATGTAAAAGACCTATACAATAAAAAAAAAACAAAAAACAAATCCTATACAATGAATACTATAAAACACTACTAAAAACTAAACATGACCTTCATAAATGGAAAAATATTTCACTTTCATGGATTGGAAAACTCAACACTGTGAAAACGTCAATACTACCCAAAGCAATCTATAGATACAATGTCATCTCAATCCAAATCGTAACGCTCTTTACCAAAATGGAAAAACTTACCACAAACTTTATATGAAAAGGAAAGAGACTCTGAAGAGCCAAAGCAACACTGAATAAGAACAAAGTAGGAGGTCTCACACTCCCCGATCTCAAAAAAAACTATACAGTCACAGTAATCAAAACATCCTGGTACTGGTTCAATGGCAGACACGCAGACCAATGGAATAGAATTGAGAACCCAGAAGTAAATCCACCTATGGATAGCTGATTTTTGACAAGAAGTCAAAGTTCACTCAATGGGGAAGAAGCAGGCTTTTTAACAAATGGTGCTGACAAAACTGGATGTTAACTTGCACAAAAATGAAACAGGATCCATATCTAATACCATACACAAAAACTAACTCAAAATGGACCAAAGACCTAAACGTTAAAGCCAAAACTATAACGTTAATGGAAAATAATATAGGAACAAAACTATACGGCCTAAATTTTTTTCAGAAATAGATTACCAAACACTACAAATGTAGGACCACCAGAAGACAAGTTAGATAACTGAGACCTCCTAAAAGTCAAATACTTACGCTCATCAAAAGACTTTATCAAAAGAGTAAACAGAGAACCTACAGACTGGGAAAAATATTTGAGAATGACATATCTGATAAGTGTCTAATCTCTAAAATATATAAAAAACTTAAACAACAAAGACAAAAAATAAATAAAAATGAGCACAAAACATGAACACTTTACCAAAGAGGACATTCAAGTGGCCAGCAAACACACATGTAAAGATGCTCAAGATTATTAACCATCAGAGAGATGCAAATCAAAACTACAATGAGATACCATCTCGCCCCTGCAAAATTGGCACTGATCAAAAAAACAACAAATGCTGGTGAGGCTGCAGGGAGACTGGAACCCTGTTCCACTGCTGGTGGGATTGTAAATTGGCTCAACCACTATGGAAACAATATGGCACTTTCTCAAAAAGCTAGCAATAGAAACGTCCTATGATCCAGCAATCCCACTCCTAGGTATATACCCTAGAGACATAAAACTACTGACACGAACAGATACATGCACACCTATGCTCATAGCAGCACTATTCACAATAGCAAAAAGATGGAAACAACCTAACTGTTCATCAGCAGATGAATGGATAAACTGTGGGACATACACACAATGAAATACTAAGCAGCCATAAAGAATAACAATGAGTTCTCAGATTATACTATAATGTGGATGAATCTGGAGGACATTATCCTGAGTGAGATAAGTCAACCACAAAAGGACAGTTATTGTATGATCTCACTACTATGAAAAGATAAGAATAGGTATACATACAGAAAGCTACATTCTTTGGTGGTTATCAGGGATGCGAGGGACAGGGAGAGGGAATCACTTTCTAGATAGTTGATAAAAATGTAGAACAAAAGTCTGAATTCCTAAAAAAAAAAAAAGGCCAGGCTTACTGGGCTGGTAGAGACTAGAGGAACCCCAGAGACTATAGCCCTGGAACACCCTTTAAACTTGGAACTCAAACCACTCCTGGAGGTCACCTATCAGCCAAAAGACAGAGTGGTTCATACAATAAATAATATCGCCCATAAGTACTGTGTTCCTCTGAACAAGCATCTAAATGAGACCTAGCAGTCAACATTTACCCTAGACCAAAGGTAAGAAGGTAAAGGGGGACCAGGGAGCTAGATTAATGAAAATAGAATGGAAATAATGAGAATGCTGACACATTGTGAAATATGAAACCAATGTCACTGAATAATATGTATAGAATTGTTAAATCAGACCCTAATTTGCTATGTAAATTTTCTCCAAAAATCAGAATATTAAAAAAAAAAAAAAGCATGAGCTTGGAGATGTAGCTAAGCACAGGACAGGACCCTGTTTCTTGGTCTTCCTATCCTAACTTCTCACTCTGCTCTCTCACTCCCACACTGTCTCCATTGTGACTCATGTTTCTTTCCCATCCCATACTACTGCCTGTGTACAAACCCTTACTTTCTACTTGCCCTTCGGTCCTCATAAGCCCTTACTAGGCAGAGAGTGCTTGCTTGCCCCAGGACAAACAGGAACTCACTAGAAACTACGAAAACAGAGGAGATGAACTAATAACCCAGAACCACAAGAGACCAGGAGAAAGAATCCAAAATGGCCCCTCTCCTAGATTGGCAGTCCAAATTCAGCTACACTGTATATCAAAGGGAACGTGGGACATTTTGCTCAATGACACTTTCATTTTCCTGGTGCTTTAAGTTGTGACTAAATAATTATCTGTCTAAAAATTATTCCTGGGCAGAGTTTCAACAATACAAGTCAATAAAGATCTGATTCGACTAAAATTACCAAGTTCTCAGGCCCAAATTTCTTTTCAGTAAAGCAGTTGACAGACAAGGTCCTTTGACCTAAAGCCATCAACAACGATGCCCTAATGACTTACAACTCAACAAAGGTTTGCTCAACAGCTCATTCTGTAGGTCTATCATCTCAGACACATTTCTCTTTCAAATGCAAATACACATTTAGGGGTTATGACTGGGGCAAACACCCCTTTTCCTGTTCTTTTTGGGTTGTTGATGATGACCAAATGGATTCAAAGGAATCCATTCCTGACACACCATCCTAAAAAAGTTACTTAAAATAAATCAGTGAAAAGAAATTAAACATATCTATGGATTTGCAATATCCTCTGTGCAAGCACAGGACACTGGGCAAAAAACTTTCCTACCAAGTTAGAGGTAAAAAGAACAGATATCAAAGCAACTACAATATTAGACACACAGAAGCCAGCAGACATTCAATGCTGCCAGATTCTCAAGACTGAAAAGTTATTTTGCCAAAGAAAACCAAAGGAAAATCTCAAAAGGTAGCAATTTGTAAAGCAAGAGTGCCAATCGACTTCCATAAACTGTGTGCATGCATGTATGTGACCACAAAATGCTACATTGGACAAATGCTCAGGGTTTGTCTGGAAACCACAGAAGCAAAAACACTAAACATCAGGGCTGGGAATGGCTTCCCAGAGAGCCAGCCAGGCCGGGTGTAAGGGATCTGGTCCAAAGGAAGGTAGAGCAACCTTTCAAAGATACTATAATGAGCTTGTATAAAAGGAGAAAAAGCAGAATGGGTAGCTGATGAGACAGAAAGCACATTATGTTTGGGCTTTAAAACTTAGTTTGTTGTTGTTACATGCTGTCAAGTTATTTTCGACTCACAGCAACCCCACGTGACAGAACAAAACTACCTCATAGGGTTTTCTTGACTGTAATCTTTCTGAGAGCAGGTCGCCAGGTTTTTCTCCCACTGAGCTGCTGGGCAGGTTCAAACTGCTGACTTTTTGGTTAGCAACTGAGCACTTAACTGTTTGCACACCAGGACTCCTTTAAAAATTTATTACATTTTCCTTAAATGTGTTTCTAATGTTCGTCCTGGAGCAAGCAGTCACTCTCTGTTCAAAAGCAGTGTAGCCAACCTGTGTGCCACTGTTGTTAGCCTCCACTGAGTCAGCCCTGGACTTACGGCGACCCACGCACGGAAAGAAAAGTGGCCCGGTCCTGTGCCATCCCCATAATAGGTTGTAGGTCAGACTGTTGAGATTCATAGGGCTTCCATTGGTTGATTTTCATAAGTAGGTCCCAAGGCCTTTTTCCCTTGTCTGTCTTAGTCTGGAAACGCCACTGAAACCTGTTCAGCATCACAGCCACACACGAGCCTCCGCTGACAGATGGGTGGTGGCTGCACACAGGGTGCACTGGCCGGGCGCAGAACCCAGGGACTCCCAACCCAGCCCAGTGCCAGAGCTTAATGAGGACAGCTAGCTGACAGGGCAGGAACAGACAGCCACGTGGAAGAGAAACAGCCAGAGCTCAGAATTTAAAGACCTGGGCCATCCTCTCAAGTCTGGAAGAGGAGGGTCATAAGGATTTATATGCAAGGCTGATTTTCAGTGGTAAGCTAGGCCAGTTGTTAAAATATTGAAATATTTGTCGGCAAATGGCCACTTTTCTGTCACTTTCCCTGAGGCACCACCACCAGTACCAAAGGGCTCATTCCTGGCACAGGAGGGGGCCTCCAAGACCCATTTCTAGTGCTACAGTCAGTAATGGCTGTGAATTTCAGGCAACAGTGCCACTGCAGTTATTAAATGTTTTGGATGCCATCTCTGTCTGTGTGACCATGAAATGATTACAGGTGTCCCTTCCCTTTCCCCGTCTTCCTCCAAGGATGAAATAGGATCTTGCAGGGTACATGCTGCTCTTCAAGATTCCAGATAAACAACATCAAGTTCTATTCCTTCTAAAAAGAGACGGGAACACAAGTGGAAGGTTCTTGCCTGGGCTTCTGCTGCCCCCTGCGCAGAGGTCAGAGGTATTTACACAGCCTGGTAGGCACCGTATCTCGTTCCTTTGCTGTGCCCTGAGCCTAGCCCAGTGCCTGGAACCTGCAATTTTGCCACATGCAAGCTGCGTGGAATAGTTGGGGGTTTGTACCATCAGCAAGGTTTAGATTGAGTGCCAAGCTAAATATTCAATAATTATTTTTTGAGCAGACGTTTGTACTTTAAATTTTGCTCTGCAGTGTATTTATAAAACAGTGTTCAATATTTCTGCATGGCTAATCACTATGAGTCGGAATTGACTCGACGGCAACAGGTTTAATCACACAGAAGCCCCCTATAGCGTAGGCATTACTGCCTTATCCGTCCCCTCGATGAACACCTGGGAGTGTTTGGGGGCACACACATTCTGTCACAATGGCTGAGGAAAGGTACGTTGTGCATTTAGTAAGAGACAAGGATGTTACATGATCTGTGATTCAGCCCCATGCCACGATGAACTGACTCAACCCAAGATGCCTGCAGCTCCCAGGCTGAGAAACACAGATCACTAATGAACTTTATTTTTCCAGAAAATGAATAACTTCATGGAAACATCTCAAATTCCCTCACTTTCTGTTACCTGTGTCTGGAAGTTTGAGCCATTTGATCATGGTCCAGGTATCACCACCCCCTAGAGTCCCCATGGACAAGAGTTGGTAAGTTACCTTCTAATCATCTGTCTTACAAATCCATGCTTGTAAAGTGGACAGCCAGGGATAATAAAAATATTTAGTCACCAGAACCAACCAATCGAGGCAGGGACTATTATTACTGCCTCGTACACATATGAAACTTAGGCTTCAGAAAAGTAAGTAACTTGCCCCAGTATCACACATGCCTTATTCTACTTTTTGCACTTTTCAAAGCACCTATGTCATTGAAGGACAAATTACATGCCCCCAAAAAACCAAACCCACTGCCGTCGAGTGGATTCCAATTCATAGCGACCCTAAAGGACAGAGTAGAACTGCCCTCAGGGTTTCCAAGGCTGTAATCTTTATAGAAGCAGACTGCCACATCTTTCTTCCATGAACTGCTGGTGGGTTCCAACTGCCGACCTTTCAGTTAGCAGCCAAGAACTTAACCACTGCGCCACTAGGGCTCCTTTAAACTACTTACCAAACCAAAGCCAAACTCACTGCCGTCAAGTCAATTATGACTCATAGCAACCCTACAGAACAGAGTAAACCTGCTCTATAGGGTTTCCAAGGAGTGGCTGGTGGATTTGAACTGCCAACCTTTTGGTTAGCAGCCGAGTTCTTAACCACCGTGCCACCAAAGCTCTTAAACTATGTGTAAAAAAAAAAAAATTGTGTAGCACCTTGCAAATACCTAATGTTTTGTTCATTCATTTATTCATTTACTCTCGAGTTTCAAACGCATGCCAAGCAATTCCTAAAAAAAATATTAACGGCCCCACTTGCCATCCTCAGGAAAATCCTGTCTAGTGGGACACACGGACCCTCCCCAACAGGTCCTTAGCATGTAATGCAGAAAATACAATGACAGCAGAGTGCTCAGGCTCCTTAGCAGCTGAGGGGACAGTCACCCCGGAGGAGGTGGGGCCAGGTGGCATGCGTGTCTTCCCTGCCAAAGTGCCTGGCAGTAGCGCTTGCTGGCAAACATCCCCAAGGCCAAGGTGGCTTACCCTTCAGTGCCATCCTGACTTCTCAGCAGGAAAGCACACAGGAAGCCCATTCACTCCCCACCAGCCAAAATCAGCTCTGAGGCCTGGCTTAATGTTGATCTGAGGAACCATTCTGAGTACCTGTCACCAGAATTCTGCGGGGAAACAAAGTCCCCTTCCCACCCCCTTCCTTGTTGTTACAGATGATTGTTTGTGGCACTTACATGCAGCTTCAAATGAGTACACAGGTTTTATTTCCCTACAGACTTCAAATAATGATGTCCTGCCACAAGCTGAAAATCTGGTTGGCCCTCCTGGGGGCATGGCAGCTTGCAGCTGCAATCCCTTTAAAGCATCACACACATCTAGGACATAAAAATTTTAAAACATTTTCCAGTTAAAATAACCGACCACCTGAAAATTGTTCCCTCCATGCCCGGTTGCGTCAGCTATCTCTCGCAGCAATAATGCTGAATATAAACAATTATGCTGACTACAAAACCTCGGTGCCATTTATTTCCCATGCATCTGCGGGGTTCGGCGGGTCTAGGTGGGGTCTCCTTGTGCATCTGGGGGTTGGCTGATGTGAGCTGGGCTTGGCTCGTCTGCTCTGCTCTGTGTCTCATCCTTCTCCTGAGCCAGCAGGCTAACCAAGCACAAGCTTCTCATGTTCACGGCTGAAGTGGGGAGCAAGAGCAGAAACACCTCTGAGCTTTGTCAAGCCTCTGCTTGCGGGAGGTCTGCTCACATCCCACTGGTCAAAGCAAGTCACATGGCTGAGCTCAGTGCCAGAGTGGAAGACCACTACAAATAGCATGGACACACAGGGAGGGGAAAGAATTAGGGCCGCCATACCGGTCCTAGTCACTCATGCAGACAACAGCCATATTTTCTGAGCCCCAAATCACTCAACACAGCTTAAGCAGAGGACAGCTATTTTAGTGCCCCATGCAGGAGTCTTATGCCTTCTGAGTGAGAAACACACCCTGGCAAGAGTGATCCAGATGCCAAAATGTTGACCTTTCTTGGACATTTTGATGGTGTATTACAGATAATACATTAATTACCTGGGAAAATATTTATAAACTGGGACTGTACTGAAAACCAGAAGCAGTGGTCACTGTCTTAGTCATCTAGTGCTGCTATAACAGAAATACTGCCAGTGGATGGCTTTAACAAACAGGACTTTATCCTCTCACAGTCTAGGAGACTGGAAGTCCAAATTCAGGGTGCTCTGGAGGAAAGTCTCTGTTATCAATCTTTCCTTGGTCTAGGACCCTCTCTATGCAGGAACCCAGGGTCGAAAGGATGCACATTGCTCCCGGCGCTGCTTTCTTGGTGATATGAGGTCTCTCTGCTTGCTCCTCTCTTTCATATCTCAAAAGAAATTGGCTTAAGACAAATCTAATCTTGATGGTCGAGTCCTGCCTCATTAGCATAACTGCCACTAATCCCATCTCATTAACATCATAGTGGTAGGATTTACAACACATAGGAAAATCACATCAGATGACAAAATGGTGGACAATCACACAATACTGGAAATCATGGCCTAGCCAAATCAATACACACATTTTTGGGGAACACAATTCAATCCATGATAGTCCCTAACAAATGGAGATACCAAAGCACCTCCCAACAAAGGCTGAAAATTCTGACAAAGGTAGAATGGAGTTATCGCTCACTACCTATAACCACTTAAAACAGTAACAACATTCACTGCCAACATCTATTCAGGAAGTACTATGGATCAGGCCCTGTGCTAAGCACCTGTTATGTCTACTCCTTTTAATCTTTAACAATGAACCTTTGCAGAAGATGTTATTATTACGATGCCAATTTTACAGATGAGAAAACTGAGCCCAGTGGTTAAACAGTTGGCTCAAGTGTCTACAAATAATAAAAGTGGAAGAGCCACATCTTGAATCCAGGTCTGTTTGGTTCGATAGATCAAGCTTCTTACCACTACACTATACCACCCCTCTCTTTATTCATTGAGCCTCAAAAGCCTTGTCAGACTCCCCTCTTTATAAGTAATATTCAGAGGTTCTGAATCTTCTTATTTACTGATAGGAAGATTATTCTGTCTAAAACTGCCTGCCTTTTACTCAATGCCTGGCTGGTCTAATTCAGTGTTTCTTCCATTTGTACATTAACGAAGACAGTTTCTAGGCAGAAGTTCAGGATAAAACTCAAGAAGCAAGAGGTGGAGTCAACATGGCACTATAGACAAAAGCACCCTCTGCAGCAAAGACCTGAAAAACTAAGTAAAACAGATACAAATGCCAATCTTGGAACACGAAGAGTCAAACGAAGAGATAAAGAACTAGATCAAACACCAAATGGAAGAAGCAGCTGACAGAAAATGGAGAATGAGGAGAGATAGAGTGGAGGTCCCCTGCCAACTAACACAACACAGAGTGGCCATCTTGAAGCACAGCCAGCAACTACCCCAGACAGGGAGTTCATACCGGAAGGCAACTCATGGAGCTCCCAACAGGAGACAGGGCACCTAGTAACCAGAGATACACAGTTTTCCATCTCTCACCCTTCTGGTAAGTTGAAACAAGAAAGCTTCCTCCCCCATTATGGCAGCCCTCATCACCAGGGTCCACAATACAAGCCCCTCCCTGATCCATCTGCCCCTCCTGCTGAGTGGCTTTTTATTGTCCTTTTTCTTTTCTTTCACCCTCCCCTACCCCCATACACACCTGCCCTCTTTCCCACCAGCCCCCAGTGCACAGCCTTGGCTAGAGAGTCACTGGTCCACCACTGTCTCAGGTCTGCTACCTGCTGCCCACCAGCGCCCATCACATCATTTTTCTTTTTCTCTTCTTTACTGTCTTTTTTTTTCTCCCTCTCCCACCTAGCCATGCTCATCACACCTCCTCCCTTTCCCACCAGTCCCCAGGTCAGAACCATCCGCATTTGATGGCCCCACCATGTTGCCATATTTTTTTTCTCCCTTCCATTCATCCCTGTGCATCACCTCCCCCCACCTTCCTATCAGCCCCCAGGTTCATTCTGTCCCTACTCGACAGCCCCCATTGTGCTGCCTTTTTTTTAATTATTATTTTTTTCTAGCCCCGTATGTCACCTCCAACCCCTTCTCACTGGCCCCTGCAGCACCATGGCTAGAGAGCCACTGGCCTGCTACTGCCCTAGGTCCATCCTGCCTATGACAGTCAGCTTCTGACACACCACCATTTTTTTCTTTCTCCCTCCCACCTAGCACCATACATCACCTTGTGTCCCTACCCACTGGCCCCCAGGTCTGCCCAACCCCAACCCCCACCCACTAGCCTCCACCATGCCATTATTTTTCTTTTTTCACTTTTCTTTCTTTTTCCCTCCCACCTAGCCCCATACACCACCTACCCCCACTTTCAGCTGGCCCCCGCCATGCTGCAGCTAGAGAGCCACTGGTGCACTAGCCTGCTGCTGCCCTGGGTGTGCTCCACCCCCACCTGCTGGCCCCCACAGCCCTGCCTTTTTTTTTCTTACCCCCCCCCCACCTAGCCCCATACCGTGACCTTCCCTCCCTTCCCACCAGCCCGTGTCCTCTCTGCTCCCACTTACCGGCCCCCACCATGCTGCCATTTTGTTTTTCTTTTTTTTCTTCCTTTTCTTCCTTCTCTTTTTCCCTCCCACCTAGTCCCGACACCACCTCCCCACACTTCCTGCCAGCTCGTGATGCACCACCAAGACTAAATAGCCACTGACACGACAGCCTGTCACTGCCCTGGGTCTTCCCCGCCCCCACCTGCAGGCCGCTGCCACGCCATTGTTTTCTTTTTTCTTTTCTTTCTTCCTCCCACCAAGCCCTGGGCACCACCTCCCACCCCTTCCCACCGGCCTCCGGGTTCACCCTGCCTCCACTCACCGGCTACCACAGCGTTGTCCCTTTTTTCTCTTTCTTTTTTTTCCTCCATCATACCTAGCCCCATATGTCACCTCTCTACCCCTTCCCACCAGCCTGTACCATGCTACCACTGCTGTGGTGTCCCCAGTGCTCAGACCTGCTGCTGCGCTGAGCCTAAACTGTCCCTTCCGTCCCACCAATTGACCAGCTGGTGAACAGTGGGAAATGAGCCCATAACACTCCTTGTCCAACACCCCTGCCTATCTGATGAGAGGCTGTGAAGAATCCCGCAGTGCTGAACCAACATCAGGAGGCAGATGCCACCCACCCATTACACCTCAGCCACCTCACCAAACCAGTGTACAGCAAAATGGGCTCACCCTGCCTGCTGTGGCCCTGCCCACCATGGCCCTGCCCACCAAGATAAAGTGGTGAGCACTACTGTGCCCACAAACAAGCATGCAGCAAAGCACACCCGGCATGGCCACCATGATACATCAAAACAAAAGAAAACAGCAGGGTGAAACAAATGAACATATAATTAATAAAGAAAGAAAATAATACCTTAATGCTTCAGAGACAGCAGACAATATCAAAAGATATAAAAAAGTGGACAAGATGGCTCCAGCAAGTGACCAATATGAAGAATCAGATAATATTCTGGTAAAAGAAAAGGCACCGGAACTAACTGATGTGGAATTCAAAAGATTGATATTTAGAGCTCTCCAAGAGATTAGGAAAGAGATCAAGGAAAGCATAGATGAAACCAAGGAAAAAACAGACAAAATCATGGAAAACATACACAAAACCAATGAAAACATAGCCAAAATCAAGGAAAACACAGATAAAGCAATAGAAGAATGCAGCAAAATAATGTAAGAACAAATGTCAAGATAAATTAGAAATCATATAAAAACAGCAACTAGGAATCCAAAAGACAAACAACATTTCAGTAACGGACAACTCAATGAAAGGCTTTAGGAGCAAATTTGAGAAAATGGAAGACAGAATTAGTGAGACTGAAGACAAATCCACGGACACCACACTGTTTGAGGAAAAATAAGAGAAAAGAATGAAGAAAACCTAAGAATTATGTGGGACACAATCAAAGGCAAAAAAAACAAAACAAAACAAAAAATTGCACGTAATCAGAGTTCCAGAACAGTGGGATAAAATGGAAAACACACAGAATATTGTTGAAAATTTGCTGAAAGAAAATGTCTCAAATATCATGAAAAACGAAAAGCTGATCATCCAAGAAGCTCAACATACCGGATATAGGTTAGACCCCAGAAGAAAGTCAGCAAGACATAATAATCACATCCGTCAAAACTAAAGACAAAGAAAGAATCCTGAGAACAGCTCAAGGAAAACGTAAAGTCACATACAAAAAAAAACATACAAAGGGGAAGCAAAAAGACTAAGCTCTGATTACTCACCAGAAACTATGCAGGCAAGAATGCAACGGCACAACATATATAAAGCCTTGAAGGAAAAACTGCCAACAAAGAATAATATATCCTGCACTCAAATATGATGGAGAAGTTAGGATATATCGAAATAAACAAAAATTAAGAGAATTCATAAAAAACAAACTTACAAGAAAATTAAAGTGAGTCCTTTAGCTACAGAACCAACATCGTAAGACAACAATCTGAGTCTAGGACCCAGGACAGCAACAGCCAGATACCAACTTAGGTAAAGCACTCTCAATTATAAACCAAAGCTAAAAGACTTACAAAACAGGGAAACAGAGATGTAAATCCATAAAGAACAAAAAAGTCAAAACTATAAAAAGGAGGAATAAAAGGTGTAGGTATAGAACTTTCAAATGGAGAAAAAGTCAAGGCAATATCAAGTAATAAAGACTGTTCAAACATAGGAATACAAGGCAAAATTTCAAAGTAACAAAGAAAGTTAACGAACCTACTCATCAATATAAAAAACAAGAAAAACATAAAGACTCAGTAAACACAAAATCTATAACAATGAAAGAAAAGAAAATCCACAAACAAAACGATCTCAGCTTAGGAAAGTAAGAGGAGCAAAGGAAATATTAGGACCACAAAAAAAAAGCATAACAATATGACAGCAATAAACTTACACCTATCAATAATCACACTGAATGTAAATGGCTGAAATGGATCCCTAATGAGACAGACAGTGGTAGAACGGAATAAAAAAACCCATCTACAAGAGATATACCTTAGACACAAAGACATAAATATATTAAAAATTACAGGATGGAAAAACATATATCAAGCAAACAGTAACTAAAAGACAGCAGGAGTGACAGTACTAATCTCAGATAAAACAGACTTCAAAGCTAAATCAACAATAAAAAAGAAGCACATTATACAGTGATTAAAGGGACAATCCACCAAGAAGACACAACCACAATAAATATCTACACACCCAACTACAGGGCTCCAAAATACCTAACATAAACTCTAACAGCACTGAAAAAAGGAACAGGTAGTTCCACAAGAAGAGTAGGAGACTTCAATACACCACTGTTGGTAAAGAACAGGATATTTAGAGAGAAACTGAACAAAGATACAATCTAAAGGTTATGATCAACCAACGTGACCTCATAGACATACACAGTACAATACTCAACAGCAGCAAAGTGTACACTCTTTTCCAATGCATATGGAATATTCTCCAGAATAGACCACATTTTAGGCCACAAAGCAACCCTCAATAAAATCCAAAACATCAAAATAATACAAAGCATTCTCTCTGATCACAATGCCATAATAGTAGAAATCAATAAAAGGGCAAGGGAAAAAAAATCAAATGCATGGAAACTGAATAACACCTTGGTTAAAAACTGGGTAGTTGAAGGAATCAAAAAGTTCCTAGAATCAAATGAGAATGAAAACACATCATACCAAAACCTCTGGGACACAGCAAAGGCAGTGCTAAGAGGTCAATGCATAGCAATAAACACACACATCAAAAAAAAAAAGGGGGGCCAAAATCAAAATGTCAGCCCTACAACCTGAACAAATAGAAAGAGAACAGCAAAAGAGGTCCACAGGCACTTGAAGAAAGGAAATAATAAAGATTAGAGAAGAAATAAATGAAATAGGGAACAGAAAAACAACAAGAAAGAATCAACAGAAACGAAAGTTAGTTCTTTGAAAAGATCAACAATTTCAACACCACTGGCCAAACTGACAAAAAGAAAACAACAAAAAAAAAAAAAAAAACAGGAAAGGAAGCAAATTACCCAAATAAGGAATGAGATGGGGACATTATAACAGACCCAACTGAAATAAAAAGTATCAAAGACAGAATACTATGAAAAATTGTACTCCAAAATTTTGAGACCCTAGAGAAAATGGACAAATTTCAAGAAATATACCACCTACCTAATCTAAAACAAACTGAGATAGAACATCTGAACAGACCCTTAGCAAGGGAAGAGATTAAGGGGTAATAAACTCCCAAGAACAACAAAAAAGCCCCTGGCTTGCAGGGTTTCACTAGAGTATTCTGCCATTCAGAGAAAAGCTCACATCAGTACTACTCAAACTATTTCAGAGCATAGAATAGGAAGGGATACTTCTGAATTCATTTTATGAAGCTAGCAGAACTCTGATACCAAAGCCGGGTAAAGACACCACAAAAAAAGAAAATTACAGACCAATATCTCTCATGAATAAAAAAAAAAAATATGTAAAAATTCTCAACAAAATTTTAGTCAACAGAATTCAACATTATATTGAAAAAATAATACACCATGACGAAGTGGGATTCATACCAGATATGCAAGGATGGTTCAACATTAGAAAATCAATGTAATCCACCACAAAAATAGAAAAGAACCACAAAATCATTTCAATTGACACAGAAAAGGCATTTGATAAAGCCCAACACCCATTCCTGATAAAAACCCTCAATAAAACAGGAACAGAAGGGAAGTTCCTCAACATAATAAAGGATATCTATACAAAACCAATGGCCAACATCATTCAGAGAGAGGCTGAAAACATTCCCCCTGAGAATGGGAACAAGACAAGGATGCCCTTTATCATCACTCCTAGTTACATTGTGTTAGAAGTCCTAGCTAGAAGGCAAGAAAAAGAAATAAAGGGCATCCAAATTGGAAAGAAGTAAAACTATCCCTATTCACAGATGATGATACTATACATAGAGAATCCAAAAGACTTCACAAGAAAACTACTAGAACCAATAGAAAGATTCAGCAGAGTAGCAGGATACAAGATCAACATACAAAAATCAGTTGGATTCCTACAACCAACAAAAAGAACTTAGAAAAGGAAATCAGGAAAACTATACTACTAATAATAAAAAAAATAGTCCCTAAAAAAAGATAAAATGCTCAGGAATACATCAAACCAGGGCCGTAAAAGAGCTATACAAAGAAAATTACAAAACACTACTGCAAGAAACCAAGAGAGACCTACATAAATTGAAAAACATACCATGCTCATGGATAGGAAGACTCAACACTGTGATGTCAATTCTGCCCGAAGTGATCTTAATCCCGATCCAAATATCAACACCATTCTTTAAAGAGATGGAAACTCTAGTCACCAACTTTGTATGGAATGGAAAGAGGCCCCAAATCAGCAGAGCATTAGTAAAGAAAAAGAGCAATGCAGAAGGCCTCTATCTACCTGATCTCAGAACCTACTATTCAATCGCAGTAGTCAAAACAGCCTGGTACCAGTACAACAACAGACACGTGGGTCACTGGAACAGAATGGAGGACTCATATGCAAATCCACCCACCTATGGTCAGCTGATCTTTGACAAAGGACCAACGTCCATTAAAGGGGGAAAAGACAGTCTTTCTAACAAATGGTACTGGTAAAAATGTCCATCTGTTAAAAAAAATGAAACAGGGCCCGTACCTTACACCATACACAAAAACTAATTCAAAATGGATCAAAGGCCTAAATATATATCCTAAAAAATAGTTTGTGTATAAATTTTTGAATGAGAAACTAATTTGCACTATAAACTTTTGCCTAAAGCACAATAAAATAAAATTTTAAAAAACTGAAGAAGTAATGTCTGATTGGTTACTGCCAATCTATGAATATAGTTCTGTAGGGAAGAAAGCAGTAAAGCTCCAAGGAGTAGAGCAGAATGGGAAAAAAAAAGCCCAGCACTTAGAGTTAGATATCCTCAGTTCTTTTTCTGGAAAATGAGAATACTCAGGAATTATATTCAAAATATTAAATTATAATATAAGTTGATATATTACTACACACCAAAGTTTAATAATGCCTTCTCTTACATTCCGTGTATAACTCCTATGTAGCTCACCAGGCTGCTGCAAACAGTTAAGGACTCAGCTACTAACTGAAAGGTCGGTGGTTCAACTATATCAAGATATGCCTTGAGAGAAAGGCATGGCAATCTACTTCCAAAAAATCAGCCACTGAAAACCTTATGGAGCACAGTTCTACTCTGACACAAATTGGGTCACCGTGAGTTGATTCAACTTGATGACGAGAGGTAACACATAATCCATGTATGTAAGTAAACTGCTGGCCAAAAACTGCTAAGTGATATAAACTGTACCTCACATTGTTCTATCAAATTGCTCTAAACTTTTCTAAATCATTTGTTGATTTTTGATTTGTTGGCTCTTGTGTCTGATGCAGTCATTACTTGTAAATGAGGCCCCGGTCTGAACTGTGGTTTCACAAAGGAAATCATTTAAGCTCTTTCAAGGACACTTGCATTAAACGCAGTCATTGGGGCCAGGCTCCCAGCATTTTGTTGTAGCAGGAGGGAGCCTGGACCTCTGTTGTGCTGGCTGTTCCCACGTAACCTGGACCCAGAGACCCTGACCTTGGCCTCTACTCCCAAGGCCACCCTCCCCTGCCCTCCCCCTTTCTTAAGTTGCACCCAGTACTGGCCACTCTAGAGCAGAGGGCAGGTCCTGCACTCTCCTGTCTACTCAGCAGCCCCCAGGACCCGCTCCATCTACACTGGCTCTGCCTCTAGGCTGTCCGTCGCAGCTACACCAGTTTGGGACCAATATTATTCAACAGTTTAACTACAACACAGCTCTTTTGGTGCCTAACAACTAAGTTTTAATCCTGAGAAATACTTGCCTGTACCCTCTGTAGACTCCTGTGATGTTTAAATAAGCTATGATGAGAAGAAGTCTTCTAAAACAAACAGTAATTTTTTCTAGTGCCACCTTTTTAGCTACTGAATGTGTATTTGACAAATCAAAGAAAATCCCAGTGTTAGTCTCCTCATTCTTCTCCTGCTTGCTGTTCACTAGTTCCAGGAAACAATTTACAAAGCACTAAAAGAAACCACAAGAGCCCAGTTTGTCAGGACACTGGTGTCCTGGGCAGAGTTCGAATAGATAACAAGTGGGGTGAAACAGTCCCTTCACGACCAACACGCATGTCATCACCATCTAACGAGGGCAGCACTCCCAGCACCGAGGTCTGTGCAATAAACGTAAATGAACTATTTTCACTGCTGTGGACAGCACCTAGGCTTCCACCCAGATGGGGTCCCAGGAAAAAGGTGACCTCCACAATGCAAAAGGAGCCCCTGGTGGGGCAAACAGTTAATGCATCGAATGCTAACCAAAAGACTAGAGGTTCAAGTCCACTCAGACATGCGTTGGAAGAAAGGCCTAGAGATCCGCCTGTGAAAAATCAGCCAATGACCCCTCTGGGGTACAGTTCTACTCTGACACACCTGAGATTGTCACGATTTTGAATCTACTTGACAGTAACTGGTTGTAGTCCCTGGGCAGTATTAACGGTTAACTCATTTGGCTGCTAACCAAAAGGTTGGAGGTTCTAATCCACCCAGAGGTGCCTCAGAACAAAAGCCTGGCAATCTACTTCCAAAAAATCAGCCATTGGAAACCCTATGCAGCACAGTTGTACTCTGACACACATGGGGTCACCATTAGTCTGCGCCAACTCAATGGCAAGTGGTTACCGATTATCATACGACAGTCAGGTTGTGCCTGGCCAGGCCTCATGTGACTAGGGAGGGAGATGGTATAAGGTAGTGGCCAAAGCACGTGCCTGCAGGAGCTAACCACGCTCCACACACAGTTCAGCAGTCATGGATTCTGAAGGCTGCAGAAGTTCACAGGTGCTGTGTGTCAAGAAAAGTCCAGAAGTCTTGAGAATTCTGGAGATTTTACAGACATGCGTTTTCTACCACGTGCCAAACGCCACTAAAAGGGAGTGGGGGGTTGTGAGGAATAGGGGAGAACCACCCACAGACAATGCATCATCATCTCAGCTCAGCGGCCCCTGCTGCTTCCTGTCACAAGCCAGCATCTCTGCCAGGCGAGGTTATCTGCAAGGGACGGATTCAGGCGTAAAAAGCCACGCTGGAGCCAGGACTTTGCAGAGAGAGACAGAACGTTTCAAACGCCTCTGGCAGAATATTCATCTAAGGATACATTTCCCTTCTCTAACTCCATAGCTGGTCCTCCTTCTCCAACACAAATCTCCGAAGACTGCAAAACCTTGGGGCTGGGCCGGGGGCTCCCGTGCTAGCCCCATTGTCCTGGTGCGTGGCCTCGCTCAGGGCTCGAAGTATCATCTAGAAGCTGACAATTCCCAAATTTATCTTTCCAAGCCCAGACCTTCCCTACAAAACAGCAATTTCCTGCAGTACAACTTAATACACCAACCAATAAAAAGTCCACCTCTCGTGCTCCTTGAAACGATCCCCTCTGAGTGCTGATTTGTAACCTCAAGAAGCATTAATGGGATTATCACCTCCTGGCTTTTATGACCTGCACAGACCCACTCAGATAAGCTGAGGTGGACCCACAGCTCCTTAGGAACCTCCAGAATGGCTTTTTCATTCCTGTCTTCAACCCCTCTTCTCTTAGGAGCGTCCAGCAACGGGTCCTGGCTAGAGGTGCATGAAGACACAACACAAGGTCAGGACAAGATTCAGAATAAGTCTCCTGACAGTAACACCTCTGTCTAAGGTGATGGTCAACCAGAAGTTCTATTTGTTTCCTTAAGTGAATTTTGAGGGGGAAGAGGCAAGTCAGGCTTTTTGATGACTTTTCCTGGGAGAAACAAAATGTGATTAATCTCTCTGATACAATTCAGTACACTCACGATTCCTGTCTGCATTTCACACCCGAGCAGAAGCATACACCAAGTGGCCAGGAGGCCAAGCTACACGCAGTCTCCATTTTAATATTCCCAGGGAACTGAAGTGGGTCATTGCTAAAAGAGAATTAGGCTTGGCATTGTAACATTTATGGATGTTAACCTGAGCTGATGCTGGGTGCCAACAAGCCACAGGCTCTGCTCAAAAAATTTTAAGCAAATGACAGAAACACAGCCTGGTTTCCTGAAAGGTGTAGTTGCCAATGACGTGAATGCATCAACCTCCAGGTGATAAGGACTTCTTATTTCTATGATAGCCCTGGCTTCCGTGCTTTTGGTTTGATTTTGTCAGAACTCAGAGAAAACGGAGGCCTTGGAAGCTACTTAGTCGAAGGCTTTGTTTACAGACGAGCAGGGTAAAGCCCAGAGGGGTGAGGCGGCTGCTCAAGACCTCATCTCCCCATCTGTAAGGTGGCACTAACAACAGCGACAGCGTCTACCTTGTGGGGGGCTAGGACTAGTAAATGAAATACTGTATAAAGCAGCCTGAGCAGAGTGCCTGACCCAAGAAAGGAAAACAGGTGTTTGGTATTAATAATCCTCTCTGGCTTATCCTCTGAGCAGGGGGCTGTTAAGATCGTCTGATAAACCAGCAGGTCTGGCTGCCTTGGTTCACATGTCTCCACCACTGTGCATATTTCGTTAAAAAAAAAAAAAAGGAAAGAGAAAATCAGAGAGGCTATGCTAAAATTAACCCCCTTCTGTCTTTGAACTTCACAAATCAGACTCAACAAAACCAAAAACCCGCTGCCGTCGAGTTGATTCCAAGTCATAAAGGGAAGGGGAAAATCTGCCCTTCACGTACAAAACGGCTCTTACTGGTTATGAAAGATTGCCTCTAGGAAAGCAAGGGATTTGTCATCCCCTTTATGAAGCCAGCTTAATTAAAGGAGCTTTTCTAGGGGTTCTTCATTTAAACAGACACCACCACCAAGGAAGCCTGATAAGCATGAGAGAGCGCCCTCTGCTGTGAGCTCTCGTTAGTGCACTAAGTGTCGGTCTCGGATATCCTCAGCCAGGAAGTGGACGAAGTCCAGGGACTCCAACAACCTGTGGGAGTGGAAGATACTGACTTACCCCAAAATGCAAGAGAAATTCTAAAGGATTCTCACTAAAGGAGGAATTCTAGGGGAAAAGCAGTGATCAGGAGCTGGGGAGAGGATATGGCTAACCAGGCACTTACACCCCTGATGACTCAACTTGGAGGCCAGCTGAGGGCCCCCCGGTAGAATCAAGGATAGTTAACTTCTGAAGCACCTCTAGGCTTCAGGTGCACAATAAATTATCACAGAATACCAAAGTGGTGAGTTTAAGAAATCATCATCAACCAGTAAGAGATGAAGGCCGCTCCTCTTCCATACTTAAAATGCTATGTAAACTCGTTGTCATGGACTGAATCGTGTACCCAAAAATATGTGTCAGGTTGGTTAGGTCATGATTTCCAGTATTGTGTGGTGGTCCTCCATTTTGTGATTTTCCTCTGTGTTATAAATCATAATCTCTGCCTGTGGTTAAAGAGGATTAGGGTGGGATGTAACACTCTTGCTCAGGTCACATTCCTGATTCATCATAAAGGAAGTTTCCTTGGGGTGTGGCCTGTACCGTGTTTTATCTTACAACAGATGAAAGGGAAGCAAGCACGTAGTTGGGGACCTCATACCACCAAGAAAGCAGTGCCAGGATCAGAGTGTGCCCTTTGGGCCCAGGGTTCCTGCTAGGAGGAGCTCCCGGTCCAGGGAAAGATTGATTGATGACAAGGACCTTCCTCCAGAGCCAACAGAGAAAGCTTTCCCCTAGAGATGATGCCTAAATTTGGACTTCTACCCAACTAGACTGTGAGAGAATAAATTTCTCTTTGTTGAAGCTATCCACTTCTGGTACTTCTGTTATAGCAGCACTTAATGACTAAGACACTCCTAAAGGTCACTGTGTTTGTCTGACATCTCTTAGGGTGCCACGATTGGGAGAAGGATTTCAGATTGACCTAGAAACAATGATCCAGTGGTCACAGCAGACCACTGATGGCACAGGTTGTCACAGAGAAGAACAATTTCTCATCTTTCCAGGTAATTAGAGTCTGGATGATTCCTTAGGGATGGAGAGAAACCTCAGCATTATAAATTCAGATGGTCTACATCAGTGGTTCTCAGATTTTGAGATTCACAGACCAGAAAAGCTTTCCAAAAAATATCAGGAGGTACATAAGGTTTAAGGATGTTTATCAAAGATACTATCTAAAATCACCAAGATTTTATAAAAGAAGGAACCGTTTAACACAAATTGAAAAATCAAAAGCAAATCTCAGGAAGCAGGAGATGCTGTTTAAATTGACTGAATTACGTGTAACGCACGACACAGCCCTTATTCTTCACATTTTTCTGTGAAGCAATGAATACAATTTCATAGAACAGCACTTGCTTACCTCTTAGCTTTTGGGAAAGTATTTTTTATAATAAAAAGAGAATAATTAGGATAATTTCATTTTAGAGAAATGAGAAAAGATCCTGTCCAATACTGTTTTTTCATTTACGATTTTTTGAGTGCCTAGGAATAGCAGAAATGAGGGTCTTGGGAAGGAGGCAGGGATGGCATCGTGCCACCTTAACCTTCTTTGACGGGGCAATGCTCACTTACCAGCTATCTTAAATTGGAGCTCATGGTTGACCTTGAGAGATCCCCTAAAAATCAAATGCCAAATTAGGCGATTATTGCATTTTTTTAGAGAGCATGTCCAGAACTTTCATTGTGTTTACAAAGAGGCGCATAAAGTCACTCATCTAGAAGGGCAGATTCTAAAACATCTTCTCTTGGGACCTGTAGAGGACTGGATCATCAGCCCTAGTGTTCACCCCTCCCTTCACACCTTTGCTCATCAGGCTTTATTATCCATGGAGTATACTGTCCCACCTCTTGCCTGTGACGTGGCCATATAACTTGCTTTGGTCAATGGAAATGGATAGAAATGACAACCGGCCAGGTAATAATAACTTTTGACTTTGTCCAAGACACTTAACCTCTCTGAGCCTGTTTTCTCATCTGTAAAATGGAATTCTGCTCACTTCAAAGAGCCATAAAGAGGATTAAGTGTGGCAACGCATACAGTACTTGGTAATGGAAGGTGCTCAAAAACTTCCTGGTTCTCCATGGTGATGCCCAGGTTAGTATAAACATCAGTTTGCAGAACGATCCCTGTTCTCCATGTTGATGCCCAGGTCAGTGTGAACGTCAGTATGCAGAACAATCCCAGTTCTTCACAATGATGCCCAGGTCAGTGTGAATGTCAGTATGTAGAATGATCCTGATTCTCTACGCTGATGCCCAGGCCAGTGTGAAAGTCAGTATGCAGAACAATCCTGGTTTTCCACGCTGATGCCCAGGTCAGTGTGAACGTCAGTATGCAGAACGATCCTGGTTCTCCATGCTGATGCCCAGGTCAGTGTGAAGGTCAGTTTGCAGTACGAGCATCAGCTGCAGGTAGGGCAGGGTTTTAGAGTCAGAACTTGTCCTGGCTCTGCCATATACCCCCTCTGTGACTTTGAACAAGCCATTTCACCTTTCAGAGCCTTGTCATCTTATGTAGAATGGCAATCATAAAAAACAAAAGCAAAAATATTCCAGGAGAGTGGTATACCATGATATATATGGTATTATATATTTATTTATTTATAAGATATGTAATATATGCAAAATGACTTTATAAGCTATAAAAACCATGCAAATATAAGGCTATTCTTATTCATGGACAGAAGCACATTACCGTCTTCAGGAAGCACTCCTATTTGAATGATACTAAGTGGAACTTAACTAATTGTGCTTAATAAGGTATTCTTAATAATTAAATACCATTTAAGTCTATTTATGAAAAAACTATATGAATTTAAATGAGGTCCATTTATTGGAAAGTGGCCAAAAATTAGAATATAGGAGGTAGAGCCAACATAGTGCCCTAGACAGACGCACCATGCCCTCCCTTTCTATCTCCATGTCCACTCATCCACTTTTTGTCCCTTCCTGCCCTGTCATCTTTGCTTTGGGGCAGGTGTTGCCCATTTGGTCCCCTATATTTGATTGAAGAAGCACATTCCTCACGTGTGTTATTGTTTGTTTTACAGGCCCCAAGTCGCCTTTCAGCCAGAGATTAGACAGGCCTACAAACAATAGCACACGTGAGGAATGTGTTTCTTAGTTCAATCAAATATAGGGAACCAAGTGGGCAGCACCTGCCCCAAAGCAAAGACCAGACGGCAGGGAGGGCCAGGAAAACTGGACAAGTGGACATGGAGAACCCGCGGTGGAAAAGAGGGAGAGTGCTGACGTAGTTCAGGAATTACAACCAATGTCACAGAACAATTTGTGTATAAGTTTTTGAATAAGCAACCTGTGCACTGTAAACTTTCACCTAAAACACACACACACACACAAAAAAAAAAATGGGCAAAGGATATGAACACACATTTCACCACAGACAACATGCAGGCAGCTAACAGACACATGAGGAAACGCTCATGATCGTTAGCCACTGTCGCTGCTGTTGTCAGCTGCTGTGGGGTGGTTCTGAGTCACATCCACAACAGAACTAAACACTGCCCCGTCCTGCGCCACCCTCATGATCGTTGTTATGCTTGAGCCCACTGTTGCAGCCACTGTGTCAATCCATCTCACTGGGAGTCTTCCTCTTTTTCACTGACCCTCAACTTTACCAAGTGTCCTTCTCTAGGGACCGATTCCTCCTGGTAACACGTCCAAAGTATATGATACAAAGTCTCACCATCCTCACTTCTAAGGAGCATTCTGGCTGTACTTCTTCAAAGACAGATTTGTTGTTCTTTTGGCAGTCCCTGGTATATTCATTATTCTTCACCAGCATCAGAACTACAATGAGATTCCATCTCATCCCAACATTATGGGCACTAATCAAAAAAAAAAAGAAAACAACAAATGCTGGTAGAGGTTGCAGGGAAAGTGGAACACTTATGCATTGCTGGTGGAAATGTAAAATGGTACAGCCCCTATGGAAAACAATATGGTGCCTCCTTATAAAGCTAGAAATCGAAATGCCATAGTGTTATGGATTGAATTGTGAAACTCAAAAAATGTGTGTCAACTGTCTGGGCCATAATTCCCAGGACTGTGTGACAGTCCACCATTTTGTCATCTGATGTGATTTTCCTATGTGTTACAAATCCTACTTCTATGATGTTAACGACACAGGATTACAGGCAGTTATGTTAATGAGACAGGACTCAATCTACAAGATTAGGCTGTATCTTGAGTACAGGCTCTTTGGAGATATAAAAGAGAGAAGTAAGAGATGTAAGATATAAAAGAGAGAAGTAAGCAGGAAGACAGGAGGCCGTCTTACCACCAAGAAGGCAGAGCCAGGAGCAGGGGGCATCCTTTGGACCTAAGGCCCCTGTACTGAGAAGCTCATAGACCAGGGAAAGATTGATGACAAGGATCTTCCCCCCAGAGCTGACAAGACAGAAAGCCTTCCCCTGGAGCTGGCACCCTGAATCCAGACTTCAAGCCTCCTACACTGTGACAGAATAAACTTCTGTTTGTTAAAGCCATCTGCCTGTGGTATTTCTGTTACAGCAGCACTAGATAACTAAGACACATAGTGTTCAGCAATCTCACTCCTAGGAATATACCCTGGAGAAATAAGAGCCATCACACAAATAGACATATGCACACTCATGTTTATTGCAGCATTATTCACAATAGCAAAAAGATGGAAACAACCTAAGTGCCCATCAACAGATGAATGGATAAACAAATTATGGCACACACACACAATGGAATACTATGCAAGGAGAAAGAACAATGATGAATGCACGAAACATCCCACAACATGGATGAACCTGGAGAGCATTATACTGAGTGAAATGAGTCAATCATGAAAGTACAAGTATTTCATGAGGCCACTATTATTAAAACCCAAGAAAAGGTTTACACACAGAAAAAACAATCTTTAACAGTTACAAGGGATGGAGGGGTGGGAAGGAGAAATTACTAACTAGTTAGTTGACAACCATATACTTTGGTGAAGGGAAAGACAACAGACAATAAAGGGGAAGTCAACACAACTTGACCAAAGCAAAGCCATAGAAGCTTCCTAGACACACCCAAACATCTTGAGGGGCCAAGTTTTGTGGCTGAGGGCTGGGGACCATGGTCTCGGGAGACATCTAGGTCAACTGGCATAATACTATGGTTCATAAAGAAAATGTTCTACATCCTATTTTGGTGACTGGCTCTGGGGTCTTAAAAGCTTGTGAGCAGCCATCTAAGATACCTCTAATGGTTCCACCCCATCCAGAGCAAAGGAGAATGAAGAAAACCAAAGACATAAGGAAAACACTAGCCCAAAGGACTAATGGACCACATGAATCACAGACTCCACCAACCTGAGCCCAGAAGAACTAGATGGTGCCCAGCCATCACCACCGACCACTCTGACAGGAACCAAAATAGAAGGTCCTGAACAAAGCAGGAGAAAAAGGTAGAACAAATTCACAAAAAAACAGACTAGACTTAGTGGCCTGACAGACTGGAGGAACACCTGAGACTATGGCCCCCTGACACCCTGCTAACTCAGAACTAAAGCCACTCCCAAAGTCTACTTTTCAGCCAAAGATTAGACAGGCCTATAAAACAAACAATAACACACACGAGGAATGTGCTTCTCAGTTCAGTCACGTATACGAGACCAAATGGGCAACACCTGTCCAAAAGCAAAGATGAGAAGGCAGGAAAACTAGACGAACGGACAACGGGAAACCCAGGGTGGAAAGGGAGAGAGTGCTAACACATTGTGGGGATTGCAACCAATGTCACAAAACAATTTGTGTATAAATTTTTGAATGAGGAAGTAATTTGCGCTGTAAACTTTCACCTAAAGTACAATATAAATTTAAAAAAAGAAAATATAACTTAAAGCGGTTTTCAAAAAGGGTGGAAAACCACGTATTTCTATTAGCCCCAATATTATGATTCACTTTCCCTCTAGTCTGTTCATGTCTTGAGGCCAGAAACAATATCCTAGAGCCTAAAACAGTGAACACAGGAATCAGTTTCCTCATTTTGTGGGATCACAGAGGGAGGTGGGAAGGAGAGCAGCTGCCACACAGGGAATCCAGCTTGGTAAATCCAGACTCTGAGAAAGAATGGAAAAAATGAGGACAACCGAACCGAAGCTTTTATGTGCCTTGTAATCAAACTTGACTTTGGTTCACATACTTAAGTTTATTAAATATACCGGTCATCTTTTCAAAAAATGTTTGACTTTATTATTTTTGCATAGCTCCAAGCTGATATCCCAGCCTCTCCAACTGGGCATAAACAGCGACGGGATTCCAATACCTCTTCAGAGTGTGGGCTCCAGGGTCTGCGTGCAGGGACTGGACCCCAGGATGAATGTCATGAGTAGTTCCATGTGTGAGAAAGGGTGAAATGTTATACATCTCTGCATCGTTCCCACAAGATTCCTTCTTCTTTTCATCATCACGTAGTTTTAAATAGAACATTTGTATCCCTGCTGTGGGACTCAGATTCCCACGGATAAATGAAGGGGCTGGAAACAAAATATGTAGATATGTGAGGTCTATCAGGACCCTGGTAATAAATAGCCTAAAATCAGAGGATTCATCTGAATATGGACACAGGAGACTGCCGGGAGGGGGCAGTTAACACCCAATTAAAAAACATATTTTCCTAGTGGTAAGAGTAGTCTGATTCAAAGGGATAAGGAAAAAAAAAAAAAAGCCAGCCATTTAGAGAACTTCCTCATATTACAGGGAAGCTGAGGGGGCTTTGCTAGTACAGACTTCAGGAGTAGAAATCAGCTACTGATATTAACAGCTAATAGTAGCTTTCAGCTATTGCCAGGAACTGTGCTAAAGGCTTTCTATATACTCTACATCATTTAATCCTGTGTTAGTGCCACTGAGTCAATTCCAACTCACAGTGACCCTATGTGACAGAACAGAACTGCCCCATAGGGTTTTCTTGGCTGTAATCTTTATGAAAGCCAATCTCCAGGTCTTTCTCCTACAGAGTTGCTGGGTGGATTCAAACAACCAACCTTTCAGTTAAGTGCTCTGTTGTGCCACCAGGGCTCCCTCCAAAGACGTTGTTGTTGTGGCGTGCCGTTGAGTCAATTCTGACTCATAGAGACCCTACAGGACCGAGTAGAACTGCTCCATAGGGCTACTTAGGCTGTAATCTTTACCTGAGCAGACTGCCAGGTCTTTCTCTTGTGGAGACACTGGGTGGGTTCGAACCGCAAACCTTTCAGTTAATAGCCAAGCACTTAACCGTTTGCACCACCAGGGCTCTTCACAATAACCTCGTGAAATAAGTACTTTGAACTTCATCATACGGAAAGGGCAATAGGGGCTTAGAGAGTTTCAGTAACTTGTCCACAAACAGGTATCAGGAATTGAACCCAGGCCTGCTGAATCCAAAACCTCCCCAAATAACATGCACAGAGAGATCTGAAATTGTAATCTCTGGCCTTCTGGAATCAAACATCTTAAGCACAAAATCAATGTCTGTTAAAGGAAACCATTTAAAGAAAAAAGGTCTCACATACCACCCTGACCCCCTCAACTACACCTCACCTCCCCATCCACCAATAGATTAGGGCTTAGCTCAAAAGAAACTTAAGCAACCAAAATCTTACTCAATAAAAACCTTTTTCAGGTATGAATTGCCAACTATAAAAGAGAAGTTTTGCTTTTGTAAGTAGTGAAATCACTTTTAGATAAATATATTAAAAACCATTTTTTTTTTTAATTCTCAGAGAATTTATAGGCCTCAGACCAAAATTCTGATCTCAGCTTTGCCAAGAAATATGTTCCCTCAGGGAGTCATTTTCTTCTCCCTGTAAATGAGTTCTCTCAACCAGATGTACCAGGTACTCTCCAAGTATCTTCCTAGGTCTAAGACTCTATAAATCAAAGAAAAGGAAAGGTAGTTTTACTCCGAGAATATTTAAGTAAAATCTTGACCTTATCAAGAATTGTGCAGTGGGGTCTGTGAAAAAAGGAAGTTTTGCATCTAGAAATTTCCCAAAGTACTCTTGGAAAATGGATATAGGCTGGAAAAAAAAATGAGTCAAATCACAGTCTAAAAGTGAGAGAGGCATTTGTTATGTAAAGATTCCAGAAAACTAGTGATTTATCAACAGGAAGAACACGTTCATTCAGGCAGATTTTGGTAAAGCGCATTTTCTAAGAGCAGGGGCACCAGTAGCTTCAGAGATGAACAGCCAACCTTGGTGTCCACAAAGAGCCCCAGGCTGCTAGCAAGGCAAGCTGTCCAACGCCTAGCTCTGGAGACTGAGTTGAGAGGGAGGATTACTTTCAGGCTAACCAGTGCTGACAACATGCAAGGGGCAGGCTAGAGTACTGTCAGTACCGTCCACTGCCTCACCATCTCATTACCTGGAAAACCAAGGCTGTAGAAGACATCTTGACTCTCAGACTCAACCGCCTTCTCCTGAGATCATCCTGATAAACGTTTAGTAAGAGAGGGAGCTGACATTTACGGAACACATGCTAAGCACACAGCATAGGTCATTTTCTTTAATTTTTACAACTGCACCCTCATCACTAGCTTGGATGTCAGTGGGAAAACTCTGGAAGGCCAGGCCAAATCCTGAACCAGAGTAAATCTCAAATTCCAACATCACGATTCTGAATGGTGGCCAGGTCCCGAGTGCCTTGTTTGAAAATATAAACTCAAAAGCATGACAACAGAAGATAAATCCAACCCAACAATAGTTGTTATTTCTTTTTATACAGCAAGTTCCAGAGGCAAAAGTGTGCCTCCCTGCCAGGATAAGGATGTTGCATTAAGGAAGCTCTCCCGGTTTTCTATCAGACATGCAGAGATTTTGGAAAAGTCACCCTGCTCTCTGGGGTGACCCAGGAAAGCTCTGAACATGAAAGTTGCCAGCAGCTGGTTTAACTTAAGCAATGCATTTCTCGACATGGTTTTAAACCACTTTGGAAATGAGAGCACACGTAACAGACTTGCCCAAACTCTGTATTTCCTTTCTTGGTTTTTCTCCGGAGCCTCTCCTAGTGGCCTGGCCAAATTCCAAAAGCAAACACCACGCTCATATGTTCCAGTGTCCTTATTGGCTTTTGTGGCAATAACTTCTAACTCACTGCCATGCCTACATTTCATGAAAATGTTTTCATCCCCTGGCCAGCCCATTTCTGCCCTGTGCGCATTTTAAAAAGAGGCAGTCGACCAGGGATTCGGTGCAAAACATGTCCTGATTTTGACAACAAAAACTCTCCAAAGGGGAATCATATGTTTCTGGAAGTCTTTCAAGCCTCTATCCTAAATGACTAAGAGATGGCTTGCTACCAAGAGCCTGCAAGGGTGAAATGGAAGGGACACTGAGAAGCAACAATTTTAAGTACCTCAAAAAAACCTATGCTTGCTTCTGATGCTCTCAGAGAAGATGTACTTGGTCCTATTATGCTACCTGGGAGGAAATGAGGTCTCATCTTCCAAATCAATGTCCTACTTGAGTTCCTCTAGCTGAGGAATGAACAGACGAACGTACTCTAGAAGCTTTGTCTTCTCTTCTCCTGCCAAAATAGGCCATCCTTTGATTCTCAAGCTATGAGAAGATGTATGTGCAAGTGAAAGGAAGACTCTCATCTGCATGAATCTGGACAAAAAGAACATGAAAACGCAAGCCCTAGTTTCTAGCCAACCAACACAGAGGAAACGCTGCAGAGTGGAATATAGGAACTGGAGCTATTTTGAAGGTTTCCCATGGTTACAGCTGCTATGGAAATCATTTTCTTCTCTGGGGTTTTCAAAGATATCTGAGCCCTGCTTCAATCAAAGTTTAAAGAAGGAGAACAAAGGGAGAACACGGACAGGAATTGCTTCTTTTATTTAAAGTTTTAAAAGGTTCCAAATTGGGGTGGGTGGAGGATGGGCGCAGGCACCGATTGTAGTGATAACCTCAAAAGTCTCCGTATCAGAGACACCCACAGGAGGCAAAATAAACCCCTGGTGGCCCGGAGAGAAATCTATGCTTTCTGGACCTAGAAAGGGACAGGGTAATCTTTTCAAAACACAAATGATAGAAACCATGTCACTCCCCTCTGTAAAACTATTCAATGGCTTCTCATTGTTCTTAGGGCAAAATCCTAAATCACCAAGACCGTCAGGCTCAGGCATTCCTCTTCAATCTCATCTCTCGCTCTCTACCTTATTTTCTGCAAATCAGCCGCCTGGTTTACAGTCCATCAAATCTGTCATGCCTTCTCCTGCTGCAGGGCCTTTGCACGTGCTGTTCCCTCTGCACAAGCTCTCCCTGCTGCCCAGAACACTCCTCTTTCCTCAACGCCCTTTTGCCTTTGTCATCTCTCAGTTCTCAGATTAAACATCACCTCCTCTTGCCCCTCTAGCTTGGTCATGCCGACCTGTCATTTCCTGGAGAATACTCACCACAATTTAAAGAAATCTCTAATTTCACGTTTGGTGTCTATTTTCTCCTCTAGAATAGAACCTTCATGAGGCCAAGAACTTCATCTACCCTTTGCTGTGCTCTGCCCAGGCCCTAGCTCAATGCCTTGCAATAATATTTAAAGGATAACGGTTTAATAGAACATTACTGGCAGATACTAGCTGTTTCTCTCTACCCAATGTCAAGGCATGGCATTTTTCTAAGCCCTGAACATCCCCTCCATGGCAACATCACAGGATTCTCATTGCTATGGGGTAGAGTTGCATCCTAAGTAGGGCTTAGGTTCTGAAGTCAGCTCACAGCTCAGATCAAGCAGAGCAGTGGCTCTCGACTAGGAGTGATTTGCCCCTCGGTGAATATTTGGCAATGGCTGGAGATATTTTGGTTGTCACAACTGGCATCTAGTGGGTAGAGGCCAAGGATGCTGCTAAACATCCTACAATGCACGGGACAGGCCCACAACAAAGAATTATCCAGGCAAAAATTCAATAGTGCTGAGGGTGAGAAACCTTGATGCAGAGAAAAAAGTAATCCTCACAATCCATTAGAGAGAAAGGCGCTATCTTGGAGAAGGAACCATCTCTCTTGGTCTATCCCAGCTGTTTTCCTCCACTGTTGAAATAGATACTATAGCTTCTCTTGGGTGCTGGAGGACATTACGGCTTGCATTAAAGGGCCACGTTGTTGTTGTGTGGTTGGGTGCCGTCGAGACAATTCCAACTCATAGCGACGCTGTGTGGCAGAGTGGAACTGTCCCATTGGGTTTTCCAGGCTGTGATCTTTATGGAAGCAGATTGCCAGGTCTTTCCACCATGGAGCCACTGGGTGGGTTGGAAACACCAACCTTCCAGTGAGAAGCCTGGCACTTAACCATTGCACTACCAGGGCTCCTTATAAATACGTATCTTTAAATGCTAGAATCCCACTCAGGATGGCAAGAAGCCCATACCACTGGAGGCATTCAGAATGGCAACCAGAGATGCATGTCCTCCTCTCCTGCTCTCTCTGGGGATAAGCACCTTAGTAAAATGGCAGGCAAAGTGGTCCACACTTATCTATATTTCTCCTTCTCTCTTAAGCTGGCTTGTCTACAATGATAAGTTGGTCCAATGGGAAGTGACCTGCCACAGTCTTGCCAATAGGGCCAGCTTTCTTTATATCCCTACCCCCAAAATGCTTCTTCCCACTTCCATGCATGTGAAATTCCACTGTTGGTGACGCATTCCTAGTATCCACCATTTCTGATACAGAATTAACCTGTTAAAATGCAAACTCTCTTAAGAAATGTAAATACACAGCACTTTACCCTTAAGTAGGAAGGAATTTATCTCTGTGACTCAGGAAATGGGCCCATACAAGAACACTCAGCACCAAAGGGTAAGGGACTTTGCAGTGGGTGGGAGGCTAGGCTGAGGATATGTGGCCAGAAATGAGTTCTGTTTTTGGGTGCCCCCGAGTCAGTTCCAACTCATGGCGACTCTGTATGACAGAGTAGAACTGCCCCTTAGGGTTTCCTGGGCTGTAATCTTTACGGGATGGAGCCCTGGTGGCGTAGTGGTTAAGAACTCAGCTGCTAACCAAAAAAAGGGTAGTGGTTAAGAGTTCGGCTGCTAACCTAAAAGGTTGGCAGTGTGAATCCACCAGCCTCTCCTTGGAGACCCTATGGGGCAGACTCATAGGGTTGCTATGAGTCAGAATCGACTTAATGGCAATGAGTTTGGTTTTTTTTTTTTTTTTTTTTAATCTTTATAGGAGAGGATCACCAGGTCTTCCTCTCTCTGAGCCCCTGGGTGGGTTCATACCACCAACCTTTTGGTTAGCAGCCGAGCGTTTAAGTGTTTGTGCCACAAGCGCTCCTTACCTATACACTAAAAGACCCTAATATCTTTATCTCAAGCCCTAACCATATCCTTAACCCTAAACATAAAATATGCCTCCAAAATATCTCCACTAGAATGTGCCACTCCACCTTGTCAAATCCAAACCAAACTTTTCCTTCCCTCCCCCAATCTGTTTCCCTCTTCCTGACTTTCCAGTTCCAGGTATTCGGCATCACCCAGCCTCCCAATGTAGAAATCTCTCCTCTTTTTTTTTTATTGTTGTAAAAAATATATACATTATATGTAAAAAACACTCTTTCAATCTGTGCATCAAATTGGTCACTGAGTCTCAAGGATTCTAACAGAGACGCACACCCCCAGGCTGCCCTACTCTAGGCTGGAAGAAAGCCAAGGGGTCAAAGTAAAAGGACAGGCAGATCCTGACGAAGGCCTTTTCAATGCTACGTCTTCCGCCAGGGGCTCCAGTGTCATCATTTTATGGAGCTGACATAAAGAGCAGTATAACTGCCATGTTTCACGGCATTCCGTCTCTACGGTCAAAGCAAAGTAGGTAATTAATACAACTAACTGTCCAGCCCACTGAGTCTGATGTTTGTCTGTTCTGAATTCCTCAGGTAACTGGCAGTGGCATTGAGGTGGGTGCATCTGATGGGGGAAAGTATTTTGAAGCACTTGCTTTTGTTTTAATTGACCAGAAGCATGCACATAAACCGGTAAATTAACTCCGTCATTTGGAGGTACGGTGTCCTTTTTCCCTGATTCCTGTGTCACTCCTCTAGGATGAAATGAACACTCAGAATGCTCATCAAAGGGCCACCAGTATTAGTCACTGAGAGAACCACTAGCAGTGCCGTTTATTAGCAACGAAGAGGGGCTTTCCACAAGGCAGACACCACTGCTCCCACTGCCACCCTTCCCAAATACCAGCCAGCTTCTGGCACTAGACTTGCATTTGGGAATAACATCAATTATCTTAGCCGACTTCCTCTGCAATAACTTCCTGACTATTTATGGGAAGCTTCAAAGGCCACGAAATGCTAAATAAACAAGGAGACAAGTTGACAAAATGTTAAACATCTGCCCTGGCCGACCTTGCAAGATTTTGCCAGGGGAATTCTCCTAACCAAACACAGTGATAACATCTGAAAAAAACCAACAAACAAACAAACAAAAACCCAAAAGCATCCTAGGCCAGCCTGAGGAAGCTTAAAAACCAACATATGATTATTTTTAGAACGTCGGCTATTGAGAAGTGAAAAGTAAAAAAAAAAAAAAAAGTGTATGTGAGTGTGTATGATTACAAATGAGAAAAATAAAACTTAAATAGCTCTTTGTTCAGAAACTGTCTTGACCTTTTCCATTCTAGCCAGAGAGCTTTGAGAGTCTTAAAATAAAACAACTAATTAAAAATCACCACTGCTATTTCAGTTCACGTGAAGGTAATACACCTTTAAATTTTTCAGATGAACACATTACATTTTTCAGAGATAAACTTTCATAATATTCTAAATTGGATGTCCTACCATGAATTTTTTTTTTCTTTTCCTTTTTAAGTGGATGATGTTAAAATGGCTTTCTCCAATACCAACTTTCTTTTCTTGTAATTTTAAGTAGCCAGGACAGGTATGAATACCAGTTCAAGAAAAAGATTCACCATCTTTAAGAAAGAAAATACACAGGCCTCTTTTCAAAGAATCTGTATCCGCTGTGGCAGAAAACAATTAAAAAGTGAACTGTGTAGTAAAGGAGTCAATGGATAAAAAGAGCTTTCCTTTTTTATTAGACATCACCATCAAAAAATACTGCCTGTGTAATTATACATCTCGCCATCACATGGAGTAGCCATTACAAACTAACATTAAAGACACACATTCTATAATGAGATTGAACAAACGGTTCTGAGCCTACAGACCCAGCAACCACAATAAAGTTAACATGATTAAACACCTCCACTTGTCAGGCATGGTAACTAGCATCTACAGAGGGATTTAGTAAGTGCACTTTTCTGAGCGCGTTACAGATGCTATCTCATTTAATCCTCACAACACTCCACACGTCTCTGAGTTCCTCTCGGCTGTAGCCTGTACAGGTTGGTGAAGAAGGTATCACTGCCCCCGTTTGCAGGCGAAACAATAAGGATCAGCGAAGCTAAGCAACTTTCTGGACCAGATAAACCTGGATTTGAATGCTGGTTCTGAAATCTATCAGCAGCCTGGTCTGAGCTGAGAGTTTAACTCTGAGACTTATTAGGTTTACCCTCTGGAATGGAGGCCTCCCTGTAAGATTGTTTTGAGGTCTGAAGGGGTAATGTATATGAAGCAACCAGCTTTGTGGCACTGTTGTTGTTAGTGGCCGTCATGTCAGCTCCAACTCACAGCTATCTTACCTACAACAGAGCCGGCCATCATTGTGGCGGGGGGAGCAAACGTTAGCTCCCTTCCTTTTCTTTCCTATTTGGTTATTTGTGTTTTTCTTTGTCTGGTGGGGAAATGACCAGTTAACCAGTTGTCATCTAGTCCATCCAACTCGTGGCCACCCCTCGTGTGTCAGAGGAGAACTGTGCTCCGCAGGGGTTTCCATGGATGATCTTTCAGAAGTAGATCACCAGGCCTTTCTCCTGAGGTGCCTCTGGGTGGACTCAAACCTCTGACCTTCCGGTTAGCAGCTGAGAGCATTAACTGTTTGCTAGCCATTTAAAAGGTCAACTGTCCTTACTCACTTCCGGCATAGCTAAGGAAAGATCCGCTAAACCCCCCTCACTGCTAGGATATGCAACCAACTCCAGCACAGAGAGAAAGTCCCCTGGGGACCCAATTTATCCTTCTGGGTGTCTCCCAAAGGGTGGTACACATATCATTGGTGGGAACACTGAGTGTGAGAAGACTACAACATTTCTTGGCCTTGGTGCTGAGTGCTCTGCTGGAGAAAAATTCTGAAGTTGTAAACTTATGGTGCTGTGTACTTTTATCTATGCAGGTTACATGTCAATAAAAAGGTTTTAAAGCGTTTCCACACTGCACACCCCCTGGAGGAGTCTTCCTTATATATCTTTGGGAACTCATGCCCCAATATGAATTTCATGCCACCGACCACCAACCCCCTTAATCTCAGCCTCTTCCAGCCTCCCCATTCCTTTCACTGCATCCTCGGCCCCACCTTCCCTTTCCGTCTTCTCTGGCACAGCCTCACTCTTCCCATGACCTCTAACCTGGGCACCCCACTCTAACCTCAGCACCCCTGTGGCTCGGCTTCTACCCCGTCCCACTCTTATCTCTGACCCAACTTGGCCTCCCATGGCCTCAATCCCCACAGACAGACAGACACCAGGTCTGGCCAGACCTCACCTCCTTCTGCCTCCCTTGCAACGAGGCACCTGGCTCACCAGCCCCCAGCCCACCCTTCCTACCTGGCACAGGGATTAGCACTCCCTGTCTTTAGAGTTTCACTCCCAGGCTTTTCTCTCTGAAACCACGGCCATTCCTATATTTGTACTTGTCTAATTTTTTCCTCCTGTTACCCACTAGCTTTCCCTCTAAGTTAAATTGATTTTGACTTTTAAATGTCAATTTTAATAAAACAGTAAGTCAATAATCAGTAATTTTATTAGCTAACTCTTACCCGAATGCGTGTTCAGCGGCACGCACTGCTCTAAGCATTTTACACGTATCGACCGACACTGAGGCCTAGAGAGGTTAAGTAACTGGCCCAAAGACACACAGCTACTGAGCAGGGGGTCTGGGATAGGAACCCAGGCGGCTGGACCCCAGAGCCAGGGTCTTAACCAGAACCACTACACAGAACTGCTTCTCAGCAAAACATTGATTTCTTCTTAGATATGGCAAAGGTCACGGGGGAGGTGGGAATGAATGACCAGGTGTGGGAAGCTCTGGTCTAAGCAACACTCCCTGGGAGAAAAAGACGGAGCCGCCAGGCTGGGTCTGTTTTCAAATGATGCGTCATGACACAAGGCCATTCCCTAAGGTATCCCTGGTGGGCCCTGGCGATACCCCGGCTTTGCTTTCACCTCTCCTATAACACTGATCAGGAGGAGGGTTGGGAAGAGAGCGCTCACCACAGGGTGGGGGAAAAAGAGGGCTCAAAGGGCAAACCTGTGTGTGTAAGAACGTGATGTCCTGAAGCTTGGTTGTTCAATGGCGAGAATTCTCGCCTTCCATGCGGGAGATCCAGACTCCATACCCTGACGATGTACCTTGTGTGTAGCCACCACCCCTCTGTCAGCTGAGGCCTGCGTGTTGTTGTGATGCTGGGCAGATTCCACGGGTGCTTCTAGTTTAAGGCAGACTAGGAAGAAAAGCCTGGCAATCTGTTTCTGAAAATCAGCCAATGAAAACAACGGGTCACAACAGTCCACCACCAATCCTAGTAATGGTGCAGGACCAGGCAGCGTTTTGGTCCATCGTGCATGGGCCAACTAGACACAACTAACAACAGCAAACATGTCTGTCAGTGAACAAGGCCAGCAGACAGATAGATGATCAGGTCAGGCAGAAATACGTGAAGGTCCATGAGAAGCTCCAGCTCACCTTTGGATATTCTCATTTTTACTCTGTCATAAGGGACTTGGAGGAAAAGGTGCTCCACAAAACCTCTTAAGTGAGGAGGACAAGGCCCCAGACAGCAACGTGCTTCTCCTTGTGAAAAGCCAAGCTTGACTTAAAAACACAGACTACTCAACAGTGTGGTTAAGAAATGCCAGAACTGCCCCCAAACCTTCAACTCCACTGTGTTCACAGCTTCTAGAGGCAACAGCAAAAACCCCTGACATGACACCCTCCTTCACCTCCCTTCCTGGATGCCTCTCCCCTCCAGAGCGAGCCTAACCTTCTCAGCCTCCCCATGCCTCAGACTCCTCTGAGCACTCAGTGAAGCCTGCAAACCCGTTCTCAAAGCAAAACAAAACATACCAAATTACAAAGGAAACCAATTACACTGTAATATAGTCATTAAAAGATCTTTTTTGTCTGCTGTAGTAACTTATGGGCTTCCAATGTATGTTACCATACAGAACTTAGTGTCCATGACAATAGTACATTTATCAACATGTGATACACGAAGATCTAGCAGCAAACCTAGTAACTACCGTAATTACCAAGCAGTGATGAGCATAAATGTTACTATAAAATGTCTGCCACACTCCTCTGGCATATGAAAACATCAGGAGTTTTTATTGGTGACAAAGTCACAGGTGTTGCTAAAGCCACTACCGTGGTTTGTCACTTTCATTCATAATACAGGAAAATGCTAAAGTTCAACTCAAACCAAGCCCACTGCTGTCGCGTCGGTTCCAACTCCTGGTGACCCTACAAGGCAGAACAGAGCTGCCCCACAGGGCTTCCAAGGCCATAAATCTTTACCGAAGCACAGGGCCACATTTCTCTACCGCGGAACAGTCGGTGGGTTTGAACCACCAAACTATCAATTAGCAGCCAAGCACTTAAACACTGCACCACAAGGGCTCCACGAAGTTCAATTAAAAATCAAACCCATTGCCGTCAACTTGATCCCGACTCATAGTGACCTTCCAGGATAGAGGAGTGCTCCCCATAGGGCTTCCAAGCAGTGGCTACTGGATTCGTTCCACCGAACTTTTGGTTAGCAGCCAGGCTCTTAACCACTGCGTCACCAGGGCTCTGAAGTTCAATTAGGGGCTGGTAAACAGAAAGATTATAGTGTTGGCAAAGAATACTGAATATACCATGGACTGCCAGAAGAATGAGCAAAACTGTCTTCAAAGAAGCACAGCCAGAATGCTCCTTAATAGTAACAATGGTGAGACTTTATCTCACATACTTTGGACACATCATCAGGAGGGACCAGTCCCTGGAGAAGGACATCACGCTTGGGAAGGTAGAGGGTCAGTGAAAAAGAAGACTCTCAATGAAATGGATTGACACAGGGCTGCAACAATGGGCTCAAACATAACAACAATTGTGAGGATGGCATAGGACTAGGCAGTGTTTCGTTCTGAAGTACACAGGGTTGCTATGAGTTGGAACTGACTCGAAAGCACCAAACAATATAACAACAACAAAGAGAAAGACATAAATTTCTCCATCCTTGTTCTGGGATGTTCTGACTTTTACCCGTGGGCTGGGCTGCCAGGTTAAGGAGTCCTGTTCTAGAAGGATGTCAAGAAAAGGTCAGGGCTGAGCAGCGAGGTCTGTACACTGTGGAGACTGTTCTGCTTCGCTGGGTCACTAGTTATTACAAGTCAACCTGCCTGTCCTTTACACACAAGCTGACTCTTCACAAAAAGGCCCTTTCTCTTGGCAACAGGCTTGTCCTGAGCCCATGCACATCAGCAAGTAAGCAAAGGCTGCAGAGGCCTCGAGAAGCCTCCTTCCCCACCTTGTTATGTGGTGGCTGATACTTGGACTACTCAACTTACCCTCTTCTTACTTCACTTTTAAACTTCAAAGTCACTCGTACCTACGGGCTGCTGCCAATTTCTTGATTTTAATCCCCCAATTTTAAATCATCAGTAAGGATGTATTAAAGCAAAAAGAAAGACTTGCAAAACCTTTTCTAAAAATAAGACTTGCCCCTTCACAGAAAGAGTTTAATTAAGAGAGGCTTAAGAGCCCTGGTGGAGCAACAGTTACCTGCTCGGCTGCTAACCAAAAAGTTGGCGGTTGGAACCCACCCAGCAGCTCCACAGAAGAAAGACCTCATGATCCGCTTTCACTAAGATCACAGCCTAGAAAGCCCTGTGGGGTCACTATGAGTGAGAAATGACTCGATGGCACCTAGCAACAACGACAAGGTTATCTGAGTCATTCTCACAGTAGTAGGTAGCGGGGACAAAGAACACTGGGAAAAGGTCCCTAGGTCTGGCTTCTGGGACTAGTTTCAACCAAGCACCCTAGTAAGTTAGCTTCCTTGGTGTATCCCTTGCTCCATCATATATAAAATAGGGATAACAACTCTTACAAACAGTGACAACTTCCACGTGCCAGGCACCATGCCAAGTGTTCCACTTTCATTGTATTACTTTTTCCTCACTGCAGATCTACGGCTGTTGGCTGCCATCACGTAGCTCTTGATTCATGATGACCCTGTGCACAATGACATGAAACACTGTCTGGTCTTGCACCATCCCCGTGATTCCTGTGGACTGGACTGTTGTGATCCACAGGGCTTTTACTGGTTGATTTCCAGAAGTATGTCACCAGGCCTTTCTTCCAAGTCCACCTTAGGCTGGGAGCTTGCCGAAACCTGCTCAGCATCATAGCAACCACAGTGGGACTAGTCAGGAATAGAAGCCAGGTCTCCTACATGGATGGAAGGATTATACCATTGAACCACCACTGCCACCTCAAATCTGTTCAGTATTAACATCCCCAACGTACAGATGACGATCCTAAGGCTCAGAGAAGCCAACTGACTTGCCAGAGTTTGCGGAAAAACGGCCATACTGAGATTCCAACCTGAGTCATCAGTCAAACTCCAGCGTGGCATCTCTGTTGCTGGGATTTCACGTGAAATTGGACACCAGTCCTTTTCTTCTCATGTCCAATACGACATGATTACGGATGAGAAAGGGCTTTGCTGGCTGCAAGGGATCTTTGTTATGGATGTCACTCTTTACGGATATCAGTCTGGGCACCTCCCCGCTTTAATCTGTAACACCAGCAATGTCCACCCCACCCAGCCTGTCCGGTACTGCAGCTCCACCACCCAGCTTCTAGAATGCTCAGCTCTAAGGCCATGTGTTACCATTAAGGACAAAAAAAAAAAAAGGAGGGGCAGTTCCCAGGAGCACAGGCAAAAAAACAAAAACACCCAGAAGCAAATTCAGACATCCACGTTGGGAATCTGGGCTCTTCAGTAAAATGCCTCTGAGACCTCCCATCTGAGCTCATTTATTTTTTACTTTTTTTTCACTTAATGCAGACTGGAAGACAGGTTAATTCTGGACCCACAGAACATCCCCTGCCCCACTCCTTTCTCCAGAAACGAGCGAGCCTGTGGCTCCTGCTTATTGATGTCTATTAATTTATCCCACCTAGACATCACTGTTGGTGCCCAGTATTCTGCTCAGAGTAGCCCAGCACCTAAACTCCTTCAAAGAAGGTCTTCGAATACCATGTCCATCAGGAAACCGTCCTGAAGCCCAAGGCGAACAGCAGTGAGCTCCCTTTAACTTTCTCATATCTTTATTTCCTTTCATCAGACTAGGGACTCGAAAGGACCCAACTTGCTCAGCCACCTGCTCATTCCCCAGTTGGCAATTGAGCACTCAGCATGTGCCAGGTGCTGTGCAAGGCCCTGGGGGTACAGTAATGAACCAACCAACACTCTGCCTGCCCTTATGGAACTTACAGTCTGGGGAGCAGGGGAACACATTAGAAGAGGGGGCCGGAGAAATGTTCTCAGAAGGTGTCATTTCAACAAAGGAAAAGCCAGCACTAGGACTAGGTAGGACAGAGTGTTCCTGGCACAGGTAACCACATGTACAGAGTACAAAGAGGAGATCAGACAAAACCAAGTGTTGACGAGGATGAGGAACACACAGGAGCATTACCTGCAGATGGAAGTCTAAACTGATGTGATCCCTTTGGGAGAGAATGTATTCTTATCTAGTAAATTCAGAGGTACACACACCTCACGACCTGGCAAGCCCACACCTGGGCACACACTCCAGAGAAATTCTCACACGCATGTCTGTCCCGAAAGAAAAACCAAACAGAAGACTACCAGGGAAGCACGCTGGTGCCAAAACCATTGAGCAAAACAAGGACATGATAAACTCATGATTCAGCAGAGTGGCTACCTCTGGGTAGAGAAGGTAGAGGACAGAATTGCAAAAGACAAAGCCAGGTGATAACTCACAGGTGTCCATTGTTTCCCCTTATGCATATTTCATCAACATTTTTGGATCTGCTCAATATTTCATAACTGAAATAACTACCTCTTCATCTGACTGCTGTGCGGAGAACAGGTTAGGGAGTGAAAAGGCGTAAGTGGGGAGTTCTGTGAAGAGGCGAGGGCAGTAGTTCAGACAAGAAATAACAGTGGTTTAGACTAGAGTGAAGGAACCCTGGTGGTGCAATGGTTAAGCGCTCAGCTGCTAACCTAAATGTTGACAGTTTGAACGCACCTACATACTCTGCAGGAGAAAGACTTGGTGATTTGCTTCCATAAAGATTACAGCCTAGGAAACCCTATGGGGCAGTTCTACTCTGTCACATGCGTTTGCTCTGAGCTGAAAATCTACTCAACCACACCTGATACAACAGATTGGGGCAGAAGGATAGTAGAGACAGAGACACAAATATTTCCAGGCACATTGATCCCTTATTTTCAAACTGGGCTCAAGACTGAATGTAAAGAGCTGTTCGTGGAGGGCACGGTGGGAGGGTAAGGGAGAGAGTTTTAATTCTCTAGTCCAGTCGATCCCTTCACGCTTACAGATGTGCAAAACAAGCCAGAGAAATGAGATGGAAAAAACTAGGGGCAGAACAGACCAGTACCAAAATCCTTAACATGCATAACTCTGCCTCTTTCCACCCAGTTTTGTGTCAGAATGTAAACTTCCGATTCAACGAAATTCAGTAGGCAGGCACACCATCAGTAGCTGATGCTGACAGCAAGTCGACTCCTATCTAAATCGATGATGCGGCTTATTCCCACAAAACTATCAGGATGAAATTATTTCTGTAGCTTCTATCTTAGCTCCAGGGGGTTAAATCCAGTTTAGTTGTTTTGGGAAAACTTGAGGTTGGTAAATCAAAGTAGTGAATAAAAATGGCATTCCAAAAAGTCTGTTGACGTCAAATCCTTAGCCATTTAAAATTAGTCAGTTTCCTGCCCTCATACACATTGATAGATCATATGCATGTTTGGAAACCACTTTTTTTTTTTTTTTTCCATTTTGCAATATCCATCTAGTTAAAATGCACACATCCTCTGATCTAGTAATTATACTTCTGGGAACTTATCCTATAAACGTTTTCACACATAGAAGCAATGAGGGTGGACTGACACGAAAGCCCACTGTAATATCATCTGCAATAACCAGCAACTTTAAGCATCTTAAAAGATCGTCAGCGAAGAACTGGTGAAAAGAAATTATGGTACAACTATACAATGGGAAGGGGTCCCTGGGTGGCGCAAATGGTTAAACACCCAACCACTAACCAAAAGGCTGGCGGTTCAAACCCACCCAGAGGCACCTCAGGAGAAAGGCCTGGAGATCTGCTTCTGAAAAGTCACAAACCAAAAATAACCCAAACTCGTTGCTGTCGAGTTGATTCTGACTCACAGCGACCCTACAGGACAGAGGACAACTGCCCCATAGGGTTTCTGAGGAGCAAGTAGTGGATTTGAACTGCTGACCTTTTGTTTAGCAGCCCAAGCTCTGAACCACTGCGCCACCAGGACTCCTCTTGAAAAGTCATAACCTTGAAAAACCCCATGGAGTATTGTTCTATTCTGTACACACGGGGTCTCAGTGAGTCCGAACTGATTCGAGGGCAAATCGTTTTGTTTTGTTTCTGGATACAATGTGATATTATGTGACCTTTTTGTTTAATAAGGAATGTGTACACAAACCAAACCCACTGCCATCAAGTTGATTCCAACTCATAGCAACCCTATAGGGTAGAGTAGAACTACCCCATAGGGTTTCCAAGGCAGTAATTGTCACAGAAGCATCGACCTTTTGGTTAGCAGCTGAGCGCTTTAACCACTGCACCACCAGGGCTCCTAATGAATATATATATACTGATATTGAAATTTCTCCAAGGTCTATTAAGTGATAAGAGGAAGTATCTTTGGTATGTTACCATCTGAGTTAAGAAAAAAAAGAAACAAAACATACGTAAACACATATATACATACCCACACGTATTCCTACCAACATGTATTCTGTACACACGCTCCACACACAGGCACGTCAAGGAAGGACACCCAACGGCTTTTAAATACATAAATTTATGACATCATTGTTACTGTACTTCATGGCATGCGAAGCCATAAATTTTCATGAATTCCCTCTAAGCTTCTTCTGAATCAATTTCCTAGTCTGCGTTCCTCTGACTTGTGAAAGCTTGACCCCAAAATGTCTTCCCAGTTTTCCTCAGACATTTTTCATGATCAGTTTCACGTTCTTCTTAGATAATTTGGGAAAGCTGATCAGGCACAATCATCGGGAAGATAATTCCAGCTTAAAGACTTTCACACAAAACTATCCTGGGACACAACCAACATGACAGGCTTTCCGGCAAGAAAATTTTTTTGCACAGTGATTACTTAATTAAGAGGTTAGAAAGGTACAAGCAGTTTTCTGTTCACCGGGAAGCGATGGGGCTTCAGCCCTCACCCACACTCACACACGGTAGCCTGTGGCATACCTCTCCACGTAAGTCATGTGAGCCCAACCCCACTGCCCCGTCTGCTGGTAAAATGATCGGAGCTATCGAAGGGATTAATCATATTCCTCCACTCCATACCCTTTAATCCCAAAACAAGCAGTTCTAAACGCGTTCCAGAACAGCGTATGTGCTTCCTCATACCGTGAAATCCGTGCGTGATGACATTCCTGAAATGTTCCAGGTTATTCCTCAGTAGCTAGGGCACAGATTCACAGAGAAAGAGAAAAAAAAACCTTTTATATCAAACATACTTCAATTTACTCTAATAACTTAGGTAAAGTCAAGGTTTACTTGAAGTCCTGCCTCCAAACAGTGTTTTCTGGAATAGCACACTTACCCTCAGCAAGCGCTCCTAAATTAAAAGAACAATTTTGGATTTTCCATCATTGAAAGCTCAGCATATAGCCTATTACTAAAAATGACACTTTAGTAATCTGTCACAGTAGTCAGAATAACTCCTTGGCCTTTGGGCAGTACAGTCACAGAGCCCCTTGTCCCACATAATCAACATCTGTAGTTGGTCAGTTAATTTTTTAAAATCCAGTTAGGATTAATTCAGCCGTGAATGAATGAAACCTCAAATACCAGTTGCTTAAACATGATGGTTATTCTTTCCTCTTTCATATAAATGTAGTCTGGAATTATACAGTCCAAGGCTAGTATGGTGTCTCTATGGTCATCAGGGACCCAGGCTTCATGTATCTTGTCATGCTATGCTTAAGAAAGGTCTTTCACCTCATGGCTCAGTTTAGCTGCCTAAGCTCCAACCATCACGTTCACATCCCAGTGGGCAGGAAAGACTAAGGGAACGAAAGATACATGCTTTCCATCGAAAAGCCAGCACTTCCCACAAATTGTATCCACTACTTCCACTTATATTCTTGCTAACCAAAAAGGTCGGCAGTTCAAATCCACTGGCTTTATCTTATAGGGTACTATGAGCAGGAATCGACTCGACAGCAGTGGGTTTTGTTTTGTTTTTTGGTTAACAGCAGGAGGGCCTGGGAAATGCATTACTTCTCAGGCCATGTGCCAGGTAATAATTTGAAGGTTCTAGTTCTAAGGAGGAAACCCTGGTGGCGTAGTGGTTAAGAGCTCGGCTGCCAATCAAAAGTCGGCAGTTCGAATCCACCAGGTGCTCCCTGGAAACCCTACGGGGCAGTTCTACTCTATCTTATTAGGGTCTCTATGAGTTGGAATCGACTCTATGGCAAATGGTTTGGGTTTTTTTTTTATTTCTAAGGAAGAAGTAGACAGTGGATTTGGGGGTGACTAGCTTTTTTTTTTTTTTTTTTTAGCAGTGTCTGCCACATGAAGAAATCACAAAATAACGACATGGTGAGACTTGTGAGAGCCAGAGCTCGAGGGGGATGCTTGTTGTTCTGGGTCTCACAAGTTTTCTGCCTTTGACAGGGTGCAGTCTTACCGCTTTTCTATCACTCTCTATTAATGCAAAATAATTGAGTTTTCCTCTCTGACAGGTTTCCAGCTTACACAGGTTCTGGCTTTCACAGGTTTTTCTGCATATACAACGCTTAATTTTATTTCTTGAAACACATACCACACGTTCATTTTAGTGGGGAAGGGGATTTTACATATGGGTCTACAGATTGATTGGTTCACCTTATCTTTTATGCATAAAACACACCTATGATCCATCTTCTTCCATTCCCAGGTTGGGTTTCTTTAGGGTGGTGCCAGAATTTAAAGATACCGTCAGAAAAATATAAGTCCTTGACTAGGTATGCCTCCCTGCTCCCTCTTTTTTTTTTTTTTTTCCTTCTTTTTTTTTTTATTTTTTATTGTGCATTAGGTTAAAGTTTACAGAGCAAATTAGTTTCCCATTTGATAGTTTGTAAAGTATATGGCCTTGGTTTCATTGCCCACAATATGTCAGCTCTCTCCCCATGTCTGCCCTGGGTTCCCCGTTTCCTTTCGTCCTGATTTTCTACCCCTTCCTGCCTTCTAAACCTTGAAGTTGGGCAAACGCTGCCTTTCTAATCCCGTATAATTAACTGTTCTGAGGAACACGTTCCTCTCGGCTGTTATCCCACGGACCTGTCCATGGTCTGGCTGGAAGGTGGTCTCTGGAACAGCTTCAGCTCCAGTCCAGAAGGGGGTCTTAGGGCCACAGCCTCAGGGGCCTCCCTTTATCTTTCATAGCTGTTTTTCCCAAAACCTAATTTAACTGCTTTAAAAAAAAAAAAGACATTCATCATTGAGTTATCCCCAAACATTCACTTTAGTTCTCACAGAAACACCTCTTTTCCCTTTTTGCACTTGTATTTCACGGGCACACAAAGACAACTATGCAATTCTAGCAGTAGGTACAACCGGCATAAACAGGCTTGGGAATAAACACAATGTACTCTGGTAAACATCCAGCTCTCCCACATAACTAGATGGGAAGAGTGAGAGCCTCGTGGACAGAGACTTGCCACTTGGAGGTTTTCCACATGGAATGGAGATCTTTGATTTAACGAGCACGGGAACTGAGTGAAGAACTAAAAACCCGTTGCCATCGAGTCAATTCCGACTCATAATGAGCCTATAGGACAGAGTAGAACTGCCCCATAGGATTTCCAAGACTGTGATCTTTATGGGAACAGACTGTCACATCTTTCCCCCACAGACCTGCTGGTGGGTTTAAACCACCAACCTTTTGGTTAGCAGCTGAGTGCTTTAACCACTGCACCACCAGGCTCCAGTGGAGAACTAGTTCTTTTGCATTTCCTCTTGCCAAAATCTCCGGGGTTGGCAATTTCACAGTAAATCCCTAGAAATGCTGTCACCATGTGTTAATGGTGATGAGTCCGAAACATCAGAGTTATACCGTGTACTTCCCAATGTCATTCTCGGCTCGATAGGGGCAGAATTTCCCAGTGCTTCTTACTAGGTAGGACTGTCACTGCATGGTCATACCACCATTGTGGGAGCACCATTTCACAGACAGCAAATGTTGGACATCCCTGGCTCCAGCCCACCAAATGCTGGCAGCAGCACGCCCAAGTCACTGTGGCAAGAAAAGACAAAATAAACAAAAACACACCCACAAGTAGCCAAATGACCACCTAACAGGATGGCGCGTGGCCCTAGGTGTAGAAAAGATTGTTGTTATTGTAGACGTCATGGTTCTGTACTGGCTTCCCTGTCATCTCTTAGATCTCACCCTCACAGCCACTGGCCTTGTTCGCACCCACGGCAGATCCAAATCCTGAGGAGCCCTGGATTACACCCTCACACCCATCAGCCTTGTACATACCCATGGCAGGTCCAAATCCTACGGAACCCTGGATCATACCCTCACAGCCATTGGCCTTGTTCATACCCATGGCAGATCCAAATCCTACGGAACCCTGGATTACACCCTCACACCCATCAGCTTTGTACATACCCGCGGCAGGTCCAAATCCTACGGAACCCTGGATCACACCCTCACAGCCATCAGCATTATACATACCCGCGGCAGGTCCAAATCCTACGGAACCCTGGATCACACCCTCACAGCCATCAGCCTTGTACATACCCGTGGTAGGTCCAAATCCTACGGAACCCTGGATCACACCCTCACAGCCATCAGCCTCGTTCATACCCATGGCAGGTCCAAATCCTACGGAACCCTGGGTCACACCCTCACAGCCATCAGCCTTGTTCATACCCATGGCACGTCCAAATCCTAAGGAACCCTGGATCACACCCTCACAGCCATCAGCGTTGTTCATACCCATGGCAGGTCCAAATCCTAAGGAACCCTGGATCATACCCTCACAGCTATCAGCCTTGTTCATAACCACGGCAGGTCCAAATCCTAAGGAACCCTGGATCACACCCTCACACCCATCAGCCTTGTTATACCCACGGCAGGTCCAAATCCTACGGAACCTTGAGAGGCCTTCTGACAGTCCTGATGGAAGGGAACCAAGCGTAGCCTGAAACATGAGAACGTGCATGCTACTTGAACAATTTCTGGGAAGGAGATGCTACAGTTGATTGAGCTCAGACTTCACCATTCTACACAAACACATTTTCTAACAGCCTTTTTTTTTATTTATACTGGATTCACAAAATAAATACAAACATTAAAAGAGGGAACAGCTTCATTAAGAAAACAAACGATTCCTTCTCATACATGTGCCTGATGAGATCTTTTGCCCAATTTTCTAATGAGTTGTTCCATGTTTATTTTTCTTTCTATTAGAGCTGTTTTCATAGCGAAGAAATCCGGTCTCTACACATCATATGTGTTGCAAATAATTTCCTCAGTTTTTCTTTTTGATTTTTGACAATTTCTAAGTTATTCATGTCAAAATATTCACTCATCCTTTATGACTTCTGGATTTCACAGCATCCCTTCACTTATTCACTCAGCACATTCACACTGAACATTTGCCATGTACCAGGTATTTTTCTAGGTCTCGGGGAACTGAACAAAAGAGACATGGTACAAAACATCCAGCCGGAGTTTAAAATCTTGTATCAAAAATTAATTCTAGGGCAGAAAGAAAAACAGATAACCTGTCAAAAATGCAATATAACGTCAGGTAGTGATAAATGCTATGAGGAAACATAAAAAAGATAGGAAGAGGGAAAAGGTGACTGGAGTGTTCCTTTAGGATGGTCAGGGAAGGCCGTTCTAGGCAAAGAGCACTGGAACAGAGGCTGTGAGGGAAGTGAGGGAGCAAACCATGGGGGTATCTGGGGGGACAGTCCTGGGAGAGGGGCCAGGAAGGGCAAATGCTGGACAGGAATGTACCCGCTGTGTTTGAGGAGCACTGAAGTAGCCAGTGGCCGGAAAGGAGGAAAAAGAGAGAAAATATTTGAATTTAGAGCTGCCTTTCACTTTCCAAATTTATGAGTATTCATTCATAATAAAATTTATTTTTTTCTTAATGTAGAAGTGTGCCATTCATCTCCTTTTATTCCAAATGAAAAGATGGTTGTCCCTACACCACTCATTGGCTCTTTCCCTCACTGTTTTTAAATGTCACCTTCATCATATCCTGTATTCCCATAATGACCTGGATCTAGTTTTACAGATGTTCTACTCTGTCACCGGGATCGTTCTAGTCCTGCTTCACTTCCGTACTATTTTAATTTCTGTAACTTTAGAATATGTTTGGTAAATATAATTTTGAAAGGATTGCCTGGTAGGGCTAGAACCTCTCATTAATCTTTAGTCATTTTCATAAAAATACCAGACTTTGATACCACCCGTTTATCAGTTTGTCATATTATGGCATGCTATCTGTTGCTGTGATGCTGGAAGCTATGCTACGGGTATTTCAAATACCAGCAGGGTCACCCATGGTGGACAGGTTTCAGTGGAGCTTCCAGACTAAGAGACTGGGAAGAAAGGCCTGGCAATCTATTTCTAAAAATTAGCCAATGAAAACTTTTGGATTACAACAGAACACTGTCTGACTCACTTGCTTTGGACATGTCATCAGGAGGGATCAATAGCTGGAGTACACCATGTTTGGTGAAGTAGAGGCCAACAAGGGCAAAAGAGACCCTCAGTGAGATGGACTGGCACAGTAGCCACAATGATGGACTTCAATATGCTGGTGATTGTGAGGAGATGCAGGAGAGAGCAATGTTTCACTCATGTAAGGTCAACATGAGTTGGTGTCCACTCAATGGTGGCTATCTGCCCACCAGACCTTGGCTCATTCTACTTTCCAGCTCACCAAAGAGCTTAAGGCCAGTTTATTAACTCCACAGTCCCTAAATTTGGACTATATTTAGGGACTATGGAGTTAATAAACTGCTCTTAAGCTAGCTTAGTCCCTAAATGATAGGGAAGTGGCAGCCAAGAAAGTTTAAAGGACAAAAAACAAAAAAACTCTTTTTCATCTAAACTCTTAGCTCTCAACACCAATAACTGGTCTTTAGCGGTACTCAAAGCCATCTTGTCATAAGAAAGCTTGCCAGCTGAACTAGACAGTCATTTAAGCCATGTGTGTCTTATCTGGTCTCTCTGGTATGACTCAATGCTGGAGGGCGGGGCCTATGGCTTAGATCAGTGCTTCTCAAAAGTGTGTTCCCAGATGAGCAGCATCACCAGGAACTTGTAAGGAATGCAAATTCTAAGTCCCTACCTAGACCTACTGAATGGGAAACTCAGGGGGTGGGGGCCTGTGGGGGTTCAGCCTGCCAGATGGTTCTGATGCTTGCCAAAGGATGAAAACCCTTGATTTAGAGTCAACACAAACCCTCCAGTGCCAGGCATACAAATGGGCTGAAGAGTCCAAACTCTGCAGTTAGAGTCATAAGATCAAACCTGAGTTTCAACACTAACTGTGTGACCTCGGGGAAGTAACTTCAACTTGCAGCATCTCAGTTTCCGAACCTGAACAACGGGAATAATGGTATCTACCTCATGTATGGTTCAAGAGTTAAATAAGAAAATGCAAGAAATGTGCTTAGAATATCCCCAGTGCTCTGTTAATGGTAGTTACGATTATAAATGAAGGTTCCAGGTGGCGCACACAGTTTGTGCTCGACTACCGTCTTAGTCATCTAGTGCTGGCATAACAGAAATACCACCAGTGGATGGCTTTAACAAAGAGAAATTAATTTTCTCACAGTCTAGTAGGTTACAAGTCCAAATTCAGGGCACTGGCTCCAGGGGAAGGCTTTCTCTCTCCGTTGGCTCCAGAGGAAGGTCCTTGTCCGCAATCTTCCCCAGGTCAAGGAGCTTCTCAGGCACAGGGACCCCATGTCCAAAGGACGCGCTCTGCTCCTGGTGCTGCTTTCTTGGTAGTATGAGGTCCTCAACTCTCTGCTTGCTTCCCTTTCCTTTTATCTCTTGAGAGATCAAAGGTGGTGTAGGGAAACTCCCTTTACCTTGATCAGGGAGGTGACCTGAGTAAGGGTGGTGTTACAATCCTACCCTAATCCTCTCAGCATAAAATTAAAATCACAAAATGGACAACAACCACACATGGCCTAACCATGTTGATATACACATTTTTGGGGGGACACAATTCAATCCTTGACAACTACTAACATAAAGGCTGGTGGTTCAAACTTGCTGAACGGCAGCATGGAAGAAAAGCCTGGTGATCCGCTTCTGCAAAGACTACAGCCAAGAAAATCCTACAGAGCCCAGCTCTAACTGTAACACACAGGCCCACAATGGGCCCAAATCAACTCGGGCAATAGGTTTGGTTTTGGTTTATGATTATTATAACCGTGAAAAAAACAGAAATTACTTTCATTTTATTTATTCTGGTAATTTATTCTGGCAAGCCTAGATCCTTTTACGGTAGGTTTAAAAGAAATCAGGGGGTGAGGAAGTAAAGTGAACATACTCTTCTGTTCGTGTTTACAGAGAAGTGGGGGTGAGGTGGGCTGGCTCTGGCAGGACTGCGGGGAGATGGCATTCATATCTAGGATTACGAAGAATTTCCTTTTCTAAGGAAGCACATTTTTCCCTTTGAGAGTGAATCAATTATATAACCTAGACGTTAATTAAAAGACCCCAGGGCCAAGAGCTCTTCCCACAAATAGCCGTCCACACACCGCCAGTTCATTTCCTACACATCCCTTGGCAAGGCCCAAGAAAAGCTAAGCAAAGATAGATGGACTCCGTGGGGTGACCTGGAGGTCAGCTGATTCAGAGAGCTGAACTCATTAACATGGACAGCAAACTCCATGACAAAACAGCCTTGAAAACCCTATGGGGCAGCTCTACTCTGCACACACAGGGTGCCATGATGGCACTGCTAACAACTAGAAGCTTTACACCACGTGTGTAATTCCTCCTTGCTATCAAAGCATGCAGCTGTGCCGAGAAGAGACAAAGTGCGTTCCACACCAAGGTGCCCAAGCCCCATCCTCCCCGTGCTACAGCGATTTTACAAATAGCTCACTTAGGAAGCCCTGCTAGGTGTGAAGTCCCTGGGTGGAGTAAACGGTTAACGTGCTTGGCTGCTAACTGAAGGGTGGAGGTTCAAATGCACCCAAAGGTGCCCCAGAAGAAAGGCCTGGAGATCTACTTACAAGGGACCTGCCACCGACAACCCCATGGAGCACAGTTCTACTCTGACACACACGGGGTCGCCACGAGTTGGAACTGACCCTATGGCAACTGATTGGTTAGTTGGGTACCTGTTTCATTACCGTAACTATGTAAAACTCTACCAGAAAAAAAAATCAGATTAGAAGAAAATCACACCCTAATGTTAAGAGTACTCATCTTCGGCTGATGAAGTTACAATAATTTTTTTTTTTTAAACGAATCATCAGACTCTGCTGCATTTTCCAAATTGTCTACACTGTATGGTGATCATCCACCAATTTGATCAAAATTAATTTAAAATAAGAAACTTGCCTTAACTGCTGTCACCACCCCACATCCCTAGCGACTGGAGAAATCTACGAAATTTTCCCACTTCTCAGAACCCAGAAAACACACGTATGTGGCCTTCCCTATGACTTCAAATATTCCATGCCCACGAAGGAGACACTCCTCAACCGTCAACCTTCTCCGGGTGTCTGGTTTCATGAAGATGAACTGCGCCTGTCATTATGATTTCCAAACAAGTCAGTAAGTCGCTGGAGGGGTTCCAAAGGCCAGTCATCAAGGATCCAAATAACGGGATCACTCCTGGGTGCCTGACTGCAGAACAAAAGGCTTTGAGAAATTCTATTACCAGAGTAATCTCATAGTGTTGTTGAAGAGAGAAAACACCTGCCTTCTTGTAGTAAATCCCCCCGAGCCCTAATCCCTCAGCTCTCACCTCAGAGGATCCACTCGGGTGCTCTATGGACGTATAGTGAGGCCAGTTTTTAAGAGCTACGAAAGCAGTTTCTGCATCACCAGTAGTTTACCAAACATAAAATCAAATGACACTCTCATTAAATGTTCCAGTGTGCTTGCGTCTGTCTTGTAGCGTGGCACCAAATTCCAACAAAGTGTAACCCGGTGCTGTCGAGTTGATTCTGACTCATAGCGACCCTGTAACGGACAGAGTAGAACTGCCCCATAGGTTTTCCAAGACTGTCATCTTTAAGGAAGCAGACTACCTCATGTTTCTCTGGCGGAGCACCTGGTGGGTTCCAACTGCGAACCTTTTGCTTGGCACACGGGTGCTTTAATTGCTGCGCCACCAGGGCTGCCCTGGTGAAGTGTAGGAGGGCACATATTAAGGGCATAGGCCCAGAGACTGGATAATGACCACCTTGTTTATATTTAGGCTGACTGGCTCAAAGTTGGCTGCTGAGGGGCACTATAAACTCCCTCCTCTGACTGACCCCTTTTGTTGAGGTTTCCTCTAGGAAACGTTATGCAAATGGTATTTCTAAAGATCCCCCTTCCACAAACTCCCCTGACCAACTGCCCAGCTTAATACCAAAAAAAAAAAAAAAAAAAGCTGTTAACAAACTGAATGGAGCCCCCATTAATGTAATGCAGATCTGATTAGGAAACAGCAAGCAGTCTCCTGTGGGGCTGGAAACTGCATTGTATTTGATTCCACTTTCTCGCAAGGTGGTGCTTTTCAGATACCCTAATAATCTCAACACCACACCCTCTGATTTGATAGGATTTTCCCCTTCCAGACTCCATCCCCAAATAAACCAACTAGCCACGGGTTCTTCAGACATTTTCTTCATTGTAGACACTAGTCATCCCCAGCCCATCGAGAATATAAGGCTCTTTTTCCCCCCAAGGGATAGTTTTTTGTTTAGAATAGCAGAGTCAAAGTGTGAGAGCTAAACACTCTCTTGGTTAAAGAAATCATCTCAAGCACCCAGACCTGGCTTCAGATTCTGGACCCTCTTTGGGCCTCAGTTTCCTCATATTTAAGAAGTGAAAGATAAAATACATGCCTCAGAAAATTGTTTTGAGAACGATAAGAGGTGACACACGAAAGAAGCCAAGCACACAGCAGGCCCTCAATGATGTGAGCTGCTTCCTGATAGCATGTTCTGGATAAGGAGGGTTTAGCTGCTGGGACGACTCGCTCACTGCAGATATTCCTGCCAAGTATTGACTTCATTCCAATCCGTCATTCACATCACCCATCCGGTCACAAATATTCACTTACTTCTTTCAGATTAGCAGTCATAAAATCAGATGTCTACAGGGGCCAGCCAATAATGTAAACAAGCAAGGTAGGCCAGGTGTAAGACAACAGGGAATGGTGGGGACTGTGAAAAAGTTCCATCTAAAAGGAAAAAATGTGGGCCCAGAGTTGCATACATCTTTTCATTTCTCCAGAGAAATGCCCAAATCTAAATTTTTAGGCAAAGTTTCTGGATTTGCATACGTTGGCAACTATTTAAAAATTTAAATACTTGGCTCACTAAACAAAGAATACCACCTATGAGCACTGTGCTCCTTTAAAAAAAAAAAAAATCATGTATATGAGACCAAAGGGTTAACAATTACTTTAAAACAAAGATAAGAAGGAAAGGGGGCAGGGAAACTAGATCAATGGAAACACAACGATCAGAACAGAAACAGTGGGAATGTTCACGCATTTTGAAGAATGTAACCAATGTCACTGAATACTGTGTGTAGAAATTGTTGAGCGGAAACCTAAGCTGCTGTGTAAACCTCTACCAAAAACACAATAAAATATTATTATTTTTTTAATTTAAATACTGTGTATGATGGTTAAGGTTGTGTGTCAACTTGTCGTTTGGCAGGCATATGATACTGTGATCACTTCCATGATGAGATGTGATATAATGTGATTACTTCCATGACGGGATCTGCTTTGAGTAGCCAAGCAGTTGAAAGAAGTTTCCTTGGGCGTGTGGCCTGCATCAAACATAAGTGGACATTCTGGCAAGGCTCATGGGCTTTTGCTGGCTCTGGATCCTGCCACTGCCTCCTGTTCGTCTGACCCCAGTTCTTGGGACCTGAGCTAGCAGCTTACCTGCGGTCTTGCCTGCCAATCTTGGAATTCATCAACCTTTGCAGCCAGTGAGCAAGAGCCCTGCTCCCTGACCTGCCAATCTTGGGTTCACCAGCCCCTGCTACATGAATCAGGAGAAGCCTCTATCCTGACCCACAGACTTGGGACATTCCAGCCTCTACAACCATGTGGGCCATTTCCTTGATATAAATCTCTCTCTATATATACTTATACGCTTTACTGGTTTTGCTTCTCTAGAGAACCCAGCCTAAGATACCGTGCAATGCCAACAAAATACATCTCATCTGAGGAGTCTGTGATCTTGGGATCAAATATTATATATCTTTGTTTCTGGTACCTCAGAAAAAGGAACTCCTGCTTCAGGACTGGGTGACCAGGTCAAGGGAAATGTTTAGCACGGCTTACTAGGGGCCATAGAACTAGCTGAACACGGAGCTACAGTGAAACAGGCTAAGCATCTCCGTGATGGTTTGTGGTTTCTGTCTTGAACGTGTTCTTGGTCCAGCTGGTGGGACACAAGGCAAAAGGATTCTTTTTGTACAGTGGCCCCAGGGACAGTGTTTGAAAGTTGCCTTCCTGTTATAGCTTACAAATTGTTTTTACACACATCATATGTACATTTCACATGAGCAAGCATGAGGGTGAGGGTGTGAGGCCCAATTCTGCCAAACTCTGTTTCCACTGAAGTGCATACACCTCAAGTGAGCGTATGAAAGACAACACCTCAACATACAGGAAACAAAAATCCTCAGACCTGGACCAATAAGCAACATCATGATAAACAGAAAATACTGAAGTTGTCAAGGATTTAACTGACTTGGATCCACAATCAATGCCCATGAAAACAGCAGTTAGGAAATCAAATAAAGCATTGCATTGGGCAAATCTGCACAAAAGACCCCTTTAAAGTGTTAAAAAGCAAAGATGTCACCTTAAGGACTAGGTGCACCTGATCTAAGCCATGCTGTTTTCAAGCACCTCATATACATGTGAAAGCTCAACAATGGATAAGGAAGACCGAAGAAGATTTGATGCCTTTGAATTACAATGTTGGCAAAGAATATTGGATGGACTAGCAGAAGAATGAATTGGACGAGGTACAGCTGGAAGGTGCATTAGAGGTGAGGATGGTGAGACTTCATCTCACATACTTTAGACATGTCATCAGGAGGGACCAGTTCCTGGAGAAGGACATCATGCTTGGTAGAGTAGAGGGTCGGTGAAGAAGAGGAAGACCCTCAACAAAATGAACTGACACAGCGGCTGCAACAACGGGCTCAAGCACGATGATTGTGTGGATGGCGCAGGACCGGGCGGTGTTTCGTTCTGCTGTACACGGGGTTGCTATGAGTCGGAGCCGACTGGACAGCACTGAACAACAACAATCCATCAGGAAGTCTCAAGCCCCCAGACGAGGGGGGCTTCTACTCTCTCAAAACCATCCAGTACGATCCACAAGAAACATCACTGCCATTTAACAATCAAAGGGCTGCAACCATGGTGGGGAAGTGAGTTGGTACATCATGTAACCTGTGATTTCCACAGCCTTGAGCCCAGATTTTCTTACTCCTTGTCTGTTTCCTGTAGGCTCTGACGCAACCACACGCGTGCATCACACCCATGTTGCCACCGAGACAGCGAGAGGCACGTTATGTGCATCATCCCATTTAAGCCTCACGCAACTTTCGAAGTAATATTATCTCCATTTTTCAGATAAGAAAACCAAGGCTCAGAAAGGTTAAATCACTTGCCCAAGGCGACTCAGCCGACAAGGGGCAGAACCATGACTATGATCCCAGCGATCTCTCTCCAACGCCTGTCCCTTTAACTATCAGCTGTAACGCTCCCACAGAAGTCCTTATACGCTTCATGGAAGTTTTTATGACAGTGGCTGAAAACACACATTTCTTCCCAAGATCTTGGATGGCCCTGAAAGGGATGGAGCAGATAAAATCTCTTTGATCTCAAGAAGTTCAATGATGTGGGAATCATCCCCTCTAGGGAATGCTAGCTCTCTCCACAGGGAGATCTCCCCGGGGTACTCATCAATCAAAGAGTTAAAGGATAACCCCCGAGCTTTTTGAACCAGAAAAGAAAATAACACATCTATTAGGTTCTGCCTCCGCCACCCACCTTAAAGGACAGGCGTATTAGGATGAATGACAGCCTTTCAACAAAACGTGGTATCACTTCCGTGATTAAAGACAAACAAAAATTATTTTGGAAAAAAAAAAAAAAAGACTGACATGGACGCTCTGTGTTTTCTCCCTATTCATCAGGGACAAACTGTCACTCACTCAGGTGACTAAGTTTTATTAATTACCAGGTCACTACACAAGCTGAGATGCTTCAAAGTCTCAGCTCCCAGAACACACAGATACATTCAAATGCTTAAAAGGTGTGGGGGTGGAAATGGGCACCATCTTTTTTTTTGGAGGGCAATTTGGCAATGGCTTTTAAAATTTTAGATATTCACATCCTCTGACCTAGCAATTCCAATTATATTACAGAAACAAAGGTGGGTAAATACACACAAGCACGTTGTCACATTAAAAAGGGACAACCGTGTAGCAGATAACAGGAAAAATGGACAGAGAAATTCTGGCTGAACGGTAATAATTCATACAAATAGATTCTAAATGCTAATAAATTATGAGATCTTTTTGTCCTGTACATACTAACGTGAAAAGATGTCCAAGAAAGTATTTCTAAGTATTAAAAAAGCAAGCAAAAAAAGCACATATAGCATAAACATGCTCTACAAAATCACGTTAATACTAATTTGAATGCATCTGGGGAAACAAACACCTAGTCATAAACAAGGCATATCTCCATCTCACAGGTCAGAAAGCCATTTCCATGCAGGGCCAGACAGTACGCGGTTTTAGTTTTGTGGCCGTAAGGTGTGCCTCAACTACCCAACCCTGCCGTCGTGAAAGCAGCAGCTGGAGACTAAACGAACGAGCGAAGGTGCACGCCAGTAAAACTTTTTTGAGTCTCTGAGATTTAGATTTTGTATAATTTCCAGGTGCCACGAAATGTTATTCTTCTTATGATTTCTTTTTTTTTTTTAGCCATCTAAAAAATTCCTCTCAGGCAGCAGGCCACAGAAAAACAGGCAGCGGGCCAGGTTCGTCCACCGGCTGGAGCTTGCTGACCCCGCTCTTGGTGGTGCAACCCGCACGCACGTGGCAGAGGAGAACGGCCCCTTAGGGTTTTCTACGCTGTAATCTTTATGGGAGGAGATCACTAGGCCTTTCTCACACAGATCTGCTGGGTAGGTTCCAACCATCGACCTTTCAATTAGTGGCTGAGCACTTAACCACTGTGTCACCAAGGCTCCTCACCCTGCTGTAGAAGGTACGGTTAAGAAAGGGTTTCCCTCTGTGACATGTGTGTTTTATACAGAAACTTTTTCTGTTTCATACACGTACACAGAGACCAACCGACATTATTTTCCCAAGAGAAAAACTCTATTTAGGTATTTCAGCTTCTATTGGAAATACAAGGAGCCCTGGTGGTGCAGTGGTTAAGCACGTGGCTGCGAACCAAAGGGTTAGTGGTTTGAACCCACCAGCTGCCCTGTGGGAGAAAGATGTGGCAGTCTGCTTCTGTAAAGATCTACACTCTTGCAAACCCTGAAGGTAGTTCTATTCTGTCCTATAGGGTCGCTATGGGTTGGAATCTACTCAACAGCAATGGGTTTGGTTTTGGTTTTGCCTTTTTTAAGCCTTGAGGATTCCAGGCATAAATCACCCCCTCCCATACACACACACACCCCATCTTGTTTTCCCTCTTCTTGGCACATCAGTTGATCAAGACAGAATGTTATTCCTCCCAAGCAAAACAGTTGGTGGGAACCCATTGCTTAGCCAAATTACACTCTACTAAAGGAAATCAGGCCGCCATCGCCCAACTTACTGCCCCAGTCATCAATCAACACAATTGCCAGGGCAACTAGGGAAGGATGCTTTTCAAGGCGCAGTCTTGGCTGACCAGCGAGCTGCCGCTGGAGTGACCCGGCAAGGCCAAAGCATCCATGGAGTGGCTGCAGCGTGGCCAAAGCACGCTGCATGGAAAGGCAGCTGTTGTCCTCAGACAGACCCTCTGCATAATTATAACAGCCTCACAAAGCTGCGCCTGCTCTCGGTTTCCAAGCCGCCGCCTGTGAGTGTGGGGCTGCAGGCAGCTTGTCCTGAAAGCCTGCCCTTTAACGCTCAAATTGAATCTACATTTATCAGCAAAGCTGAGACGTTAAAGGGATTACAACGGGCTTAGAATCTGCCGGCGGTTCATTGATCTGGTCTTGCAAGCCTCATCTCCACATGCCCTTTAGAAACAGCCTGGTTCTCTGGCTTCCGCACTATTTACATCCAGGTGGGCAGGGATGTTTCTTCTGGCCCTGATTCTGAGAGATTCTCGCGCTCATTTCTTCCAAAACTACGAGCAGCTACTTGCATAGTCACTAGACTGTGGGCTAGCCCCAGGCTCGCAGACTGTTCCTATAAAGGGCCAGATAGTAGGTATTAGACACTGGGGGCCATACAGTCACTGTAGCAACGACTCGACTCTGAGCTGTAACGTGAAAGGGGTCGCAGACAACATAAATGAATGGGCGTGGCTGTGTTCTGACAAAACGTCACTGATGGGCACGGAAATGTAAACTTTATATAATTGTTACATGTCATGAAATGCAATTCTTGTTTTTTTTTTTTCAACCATTTAAAAATGCAAAACTCATGTTTAACTCATGGCTCATACAAAAACAAATGGCATCGGAATTTGGCCAGCAGGCCGCCGTCTGCTGACCCCTGGTCTAGAGCCTTGCTACTCAAAGTGTGGTCCAAGGACTAGCACCACTGGCATCACCTGGGAGCTTGTCAGAAATGCAGAGTCTCAGGCCCCCCCAGACCTACTGAATCAGAATCTACACCTGGTAATTCATATGCAAATAAAGTTTTTGATATCCTGGTCTAGCACACAGATTCTAAAGTCAGACAGGGTTGGAATACCATTGACTAGCTGGCTATGTGGCCTCAGGCAAGTTACTTAACCTCGCTGAGACTCAGTTTCCTTACCTATTAAAATGGATGTAAACAGTTACACCAATTTTCAAGGACTGTTGTGAGTGAAAGACAGAAGGATATAAAACACTTGCCTAACACTTTACAAAGGTAGCTCACCACATATGCTCACTGTTTTTTAAACCTTTTGGGAGAGGTGGGAATGTTCACTCAGTGTCTGCAAAATCAAATCGCTTCTGGCACCTGAAAGCTAACTTAAATGTTTGAAGAGGTGCTTGAGTGTAATAGGAATGTCGGGGACCGTGGCGAGCCAAGGCTACACCCACACCCATGTCCTGCCATCTAAAGGGGCTACCCACGTCCTGTCACACTGGAAAGGAGGCACTTCTGATTTGTCAAGAGAAACTAAAACCTGGACTTTAACGTTAGAAAAAGTCTCCTCATCTAAGACCCTGTACAGATCAAACAACACAGTCCCTTAGTGGCGCAAACAGAGTTAAGTGGTGCAAACAGAAAGGCTGGCAGATTGAACCCACCCGGAGGTACCTAGGAAGAAAGGCCTGGTGACCACGTTCTGAAAAATCAGCTATTAAAAACCTTACGAAGCACAGTCCTACTCTGACACACATGGGATCACCCAGAGTCAGAATCAATTTGATGGCAACTGGTTTGGTTTTTGGTCTACAGATCAAGCAAGCTCATCTACATGCTAGATTGTACTCCAGGGCCTCTGGTTTGTGACCACTGCCTTAGAATAAAGATGTAACAAGAGATTATAAATCAAAATTAAATCAGCCAGGGTTTTAAAGTCAAATCCCAACTTTGACATTCCCTAGCCATGTGCTCTTGGGCCAGTTACTTAACAACCCTGAGCCCTGGTTTCCTTATCAGGAAAATAATCACATTTACCTCATAGGGTCTGGTGAGAATTAAACAAAAACGTGGGAGTCCCTGGATGGTGCAAATGGCTAACACAAGTACTCGGCTGCTAACCCAAAGGTTGGCAGTTTGAGTCCACCCAGAGGTACCTTGAAAGAAAGGCCTGGCAATCTACTTCTGAAAACCAGCCACCGAAACCCCTCTGGAGCACCGTTCCACTGACACACATGGGGGCGTCATGATTAGGTATCAACTCTATGGCAACCAGAATGAACGTGAAACCCCCACAAAAACGTGTTTAAAGTAGAGGCAGAGTGCCTGACGGAGTAAGCACTCATAGTTGTTACTGCCAATGTTGTTTTGGTATTGGTAGTAGTAGTAGAATTACTATTATTCACCAGTTCCTGGGCATTCCGAGAGCAAATCTTCACTGTGAACATGGCTCTCCTTCATTCCCTGCTCAAACTCGCTATAAGCAAGCAGGCAGGCCCAGTCAGTGCCCCCCAGAAAGTTGTCTTGTAGGGGAGTACACTAAGTGCTTAGTTATAAAAGACATTGCTCTGGCTGCTGTCCACGAAGACGCCTTCATCTTCCTCTTCATGAAAATCCCCTCCACAGCCGTGCATGACTCGCCCTCTGCCGCCTTCAGGTGATGTCCCTTCTGAGCGAGGTCACCCTGTGGGGACCAGGGGTGGCTACTTCTGCCATCAGCTGCCCAAGAGCAGGTAGGGGGAGGGCTCCTGGACCACAACGGTGAGCCCTCTATTCTCCATGGTATACAAATCCTTATGGGTTTTTTAAGAAGTTCTAGAATCTCTACTTTTGCCCCCTAAAGATGTGGGTGATGATAAAATGGGAAGAGAGTATGATCACGCAGGAAGATCCCCTCAGAATAACCTTAGGACTGCTCCTTACACAGGTGAGCCTGAGCCCAAAGCAAGGGGAGCTATGCGTTGTGTGCAGTGCTCAGGGCTTTGGGTTTTCTTTGTTTTTTTGGGGGGGGGGGGGTGAAGGGTGTTGTTTTTATTGTAGTAAAATATACATAACAAAAACTTCGCCATTTTAACCATTTTTAACGTACAATTCAGCACCATTAATACAGCATGTTGTCAACCACCACCATTCTATTTCCAAAAGTTTTTCATCCCCAAACGGAAACTCAGCACTCCTGAAGCAATGGGGCTGGGGTGCGCATTTAACCCAGGGCTTCTTGATGATCTTTACTGTGCGCGTGAATCAGCTAGGATCTCACCAAATGCAGACTCCCATGCAGCAGGTCTGGGGTGGCGCCCGAGACTCTGCATTTCTAGGAGCTCCGAGGTGATTGATACCTGTGCTGTGGGTTCCCACACCAGTGACACCTGTGCTGCTGGTTCCCACACAGGGCTCTGACAGTCAGATGTGAATTAACATCATCTTCCTTGCTGCTCAAATGGCCCCTCCTCACAGGCTCTTCCCTGACCCATCCCCCCTCCCCGCAAAAAAAAGTTGCTGATCCCAACTCAGGGCAACCCTATATGTGTATGTGTGTCAGAGTAGAACTGTGGTCCACAGTGTTTTCCATGCCTGATCTTCCAGAAGTACACTGCCAGGCCTTTCTTCCAAGGGGCCTCTGGGTGGCAGAAACCCACAGCAGAAATCACGGGTAATGGTATGCTGAACGAGGGCTATTTTGCTCTTTGCTGCATCCTTGGCACCAGCGAAGTGCCTGGCACACAGCAGGCACTCAAATATTTGTTCAGTGGACAGATTTCGGTTTGAAAGCTGAGGAAAATGAAACTCAGAGAGTTCGAGTCATGTGTCCAAGGTCACACAGCTTGTCAAAGTCAGAGCAGGACTCCAGCCCAGCTCTGCCTGGACTTCAAAGGCCCGGATCTCCCCACCACACCAGAGGGAAGCAAAGTTTGTTTACAACACACTTCCTCCCAGAACTTCAATGCCTTCACACTGGGAGGCAGTAACACAATTCTAGTCCATTTTTTAAGAGCTGCCTGCTGCATGGACAATGGACTGATCCGGGATAAAGGAGTGGAAGCAGAGAAGCAGGTGAGAAGCTGCTGCAGTGGTCCAGGCAAGTAAGGGCAGGTACTTAGGGTTCCTTGATACTCTGGAGGAGTCTGGGGTGGCCTAATGGAGCAGTGATGAAGAGCTTGGCTGCTAACCAAAAGGCCAGTAGTTCGAATCTACCAGCTACTCTTTGGAAACCCTATGGGGCAGTTCTACCCTGTCCTGGAGTCGCTGAGTTGGAATCGACTCAACAGCAATGGGTTTGGTTTTTGTTGGGGTAGCACAGTTAAACATGTAGCTACTAACCAGAAGGTTGGCAGTTAAGCTCACCCAGAAGTACCTCTGAAGAAAGGCCTGGTGATCTGCTTCTGAAGGGTCACGGCCTTGAGAGCCAAGGAGCACAGTTCTACTGTGCAACACACGGGCTCACCATGAGTTAAACACAGCTTGAGGGCAACCGGCCTGATGCTTCGGGGTGAGGGAAATTCCACTCTTCCTGACTCAGAGTCTTTCAGCTTCAGTGCAGCTTCAGTCGCGTTAGTTCCAACCCGTGGTGACCCCATGTGTGTCAGAGCAGATCTGGGCTCTATAGGGTTTTCAATGGCTGATGTTTTAGAAGATTACCAGGCCTTTCTTCTGAGAAACCTTTGGGTGGACTCGAACTGCCAAGCTTTTGGTTAGCAACCGAGTGTGTTAACCATTTGCACCACTCAGGGACTCCACTGACATGATATACGATGTGGGAAAAGTCAGTGTGATCCGTTACTAAATAATTTCACACATATACAGAATCTTGGGTAAATGGTTAAAATTACAGATGAACATTAAGTGTGGGTACTTGGATATCCCCTATAAGACAACGGTTTAACAGAACGTATGTTTGCAGGTCACCCCTTTCTTCCTACACAACTGTCTCTCCCAGGGGCTCCTGGTCTCCCCAGTCAGAGGTGCATTAAGTGAGCAAACAGTGGACTTCAAAGAGGGAACTGCCAACAAGAATACTCTGCTGTAACCCAGAAATGGTTGCTCCTCTTCTCCAAAAGGTCACCAGAAAGCATGCCCATGGGGGGAAAGAAAGGGGCAAGAGCGAGGGGCTGCTTCCTTTCCAGTAGTGGGTGGAAATGCATAAAAACCCTATTCATGGAGCCAGAGTGAGGCCTTTTGCTGCTTGTAGGGGAAGTGCTTCGGCATGAAAGTTGTCTCCTGTGGATGAAAGGGTCTCTTTCCAAGAGAATGGCTTCATAACGGGCTGAAAATAAAACACTTGTTTTCCTGCTACAAAATGTGCTCGGTGAAAACGGTTTAAGGTCTCCAGGCAGCTGTCCTCGTGACGGTCCGCAGTTACCCTGGACATCCAGCATCCTCCAACATGCTAGGCATCTTTTCTCCTGAAGCACTGGTGGCGTGACAGTTAAGTGCTCAGCTGTGTCCCAAAAGGTTGGCAGTTCGATCCCACCCAGCCACTCTGCAGGAGAAAGACCTGGCTATCTGCTCCCATAAAGATTACAGTGTAGGAGACACCATGGAGTTCTACTCTGTCACATGGAGTTGCTATGAGTCAGAACTCAACTCAAAGGCACGTAACACCAACAACAAGGTAGTATTTACTGTGTGCCGGTACAGGGGAATGTGTTTTCAATATCTCATTTAATCTCCACAATAACCCTCTGTACCATTGTTATTCCCACTTCCCAGCTAGGGAAACAGAGCTAGGGAGAGAAAATGACCAACCAGAGGTCAGAGGTCACACAGCTGGGGAGAAGAGGAGCCAGGCTGCACAACCACAGACACCAGCATGCCACAGGGCCCTGGGGAGTTCATCCAGAAGCCGCAGAGAAGGGGAAGAAAGGGAAACCAGAAACCTCTCGCCTCCTGCCCAGCACTCTGCCTTCCCACCCCCATTAGCACACAAGATCAATCAAACAGAAGGGATGACATCGGATTTGATTCACAAAATAAGGCTTCCACACCGATACCCATGTTTCTACAGCCCACTTTTGCATTAGGGACGGACCCGTTTGGGATAGAATGCTGGCACGGCTGATGGATGCCTATGTCTGTCAATTACATATTTATAAGATTGCAGCGCCTTGACTCTGACATAGAAGTTATTACAGGCTCTGGAGCCATCAGGGTTGCACTCAGTGCCCTGAAACAAAGGCAAAGAGGCTGCCAGACCCATCCGAGGCAGGAACAAAGGCCTTCAATTTCTGAAGGAGCCGGTTGGGAGTTTTTTTTATAAGTGGGTGCCCAGCACATGTTACCAACTGGGAGACATCAGAGAAGCTCACACAGAAGGAGAAAAAAAATCAAAGCAGGCTTTTCTCCATAGTATCCCGAGACAGCTCTCTTCAAAGGGGCAGAGGGTGGCAAGGGAAAGGAAGGTTCATGAACCAGAGAATATCTGCTGCCAAAGTTGAGAATTCCCTCCTGTCATGGCTTTTCCTTTTTATAAGGATGTCAGGGAAGGGTCACCTTCTCTCTTTACATCACCACACTGGGGAACTGCAGGCCTGCAACCCAACTTTCCCAACCAGAGTCGGAGCCACCAGAGGCATTGGAAGGGCACCCAGATCCCTGTCCCCCAAACATAATCATTCCAATCCAGGCTGGGGCTGCCTGGAAGTCAACATTCAAGGCACATTAATAAGAAACATCTGGCCACCGAAGAGGGTTGACACCGCCCAGGCGGGCAGTGGGTTACAGGCTGAATTAAAAACACAGTTGGAGAGCACCAACTCATCCACAGAACATACACACCGCACCAGCCACTTGGAAACACTGCCATTCCCAGGTCGAGTGACCTGAAGTCACAGGCTGTGGGTGCAAGGGACCCAATGCTCTCACGTCAGGGAAATGCAGCCTGAGTCCAGCTCTCTGCATCCCCTGGTGTCTGGCCACCAGGTCCACCTTCGGTATTTGTAGCACTTGTAGCCCCACTCTGAAAGGAACTGCCTTTGCTTTCTTTCCACGTGACTTACAAGTGAGATTCAGAAGAAGGGACTACGCCTGTGTGGGCACGTGTGTGTACACATATACATATACCCGACAAGAATCGAATTTAAGGCATCCTACCTCCATTTGTGCAAGGCGAACCCGGGGCACTGGTCACCACAGACGTTACATGGCTGGCCTCGCTCTATCCGCCCCAGTCCGGTCAACTTCAAAACAAAAAGACAACACACGGTGGCTGGTCTCCACCACCACTGGGGCTCCCTCCAAAGCCCCAGCTGTGACCCAGGCAGGACGGCCTGCCCCTCCCACCTCACTTCCTCTGATTTGACTCAACTGTTCGTCTGGAAGAAGGGGGATGTGGGGGCGGGTCGCTGCTGGTGCCCAGGTGTGGCGTCCAGCCTGGGGAGGGGTGTGCGGACCCAGGAGGGCTGTCTCCAGCGTGGGCACCAAACCATCAAGACGTGGTCACGGCTGGGGCTTTGTCTCCCCCAGACACCGTGGTCACGGGTTTCTAAGAAACAAAAGCAGGGCCTTTCGGTTCCCCAGAGTCCCTGAGAAGCGACTACAGCGCGCCCGCCCTGCACGGGGCTAGCGCTCCCAGGAACCGGGCAGCACAGGACGCCCCCAAAAGGCAGCCTCAAAGTCAAGTCCGGGACTCGAGCTCCAAGAGGCTGGACGCTGGCGCTCTGGTGCCGGGGTTCCGATTTGCCTTGAGGGAGGGGGCTTCCCGGGGCACCCCCAGACTGTGACGGTCAAGGCCACGCTTCGGGGTCGGCCTCTCGGCGGGACGTGGGGCCGGAACTGCACCCCTTGCACGGCTCCGAGCGCTCTCTCCCGCCGCGCACGCACCTCCGCCCGCGGGCCGCCTTACCTGGGGCCACAGGTGCGCAGCCGCGGGGCGGAGGGGGCCGGGACCGGCGCTGGCGGAGGGCTGGGGGTCTCCGGCGGCCGGCCCGGCTCGGGTGGGGGTCACTCACCGACCGGCTGGAGAGTCTTTTCCGGGAGCTCCGGCCGAACATGGCCGGGCGCCTCTTGCTCGCAGCGCCGTCCGTCGGTCCGTCCGCGCCGCGCTCTGCAGGGCGGGTCTCCGGGGCGGGCACCCCGGCGCCCCCCGGCCCGGCTGTCTCCGCCTCGCAGCCCCGGCGGCCTCGGGAGCGCACGCCTCCCCCACCGCCCTTCCCTCGGCCTCGCGCGGCCTCCCTCCCCGCCCGCAGGTCCCTCCCCTTCTCCTGCCATCCCCCCGCCCCTGCCGGGCTCGCCCTGCGGTCCCCGGGCCCTGCCGGCCCTCCCCCGCACCCAGCTGGGGCCGCTTTCGTCCTTTCCCCGGCTGCCAGGCCCACAGGGTCCGTCCCTTCGCTCACCTAATCCCGCCCCCAAAGGCTTGCCCTCACCCTTTCCCCGAAGTTAGGGGTCGGGACCTCTTCGTGGCCCCCGCTGTTGTAGCTGGGTAAGGGGTGGGGCAGAATGAGGGAGCTGAGCTTTTTTAAAATAAGGTCTATAATTCACGTACCCTTTTGTGCACCGTTCTGCCAGTTTTGACAAACTCATACAGACTCATAACCACCATCACCGTCGAGATGAACAGTCCCACTAACGCTCCAACATGGGCTGTTTCAGAAGCTTGTACCAGGCCTGGCAGCTAGTGAGTCTTCAGGAAGTGTCGGTGGTTATCGGAGGAGGGGGAGGAGGAAGGAGGTGAATTACCTTACGCCCCATCTAACTGCACAGTGGGGCCCTGGTGGTTGCTTGGCTTGGCAGTTCGAATCCACCAGCCGCTCCTTGGAAACTTTATGGGAAATTGTACTCTGTCCTACAGTGTCGCTATGAGTCGGAATCAGCTTGAAGGTTTGGTTTGGTTTGGTTAATTGCACAGTGCCTGGAACAGGATGGGTGCTCGTTAAGTAATTGTTGAATCACTGAATACAGCTTTGTATCCAAAGTGATGCTCCTGTTCGGGTTCCACCACTTACTAGCGAGTCATCTGAGCCAATTAATTGACCTTTTGTTCCTCTGTCTCCTTATCAATAAAAAAGGGTGTAACGAAAGAGTCCTTACCACATAGCATCCGAAGTGCTAAATGAGTAGTACAGCATAGTCATTATAACAGGGCCTGGCTCATTACAAATTAGTTGCCAAAAAAAAAGGTTTTAAGTCTGACAGTCACAGGCCCAGTGTCCACTCATCGCTGAGGTTTTGGCTCAGATAGCACCTTCCCTGAGAGAGCTTCCCTGACCCCCGTTGAATACCTCCCTCTTTCCCTCTCACGTGCACACTCCTAGGGAATGGAGTATACACTGAAGTGATCCTGTTTACTTATGCTTTTGCTTATTTTCTGCCCCCCAGCCAATCCCAAGTTGCCTGACTGCGGGAGCATTGACTTGTTTGCCTCGGTAGCCCTAATGTCTGAATCAGTGCTAGCACAGACTAAACCCCAAAAAACCCAAACCCACAGCCGTGGAGTCAATTCCGACTCATAGTGACCCTACAGGACAGAGTAGAACTGCCCCCTAGGGTTTCCAAGGAGCGGCTGGTGGATTCGAACCACTGACTTTTGGTTAATAGCCAAGCTCTTAACCACAGCACCACCAGGGTTTTAATCGACTTGACGGCAACAGGTTTTTGCACATAGTAGGTACTCCAAAAATATTTGTTGAAAGAAGACATTGTTGTCATTGCTGAAAGAGACACGGAAGGGCAGAGAAGAAAAGCTGCTTGCCTAGAATAACACAGCCAGTTAGTGGCAAAGCCAGTCTACCTAGACCCCAAATTCAAAAGAATCAGGTGACATCACCCAGGGACCTGACCTGTGTGTTGGTGTTAGCTGTCGATCTTCACTGCCCACCGAGCTAGATCTGGTTTGCTTTCAGACCAGGGTGAGGCAAATGCAGTACTCACCTTGGGCAAAATTTATGGAGGTGCCAACAAACTCAGTAATCGAGATAAATGATATTTTAGTGCAATACTTTTTTAAAAAATCAAAATTAATGCAAAAAATCCATGGTGAACAGAATAATATTTTAAATAAAGATCAGATTCAACCCTACCTCACTCACCTCACCCTAATCCCAGCCCTGATAAAATGTCCCAACTTGGTGACATAAAGGGTTGTTCTTAGGTGCCATGGAGTCAGTTCCAACTCATAGCAACCCCACGCACAACAGAACGAAACACTGCCTGGTCCTGCGCCATCCTCACAATCGTTGTTATGCTTGAGCTCATCGTTGCAGCCACTGTGTCAATCCACCTTGTTGAGGGTCTTCCTCTTTTCTGCTAGCCGTGTACTCTGCCAAGCATGATGTCCTTCTCCAGGGACTGATCCCTCCTGACAACATGTCCAAAGTATATAACACGCAGTCTCGCCATCCTTACCTCTAAGGAGCATTCTGGCCACACTTCATCCAAGACAGATTTGTTCATTCTTTTGGCAGTCCATGGTATGTTCAATATTCTTCCCCAACACCACAATTCAAAACCATCAACTCTTCTTCGCTCTACCTTATTCATTGTCCAGCTTTCACATGCATATGATGTGATTGAAAATACCATGGCTTGGGTCAGGTGCACCTTAGTCTTCAGGGTGACATCTTTGCTCTTCAACACTTTGAAGAGGTCCTTTGCAGCAGATTTGCCCAGTGCAATGTGTCTTTTGATTTCTTGACTGCTGTTTCCACGGCTGTTGATTGTAGATCCAAGTAAAATGAAATCCTTGACAACTTCAATCTTTTCTCCATTTATTATGATGTTGCTCATTGGTCCAGTTGTTAGGATTTTTGTTTTCTCTATGTTGAGGTGTAATCCATAATGAAGGCTGTGGTCTTTGATCTTCATTAGTAAGTGCTTCAAGTCCTCTTCACTTTCAGCAAGCAAGGTTGTGTCATCTGCATAACGCAGGTTGTTAATGAATCTTCCTCCAATCTTGATGTCCCGTTCTTCACATAGTCCAGCTTCTCGTATTATTGGCTCAGCATACAGATTAAATAGGTATGGTGAGAGAATACAACCCTGATGCACACCTTTCCTGACTTTATACCAACCAGTATCCCCTTGCTCTGTCCAAACAACTGCCTCTTGGTCTATGTACAGGTTCCTCATGAGCACAATTAAGTGTTCTGGAATTCCCATTCTTCGCAGTGTTATCCATAGTTTGTTATGATCCACACAGTCGAATGCCTTTGCATAGTCAATAAAACACAGGTAAACATCCTTCTGGTATTCTCTGCTTTCAGCCAGGATCCATCTGACATCAGCAATGATATCCCTGGTTCCACGTCCTCTTCTGAAACCGGCCTGAATTTCTGGCAGTTCCCTGTGGATATGCTGCTGCAGCCGTTTTTGAATGATCTTCAGTAAAATTTTGCTTGCGTGTGATATTAATGATATTGTTCTATAATTTCCACATTCGGTTGGATCACCTTTCTTGGGAATAGGCATAAACATGGATCTCTTCCAGTCAGTTGGCCAGGAAGCTGTCTTCCATATTTCTTGGCATAGACGAGTGAGCACCTCCAGCGCTGCCCCTGTTTGTTGAAACATCTCAATTGATATTCCATCGATTCCTGGAGCCTTGTTTTTCGCCAATGCCTTCAGAGCAGCTTGAACTTCTTCCTTCAGTACCGTTGGTTCCTAATCATATGCTACCTCTTGAAATGGTTGAATATCGACTAATTCTTTTTCGTATAATGGCTCTGTGTATTCCTTCCATCTTCTTTTGATGCTTCCCATGTCGTTTAATATTTTCCCCATGGAATCCTCCACTATTGCAACTCGAGGCTTGAATTTTTTCTTCAGTTCTTTCAGCTTGAGAAACGCCGAGCGTGTTCTTCCCTTTTGGTTTTCCATCGCCAGCTTTTGCACATGTCATACATTGACATAGAGGGTAGAGTCCCCTATATGGTATTTATCTATTTACCCACCACCACCATGAGGTGTACACTGATAGAGAATAAATGCTATGGCTTATTCATGTCCTTATTCGCACAGGGTTAGATCAAGAGGCAGTTGTTTGGACAGAATGAGGGGATACTGAGTGGTTTAAAGTCAGGAAAAGCATGCGTCAGGGTTGTATCCTTTCACCATACCTATTCAATCTGTATGCTGAGCAACTAATGCGAGAAGCTGGACTATATGAAGGAGGATGGGACGTCAGGGTTGGAGGAAGACTCATTAACAACCTGTTTTATGCAGATGACACAACCTTGATTGCTGAAAGTGAAGAGGACTTGAAGCACTTACTGATGGAGATGAAAGCCTTCAGTACGAATTGCACCTCAACATGAAGAAAACAAAAATCCTCACAACTGGACCAATAAGCAACATCATGATAAACAGAGAAAAGATTGAAGTTGTCAAGGATTTCATTTTACTTGGATCTACAATCAACAGCCATGGAAGCAGCAGTCAAGAAATCAAATGACACATTGCATTGGGTAAATCTGCTGCAAAGGACCTCTTTAAAGTGTTGAAGAGCAAAGATGTTACCTTGAAGACTAAGATGCCCCTGACCCAAGCCATAGTACTTTCAATAGCATCATATGCATGTGAAAGCTGGACAATGGATAAGCAAGACCAAAGAAGAATTTACTCATTTGAATTGTGGTGTTGGGGAAGAATATTTACTATACCATGGACTGCCAAAAGAACCAATAAATCTGTCTTGGGAGAAGTAGAGCCAGAATGCTCCTTAGAGGTAAGGATGGCGACACTGGCGAGACATGTTATCAGGACAGATCAGTCCCTGGAGAGGGACATCATACTTGGCGAAGTACAGGATCAGCAGAAAAAGAGGAAGACCCTCAAGGAGGTGGATTGACACAGTGACTGCAACAACGAGCTCAAGCATAACAATGACTGTAAGGATGGCACAGGACCCGGCAGTGTTTCCTTCTGTTGGGCTTGGGGTTGCTTTGAGTCAGAACTGGCTCAAGGGCACCTAACAACAACAACACCAAAGTGCAGGATCTGGCTCATTTCAAATACTCAACACATTGTTTGTTAAATGATTAAATGCAAGGCAGTAGCTTTGGCAGGGGTCGAGGGCAGGGGGTATGAGCAATCAAAGCCCCAGGATACAGTCAGTCTGCTGGCAGGCGGCTGCATTCCCACTCTGCATGGCCCCGGAGGGAGGGCGAGGGCAGGGAGGATAGTGTGCCTGGTGGATACTAACTATTTGTATCTTAATTATGAAAATTTGTAGCAAAGGTCAGCAGAGTGTCTGGTTCTAACATGCTCAGTGCATCAACACAAGATTCCAACAGTGCAAAGAACGTGTCTGGAGGAAGCAGCCCCTCTTTCAAATTCCGTCAGAGGAGCTACAAGGGCGAGCAGCTGTCCTGCCCCACATCCCGCTCTGGCGGTGTGGCTGGAGACGATGCAGTAGCGCCCCTGGGAACAGGGTTTCAGTGTTTCTGGGCTTCTACATTGGTTGCTTGGTCAAAGAGAAGCCAAGAAGACGCAAACAGTCTTCCCGTGTTGTCTAAAGAAGCCCTATACCAGAGACCTGATCCCACCCCACAAACAGGACTCCGAGAGTGCTTTTCCCAACACCTGCCATCAACAACCTTCCTCCATCAAAGCACCTACTCCGCATGGTCTGTTTCCTCTGAGCCGGAGCCAGTTATCCAGGAGCTTATTTACACGTAAGTGGTGGTGGTACAAATGGTTTGCGCTCAGCTACTAACCTAAAACTTGGTGGTTCAAACCCACTCAGTGGCACCACGGAAGAAAAGCCTGGTGATCTGCTCCTGAGAAGATCGCAGCCGAGAAAACCCCGTGGAACAGCTCTACTCTGTGGCACATGGGATTGCCGTAAGATGAAACCAACTCAACTGCAATTTTTTTCTTTTTTTTGGTGAAAACAGTTAACGCACTAGGCTGCTAACCCAAAGATTGGCAGTTCAGATCTGCCCAGAGGCGCCTCGGAAGAAAGGCCTGGTGACCTACTTCCGAAAAGTCAGTAACTGGAAGTCCCATTCGGACCCACCGCTTCCCACCCCGTGGAGCGCAGCCCAGCCCTGACACGCACGGGCCATGGAGCGCAACTCTGCCCTGACACAAAGGGGTCGCCAGGAGCCAGAGTTCCCTCCCCGGCAGCTGATTCGCAGCTGATTCTATTTCTGTCTGAGGCTCAGGTGGAGCCCTGCTGGCGCAGTCGTTAAGAGTACGGCGGCAGTTCGAATCCACCAGCTGCTCTCTGGAAGCCCTTCGGGACAGCCCTACTGTGGGTCACTAGGAGCCAGAGCTGACTTGATGGCAGTGAGTTTGGTTTTGGAGGCTCAGGGTTGAGAAGCAGTATCTTACTTATCCATCCAACCGCTTTATCTCGTTTAAGAACACCAAGCTTGGTGACCTAGGACGGAAAACATTCCCTCTGTCAGCTGCTGGTGGACAGGAAGGCACTTCCGTTTGCTTCGTCACCGCATCTGCTGTTCAGGCGTCTCTGGTTACGTTTTTTCCTCATCTCTCAGGGCAGTGCAGTTACCGATGGGTGTTCGAGAACCCTCACACACAACTGCCAACATGCAAAGGTGCTTTTACTGTAATGGAAGTTGGAAGAAACAAAGCTAGTACAGACTGTGTGGCTTTAATTAGTCTTAAAATGTGCATCAAGAAGCTGGAAGGAAATACACAAAACACTAAAGTGGACTGATGGTGAAATTGCAAGCTTTTCTTGTTCTTTTGCCTTTTAAATATGGTTTCTATAATGAACGTATGTTCGTTTATAATTAGAAAAGTAAAATTATTTATTTAAAGTTGAGAACTAATTCCAACTCACGGCGACCCCAGGTGTGACCAGTAGAACTGTGCTCCACAGGGTTCTCCACGGCTAATTTTGGAATGTAAACTGCCAGGCCTTTCTTCTGAGGCACTTCTGGGCGGATTTCAACCACCAATCTTTGGGTTAGCAGCTGCTTGCTTTAACTCTTTACACCACGGGGGGGGGGGGGGGGGAGGGAAACAAACGTGTTGCCTCTGAGTTGATTCTGACTCACGTGACTCCGTGTGTACAGAGTAGAACTGCTCTATAGGGTTTTCGAGGCTGTGACCTTTTGGAAGCAGATCACCAGGTCCTTCTTCCAAGGTGTCTCTGGATGGGTTTGAACTGCCAACCTTATGTAAATATTTTGTTATGCTGTTGCTGCTGTTCGTTGCCATAGAGTTAATTAAGACTCACGATTTTGTTATATAAGTCTTAGTTAAGTCTGTGAGTTTCAAGCCAAGCGAAGATTCTAGCCCCCTGTTCCCATACATCCACTAAAAACCTCAGAGATGTGTTCACACAGCACTGTCTAAAACAGGCAAGAAAGGCTCAGCATCTCGGCATAGCCTCATCCAGGTGCACGTTTATTTCCATTACCTGCTAGAAACAAATCTGAGTGTTCCAAAAGAAGTAAAACCTCCCTGAACAGAAGCCAACACTTAGAGGCTCCATCAAAGCGTTCCCCTAATCAGAGTCTACAAAAGGTGTTTTGGAAAAGTATTTAAAGCCAGGGGTGATGGTGGAGTTGAGGGGCATGAGTGGAGACCTGATTCTTTCTCAGTGTGGGATTATAAGAGACTATTTTTTTTTCTTCCCAATGAGCACTTTTCTGTAGTCTACAAATTTCTTGTATGAGCATGAATTAAACTTATATAATCAGAAAAAAAAATTAAGTCAGTAGAAGAGTGGAATAAAGAGACAGTGTTGACTGGCTAAATACTTCACAAGACACTAAACCATCTCAAATTTATAAATATACTCTAACATATTTAAAGCAAAATTTTTGAAATACATAAAAGTACTATACCAAGCCCCACACATTGTTCCCTTTGAAAACACCAAAGCCAAAACCCAAACTCAAACCCAAACCAGATGCTGTTGAGTCGATTTCAACTCACGGTCACCCCACATGTATTAGAGTGTATCTGCACCCCACAGGATTTTCATGGTTGTGACCTTTCAAAAGCAGATTGCCAAGTCTTTCTTCCATCCTTTGAAATAATTGGAATTTTCCAGAGACATTAACTGAGCTTATCCTAAAAATTAAATAACAAACAAGCACAAATAATGTGGCCAAAGGGATTGTCACAACAGCAATGTTTCTTTTTTTGTGATTTAAGTGAAAGTTTACAGCTCAAGTTAGTTTCTCATACAAAATTTTCTACACACATTGTGACGTGACCCTAGTTACCCTCTCTATGGTGTGACAGCACACTCCTCCTTAACACCCGATATTTCCCATGCCCACTCAACCAGCTCCTCCCTGTCTCTGCCTTCTCATCTTGCCTCCAGGCAGGAGCTGCTATTTAGGCTCATGTATGTACTTGAACTAAGAAGCACACTCTTCATGTCATTTTATGTCTTATAGCCCAGTATAAGCTTTGTCTGAAGAGTTGGCTTCGGGAATGGTTTTAGTTCTGGGTTAACAGAGAGTTCGGTGGCCATGTCTTCCAGGGTTCCTCCAGTCTCAGTCAGACCATTAAGTCTGGTCTTTTTACTAGAATGTACGTTCTGCACCCCGCTTTTCTCCTGCTCCTGTCATTGGTGGCAGCCAGGCACCATCTAGTTCTTCCGGTCTCAGGCTGATGGAGTCTCTGGCTTATGTGGCCCCTTCTGTCTCTTGGGCTAATATTTTCCTTGTGTCTAAGGTGTTCTTCATTTTCCTTTGCTCCAGGTGGGTTGGGACCAATTGACGCATCTTAGATGGCTGCTGGCTACCTTTTAAGACCCCAGACGCCACTCCCAAAGTGGGATGCAGGACATTTTCTTAATAAACTTTGTTTTGCCAATTGACCTAGTTGTCCCCTGAAACCATGGTCCCCAGACCCCCGCCACTGCTACACTGTCTCTTGAAGTGTTTCATTCTGTTCAGGAAACTTCTTAGCTTTTGGTTTAATCCAGTTGTGCTGACTTCCCCTGTGTTGTGGGTTGTTCTTCCCTTTATCTATGATAATACTTGTCTACTATCTAGTTAGTGAATAACCCCTTTCCCTTCCTCCCCACCCTCATAACCATCAAAGAATATTTACTTCTGTGTTAAACCTTTTCTTCAGTTCTTATAATAGTGGTCTGGTACAGTATTTGTCCTTTTTCAACTAATTTCACTCAGCATAATGCCTTCCAGATTCCTCCATGTTATGAGATGTTTTGAAGATTCATCCTTGTTCTTTATCATTGCGTAGTAGTCCATTGTGTGAATATGCCATAATTTGTTTATCCATTCATCCCTTGATGGACACCTAGGTTGTTTCCATCTTTTTGCTATTGTGAACAGTGCTGCAGTGAACATGGGTGTACATGTATCTATTTGTGTGGTGGCTCTTATTTCTCTAGAATATATTTCAAGGACTGGGATTCCTGGATTTTATGGTACTTCTATTTCTAGGTTTTTAAGGAAGTGTCAAATTGATTTCCAAAGTGGTTATACCATTTTTACATTCCTACCAGCAGTGTATAAGTGTTCCAGTCTCTCTACAACCTCTCCAACATTTACTATTTTTTTTTTTTATTAATGCTAGCCTTTTTGAGGTGAGATGGTATCTCATTGTAGTTTTGATTTGCATTTTTTTTTTAATGGCTAATGATCTTGAGCATTTCCTCATGTGTCTGTTAGCCACCTGAATGTCTTCTTTGGTGAAGTGCCTGTTCATATCCTTTGCCCATTTTTTAATTGGGCTATTTGTCTTTTTATTGTAGAGGTTTTGCAATATCTTATAGATGATAGAGATTAGACCCTGATCAGATATGCCATAGCCAAAAATTTTTCCCACTCTGTAGATTGTCTTTTTACCTTTTTGATGAAGGCCGCAATCTTTATGCAGAGCCCTGGTGGTGCAGTGGTTAAGAACTCAGACTGCTACCCAAAAAGTCAGCAGTGCAAATCCACCAGCTGCTTCTTGGAAGCCCTAGAGGGCAGTCCTACTGTGTCCTATAGGGTTACTACAAGTCAAAATGCACGAGATGGCAATGGGTTTTTGGTTTGATTTTTACATAAGCAGGCTGCCATATCTTTCTCCCCTGGAGCAGCTTATGGGTTTAAACTGCTAACCTTTCACTTAGCAGTCAAGCACTTAACCACTGTTCCACCACACTTCATCCTTTGGGGATAGCTTTCTATAAAATGCTCTTTCTCTTTCTTTCTCTGTCTCACACACACACACACATACAAACGCACACACACCCTGCCATTTAATGGTCTCTTGTCTTACAAGATCAAACTTCCTGTACTTACACGGTAAAATGGTAGGATTTTGGAGGGTTCACTTGAAGGATTAAAATGCTCAGAACAGGACTAAACAGACCAGCACTAGGACAAAGCAACTGCTAGTGAAGTGTAACCGTCGTCCTTGCCCTTTTCACGTGCCCTTTAGTACAAAGCTGTGCAGATAAAACAATGTCTCCCAAACTTGGCTGCCCGTTAGGGATCACTGGGGAACTTTTAAAAATCCTGATGCTCAGGCCACACCCCAGGCTAATTAAACCAGAATCTCTGGGTCTGGGGCCCACACATCCGCATTTTAAGAATTCACCTGATTCCATGGGCAACCGTGAAGCAGAACTGCTGACACTGCTTTCCCGGTGGCCTTTAGGGAAAGGTTTCCGTGACGCTTCCTTGGCAGGGATATGACACATGTAACTATTGCCATTGAGTTGATTCTGACTTATAGCGACCCTATAGGCTCTACTTTTTATCCCACCACCTGTCTGTCGGTCATACTGTGGTGGCTTGTGTGTTGCTGTGATGCTGGAAGCTATGCCACTGGTATTTTAAACACTAGCAGGGTCACCCATGGTGGACAGGTTTCAGACTAACACAGACTACTAAGAAAGGCCCAGGAATCTACTTCCAAAAATCAGCCAATGAAACAGAACATTGTCCAACTCACTTACTTTGGACGCTTCATCAGAAGAGGTCATTTGCTGGAGGAGCACATCCCATGTGGTGAAGCAGAGACCAGCAAGGATGAGGGAGACCCTCGGTGAGAAGGACTGGCACGATAGCTGCCACAATGGACTCAAGCACGCTGGCGACTGTGATGATGACCAGGCAATGTTTCATTCTGCTGTACCTAAGGTCACCACGGGTCAGCGTCAGCTTGACAGCAGCTATCTATCTTTCTATCTATGCCTTTTATGTTCCTATCAGAAGCTGTGCCCAGCTCCACATCCATTGGAATGACCTGGTCAGCATGTACATGACAGTTTATAAAATACAGCTAAAGAGAAGTGGGTCCAGGTTTCTAGACAGCCTTGTGTTTGTCTGCCCGGGTGCTGTCAGACAAGTGTGGAGCAGCCAGCACCAAGCTAAACCCTGACCCAAAGGACTGAAAGACCATGACGAGGAGAGAGATGGTGAAGGGGGAGAATCCCCTCATTGGCTCTGTGGACATGGACTCGGGGAAAGAGAGTGTCTAATGGAAATTGTTCAAATAAAGTGCTGTCCAGTTCCTGATGTGGCCTGCCCCAAAACACGAGGAATCTTCCACAAAACCACAATACGCACAGGTGCTTGGCAGGCCCAGGGCTCAGGGAATCCTAGAAGGGGCTGAGCTTGGCGTCCAGGCTGGCAAAGGGCCATATCAGGGCTGGCTATAGCCTGTACCAGGGCTCCAAATGTGTAACCTAAGTTACAGCAAATCACACTCAATGGTCAGAATTTGCTGGAGTACCTGTGCACGGCTGGTGGCAGCTGATGGAGACCGCTGAGCTGAGCTTGGCCAGTGACTCTGAATGAGGCTGGCTCTGTGCTCAGATGAGAACCGAACAGCGGCGTCTGAGAGCAACTGCCCACGGAGGACGGCCAACCTACCCGCCAGCAGCCGCACACCGAGGACGGCCACCCTACCCGCGAGCAGCCGCCCACGGAGGGCGGCCACCCTACCTGCGAGCAGCTGCCCACGGAGGACGGCCAAAATACAATATGAAACAAAAGGAAAAAGTTCTCAGTTGCCAGAAATAGCATGGATGTCACGCCTACCATTTACTGCTGGCTTTGCAGCAGACAACCAAGTCAACTCAGAGGCCCGGAGCAAAGTTATCATTTCAATGGAGACTGAAATTTAGTATTTGTGTAACAGCATCAGATGGCTCCGATTTTTCAAGGCTTCGACCAAGTGGCTTCTCTTGCCTGCAGTTTCCACGGAGGCTTTTTGTTGACGTTGTTGCTATTGTTAAAGTAGCAGCACCCCCACCCCCAAACCGAACTTGACCTCCTATCTTGATGAGAGGCTTTCTTGGTTTACTCCAGCTGAAAACGTTGCCTCTTTGGTCGAGACCAGCCGTTCTCAATCCTGGTTTCACCAGGGAACAGCCTGGGGAGTTATTTTTTGATTCCTCGGGTGGGACCATCCTGACAATGGATAGTTTTCTAAAGCTTTCCAGGTGATTTTAATGTCTAGTCAAGGTTGGCAACCTCTGGTCCATCTCTGTTTCCAGGATCTCTTTACTCACCTGCCTGCTCACTCTACATTATCCTTGTTCCACACTGATCCCCACACCAGCTACCCAGAGTGGAGAGACATCTCTTCTTCTATGTAGGTAACACAAGAGGGAAGCACAGATCAGAGCAAGACCTCTAACTCCTTGCTGCTCAAAGGTGATGTCAGAGATCAGCAGCCTTGGAATTACCTGGGAGCACATTTAAATGCATAATCTGCTAATTCAGAATCTGCATTTTAACAAAATCCCCGGGAGATGGGAAGGTGGACTGGAGTTTGAAAAGCCCTGCTCTGATCGACCTATAAAACCACATCTCCATTACAGGACCGTCTCTACATGAAACCACGTTCATTTCTCGTCACTGGAGTGAAGAAGGCGAGACTTCAGCCCACTTACTTTGGACCCATTATTAGGAAAGGCCAATCCCTAGGAAAGGATAGCATGTTTGGTAAAGTAGAGGGTCAGCGAAAATGAGGGGAACCCTCCATGAAATGGACAGACATAATAACCTCAGTGACAACTCAGACACACCGATGATCATAAGGATGGCACGGCACCGGGCAACGTCTCATTCTGTTACACATAAGGTGGCCATGAGTCAGAGCTGACTCGACACCAACTAGCAACAACGGTTCTGTGAGATCGGTTGATTATTATCCCTAATTTATAGAAAACAAGGTTCAAAGAAGTAATGTGACTTGTCCAAGCTGGTAAGTGGTCGAGTCAGGACTTCGATAGAGGTTGGTCTGATCCTAAACTTGGTTCACTTTACAATAAAGCAGATGTCATGGTGTTTCACCCAGAAGTGGGCAGCACCTGGAGTAGGGGAGCCAGCTCCTGCTGCTCTAGTTCTTCTAGGTCTGACCGTTGCAGGATCCTTTCCCTGATGATACCAAAGAAAGAATATTTGCCCCACCCACAGGTAGGCTTACCCTTAGAAATGACCTTGGAAATGAACAAAAGAAGCCTTAGAGTGACGTTCACAGCACTGCCGAGAACTCGCCCAGACAGCACTGCCTATTTGGCGTCTTCTTGGTAGAATCCTTCTGGGCATGTGGTTCATTTCCCCTGCGGCAGAGAATCTGATCTCTTGAGTGTTAAAACATAGGCTTTTCTTTCATGTTCTCTTCTTCTAAGCAAAAAAAACCAACAAACCAGATGGCCCTTGCTCTGTCAAGTACAGAGCATGTATAGTTTTGAATGGTTGTAAATAACAGTCTGAACTCAGTTGTGAATGGAACCAATCCTTGCTACATAGCTTGCAGCTGAGGTCAGTACAGCCATGACGCTAAGTGAAGCTACTTACTCTCTGGCCCATGAAATCAGCTTTTTCATCTTCTGAACAGAATAATCGATGCCAAAGGCTAGGGTTAACGCTAGGTCCAAGCAGAAGCCCCTGGCAATCCCTGAGCTTGTAAAATGCATGAGTAGTGGAGTGAATTGTTTTTTCTTCATAAAAGTGATTGCCAGGGTGTGTTGTAGTTGGGGTAGCCTATCTAGCCTGACACCAAGTCTCATGGCCTTATCAAAATCGCCATTTCTTTCTCGCTCACGCCACCACATACCAGGTGCCATTCAGTTGATTCTAACTCATGGAGACCCATGTGTTGCAGAGTAGAACTGCATTCCATTGTGTTTTCATGGCCATGACCTTTCAGAAGCCGATCACCAGGCCTATCTTCCAAGGATGGGTTTGAATGGCCAGCCCTTTAGTTAGTAACCTGGTGCTTAATTGTTTGCACTACCCAACGACTCCATTTCTTGCTCGCATCAAGGTCTAATTCCAGTGAAGTAGGGGAGGGGTGGTACTCTGCTCCATCCAGACATCCAGGCCCAGAATTCTTATACCTTCTGCATTTGCCATCTTCTATAGCTGCATTGGCCAATGTGGTAACCACTAGCCACATGTGGTTATTTACATTTAAGTTAATTAAAATTAAATAAAAGTAACCATGTACATTGGAGTTCAGTTCCTCAGCGCATTAGCTACATTTCCAGCTCAATAGCCATGAGTGACTAGTGGCTACAATCTTGGGTACAGAATTGAACCTTGCCATCACCCCAGGAACTTCTATTGCACAGCTTGCTCTCCACTTCAGAGTCTTCCCTGGGTTGTCTGCATCTGCCTGCAGGCAGCAGAAAGGGAAGAGCACGGAGGATGGGTGAGGAGAGCTCAGGTCAGGTGTGGAAACGGTGGGCATATTTCCTCACTAATTCCATTGGTGAAAACTCAAGACATGGCCTATCTTAGTGTGAAGGGTCTGGGGAATGTGGCTGGCTTTGTCCTTGGGGGAGCAGAGAAGCACAGGCATGACTGAGCCCTGGCCACCCCTATTCTGGTGGTCTTACCAGGTGTGCAATGCTATCACCTGCTCTGTTTCCCATATTTCTAGTGGAGCTAGCCAAGCTTTGTTCTTGATTGAGGCTCATAGACGCTAATTTTCAATGAAGAAAATGGGGATTAACATGGCAGCAAGGGCTGGCTCTTAGGTACCGGAAACCTTTGACAATGGTTGACCACTTCACTTGATAGAGAAAGCCTTATATGACAATCATCTTATCAATGGCAGGCCATGTGGAAAAGCAATCCTGTTTTTGTATTCTAAATCAGGGGTCAGCAAACATTTTCTAGAAAGAGCCAGATAGTAAATATTTCAGGTTTTGTGGGTCGTGAAGTCTCTGTTAAAATGATTCAACCCTGCAACTGTAGTGCAAATGCAGCCATGGACAGTATATAAACAAATGAATGTGACCATGTTCCAATAAAGCTTTACAGAAACAGACGGTGGGTTAGATTTGGCCTGTGGGCTGCAGTTTGCTGACCTATGCTCTAAGTTCTTCACATGGGCTATCTTCACTCCCTAGTTGTCTTAGTCATCTAGGGCCGCAGTAACAGAAACACAAATGGGTGGTGTCTCAGCCATCTAGGGCCGCTATAACAGAAACACCACAGGTGGGTGGTGTCTCAGCCATCTAGTGCTGTTGTGACAGACATACCACAAGTGGATGGTGTCTTAGTCATCTAGTGCTTCTGTAACAGAAGTATAAGTGGGTTGTGTCTTAGTCATCTAGTGCCTCTATAACAGAAATACCACAAGTGGATGACTTTATCAAAGAGATTTGTTCTTTCACAGTCTAGGAAGCTAGATGTCCATATTCAGGGCATCAGCTCCAGGGGAAGACTTTCTCTCTCTGTTAGCTCTGGGATAAGTAAGGTCTTTGTCATAGATCTTCCCCAGCCAAGGAGCTTCTCGGCACAGGGACGCAGGATCCAAAGGATGTACTATTCTCCTGGCTCTTGTTTCTTGGTGGTATGAGGTCCCCCTGTCTCTCTGCTTGCTTCTTTCTTTTGTATCTCAAGAGATTGGAAGACACAACCTAATCTTGTAGATTGAGTCCTGCCTTATTAACATAACTGCCTTTAATCCTGCCTCATTAACATCACAGAGGTGGGATTTACAACACATAGGAAAATCATATCAGGTGACAAAATGGTGGACAACCACACAATACTGGGAACCACGGGCTAGCCAAATTGATACATATTTTTGGGAGACACAATTCAATCCACAATACTAGTGAAATCACCCTTCTCTCATTCCTTTTAATAAACAAGAATGGTAAAAAAGAAAAATGGAAATATTAATGTATACATACAGAAAAAACATGGAAGGTTACATACTAAGGTGTTAACCATGTATGTCTCAAGCTGGAGTGGACACTGCCGGGCTCTATCCAGATTCACTTGTACCCTTTGTACAGTCTCTGTGTGTGCTGCCTTGGCATGAATGAACCAGTTCCTGGGACTTCCGAGAAACTCCAGTTAAATGTTTTAAACCCAAGACCTGGTGAAACAAACGTTTGTTTTTGTGGGGGGAGGGGGCGCGGGGAGGCTATTTTTGAAGCAATTAAAGAACGCTAGGATTAACGTGGTGGGGACAGAAGGAACTCCCATGACCAGAGAACATACAAGGTAAACAGCAATCATCATCAGTCTTTGAGAATGTTTGTGAGATTATAATTATACCCCAAATCTTGCTGGGCTAAGCACGTTATTTGAGTTAATTAAATTTCATGTAGTTTTTACAATGATTTGAGTTAGATTTTATACTTGTCCGCACTCTACAGATGAGGCAGCTGAGGCCCAAAGAGGTCAAATGACTTTCCTTATGTCACGTGGCAAACAATGGCAGAGCTGGGATTAACAGCCAGGCTTGGCTGATGCAGAGACTAGGATTCTAAGGGTGATGGTATATGCTTAAATATAAGTTATTGGGGTACAGAGAAGTATTGTATAGTATCCCCAAACATGGTATTTAGGAAAGAACTTAGCCACAGATATCACTAGAGGGAGGAAACTAGAACAGGAGATGAAAGAAAAAGAATCACAGACTCCAGCCTGTGGTTGGTGGAATTTGTTTGTGAACGCTTGTGACACCTGGGAGAGAGGTCAGAAGAACCAAGGAGGAACTACGAAGAGGTCTGGGGCCTGCAACAGCAGGTAGGAGTCACTACTGTAATGGATCAAGGCTCATTAATGTGCAAAAAAAACAAACCAAACCCATTGCTGTCGAGTTAATTCCGACCCATAGTGACCCTCCAGTACAAAGTAAAACTGTCCCATGGGATTTCCAAGACTGTAAATCTTTTTTTTTTTTTTAATTTTTATTGTGCTTTAAGTGAAAGTTCACAAATCAAGTCAGTCTCTCACACAAAAATTTATATACACCTTGCTACATACCCCCAATTGCTCCCCCCATAATGAGACAGCCTGCTCCCTCCCTCCACTCTCTCTTTTCGTGTCTATTTCACCAGCTACTAACCCCCTCTACCCTCTCATCTCCCCTCCAGGGAGGAGAGGCCAACATAGTTTCAAGTGTCCCCCTGATCCAAGAAGCTCACTCCTCACCAACATCCCTCTCTAACCCATTGTCCACTCCACTCTCTGTCTGAAGAGTTGGCTTTGGGAATGGTTCCTGTCCTGGGCCAACAGAAGGTCTGGGGGCCATGACCACCGGGGTCCTTCTAGTCTCAGTCAGACCATCAAGTCTGGTCCATGACAGTAAATCTTTGCAGAAGCAGACTGTCACATCTTTCTCCCACGGTGTGGCTTGTGGGTTCAGATCGCCAACCTTTTGGTTAGCAGACGAACACTTAACCACTGCACCACCAGGGCTCCTACAAATGTGAGAGTGTACCCAGTTTTAGCCCTTCCCTTTCATACTTGACAGAAGGAATTTTGTCTTTGATATCTCAGCTTCTTTTCCCAGTTCCTGGATTGTTCTTTAAATGTCAAATCAAGGTATTAAATATAGAGAAATAGGCCTGAGTGGAATGGAAGAAAGGGAGAAAGATTTTTGCTTGTTAAACATCACCTGGACTTACCTTTGTTGTGGAAAGTGTGGATTGTGGGCACAGCAGAGAGAGAGCTAAAAGAGAAGCCAGAGAGGCTAAATCAATCTACTAAGGTACTGCTGAGAAAGAACAAAGGCAGAAGAAGGAGCCAGAAAAGGTATGCAAGCTGCTCTTGGAGAGGTTTGAGGTTGGGGTAGAGATTGAGATGTTCTGGCGTAACTGAGTGGGGCAAGAGAACCTAGAAGGAAAGCAAAGAGGACTTTGAGAAATGCCACCGTGGGTTATCAACCGGGGCTTGCAGGTAAAGTCTTAAGTTCCCACTGTAACTATTTTGGCAGTTGAACTCTGCTTTGAAGGTGTGACTCCACGCGGAGACTGGGCCACATGTGGCCTTGGGATTGATTTATTTGGGTCACACTGAGTGACTCCATTTTTAACTCCTAAACTGGTTGGAAGAATCCAAGTTATAAGCAAACGAGAATTGTAACAGGCATAGCTGTCCAAGAGTGAAATCGGGCTAGCTCATAAGGTGGAAAACTCTCCATCTCCATCCTCCTGTGTTCAGGTAACCACCTGTCATGACATTGAGGAAGAAATTCACGAGCCTTATAGAGAAAGTGTTCTCCAACCTGACTGACCATCAAGAGAATCAGTTTTTACAATCCTTCTACTTCAGTAACAGTGTGAGGGCCCTTTTACAAAGTTCCCTGTTGTTGCTGTTAGGTGCCGTCGAGTTGGTTCTGACTCATAGCGACCCTATGCACCACAGAGCGAAGCGCTGCCCGGTCCTGCACTGGGCTTCAATCATCGTTATGCTTGAGTCCATTGTTGTGGCCACTGTGTCAGCCCCTCTCATTTAGGGTCTTCCTCTCTTCTTCTTCTTTTTTTTTTTTTTCTCTTCTGCTGACCCTGTACTTTAACAAGTGTGATGTCCTTCTCCAGGGAGTGATCCCTCCTGACAACATGTCCAAAGCATGTAAGATGCAGTCTCACCATCCTTGCTTCTAAGCAGCATTCTGGTTGCACTTCTTCCAAGACAGATTTGTTCATTCTTTTGGCAGTCCATGGTGTATTCAATAATCTTCCCCAACAGCACAATTCAAAGGCATCGATTCTTCTATAGTCTTCCTCATTCAGTTGTCCAACTTTTGCATGCGTTTTTATGAAGCAATTGAAAATACCATGGCTTGGGTCAGGCACATCTTAGTCTTCAAGGTGACACCTTTGCTTTTCAACACTTTAAACTCCTTTACAGCAGAGTTGCCCGATGCAATGCATCTTTTGATTTCTTGACTGCTGCTTCCATGGGTGTTGATTGTGGATCCAAGTAAAATGAAATCCTTGACAACTTCAATGTTTTCTCTGTTTATCATGATGTTGCTTATTGGTCCAGGTGTGAGGATTTTTGTTTTCTTTATGTTGAGGTGTAATCCATACTGAAGGTGGTGGCCTTTGATCTTCATCAGTAAGTGCCTCAAGTCCTCTTCACTTTCAGCAAGCAAGGTTGTGTCATCCGCATATCTCAGGTTGTTAATGAGTCTTTCTCCAATACTGATGCCCTATTCTTCTTCACATAGTCCAGCTTCTCAGATTATTTGCTCAGCATACAGATTGAATAGGTATGGTGAAAGGATACGACCCTGATGTACACCTTTCCTGACTTTAAACTATTTGTATTCCCTTGATCTGTCCAAACAACTATCTCTTGATCTATGTACAGGTGCCTCATGAGCACGATCAGAATTTCTGTTCTTTGCAATTTTACCTATAATTTGTTATGATCCATGCAGTTGAATGCTTTAGCATAGTCAATGAAACACTGGTAAACATCTTTCTGGTATTCTCAGCTTTCAGCCACGATCCATCTGACACCTGCAATGATACCCCTGGTTCCACATCCTCTTCTGAATCCAGCCTGAATTTCTGTAGATACACTGCTGCAGCTGCTGAAAGTTCCCTAGGGGATTTGAAAGTGGGGAAACAACAGATGCCAAGGGTTGGGCAAAGTAACCAATACTATCTCTTCCAAGTCTGACATTTGCCATATACCTCTCCCTTTGTGAAAGGATACATAGTAGCGATATTTAGCCAACCAAAGCACATGCTACTAAAAAGGAAGGATACCTAAAGGATCTGGCAAACAGAGGGGAACAGAAGGAGCAAAGTCACTGTGAAGTTATATCTTGTATCTTTTTTTTTTTTGGTCCACTGGGATGGTATTTTAGACACATTAAATCAGCCCACCTATTTGTTTTGAGTGCTCCTTCCCCAGGTCTGTGGGATGCCACCCTTCTTCTGAATTTACTGAGAACTCCAGAAACCCTTTTATTGGGAAAAGAGTCAGATGGCCAAGAAAGAAAGAGGTGAGGTTCTCAGGCGTGTCACAAATTTCATTCTAGAATCCAGGTAGCCGTGGCTGAGAGTTGTTTCTGGAAAATGGTGAGTAAATAAAATTTATGTAAATGCAGTCTTATTTGAAAAGATTTAAGGGAGCTCCCCGTGAAAAAAGATAAGTATCTTTCTGTAAAGTGAATGTGTATCAAGGTTTACATTCTTATATTTTCCCGATTGCAAAAGTAATACATATATTTGTTATAGAAAATGTGGAACATTTAGAAAAATAGAAGAAAAATTTAAAATATGCATAATTCTATCACTAAGAGATATCTGTTTTAAATATTTCCAAGTGTGCGCTTCCATATATACATATACATAACGCCAGCGCATATAAATTTATTTGTATATGTCAAGGAGTCCTGGTGGCGCAGTGGTTAAGAGCTCAGCTACTATCCAAACGGTCAGCAGTTCAAATCCACCAGCTGCACCTTAGAAACCCTATGGGGCAGTTCTACTCTGTCCTACAGGGTCACTATCTGGCGAAATCAACTTGACGGTAACAGGTTTGGTTTTTTGCTTTATTGGTACGTGTAAAAGATAAACTGCTCTTAAAAATTTTGAATCACACTGTTCATACATCTTTGTAACCTGCTTCTTTCACTTCATCCCTCGTGAGTGTTTTCTCACACCAACAGCCATTTCTTCAGTGCATGGCTTTCAAAGGCTGCACAGAACCCTATCGTATTAAACCCCGTCACTGGGCGTCTAGGTTGTTTCTAATTTTTGATACGATAATGCTACTTGGTCATATCAGTATTTTTTTTTTAAATCAAGACATACAGTGATGTCAAACGAAATGGTGACTTTGCTAAAAGCGATCTGATACTTCATGCATTCTGAAATACTCAGGCTAGAGTTTGGGAGCTGGTTAACTGTGGCTGAAATATGGGAACATACCACATTCCTCCTGGGCCTGGATGGGCTGGTGACTGGCTAGCTTAGCCTTCCTGGGCCTTCTGAGATAAGTGTCTCCCTCCCAGCCACACCAATACCCTGCTGTGCCCTCTGGCTCCCAGAGGTGGTAACCCTCTCTCACTCCCTCCAACTGCCTTCCTTTAATAATCAAGGAATAGAAGAGAAAAAGAAAATGGATTACTTCCAATAACCGCTTCATAGAAATTCTGTTAAAACACATTTTATCCCTTGACACCCCTTCTCCCTTTTTATTCCAAGGGAGTCAAGCTTAGAAGAGCCACCAGCTTGAGAGACAGAGATGGGACTTCAAATCCAGGTTCTGGGACTTGGGAGCTGCGCAGTCTTCACTGCGACCTTGGCTGCTCTGAGCCTTGGCATCTTCATCTTCAAACAGGAGTCATAATACCTGTGACAAATAGTTCCTACCTTTTGGAGGATTTTGAGGTGACAGTTGGGAAAAGCCCCCAGCATAATGCCTGATGTATAACAGGCATTGTTGTTGTTTTTGGTTGCTGTCAAGTCAGGATCAGACTTAGGGTGACCCCGTGTACAACAGAACTAAACACTGCCCGGTCCCGTGCCATCTTCACGATCGTTGGCGTGCCTGAGTCCATTGTTGCCTTCCAGTCGGGGGGCTCGTCTTCCAGCACTGAACAAAAACCAGACTTGTTGCTGTTGAGTCAGTTCTGATCCATAGCGACCCTATAAGACACAGTAAAACTGTCCTGTGGGGATTCCAAGGCTGTAAAATAAATAAATAAATATATATATATTTTTTAATCTTTGCAGAAGCAGGCTGCCACGTGTTTCACCATGGAGTGGTTGGTGGACTCCAGTCGCCAACACTTCAGTTGGCAGCCGAGCCCTTAATAAGTGCCCCACCAGGGCTCCTTCTTCCAGCTCTAGATCGGACGACACTCTGCTGTGACCCACAGGTCCCCTGCCTAATTTGGAGAAGTAGATTACCAGGCCTTTCTTCCTAGCTTGTCTGAGTCCGGAAGGTCTGCTGAAACCTGTCCACCTTGGGTGACCTTGCTGGTTTTGAAACACCAGTGGCATAGCTTCCAGTATCATAGCCACGCACAAGCCACCACAGTAGGACAACTGACAGACAGGTGGTGGCTGTGATAGGCACTAGGTGAACTGTCCTAGCCGGTGGCCTGTACTAGCTCATCCCCATCCGGCCAGGTACTTTGCGTGTTGAAAAACCACATGATTTTTAAAAACAGAGCTACATGTTCAGAGCGTTTGCCTTGTTTAGCCCATACAGTGCTCTTTCGATTAGTTGTCAATATTTTAAAAATAGAACATTCTTCACAAATTCTGGGTTTCTGGCTTCTTGGTGAAAAATCAGAAGACTTGGCAGCACTGGGACCCATCCTCCCACAGCCGTGGTGAGGGCAGTCACAAACAGCTCCGGCTTTCTGGCTCACGGCAGTTTTTGGCACCCGCTTCTCCCTCAGCCGCATTAGTGCACCTGCTGGCCTAGAACTTGTAACCCAAGCTTTAACGTATACAATAATTCAAGTATATATACATACACATACATAGAGAGAAGACATGTATGTGTGTGCATGCATACATACACGTGTGTATATATACAGATATGTACATGTCTTAAGTCACATGCTTCTTGATTTTATGGGCTCTTCTGCATATTTTAACACCTGTTCCTTTTTAAAAATCTGCTTTGACACTGGGCACATACCTTTGTTGTCTGATTCAACAAAAATGAAGTCTAAAAACCCTATCATCCCATACAAAATAAATAGAAAAATAAAACCAGTTGCTGCCGAGTTGACTCTGACTCGGGGTGACCCCGTGTGTCAGGGTAGAACTGTGCGCCCCAGGGTCTTCAATGGCTGATTTTTCAGAAGTAGCTCGCCCGGACTTTCTTTCGATGAATTTCTGGGTATCTGCTAACCACCGACCTTTCAGTCATCATCCAAGCGCATCACTGTTGGCTATATCCAGGAACACCTACCACCTCATACAACCTGGAAATGTGGACAAAACTACAGTCCCCTGATCTGATCTCCTGTTTCACACATGAGGTCACACAGCTAGTTAACAGCCAAGCATTTTCACTCTGGGGGAGGCCTCAGAAATTATCTAATCTTTGTAAAACCCTTGTTGTTGCCAGAAAGCTTAGAGGGTGAGTGTTAGATTTAGGAATGGGTTTCTTATCTGATTCGATTTTTACAAAAAAAAAAGAAACCCCCAAAACAACACAGACACAAACACCTCAGTGCTTAATCAGTCATGTTAATTTTCTTTCCAAGTGTGCACTGAAATGCTCCCAAGGCACTCTTAAAGCAAGCTTGCCTCCACCAGCCCTGCTACCCTCTGCGTTGTAGCAGTTGCTAGGTGACTGAAGATTTACACACATCTATTTTATTGTTGATACGGAAGACAGTTTTCAGACACCACACCCACACCAGAGAGACCCCTCTCACCCTCCCCAAGATGGGGCATTCCAGGGCATATCTAAGAGACCCAAAGCTTCTGGTAAGAAAGGACGTTGTCATTAGGTGCCACCAAGTAGATATTCGACTGATACCACGCTGGTGAATTCCCAGTTGTCTACAAAATTGTGTGGGCAAATTTGAGACACCTGAGCCCGTCTGCAGTGCCCTGTGTGCCACACCCATTACGTTTTATTCAAGGAGCATCACCTGCCCTCTGTTTGTCTGTGTGAGATCTAATACTATGTTTCTCCCTCCCATCCATCCCTCCTAGCAGCACCAAAATTCAGTCTTGGGATGGAAGCTTTGTGTCCCAGGAGCATCTGCAGAGTTATTTCTCAAGCCAGTGGTTTCATGACCTTTTTAAAGGCTTTTGTGAAGCACAAGTACCCTTCACACAGGTTTGGGCCATATGTACGGATTTTATTGCCCTCATCAGGGGAAGTGATGAGGGGACCCAGTTTTTATTATGGGCCCCAAACCGAAGTTTTATAGAATGGCCATAATTACAAGGACGCTTCACAGTGGGGAAGCAGTTCACACTTTACTACAGAGCTTTCAAGACCCTCCATCATCTGTTCTCACCGTGACCCCACAAGAGCCCTGTTCATGCCACGTCACTTCTGGTTTAGGTGACCTCCTGACTTCAACAGTCTGTCAACTGGTGGCCCAGCCTGGCTTCTCCCTAATTCACCCTCCTTAGAGGCTCCAGGCAGGTTGCTCTGGAACGGAAACATGAACACGTCACACTTCTGCTTAAAACCTGCCACTGAATTTCATTATTTACAAGATCTAAGCTAAAGTTTTGTCACGTGGAAGACAAGGGCCTCTGTAATCCGGCCCCCACCTACCTCTTCGCATGGAAGGTGAGGGCCTCCCTGATCAGGCCCCTGCCTACCTCCCCAGCCTCAGCATCATCTCTGGTCACTCTCACCTCACATACTGCATCCCAGCAGTACTGTCTTGTATAGCTCCAGCATACCACAGTCTTTGTTCGTACTGTTTCCTCCGCTGGAATTACTGCCACCAAACAATTTCTGCACCACCTCCTCCAGAAAGCATTCTCTGACTGCCCCCTCCCCACCTCATCCCTGTTGGGTTAGACGTCCCCCCCTAGGTTCCCATAGCACTCCCGCAGCCCCATTGGTGCACCCCTGGGACACTTTATCTGCCCATCTGACTGTCCCTCACTAAATGAGTTTCTCAAAGGTAGCAACATACATACACAGACGTGTGTGCATGTATATGTGTGTGTACATACATGTATATATACACATACATATATATGTGTGGAAGCCCTGGTGGCACAGTGGTTAAGTGCTACGGCTGCTAATCAAAAGGCTGGCAGTTTGAATCCGCCAGGCGCTCCTTGGAAACTCTATGGGTCGGTTCTACCGTGTCTTATAGGGTCATTACGAGTTGGAATTGACTTGACAGCAACGGGTTTGGTTTTTTTTTTTTGGTATATGTGTGTATGTATGTATTTGTATGTCTATGTATATATGTATGTGTACATATATATATGTGTATATATGTGTATGGATGTATATACCTATGTATATTGTGTATACGTGTGTGTACGTATATATATATGTATATGTATATGTTGTTGTTGTTAGGTGCTGCAAAGTCAGTTCCAGTTCATAGCAACCCTGTGTACCACAGGATGAAACACCGTGCGGTCCTGCACCATCCTCATAATTGTTGTTATGCTTGAGCTCATTGTTGCAGCCACTGTGTCAATCCACCTCGTTGAGGGTCTTCCTCTTTTCCGCTGACCCTGTACTCTGCCAAGCATCACGTCCTTCTCCCGGGACTGATCCCTCCTGACAACATGTCCAAAGTATGTATGCTGTAAGGAGCATTCTGGTTGTATTTCTTCCAAGACAGATTTGTTCATTCTTCTGGCAGTCCGTGGTATATTCAATATTCTTCACCAACACCACAATTCAAAGGCATCAATTCTTCTTTGGTCTTCCTTATTGATTGACCAGCTTTCATATGCATACAATGCGATTGAAAATACCATGGCTTGGCTCAGGCGGACCTTAGTCTTCAAGGTGACATCTTTGCTCTTCAACACTTTAAAGAGGTCCTTTGCAGCAGATTTACCCAGCGTGTTCTTTGATTTCTTGACTGCTGCTTCCATGGGTGTCGATTGCTGATGTCAGATGGATCCTGGCTGAAAGTAGAGAATACCGGAAGGATGCTTATCTGTGTTTTGTTGACTATGCAAAGGCATTCAACTGTGTGGATCATGACAAATTATGGATAACATTGTGAAGAATGGGAATTTTGGTACACTTAGTTGTGCTCATGAGGAACCTGTACATAGATCAACAGGCAGTTGTTCAGACAGAACAAGGGGATGCTGAGTGGTGTAAAGTCAGAAAAGGTATGCGTCAGGGTTATATCCTTTCACCACACCTATTCAATCTGTATGCTGAGCAAATAATATGTGAAGAAGAAGAACATGGCAACAGGATTGGAGAAGATTCATTAACAACCTGTGGTACGCAGATGACACAACTTTCCTTGCTGAAAGTGAAGAGGACTTGAAGCACTTACTAATGAAGATCAAAGACCACAGCCTTCAGTATGGATTGCACCTCAACATAAAGAAAACAAAAATCCTCACAACTGGACCAATATCATATATGTATATATGCGTATGTATATAGTATGTTGTACATACATGTATATATGTGTGTGTGTATATATGCATGAGTGTGTACATATGTGTACATGTATATGTGTATATATATATGTATGTGTGTATGTGTATGTATATATGTATATGTGTACATATACCTTTGTGTGTGTGTGTATGGAAACCCTGGTGGCGTTGTAGTTAAGTGCTACAGCTGCTAACCAAAGGGTCGGCAGTTCGAATCCGCCAGGCGCTCCTTGGAAACTCTATGGGGCAGTTCTAGTCTGTCCTATAGGGTTGCTATGAGTCGGAATATACTCGACGGCGCTGGGTTTGGTTTTTGGTTTGGTGTATATGTGTATGTATGTATATATGTATGTGTGTACATATATATGCATGGTATATATGCGTATATTTGTATGTGTGTGTACATACATGTATAGATGCATGGTGTACTTATATGTGTATATGTATGTATGTGTGTGGACATGTACATATATATGTATTGTGTACATATATGTGTATATGTCCATGTATGTACGTGTGTGTGTGTATATATATATATTTTTTAGGTCCCTGGGTGGTACAAATTGTTTGTGATCGGCTACTAACCAAAAAGTTAGCAGTTTGAACCCACCCAGCAGTGCCAGGAAAGAAAGGCCTGGTGATCTGCTTCTGTAAAGATTACAGCCAAGAAAATGCTATGGAGCTCATATCTACTCTGTAACATATAGGGTCTCCATGAGACAGAATCAGGTTGAGGGTAACAGGTTTAAATATATATATATATATATATATATATATATATATATATATATATATATATACATATACATGTATGTTGTTGCTAGGTGCTGTTGAGTCGATTCCGAATTACAGAAATCCCATGTGACAGAGTAGAAGTACCCACAGGCTTTCCTAAGCTGTAATCTTTATGCAAGCAGATCGCCAGGTCTATCTTTGCTGGAGCTGCTGGGTCGGTTCTAACTGCCATCCTTTCAGTTAGCAGTCAAGAGCTTAACTGTTGTGCCACCAGGGTTCCTTATATATACAATTATATGTATATGTGTGTGTGTCTCTGTGTGTATATATATATATATGTTTTTGTTAGGTGCCGTCAAGGAGGTTCCAACTCACAGCAACCTTATTCACAACAGAACAAAACACTGCCTGGTCCTGCACTAACCTCACAATCGTTGTTATGCTTGAGCCCATTGTTGCAGCCACTGTGTCAATTCATCTCGTTAAGGGTCTTCCTCTTTCTCGCTGATCCTCTACTTTACCAAGCATGATATTCTTCTCCAAGGACTGGTCCCTCCTGATAACATGTCCAAAGTATGTAAGACAAAGTCTCGCCATCCTTGCTCCTAATGAACATTCTGGTTATACTTCTTCCAAGGCAGATTTGTTTATTCTTCTGGCAGTCCGCGGCACATTCAATATTTTTGCCAACACCACAATTCGAAGGCCTCAGCTCTTCCTCAGTCTTCCTTATCCATTGCCCACCTTTACCATGCACGTGAGGCGACTAAAAACACCATGCGTTGGGTCAGGCGCAGCTGAGTCCTTAAAGTGACATCTTTGCTTTTTAACACTTCAAAGAGGTTTTTCACAGTAAATTTGCCCAGCGCAATGTGTCTCTTTACCTCCATGGGTGTTGATTGTGGATCCGAGTAAAATGAAGTCCTTGACAACTTCAGTCTTTTCTCCATTTAACATGATGTTGTTTATTGGTCCAGTTGTGAGGGTTTTTGTTTTCTTTATGTTGAGGTGTAATCCATATGGAAGGCTGTAGCCTTTGATCTTCATTAGTAAGTGCTTCAAGTCCTCTTCACTTTCAGCAAGCAAGGTTGTGTCATCTGTGTAACGCAGGTTGTTAATCAGTCTTTCCTCCAATCCTGATGCCCCATTCTTCTTGATATAGTCCAGCTTCTTGGATTATTTGCTTAGCATACAGATTGAACAGGTATGGTGAAAGGATACAGCCCTGACGCAGACCTTTCTTAATTTTAAACCACGAGGTATCTCCTTGTTCTGTTTGAACAACTGCCTCTTGATCCATGTACAGGTTCCTCACGAGCACAATTAAGTGTTCTAGAGTTACCATTCCTTGCAATGTTTTCCATAGTTAGTTATGATCCCAGAGTCAAATGCTTTTGCATAGTCAATAAAACACAGGTAAACATCCTTCTGGTACTCTCTGCTTTCAGCCAGGATCCATCTGACATCAGCAATGATATCCCTCATTCCACATCCTCTTCTAAATCTGACTTGAATTTCTGGCAGCTTCCTGTCCCTGCTGCTTCCGCTGTTGAATAATCTTCAGCAAAATTTTACTTTTATGTGAAATTAATGACATTGTTTGATAATTTCCGCATTCTGTTGGATCATTTTTCTTTGGAATGGGCACTGATATGGATCTCTTCCAGTTGGTTGGCCAGGTAGTTGTCTTCCAAATTTCTTGGCATAGACGAATGAGCGCTTCCAGGGCTGCATCCGTTTGTTGAAACATCTCAGTTGGTATTCCAACAATTCCTGGAGCCTTGTTTTTCACCAATGCCTTCAGGGCAGCTTGGACCTGTTCCTTCACCGCAGTACAACAAACTGACAGAGATGTGGTGACATGTATATACATACATATGTTCATATATCTTCTTCCCTTCAGTATCCCCTGAACCTCACACAGTGCATGGCACAACATGAGAGTCAGTTTGTTGGAGAGAGGGAGTCAAGGGGAGAGGCCATAAGAGGGAGGCCAGCAGCACCATCGCCCCATTCATGGACAAGGCCAGCCAGGCTCCAAGAGCTTAAGTGACCCCAGGAGACACAGCAGAGCCAGAATTTAAACTGGGAGAAGGATCCTTAGAAATAATTGATGCCTTCCTTTCATATAAAAAAAGTTTTTTTTTTTTTTTCATATAATGGAGTTTCCACTCTGCATACTTCCAGGGACGGGGAGCTCACTACCTCTCCAGCAGTCATCCATTGTGGGGCAGTCATCCTGTGCGATAGCTTTCCTCGATGGTGCTGAAATCAGTTTCCTATGATCCATATCAGTCTGGCTCTACTTTTGTCTTCTGCTCTAAGGCATTTCCTCTGTCTGAGTGGAAACCTTGGGCTTCCCACTGGGGGTAGATCCCTCTCAGGTTGTCCCTGCCTCTCTCCAACACTGTGAAAATGTAAAGATAACCAGATTCCCAGCCTGAATGTAAGTGCTTTCCACACATTACCCAACCCAAGCCTCCTAAAACACAAGTTAAATAACATGCCCAATATCACACAGCAGCAAAGTCAGAGATCAGGCCTGGACCCCCAAGGGGTCTAACTCCAGGTTCAGGGACTTAACCACCTCAAAGTCAGAGATCAGGCCTGGACCCCCAAGGGGTCTAACTCCAGGTTCTGGGACTTAACTACCTCAAAGTCAGAGATCAGGTCTGGATGCCTAAGGGGTCTAACCCCAGGTTCATGGACTTAACCACCTCAAAGTCAGAGATCAGGCCTGGACCCCCAAGGGGTCTGACTCCAGGTTCATGGACTTAACCACCTCAAAGTCAGAGATCAGGCCTGGACCCCCAAGGGGTCTGACTCCAGGTTCTGGGACTTAACCACCTCAAAGTCAGAGATCAGGCCTGGACCCCCAAAGGGCCTAACTCCAGGTTCTGGGACTTAACTACCTCGAAGTCAGAGATCAGGTCTGGATGCCTAAGGGGTCTAACCCCAGGTTCATGGACTTAACCACCTCAAAGTCAGAGATCAGGCCTGGACCCCCAGGGGGTCTGACTCCAGGTTCATGGACTTAATCACCTCAAAGTCAGAGATCAGGCCTGGACCCCCAAGGGGTCTGACTCCAGGTTCATGAACTTAATCACCTCAAAGTCAGAGATCAGGCCTGGACCCCCAAGGGGTCTAACTCCAGGTTCTGGGACTTAACCACCTCAAAGTCAGAGATCAGGCCTGGACCCCCAAGGGGTCTAACTCCAGGTTCTGGGACTTAACTACCTCAAAGTCAGAGATCAGGTCTGGATGCCTAAGGGGTCTAACTCCAGGTTCATGAACTTAACCACCTCAAAGTCAGAGATCAGGCCTGGACCCCCAAGGGGTCTGACTCCAGGTTCATGGACTTAACCACCTCAAAGTCAGAGATCAGGCCTGGACCCCCAAGGGGTCTAACTCCAGGTTCTGGGACTTAACTACCTCAAAGTCAGAGATCAGGTCTGGATGCCTAAGGGGTCTAACTCCAGGTTCATGAACTTAACCACCTCAAAGTCAGAGATCAGGCCTGGACCCCCAAGGGGTCTGACTCCAGGTTCATGGACTTAACCACCTCAAAGTCAGAGATCAGGCCTGGACCCCCAAGGGGTCTGACTCCAGGTTCACTGACTTAACTACCTCATGATGCTCTTGCCTGTCTGAGCCCTTCAGCTATTCGACAGTGAAAAGCTAAGCAGCAAAGCCACATAATTCTCCCTTCCTTCTGATACCAGCTTTGTGGGGACCTAGATCTGTCCCCTCTGAGGATTATTTTTTTAAATGAGTTTTTCTCATCCTTCCTCCCCTCCCGAGGCCCATCTGAGGAAGACAGATTGCCGGGCTGCTAGCTCCGCATATCTAGACCATGTTGTTCACGGGGTGCTGTGACAAGACAAGCCAGCTCATTAGCTCCAAAGCCTCAAATTAATCTCACATTACGGCTCCTGGGGGGTGAAAGGTCTTTTTTTAATCTTCTTAGTGTTATCCACCGCCCGGGAGGAAATCAAATCTTTGTATAGGCAGGAGCCCTCCCTATTGTACCAGCTGCTGGTGCTTCTCTTCTCGGTTGTGCGTGAAGCTGAACACGGAGCCGGGGTTGTTTTAAAAACACTGTGGTTGGTTTTTCTAAAGCGGGAGAATTTTATGAATCACGTGGCAGAGAAATGATTAGAGGTTGGTACATGGGCTGTTGAAAAAAGCTAGAGATTGGAGCAAATTGCTGTTGGTGGAGGAGGCTGATGGAACCAGGGAAAAGCCTGGAAGGAAGAAGTCCCTTCTCCAACCTCCAGCTGTGGCCTCCCTCCAGGCTTTCCTAGCGGCAGAACCTAGCAGGGTGCCCTGCCACCCATCTGTCAGTGTGTTGTACTGTGGTGGTTTGCACGTTGCTGCGATGTTGGAAGCTATGCCACTGTTACTTCAAATACCAGCAGCATTTCCTATGGTGGACAGGTTTCAGTGGAGCTTCCAGACTAATAAGGCAGGCTAGGAAGAAAGGCCTGGTGATCTGCTTCTGAAAATTAGCCAGTAATAACAGTATGGATCTCAACAGAATATTGTCCAATACAGTGATGGAAGACGAGCCTCCTAGGTTGGAAGGCACTACACAATGGCCTTAACAGTGGACTCAGACACACCAACGATCATGGATCACAACAGAATATTGTCCAATACAGTGATGGAAGACGAGCCTCCTAGGTTGGAAGGCACTACACAATGGCCTTAACAGTGGACTCAGACATACCAACGATCATGGATCACAACAGAATATTGTCCAATACAGAGATGGAAGACGAGCCTCCTAGGTAGGCACTGCACAATGTCCTTAACAGTGGACTCAGACACACCAACGATCATGGATCACAACAGAATATTGTCCAATACAGTGATGGAAGACGAGCCTCCTAGGTTGGAAGGCACTGCACAATGGCCTTAACAGTGGACTCAGACACACCAACGATCATGGATCACAACAGAATATTGTCCAATACAGTGATGGAAGACGAGCCTCCTAGGTTGGAAGGCACTACACAATGGCCTTAACAGTGGACTTAAACACACCAACGATCATGGATCACAACAGAATATTGTCCAGTACAGTGATGGAAGACGAGCCTCCTAGGTTGGAAGGCACTACACAATGGCCTTAACAGTGGACTTAAACACACCAATGATCATGGATCACAACAGAATATTGTCCAGTACAGTGATGGAAGACGAGCCTCCTAGGTTGGAAGGCACTACACAATGGCCTTAACAGTGGACTCAGACATACCAACGATCACGAAGATGGCACAGGACTAGGCAACGTTTTGTTATGTTGTATGTGGGGTCGCCATGAGTCCAAACCTAACCTACCACATTAGTCTACAACTAATAGCAACAAGGGGAGCAACGGAGCTTGTGGTCCCAGCCACGGCATTACAAAACAGTGGTGGGCTTGGGGCTGAGAGGAAACAGCTGAATAACTGGTACCAGCAATCACACCACTACCGGGTAGACTCATTTCCTAGGACTGCCATAAAATGGACCACAAACTAGGTGGCTCAAAACAGCAGAAATTTATTCTCTCCCGATTCTGGCAGGCGGAAATCTAAATCCAAGGTGTTGGCAGGGTCGCACTGTCTTTGAAGGTTCGAGCGAAGGCTCCCTTCTCGCCTTTTTCTGCCTTCTGGTGGCCCTGGGAATTCCTTGGATTATGGCAGCGTCACTCCAATCTCTGCCTCCATCTCCACATGGCTGTGTTCCTTCTGCGTCTGTCTGTCTCTGTGTATCTTCTCTTCTAAGGACACCACCTACTCCAGGATGATCTTGTGTTAGCTAATTACTTTCCCAAAGACGCTGTCTACAAATTAGGTCGCATTCACAGGTACCAGGCATTAGGACTTGAACATATCTCTTTGGAGACACGGATCAACCCATAATACCAAGGATACATGCTAATAGCAATCAGGCTGGTGTGAGTCTCCGGTTGGGTGGAAGAGGTCCATCCGTGTTCCTAGAAGGTCCCAAGCTGGATCCCAATAACCTCAGAAATCATGACAGGAACCACTCCACAGAGTAAGGCATGGTTCCCAGGCTGGGTGCCCCAGTTAGATTGAAATTCCTACCGGGTAGCCCTGGCCAGATCACAGTGGCATTGAGGAGGGAAGAAAGCTGCATTGAACCCTGCCTATGTTCACAGCAGCTATCGTCTCACCTGTAACGGTGTAATCAGAGTGAACACACAGGCTACTGTCTGCTTTCCCCCATCCGGGCCTCCTTCCAGCTCCATAGGGAGATTTGGCATTTAAAGGTGGGGGATGGGGAAAGGGCAAGGGTGATGGGTGACCCTGGGGACTAGAGACAGCAAAGCCTTCTGCTTACAGCTACAACTGCTTCTCCGTGATTGAGGCCCTGGAGAAAGCACAGGTCCCAGGGCAGCCTTGGGATACGATTCTGCCAGAATGAGGCAGAAACTTGCTTTTCCCCCATGCGATGCCCATCAAAAATGCCCACTAATACCTCAGAGCCAAGTGGCATCCCTTAAAGACAGCAGGTACTAATCAGAGCAGGTGGAAAGGTCAGGGGAGAATGGTGGGATTTAGAGAAAGAAGGCAACGTAGAGCCATCGCAGTTTTTAATTCAACTTAATTTTAAATTATACTCAGCAGGAAATTCAATGACCCCATTGGACAGGGCAAAGTGGTTGTATTTATCACGTGTCATGCTTTCAGTTCAGGTCTTTTCTCTCTCAGGTCAGCAGCACAGCAGCGCTAACCCCACTGGAGATTAAAGCCCCACGAGAGCAATTGGAGAACGGGGCTGGCAAGAAAGAGCTGCACTAAATCAGGTCCAGGTGTCAACCCAGCAGCCATCTGGCCCCTACTCTTCTCCTCTAGGATAAGCTGGCACCATAGGGAAGGTGGCCCAGGTGCCAAGTGGTAGCCTGCCAGCTGGCCCAAGGGGCCAAGTCTTTTTGATTTTCTAGGAGCACCAAACACTGTGTACTGGGCCTCCCTACCTGGCCAGCTGGTGACTGGTTCTTAGCTCCAATTGAGTTCCACCCTACCGTCATATATAGAAGGAGCCCTGGCAGGGCAAAGGGTTAAATTCTCAGCTGCTAGCCCAAAGGGTAGTGGTCCGAACCCACTCACCAGCTTCATGGAAGAAAGACCTGGCAATCTGCTTCCATAAAGATTACAGCCTAGAAAGCCCTATGGGGCAGTTCTACTCTGTCACTTGGCGTCACTATGAGTTAGAATCTACTCAATGGCAGCCAACAACAACCATACATAGTGTGGGCACGAGAAAGGCTGGTTCCCGGCTTAACGTAGAGCCATGGGACACTGGTTTCTACATCTTTAAAGACAATGCAGTGAGAACCAAGCGTTCTTCCTACCTGGCATCTAGAGCTTCTCCTGGTAAGAGCACCATGGTTTCACTGTCCTGGTAAGAGCGCCTTGGTTTTACTGTCCTGGTAAGAGCGCCTTGGTTTTACTGTCCTGGTAAGAGCGCCTTGGTTTTACTGCCCTGGTAAGAGCGCCGTGGTTTTACTGCCTTGGTAAGAGCGCCTTGGTTTTACTGTCCTGGTAAGAGCACCGTGGTTTTACTGCCCTGGTAAGAGCGCCATGGTTTTACTGTCCTGGTAGGAGCACTGTGGTTTTACTGTCCTGGTAAAGCACTGTGGTTTTACTGTCCTGGTAAGAGCGCCTTGGTTTTACTGCCCTGGTAAGAGCGCCTTGGTTTTACTGCCCTGGTAAGAGCGCCTTGGTTTTACTGCCCTGGTAAGAGCGCCTTGGTTTTACTGCCCTGGTAAGAGTGCCTTGGTTTTACTGTCCTGGTAAGGCACCGTGGTTTTACTGTCCTGGTAAAGCACTGTGGTTTTACTGTTCTGGTAAGAGCGCCTTGGTTTTACTGTCCTGGTAAGAGCGCCTTGGTTTTACTGCCCTGGTAAGAGCGCCGTGGTTTTACTGCCCTGGTAAGAGCACCGTGGTTTTACTGCCCTGGTAAGAGCACCTTGGTTTTACTGTCCTGGTAAAGCACTGTGGTTTTACTGTCCTGGTAAGAGCGCCTTGGTTTTACTGCCCTGGTAAGAGCACCTTGGTTTTACTGTCCTGGTAAGGCACCATGGTTTTACTGTCCTGGTAAGAGCGCCTTGGTTTTACTGCCCTGGTAAGAGCACCGTGGTTTTACTGCCCTGGTAAGAGCGCCTTGGTTTTACTGTCCTGGTAAAGCACTGTGGTTTTACTGCCCTGGTAAGAGCACCTTGGTTTTACTGCCCTAGTAAGAGCGCCTTGGTTTTACTGTCCTGGTAAGAGCACCGTGGTTTTACTGTCCTGGTAAGAGCGCCTTGGTTTTACTGTCCTGGTATGGCACCGTGGTTTTACTGTCCTGGTAAGAGCGCCTTGGTTTTACTGCCCTGGTAAGAGCGCCGTGGTTTTACTGTCCTGGTAAGGCACCGTGGTTTTACTGCCCTGGTAAGAGCGCCTTGGTTTTACTGCCCTGGTAAGAGCGCCTTGGTTTTACTGCCCTGGTAAGAGCGCCTTGGTTTTACTGCCCTGGTAAGAGCGCCTTGGTTTTACTGCCCTGGTAAGAGCGCCTTGGTTTTACTGTCCTGGTAAAGCACTGTGGTTTTACTGTTCTGGTAAGAGCGCCTTGGTTTTACTGCCCTGGTAAGAGCGCCTTGGTTTTACTGCCCTGGTAAGAGCGCCTTGGTTTTACTGCCCTGGTAAGAGCGCCTTGGTTTTACTGCCCTGGTAAGAGCGCCTTGGTTTTACTGTCCTGGTAAGAGCTCCTTGGTTTTACTGTCCTGGTAAGAGCGCCTTGGTTTTACTGTCCTGGTAAGGCACCGTGGTTGTACTGTCCTGGTAAAGCACCGTGGTTTTACTGTCCTGGTAAGAGCGCCTTGGTTTTACTGTCCTGGTAAGAGCTCCTTGGTTTTACTGTCCTGGTAAGAGTACCGTGGTTTTACTGTCCTGGTAAGAGCACCGTGGTTTTACTGTCCTGGTAAGGCACCGTGGTTTTACTTTCCTGGTAAAGCACCGTGGTTTTACTGTTCTGGTAAGAGCGCCGTGGTTTTACTGTCCTGGTAAGAGCACCGTGGTTTTACTGCCCTGGTAAGAGCGCCTTGGTTTTACTGTCCTGGTAAAGCACTGTGGTTTTACTGTCCTGGTAAGAGCACCTTGGTTTTACTGCCCTGGTAAGAGCACCGTGGTTTTACTGCCCTGGTAAGAGCGCCGTGGTTTTACTGTCCTGGTAAGAGCGCCTTGGTTTTACTGTCCTGGTATGGCACCGTGGTTTTACTGTCCTGGTAAGAGCGCCTTGGTTTTACTGCCCTGGTAAGAGCGCCGTGGTTTTACTGTCCTGGTAAGGCACCGTGGTTTTACTGCCCTGGTAAGAGCGCCTTGGTTTTACTGCCCTGGTAAGAGCGCCTTGGTTTTACTGTTCTGGTAAGAGCGCCTTGGTTTTACTGCCCTGGTAAGAGCGCCTTGGTTTTACTGCCCTGGTAAGAGCGCCTTGGTTTTACTGTCCTGGTAAAGCACTGTGGTTTTACTGTTCTGGTAAGAGCGCCTTGGTTTTACTGTCCTGGTAAGAGCGCCTTGGTTTTACTGCCCTGGTAAGAGCGCCTTGGTTTTACTGCCCTGGTAAGAGCGCCTTGGTTTTACTGCCCTGGTAAGAGCGCCTTGGTTTTACTGTCCTGGTAAGAGCGCCTTGGTTTTACTGTCCTGGTAAGAGCGCCTTGGTTTTACTGTCCTGGTAAGGCACCGTGGTTGTACTGTCCTGGTAAAGCACCGTGGTTTTACTGTCCTGGTAAGAGCGCCTTGGTTTTACTGTCCTGGTAAGAGCTCCTTGGTTTTACTGTCCTGGTAAGAGTACCGTGGTTTTACTGTCCTGGTAAGAGCACCGTGGTTTTACTGTCCTGGTAAGGCACCGTGGTTTTACTTTCCTGGTAAAGCACCGTGGTTTTACTGTTCTGGTAAGAGCGCCGTGGTTTTACTGTCCTGGTAAGAGCACCGTGGTTTTACTGCCCTGGTAAGAGCGCCTTGGTTTTACTGTCCTGGTAAGAGCACCGTGGTTTTACTGCCCTGGTAAGAGCGCCGTGGTTTTACTGCCCTGGTAAGAGCGCCTTGGTTTTACTGCCCTGGTAAGAGCGCCTTGGTTTTACTGCCCTGGTAAGAGCGCCTTGGTTTTACTGCCCTGGTAAGAGCGCCTTGGTTTTACTGCCCTGGTAAGAGCGCCTTGGTTTTACTGTCCTGGTAAGAGCGCCTTGGTTTTACTGTCCTGGTAAGGCACCGTGGTTTTACTGCCCTGGTAAGAGCGCCGTGGTTTTACTGCCCTGGTAAGAGCGCCTTGGTTTTACTGCCCTGCTAAGAGCGCCTTGGTTTTACTGCCCTGGTAAGAGCGCCTTGGTTTTACTGCCCTGGTAAGAGCGCCTTGGTTTTACTGTCCTGGTAAGAGCGCCGTGGTTTTACTGCCCTGGTAAGAGCGCCTTGCTTTTACTGCCCTGGTAAGAGCGCCTTGGTTTTACTGCCCTGGTAAGAGCGCCTTGGTTTTACTGCCCTGGTAAGAGCGCCTTGGTGTTACTGCCCTGGTAAGAGCGCCTTGGTTTTACTGTCCTGGTAAGAGTGCCTTGGTTTTACTGCCCTGGTAAGAGTGCCTTGGTTTTACTGTCCTGGTTAGGCACTTTGGTTTTACTGTGGGAACCACCTTTCTTCATTTTCAGCCAGGCAGTTCAGCCCGTAGGAGGAGGCCTAAGTCTGACCAATCGAAATCAACCTTGGCATTTTTTTTAACTGTTAGGAAGGAATGGCTCTCTTTCTGTGGTGGCTGGGAGAACAGCTGGTGCATTGTTCAGTTACCATCACAACATGCTGCATGACAAACCACCCCACAGCTCAGCGACACGTAACAGCAAGCGTTTATCGTCACGCTCACAGGTGTGCGGGTTAGCCGGCGCGCCTCTGCTTCTGGCTGTAAGCATGGGGTCCGCAGGGGCAGCTCCCCTCTAAACGCCTCTGGTGTTTCTGGGGCCACCAGGCTGTTGCTGTTGTTGTGTGCCATCAGGTCGCTTCTGACTCATAGTGGCTTATAGAACAGGGTAGAACTGCCCTGCAGAGTTTCCTAGCCTATAATCTTTACTGGAACAGATCGTCAGGTCTTTCTTCTACAGAGCCACTGATGGGTTCCAAGAGCCAGCCTTTTGATTAGCAGCTGGGCGCTTAACCACTGTGCCACCAGGGCTCCTTGGCCACCAGGCTAACCTGTGGCATATCCTCATGGTGATTCCACAAGCACAAGAAAAAGGAAAATGGAAACACATAATGGCTCTTAAGACCTAGGCTTGGAATTGGCACACTGCCCTTTCCAACCATATTCTGTTGATCAAAATAGATCACATGGCCATACCCAACATCAGTGGGATGACAGACATGCTCCACTTCTGGTGGCAGAATAGGCAAAGTCACTGGTGGTGGCATGCAGGCAGGAGGGTGAAGAGCTGGGTGCCACCACACAGTCAACCACGCATGTGAGCCACACCGCTGGCAGCAGTATGTAGGCAGGAGGGTGAAGAACTGGGTAACACCACAGTCAACTGTGCATGTGAGCCACACCGCTGGTGGCAGTGTGTAGGCAGGAGGGTGAAGACCTGGGTGCCACCACACAGTCAACCACGCATGTGAGCCACACCGCTGGTGGCAGTGTGTAGGCAGGAGGGTGAAGAGCTGGGTGCCACCACACAGTCAACCACGCATGTGAGCCACACCGCTGGTGGCAGTGTGTAGGCAGGAGGGTGAAGAACTGGGTGCCACCACACAGTCAACCATGCACTTGAGCCACACCGCTGGTGGTGGCATGTAGGCAGGAGGGTGCCACCACACAGTCAACCGTGCACTTGAGCCACACCGCTGGTGGTGGCATGTAGGCAGGAGGGTGCCACCACACAGTCAACCACGCATGTGAGCCACACCACTGGCAGCAGTGTGTAGGCAGGAGGGTGAAGAACTGGGTGCCACCACAGCTGACCATGTATGTGAGTCGCATTGCTGGTGGGGAAGTCTGCCTGCACGAAGCCAAGACAAAGGGAAGCAGAGGCAAGAGAAGGAGGGAGGCTGAATCCTGGTAGTACTATTCCAGTCCCTACACCCTGCCATGTCCTGGACTGTTCAATTATATAATTGTTTTAAGTCCATTTCAATTGGGTTTCTGTCATTTGCCACAAAAGGACACCCAACTGATGTGTATTCTCAGGAAACAGGGAATGTCTGAGGTGTCAAGTCTAAGAGCACATGACGGGATTCAAAGAGAAGGCAAGACAGGGCAAGTGGTTCTGGAAGCGGAGCCCAGAAGGCTGCCAGAAGTGTCCTCAGAGGGAGCGTTGAAGGACATGGTGCCATTTGAACACTCTGGGCCGGTTGCTGCTGGGTTGACTTTGACTCATGGCGACCCTATGTGTGTCACAGTAGAGCTGTGCTCCAGTGTTTTCAATGGCTGATTTTTTAGAAGTGGATCACCAGGCCTTTCTTCCAAGGCCTCTCTGGGTAGACTCAAACATCGAACTTTTCTGTTAGCAAATGAGCACATTAGCCATTTGCCCCACCCAGAGACTCATAAAGGAATCTAAGGGCTCTTGTTTCTCCAGCATCTGACAGAGACAGATGAGCACCTGTGTGGCCCATACCAAGGGCAGCCATACTCTCTAACCCCCAAGTACAAACACAGTTCTGGAAAAGTGCCACGAGGCCTTTAAAGACTGGAGATACTAGAAAATGTCCTTGATCTTGTGATCCTAAGCACAAAAGATGACAGAGGAGAAAATGGGACGTTTGGCACAAAAGGAAGGATCCCCAACCTCTCATATTTGAATACCCTTAACAACAATAAGGGGCCTGAGTGGCATGATGGTTAAGTGCTTGGCCGATAACCAAAAGGCCGACAGTTTGAACCTACTAGCGGTCCTGTGGAGAAAAGCCCTGGCAACCTGCTCCTATAAAGATTACAGCCTTGGAGACCCTATGGGGCAGTTTGACTCTGTCCCATAGGGTCACTATGAGTTGGAATCAACTCGACAGCACCCAACAACAACAAGAAACAATAATAACTACCTTCACTATCATTTACTGAGAAGAAACTATGTGCCAATTACCAAGCTAAGGACTTGAAATATATGACATCATCTAATTCTATCAATAGCCCTAAGAGGTGAGGATTTTATGTCCATTTTACACACGAGAAAAATGAAGTTAGGGTGGTTACGGCCCAGTGTAAGGCCCATGGTAACGAGACTGATCACGGTCCTGCACTAAGGCCCTTACAGACAGAAACCCCACGCCCTGGGCCTCCCTGGCAATGATTCTTTCTTCTTTCTGACCTCACTGCCTGGCAGGGACCTCTTAATTAGTACTTCCTTCCCTTGCTCTTTTTACAGCCTCCAGTTCTTTGTAATTTGGGCCCAACATCAGACTGGAGAGAAAAATGCCCTCTCTGTCACCAACTTTTCTGTAGTCCCATTGTAGAGGGTCGCAGTGGCTAATCTACCCGGCTTCCACTCTCCCTTCTCCTGGTAAGGGCACCCAGCTTTCCATGGAGAATCACCTTTCTCCAACCCTCAGTCCTGGTGACTCAGGTAGACTGGCCCCCCAGAGCTGTTCCTGTGCACCCGCCCCCCTACTCCAGGCATGAGCATCTGAGCCAGCACTGCCCACCAGGGTGGTCCATGCCCTCAGAGCGGTACACAGCATGGCGGGGCCAGAGTCTTCTAGCTATGACCTTGGGCCACTTACCTAAGGAGTTTTGTGCCTCTGTTTCTCTGCCTGTAAAATGGGGATGATAAGAATAGCCCTAATTCGTAGGGTTGTTGAGGAAGTTAAGGTACTGTAGGAAAAGACCACTTTCTACACCCTCAACCAAGACAGCTGTGGTCGTCATGGGCCACACGAGGCCGGGCCAATGGGAACATTCACCAGGAATTTGTTGGGACTACTGAGAAAGCAAGAGTCCCTGGGTGGTGCAAATGGCTAAAACTCTTGGCTGCTAACCAAAAGGTTGGAGATTCAAGTCCACTCAGAGGTACCTCAGAAGAAAGGCCTGGCAATGTACTTCCAAAAAAATCAGCCATCGAGAACCCATAGAGCACAGTTCTACTGTGACACACATGGGGTTTCCATGAGCGTGAGTCAACTGGACAGCAGGTGGTAACTCAGGAAGGTTCCTGTTCTCTCTCTCCTGGGGTGTTAGGCTGTGGGATGTGAGCCTGGAGCAGTTAGTGGAAAAAAGATGGAGAGGCGTCAGGAGAAGGTCCCTCTCAGCATCGTCTGAGGTGCAGGTCAGGCTGGGACTGCATTTAGCACTACCCTGGATTTTTAGCAGGAGCCCTGGTGGCACGGCGGTTAAGAGCTCGGCGGCTAACAAAAAAAATTAGCAGTTCAAATCCACCAAGTGCTCCTTGGAAACCTTGAGGGGCAGTTCTACTCTGTCCTCTGGGGTCGCTACGAGTTGGAATCGACAGTTCAAATCCACCAAGTGCTCCTTGGAAACCTTGTGGGGCAGTTCTACTCTGTCCTCTAGGGTCGCTACGAGTTGGAATCGACAGTTCAAATCCACCAAGTGCTCCTTGGAAACCTTGTGGGGCAGTTCTACTCTATCCTCTGGGGCCGCTACGAGTTGGAATCGACTCGATGGCAGTTTGTTTTTTCAGTTTGATGCCAGTGGCTCCCCTTTGTGGGTGGAACCAGCTTTAGATGGTGAGGAAGGACGGCAGAACGGAATGAGTGAGAATTACTGAAGTATCGTCATACTTCAGCATCTTCTAACTTTTCTCCTTTCAACCCGTGAGACCCAGAGAATGGAAAACTAGGGATAGAGGAAAAGAAGTTTTATAGTATCTATTTCCTTCCTTCCCTGCTCCCTCCCATTTATCAGGTAAAGGGCACCTCTACTCTACTATGGCACCGGAAACCCTGTTGGCTCAGTGGTTAAGTGCTATGGATGCTAACCGAAAGGTCGGTAGCTCAAATCCACCAGGTGCTCCTTGGAACTCTACAGGGCAGTTCTACTCTGTCCTATAGGGTCACTATGAGTTGGAATCAACTCGACAGCAGTGGGGTTGGTTTTTTTTGTTTGCTATGGCAGCAGACACACTGGTAGGCATCTCAGCTCAGCCTCTCCCCAGTTATAAACAAATGGGCAGCTGTTGTAAGCCCTCTGGGCCCTGGGAAACAACATCAGGCTTAATCACATGAAATGGCAATTTTTCTAGGTCAAAAAAAAGTGGTTGGATAGTGAAAATTTCATATGATTCTACCTAACAGCTCCCACTGTCGAGGAGAAACTAATAACAGACATCTGATTTTGATTTTAAGGTCTTTTTTCTTACCTACAAAACCAAATATTAACCATAAAAAGCCTGGTCCGAACTGCAAAAGTATTGACTTCTTTTTCCCACCAGAAGCTGCTCTACGGCCATGTAAATTTGTCTTTTCCTGCTAGGAAACGATAGTCAGTAGCAAAGCCATTACCTCACGAGTTAATGAAAATGACCCCCGTTGTTGGTGGTGTCATGGAGCCGGTTCTGACTCATAGTGACTTTATGCACAACAGAACAAAACACTGCCCAGCCCTGTGCCATCCTCACAATTGTTGTTTTGTCTGAGCCCATTGTTGCAGCCACTGTGTCAGTCCATCTCCTTGAGGGTCTTCCTCTTTTTCGCTGACCCTCTTCTTTACCAAGCATGATGTCCCCCTCCTGATAACATGTCCAAAGTACATGAGACAAAGTCTTGCCATCCTTGTTTCCAAGGAGCACTCTGGCTGTACTTCTAAGATTTGTTGGTACTTAATTTAAATTTCAAAAGGTCTCATGGCTGCAGGTGGGTGTAGGGCCACATTTTTAGCAGCCAGAGATCTCCTTGTGACCTGATAACAGTTGATCTCAGTAAAAGCAGGAGGGCAGGTTTAATCAATCACGTTAAGATTAGTGAATGGTAGATCTTCCATGCTTCTTTCTCCTCTTCTCTTTATAAGCCTCGTTGTAACCTGCCTACTTTGAGCCTTTTTTTTTTTAATCAAAATGGTCTCCCTATAAGCATATAGAATAGTTGCACAGAACAAATCTTATGTTTCAGTTTCTTTGAGCGTCGATTATTTTAACACCACCTTGTTGGGTTTTGTTAGGATTAAATGAGATAAGACACGTGTAGTTCTTAGCACTATGCCTGGAACCAAGGTAACAGCTTAAAAGTACTAACTACTACTAAAACCAAACCCCAAACAAAACTCATTGCTGTTGAGTCAATTCCAACTCATGGCAACCCCGTGTGTCTCACAGTAGAACTGCACTCAGGAGGGTTCCCAGAGGCTGGCCTTCACAGAGGTAGATCGCCTGGCCTTCCTTCCTACCTGCCGCTACTACTGCTGTTCTTACTAGGATTATTAAGGCTGTAGTTTTAGGGTTATTGAGGTTGTGACCAAGCAGAGTCGTAAATCACAGGGGACAGAAAGAGCAGCAGTTTTCAGTAGTGGTTTTGGGGTCTGACTGCCAATTTCTGCTAATTCCCCTCAAACCTTGCTTTTCAAGTTTTAGTTGTTATGGTCTCTGCCAAGACAGGGAGGTCAAACATGCAAAAAGGTAAACCAGGAGACTTCACGCCTTAGTGGCTCTTCTTTTGTATTGGAAAGATGCTCTGGGACCCTGGGTTGTGGAAACTCCTGATTACTGGGCGGGGAGTGAGAGTTGGGTGGGGGGGGGGGTGGCTATTTTAGAATCTCCACTCATATTTTTAAACATTTTGATGTCAATAAAACCATTTTAAATCCAGTGACAACTGGGGCATTTGTTTTGATTGAGGGTTTCACCCACCAGCTAGCTATTTTTGTTAAAAAAGAGCATTTGTTTCCAACAAGGTGATAGTCTAACACGTTGTTATCCTCATTCCCTAGGCCTTCAAGGTGTGGCCGCTCAGTTGTTCAGGCTATTCCCCCCACTTAGGGTCTTTGTACACATTCTTCCCTGAACCCAACACTTGCTCCCTTTTTCTCCAGCTAGTTCACTCCCAGGGTTTCAATGCGAAACCTTTTTGGATACCCCCAAATCCTTTGACCCTTCTGTTCTTGTTGTTGTTGTTAGCTGCTAGTGAGTTGGCCCCGGCTCAATGGAACGAAATGCTGCCTGGCCCTGTGCCATCTCCATAGTCAATTGGGGATCAGACTATTAGGGTCCATAGGGTTTTCACTGGCTGATTTTCGGAAGTAGGTTGCCAGGTCTTTCTTCTCAGTCTGTCTTACTCTGCAAGCACCATTCAAAGCTGTTCAGCATCACAGCAGCCCTGAAGATGGAAGATTGCTGTGCCTGACGTGCGCTGAGCCCTCTGCTATGTGCCCTCATGTCACTTGGTGGTTTTTCTTTATAACGGTGTCATAATTGCAGCCTCATTTCTCTGTGTGCATTGAACATCTTCCATCCAAGCTCCAGAACGACAGGTACTACCTGGGTGGACTCTTCTCCACTGTCCCCACGACCTTGCCTGACACACAGCACACACCTGATACACCATGTTTGGTAAACGTCTGACTTCATTATGCAGTAAATCGTAATAAATAAACTTGTTAATCAGTGACTGAGACCAAACCTTCACCACCAGAAACAAGTTTTTGTGTCAGGTGCAGAAGGGGAAGGAGTGAAGACGCTGCCTGGTACGCCAGTGAACAAGACAAGGAACGACCCCGATGCTGAGCATGTTACAACTCAGTGTGAAATCTGGGACAGGAGCCTTTAAGACAGTCCAGCATTTCATAGAAAGCCCTCCACACACAAACAGGGACTCCCAGGGCTCAGTCTTGAACTTCTGACATGACCAACAGCCTGGAGTGACCAAGAGTCTTGGTGATTAGCCTGACGACCACAACAACAGTGCGGAATGACAAGAACCGTAGACATCAGCTTTCGATCACCATGAGGTCACACCCTACTCACAGATCCGTCCTCAGTGGGCGTTGGCTAAGAAGAGTTCTGGGTTCACATCTGGGTTTGCCAGGGTGACTGGAGCCTGTGAAAAGTGACAGCCACCACAGCAGACACAGGGAGACACAACATCCTGTCTGGACGGCACCAACCAACTAAACTGAAATTTATCTGCCGCACGCGGCTATCTCCCCAAAGTCAGCAACAGGGCCTTATTTCACCCTCCAAATTTCATCATCTAGAATAAATCTCTGGATGAACAAATGAATAGTTACTGTTACTGCCATGTGTACAGGTAGTTCCCGATTTACGACGCACTCCAGTTACGACAAACCACGCTAAAGATGGTCTTTCTTTCTTTTGGGGCGGGGGTACATGTTACCCTCGGTAAATGTACTACATACAGTGCTGTAGTCCACAATTTGCTGATGCCACATTCTCAGATGTTCACTCACCGATGCTCAAAATCAGATTTATAAAGACACTGATAATAAAGAGCAATAATAATGAAAACAAACAAAAAAGAGGTATTTGACTTTCGATTTACATCAGAACCAACTTAGGACAGAAGCTTTGGGACAGAAGCCTGTCGTAGGCTGGGGACTGCCTGCGAATAGCCTCTATGCCTGAAGAGAACAAACTGTACTTTAAATTCACAGATCAAGATAATTCTTGTTCTATAAAATATCCGTTTATCAAAAAGCAAATATTTATTGAGTATGGATAGTGCAGTGATTTAAGTGCTCTACTGCAAACCAAAAAAAGGTCAGCTGTTCAAACCCACGAGCATTCCACAGGACAAAGATGTGGCAGCCTGCTCCCATAAAGATTTACAGCCTTGCAAACCCTATGGGGCAGTTCTACTCTGTCTTATAGGGTCACGATGAGTTGGAATTCACGACAGTGGGTTTGTTTTTTTTTAATCTTCACAGGGGCAGATTGCCAGGTCTTTTACCTGTGGAACCGCTGGATGGGTTTGAACTGCCAACCTTTCAGTTAGCAGCCTAGAGCTTAACTGCTGCCCCAGCAGGGCTCCCCATGGGGACTAGAACTGGAAAACCAGGCAGAGAGACCATGTGCTTGCACTCAGCATTGTTCATGTCCTTATTTATCTTGCACTTGACCCAGCGTGACATTATCACCTCGAAGGTCAAGTGCCCATCACTAACTGGATCATCCTGGTAGGAGAGGGTGTGGGGCGGGTCACAGGCTCTGCTGCCTGCTTGGCTGGGCTGTGCAGGTTCCCCCAGAAGACGTGGCAAGCAGTGACTGACATTTCAAATGCGCACAGAAAGGATCCACACAGATGAAAAGTCTAGGCAGGAAGCGGCAAAGAGCAGAGGGTATAGGAGTTCCAGGGAGACATAATGGCTACCTATGGTCCGTCAAGGAAGAGGGCAAAAGAAAATGCAATGGGGAGAAGGAAACTGTACCAAATTCCAAACCTCAGTAATAACGAGGGGATTCACACTTTCTCTCCAGCTAATCCTGGCTGTGATTGTTCCCAGCGCCAGAATGTTCCAAATGGTTTTGTTAGCGATGTCTAGCAGTGTCTCGTAGCCTGGAATGACAGCTCAGGGAAGCCTCTCTCAACTATCTCAGTAGCAACACTAGCCCCATGACTCTGGACAATAAATATCTTCCTTTCTGAGGTATCTGCCGGGATATAAATACTGACACCGTTAACCTGGCTGCAGGGCCACTTAGTACACACAGCACAAATTAATAATAACAGCTAATAGTCATTTAGTCCTTCCTAGCCCTGGGGGCACAGTGGTTAAGAGTTCAGCTGCTAACCAAAAGGTCAGCAGTTCGAATCCACCAGCCACTTCTTGAAAACCCTATGCGGCAGTCCTCCTCTGTCCTATAGGGTTGTTGTGAGTAGAACTGACTTGACGGCAATGGGTTTGGCTTTGGTTCAGGTATCAGATAAGGAGTCCTTGTGGTGTAAATGGCTAAGTGCTCGACTGCTAACCAAAATGTTGGTGGTTCAAAGCCACCCAGTGGGCAGCTCCTCAGGAGAAAGACCTGGCAATCTGCTCCCATAAAGATCACAGCCTAGAAAACCTATGGGGCCGTTCTGCTCTGTTACATGGGGTCACTATGAGTTGAAATCAATTCAATGGCACCCAACAGCACCAGGTACCAGATGTTGTTGTAGTGTTTTATGTGTGTTAGCTCAGTCTGCAGAGCTTTTCATTCTGGCATTGAATATTTGTTGAGGTCCAACTGTTTACAGGACAGTTCGCTACAACCTATTAAAAGCCTTCTGCACACTGCCCCCATCCTACCCTTGAATGTTTTTTCTTGTCTGCTGTAAAGAGCACCTAAGCACGTGATGGTCTATGGTGGGTATATGGTGGTAGGATTCTGACCTTCCACGTGGGAGACCTGGATTCGAATCCTGGCTAATGTACCTCGTGCACAGCCACCACCAGTGTTCGGTGGTGGCTGGCATGTTGCTATGATGCTGAACAGGTTTGAGCAGAGCTTACAGACCAAGGCAGACTAGGAAGAAAGGCCTGGAGATCTACTTTAGAAAATCAGCCAATGAAAACCCTATGGATCACAGTAGCCTGACCTGTAACCAATCACAGGGATGGTGAAGGACCGGGCAGTGCTTTGTTCCATTGTGCATGGGGTCACCATCAATAGGGCGGCCAATTCGATAGCAGCCAACAACAACAATAATATAGGATTGAGTTATGAGTGTAAGCTTCAGAGTCAAGAAGCGAGTAGAGTTTGATCCTAGTCTTGCAACTTACTGCTTAGGGGACCTTGGCCAAGTTGCCTCCCCTTTCTGAGCCTCAGTTTCCTCATCTGTAAAAGGGAGATAAAATAGCACCAGTCTCATGTGGAGTTCTGTGAGGATGAAGCGAGAAAATGCATCAAAACACTCGTAGAACCTTCTGCAGAGTAAGCAGAATCGATGTTAGCAGTTAGTATTTGCTATTAAGAAATTCAAAGCCAAAGGTCACTGGATAGCCAAGATGGATTTTGAAAGGAGAACTCAAAAAAGAGAGGATGGCTTGGAAGACTGAGGGGATGGAAGGAGGAGATGAACATGGAAAATACTTCTTATTTTAACCTGAAGGTAAAGATAAGGGTAGAATCTAATATCCTCTACACACAGCTGCTTATTAAAAAAAAAAAAAAGTGGGCCTTGCGTTCCTTGGATGCTTAGTTTACTGCCTCCGTCCTCAGGGAGCTTTTTCCTCAGATATTTATGGGATTCCCTCCACCACCTGACCTCCAGTAATGTGTGAGTGCAGAGCAGAGGAAATCATGGCAAACCAGGACTCGGAGAACAGGGTCGAGCCCTCATGGTTTCCCCAGCTGCCTCATTTCCCTCCTTGAACTCGTTTTCCTTTCTAATTTTTTATTGTGCTTTAGGTGAACGTTCACAGAGCACATTAGCTCCCCATTTGATAGTCTGTAATAAAGTGTTCCGTGACACTGGTTTCACTCCCCACAATGTGTCAGCACTCTCCCCATTTCCAACCCTGGGTTCCCCGTTTTCTTTCTTCCTGATTTTCTACCCCTTCCTGCCTTCACTTTTGGGCAAATGTTGTCCTTTTGATCTTGTATAACTGACGAGTCTAAGGAACACATTCATCTTGGTGTTGTTTATTTTATAGGCCTGTCTATTGTTTGGCTGAAAGGTAGTCTCTGGGAATGACTTCAGTTCCAGGTCAGAAGGGTGTCTGTCTAGCGCCATAGTCTCCGGGATTCCTCCAGTCTCCACCAGACCAGCATGTCTGGTCCTTTCTGTGAACCTGGTTTTCTGTTCCACACTTCTTTCCAGGCCCGCTGGGGACCCTCCACTGTGATCCCAGTCAGAGCAATCAGCAGTGGCAGCCAGGCACCTTCTAGCTCCTCCAGTCTCAGGGTTCTGTAGGCTGTGGTTTCCGCGGTCCACCAGTCCCTTGGACCAGTTGCTCCCCTGAGTCCCCGGTCCTCCCCACTCTCCCCTGCTCTGGATGGGAAGAGACCAACAGCTGCACTCCAGATGGCCGCTCACAAGCCTCCAAGACCACAGACGCCACCCACCAAATCACGATGCAGTACACCATCTCCATGAACTACGCTGTGCCAATTGAGGTAGATGTCCCTGAAGTCTACGGTCCCCTGCCTTTGAGCCTAGGAACTTCATCCTGCGAGGTGTCTGGCCACGTCCAAGATGCCTCTATGACTGGCCCGTTGTGTGGTCTATTGTCTCTATAAACATACATTCAGCAAGTACAATTGTGTGTGTAGAAATAGCCACAACCACACCTCCACCTGCAGGTGGGTGTGCTCCCTGACACCACCCCCCACCCCCCCACTTCTTAGCATACCTGTCTTCCTAGGTATCCACTGGCGGATTATTGTTAATACTACTGTTGCAGGGCTGTCTCTGTTACAGGAATTACCGTTGTTGCCCTTTATTCCTGCGTTCCTCTCTGTGTCTTCCTTTGGCTTGGTCATGTTGTGCTGACTTCCCCCATATTGTGTATTGCCTTTTCCTTCACTAATACTAACATGTGCCTTCTATCTACTTGGTAATTTTCCCATCTTTTCTTCCCATCCCTGGTAACCATCAAAGAATTTTCTTATTTTCTGTGCATAAACCTTTTCTTTCTTTCTTTTTTTTAGTAAGAGTTGTCTCATACAATACTTGCCCTTTTGTGACTGACTCATTTCACTTAGCACAATGTCCTCCAAATTCATCCCCATTGGGAGATGTTCTGTTGTTATTCTTCAGTGTTGTGCGATAGCCCATGGTGTGTATGTACCACAGTCTGTTTGTCCCTTCGCCTGCTGCTGGCCGCTTAGGTTGTTTCCATCTTTTTGCTATTGCGAGTAACGCTGCAATGAACATGGGTGTGCGTATGTCTATTCGTGTCACGGCTGTTATTCTTTAGGGTATATACCTACAGGTGGGATTGTTGGATCATATGGTATTTCTATTTCTAGATTTTTAAGGAGGTGCCACACTGTTTTCTATAGTGGTTGCACCATTTTACATTTCCACTAGCAGTGTATAAGAGTTCCAGTCTCCCCACAAACTTGCCAACATTTATTTCTTCTGTTTTTTTTTTTTTTTTATTAGTGCCATTATTGTTGGGTAAGATGGTATCTCACTGTAGTTTTGACATGCATCTGTCTAATGGCTAATGATCATGAGCATTTCTTTATGTGCCTGTTAGCCACCTGAATGACTTCCATGGTAAAGTGTGTGTTCATATCCTTAGCTCATTTTTTAATTGGATTGTTTGTCTTTTCGTTGTTGAGATATTGACGTTTTCTATAAATTTTAGAGATTAGACCCTTGTAGCATATATTGTAGACAGAAATTTCTTTCCCAGTCTATACGTTCTTTTTTTCACTGTTTTGGAGATGTCTTTTGATGAGCGTGTTTAATTTTTAGGTGGTTCCATTTATCTAGTTCACGTTCTACTGTTTGTGCATTTTTAGTTATATCTGGTATTCTATTCATACCATATATTAGGGGCCCTAATGTTGTCCTGATTTTTTTCGCATGATCTTTATACTTTCGTTGCTCTTGTTGTTAAGCGCCATCAAGTCAGTTTTGACTCATAGCAACCTTTTGTACAACAGAATGAAACGCTGCCCTGTCCTGCACCATCCTCATAATCTTTGTTATGCCTGAGCCCATCGTTGGAGTCACTGTGTCAATCCATCTCATTGAGGGTCATCTACTCTTTCACAGACCTTCTCCTTTACCAAGTAAGATATCCTTCTCCAGGGTCTAGTCCCTCCTGATAATGTGTTCAAAGTATGTGAGATGAAGTCTCTCCATTCTCACCTCTAATAAGCATTTTGGCTGTACTTCTTCCAAGACAGATTTGTTCCTTCTTCCAGCAGTCCACGGTATATTTAATATTCTTTGGCAACACCATAATTCAAAGGCATCAATTCTTCTTTGGTCTTATTCATTGTCGAGATTTCACATGCCTATGAGGTGATTGAAATTACCATGGCTTGGGTCGGGCACACTTTAGTCCTTAAAGTGACATCTTTGCTTTTTAACACTTTAGTGTCTCTTGCAGAAGATTTGCCCAACACAATACGTTGTTTGATTTCTTGACTGCTGCTTCCGGTCAAGACGTTCCATAGACGTTGATTATGAATCCAAGTAAAATGAAATCCTCGACAACTTCAATAGTTTCTCCATTGATCATGATGTTGCTTATTGGTCTAGTTGTGAGGATTTTTGTTTTATGTTGAGGTGTAATCCATACTGAAGGCTGTGGTCTTTGATCTTCACCAGTAAATCCTTCAATTCCTCTTTGCTTTCAGCAAGCAGGGTTGTGTCATCTGCATATCACAGGCTGTTAATGAGTCTTCCTCCAATCCTGACGCCATGTTCTTTATATGGTCTAGCTTCTGGGATTGCTTGCTCAGCATACAAATCGAGTAAGTATGGTGAAAGGATACAACCCCAACACACACCTATCCTGATTCTAAGCCCCTCAGTATGCCCTTGTTCTGTCCAAACAACTGCCTCTTGGTATATGTATGGTTTCCTCACGAGCATAAGTATTCTGGAATTTCCATTTTTTGCAACATTATGCATAGTTTGTTATGATCTACACAGTCAAATGACTTTGCATAGTCATTAAACACAGGTAAACATCTTTCTGGTATTCTTTGCTTTCAGCCAGGATTCATCTGACATCAGCAATGATATCCTTCGTTCCAGGTCCTCTTCTGAATCTGGCAGTTCCCTGTCAATGTACTGCTGAAGCCGCTTTTGAATGATCTTCAGCAAAATTTTACTTGCATGTGATATTAATGATATTGTTCGATAATTTCTGCATTCTATTGGATCACCTTTCTTTGGAATGGGCACAAATATGGATCTCTTCCAGTCGATTGGCCAGGTAGCAGTCTTCCAAATTTCCTGGCATCGACAAGTGAGCACCTCCAGCTCTGCATCAGTTTGTTGAATCATCTCAGCTGGTATTCCATCAATTCCTGGAGCCTTGTTTTTTTGCCAATACTTTCAGTGCATCTTGGCCTTCTTCCTTCAGTACCATTGGTTCTTGATCATATGCTGCCTCCTGAAATGGCTGAACGTCTATCAATTCCTTTAGGTACAGTGACTCTGTATTTTCCTTCCATCTTCTTTAGATGCTTCCTGCATCACTGAATATTTTCCACACAAACCCATTGCTGTCAAGTTGATTTCGACTCATAGTGACCCTACAGGACATAGTAGATCTGCCCCATAGGGTTTCCAAGGAGCGGCTGATGGATTCGAACTGCCGACCTTTTGGTTAGCAGCCAAGCTCATAACCATCACACCATCAGGGCACATAGAATCTTTCAATATTGCAACTGAAAGCTTGAATTTTTTTCTTCAGTTCTTTCAGCTTGAGAAATGCCAAGTATGTTCTTCCCTTTTGGTTTTCTAATTCAGGGTCTTTGGATATTTCATTATAATGACGTTCTAAATACCAGCAAAAACCACATGACCAGTTGCAGAAATGAGGACTATAACTGCTTTTAGCATTTCTTTGTTTTGTTACATGTGTATGTGTGCATATAAAAGCCAAAATCAAACCCGTTGCCGTCAAGTTGATTCGTACCCATAGCAACCCTATAGGACACAGTAGAACTGCCCCATAGGGTTTCCAAGGAGTGGCTGGTGGATTCGAACTGCTGACCTTTTGATTAGCAGCCGAGTTCTTAACCATTGAGCCACCAGGGCTCCCGTGTGTATATATGTGTGTGTGTGTATATGTATGTACATATGTATGTACATATATGTATGTATGTACACACATATACGAATATAGTAAATATCTTTGTTTTCTTCCCTCCTTTATTCTATTACTTATTATAAAATGTGAGATATAAACGGGACTAGTGGATTTTCAGTTGTGCATGTGTTAGTTGTATCACGTTAGGGGCAATAGGACTTTATAACTGCCTTTATTTGGAGATTATGTACGGTTTAGGGAGATGTGTACAGGCACCAAGCTGACAAAAGGTAGACTGTGATGGTAAAGGCTATGTGTCAACTTGGCTAGGCCATGACTCTCAGTAGTGTGGCAGTTATATAATGATGGCCGTATATAATTTGGCAGTTATATAATGACGGCCGTATATAATTTGGCAGTTATATAATGACGGCCGTATATAATTTGGCAGTTATATAATGACGGCCGTATATAATTTGGCAGCTATGTAATGATGCAGTTATCCTCCCTTTGTGGTATAATGTAATCACCTCCATGATAAGAGCTACTGTGATCAGAAAATCAGTTGTTCAGGGAGTTTCCGTGGGGGGTGTGGCCTGCAGCCTATATATATTGATGTTCTGGAAAAGCTTACTGGCTTCATTCACTCACCCAGTTCATCATCATCTGACCTCTGGTTCTTGGGACTTGAGCTAGAGGCCTGACATATTGCCAGCCAGTCTTGGATTCCTCAGCCCTTGCTGTTACGTGAGTCCGGAGAAGACTCCAGTCTGATGTCTGACCCATGGACTTGGGACTTGGCAGCTTCTACAACCATGTGAGCCATTTCCTTGAGATAAATCTTTCCCTCTCTTAATCTATGTGTGTGTATGTGTATATATGTGTGTGTGTATACATATATGTACGTATACACACACACACACAAGTCATGGGTTCTTTAGAGAACCTAGTCTACGACATTTGAACTTATAATTTTAGGTTTTGTATTTAGGTCTTTGATCCATTTTTAGTTTTTTTTTTTTAACTTTATTTTGCTTTAGATGAAAGTTTACAATGTGAATTAGATTCTCATTCAAAAATTTATACAGAAATTGTTTTGTGACATTGCTTGCAATCCTTACAATGTATCAGCACTCTCCCTCTTTCCATCCAGGTTTCCCATGTCCATCTGTCCAGCTTTCCTGTCCCTTCCTGCCTTCTCGTCTTTGCTTTTGGGCAAGCATTACCCATTTGGTCTCGTATACTTGATTGAACTAAGAAGTACATTCCACACCCGTGTTATTGTTTTATGGGCCTGTCTAGTCTTTTTTTTTTTTTCTAGTCTTTGGCTGAAAGGTGGGTTTTGGGAGTGGTTTGTTGATTTTATTGATCTTCAAAGAGCCAACTTTTGATGCTCTTGATTCTATTGTTTTTCTGTTCTCTATTTCTTTTTTTTCTGCTCTAATCTTTATCATTTTCTTTCTTCTGGTGACTGTGGGCTTCTCTTGCTGCTCTTTTTCTATTTGTTTGAGTTGTAGGGTTAATGTTTTGATTTTGGCCCTTTCTTCTTCTTTAGTGTGTGCAATTATTGCTAGAAATTCACCTCTGAGCATTGCTTTTGCTATGTCCCAAAGGTTAGTATGTTGTGTTTTCAATCTCATTTTTTCCTAGGAATTTTTAATTCATCTTTGATTTTTTCTGTTACCCACCAGCATTTAAAAAAAAAAAAAAAAGCAAGATGTTATTCAGTTTCCATGTATTTGATTTATTTTTTTCTCCTTGTCCTTCCTGTTAATGATTTCTACTTTTACAGCGTTGTGACCAGGGAAAATGTTTTGTATAATTTTGATGTTTTGGTTTTTATTGAGGTTTGCTTTGTGGCCTAAAATGTGGTCTATTCTGGAGAATAATCTATGTACACTGGAAAAGCAAGTATACTTGGCTGCTGTTGGGTGAAGTGTTCTGTATATGTCTATGAGGTTGAGTTGGTTGACTGTGGCATTTATATCTATAACTCTGTTGAGTTTCTTTCTGGTTATTCTGTTCTTCACCAAAAGTGGTGTGTTGAAGTCTCCTACTATTATCGTAGAACTCTCTTATTTCTGTTTTCAATGCTATCAGAGTTTGTTTTATGTAATTTGTAGCCCTGTCATTGGGTGCATATATATTTATCTTGGTATGTCCTCTTGGTGGGTTGGCATTTTAGTCATTATATAATGTGCTTCCTTATCTTCTATGGTGGGTTTTGCCTTAAATTTTATTGTCCTTTTTCTTGGTTATTGTTTGCTATTTTTCTTCATCCTTTGAGTTGTAGCTTATTTATGTCTCTGTGTCTAAGGTGTGTCTCTTGTTGATAGCATTATTGATGGGTTGTGTTTTTTTTTTTTTTTTAATTCATTCTGCCACTCTGTAGTTACTGGGGCTTTTAAACCATTTACATTCACTGTGATTATCAATAGGTACAAGTTTACCGCTGTCATTTTGTTGTGTGTGTGTGTGTCTGTGTTTTTGGCGTTGACGGTTTCTTTGTTCTGCTTAATTTTCTGTGCTGTGTTCTTTTTGTTTGTGGATTTTTTCATTTCATTCATTGCTGATTTTGTGTTTACTAAATCTTTAAGTTTTTCTTCTTTTTTAATTTGGTGAGTAGGTTTGTAAACTGTCTTTGTGATTATCTTGAAATTGACATTTATCTTCCTGAGTTTATCTCGACTTTTTCTCCACATGAAAGTTCTGTAACTACACTATTAATTCTCCCTTTTCGTTGACAATGATGAATATCGTCATCATTTACAGATTGACCTCTCCAGATCCCTGTGTTCATTCTTTTAACTTTGTCTTATTTTGGAGAATTCTTTACCTGGGCTGGTATCTGCCTGATGCTGTCCTGTGTCCTATCTCAGGTTGGTGTCTGATGACGTTGGTTCTCTGTCTGAAGGACTCCCTCTAATATTTCTTGTAAGGTTGGTCTGGTTTTTACAAATTCCCTTAATTTCTGTTCATCTGCAAATGTCCTATTTTTGCCATTGTATTTGAGAGATAATTTTGCTGGATATATAATTCTTGTTTGGTAATTTTTTTTTTCTTCCAAGGTTTTATCTATGTCATCCCATTGCTTTCCTGCCTGCATGGTTTCTGCTGAGCAATCAGAGCTTAGTCTTATTGGTTCTACTTTGTAAGTGACTTTTTGTTTTTCCAGAGCTGCTCTCAGGAGTCTTTCTTTTTCTTTAGTTTTGTCAAGTTCGATCATATTTTGTCTTGGTGAGTTTCTTTTGAGGTCTATCCTGTATGGGGTTCATTGCGCTTCTTGGATGGATCTCTTCTCATCCGTCATGATATTGGGGATGTTTTCTGACAGAAAATCCTCAGCAATTCTCTCTGGGTTGTTTTCTTTTATTTTTGCCTCCTCTGTTCTGGAATTCTGATCAGGTGTAAATTTTTCCTCTTAATAGTGTCTCACGTAATTCTTAGGCTTGCTTTATTTTTCTTAATTCTTTTTTCTGATTTTTCCTCAAACAAATTGGTGTCAAAGGATTTGTCCTCTATTTCAAAGATTCTATCATCCATTGAGTCAATAATGCTCCCAGGTCCTTCTAGTGAATTGTGTATTTCTGACATTTTATTGTTAATCTTTTGGATTTCTAGTTGCTGTTTTTGTATGGTTTGCTTTGTGGCAAATAATTGTCTATTTACTTTACCATTTTGTTCTTGTATTGTTTTCCTGAATTCTTCCATTGTTTTGTTTGTATTTTCTTCAGTTTTTTTTTTTTTTTAAATCTCTTGGAGAACCCTACATATTAGTCTTCTGTATTCCTTATAAGGTAGTTCCATTACTGTTTCTTCCTCTGGAAGGTCTTCTGGTTCTTTATCTTGATCATTTCCTGGAGCCGTCTTGTCCTGCTTCTTTATGTAATTTGATATCGTCTGTTGTCTCTGAGGTATTAAGGTGCTATTATATTCATTCCTTGTATGCGTGTTTGCCGCATCCTGATTTTTGTTTTGTTTTGATACATCCGAGTAGGCAGGGTGTGTGTGCTACTCTGGTCACTAGTCTGCCTGCACTGGAGCTCTCACCACCTGTCTCTGGGTGGGTGGAGCAGCAGCTGGGTGTGTGGGTGTGGGTCCCTGTTCACTGGTCTCGTGGGGTGACTAAGGATGTAGCTGGCCTTGCCAGTGGGGTGATGTGTCTGTCTGGCTGGTCACCTGGGTGTGGGTACAGGGAGCATTCTCACTTGTCACTGGGCTGAGTGTTGTGTATATGTACTGCCATTTGCCAGGTGGTTGGGGCGAAGGTGCCCATGCTGTCAGTCCCTGGGTGGGTGGTACAGAAACTCTCCTTGATGATCCTGGGTGGGCTAGGCTGCGTGGGAGTGGTCAGAGCAGTCACAAGCCTCCGGTTGCGTGGGGGGGCAGTGTGGAGAGTGAGACAGGAGGGATGCTGTCTGTCTGTGGGTTCCCACAAGGAAAGTGTGCCCCTGTTTGCCATAGTGTGACATGGGGGAGGGTGTTCTGCTGGTGTTTGGGTTCCTGGCGCAGGTGGCTGGGAGTAGGAGCGGGTGCCTCTGGTTCGTGGGCTCCTGACACCAGTGGCTGGGTGGAGCAGCAGATTCCACCAGTCTGTTGTCCACTGGTGTGGGCTGCCTGGTGTAGGAGCAGGCATCACTGGTCCTTGGGCTCCTGATGCAGTTGGCTGGGTGGGAGAGCCGGTGCCACAGATTCCTCAGAACTAGTGAACAGGTGGAGAAATGGACATTGCCAATGCATGGGCCCTGGCTTGGGTGGCTGGGCTTAGGAGCAGGTGCCACTGGTCTGTGGGCTCTCGGCATGGGTGGGCAGGCAGAAGAGTGGTCCACCAGCACCCACTACCATCCTGCCCCCTGAGCCGGGGGCCCATGGACCAGGGGCACCTGCCCTTCGCTAAGTAACTTGCACCAGGAACCCACAGACTGGTGGGCCCACCTCTTTGCCCAGCCACCGGCACCAGGGTCCCACAGAATGGTGATGCCCACTTCTCTGCCCAGTCACCCAAGCTGGGAGCCCATGGACAGGCAGCATCCTCTCTGGGCATGGGTACAGAGTCACTCCTGCTTGGCTGCACCAGGTGATGTGGACTTTGGCTGGGAACGCTGCTTGCTTTTCTTAATATGGCTGTTCTGTGCCGGTGAGCCTGGCAGGGTGCCAGCAATCTCTAATTCTTTCTGTCTGCTGTTTTTATACTCTCTCTCCTTCCACTTGGCATTGGTCTGATTCTTGAGCCTTGCCTTTGATGCTCAGGGTTCCAAAGTTGTCATCTATATCCAATTCATTTGTTTTCTCAGGTCTTTGTCATAAGAGGGATATTACGTGGTGTCTGACTATGTTGCCATCTAGGACCACCTCCTCTTGAACTCGTTTCTTGATGGGTAAAATGGGTAAGATCTAAGATCTTTTTAGCACAAATATGGAATTGAAGAGGGAATCATTTTCATTAATTTTCTCTTAAAGATCAACAAATTAGACAATAGAAATTAAAATAAATTAGCCTCTACCTTATTAAGAGGAAACCCTGGTGGCTTAGTGGTTAAGAGCTATGGCTGCTAACCAAAAGGTCAGTAATTTGAATCCACCAGGCGCTCCTTGGAGACTCTATGGGGTAGTTCTGCTCTGTCCTACAGGGTTGCTATGAGTCGGAATCGACTCAGTGGCAAGGGGTTTGGTTTTCGGGTGCATTGGTAAGAAGCTATTCGTCATAAAAGAACAATAGGTTTAAGTCAACTCCCTACTCCAAAGAGAGAATGAGAAATGAAATATTTCAGTGTGATAGTTGGTTGTCTTCCAGAACATTGTTCCAGCAAAAACCGGGCTGCAAGGATCAATGGAGAAGATGCATTGTGAGAAAAACACACACTACTTATTTTCTAGGTCTACATATATGTAGGAAAACACAAAGTAAGTGTTCTAGAAAGATACACCCCAAGCTTGTAACTTCCAAGCTAAAAAAGGTCATTGTAGTTAGGTGCCATGGAGTTGATTCAGACTTGTAGTGACCCCATGTGACAGAGTAAAACTTCCCCATAGGGTGTTTTAGGCTGTAATCTTTATGGGAGCAGATTGCCAGGTCTTTCTTTGGTAGAGCTGTTGCTGGGTTGGAACCCAATCTGTGGAGAACAGGCTAGCTGAAAGCAAATGTAGAAGCAAACAACATGTAAAGAAAGGAGATAAAGAAGATGATACAACCTAGAGGAGAAAAAAAACCTTATCAGCAGAAGACACTGGGACCAACTAAGTCACAAACAAGGACTTATCAATACCAACCAAATGGGCTCAAAGAACTCAAGCTAAATCGTAAACAAGGACTTATCAACACCAACCAAATGGGCTCGAAGAGCTCCAACGTGTATAAAAGAAGGGACACTAAGACTTAGCTTTGCTCAGAGTCATAACCCACACATACGCTGCAGACTGGGAAGCGGTGGGCTGCGGCAGCTCGCCTGGGCTTACTCCCAGGTACTAGAGACGTTGCTGGCTTGGTCATACATTGTGGACTGGGAAGCAGTGGGCTGCGGCAGCTCACCGGGCTTACTCCCAAGTCCTAGAGACTTTGCTAACTTGGTCATACATTGTGGACTGGGAAGCAGCGGGCTGCGGCAGCTCACCGGGCTTACTCCCAGGTCCTAGAGATGTTGCTAACTCGGTCATAGGTTGAGGACTAAGGTCCAGGATGTTGGGAAACAGTGGGCTGCGGCAGTTCACCCAGGCTTACCTCGACCTTCCTCTGAGTCTAACACACTTTTCTTGTTACTCTGTTATCTCAGTCATAAGTTGAGGGTCGAGATTCAGTGAGCTAGGAGGCAGTGGGCTGCAGTAGCTTGCCCGGGCTTACTCTTAGTTCACTCCCGACCCAATACATGTTGCTTTGGTCGTATGTTGAGAGCTAAGGGATGATAAGCTCTTGTGCTCAAGAGATGTGACAGAGATCCATGAGAGATTCTCGGGGATCGAGGCTGATTTGACATCCAAGCCGTCGACGGTGTGGTCGAGAGTTGGTCTGGACCAAGAAACAACAATGCCCAAACACCATCCTCATTTTCCGTAAGCTTGCTTGCTTTCCCTTTCCTTTCCCCTGGTGAATTGAGATCTCTGGCATCTGGGATAGCCAAGAACCTGTGTGCCTAATAACTAATACAAACATTGTGGAAAGATGCAAATTGTTTGCAGTAGTTGTTGCGACCCCCTCCTCACGACACCAATCTTTTGGTTGGCAGCTGAGCTCTTAACAGTTGCACTCCCAGGGCTCCCTACAAAATAAGGTAGGAGTCATGATTGGGAGTAGCTGTCCAAGGGAACTTTAGCTTCATCTGTGATGTATCTTTGTTTTCAAGGAGAATGCACTCATCTCTTAGGTAATTAAAATTTAATTATTTAAATAGGCTTCATTGTTTAGGGCATGGTTCCCCAGGAAACCACAAGAAAGACTAGCTTAGCTTGATGATTTCCCTGAAGCCTGGTCAGGATTCAGCCTCCAACTGCCTTGTCCCAGAACCTAGGAAACAGATTTGCCAGCTTAATTATCAATCGAACTGAAAAAGTGACTTTCTGGAGACCTGGTGCCAGTTTTGACATTGATGTTAACAGGTTGAGTTCTTTTAAAGAAAGCATCTGGTTGTGTTTTCCCAACTATGTTAAAGCAAAATCAGACGAGAAGAAAAATGGGCACAAATTGCTATTTGGGGGGGACTCTTGAGAAAATAAAAATACAAAATAAACCGAACATCGGGAACACTGGTTCGGCTGTGGATGTGCAGTAAGTGCACCCCCAACTTCTTTCTTGATGGATTTTACGCCTACGTTCCTTCCTAACCTAGGTCCTCCGATTCTCAGGAGCTCAGAGGTGGAAATCGTGTAATCTATGCTTTTTGAAACTGTCAAGTGGATCAGACACATGATGGAAAAATTTATAGCCACAAATCTTCCTAAATCTTCATGCTAAATGTTGGTCTCAACTACTTCCTCTACAATCTTATCAAATCCACTGCAAAACCACAAATACCCACAGAGCCTTTATGTGTAAAGCAGTTTGTAGTTTTCTTTGTTCCAAGCCTGTTAGAACTGGTCTCCCTCCTGCTGGGTCCACCCCCCCGAATAAAAGATTACCTTGCCTCTTTGTGCTTCTCTCTATGGCATTTTCAATACCCATTATTTCATAAAACCCCAAAAAAACCACACCCAGTGCTGTTGAGTCGATTCTGATTCATAGAGACCCGGTAGGACAGAGTAGAACTGCCCCATAGAGCTTCCAAGGAGCGCCTGGCAGGTTCAAACTGCTGACCCTTAACCACTATGCCACCAGGGTTTCCCCATTATTTCATAGGCAATACTAAACACAAAAACACAGTTTAGGGCTTCTTTTGTTATTACCCCGGGTGATGCAAATGGTTAAGCACTGGACTACTAACAATAAAGTTTGGCGGTTCAAACCCAGCTAAAGGCACCTCAGAAGAAAGGCCCGGCGATCTGCTTCTGAAAGGTCACTGGCTTAAAAACCTTAGGGAGCACAGTTCAACTCTACACACATGAGGTCTCCATGAGTCAGAGTAAACTTGACAGCAGCTAACGACGACGACAACCAGGAGAATAAGGAAACAAAAGAATTGGGAAAGAGTTTGTTCTCTGACTATACTGGGCTCATGGAAATTAACAATTTCTTGGAAGTCCAGAATCTAAAGGTCACCTCAGGATCATGGGAACTGTTCAGGGCAGAAGTCAGCCACCAGCTAGAAAGGGAAGCAGGGGAGTCCTTAGAAGCCTCGGGTGAGAGGTCAGAGGTGAAAGGGTAGCACGCAGAGGTGCTTCATAGACAGCAGATACTGGGTACCCCGCGTGTGTGCGGACAGCATGTTGACACCTTGCTTCATTCTCGTGAAAACCCAGTCGTGATCCCATTTTACAGATGAGAAAACTGAAGGTTGGAGAGGTCAGGTCACATGATTGGTAGGCAGACGAGCTGGGATTTTAGCCAATCTGACTCTAGTGCTTAGACTTAACAACCCAGAAAACGGGAAGGAGAGAAGGAAAATGGACGGAAGGAAGGAAGGAGAGACGGAAGGGAGGGAGACGGATGATCATCTGAAAAATGCCAAAATTGAGAAACACAGGGTTTGGAAGAAACAGCAAGTGTCTTGAAGCCAAGCCAGGTTTGGAGACAGATAAATCTCAGTAGTGGCGCTCACAGGAAGGAGCCCTGGTGGTGCAGTGGTTAAGCGCCCAGCCGCTAACGAAAGATTGGCCGTTGGAACCTACCATCTGCTCCACAGGAGAACCATGTAGCAGTCTGCTTCTGTAAAAATTTACAGCCCTGGAAGCCCAATGAGGCAGTTCTACCCTGTCCTATAGTGTCGCTTTGAGTCGGAATCGACTCAAAGGTAACAGGTTTGGGTTTTGGGAGGGTCACAGAGCAGTCAGGAACATACATACAGTAAAGCCAGAATGCATGTGTATGCTGCAGGAAGGGATATCAGTGAGGGGCCTAATGGGGACAGACGACACACCAGCTTAGGGTAAACGGAGGAAGGCGTTTTCAGAATGAGTTCCTCAGAAAGGTGCAAGTGCTGGGGAAAGCAGGACTGGTGCCATATAGCCTAGGGGTCCCTGCGGGGCATAGGGAGGGAAACAAGCACCCAAGGGCACCTCCCGCCATTTCAAGATGAATAGACGCTGAAAGCAGAGACCTGGCAGCAGAAATGCCTTCCCCCTTCTCGTTTGGCTGCATTGGTCAGGTGCCTTTCGTATTTGTGAAACCTCAAAATGTCATTCTGCGCCTCATCTGGTACCCTCTTGTGCCTGGGGGCAAGTGCCCTCTTTGGCTACCCCCTCACTACATGTCTAAGTCCCTGGATGATGTAAATGGTTAAGAGCTTGGCTAGTAACCGAGGCACCTCAGAAGAAAGGCCTGGAGTTCTACTTCCTAAAGGTCACAGTCTTGAAAACCCTGTCATGGGATGAATTAAGTGCCCCCCCCCAAATTTGTGTCAACTTGGTTAGGCCATGATTCCCAGTATTATGTGGTTGTCCTCCATTTTGTGATTGTAATTTTATGTTGAGAGGATTAGGGTGGGATTGTGTAACACCACCCCTGCTCAGGTCACCTCCCTGACCCAAGGTAAAGGGAGTTTCCTTGGGGTGTGGCCTGTACCACCTTTTATCTCTCAAGAGATAAAAGGAAAGGGAAGCAAGCAGAATGTTGGGAACCTCATACCACCAAGAAAGCAGCACCAGGAGCAGAGCACATCCTTTAGACCTGGGGTCTCTGCGCCTGAGAAGCTCCTCGATGAGGGGAAGATAGAGGACAAGGACCTTCCTCCAGAGCTGAGAGAGAGAAAGCCTTCCCCTGGAGCCGACGCCCTGAATTCAGACTTGTAACCTACTACACTGTGAAAGAATAAATTTCTCTTTGTTAAAACTGTCCGCTTGTGGTATTTCTGTTACAGCAGCACTAGATGACTAAGACAAACCCTATGAAACAATTCTACCCTGCACACGTGGGGTTGCCATGCGTTGTGTTCAAATGGCAGTTGGGTTTTGTTTTTTTCTAGAAGCATCAAAAGGGTCACTATCCCTGGGTCTGAATGGGGGAGGGGGGAGCACTGTCACCAACACCTGAAAGGAGGGAGCTGTGTGGAGAAGGAAGCTTTAGGAGGAGCAGCGACCTTGGTCCTGGGACACAGCCAGCCTGAGGCAGCCTTGGAGGAAGGGCTGAGAAATCACTACCTTCCTTTCTCTTCTCCATCCCTCTAATCTCATGCCAGAGCCCCCACTGGTGGAACCCTACTGGATCCCAGAAGGCCCCCTTGAAGGATGGTCAGATGCCAGGTGCAGTGGATGGATCCGGGGGAGAAATCCAAGAGACCCAGCCCAGAAGATGAGGGCAGCTCTTCTTAAACTAATTAATTAGCGCTGAGATGAAATTCATTTAGCATAAAACCAGCCATTCTGAAGTGAAGAATTTCATGGCTTTTAGTGCGTCCACCACCTCTATCTAGTTCTGAAACATTTTCATTTTCCTGAAAGGAAGCCTGTGCCCATTAAGCAGTCACTTCCCAGCCCCTCCCACCCCCCCGCCCCCAGGGCCTTGGCAACCGCCAATCCATGTTATCTCCAGGGACTTAGGGGAAAACTGGGAATGGTGCAGGGCACTGAACAAACAAGAGCTGAGGAGGGGCAGGAGAAAGCTAAGGCTGCAGGTCGGCTCTGGCATTAAGAAGGAAATAAACATGGCATGAAAACCCACATTTAGCCATATAAGAACTGCCATTTTCATAGGGGGTCGGCAAAGACTTGGATGAAGCACTTCCTGGTGGCTACAGGTTCTTTAAGCTCTGCCTATGTTTACTTAACTGAGACCATGTACAGTCAGTCTTAGTGGTGCAAATGGTTAATATGCTCAGCTGCTAACCGAAAGGCTGACAGTTTGAGTCTACCCAGAGGTGCTGCAGAAGAAGGGCCTAGAAATCTACTTCTGAAAAACAAGTCATTGGAAACCCTATGGAGCACAGTTCTACTCTGACACACACAGGGTCACCATGAATTGGAATCGACCTGACAGCAACTAGTAACCACAGAGCCTCATGGAAGGATTAACAGCTACTTAGGCTGCTGGAATACTGGAAAAAGGCGATTTGGGAGAAGGACATCCAATCATCTGGAGAGCTAGGAGGACATGATGGGAATGGATAAGGAGTCAGACCCAGTTCTCAGTCAAAGGCAGAATCAAGGAGGAAGCCTCTGTATCCAGACCTGGATCCCATTAGCAAGAGACCTTGGTGACAAAACCGGGAACAAGCTGTTGTAAGAGACAGAAACATCCTCGTGAAAACACTAGACTGGTACTCTGCTAGCAGTTATGACAAAGATTTTTATTGAAGGAAAATGACAGGTGAGACCATTCTGTGAAGTGGAGAATCACACGGGAACTCCGACTAGAGATGGTGCGTGCTCTCTCTTGCAGGGGGATAGTGAGGATCTATCAGGCACAGCAACGAAGGCAAGATGGGTTCACAACCGCGGGGGGCGGGGAGGCGGGTACAGGGAGAGGAAGGAAATCTTACAAGGTGTTGTCAAACTACAAACTTTCGTAACATCAATTTCTAGCCTAACCAAACCAAAAAACCAAACGCACTGCCATCGAGTAGATTCCGACTCACAGCAACCCTATAAGACAGAGTAGGACTGCCCAACAATCTCTTACTTCCTGATACAAATTAACTAAGGCAATATTCCTATAGCAAGCTGTGTAAACATCCCTGATGTGGGGGTTTAGTGATTGATTGTAGGGCCATTCAACCCTAGTTGGAGTCCTTGAAATGTAAAAGTCAACCATTTGTTTAGGAAGGAGATTAGATTAGCTCTAAGTTGAAGCCTTTTGAAATGTAAACATTGCCCATCTGGCTAAGAGGGAGTGAGTTAACGCCTACGCATTTACTGAGAGCAGGTAAGACAGCAAGATCATCTACATGAGCCACCTGGAATTACCACATGCAATTAAAACTTTCACAGTAAGCCGAGCTGTCTTTTGTAGAAGGGAGGGGCAGCCTTCAAACCTAGTTGCAGCTTAACTTAAAATAGCATTTCAATTTAGGTCTGGGATTAGCCATTTTGATCATAACAAGCAGCCCCAGTTTTAAGGTTTGCTTATTCAGAGTTTCAAAAGGGAGAGGAGTGTGTCATTCTGGTGGAAAATTCTCTGTTCCTAGAAGGCTTTGTGGGGTAACAAGAGGAAAAGCCAAAGAAAGAACTCCTTACATTGGATATTCTGTTGCTGGTGCCCTGGGTCTTATTCAAGGTTCTCTGCTCGCAGCTACATCAAGTTAGTAGGCAGGCCGCATAGAGGATGATAAGCAGTGAAGAGAGTCTGTCAACAGCAAATGGCAGACAAGGATGCTCTAGACTCAGGGACTGCATATGACATTAGGTCAGGGTTGGAGGAAGGGAGAGTCAGCTGCTCAGGGTCAGTCCACAAAGGACACTAGGCATCATAGGGGACACATTGGAAAAAACAAACAACGAAAAACAGCTGGTGTTGAGTCGACTCCAACTCATGGTGGCCCCATGCCTGTCAAAGTAGAATTGCTCCATAAGGTTTTCATTGGATGATTTTTCAGAAGCAAATCATCAGGTCTTTCTTCAGGTCTTTCTTCTGAGGTATCTCTGGGTGGTCTTGAACCTCAAACCTTTCAATCAGCAGCAAAGCCCATTAACGGTTTGCACCGCCCAGGGGCTCCATTGGAAAGAAGCTGCCCTTTAACTCAGTTTCCTTGCAGACACTATTACACAATATTACCAATACCATCAGTGTAGAAGTGACCCTAGGATGGAAGTAAATGACACTGCCAGCCAAAGTAGGCCTGTCTGCAGAGAAGTGTGCCCCTTGCTCTGCGCTGCAAGGTTCAACTATGGGATCAATCACAGACGTGCCAGGTGACCACTGCCTAAAGGCTGAGTCTAAACAGACGACCCTTAAGAACAGAGAAACGAATGACACAGCGCTGCTTCCTGTGAACTAGCTATTTTACTACTTACCTGTTAAACCTTTAAAAACTTCCTAAGAAGTGGTCTGGTTTGTAAAATTGCAAAAAAAAATTAAAGACTGGGACATCGAAAGGGACAACGGATTTTGCCAACAACACTGATTTCTTTACACAGTGAATAAATGAAGGGAATTTGTGTTGAACATAATCTTTATTAGCTAGAAATAAGTTTGTTTTCTGCCCCCACTAAATAAATGTTCAGTAACTATTCAAAGAATATGGTTTGAAAGGAGGAGCCTGGTGGTGCAGTGATTAAGCACTTGGTTGCTAACTGAAAGGTCAGCAGCCCAAACCCACCAGCCACTCTGCAGAAGAAAGATGTGACAGTCTGCTTCTGTAAAGATTACAGCCTTGGAAATTCTATGGGGCAGTTCTATTCTGTCCTATACAGTCGCTTCGAGTTGGAATTGACTTGATAGCAACAAGTTTCTTTCAATGTGCTGGAAAAGACAATGAAGTAACAGCCTGCCCCAAGCAGCCACGTATGGGTGCTGAACTCTGGCTGGGAGACTTTTTGGGGAAGTCTGAGATTCAGTCACACAAATTAGCATAATTTGCCCAATAACACAGAACATGGCTTTGCTGTTGATTTTCCTTTCTCTTATATTTCTTTCTGACAAACTCAGACTCATCGAGCACTTGCTATATGCCAGGCTCTAGATGTAGAACGTATTTTATTTAATACCCTAGGCTATGGAGGGCACACAGGCTTTGAGCTCTGACACTTTTTAGATCTGCATTGTCCAATATCACACCCACTGGCCACATGTGGTTAATTAAAGTTATTACAATTGAATAAAATTTACAATCCAGCTCCTCAGTTGCACTAGCCACATCTAGTGCCCAGTTGCCATGTGTAACTAGTGACCATCATATTGGACACACAGAGCACAGAACATTCCATCATTGTAAGACAGGGAACAGAGGGGCCCCAGATCTGGAAATGGGCCAGGGCACAGAAACGAAGCCATTCCCCAGAACAATGAGGCAGGGTATCAGAAAACAGCCCACAAACATAAAACTAGCCCCAGGGATATGTGCAGAACATCCCCCATGACCACTGTGACCTTCCACCAGGGGCAGTGAGGAGCTGCCGCTGCAGCTGAGGAATCGAACTCCAGGAGCGAGAGACTGCACAGGTACGACACCCCATAATAAGCCCTGCTACAAATCCGAGAGGCCTCCGGGACAAGAGCCATCTTAGAAAGCAGCTGTGGGGGCACCGTAGTTAACATATCCCCACCCAAAACAGCTACTTGCCAGGAAACCCCACCTATGCCTGTGAATAAACATGAATCTTTTCCCGCCCAAGAACTTTTAAAAACCCAGGCAAGTCCTTTGTTCCGTGAGATGGGGGTAAGCGTTGCCCTCCTCGTCTCCACTTGCAAGCCTCTTCAATAAAGCTTTGCTCGTGTGGAAAATTTTCCGCACCTTACTTGTTCATTCTTGACCAGTGAGAGGCAAGAACCTTATTCGATTCTGGCAACAATTGCAGAAAATCTATCGGACAACATAGATCTAGACCTCTCAGGACTGTCACCACCTCTCATGAAATTATTCTCAGGAGAAAAGCTACCATTCACTGAGCACCTACTCTGGGGCAAGCAAGGTTCTGTGCTAGTTACATAAAATGATCTCACTACAACGTATCTCACTCCATTTCAGAAGTGAGGAAACTGGACACAGAGAGGTTAAGTAACTTCTCACCATCACACAGCAAGTGATCAGCTGAGCCAAGGCAGTTTGACTTCAAAGCCCTTGCTCATCCTTCCAAGTGCAGTGCCCTTAAGTGTGGGAGAAGGCAGCACCAGGATAAGGAAAAGCCCTGGGAAATCCGGTCAGACTATCTTTCTGACGGACAAGTGGCTACAAGCCTTTGAGGTCCACAAGCCAGGAGGCCCCGCCCAGTTCAGCTACTGACTGGCTGGGTTACATGGGCAACTCGTCCTTTCTGAGCCTGTGTGAAATGGAAATACAGCACTACCGTGCAGAGCTATGAGGCCAAGATGACACTGCATGCGTAAAGTACTTAGCACAGGACCCGGCACACTGAGCAGCTTAGTACATGTAGCTATGTTGTTGCTCTTGTAGGTGCCACTGAGTGGATTTCGACTCCTAGCAACCGACCCCTAGAACGATTATTTCCCCAGCGAATTCCTTCTTCCGAGTTGAATTGGAAACGTCGATTCACCTGGCTCCCTGCAATGCACATTTCTAAGCTTAGCGCGCCCCCTGCTGGCCGCTCCTGGATCCAGCGCTCGGCCCAGTGTTCCCTCACTGGCCCAATGCAGTCTTCTCAGTGGACTTGGCTCTAAACAGGAGCGTCCCACCCGTGCATTCAGAGAAAGAGAAATGTTCTCACATCTCTGCTCTTCTTAGCACCCAGGAGAAACTTGGAGCTTGCTAACTACCAGGCAGAGAAGATGAGCGTCTTGAGGATCCCTTCTCAGTGTCCAACCCACATCCCCAACCCACATCCCCCAGTGTCTTCTAACTGCAGGTGGGAAGGACTGAGTAGAAACATAGGGTCAGAGAACATCAGGCTTAGAAGTAGCAGTGGTACAGGGAGTCCCCGAGTGGTGCAAATGGTTAACACACTCAGCTGCTAACTGAAAGGTTTGAGGTTTGAGTCCACCCAGAAGTGCCTGAGAAGAAAGGCCTGGAAAGCTACTTCCAAACAGTCAGCCATCAAAAGCCCTGCGGAGCACAGCTGTACTCTGACACACGTGGGGTTGCAAAGAGTTGGCATGGTCTCAGCCTCTCTGCTGGCTGGAAACACAGTCCCACTGTCAAGGTCAGCTAGCAGCCAGCCAGTCTGCCTTATTTCCTGAGCTGGTGACGAGCTCCTTGCACTGGTAACAGAATGTCCACAATTGCTGAGAAGACTTTGAATGCAATCCTCAGGAGAGGGGTCACCTTGATCTTAAATCCACATTACAGAGGGATTTTCCCTGAGAGAAGGTAGAGGTGTAGGGAGGGGCAGGGCAAGGAAGAGAAGTTGGATGCACAGCTGGTTCAAATCCAGTCCTGGCGGAGCCAGGGAGATGGTTTTGCCCACCATTTTAGAGTGGTCTGCAAGATCTACCATGAGATCAAGTCTACATTAAAAAAAAAAATTCGCTAATTGGACGAACGTTTATTGAGTGAGCATCTTCTGGAAAAAAAAAAAAAGAATATGAGGTAAGCCCTATTTTTTATCTGGTTGAGATCTTGAAAACACCTGTGATAAAAGTTTGACACAATGATAATACCAGAACTGCCTTCAACACCTGACATCTTATCTAATTTAATCTTTACGATAATCCTCTGAGGTAAATATTTCAATATCATTATTATCCCCATTTTACAGAGCAAGAAACTGACACCTAAAGAGATTATTGTCCTAAATCGTGTTGCTTTTAAGAGGCAGAACTGAGTGTTAGTGCTCTCCCTCTCTGATCATGAAATCACAATAATTTATGTAATTTACGTAGACACAGGGCTTACGCAGAAAAGAGCAGATTTGGAGTTCTCGACAGTCACTGAATACAAGGGCAGGTCGAACGTGCTCATGGTTCCCCAAAGTAATTCAAAGATGACCATGCAGCCAAGCAAGCTGTGACCCTGAAGAGTTACCTCACCATCCCACTATAAAAGTAGGGCGGCTGGTGGGAAGGGCTGACTCTCAGTTTTCCCATCTGTAAAACAGGTATTGGGTCTGATTTGCTAATGTTTCTCTCCCTGGTGTCTGGCACAGGAAAATAGGAGACACTCAGTGAATTTTGTCACCCCCTCTATCTCCCTCCTGATTGCAGATGGTGGGAATTCTGTGAACAGAAGGCAGGCCTCTAAGTGGCTAGCTGCTTCTGGGAGCACAGGGCATCTGAGTCTCCATCCTGGAAAATTAAAGGCATTTGGGGAGCAGCTGACTTCTGTTCCAGGGAATTGGCCTGAGACTGAGGTGTACCATTTCTCAAAGCCTCCCCCTACCCTATAGCCTTCTCACCAAACATAGTGCAAACTCCAGCCAAGCCAATCTTGATTCCCGCCAGTCACTCAGAATCCCCAACAGGCAAGGTCAGAACTTGGGGGTGCAGTGTTCAGAGAGATGGAATATTAGATGTCCCCGCAGGCCTCCCCAGCAAGCCTCATTCCTTATGAAGACTTCTGGGATGCTCCTGGGAGCCTTGCCCGCCTAGCAGATATTGAATAAAGCAGAAGCCAGTGTTGAGGAAAGGCAGCGTCTTGGAACGGTTGCCTGGTTACGCAGTGGCCTGGTCCACGTGGTCTCATCCCTTCTAAGCTGCCTGGGGTGAGCCGGCTCTGGAGGGGAAAGGAAGGGAGGGGAGAGGAGGGGTGTCCGTCCCTCGGGCGAGCTGGGGGAGACCAGCAGCTGGAGCAGGCTGCTAAGCTCTTCTCTTCCTTCCCTCACCTCCAACAGCCCAGGTTCCAGGCTGGGTTGGCATAGGAGAGGGGGGCAGGTAAGGATACCAGGGTGGAAACCCAGCTCTTCCCTTGCCAGCTGCAGGATCTGGACATACTAACTCAGCTTCTGGGGACCTCCCTTTGTTCATCTCTAAGAAGAATAAAAAAAGAGAGCGTACCTCACTGGGTTATCATACCAGCCAGTGCCAGTGGTGCCAGTCAGTGACTCTGACTCATGGCGACGCCATGTGAATCAAAGTAGAACTCCACAGGGCTTTCAATGTCTGATTTTTTGGAAGTAGATCACCAGACCTTTTTTCAGGGGTGCCTTTGGGTGGACTTGAACCTCCAACCTTCAGGTCCACCCAGAGGCAACTCTGAAAAAAGGCCTGCTGCTCTATTGCCACCGGACCTCGCTTACAAAACCCAAATGAGAAAATTTTTAAGAATTTCAAGATGGCGGCCACAGAGCATTAAATCCTGAGCACAAGGACCTGTGGCTGGACTGTCCCACATTCACGTTCTGAGTTCTGGTCTGTGGGCCTTGGTTTCCTCTCCTCTGAACGAGAGTGGTCAATTAGACGGGTTTCAAACCCTTTTTAAGTATCTACATTTCATTATTTCTGTCCTCTGACATGTTTTGTGTCCGTGGACAAGTCCTTCCCCTCTTTGGGGATCAGTTTCCCCATCCGAAAGTAGGGATCCGATGGTCCTGACGTCTCCTTCCAGGGTCAGTGCACAGAGGGGTGCTTCTTCCTACCCCATCCCTGGTGTGAGGGGAGCTTTCTTCTGTGGAAGGGGAGGGAGCTTCATCAACAACGTATGGGGGTATCAGGTGGAATGGGACATTCCTGCCCGCCTCCTTCTGCTCAAACTGGTGACTCTAGGGACCATGGGGGAAGGCTGAGGGGGGGTCAGTCTGTAAGGAAGACTCATGGACTAACGGAACAAAGTGAGGCAGCAGTGTGCAATTCATTCCTTCACATATGCACTCATTCCTTCATTTGCCTAGATGACTCCAGCAGCCTCCACCACATCTCCCTCCTCTCACACTCCCTCCCTTTCCACACTCTCTCTGATGATGATGGCCGCTGCCTGACTGGACTTCTTAAAGTATAATCAGAACCACGTCCTTCCCTCCTGAAAACTGCCATCAGTTAGGGTTAGAATGATTCATCTGTGACAGGAAACTCAGCATACAGTGGCTTAAACAAGACAGGCCTTTGTCTCTCTCTCACAGAAGCATCTGGCAGGAGGTCATCCAAGACTGTGGGGCAGCTCGGTGGTACCAGGAAGCCAGGCTCCACCTCTGTTGTAGTGCCTCTATTCCTGGCTTCCATCGCCACGGTCACTTCACAGTCCAGGATGGTGCTGGGCTCAAGCCATTTAACCTACAGCCTCCTTTCAAGGATGCTTCTCAGGAGTGATTGCACCACTTCTGCTTAGGTTCTAATGGCTGGAGCTTAGGTCACATGACCGCACCTGCAAAGGAGGCTGGGAAAAGTAGTCCCTATTCCAGACAGCCAGGGGCGTGGCTAAACTTTGTGGGTTTATTAATGAGGAAGACAGGGAGAATGGATCCTTGAGGACAAGTGTTGATCTCCACCACTCAGTCCTTCCTTAGCTCCACATTGGACTTCAGATAAAACCTATGCTCCTTACCTTGCCCCACCATTCTCCCACCAACCTGTTCTCCCACCTTCCTCCTCCCAGCCTCCACCCCCCACCCACACCATCATGCTCAGGCCCACTGACCTCCCTTGGGTCTCTCAAATGCCAACTCTCTTCCCACCAATGATATTTACCCCGATGTTCCCAAGCTGGATGCCCTCACCCCCACTCTATGCTACTGGCTCCTTCTCTTCATGTCTCGGCTTAACTACCACCTCCTCACAGAGGCCTCCCCAGCCACCCTATATAGCATAGGCCCCATCATTCTTTCTTGATCCCTTTTTGTTGTGTTATAGCATATATGATAACTTGAAATTGTTTTTTAATTTGTCTGAAGAATCAAAATAAAGGACTGTGTCATTGCTCGCTTGCCTTTTTGGTTTGTCTTCCTCGTTAGAAAGTTAGCCCCATGAGGGGAAGGCTGGTATCTTATTTACAACCGTAACCCTACAGATTCGCTCAACAAACATTTATTACTTCCCCTCTGTGTCAAGTACTTAAAACACAGTAACCGTAGCCCGTTTCTCCTCAGCTGCACAGAGGCTGAGAGGTGGGATCTGAGGTCCACCAGCTGGACAGGGGCAGAGAAACAGACAGGGAGCTCAGTGGAGATGGGTATAAGGGGGTCTCCTAAAACCACAAAACAGTATAACCTGCGAGAGCAGGAACCTGAGTAAGGCAGAAACCTGTCAGAGAGGGAAAACTCAAATATTTTCCACTAAACCAAGCAATAGAAAAGTGGCAAGACTGCACCTTGTCAAAGGTGGAAAACTTTCAAGACCTGGAAAAGCGAGGCAGGCCTGTCGAGTTCCCAGGCTTCACTGTAGAAATCCACAGTAATGAGGCATGATTGGGGCCATCCTACGTTTCCACCCATACGTTGATATCTGCTCTCATCCCTCTTTTAACCTGGATCAGCCTGGTGTTTGTTCCTTGTCCTTTCTAGAAGAAGGTGGATATAAACAAACAGATGAATACTAAATGAATACATAAGGTTCCTGGGCGTATCCAGCTGTCAGGGACAGAAACCTACTCCAGCCAGGCCATACGTCTCTCCTGAGCTGCACACCCGAGCATCCGGCCGACCGCCTGCCACCCCCTTTTGATGTCTCAGGGGACTTCCACCAGGTGTGTCCAGAAAGCAACTCATCTTCCTCAAAGTAGTCTCCCCCTAGCCTTGATAAATCAGTTGTTTAAGTCAGGAATCCCTTAACACAAACAGTTAAGTATGTGACTACTAGCTGAAAAGTTGGTGGTTTGAGCCCACCCAGAGGCTCCTTGAAAGACAGGCCTGGTGATCTGTTTCCAAAAGGTCCCAGCTTCGAAGCAGCTCTTCTCTGCACACATGGGGTCGTTGTGAGTTGGAATCGACCTGATGGCAACTAGAACACGTGACAAGTGTAGGCACACCCTCGGCAAGTCCTGTAACACAGTGGTTTAAAGCAGGCTTCTCAGACCCGGCACTTCTGACATTGGGTTGGATGATTCCAGGTTGTAGGGGGCTGTCCCATGCATTACAGAATGGTTAGCGGCATCCAGGCTCTACTCACCAGATGTCAGTAACACCCACCTCACTTCCTAGATGACAACCAAAACTGTCTCCAGATGTTGCCAAATGACCCCCAAGGGCAAAATTATCGCCCACTGTAAACAGCTGGCTTAGGGCAAGGACCTATACCTCAGACGCTATGGATTCAAATTTCAGCTCCACTGTGGAATTTGGGCAAGTTATTTAACCTTTCTGCACTTCAAGTTCCTCCTCTACAGAATGACGAAACAGTGTCCCTGCCTTCAGGGATTAAATGAGTTCACATGTGTGAAGCACTGAGCATGGTGCCCAGCACACAGAAGCATTATGCTGGCTACTATTATTACCTTGGAAATTACTTCCTGCCTCTCCAGCCCAATCCAATCAATCATCATTTCTAAATAGTCACACGTGGTAAGGTAGGGGTCAGTGAAAAAAGAGGAGGACCCTCAATGAGATGGACTGACACAGTGGCTGCAACAATGGGCTCAAACAGAATCGATTGTGAGGATGGCGCAGGACTGGGCAGTGTTTTGTTCTCTTGTGCACAGGGTTGCTATGAGTTGGAACCGACTCAATGGCACCTAACAACAACAACTATCTCTAACATCTGTCTACCTTTTTCCAACATCACCCTTGTCCAAGTTTCCAGCGTCTCTTGTCTCTGCATAAGACTTCCTACAATCCCTTCTCTACAGAGGATCCAGTCTGATCTGTTTAAACCTTTCAGGGCTTAAAACCGTCAATGAGTCCCATTATTCTTAGGAAAATGCCTCTCAACAATGGCTGAGAGACTACACAGAGAAGGGCCCTGGTCCACCTCCAGGGCCCTGTTTCCTAACATGGTCTCCTGGCCTGACAGTTCTAGCCCCATTAGTTTCTCCCCATTTCACAAAGGGCTATTCCTCCTCCTACCCCAAGGCCAGGCCCACTACCTGCAGCCTTAGGTGAAGCTATCTTCAAAGCAGGATCAGAAACATTTTAAACATAAATACTGGCTACTTCCTCGGAGGTGTCCCTGGGTGGTGCAAACCATTAAGGTGCTCGGATGCTAACTGAAAGGCTGGAGGTTTGAGTCTACCCAGAGGTGGCACAGAAGAAAGGTCACCCAGTGAATATTCTATGGAGCACAGTTCTACTCTGACATGCAGAGAGGCACCATGAGTCAGAGTCAACTTGATGGTAACTGCATTTTTTTTTTCTTCCTTGGAGGGGCTGAAAAAATGTAAGTGACTGAGTCAGGTGGGATGCCACATCCAACGGGCCAGTGTGTGCCCTGCACAGCAACACTTAGCCAAGGAAACAGCAGGAACTACAATTAAGCCCAAACTCCACCTGCCGAGCCGCATCCTGGCTGATGGCACCCAGACGCATCTGCTTAACAAGCTGTTTGTTTGTGGAGTTGTATCCCTGAAAGGCAGTGTCTTCTGTTGGCTTGCAAAGAAGGTACCATAGAAGCTCTAGTGTCAGAGCACACAGAAGTGGATAATAGTGGAGCTCCACTCAAAAATGTACATTTCTGGTCTGTTATAGAGACAGTACGTTGCCAAAGACAAGAGAAAAACCAAAAAACCCAAACCCATTGCCATCGAGTTGATTCTGACTCACAGTGGCACAGGACAAAGTAGAACTGCCCCACAGGGTTTCCAAGGAGTGGCTGGTGGATCCGAACTGGCAAGCTTTTGGGTTAACAGCTGTAGCTCTTAACCACTGTGCCACCAGGGCTTCGAAAGATAAAAGACTGCCTTATGCCAATGACTAGCTCTCCTGCATTCTCCTTCTCTTCATAGCTGGCAAGTGGGCTGCTCCCACGCCACTGGTGCCAGCTCAGAGCTGGGGCCGGCTGAGGAACGCTGTCTTGCAGTGATGCAATTAGCCCTTTCCATAATTAAATCCACAGTAAGATGCCTTCTGGGAGTTCTATGTCTTTTTTTTTTATTTAACTATTCTTATTAACCCCATTCATCTGTCTCCTAAAAAATCTAAATAAAACCGAGCCATAAAGAACACAATCCGAAACACCACCGCCTAGCAAATATAATAAACACTAATAATTTAGCCTCACAATAAAACACTTCAGAATTAGAAGAAACCTCACAGATCACGTAGGACAAACGTTCACCTTAGTGAGGAGGAACCCGAGGCCCAGAGATGGGGAACAGTGTACCTGGCATTGCTTAGCTCAGATGTGGTGTTGTTAAGGGGATACCAGCTCTCATGTTTACTAGGCTAGCACTTCCATGGGCCACAAGAGAGAAAGGAAAAATGGAGCTCCACCCCCTTAACAAAAAAAAACCCAGTGCCATGGAGTGGATTCTGACTCGTAGTCCAGAGTAGAACTGCCCCATGGAGTTTCCAAGGAGCGCCTAGCGGATTTGAACTGCCAACCCTTTGGTTTGCAGCCATAGCACTTAACCACTACACCACCAGGGTTTCCACCACCCCCTTACCAGGTGGTAAATACACATGAAAGCTGCAGTTCTGACTACCTGGTCTGCAAACGAGATCTGCTTTTCCAGGGTGCTGGCTGGCGACTCTCTGGTGAATCCCATTACAATGAATTCTCAGGAACTGTTGTTGTTTCTCAGATGGAACGTATTTTGATGGCATCACTCTCTTATGAAATAGAGGGCCTGGATGCTAAGGGCCAGGGAAAGACCCATTGTTTCGTTCTCACGCTATTAAACAAAATGGAGGCCTCTGAGGTGACCACGCTTTAAAACCCAAGACCTGCACACTAGGTTGACCAGAAGATTCCAAAATCCCCCCCTTATATATTTAAGTGGAGCCCTGGTGGTGCAGTGGTTTAGAGCTCAGCTGCTAACCAGAAGGTCGCAGTTTGAACACACCAGCAGCGACTTGGAAACCCTATGTGGCAGTTCTACCCTGTCCTATAGGGTCGCTAGGAGTCAGAGTTGACTCAGCGGCCATGGATTTTTCCGTGGCATAAGGAGCTGGAAATTCTGAGAAGCCTCCCAGATGACACTTCTTACTTTACCTAGAAGAATGTACCAGGAACTTCTCTACCCCACCTGGCAGACAGACATTCAGGAGAGACATCACAGACAGTGGGACACTCGATCTGGAGCTTAGGTTGGGTCAGAGCTGGCACCCAGAATGGCTCAGCCTCCACCCTGAGCTCAGGTTCCGGGGTCCACCTGCTCTGTGACGTCTCCCCTGGATGTCTCCTACCTGGCACATCCTCCCATCTTCATCTCAGCAACTTGCCGCTTCATTCTTGTCACGTTCTCACATCCTTCATCCAATCCCGCTGGCAGCGCCTTAAAGATACGTCTAGTACCCGCGGCCACCATACTTTCTGGACTGGACTGCTGTTAGAGCTTCTTTCTAACTTGTTTTTCTGCTTCTACCTAGCTCCACCACATTCTACTCTCCACCAGGCAGCCATAGGAAGCTTTAAATTTTTTTTTTTTTAAATCATGTTTAAAAAAATTTATTGTGGTAAATTATAACCAATTTGCAATTTTAAGCATTTTAAAGTGTACAGTTCAGTGACATGACATTCACCATGTTGTACAACCATCACCAATATCCATTTTCACAATTATTTCACTGGCCCAGACAGGAACTCTATCCTTGAAGCAATGACTCCCCGTTTCCCCCTCCCCCAGCCTGATAACCACGAATAACTTTCTGTCTCTATGCATTTGCCTTTTCTAGACATTTCATGTAAGTGGGATGATACAGTATTTGTCATTTAGTATCTGCCTTCTTTCACTCAGCATGTCTTCCAGGTTCACCCATGTTGAAGCATGTACGAACTTCGTTTCTCTCTATGGCTGGATGACACTGCATTGTACTCACGAACCACGTTTTGTCTATCCATGCATCTCGTGGACAGAGAAATCTTTTTAAAACCTAAGTCAGATCATGTCACTCCTCTCCTCAAATGGCTTCCTATCTCATTCAGAATGAAATACAGGATCCTAATCCTTAAAAAGAAAAAAAAAAAAATTTTTTTTTTAATCCTTGTCTAAGGAGCCCTGGTGGCACAGGGATTAAGTGCTCAGCTGCCAACCAAGAGGTGGTGGTTCAAACCCATCAGCTGCTCTGTGCAAGAAGAGACCAGGCAGTACACCCCAGTAAAGACTACAGTGCAGGAAACCCTGTGGGCTCCTGTGAATCGGAATTCACTCCAGGGCACACAGCGATCCTGGTTTATATCCCTGTTGCCACCGAGTGGATTCCGACTCACAGAGATCCCATGTGTTTCAGAGCAGAACTGCACTCCACAGAGTTTTCAGTGGTTGTAATCCTACTGTACGGAGCCCTGGTGGCACAGTGGTTAAGTGCTCAGCTACTAACTGAAAGATCAGCAGTTCCAACCTACTAGCAGCTCCTGTGGGAGAAAGATGCGGCAGTCTGCTTCCGTGAAGGCTACGGCCTTGGAAGCCCCATGGGGCAGTTCTACTCTGTCCTATAGGATCGCTATTATTTGGAATCAACTGGACAGCAATAGATTTGGTTTGGGCTTAATCCTACAGTCGGCAGTTTGAACCCACTCCATGGTGCCAAGGGAGAAAGGTCTGGTGATCTGCTTCCATAAAGACTACAGACGAGAAAGCCCTCCGGAGCTCAGGTCTGCTCTGTAACACGTGGGACAGCTGTGAGGCAGAGTCAACTCAACAGCAGCGGGTTTGGTTTTGGAATCTTATGGAAGTAGGTCACCGGGCCTTTCTCCTGCGGTGCCGCTCAGTGGATGTGAACTGCCGATCTCTCAGTTAGCAGCCCAGTGCAAACCATATAAACTGTCCCCGTGCCTCCATCCTACCCTTTTCCCCTGACTTTACCTCTCATCACTCACTTCTCACTCATACAGCTCGGTCCTCTGGCCTCTTTGCTGTTCCTTTGAGTTGCCAAGCACGTTCCTACCTCCAGGCCTTTGCATCTACTGTTCCCTCTGTCTGGATCTCTCTTTTCCCAGAAATCTGCATTGCCCTGCCTCTTCTATCTTTTGGCTTCTGTTCCTGTGCCACCTTCTCAGAGAGGGCACCCCTTCCCATCACTCTGTCTTAGTCATCTACTGCTGCTGTAACAGAAATACCACAAGTGGGTGGCTTCAACAAACAGAAACTTATTCTCTCACAGTTTAGGAGGCTAGAAGTCCAAATTCAGGGTATGGGCTCTAGGGGAAGGCTTTCTGTCTCTGCAGGCTCTAGAGGAAGGTCCTTGTCTCCCTGAGCTTCTGCTCCTGGGTGATCTTCATGTGGCTTGGCATCTCTCTTCCTCCATTTCTGCTTCTCTCAATTGTTTGTTTAATCTCTTTTATACCTCAAAAGAGATTGACTTAAAACACACTCTACACTAATCTTGTCTCATTAACAAAGAAAACTCTTTCCCAAATAGAATTATGACAATTTTTTGGGGGGACACAATTCAATCCATAACACTAACTTTTCACTGTGTTTTATGTATTTTTTCTTTACAAATTGCATGTCTTGTCAGCAGGCTACCTTGCACATTGTGATTAAAACTTCAACACCCCTGAAAGGTATTCACAATCTAATCAGAAGTCATTTTAATACCTGTAGAAGTTGTGTGACCCTTAGATTGTGAAAAATTTTTGGATTCTGGTCAAGTTCTTGTGTCTTTTAGAGCAGGTGGGAACACATGCATTTATTTGTAGAGTGAAAACAATGCAAAAACCATGTGTGCCCATGTGGATGAGGGATCATAAATTATGTGAATATAATGGGCATGGGTGAAAATCAAAGACCACAGACTTCAGTATGGATTACACCTCAAATAAAGAAAAAATTCTCACAGCTGGACCAATAAGCAACAACATGATTAACGAAGAAAAGACTGAAGTTGTCGAGGATTTCATTTTACTTGGATTCACAATCAATGCCCATGGAAGCAGCAGTCAAGAGATCAAAAACATACTGCATTGGGCAATTCTGCTGTAAAAGATCTCTTTAAAGTGTTTAAAAGCAAAGCTGTGACTTTGAGGACTAAGGTTTGCTTGACCCAAGCCATAAGTATTTTCAACAATCTCATATGTGTGCCAAGTCTTGTCAGTTTGTCATACTGTGGGGAGAGAGCCAAAGTACGACCTTGAGAATATCCCACCTGAATTTAGAGACCATCTGAAGAATAGATTTGACACTTTGAACGCTAAAATGACCAAAGACCAGATGAGTTGTGTAATGACATCATAACATAACATGAAGAAAGCAAGAGGTTATTAAAAAGACAGGAAAGAAAGAAAAGACCAAAATGGATGTTAGAAGAGACTCTGAAACTTCCTCTTGAACATCTAGTAGCTAAAGCAAAAGAAAGAAATGATGAGGTAAAAGAACCAAACAGAAGATTTCAAAAGGGGGCTTGAAAAGACAAAGTATTATAATGAAATATGCAAAGAGCTGGGGACGGAAAACCAAAAAGGGAAGAACACTCTTGGCATTTCTCAAACTGAAAGGACTGAAGAAAAAATTCAAGACTTGAGTTGCAATAGTAAAGGATTCTATGGGGAAAATATTAAACGACGCAGGAAGCATCAGAAGAAGATGGAAGGAATACACAGTCATCATACCAAAAAGAATTAGTCGACGTTCAACCATTTCAAGAGGTATCATATGATCAGGAACTGAAGGCACTGAAGGAAGAAGCCCAAGCTGCACTGAACACATTAGCAAAAAACAAGGCTCCAGGAATTGACGGAGTATCAATTGAGATGTTTCAACAAACAGATGCAACACTGGAAGTGCTCATCTGTCTATGCCAAAAAATTTGAAAGACAGCTATCTGGACAACTAACTGGAAGAGATACATACTTATGCCTATTCCCAAGAAAGGTGATCCAACTGAATGCAGAAATTATCGAACAATATCATTAATATCACATGCAAGTAAAATTCTGCTGAAGATCTTTCAAAAGTGGCTGCATCAGTATATCAACAGAGAATTGCCAGAAATTCAGGCCAGATTCAGAAGAGGATATGGAACCAGGGATATCATTGCTGATGTCAGATGGATCTTGGCTGAAAGCAGAGAATACCAGAAAGATGTAGACCTGTGTTTTATTGACTATGCAAAGGCATCTGATTCTGGATCATAAGAAATTATGGACAACATTGTGAAGAACGGGAACTCTAGAACACTTAATTGTGCTCATGAGGGAACTGTACACAGATCAAGAGGCAGTTGCTCAAACACAGCAAGGGGATACTGCGTGGTCTAAAGTCAGGAAAGGGTGTGTGTGTCAGGGTTGTATCTTTTCACCATACCTATTCAGTCTGTATGCTGAGCGAATATTCCGAGAAGATGGACACCTTGAAGAAGAATGGGGCATCAAGACCGGAGGAAGGCTCATTAACAACTTGCATTATGCAGATGACACAATCTTGCTTGCTCAAAGTGAAGAGGACTTGAAGCACTTATGGATGAAGATCAAATACCACAGCCTTCAGTACGGATTGTACCTCAACACAAAGAAAACAAAAATCTCAGAACTGGACCAATAAGCAACATCATGAAAAACGGAAAAAGATTGAATTTATCAAGGATTTCATTTTACTTGGATCCATAATCAACACCCATGGAAGCAGCAGTCAAGAAACCAAATGCTGCATTGCATTGGGCAAATCTGCTGCGAAGGACCTCTTGAAAGTGTTTAAAAGCAAGGATGTCACCTTGAAGACTAAGGTGCGCCTGACCCAAGCCATGGTATTTTCAATCGCATCATATGTATGCGAAAGCTAGACAATGAATAAAGAAGACTGAAGAAGAATTGATGCCTTTGAAATGTGGTGTTGGCAAAGAATATCGAATATACCATGGACTACCAAAAGAATGAACAGATCTGTCTTGGAAGAAGTATAACCAGAGTGTTCCTTGGAAGCAAGGATGGCAAGGCTACAGCTTACATACTTTGGACATGTTATCAGGAGGGATCAGTCCCTTGAGAAGGACATCATGCTCAGTAAAGTAGAGAGAGCGTCCTTGCAAGAGAGAAAAGACCGTCAACGAGATGGACTGACACAGTTGCTGCAATGATGAGCTCAAGTATAAGAACGATTGTGAGGATGGCGCAGGACCGTTTCCTTCTGTAATACAAAAGGTTGTTATGAGTTGGAATGGACTTGATGGCACCCAACAACAGCAATAGACATGGGTAAAGCTACCACCTTCTTCTTTAGGTGGCTTTGAAAAAGGTGTTCGGCTAGGCAGCTGGGCCTCAAAGACCCGGCCATATCCTGGTCACTAAGCTCAGCAAACCTGGGAGGTAATCCCCCTACACCTGAAGAGGTCCATACATCATTGCTTCCTTAAAGGTTCAGCATGTTTCCACTCTGGGGAAAGTCAAAATTAATTACAAAGATCTTTAAGATAATCAAAGCCATAGTATTAATGTTTATATCTTAAATATTTCACATTACAGTGTGTATTTTTTATGCTTAGTATATTTACAGAAATTTTGTCTTTTAGAATTAACAGGTCACATTAGTAACATCTATTTGATGTAATTGAGTAATAATTGCTCTTGACTTATGATTTTAATTTGAAATCTTACAAAGTTTATATCTAGCATTAGAACATTTAAGACACTTTAAGGATCACCATATTTATTAGCTTAATTTAATAGATTTATAAAAATTATTTAAGTACCTAGGAAGATTCGTCAATAACATAAACGAGCTACTAAAAAAATGAAATTGAATATGTAAGTGCAGTTTAAAATGTTTGATGGTGCTGGAATTAAGTTCACAAATGGAATCCAACATGATCCAAATGGCCCTTCAAACCGGTGCTCATGGTTTTAGATTTACAAGTAGATGTATAAGCCGAGCTTTAAAGCTGGCTTTTTCAACTTTCGACTTTATCATGAATCTTGAAAACCAAGATCCATTTCAGAAGTCTTTTCTATTCGCAAGGACCATCAGAGGGCTTTCAACAGTACTGGCTTATTTTTTCTATTGTCTTATCTTAATTGTAGGGGCTAAAAAAAAAAAAAAATTATAGGGGCTAGCAAGTCCAAATTCCATAGGTTGTGCGACAGCCTGGGAATTATTGTTCTTTTCAAAAGAATGAACAAATCTGTCTTGGAGGAAGTACAAGCAGAATGCTCCTTAGAAGCAAGGATGGCGAGACTATGTCTCACATACTTTGGACATGTTATCAGGAGAGACCAGTCCTTGGAGAACAACATCACGCTGGGTAAAGTAGAGGGCTAGCGAAAAAGAGGAAGACCCTCAATGAGACGGACTGACACGTGGCTGCAACAACGGGCTAAAGCATAACAACGATTGTGAGGATGGCACAGGACTGGACAGTGTTTCATTCTGCTGTACACAGGGTGGCTGTGAGTCGGAACCGACTCGATAGCACCTGACAGCTACAACAACATGGTCTTTTCTCCCCTTGTTGGAATATAAGCCCCACAAGAGCAAGAATCTTGACTTAATTCACTGCTGTGTTCTCAGTGTTTAGGGCTGTGTCTGAAACACAGCCAGTGCTCAGGACATTTCTGTTGAATAACTGAAGGTGAATACTCTGCCTCTGGGGGCTACATACATCGCAAAGGAGACTAATAGGGGATGAATGACACAGTGGCTGCAACAATGGCCTCAAACACACCAATAACTACGAGGATGGCGTGGGACTGGACAACGTTTCGTTCTGTCAGTCAGAGCTGACTCGAAGGCACCTAACAACAACAACAAGGAGACTGAAGCCCAGTAACGGTATGGAAGATGTCTGAGATCCTGAACGAAGGGGCCAGGGTCGGCCCTAGGACTCTGCTTCCTGCACTCACTGATCCACAAAGGCCCCCATGCTTGTTGCTTCCTTCATGAAGCCCCAGCCATGATCTTTTTCCTTCACCGTACCCAGAGAGTATGTTGTACCCTTTAATGACTCAGCATGTAAAGTTATTTTTGTCCTTGTTTCATCTCTGCTGAAAAGCCCTACGTTTCTATCACCCCAACACCATCGCGTGCCTTTCAAATGAATGAACAAACAAGCCAACAAACTAGTAATGCTTTTCCTAAAGTAGACTTTTGTGCTCATTGCTGCCATAGAAGCCACTGGCCCAGGCTTCTGAGTCAGACTGCACGGGACCAAATCCTATTCCATGGCGTGGTGGCTGGTATGTGACCTCGACCCACGCTGAAGAAATACAGAAGAAGAAATACTGAAGATACTTCATGCTTTAAAAATAAACGCCAGCCTCAATCTGCTTATCAGGCAAGATAAAAGGAAACCTCAAACTCAGGACACCAGTGGAAACATTTAAAATTGTTTGCTTAAGATATGCCAATAGATACCTACAGATGTAAAGGCTTACCAGGACATGCAGGCCTTTTGGGGAGGAGCTTTAACACGGTTTACATTTCAGTTCCAACGTTTATAAACAGAACAAAATCCGGAGGGAAGGAGCCCGAGAAGATAAGCCTTTAGGTAAATAGCTCAGGAGGCAGGACCAGAAGCAGCTTCCTGGGATGGGCTGTTTAGGCCTAACAATGGGTGGGTGGGCATTCAGAAGCTCTGGGCAGGGCCCTGAGATACCGAATACCTAACAAACTCCTCGGTGAGCTGGATGCTGTTGGCTTGTGGGCCACACTTTGAATAGCAAGGGTCAACGGAGGCATTAAGGAGCCGTGGTGTGCAAAAGTTAAGCACTCAGCTGCTAATCGAAAGGTCAGTGGTTCGAACCCACCAACTGCTTCGAGGGAAAAAAGACCTGGCAATCTGCATCCATAAAGATTACAGCCTAGAAAACCCTGTGGGGCAGCTCTACTCTGTCCTATAGGGTTGCTATGTGTCAGAATCGACTTGAAGGCACCTAAGAACCTGGGGGCGTTGGTGGCTCAGTGGTAGGTTCAATTTCCAGCCAACACACCTCGCGTGTAGACAATACCCGTCTGTCAGTGCGGGCCTGTGTGTTGCTGTGACGCTGAACAGGTTTCGGTGTAGCTTCCAGAGTAGGAAGAAAGGCCTGGTGCTTTCTATAACCACCACTGCCCTCTACCTTATGAAACAGTTGTTACTATTACCCCATGGAAACCCTGGTGACGCAGTGGTTAAGTTCTACAGCTGCTAACCAAAAGGTTGGCAGCTCGATTATTACCTTGATGTAAAAATCAAGGAAACTGAGGCCTTGGGAAGTAAGTACTTGTCCAGATCTCAGAGGCTGCACTTTCAACCACCACACACTTGCAAAGTCTCTTGCTGGCTGCTGCTCCTCAGTGATTTTATGCCAAGAGAGAATGCTTTGGTCTTTGTGGTCACAACGCCAACTCCATTTCTTGGGTGCCGGGATGATTAGAAACACTTTCATTACCAAGGAAACCTTTTATTCCTTAGAAAAAGGGAGCCATAAATGACTTAGCACACGCAAAGAGTCCAAAAAGGAAATTGTTGCTGAAAACCAGCTCCTGTGTGAGCATGGATCCGGACATGAACAGAAGCCCAGCCTTTCAGAATTGCTCACATCTTATACTGATTGAGTGTTGGGGGAAGCTGACGATGGCTTCCTGATGTGGAAATCACTTTGAAACATGCAGGCTGGTTGTTAAAACCATTAGTCCCACTCGGACTTCGAGGACAACTATGAAGAAAATATTTTGAAAATTGTGCAAGAAGCTTGGATTTGCCAACCCCTGGGTTAGTCTTAGCAGAAACTGGTCAAGCGATTGCTTTTAGCACTTTATATCCTAAGTGGGCTAATACCTGGGGCGAGATGGAAAACAAACCTCACTTCAGAAAGACAACATAGGGCTTCTTAAAAGCCACAAGGCTCTCTGCATCAGACAGCTGTTGAGTGAACAGCTGGGCTCTTACCTTGGACAAAGAGTTTTTTGAAATCAGGCCTAAGACTAAAGACTGAGGGGATGCAAATGAACCTAGAGCTTCTTGCCTGACTTTTCCTTGCTGGAACCACAGACAGCTGCTCCAGCCAAAAGCCAGAAAGGACACAGAGGCAGACATTTATAAGTCACGTTAAAAGTTGAGCCACAAGGATAAATAGAACAGGAGGAAAGTCAGGGGCTGTTATGGAATTACTTGTGTCCCCCCAAAATATGTATTGTAAATCCTAACCTCTATATCTGTGGTTATAATCCCATTTGAAAATCAGTTGTCTTTGACAGGATTAGTGTAGGTGTATCTTGAGTCAGACTCTTTTGAGATATAAAAGAGATTAAACAAGAGAGCAGAGGACAGATGGGGTAAGATAGATGCCAAGACATATGGTGACCTCCAAGGAACGAGGAAACAGAAGCTGAAGAGATAAGGACTTTCTCCGGAGCAGACAGAGAGAGAAAGTCTTCCGCTAGAACCAGAACACTGGACTTGGACTTCTACCCTCCTAAACTGTGAGAAAATAAATGTCTGTGAGAGCTCTCCACTTGTGGTATTTCTGTTATAGCAGCACTAGACAACTTAGACAGAATTTGGTGCTGAAGAGTGAGGTGCTGCTCTAATAACAAAAACAAAAGCCAGTGCCGTCGAGTCAATTCCGACTCGTGCTGCTCTAATAAATATCTAAAATGTGGAAGCGGATTTGGAGTTGGGCGACGGGCAGAGGCTGAAAGACTTTTAAGGTGTCTTTTTTTTAAAGGAAAGAGCATTTTGTCTTAAAGGTAAGAGCCTAGATTGCCTTGAAGAGACTGTTGGTAGAATTATCAACCTCAAAGGCAATTCTGATGAGGGCTCAGAAAGAAGGAGAGCTATAGAGAAAGTCTTTTATCATCTTAGAGAATAATTATGGCGCCAGCAACAGAATGTTGCTAGAAATGTGGACCTAAATGTGCTTCTGCTGAAGCTTTAAAAGGAAACGACGAACACGTGATTGGACAACGGAAGAAGGGCAGTGCTTTTTATGCAGTGACAACGAACTTGTCTGGATTATATTCAAATGTTTGGTCGAAGGTAGAACTTGTAAGTGATAAACTTGGATATTTATCTGAGGAGATTACCAAGCAAGGCTTTAAAGAGGCCATTTCTCTTTGCTGCTTATAGTAAAACGACAGAGGAAAGAGTTGGACTTAAAAATGAACTGTGCAAAATGAAAACAAAACTTAAAAGATTTGGAAAATTCTATTGTACAAACTAAGGGCATGTGCCCTAGAATTTTCACCAAGGATGTGGCTATACGATCTTTTGTTAAAGAGATTAAGTCTGTGGCTGATGGATCTAATGCAACTACCATAGCAGAAAACCCAAAGGCTTAGTCTGAAGGGGACAGAGAAAGTAGGAAAAGAAGAACACTGTCTGCCTCTTGGAATTCTACAGGCAGGAAACAGGCCAAAGGAGCTATATCTGTTGTCCTCCAAGAAAAGGACCATACCTGGAGCATCTGGGAGATCAACGGAACTGTTGGAAGGAGCATGGTAAGCAGGGCCTTCTAGGTTTCAAAGGGTAGGGCCATGGTCTCTTGGTTCTCTAGGTTTCAAAGAGTTGGATATTTGCCAACTAGGTTCTGGCGTGTGAGGCTGCCATTAACGTGTGATTGGGGGATGGGGTGCTGCCCAAAGCTGAGGGAGCAGGGCTGCCATTCCCAAGGGGCAGAAGAATGGGGTCTGCTGGGGCCAAGGGAGCAGTTGCTGGTTCCAGAAGGCTGAAGCCCAGGGCTGATGGGCCTCCACCCAGAATCCAGAGGGTGTGGCTAACACTCAGAGTCTGGAGGGCGGACCCATTGCCCAAATGGTCCCAAAGAACAGAGGATTATTTTCAAGCTTGAGAGCAAGTGTGAATTGTTCTGCTGGGTTTTAGACTTGCTTGGTGTCTGTTATGCCTTCTTTCCCTCCGGTTTTTCTCAGTGTAATGGACATGTCCACCTTGTACCTGTTCCACCATTGTACTTGGAAACGTATAAATTTTCATCTTGATTTCACAGGTTCACGGACAAAGAGGAATTTTGCCCCAGGATGGAATATGCCTAAAGTTTTAGCCATATTTGATTTAGATGACTCAGAAGATGAGATTTCAGGCTTAGAGTTGATTTAAGACTTTGGGGATGATGTGATGGAGTAAATGCATTTTGCTTGTGGGAAGGACATGAATTTTGGGGAGCCAAAGGGCAGAATGTTATGGATTGAACTGTGTCCCCCAAAAACATGTATTGTAAATCCTAACTTCTATGCCTGTGGTTATAATCCCATTTGGGAATGAGTTGTCTTTGTTATGTTAATGAGACAGGATTAGTGTAGGGTGTATATTGAGTCAATCTCTTTTGAGAAATAAAAGAGATTAAACAAGTGAGTATCAGATAGATGGGGTAAGAAAGATGCCAAGACACATGGAGATCTCCAAGGAACCAGGAAACAGAAGCTGAAGAGACAAGGACCTTCCTCCAGGGCCAACAGAGAAAGCCTTCCCCTACAGCTGGCACTCTGAATCCGGACTTCCAGGCTTCTAAACTGTGAGAAAACAAATTTGTTTGTTAAAGCCACCTACTTGTGGTGTTTCTGTTATAGCAGTGCTAGATAACTAAGATGGGGCTAAATGAAAATTACTCTCAGGGCTTTGTGGCTGCTAACTGTTGGTATGTAGTACAGAATACAGCTGAGCAGCCACAGGAAATGTTCCAGTTCCGAGTGCTTTGACTCTGTCAGCTCACTTGAAGCAAGGTTCTGAGTTTTCTCATCTTTCTAGATGAAGCTCATTAGTGTGGAAAGGCCAGTGTGCCAGGAATGAGGAGATCTGGGCTCTAATCCTGGGATTGTCATTTACTGTGTCCTGGGGACACTTCTTTGGGTCTCACCTACACAGAGTGATTAAGGCCCAGGGTTTGGGAGTCAGGCTGTCAGGCCCTTATAAATCTCCTTTTCCTCATCTTTAAAATGGGGGTAAAAACAGCACCTCCCTCGGAGCGCTGTTATGAGGGTCCCATCTGAGATCACCTGCAAAGCACTCAGCACAGTTCCTGGCAAATTTTGGGCTCAGGGTGAATGGTGCCCACTGAAGTTGTGCAAAGGAGTGTCCGTCATGTAGCAAATGGCCAATAAATGTAGTTGTTATTGAAGCACTGGTGGTGCAGTGGTTAAGTGTTCTGCTGCTAACCAGAAGGTTGGCAGTTCGAGTCCCTCAGCTGCCCCTGGAAATCCTATGGGGCAGTTCTACCCTGCCCTATAGGGTCACTATGAGTGGGAACTGACTTCATGGCAACGGGTTTATTATTATTCTTATAATGTATCTATTATTATTGGTGGTGGTCTATATAGTCTGTCAGGCCTTCTAGTGCTGACGTGCTCTGATTCACAAATTTCCTTCCCATTTTAGGAAAGGAGACAGGACGGCAGTATTTTGTGAGCAAACACAATCTGAGAAGCACACTGCTAAGTTTCCAAAGGCTGCCATATCAGAGTACCAGAAAGGGGGCAGCTTATAGAATAGACAATCTCACAGGTCTGGAGATCAGGAGTCCAAAATCAGGGAATCGGCCGTATTGATTCCTTCTGAGGGCTCTGGGGGAGAATCTGCTCCATGCCTCCCTCCCAGTTTCTGGTGACAGCTGACGACTGTTGGTGTTCCTTGGCTTGTAGGTCACGCCAATCTCTGCCTCCATCATCAACTGGCTGTCTTGCTTCTGTGTCTCTCTCTGTGCCTCTCCTCTTTTAAAAAGACATACTCATATTGAATTGGACCCACCCTACTCCAGTATGACCTCATGTTGACTGATAACATCTTCAAAAACTGTATTTCCAAACAAAGTCAGGCTCACTGATACCTGGGGCTGAAATTCTGAGAAGGAAGATGATCCTCAATTATACAAGTGGGTCCAATGTAATCACAACAGTCCTTGTAAGAGGGAGGCAAGATGTGATGATGGACACAGAGTCAGAAAGGGTGAGAGAGATTTGAGCTGCTATCCAGTGGGCTTTGAAGATGAAGAAAGGGGTCAAGGAACACAGGCAGCGTCTAGAAGCTAGAAAAGGCTAGGAAACAGATTCTTCCCTGGGGCCTTGAGAAAGAATGCAGCCTTGCCAACCTATTTTGGATGTCTGAGCTCCAGCACTGTAAGATAATAAGCTTGTGCTGTTTTAAAGCACTGAGTTTGAGGAAACTTGTCACAGTAGCAATAGAAAACTAATACAGAGGATTCCCTCAAATTTACATGGGATGACCTAATAGTGTCCTTAATTGGAATGAAAAGTATCACCCTGTTGTATGCTGTTTGAGAGCTTATGCCCACGATGACTCTGAGTCTACCACAAGTTGTATGAGTATACAACTTTTATTCATGCTAAGAGTAAAACACAAAGCAACCAACCAGTTGCCCTTGAGTCAATGCCGACTCACAGTGACCCTTGTGTGTCAAGAGTAGAACTCGGCTCCATAGGGTTTTCAATGGCTGTGACTTTTCAGAAACAGATCACCAGGTGTTTCTTCCAAGGTGTCTCTGGGTGAATTCAAACCAACAACCTTTTGATTAGTAGCTGAGCACTTAACCATTCGTGCCACTCTGGGACTCATGCTAAGAGTAAGACTTAAGACATAATAATGTTTAAGGGAAGAACCATTGTATTAAAATTTTTATTAAGGAATTTATAAAATTTTGATAGTTTACCTGTCATGTTTTTGAACTGTTTGAGTGGAAGCTTGTAATGCCAATTTAAAATGTATCACTGAATACTTGATTCAGACTTGTGATTTTAAGTTAAAGCCATAATAACTGAATTTTCCATTTTGGAACATTTAAAAGAACTTTAAGGCCACCAACTTACATTTTATATTTTTGTATTTATAGGAATTATTTACTCACGAAGGTTTTTTTGTTAAGTCAGATAATTGAAGGGCTTATGATAGAAATAAATTTAAATGTGTAAATGCTGCATAAAATATTTGAAGGCTTTTTCATTAACTAAGTTATGAATGCAGCAAACATTATTGAAAAGTATTTAAAAAGTAATTGCTAAAACCTAGGCTGATAAATAAGTAAAAAAAATAGAATTTGTAAGCTGAACGCAAAAGCTTAAGGAAGAGCTAGGTTTTGAACTTGTCAATGTACTAAATTGACTATTAACTGTCTTTTCTACACACAAACGCCATCCCCGACTGCACTGTAACATCTGTACCAACAGACTGTATAAACCATTTGACCCAAGTCCTGACAAAGGGACCCGACATACAAGCTATGTATAAACGTGTGTGTTTCTATGACAAGTTATCTTTCGTTTTCTTTCCCGTTTTTCAGTGTCACTCTTATTATCACTTTGGACATGTTTTCCTTTTGTCCTTGTTGGTTATCGTTGTGACGAATGATGTTGTAAAATAAGCTCGATCGGCTAAAGGCTGTGAACCATATGTCTTGGGCTACCGCAAAGACAGACTCCAAAAGCTTTGGGGGAAAAATTGATATTTAAAAAAATAAAGTAGTCCTCATGCCAGTAAGACTAAACTCATGGTACAGAGTTATTTTTAATTTTGAGTTGCACATTGGAGGGGAGTGGCACAATCTGTGCAGGGTTTAGGATCTCGGAAGGTCTTATGCTTGCCTCAGAAAATTACCGGTAAAATAAGCTGCAAGACTTAACCCTGCAATGAGTGAGACTTGAGGCTAAAATGGCAGAGCGGGACCTCTCTCGCCACCTGTTGGTGAGAGGCAGAGAGCTTCCCAGGTCCACTGGTCGTTGGTGGCAGGCTTTCAAGCTGACACACAGCCTTGTTGGTAGTGATGGAGGTTGGAAAAGGAAGAGTGTCTCACCACCCTATCAGAAACAGCAATATGCTCGCCCACTGGCCCCTGGCACTCCCGTCCTTCCCTGCTTTACTTCTCTTTATGGCATTTATCAGGCAGTCCCTGGGTGATGCAAACAGTTAACACACACGGCTGCTAACCGAAAGACTGGAGGTTCAAGTCCACCCAGATGACCCTCGGAAGAAAGGCCTGGTGATCTGCTTCCAAAAACTCAGCCACTGAAAACCCTGTGGAGCACAGTTCTACTCTGATACACATGGGTTGCCGCTATGAGTTGGAGCTGACTTGATAGCAACTGCTTATAGTACTTATCACCATCTGACAATTACGTTTTACTTGCTATTTATTACTTTTGTACCAATTAAGAAGGAAGGAAAATTGACAATCCAGGCCAAGAGGACAACTGCCCAGGTGATAGCTTTGAAGTATGACAGCTGTTGGTGCCCAGGGATGGCATAACAGGCCGTGATGGAATGTGGACGTCCATCGTGGAAAATGCAGTTAGACTGTTGACCAGAAAAGGATTGCAGGGTGCTTTCCCTGGTATTTGCTTATTTTCTCTCTCTTCTGTTACCACTAAAGGAGCCCTGGCGGCACAGTGGTTAAACGCTCGGCTGCTAACCAAAAGGTTGGCGGTTCGAACCCACAACTGCTCCATGGGAGAAAGATGTGGCAGTTTGCTTCCGTAAAGATTCACAGCTTTCAAACCCTATGGGGCAGTTCTACTCTATCCTACAGGGTTGCTATGAGTTGGAATTGACTCGATGGCAATGGGTTTGGTTTGTCACTACTAAAATGTAAGCTTCACCAGAGCAGAGATTTTTGTAGGTTTTGTTCACTGCTTGTGGCAGAAGCAGCTAATTTCCCCATTATCCCTTCTTCCCTTCTTCCTCTTAGACACAGAACTTCCTAGGAGCTGGGCATGTGGTTGCCAGTGAGCGAAGATACTTCCCAGCCTCCTTGCAGTGATGTGCCTGCCCATGCAGCTAAGTACCTGCTGGGAAGCCATGAGTAACAGTTACGGCTACAATGTCCAGATCTTGCCTTAAAATGACTGCCCCCTTCTAGCAGGCTAGACAGGTTCCTGGGTGGCACGGATGGTTTGTGCTTGACTACTAACCTACAGTTGGTGGTTTGAACCCACCGAGAGGCTCCTCAGAAGAAAGGCCCCGTGATATACTTCCATAAAGGTTACAGCCAAGAAAACCCTACAGACCAGGTGCACTCTGTAACACACGGAGTCACCACGAGTAGGAATGGACTCAGTGGCAATGGACAGCGGTACTGGTTTCCAGGAGGGTTGTGTGGAGAGCTCTTACTTCCAGGACACATCAGGCCACAGGGCAGAAAAAACACTGTCCATAAAATCAACAATTAAGCACAAGACTTCACTTACAAAACTTCCCTGTTTTGTTTGCTCATTTGTTTCCCATCACACAGACAAGAGGCTTATGTCTCCTATTCAGAAGAACCACTTCAACGGATGTGGGTGATGGAAAGCCAGGCCTTGGGGACGGTCCCCACGCCCTATCCACCTCTACGGCAACTGATGTCTACGAGATTAAGGACATTTCCATTTCCTCTCAAACTGGTAATTTTAAAAAACTAGAGACATTCTCATTCCACCTCAAATCAAGAGTCCAGAAACCATGTGAAATACAGGTGTTTTGATGTGGTCATGGTATTTATTCATAATATATTTCACAACGTATTAATATGGAAAATAACATTTACTCATACACTGTGTATCTTTTCCTGGAGCACTCTGGAGTTTATCTGTGGTTGGAGAATACTGCCAGGTTTTTCCTAATTCTTTGGTTTTTGGAAGTGGGCAGGGTTTCTCAAACCAAGCGTCTTCCACGGGCCACTGATGATGACTTCCCTTCAGTCAGGCTGGGAGGGCAGAGAGACACCACAGTTTTGGCACTTCCCTTGTGGAGAGAAGTAACAAAGAGTGCATTCATGGAAGATGAGAGCGATTTAGGCATCTTGTACTCCAAACGGCAATTACGACAGCAGCGGTGGACACGGGTGGGGTCTTAGGCTTGTAGCCAGAAGAGAAGTCACATCACAGGCCGTTGCAAAAATGCAAAAGGCAATTCTGATGACTGGGAACTGGTCTGAACTTCTCCAGGTGTGCTGTGCATCCTCTGTCTTGCTCCTGGTAAGCTGGGATGCCATTTTGGAGCATATGGGCAAACGGTGTGAGGACATCACTTTCCCAGTGTCACTCCGTAATGAAGCTGGTTGCAGGACCCTTAACTCACCCACAGGGAGACCAAGGCACCGTGGACTGGAGTGGAGTATTAGTAACAACAATAACCAAGTTCAACTCCCTTCCAAAAAAGGCATGTCCAAAAATAAGGGTAAACAGCTGGTCCTTTTTCATCCAAGTGATTCTGTCCATTGGGAATTGTCCTTCCATTCCTTGTTTTTATTAAAAGTGTTTACATTTCTAAGTCTGAAGATCACTTAAATACATACAATATTAGCACCAGGGCAGCGATTTTTCCCAGAGATCACATGAAACTAAATAGAGTCATAACATAGTTAATAGTGGGTGCAATCTGTGATATCACTAAATTACTTATCGGCTAATGATACTGTCCTAGAAATGACAAAAATACCCTTAAATGGCTCTCTTAGCACCTTGATGGCAGCTAGGTTGTTTTACAGAACAAATTACAATAAAAAAAAAAGTAACAATGAAACATTTACAGATAGAAAGTAAACAATAATGTACCGTGGTAACGAAGGATCACTTCTGTCGTATCACGACATATAACGTAGAGTACATAAAATGCAGGGGTCTGACTGCGAGGGGTAGAACGATGCGAAGGCAGTCACAAAAGAGTCATTTTACGTACAAAAATATTACATCACAATAAATAATTTCAAAACATAAATATTAAGCTTTACACCATTAGGATATTCCACATACACACACATATACAGTTGATATATGTGTGTGTGCATATGTATATATACACATATTTACACATATGAACATGCACACACACACACATACAGTTGATATATATGCGTTGTGTGTACATATGTATATATATGCGTATTTACACATATGAACATGCACACACACAGTTGATATATATGCGTTGTGTGTACACATGTATATATACGCATATTTACACATATGAGCACACACACACACACAAGCACACATGCACCCACATTTACGGTGGAGGTATTGCATTACTATCCTTCATCCATCCCATAATGGCTTCCTCTTCAGAGCACCTGAAATAAAAACAAACCAACCAGGAAATGTAAATCTTCTGCCTCAAATGCCTTAAGTCAAGAATAGATAGATCATACATTTTTACATATAAAACCAAACCCAGACCCACTGCCGTGGAGTCAACTCCGACTCATGGTGACCCCACAGGACAGAGTAGAACTGCCCCATAGAGTTTCCAAGGAGTGGCTAGTGGATTTGAACTGCCGAGCTTTTGATTAGCAGCCGTAGCTCTTAACTGCTACACCATCAGGGTTTCCTTTTACATACAGAATTTAGAAATAATATTTTATTATTTCGTCTAGACTGTAAGAGTAATGCTTGTTTGCTGAATGAAATTTGCAAATTTCAGGAGAGTACAAAGAATAAAAAAACACTAAATAAAAATTAATTATGGTGTATGTTTTGATGTGTATATTCTCAGCAACACAACAAAATAAAAAAAGTTGAGGGAAAAAAATCAGAAAACAACAGGTGTTGCCAAAGTTGTGGAGAAACTGGAAGCCTCATCCACTGCCAGTGGGAATGTAAAATGGTTCAGCCACTGTGGGAAACAGTTAGGTGGCTTCTCAAAAAACTGAATATAAAACTACCGTATGACTCAGCAATCCCAGCCCCAGGAGTACACCCAGAAGACGTGAAGGCAGAAACCTGCACACCAGTGTTCACGGCAGCCCTCTTCACACTAGGCAGAGGCAGAGACAACCAACGTGTCCATCCACAGGTGAGTGAATAAACCAAGCATGGTACAGACATGCCACATGGAAAGAGAAATGCAGTTCTGAGACATGCCACGACACGGACGAACTTTGCCAATATGGGAGTGGAGCAGGTCAGTGACAAAAGGACAAATACAAATACTGTTTGACCTCACTTGTATGAAATAACCAAAGATTATTAACAGTGTGGGAAGGAGGGGGGAAGGGAGTTTTGATGGGGGGGCAGTGAGTTTATGTTAACAGCAGTGGAGTATTTTAGAAAAGAATAGTGATAATGGTGGCAGAACATGAAAAACATAATCAGTGTTACTGAACTGTAAATGTGGAAGTTGTTGTATTGGCCAGGGTTCTGGTATGTATATTTTCACCACATACACACACACACACACAAAAAGATACATTGGGAAAAAAAAGTTAAAATAAAAATGTAAAAAAAAAAACAAAACCATCTGAGATAACTGTTCTCCAATTATTGGTATATTTCCGTCTGGTGACCGAGAGCCCTGGTTTTGGTGTAGGACACTCCTGGGTTCTGCCAAAGGAATTTACTGTCACCTTGGCTACCTAACTCTTCTGGGCCTCAGCTTCCTTATCTGTAAAACGAGGATGATAGAAGGCTCAACCTGTGGTTTTGTTGTGAAGAGTCAATGAAATCTGCCCATGAAGTGCTTAGCTTGGTGTCTGACATACAGTGTAAAAAAGGAAAAAAAAAAAAGCCCAGTTACCCTCCAGTCATCTCTGACTGATGGCAACCTATGTGTGTTAGAATAGAATTGTGTTCCATAGGGTTTTCAATGGCTGATTTTTCAGAAGCAGATCACCAGCCTTTCTTCTGAGGTGCCTCTGGTTGGACTCGAACCTGCAATCTTTGATTAGTGGCAAAGCCAGTTAACCGTTTGCACCACCCAGGGACTCTGACACAGTAAGGGCTCGGAAAATGCCATTACCATTATCATTACTGTAGTATTCCTGCCATTACTGTTATTGTTACTGTGATACTCCTGCCATCACTATTATCGTTACTACGACACTCCTGTCATCACTATACTCATTACTGCAATACTCCTGCCATCACTATTATCATTACTATGATATTCCTGCCATCACTATAATCATTACTACCATACTCCTGCCACCACTATTATCGTTACAACACTCCTGCCATCACTATTATCATTACTACGATACTCCTGCCACCACTATTATCGTTACTACGACACTCCTGCCATCACTATTGTCATTACTACGACGCTCCTGCCATCACTATTATCATTACTATGACACTCCTGCCATCACTATACTCATTACTGCAATACCCCTGCCATCACCATTATCATTACTGTGACACTCCTGCCATCACTATTATCATTACTAGGATACTCCTGCCACCACTATTACCATTAGTACGACACTCCTGCCATCACCATTATCATTACTACGACACTCCTGCCATCACTATTATCATTACTGTGATACCCGCCATCAGTATAATCATTACTACGACACTCCTGCCATCACCATTATCATTACTATGACACTCCTGCCATCACTATTATCATTACGACACTCCTGCCATCACTATTATCATTACTATGACACTCCTGCCATCACTATTATCATTACTACGACACTTCTGCCATCACTATTATCGTTACTGTGATACTCCTGCCATCACTATTATCGTTACTGTGATACTCCTGCCATCACTATTATTGTTACTGTGATACTCCTGCCATCACTATACTCATTACTGCAATACTCCTGCCATCACCGTTACCATCACTATGATACTCCTGCCATCACCATTATCATTACTGTGATACTCCTGCGATCACTATTACCGTTACTATGACACTCCTGGGCAGTATTTTTCCAAGGGTGCTCTCTGAGTCACCTGCCTCAGAACTCCCTGGGGGGTTGTTAAGAACATGGATCCCCGGGCCCACTACAGACCTAATGGAGTGGGTTCTCCAAGGGTGGAGCCCAGTGAGTGGTGCCGTTAGTCATCCCCAGTGCAGCAGGCCTAGGACCTCACCTCCACAGCCAGGGTGGAGACAGAGAACTTCAGTCCTGTGAGGATGGATGAGCGGGAGAGGAAAAGGCAGGACAGGACTGGGTCCCCTTCCAGATGCTTCACAGTCACCATGACTTGGGGCAGCTGACTCAGCCCCGCTAGCCTAATCATTAGGAGAGAGAAACAGACGGACAGAGGACTGACTCACCTGAGTTACAGAACCTGCACCTCCAGGCCAGTGCCAGAGGACGGGGTACATTTTCCGCAGTAACCACCGCATCTCCCTATGACTCGGGTACCGTCCTGCAAGGAGAAGCATGGTCTTAGTCCACCTGCTTGGCTAATGCTTTCAGGAATCTTTCTCACATGCACAAAAAGTACTTTGTGGAAAATATCTGAAACTATCAGGCATTATTGAACCAGTGGTGTCGGTACAATGGGCTCAAGCATAAAAAGGATTTCGAGGCTGCTGCGGGCCCAGGCAGTGTTCCTTCTGCTGTGTACAAGGTTGCCACGAGTCAGAACCAACTCAGCAGCACCTACAACAACAGTGTCAGCGATGAGCTTCATTTACTATCATGCACGTAACCGTCATCCGTTTTAGGACTTTTTTTAGAGTTAGAAACAGAAGCCCAACACCCTGAGTTGTCCTCTCCTAAGTCAGGATGGCTTAGCAGTGGGAAAGTTTTCCTGAGACTTTAGACCTCAGGGTTGAGATGGAAATTTTTATGAACAAGATCTGTTCTCAATCGCTATAATCGACCATTTAATGCCTTTGGATATTAGCTTTTGCTACTGACTTGATGTTTCTTAATGAATTCAACCTAAAATTAAAAAAACAAAAACAAAACTGCACTTACATACAAGTCATTTCAATGGCAACTGGCATTGTCTGAACCACAAGTGATGTTAAGCTGCTTTACACATTTCCCATATTGTCCAAAATCAAAACAAGAAGCTACATTGCCATTCCACACAAATTTACAGAAGGCATATTTTCCAAGTTTAACCATAGTTCCAGCAATGTTTTTTGGACTTTGATACAAGTGCACAGTAAATTTTCATATTTCAAAATCCATTTAACTGTACAGTTGAGGAGCTTCCATATTTCCTTTCACTGGAATTGATTAACCAGTAATGTAATGACATGCTAAAAGGAAAATATTAAAAGAAAAATCAAAAAAAAAATGTAAATGCCTATCAAATGATGAATATGGTCAGATAAAATTACATGGCTGTAGACTGGACTGATATTGGTGTTTGGCAGCACCCTCAAAAAAAAAAAAATTTTTTTTTTTTAATCTACCTATATTGTGGAGCCCTGGTGGTTAAGAGCTTGGCTGCTAACCAAAGGTCGGCAGTTTGAATCCACAAGCTGTTCCTTGGAAATCCCGTGGGATGGTTCTACTCCGTCTTATAGTGTTGCTAGGAGTCAGAACTGACTCCATGGCAATGGGTTTGGGTTTTTTTTTTAAATCTATCTGTATAGAAAGCCATTTTCAAAGATGAAATACATAAAATCTTATTTCAGATCAGCATTAACTCATAAATATTTGCAGTTTTAATAAAAAAAAAAGTTTTAATAAAGAGTACACTAATTAAGCAAAACGTTATCTTCCCCCAATATGACATTCTTCTCATCAATAGACCTGTATTACAAAATAATTGTACTCAATTATTATTATATTTTGAATCTCATCAATAAAAGTTTGTGCAAATCTGTTTTCTCTTGTCATTTAAGCACATATGTAATATCACTGATCCTGCCTCTGGCCTCAAAGCCTAAGACGTTCACTATCTGGCCCTTTCCAGAAAAGTCTGCACACTCTGTTCTAAAGCCCTGAGGTCTGTCCTGCCCGCCTCTCCAGGTTCATCCTGACCACTCTCTCACCCACCTCTGGCTGTCTTGGGTCATTCTGCTGACATGCCCCTTACAACAAGAGGCTTTGCACTTGTTGTTCCCTCTGACTGGAAGTCTCTTCCCTCTGCCTCTCTTGTGCACAGTACCACCAAATGTTTGCCCAGAAAATTCCCCAGAGCCCAGCTCAAAGGCCACTCTTCTGAGAAGCCTTCCTGACCGTGTTTCCTGGGCAAAGCATCCTGTACTTGAGTGATTACTTTTTAAATGTCTGACTTCATGCAGAAATGTAAGATTCAAGATGACAGGGCCAAAATTCTGTTAAAATTCTCCAGTAGGCTGCTAACCAAAACGTCAGCAGTTCGAATCCACCAGCTGCCCCTTGGAAATCCTACTGGGCAGTTCTATTCTATAGGGTTGCTATGAGTCAGAATCTACTCAACGGGAACAGGTTTGGGTTTTTGGTATTGGTTCTGGAGCTGAACCATGCCCCCACCAGCTGGATTTGGTGAACACATGGTCTTCTAGCCAGGAGCCTTCTCACTAGACTAAAGTATAGCGCTGGCGGCCTTAGGATGCCAACATCTGAGGAATGTCTTCTGTTTCATCAAAAATTTATGCTCCACTCAAACCCACTCCTGACCCAGCACAGGAGATATCCCGAGACAGACTACCCAGGCCTTGTGTTTGATCAGTTACTTTCAAGCAGATTCGGACTCATGGCGACCCCACGTGTGTCAGAGTAGAACTGTGTTCCACAGGGTTTTCAGTGGCTGGTTTTCCAGAAGTGGAATGCCAAGCCTTTCTTCTGAGGACTTGAACCTACAACCTTTGGGTTAGCAACTGAGCGCATTAACCCTCTGCACCACTCAGGGACTCCGGGGCTTGTATTACAGCTTTAAATAACCTTCTCAAGCCTCTGTTTCCTCATGTGACTGTAGAATGGGGATAAAAATAGTTTCCACTCATAGTTTTGCTGCAAATGAAGGTGCTTAGCATAGGATTTGGCCTAACCCTGGTGGCACAGTGGTTAAGAGCTACGGCTGCTAACCAAAAGGTCAGCAGTTCGAGTACACCAGATGCTCCTTAGAAACTCCATGGGCCAGTTCTACTCTGTCCTATAGGGTCGCTACGAGTCAAAATCGACTCAACGGCAACGGGTTTGGGCTTTTTTGGTGCTCGCTCGATAAACATTAGCCATTATTATTGTAGAGGCATCTTTTTTTTTTTTTTTTTAATGAGGGCCTCTCCATTATAGGCGAGGAACAGTCTGGGTAGTTACGAAGTTGCTGACACCGGCTTCACAAGGCTCTTGCTGTCTCATCAACTGGGGCTCTCTTAACTGGATTCTCACATAAAGGCTGAGCTAAAACTTACCATTTTCACTACAGGATACAAAACACGACTGTCATGGAAACAATGTCTATTTCAGAGAAAAAGGTACATTATCTAGCACTTTAGAAGTACCCACTCACGTTCAATGAGACGTTAATTGTAAATCATTTTTAGTTCTTTAAAGCAGGCCTTCTAAGAATCTTTTTTTCAGTGAGTATTTTGCTAACCTCGTTTGAGCTATTACATATAATTTAAACGAATGAATCTCTGTCCCATTAAGGATAGTTTATATTTCATATTTTTCACTAATTCTGATGTCTTTCTCAGTCAGTATGACTAAGAGAGTCTGACTCCTATGATTCGGGAAGGTCAGTACCTCTTCTGATTGAAATTATTTATGTTTCTTTGAAGTGAGCTGATGGTGGAAGGGAGCTGGCCTGCAGGGGGCTGGGGGGTGTGGAATTTTACTAAGAACATCTATACAGAGAGTAATAAATGGAGAAGTGATTTTAGGTTCTAAAATCCCAAGTGAAAATCATGTGTGGTAAAATGTACCCCTGAGTGTCCCTGAAATTGCCCGTAAAACGTAGTACCTGTATCTGTTTCTGAGTATAGCCCTGGAAGGTTATATATATATGAATAGATGCACCCTTGCTGTGTTGTTACTTGCTATCTACCTGTATCTGTTTCTGAGTATAGCCCTGGACGGTTATATATATATGAATAGATGCACCCTTGCTGTGTTGTTACTTGCTATCTACCTGTACCTGTTTCTGAGTATAGCCCTGGACAGTTATATATATATGAATAGGTGCATCCTTGCTGTGTTGTTACTTGCTATCTACCTGTACCTGTTTCTGAGTATAGCCCTGGACAGTTATATATATATGAATAGGTGCATCCTTGCTGTGTTGTTACTTGCTATCTACCTATACCTGTTTCTGAGTATAGCCCTGGACGGTTACATATATGTGAATAGGTGCATCCTTGCTGTGTTGTTACTTGCTATCTACCTGTATCTGTTTCTGAGTATAGCCCTGGACAGTTATATATATATGAATAGGTGCATCCTTGCTGTGTTGTTACTTGCTATCTACCTGTACCTGTTTCTGAGTATAGCCCTGGACGGTTATATATATATGAATAGGTGCATCCTTGCTGTGTTGTTACTTGCTATCTACCTGTACCTGTTTCTGAGTATAGCCCTGGACGGTTATATATATATGAATAGGTGCATCCTTGCTGTGTTGTTACTTGCTATCTACCTGTACCTGTTTCTGAGTATAGCCCTGGACGGTTATATATATATGAATAGGTGCATCCTTGCTGTGTTGTTACTTGCTATCTACCTGTACCTGTTTCTGAGTATAGCCCTGGACGGTTATATATATATGAATAGGTGCATCCTTGCTGTGTTGTTACTTGCTATCTACCTGTACCTGTTTCTGAGTATAGCCCTGGACGGTTATATATATGTGAATAGGTGCATCCTTGCTGTGTTGTTACTTGCTATCTACCTGTACCTGTTTCTGAGTATAGCCCTGGACGGTTATATATATATGAATAGGTGCATCCTTGCTGTGTTGTTACTTGCTATCTACCTGTACCTGTTTCTGAGTATAGCCCTGGACGGTTATATATATATGTGAATAGGTGCATCCTTGCTGTGTTGTTACTTGCTATCTACCTGTATCTGTTTCTGAGTATAGCCCTGGACGGTTATATATATGTGAATAGGTGCATCCTTGCTGTGTTGTTACTTGCTATCTACCTGTACCTGTTTCTGAGTATAGCCCTGGACGGTTATATATATGTGAATAGGTGCATCCTTGCTGTGTTGTTACTTGCTATCTACCTGTACCTGTTTCTGAGTATAGCCCTGGACGGTTATATATATATGAATAGGTGCATCCTTGCTGTGTTGTTACTTGCTGTCTACCTGTACCTGTTTCTGAGTATAGCCCTGGACGGTTATATATATATGAATAGGTGCATCCTTGCTGTGTTGTTACTTGCTATCGGGTCAGCTCAGATTCATGACAACCTTGGGTATAACAGAAGGAAACGCTGCCCGGTCCTGTGCCATCCTCACGACTGGTGGAAGGTTTGAGTCCACGGTTGTGATCACTGTGTCAGTCCATCTCATTGAGGGCTTCCCTCGTTTTCACCGACCCCCTGCTTTACCAAACAGGATCTCTTTTCCTAGCAGTTAGTCTTTCCTGAGGACATGTCCAAAGTAAGCGATGTGAAGTCTCGCCATCTCCGCTTCCAAGGAGCCTCGTGGTTGTGGTAAGGCTGACTGGCCGGCTCTTTCGGTAGTCCACGGTGTAGTCAACATTCCCTGCCAATGCCATAGTTTGAATGCATCCATTCTTCTCTGTTTCCTTTTTCATTATCCAACTTCCACAGGCATAAAACCAAAAAAACCAAACCCAGTGCCATCAAGTTGATTCCAACTCAAAGCGACCCTATAGGACAGAGTAGAACTGCCCCATAGGGTTTCTGAGGAGCGCTGGGCAGATTTGAACTGCCAACCCTCTGCTTAGCAGCCGTAGCACTTAACCACTACACCACCAGGGTTTCCTTCGCAGGCATAGGAGGAGATTAAAAAGACCACGGCTTTGGTCAGATGCATCCAATGTACGCATTCCAGTCCCAGCGGCTGTCGAGTTGACTCTGAGTCACGGCAGCCCCATGTGTCGGAGCAGGGCTGTGCTCCACGGGGTTCTCAATGGTGGATTTTTCAGAAGTAGATCAGCAGGCCTTTCTTCCAGGTCCCCTCTGGGTGGACTTGAACTTCCAACTTTTTGGTTAGCAGCTAAGCACATGAACTGTTTGCACCACCCAGGGACTCCCAATATACGTCTATAAACTGTTTTTTATTGTCGAGGCGATTCCGGCTCATGGCACCCCCATGTGTTACAGAGTAGAACTGCTCCACGGAGTTTTCTTCGTTGTAATCTTTATGGAAGTACAGCGCCAGGCTTTTCTTCTGCGGAGCTGCTGGGTGGATTTGAACTGCCAACCTTTAAGTTGAGCACAAACTGTGCCACCCAGGACCTTAACATATGCATAAACCTGTCTAATTTCTAGAAGAATGTACAGAATAAAGACCACACATACATAAATGTCATTTTGCAGGATTTTACTCTTCTAGTCTGAGGCGTGATTATCGAACTAGGTGGACAGTTAAAGTTTCCTAAGTTAACTGCAGGTCAGGAGGCGGCTCCTTGGTGGATAATGAGCATTGTCTGCACCTTCCCCTTGCCCCCCCGGGTATGTTTTTAGTTCAGGTTGCCTCCACTTCACTGGCTGTAAATGAACTGGAGGACAGGAACCAAGTCTCCTCTATGATAAGGCATCTTTCATTAATTTTTAATTTCAAAGCAATTCTTTGATTCACAGCATTTTCCCCAGCACAAGGGATGTTCGTTAGGCCCTAGGGCCTTTGGCCTTACAAAGACAGGCCCTTAATTCCTCCTGACTGCACAAAACCCCTAGGCGCCCAAGGAAGGCGAGAAGACCCGTCAGCCTGGTTCAGGCCCATTCAGAACCTCCTCCCAGGACTGACGGGCAGAGGGACAACTCTGAGAACGGGCTTGTGGGGCTGGGGAAGACTCTGAATGGGGCTGAAGGGCGTTTGCATATCCAGGGGCATATGTGAGTGGAGGGTACACTTTTTTCAACTTCTTCTCTCAGGTCTCACACCTGGGCCTCGTCTCCTTTTTGCCTGCCTCTCACAGAGAGGGCGAAGCAGAGTAGAAACTCATTAGTCCCTGCACCTGGCAGGTGTAGCCAAAGCATTTGCCTGGAAGTCCAGCCCTGGACCAAGGGAGTGTCCCCCACGACTTATCCCTGAGCTGGTCGGGTGGGGACCCATGTGGACAAGCTCCACACGATGCCATGTGGCCCAGGGCAGATGCAGGCCAGCCTCCGCTAAGCATAGTCTGCTGTCTTCCATTCGTCATTGCAAACAAGCTCGCTTTCTCGGTCACCTAGGCCAACTTCTGAAACCTATGGCAGGCCTCAGGGCTGTGAAAAGGTTGTAACATTAATAACCAGTTTCCAGTTGCCACCGAGCTGACTCTCACTCACGGCAACCCCACGTGTGTCAGAGTAGAACTGTGCTCCATAGGGTTTTCAATGGCTGATTTTTTGGAAATAGCCCACCAGGTATTTCTCCAAGGGTGCCTCTGAGTGGACATGAACCTCCAACCTTTCAGTTAGCAACTGAGTATGTTAACTCTTTGCAGCACCCAGGGACTCCAGGGATCATATTACAACTGCAACATTGATAACTGTGACGGTTAAGGTTGTGTGTCAAATTGGTTGGGCCATGATTCTCGGTAGTTTGGCAGTTATGTAATGATGTAGTTATCCTCCATTTTGTGATATAATGTAATCACCTCCATGACGTGATCTGATGTGATCAGCAATCAGTTGTAAGGAAGTTCCTTGGAGGTGTGGCCTGCATCCAATATAGAAGAATGTTCTGACAAAGCTCGCTGGCTTTTCCTGGCTCTGGATCCTGGATTGGACTTATCATCAAATGACCTCTGGTTCTTGGGACTTGAGCCAGCAACTTGCTGTATTGCCTACTCATCTTGGGACTCATCCACCTTTGCAGCCTGTGAGCCAGCGGCCTGCTGTGTCACCTGCTGATCTTGGGTTCGTCAGCCCCTGCTGCTACATGAGTCAGGAGAAGCTTCCAGTCTGATGCCGGACCGACGGGTTCGTCAGCCCCTGCTGCTACATGTGAGTCAGGAGAAGCCCCCAGTCTGATGCCGGACCGATGGACTTGGGACTTGCCAGCCTCTACAACTGTGTGAGCCATTTTCCTGAAATAATCTCTCTCTCTTTTTTTGTGTATATAAGCTTCACTGGTTTTATTTCTCTAGAGAACCCAGCCTAAGACATTAATACTCAGTATGCGTCTGCCATTTGCCATGCAAACAGCTTTATATCATCATCTCACATAAACTTCACAAGAACCCAGTGAGATAAGCCCCAACACAATCTCCATTTTACAGATGAGGAAACTGTGGCCCTGGCAGAGTTAAATAACTCCCAAGATGACAGAGCTAGTAAGTGGCAGACTCAGTCAGTCTGTACTCTGCAGTCACACAAGGGGGAAGACAGCATGCGACGACCCATCTACAAGCCAGAAGCTGAAAGAGATAAGGAAGGATCTTCCCCCAGGGCTTACAGAGAGAGAACACGCCCTGCCAGCACCATCAATTTGGAATTCCAGTCGCCAGAACTATGAGAAAACAAATTTCTGTTCTTTAAATAATTTTATTTAAATTACTTAATATTTTTAATCTTTAAATAATACTATTCTTCAAATAATACCACAAAACTAAGATACCTTTCAGGATTTTTACTTCATTCTCACTCTGCTGCCCAAATCCCCTGGTACTGGGAGAGCTGGGAGGGACAGAAAAATTCAATGCGTGTAAATTGTCCAATAAACAGTAGCTGTTTTAATTATGGAGCCCTGGTGGTATAGTGGTTAAGCATTTGGCTGTTAACCAAAAGGTCAGCAGTTTGAATCCACCAGGCTCTCCTTGGAAAAACTATGGGGCAGTTCTACTCTGTCCTATAGGGTCGTTATTAGTAGGAATTAACTTGATGGCAATGGAGGCTGTTTTTTGTTTTTTTTTTTTTGGTATTATAATTATGGTGAAGAGGTTAAGAGCTCAGGCTGCCAATCAAAAGGTTGGCAGTTGAAATTCACCAATCACTCCTTGAAAACCCTATGGGACAGTTCTACACTGTCTCCTAAGGTCGCTAAGAGTCAGAATCAACTTGACAGCAATGGGTTTGGTTTGGTTTTATTATAATTACGGAGTCCCTGTGTGGTGCCAATAGTTAAGTGCTCAACTACCAGCTGAAAGGTTGGCGGTTTGAACTCACCCAGAAGTGCCTCAGAGGACAGGCCCGGCAATTGGCTTCCAAAAGGTCGCAGCCTTGAAAACCCCATGGAGCAGTTCTACTCTGCGCACATGGGGCCGCCACGAGTTGGAATCGACTGTACGGCAACGGACAGCATTGTAATTACTGTAACAGTAATTTTTATTATTGTCGTAAATGACTGCACACCGGGGGCCAAGAGGGAACTCAGCGCCGAGACCTACTGCCATCAGTCTCGCAGGGTAGTGAGCCAGCACCCCTCTCCTCCACGTGGCACCGGATTCAGCCTTCCCTCGGAAGACTAGAGTTTTCCTTGGGAAAAAACATTGTATTGCCAAGCAGGTTTGGAAAATTGAAGCTTTCACTGTTTTCCCTCTGTCCCTCACAGCAGAAAAATGAAAAGAAGAAAAAAAAAAAAAAAAGAGGAACGATGACTTGAGGCCTGATCAAAGCACGGCTGTTTCGAAAGGAGAACACTGTAACTGACCGGCTCTGGGCGGCTCACAGGAGACTGGGTCTCACCCCCCAGGGCCAAGACGGTGGCAGGCGATGAGTGGAGAACATTGTGAAATTTTCCAAAGTGTGTTCCCCGTTATAAGGAGAAATTCAAAGGTAGAATTTTGAAAAGAAGGTTCTGTGGTTGGTTTAACTTAGGTCCACCAAACCGAACCACACCTACCACCGTCGAGTGGATTCTGATGCACAGCAACCGTACAGGGCGGAGCAGAGCTCCCCCACAGGGTTTCTTTATGGGAGCAGACTGTCACATCTTTCTCCTGAAGAGCCACTGGTGGTTTCGAACCGCCCACCTTTTAGTTGTCAGTCCATGCTTTAACCTAACCACTGCACCACCAGGGCTCCTTAAATTTAGGTCACTGGTTCTCAAAATGGAGTCCTAGTGGCACAGTGGTTTAAGCATTCAGCTGCTAACCAAAAGGTTGGCAGTTCAAATCCACCAGCTGCTCCTTAGAAACCCTATGGGGCAGTTCTACTCTGTCCTATAGGGTCGCTATGAGTCAGAATTGGCAACGGGTTTTTTTTTTTTTTTTTGGTTTGGTTCTCAAAATGTGGTTCCAGACCAGGGGGGTGAGCATCACCTGTGAAGTTGCTAGAAATGTAAACTTTCAGGCCACTCCCCCGACTGCCTGGTTTGACAAGCTCTCTAGGTGATGCTAATGCATGCTCCAGTTTGAGACCCACTGGTGTAGGGGGATGTGGGTTTAAATAAAGTCACACAGGCTTCTTTACTGTACAGTGTACCCCAGCTTGTCACAGGCTAACGTTTCCCATGACTCCTCAGGCAGGAAATAAAACATGCAATGTTTCCCAGGTGTGTTTGCAGAAGAGGCCTGTTTTCCTGGAGCATCTTCAGGGAGGCTGCCCTGTGGACCACCCTGTGGTCAGACACAGGAGCAAAGCTCCAGGCTGCTGTCAGCGGGAGACTGCTCAGTCCTGGCTCCGAGGTATTTCCTAAGATGCTCAGCACCCCTTGAGTTTAATTTTGAGCTTAGGCTCTCTGAGCTTTCATGGAACACTGGGATTGAAAAAATAATAATAACGACAGACAATTGTCAGCCAGCCGGCTCCAGCACAGGCCACATCCTCCTGGGAGGCAGACAGACCAGCCTGGCGGGGTAGTGACAATTCTCTCCACAAGGTGGTGCAGGCTCTCTGGATGAGAGCCGCAGTATTGACTCTGGCTGAACAAAGAGAATCGCAGCAACTTTTACAGTTTACCTAGACGGTTTGTCACCTAACCTGCCGTCCAGCCACATTTTGAACAGTTAGTTGTTTTGTTCCTCTGGGTTGCTGAAACATAACATAAGGGCCTGGAGGGACGGTAGGGCATTGTAACTCCCGGGGGCGGTCTCAAGTACATCTTCTAAAGCGCATGTGCTCTCTCAGCTGTCTTTACTCTCTTCTTGCAAGGAAAAATATTTAGTAATTTATGAGCAATCAATATAGTCATTTAATCAGATTTGAGGTTTGTTTTTAGATGCCTCTCGAGTTGTTTTTGACTCATGGTGACCCCACGTGACAGCGCACAACTGCCCCATAGGGTTTCCTTGGCTGTAGTCCTTACAGGAGCAGACTGCCAGGTCTTTCTCCCGCAGAGCTGCTGGGTGGATTCAAACTGCCGACCTTTTGTTAGCAGCCGAGTCTTTAACCATTTGCACCACCAGGGCTCCTTATATTTGACGTAGTTGATGGGTTTAGATGGAGAAAAGGGGGAGTGAGTTTTTTCTCAAATTTAACATTTCTGAATTTTTTTTTATTATGTCTCAAACATTTCATGTGACATGCTTATACTAAAAAAGTATTTGCTATTTATCTGAAATTCAAATTTAACTGGATGTCCTATATTTTTCATTGATAAATATGGCAACCCTATAAAAATATTTCCACCTAATCTCCTTTTTCCTCCCTTTATGGTTTGAATTGTGTCCCCCAAAATATGTGTTAGAATCTTAACTCCTAATAACCTGCGGCTGTGATCCCATTTGAGACTAGGGTTTCCTTTGTTATGTTACTGGGCCCTATCTGTGTAGGGTGTGCCCTAAATCTAATCACTTCTGAGGTACAAGGGGCAGCACAGCAGAGACACAGCAGTTGCAACAAAGGGCTAAAGTGCAGCAGCGACTGTGAGGACAGGGCAGGACAGGGTAGTGTTTTGTTCTGTTGTACATAGAGTTGCTGTGAGTTGGAACTGACTCTATGTCACCTAACAACAACAACAATAGGTGTACACAGAGGCAAGCAAGCAGAAACCAGGAAAGGGCAGGGCGTGGGGTGGAGGAGATAGCAGCCACATGAAGACGGTCAAGGAATCCAGGAACGCTGGGGCTCCAGAAGCTGAGACAAGGACATTCCCCCAGAGCTGAGAGAGCCTCCCCTACAGCCAGGGCTCTGAATTTGAACTGTAGCCCCCTAAACTGTGAGAAAATAAAGTTCTGTTCTTTAAAGCCACCCACCCACTTGCGGTATTTCTGTTACCACAGCACGAGGTAATGGAGACTCTCCCCCTACCCACATCTCTGAGGAGATCCCGTGGCAGGGGTCATGCTGAGGAGGGGCTGCGAAGGCAGTCAGTTCCCTCTTTGTCTACAAGTCCTGCCCCACATTCTCAGAACTTCTGTGAAAGGCTGTGAGGGGAATAGTTTCTGCCCTGGCTGCATATCAGATCACCTGAGGAGTTTTAAATTCCAACCAGTCCAAGTCCTACCCCTCTGATATTCTCATCAATTCCACTGGGTGAGGCCTGGGGACCGCATTTTAAAGTTCTCCAGGTGACTCTAACGTACAATACAGCCAGGTTGAGAAAGCACACACACCAGGGCTTCTCAAGCTGTACTATGCCTGTGAATCACCTGAGGACCTCGTTAAACTGCACATCCTGGCTGACAGCAGCTCTGGGGCCGCAGACCCTGCACTTCCAACAAACTCCCACGGGATGCCTATGGTCTGGGTGGACCACACTTTGACGAGCAAGACTTTAGAGCATGAAAAACTGATTATTGTAGAACCTGTATTTCTATAGCTCTCTGGAAATTTCACCTGATAAGTTGTTCCCTTTATTTCCAGCCCCATTTGTATTTCAGTTTTTCTGAAAACAGAAGACTTTATTTTCTCTAAGTTCATACAAGAAAATCGCATGCTGGCTAATTGCAAGGTGACTGAGCCATGGACTCAGACGTCTGTAGCTGGTTTTGGCTTCTGGGTTAGGCAGTTCTCCTAACTTCTGGGATGGCTCACATGTTCACATCCTGAGGAAGAATTCACCAGAAGTGGGGCACGTTTCGTGGGCCGGCTTTTCCCATGGCACTCACAGATACACACTTCAGCCTTTAATTTATTTCCTATGTTTCCTTCCTAACGCCTCGCAAAATGGTTTGAAGTGATGAAGATCCACACCAATTCCTTTTATACCATCACATAGTCACTAAAGCCCAATCCCAACCCAGCTGTGACCTTACCGGCGACTTCTTAATGTCGGAGACGGCATAGTTCCCTTGCGATATCCACCTGGCAGATTCCGTTAAAGACAGGCCGGTTCCGTAAAGGTTAATGCTAAAACGACCCTGGAATAAATGGTCAACGAAAAAGATTTTTAGTTCACGTGACATCCCAAGCAAAGAAAAGGCGAAGGAGTGAAAGAGACTTCAGAAAGGAGGATATTAATTATAACAATAGCCACTGATCATTGAGTCCCCCCCTTCCAGCCAGACTTTACATGGATCATCTCATTCATCCTGGCAAGAGGTCTACGATGGGGCACTCTTTACAGATGGGGAAACCAAGGCCCAGCGCAGGTGATTAACTTCAGACTCCAGCTCACAACTGCCTGACTTCAAAGTCACTGCTCCCAACCACGGCTGTTCCACCTCCCGAAAGCAGCAATCCTGACGCTGCTCACAATTATCAGATTCCTTCAGGAACAAAATGCCACAGTGTAATTTTTCTAACAAGATCTTGGTGCCAAAGCTTCCTGGCCTCCAGCTCCCCGCGGGGATCGTCAGCACACGGCTTACTAAGCACAGCAGGGTGGGACTTCAAAGGGGCGCTTTCTCCATACTGACCAGCAGAGGGCACGCTTGGCCTGCTCACGGCCGCCTTGGGACGGGGCAGCGTCTCCCAGGCCAATGGCAACAAGGTCTCCCAAAGGGCTCAAGAATTCCTTTCAAAGCCTGGCCTCTGGGGTTTAGATGGTCATTTCTGAGAGGGCCCAGCAGAGGGATCCTCTCTTTTTCTCCGTCTTTGTTTCTTTCACTCTGAAGTCGTTTCTTCTTGAAGCTTCCCAACCCCACACGCCCTGTTTATAGTGGGGGCACCTCTGACCCCTGAGCATCCTAACTATTTGAAGTGAGCTCTTTGGAAGTTAGGAAGGTTCTGTGTGACTGCGTCCTCTCTGGACCTTACAGTCTTTGGCAGGACAGACTTTTACAGCTTGAGGAGGAGCACGGTGAGGCAGAAGGCTGTGACTCCAACCCCACCACCCGCGATCTGATCCTGGGCAGCTTTTTTAGCCTCTCAGAACATCAGTTTGCCCCTCTGTAAAATGGAAGCTAATAAAAGCACCTCCCTCAGGGTACTGAGTGAGGATGAAACGAAATTACCATGTGAATTACCTAGCTATGGCTGGTACTTAGCAGATTCTCAGAAATGCTGATATCCGTCCTGTATTTTCTAATTGTAGAAGTCAGTTTTCTCTCTCCGATGTAACAGTAACCTTCTTGATGGTTTTGCTTTCTTGGGAAACCCTGGTAGCATAGTGGTTAAGAGCTACGGCTGCTAACCAAAAGGTCAGCAGTTCGAATCCAGCAGGCGCTCCTTGGAAACCGTATGGGGCAGTTCTACTCTGTCCTATAGGGTCGCTATGAGTCGGAATCAACTCAACGGCAACGGGTTTGGTTTTTTGGTTTTTGCTTTCTTGTATCAACTAGAGTTTATAACACGTGACTAGACACTCAGTAGGTTCCTAATAAGTATTCTATCCCACCTCCTCTTTTAGGGCTTCCAGATGCAGTGAGTGTAACTTGGGGGCTCCCCTTGTCAGTTCCAAAAGCATTTACTGACTGTGTTCATAAACCCTGAGACCCTTAGATTCCACATCTGCCGTCGAATCTGCAAAGTGGGAACACAGAGAATCCCTACTCAGAGAAGGAACAGGAGGAGGTAAGTCAGTGGTTCTCAGCAGGGGGTGATCTTGCCCCCCAGGTGACATTTGGCAATGTCCGGAAACGTTCTGGTTGTCACAACCTGGTGGGGGGGGTGCTACTGGCATCTAGTGGGAAGAGGCTGGGGAGGCTGCCAAACATCCTACAGCACACAGGGCAGTTCCCACAATGTCAGTGGAGACATGGCTGAGAAACCCCTGGCATGGAGGATGGATTTATGCCAGAATTTCACCTCCCGCCCCTGCTTACTTTTACTGTGACCTCAGGCAAGGTGCTTGGCCTTTCTGAGCCCACCAGCAGAACGGCTTCATAATATACCTAACCTGTGAACAGGAGGGCATTAGATAGACCCACAATGTTTCCAACTCACTACCTGTCAAAATATGCAATATTTTTATTATATTTTGAAAACTATTCTTGTGACAGTGCTGTACAGACGTAAGCGGTTGTTATGTTTAACGGCCTAAATACCCAGGTGTTTTGTGACTGGCCTGACCGAGTCCCCAAGGCTCAAAACCTCCTTGCTCGGCCTCCTCAGACACTGGGTTCTATATGCCCCATGACCCTACCTGGCCTTTTTCTTCTATCGTTCCTGCCTCGAGCTGGTCCACATACCCCGGCCCTCACTGCTGTGACCAACGAGCCCTCTCTTCTCACCATCATGCTTCCCCTTGACTGCCTGCCTCCTACACTTCAGGAGAAGTCAGGCTGGATTGTCCAGCACTGGGTTCTTAGAAGGTCCAGACCACTGACCTGACTTCTCTCCTGAGACGCCTTCTTGGCTCTGGGCGCCATGGCCTAAGCCAGCTCAGTAACCATGTCCAGCAGGGCTGCCCTCCCAGGGGTGGCTACACCTGAAGAGAACAGGGGTCTTCCTCCTTGCCCTCTTTCTCCCTTTTCAGTTCAGGGATCTGTGTTTTCAGCATGGGCTCTGCTGATCATGAGGCAGAGAAGTAAAGTCCTGGTGCCCTTTCTGGCTCTAGTCTGGGACATCATCGCCCCAAAAGGCCTCTCTGAGGTCTAAAGGGCAACAGAGTTCTATTTTCACAAGGAGGTACTGCCTCCTGTTGTTAATTCAAAACAGTAAAAGTAACTAAGACTACTGCATACAGTAGGTGCTCCAAAAAGGTTTACAAAAGATGCGCCTCAGACCAAAGAGGGATCTTGCTCTCTGGACAGAGTAAATGCTGCATAAATGTCCCCTGAAAACAGGACAGAAAGACATGCCTGCTGTCAGGGATTTGGTTTCTAACACTCTGAGACCAAGTCTACTCTTGGCTGAGCGCCAGCTGTGTGGGCTTGGGTAAGTTACCCGACCTGCCTGCATCTCAGTTCCTTCATCTGTCCTGGGGCACTCTCCTGGTGGGACTGTAAAGATGGGGCAGCCGTTTTTCATACTGTGGAATACAGTAGAGAGGTTCCTCAAAGAGTTAAAAGTACAATCACCACAGGACCTAGAAATTCCACTCCTGGGCATATATGCAAAAGAATTGAAAACAGGAACGCAGATACACTTGTACATTGCATATGGCAGCTTGGTTTACAACAGCCAAAAGGTGGAGACAACCCAAACGTCCATTTACAGATGAATGGACAAGCGAAATGTGCTCCGTACATACAATGGGATATTGCTCAGCCATAAAGAGAAACAAAGTCCTGATACATGCTACATGGACGAGCGGAATAAGTCAGACAAAAAGGATAAATATTGTATGATCTCACTTATATGGAATATCTATAATAGGCAAATGCATAAAGATCAAAGGTTTTAGTGTTTACTAAGGGTGGTGGGAAATGCTGGTGGTATAGTGGTCAAGAGCTGCAACGGCTAACCAGAAGTCTGGCAGTTCAAATCCACAGCTGCTCCTTGGAAACTCCATGGGGCAGTTCTACTCTGTCCTATAGGGTGAGTTGGAATCAACTCCACGGCGAAGGGTTTGGTTTTGGTTTGGACAGGTCGGGGGGAGGAGGAAGTGGGAAGTTATCTGTTAAGAACACTGAATTTCTTCTGTTAAGGGTGATGCCAAAAATTGAAAATGAACCGTAATTAATTTCACCGAATTGTACATAAAAATGGATGAAATAGCAAACGTTTTGTGACATATAATTCACCACGATGAAAAAATAAAGAGGGACAATCAATCTATGTCCTTGGAAACTGTGGGGATTAATGTGATACGGATTTAGAAAAGCTGAGCCTCGTGCCGAAAGCACCAAGTAAATGCTCAGTAAATGCAACTATTAATAACAACATCAATAATAATAACAACGTTGCATTTACTGCGATCAGGATAAAAAAAAAACACCGTGGCTATCTCTTGAGGTGAGGGGTGTCAGGGAACCCACACTTAGCAGTAAATAAATTCTACAAACACCAGAAACGGGTGAGGAGGAAGAGGAGGTCCTCACAGAAGGTGCCCTTCTGCTTAGATTTCTGTCCCCCCAAAGCAGTCCGCACAGTGGCACTCTCTACAACCTTTTCCTGGAAAACGGACCTTTCAGCAATACAGCTGGCGCTCAACAAATGTCTAAGGAATTGAATTCTAAAAGTACCTGATATGGTTTCAGGAATGGGCTGGGAAAAAAATACAAATCAGGCTCTCGCTGGCTTTGGGTTTCCTCTCTTAGCAATTCCTTCTGCGTCAGGATTTAGCAAATCAATCAGTTCATTTGTCTCTGAATTATTAAAATAAATGAATGCAAATTACCGCGCATTTACTTAAGCTTCGCATAGGATGCATGCATAGAAACGAGAAAATCCTGAGACAACTGAAAAAGGCAGGACAGGGCCAATCTATCAGCCATTAAAATGCAACCGACACCAATGGGGTGTTTGAAGTCATGGCGTGCTCTAAAGAAGGCACGCTTGAAAAGGTCTCCATCCCTGGGTGATGGAGGAAAGGCCCTTTTCCCATTATGTCCTCTGTTTATTTTCCTTCTCCCCCGAGAGCTTCCTTTTCACGTCTCCAAAATGTTTAGCAATGCCATCCTAAAGCTGGGGGCTGAGAAAACACTTCCCCAAAAGAAAATTCAGATGTGTTTGTCTTGGGCCACCTCTGGCTGGGGCTAAACCCACCCAGGGGGGACAGCGCCTGGGATTCCGCAAGCCTCACCTGTCCCAATCCCAGCACTTCTGAAGGCTCACAGGCCAGGTGGGAAATTTCACGGGTGCAGAGTTTAACGGTGGCTTTGTGGAGACCTCACAGAAACCCCAGACAAAAGCCAGGTTCTCATGTCCAGAATCATCTAACTCCTTCTGTTTTTTCCTGTCTTCTAATTGCGAAACCTCTCGCAAAGACTGGTGTCTGCTTTGCAAAGTTAGCCCTTCCCGGCTGCACTGAGCTTCTGTGGATGGTGGTGGGCTGAACCGGCAAAGGATAGTGGTGACGTTCTCCCAACACGATGATGGAAACCACATCACAGAATTTCACAGGTAGAAGTTGTTGACTGGCCAAGTGACTGTTATATGTATTTTTACCACAATAATAATAATAAAGAACCAAGAAAAAAATTAACTCATGCCGACAATTACAGCATGTTTTAAGAGGCAAGTCAAAACCGGCCCCACCTCTGAGGAGGCAAGAAAGTGTGGAATTGCAGAGTGGGCAGAAAGTTGGCTGTTGGGCTGCCCTGCTGCAGAGTGACCCAGCAGAAGGTGATACACGGGCAGCTGTTGCTTCGGACACTGAGCAGATTTTTAAAGACCTGAAGTAGGGCTAACAGCTTTAGTCCATCTCGTCTGCACAGCCTCTCCCATATGGCTCCATGCCTTGGTCCTAGGTGACTTCCAGAACCTATTATATCCTGGCTACTTGTTTACCTGGCTCTGTCCTCAGTAGGCTATACACTCCTCAAGGATTGGATGTTTGTGAGTCTCCAGGAATGAGGATGGTGCCCGGCAAAAACTGAGCACTCAAGGAATGTCAGCTGACTTGTTAAGACTATTCTAGAGGCATTTCTGGCTGCCATTAAGAGGTCAAGAGAAGCCCATGGAGGTCTTACAAATTTTGGATTCTCCTGGTCTGAGGTATACTTCTTAAAAAAAAAGAAAAAAGTCTCATGTTTGGAAAAATTTAGAAAACATAGGAAATGGAAAAATAAAATATACATAAAAATAAAACTTCCCAATCCATCTTATTGACATATTGGGGTTTTTCCTTCCAGGCCTTTCTGTACTTATACATTAAAATAAACAAAAAGCAAACCTGATGGGACCACACTGCACACACTTTTTGCATCTTCTTTTCTCTACTTAATCCCACGGGCAGTTTTCTATTCCGGGCAATATTCAGAATTTTCCGTGGCTGCTGGCGGTGTGTGGGGGTGGACCTGGGCTGGGTTTGGGCAGCTAATCGTGGGCATCTCTCTCCAGATCTTCATTCAGTGACGTCATGCGAACTTGAAGCTGGTCACGCGGTGAGTATTCACAGCATGGAAATCAGCGGATGCCATAAAGCAGGACGTTTTTGTTTTTTTTCAGAGAGCCAGCCGGTAGACATTTACCAGCACTCCACCGACAGCTCAATATTCACTGAGGGTGCCCTGCTCGGGAGGAGGTGGGAGGTGGATCCTCCATAAGGGGGAGGCTCTGGGGATACACTTGGGGGTACCTGGCCAGCTCATACCTGTGGGCACTTGACAGCACTGTAGCAGTCCCCAGCCGTGGCAAAAGGGACAGGGTGTCCCTCACTGGTCCTCGCAAACTGCAAGTCAGTGGCTGCAGAGTGGGGAAAGGGTAAAAAGGGGAAGAAGGTAAGAATGGGAGAGAGAGTGGGGAAGGGACAGAGGATATTAACAAGGGACAGAAAGAAGAATAATTGCGGAAAAAACAACGGGATGAGGAGAAAGAAACAATCCCAAGTATGATTAGTAGACAAATGGATCCAGATGCTCACTTGTCTCTTCCTCGTTGCATGTGTGCTTCCCAAAGCCTCATTCCTGCGTTTTATCAGCACTGACTGTCTCCGCAGAGTATGGAAGCCAAACAGGGGGTTTAAAAGACTTTGGAACAGATTCCCACACAAATAAATATGTGAAATCCCTCGCTTAAATGCAGGGTGATCGAATGGGCCGGGAACCTCCCGTAACGCGGCAGCAGAGGCTGAAGGACAGGGGGCACAAGCCAGAGAAGCATTTCCAGCTACTTAGGGCCTTTCCCCTGAGGTTCCATCTGTCCTTCCATGGCCGAGGCGCTATTATTACCAAAGTGTGGAGCAACTGGAACTCACATCTTGAAATTATTAATGGCAGTTTCTCAAGTTTGAGGCTAGCTTACAGCTTGTTAAAAAATGCAATAACAACAATACCACCCAGGGCTCTTGTTTTTAACCCTATTGCAGTTCCCGAGACCTCGATCAGGAGGAGTCAAATTGAGAATCCTGTGAAAGATGTCTGCTGGTAGGACTAGGGTCTGGAGTTTGGTTTTTACCTTTCTGCCTTGTCATTTATTGGGGTCGGGGGGGGGCGGGTGTGTGCTCTGTAATGTCAAAAGCAAGCAAGGAAAGATATGCTTCTGTGGGAGCACATTTACCCTGGCCAAATCCTAGTTACTCTTTAGAACCCTTCTCAAATATCACCTCCTCTAGGAAACCTTCCAAGGATTCTCCTTGTACAGTTTTTTTTTTTTTTAATTGCTTCTATCAGGCTTTGTCTTTAACCTCATCAGGGCTGTGATGACTCTTTGCTTGTCTGACTGGCAGGTCAGACTAGGAGCCCCTCGAGGGCAGGGGTCATGGGAAGTGGTCAAGGGGGACATTGTGTAGTTACTATTTATCTTCACATCCCCCATACCTGGGCATAATGTACACGTTTGTTCAGGAAAGTGGTAAATAATAAAAGGATAGCTAACTCATGCGGAGTGCCAACGGCAGTCCCAGGCTTTTGAAAAGCAGTTTTTAACCCCCTCTACCATAATGGTGACAGTGTTTGCTGAGGGGTCCAAGTGGCCAGATGCTGTTTCAGGTGCTTCCCCTTCAACAGCTCACTGACCATCCTAGTTCCTCAAAAGGGGTCCCTAGTGGCTCAAACAGGCCCTTGGTTACTAACTGAAAGGTTAGCAGTTCGAATCCACCCAGAGGACTCTTGGGAGAAAACTTGGCGATCTACTTCTGAAAGGTCACAGCCCTTGAAAATCTTAGAGAGCAGCTCTACTCTGACACACGTGGGGTCACCAGGATCCTGGGGAGCAGCTCTACTCTGACACACGTGCAGTCACCAGGATCCTGGGGAGCAGCTCTACTCTGACACACGTGGGGTCACCAGGATTCTAGGGAGCAGCTCTACTCTGACACACGTGGGGTCACCAGGATCCTGGGGAGCAGTTCTACTCTGACACACATGGGGTCACCAGGATCCTAGGGCGCAGCTCTACTCTGACACACTTGGGGTCACCAGGATCCTAGGGAGCAGCTCTACTCTGACACACGTGGGGTTACCAGGATCCTAGGGAGCAGCTCTATTCTGACACACGTGTGGTCACCAGGATCCTAGGGAGCAGCTCTACTCTGACACACGTGGGGTCACCAGGATTCTAGGGAGCAGCTCTACTCTGACACACGTGGGGTCACAAGGAGTCAGAACAGACTCAACCGTCTGGTCTGACGACCTCAAAAACAATCCACTGTTAGTATTGGGGCCCAGAGTTTGGTTTTACCTTTCCGCCTTGTCTTTCTGGAAAGTAGAAGGCCTTAATCTTCTGCAGAAAACCACACTTTGGGGGAAGGGAAATCAGAATCCCCCGATTCTGCAAGAAAGGGGCCCTTGCCTATTCAAGCAAGCAGAACCCCTGGGTCTTGCTGGGGTGTTTCTCTAAGTGGAGACACTGCAGACCCTCATCCTGAGACCTAATCAGTCTAGCTGAAGGCAATTAAAAATATCTTGGTACAAATCAAGTTTAATCTCCTCAGGAGGAAAGTCATGTGATATGATGGGTTCAGTGTTAATGAGGAAAAATTAATTATTCATTATCCTGTTTTTCCTCTCGTCAAGGGAACGCGTTCGGGTATTTCTGCCGTCTTTACCCATTCCTATGACTGATGGCCCTCACCAAAGCACAGTGCTGGCCAGAGTAGGAAATCGGCGCATGTGCAGGCTAGTTTGCAACAGGTAATTGTTCTTCCCCTGTAGATGGACAGCTGCGTCAGTTAGCTTTCTGCCTGTGTGTGACATACACTCTGCTGGTGGCAGCCGGCTGAGTGAATGCTGCCAAATGAATCTCTTAGCTGTGGGGTTTTCTATCTGCTGCTGCTGTTTCTTCTACCTTAAACCCCCCTGGTACTATGCTTCCTTTTCTATACTGATGCCTGGTCACTAATCCCTAATTCTTACTGACCTGGGGTCTCCCCTGAGATATCACGTTTTCCAGGACGCTGCCCTGGCTCTCCAGACCTCTGGAGTGCTTCCCTCCCCTCCACTCATTCACTCCACACGTAGGGCAGAGCACCTACCCTCGGTTGGGCCCTTTCCGGGTATGGAGATAGAGCGGGAGGAAGAGAACAAAAACTGCCCCGAAGCCTGTGATCAGTGGACTACCAGCTCGTCCACCTTCGTATCCTCAGCACTCGCCTCAGCCAGAGTGCGGCATGTGTTTGCTGACCAAATGGAGAGAAGGCTGAGTGTCCCCCCAGGGGACACCAAACCAAACTCACTGATTATCTGCATGGTGGCCAGGTCTACTCTGATCTTCTGGAAGGTGGAAAAGCCAGCTGCTGTGTAATCCTTCCGGCACTGGCAGTCATCTCGTCGGCTCCCGTTGTAAGGACATTCTGTTGGGTTGTGCAACCTAAATAGAGAGAGAAGGTTCTGGTAAGGATGGGAAGGTACTTCCAGAGATGGTCAGGCATCTGGACTCTTCTGCACCTGGGGTCTCATACCTGTGCCCATAAACCTCGGAGAAATTCTCGGAGTCGCCATGGACCAGTGTCACATATTCTTTGGGGCGGTCAGACTGCATCCCTGCACAGAATATCTGAAAGAGAGACCAGATGGCCCATGAAGAGTGTGTGCAGCAATGGGATGTGAGACCAACAACCATGCACAAAAAACGCTCTAGAATGGTGCCTAACGCCCACCTTCAGGAGCTTCCCTCTAATAATCAGGAGATATTCACCATCCTCGCTGGCACCTTGGAGTCTTCTCACCTCCTTGCAGTTCTGGGGTAACTCACCTAGAAAACACAACACAAAACGGAGTGTGATGCCCAGGACATGCACCATCGGCTTGTGACATGGGTTACACTGTGCACACTGAAGTTTTTCAGCAAAAGGGGTAATTTCTTTAAAAATTCCTATACTTCTAAAAACAGCAGGCAAACAACTAAACAAACAAACAAAACCCTCTGTTCTCCATGTTAAAGATGGCTTCAGCTGGCCAACTTACAGTTGTACACGTTGTGGCAGGTCTTTCTTTCTTCTGGCTTCAGGTCAGCGGGGCACAGCTGGCTGGGCTGGTCCTCATTGGTTAAGCACTGCACAGACCTGTGCATCACCCCAATGCCACAAGACACCGAGCACTGCAAGGCAAGCCAGGCGACCATGGGGTTAGCCAGCCTGTGGCTTGGGCTTCAAGTGGTGCAGAGCCCGAGCCTCCATTTCACATACGCGCTGTGATTTTGGACCTTATGCCGCCGAAAACAAATAGGTGACATTTACTGAGCACTTAGCATGTACCAGTCTCCGTGCTAGGCTTTACATATACATATTTAAACATACACAGAACCCTGGTAGCACAGTGGTTGACAGCTACAGCTGCTAACCAAAAGGCCAGCAGTTCGAATCCACCAGACGCTCCTTGGAAACCCTATGGGGCAGTTCTACTCTGTCCTATAGGGTCACTATGAGTCAGAATCAACTCAATGGCAACGGGTTTGGATTGACACAGTGGTTGCAATAATGGGCTCAAGCATAAGAATGATTGCGAAAATGGTGTAGGACTGGGCAGTGTTTCATTCTGTTGTACATACGGTTGCTCTGAGTTGGAACCGACTGGACCGCACCTAATGACAACATGCATGCATATATACACGTATAGTGCATGTAAGCTTCATAATAACTCTATGAGATAGCACCAACATTATCCCATTATCGCAGTTGAGATATTGGGGCTCAGGTGTTAAATAATTTGTTCAAGGCCATGATGGAGCCAGGATTCAAACCGGAACCCCTTTCAGCTGGTCATATGCTTTGTCTGATCCCTTCTCAGGACTGACAGCATTGTTAGTCCTGAGCCAGGGCTGAGGCAGTTTTCCAGGAAACACCCTGCCTTGTTGTGCCCTAAAGCAGTGGTGTGTTCCCGATACAGAAGGACTAGGACATACAGACTTCCCAGCAACCCTATAACGTGGTGGTATGTTCCCGATACAGAAGGACTAGGATGTACAGACTTCCCAGCAGCCCTAATGCGGTGGTGTGTTCCCGATACAGAAGGACTAGGATGTACAGACTTCCCAGCAGCCCTAATGTGGTGGTGTGTTCCCGATACAGAAGGGCTAGGACGTACAGACTTCTCAACAGCAGCAGCAGCAGCTAAGAATTCTGTAACTCTTGTTTGCCAGACAGAGTTCTCTGTACTTTTTATGCAGTAAAACCTGCAAAAGCCAGAACCTGTGCTCAGTGGAAACCTGTCAGGGAAGGAAAATGCCAATATTTCCACTAATAGGGAGCAATAGAAAAGTGGTCAGACCGCACCCTGTCAAAAGCAAAAAACTTGTGAGACCCAGATAAACAAGGCAGTCTAGCTGTTACAGGTCTCACTGTATTATTAACCCATTTAAGCTTTACAACCACGCATTTTGCTAACTGAGCCACAAAAGTTTTGCAGCTTATGCAAAGCCGTTTAGCTGGGAAGCGGCAGAGCCAGAATCCAGAGTCAGGCTGTGTGGCTTCAGGGTCCTTGCTCTGAGCACCAACCCACCCTGCCAGACAGGAAGAGACCCCTCCTTCTCCTCTCAGCCTATCTCAAAGAACTGGCTCCTGTTTCTCGCCCGAGTCTCTTGCAGAAGCAGAGTCACTGAAGACAGCAGGTCAGCAGGATGTGTTTGGATGCGGTTTGGGGTCCAGGGGCTTTCCCATTTGAGGCCTTGATGATCTACTTACGCTCCCCCAGTTGCCAACTCTCCAGGTAGCTGAGACAGGGCACTCCCTCAGGTAGCAGGGGTGGACGCTGGAGGGCTGCGTGCCTGGGCAGTTGACTGTGGCTTGGTAGCTGTACTCATAATTTTCCTTGCCGGTGTAAATCTCGCTGCACGAGACCAGCCTTTGTTTGTAGCCCTTTCCACAGGTCACTGAGCACTGAGGGGAGAGAAGTTGGGAGGAGAGATTCAAGAGGCCCCTGGGGTAGCCCACAATGGGCCCTGACCTCCACACTGAAAGCTGACCCCATGACAATGCTGCAGAAAGCTCTCACTTTATGAGTTTATTTATTCATTTCAAATGACAGGCCCTGAGCACACAGGGGACACGCAGCCCTATATGACACCTTCTGGGATCCAGTGCTTCCACTCTACCTTCTCGGCCCCCACAGGGGCTGGGGGTGCTGCAAGCCCCTTCTAGGGATTTCCAGGCTGGGAGAAGGGGGCACCCCAGCTGTCAGTGGTTCAGTTTGCAGCCACACCACAATCACATGAGTGGGTACAGCATGCTCTCCCGGCCCCGCAGTGACAAGTGGCCATGTGGGGAAGGCAAGGGGAGCCAGGAGCCAACCGCTGAGTCGGCATTTTCAGTGAGAAACCCAAACACGCAGCCAAGGGGACTCGGGACAGCTTTCCTTCCCTACTTGATGCTTTCTGCTTCCCGTCTGTTCTCCCTTCTTTCTTCTCTCTCCCAAGCTATGTATCTCGACAGAAACGTTACCTTCTTTACTATCTCTCTGTCTGGAGTCCCTGAGTGGTGCAAATGGTTCACACACTGGGCTGCTAACTGAAAGGTTGGAGATTCCAGTCCACCCAGAGGTGACTTGGAAGAAAGGCCTGGTGATCTACTTCCAAAAAATCAGCCATTTAAAACTCTTTGGAGCAGTTCTGCTCTGACACACACAGGTCACCATGAGCTGGAGTCGACTGGAGGGCAAGTGGTGGTAGTAGAGACCTCTACCCAGTGATGTCACGTAGTCGTTAACTCTTGGAATAATTAAACAGCATTCTCAATAACTCAGAGCAGAAGGAGAAGGGACAACAGCTTACTGTTGTTTCCTGTTCCTTCTGCAATGAGACACCTAAGGAGTTACTTATACGATTTTATATGTTCACCCTCCAGAGCTAAGTACTTTACATAATTTGTTTGTTTTAAAAAACTTAAAACTGTGCTTCCCCTCCCTCCCCTGATCCCGGCAACAGCTACAGTTTTGCTGTTTCCAGAATGTCATGGGGTTTGGCTGTGCAGCAGACACGTCAAGGGCAGGGGCTACTGTCTATGATACTGTAGTGGCGGCACATGGCTTATGCATTTCTGAAACCCACAGGGCTTAGGGCACATGGAGTGAACCCTGATGTAAACTGTGGACTTCATTAGTGACAGCGTGTCAATATTGGCTCATCATCTGTAGCAAACACAGCGCACTAATGCAGGTCACTAATACCCCAAGGACCTGTGAGGGCAGGGTACAGAATCTCTGCACTTGTGTACGATCTTTCTCTAAACCTAAAACTGCTCTAAAAAATAAAGCGTAGAAAGAAAAAATGAATTACAATTCATTTAGCTTTGATGATTTTTTAGGCAAAGGGCTGGCCAACATCTGCAAAGGTGTTACCTAAAATTAGGGTGGCTTATCGGACTCCCTGGAAACCCTGGTAGCATAATGGTTAAGTGCTATGGCTGCAAACCAAAGGGTCAGGAGTTCGAATCCACCAGGCTCTCCTTGGAAACTCTATGGAGCAGTTCTACTCTGTCCCATAGGATCGCTATCAGTCGGAATTGACTTGATGGCAACAAGTTTGGTTTTGGTTTTTATTGGAGTCCCTGAGTAATGAAAATGGTTAAGTGCTTGGTTGTTCACCAGAAGGTTGGGGCTTTGAATCCATCCGGGGATGCCTTAGAAGAAAGCCCTGATGATCTACAGCCATCAAAAACCCTACAGAGCACAGTTCTGCCCTGACACATATGGGGTTGCCATGAGTCGGAATTGACTTGAAAAGAGTGATTTGGTCTTGGTTTTATCAGTATTCTTGAGACCAAGGATTCCTTGGGGAGGGAGACCCGTGAAACAGGATGCAGCACGTGGTGGAGGCTTTTTCTGGCTTGAGAAGCCACAGCTCCCGTTACTTCTCAAGGGTGGTTAAGAACTGCTGCTTCCTATTTCCTGCTGTCTTCTGGGCTCTTGCCGTAGGTCACGTGGTTTTCCTCTCTCCTACCCTTTCAGGGAGAAGGCTCCCACTGGAGAGAACCTGGAGGCAGGAGGGAAGAGGCCCTGCCAAGGCAGGGAGGCCCTGAGCCTTCCCTTCCAGCTGGCAGGAGACCTGGGCATGTTCTGTGAATATTTCTTCCTTCTTTGGCTGCCATTGTTCAAATGTTCCGAAATCCACTTGACGGCAGGCCAGGGGAGCACAAGGCTAGCCAGGGGTGCTGCCTGCCTGGACAGACGGCCAATAAACGCTCTGTCTGTCCAAGCTGTGGGTATCCTGAAGGTGTCTAACCTGGGGCTTGCATATAATAACTTTGGTCTGTATGAAGTTAGCAAACGAGGCTGTACGTTTGAGAAGGCAAAAACTGGGACTGTCGCTCCTACAAAGTAGGAGTAAAAGCAGCCCAGTGATTGCTCATGTAGGGGGAGCAGTGGGGGAGAGGTGCTTTCTAATGAGACTGAGCCCCAAATATGGTCAGGCTGGTGTTCAGAGACCCAGAGCTCTGAAAAGAAGCTGCAAAGACCAGGCGCCCATTAGCAGCCTTGTGAAAACACTGACTGCCTCGGGTTTCCACAAACCATTTCAGACCAGAGCTTTGAAGCATGACTGGCTGAACCAGGAGTGAGGGACTACGTCACGGAGGACCTGGGGGGGTGAATTCACCGAACATCCTCTCTCACTCCCAGCCCCCTTGGGGTCTGAAGGGGTTGGAAACCCATAGTAAAGGCTATTTCGAATGCTTGTCCAGGTTCCGCATGTTCCTGGCTGGCCAGTAGTAATCCACATGGTGGACCATGTCTTCCCTCCAGCCTTTGAGGATCTATAGTACCACCCAGGGCATGTCAAGAACATGCATGGCTCTCAATCTTGGCACCACTGACATTCTGGGATGAATACTTTGTTGTGGGGGCTGTGCTGTGCACTGTAGGATGTTTAGCAACATCGCTGGTCTCCACCCACTAGATGCCAGTGGCACATCCTGCCCCAAGTTGTGACAACCAAAAACGTGTCCACACACTGCCAAAGCCCCTGGAGGGGCAAAACCCCTAGGGTAGAGTGGAGGGTAGGGAGATGCAGTTAGAGAAGAGTTGAGGGCCAGCTTTAGTGAGGAAATAATCCAGCGCCCAAGATACACATCACCTCAGTGCAAATATTCATCCCTTTAAAATGTGAGAATGCTGCCCTGCCACACTCTAATGTGACCCTGGTTATAGCAAGCCATCAGCTAGGAATCTCTGGCCCCTTTGCTACGAGCTCAGGTGCTTCCCTTACACACCTCTAGTTTTTTTTTTTGGGGGGGGGGCAAAAGGGCAACTTGTTTTGATGCTATAGGTCTTTTAATGTTGGGAAGATTATAACCCAGGAAGGTCTTTTAGTGTTTGGGAAGATTATGAAGTTTGGAAATAATATAATCATGGTATTATTACTATTGGTTTATTAATGATAAAAAGTGTGTAGGTAGGCGTTGTGTGCAAGAGGAGGTAAGGAAGAAAAAAAGGCACTTCAGAGTGTTTGGACCTTATAAAAAATCATTTTGCCCCTCTGGATCAGGGCTTGTAACTAGGCAATCCAGATCTGGTTCGTGTAAGTGTTTAGCTTGCCCACACAATATTTTAAACCAAAAAATTGAGCTCACATTTTGAAATCTGGAGATTTCACATAGAAGTCCAGACTTTTGGCTTCTCTTGAAGCATTGGATTTGCTAACACTGGGCCCTCGTTTCTGCATGGCCTCCCACGGTGTGGAGGAGAGCCTGCTCCCTTTACACAGCATGCACCTATTTGCCACAGTCCCCACCTCTCCCTGATGTCTCCCTGACCCTAACATATTTTCTTCTACTTAGCTTTCTTCAGGTACCTCCAGACATCCTGAGAATTTGCAGTTCCTGCACTAAATCCTTCTTGATCTTACCAACAGAGCATCAAAGTGAACCACAGAATGGAAGGTATGGATTGAAGGGAGCATAGAGTCCATCTCAGACTTTGCTCCCAATTTGCATACATGGGAACTCTGGCCCAGTAAGGCCCACAGCCACTCAGGGCAGAACTGGCAGGCAGCCGAGTCCCGCATCCTGCCTGCATCACCTGCTGGTCTCAGGCCGTGACTGACCTGATGGTGGTTGCGGGGTCCCCAGGACATACCTCCGACCATTCTCCTGTGATCCAGACGTACTCGCAGGGCTGTAAACTGCAGCTCTCGCGGTTGGCAGGCTGCTGGCTCACGTCACAGTGCTCACTGGCGACCTCGTCCTTGTCCTCCTGCACACATACCACCTTGCGGTACCTGGAGCCTTCGCCACAAGTTCTGGTGCACTGCTCGAGACAGACAAGGTGGGTTTTGACGAGGAAGGCTAAGGGATGACTATATGATACTGTATCACTGTTGTCACAGTGGATTCTCCTTGTTCCCAGTAGTTGTCCTAAAAGTCCCTGCAAACACTGAATCAGTGAGTACTGAACCAGCCTGCTCCACCTCAGCTGGGAACGTGCACGCTGCTCTGTACTTGTCTGCGAACGACCTCAAAAACGCCACAGGTATTGACTTTGGGGTTACAAATAAATTTTAGCAAGTAGGTAAATTCACAATATGAAATCTTTAAATAATGAGGATTGAAGAGTTTATCGTTGTACCAGGGACAGTGTTGTTAGGTAACTGGGATAAAAAGTGAGTTCTCCGATAATCTCTGCCCTCAGGGATCTCACGGGCCCAACGGGAATGCAGATAAGGAAACAAATGTGGCTGATCCTGCACTGGTTTGAGGTGATTTGCTCCTCCCTACCTCACCCTAAAAAAAACCTGTTGCTGTCGAGTCAATTCTGACTCACAGCGACCCTATATAGTGCTCGTAATTCATAGCTGTACCCCAGATCCATCTTTTGACTATTGTGAGTACTGCTGCTATGTACATGCATATACATGTTTGAACACTCGATTTCAGTATTTTTTACTTAGGAGTGGAATTGCTGGGTCATATGGTATGCCCCGTGTCTTTTGGAGAGCCACTTTGTTCTTTGAGGATACAGATAAACCCTTTATTACCTGCAAACTTAGCTCAAGATTTCTGCTGCTTGAAAGCAAACTTCAATATCTATGATGTAGTTATCTGTAATTTTTCTGGGGTACAAATATGAATTGCAGGTACTGTGAGGTGGGAATGGAGAAGCAAATCACTTCAAGTTAGTGCAAGAGGCTGGCTAAGCCCAGTTCCCTAGCTCAGTGTGGCCTTGGGGTTTCTGTTCCCCTGGAGTGTGCCGGGAACTGCTGTGAAATGATAACATTTTTGTTATCATCATAAAAAACAAAACCAAACAAATGATCTAGAGAGCCACTGAATGTTTAAAAAAAAAAAAACAAACCAAAAACCAGTTAATCTGGGATGTGTAGACATGTGCAGAAGAAATACTTAACTCCCTATAGAAGAGTAATTCCTTAGAAAACCTGAGGTTGGGTGGCTCAGAGAAGATCATGATTATTGAGCAGCCAAACCTGAATCACACCCTCCAATGTCTCTCTTGCTTTCACTAACCCACAGGGCTTCACTCAATAAGTAACAGTTTAGAGCAGAGTAACAATGATCCCTAGATACTTTATGCTTGTTAAGCTTTTCTCCCTTGGTCTTGACGAATGGTTAACTACTCTGTAAGATATTTTCCCAATGCTGTAAAAGGGATCTGGGAAGAGACAGAGTTCTGCCAATGGAGAAAAGGAAGTTGGGAAGCCTTACCTTGAATACAATTTTTAGAAAAATTAACCTGAGTAAATAAGTGACTTACCCAGAGCTTTGGAATTAGTCAACAGCAGCTCTGCAAATCACGTAGTAAGGATTTTCTCCTGGAGTCCTGAACCCTAACTAAGGCACAGGGGCTGTATGATCAGGAAAATCCAGCCCGTGCTATTGGGCTTATCAGCTTTCGGTATACTTTCCCACTGTCCTATGGTTAATGACTCTCTCATCTGCCCTGGAATACGATCCAGAATACTCTGACAAGCACCTGGAAAGTTCGACTAGATTCATTCTAATTTCCAAAAGTTTTTCTCAAATTTCATTTTTGGCTTTTAGAAAAAAGTCTACCAAGTACTTAAGTAATACCACCAACCAAACCAAACCTGTTGCCATCAAGTCGATTCCTCGATTATAACTCATGGCGACCCTACAGGACAGAGCAGAACTCTGCCCCATAAGATTTCCAAGGATCAGCTAGCGGATCTGAACTGCCAACACTTTGGTTAGCAGCTGAGCTCTTAACCACTGCAATGATGCAATGAGTAGAAACTGCCTTTCCTTGAAGACTGTAATCAAGTTGCTTAAAACTTTCAAATAAATCTTTGGTGAGATTCCCTAACCACAGGAGGAAGAAAATTCCTTCATATTCCTTCATCTTGTCATTTCTAGGGCCAGATTAACTCTATGGGGCATTGCTGGAGAGTGTGTGGACAGGAAAGTCTCAGAAACCAAAAGGGAAATTAGACAGCACAGTATTCTTTGTGCATTGTATTGAGTTCTAATATGATGAAAACAAACAAACAAAAACCCAAACCCACTACTACTGCTGAGTTGATTCTGACCCTATAGGACAGAGCAGAACTGCTCCGTAGGGTTTCCAAGATGCGGCTGGTGGATTCCAACTGCTGACCTTTTATTTTAGTTAGCAGTGGACTGCTTACCTATTACCCCTATAACGTGATAAGGAACTACAATTACAAGTCAATTCATCTAACACTGCTTTATATCAGGGTTTTGAATCAGTTCATCCCAGTTAGAACTTCTGCTGAGAATTTGCATGTCCACTTCAGATATACTGAATCAGAATCTACATTTTAACAAGATTCCCAGGTGACCTATAAGAAGGTTCCAACTGAAATGAACCAGTTCAAAGCCCTGCTTTAAATTAAAAAACAAACAAACAAAAACACACAACAGTCCTCAAATTATCAGTGGGTTCTATTCCCAAAACTCATTTTCTTAAAGTCAGGTATTTAGAGTTTGGATAATTTTGCCCCAAAGCAGTATTTGCAAAGGAAAAAGGAGGCAGAAATATAGAGATATTTCATAACTTTAAAGCCTTTCCTTCACTCAACACGTATTTACAGTGGGCCAAGTCCTGTGCAGGCTCTGGGGATCCAGCTGATGTCTTCTTATTTGCCTTCTCTCTCTATGACATCGGGGAGGCTGTTACTGCCAGCTTAGGGTCTCATGTCTCAGGTCATCTGCAAAACTGGTGACCACTGGGGTTTAACACCTGGGCCACCTTGTATGATTATGTGAGCAGACCTGGTTCATAACAGGCCTCTCTGTTACTGTTGGTTAGGTGCCATCAAGTCAGTTCTGATTCATAGTGACCCTATGTACAACAGAATGAAACACTGCCCTGTCCTGCACTGTGATGGTTAAGATTGTGGGCCAACTTGGCTGGGCTATGATTCTCAGTGTTTTGGCAGTTGTATAATGTTGTGATCACTTCTTTGTGAAATCTGATATGTGATCACCCCCATTATGGAATCTGCTGAGTGGTAGTGACGGGGGTGGGGCCTGTGGCAGCTCACCATCCCCTCAGCCTTCATCTCTCCGCCTTCTGCCACTTTCTTCCTTCCTGCTCGCCTGGCAAATGTTGTTGGCCTGTTCTGGATCCAGCAGCTGTTTCTTGTCTGACCTCTGGTTCTTGGGACTTGAGCTAGCAGCTTACCTGACCATCTTGGGATTCCCTGATCTTCACAGCCTGTGAGCAAGAGTCCTGCTCTCTGACCTGCCTATCTTGGGTTTGCCAGCTCCTGCGGCTACGTGACTCGGGAGAAACCTTGCGGTCTTGCCTGTCAACCTTGTGGATTCCTTGTCCGTCACAACCTGTGAGCAGGATCCCTACTCTCCAACCTACTCATCTTGGGTTCACCAGCTTCTGTGGCTCTGTGAATTGGGAAAGGACTGTATCCTGATCCAAGGACTTGGGATATTCCAACCCCTACAATTGCGTGAGCTATTTCCTTAATATAAATCTGTCTCTCTATATTTATATGCATTATTGGTTTTGCTTCTCTAGAGAACCCAGCCTAAGACATGCACCATCCTCACAACCATTGTCATGCTTTAGCCCATTGTTCTAGCCACTGTGTCAATCCATCTCATTGAAGATCCTTCTCTCTTTTGCTGACCCTCTACTTTACGAAGCATGATGTCCTTCTCCAGAGACTTGTTCCTCCTGATAACATGTCCAAAGTATGTGAGACAAAGTCTCTGAGGAGCATTCTGGCTGTACTTCTTCCAAGACAGATTTGTTCATTCCTCTGGCAGTCCATAGAATATTCAGTATTCTTTGCCAACACCATAATTCAAAGGCATTGATTCTTCTTTGGTCTTCCTTATTCATTGTCCAGCTGGACAGCTTCTCTAGGTGGTGCAAATAGTTAAATGCTCAGCTGGTAACCAAAAGCTTGGCGATTCGTGTCCATTCAGAGGTGCCTCCGAACAAAGGCCTGAAGATGTACTTCTGAAGAACCAGCCGCTGAGAACCCTGTGGAGTCTGGTTCTACTCTGACACATGTAGCGTTGCCATGAGCTGGAGTAGACTCGATGGCAGCTGTTATTTTTTTTCTGTTCATATTCAAAAAAAAAAATTGCTGTCGAGTTGAGTAGATTCCAACTCACAGCGACCCTATATGACCGAGTAGAACTGCCCCAAAGGGTTTCTAAGGAGCACCTGGTAGATTCGAACTGCTGACCTTTTGGTTAGCAGCTGTAGCCCTTAACCACTATACCACCAGGGTTTCCCTGTTCATATTAGAGAGGGTAATTGAGTTAGAAAACATCAGCGCCTTCTGCAAATGTGGCGGAAATGAGAGAAGGGGAAGAAGGGGTGGAAATTTCCAGAGTCCAAGCAGCTGAATGGGGTGCTTAGGTAGTGACAAGGGAGGTGGACAAGTGAAGGGGATGAGCAGTTAGGGAGAAGGGGAGAAGCCATTCTCAGGGGGGACTCAGCCTGGATTGATGCACAGAGGTGAGAAATGTCAGGGGTGGGAGACAAAGGTCTGGGATGTGGGGAGAAGGGAGTGAAGTCCCTGGGTGCTGCAAATGGTTAACGCACATGGTTGTTAACTGAAAGGTTGGAGGTTCAAATCCACACAGAAGCCCCTTGTTAGAAAGGCCTGGCGATCTATTCCAAAATATCAGTCCCTACTCTGGTACATACAGGGGTCGCCATGAGTTGGAACTGACTTGATGACAACCTTTTTTTTTTTTAGTCTGAGGTTATTAGAACATACAATTTGAGACAGGGATTTGTGAGAAGAGGGTGGGCAGAGGCCAGGTCATGAAGGGGCTTGTAAACCTCTCGCTCTGCTTAGGAGCAAATCCAACCCCTTGCCAAGGCCTACAGGACACAGCACAGCCCAGCTGCTCCTGCAGCTCCAACCACTTTTCACCCACTTGTTCCCTCGCTCACTCTGTCCTTACCATACTGCACTTCAGTTCACACACATGAGGGGCCTGTTCTCCCTCAGGGCCAATGCAAAGCCCTTCCTTCCACCTACGTCTTCCCTTGCTCTTCACTCCCTGACCGCCAAGAGAAGGTGGCACTGCCTGCCATTCAGCACCTTGTTTTTTCCTCGGCAGCACTTCTGACAGGTGGGATTTCAGGTGCACAAGGCATGCTGTTTGCTTGTTTTTCGTCTGTCTCCCCCACTAGACTCTGAACCCCACAAAGCAATTCCATTTTCTCTGTTGCATGCCAGCTGCCCCGTGCCTGGCACTCTGCAGGCACCTGATAAATATCTGTTAAATAAATAAATGAGGGAATGAATAATAAACAGTTAATATCCAGCCCTGTACACACATCAAAATCTGATCACTCTCTCTTGTAAACTTCAAGAAAATCTTTGTAACAAATGACCAAGGTCCTGCTCATGTTTAACTTTTCTGGGCTAAGAAAATGGACTTGGGAAACACCCTACAGCTGATCTCACCAAAGTCCTTAGACTCCAAATATGTACTAGAGCTGCCCAAGCCTGTCCTGGGCCAAAGAGAAATGGGGTCAGCAGTTCTGCAAAGGCTAGATGCAGCTGAGCACAGCTTGTCCATGGCATCATGACAAGAAAATAAACAGCTGTTCTTACAGGAAAAAGAGTTTGCTTGAATATGCTAAGAGACATTTTAGAATGTCTTTAAAGAGCTAAAGAAGAAAGGTCATGAATTTGCAGGTATTTCTCTTTTTCTTTTTCTCCCTCCCTCTCTCTTTCTTTTCCTCCTTTTCTCCCTATTTCCCACCTTCCATTCATCGATCCCTTTTGTCCCCCCATTCCTTCATAGATTCATTCATTCAACATGTGTCTTCTATGCTCTCTAGGTACCAAGCTAAATGCTGGGAAAACTCTGGTGAGCAAGACCCCTGACCTCAAATAGCTGATAAAATTTAAGAGGAAAAAACAAAAACAAAAGCTAACCCATTGCTGTCGAGTCGATTCCGACTCCTAGCGACCCTATAGGACAGAATAGAACTGCCTCATAGGGTTTTCCAAGGAGCGCCTGGTAGATTTGAACTGCCGACCTTTTGGTTAGCAGCCATAGCTCTCAACCACTATGCCACCAGGGTAAGAGGAAAACGGACAACACTTCCCGGTGTTAAGAGCTGGAGAGGAGTAATTTCAGATTATTATTAGAGCCGAAAAGAGGGGCACTGACTCAGTACTAGTGAGATGTGATCAGAAACGGTTTCTGGCAGGAAGTGACATCTTGGTTGTGCCCTAAAAGATAAGCAAGGGTCACTGAGATGAGGGAAGGAGCAGGGCAGCTACTTTGTGATGCAGAAGTACTAGAGAGGGAAGAGAATGCTCTAGGTAAAGAAAAACACTTGCAAGACCTGGGAGATGTATTCCTTACTACTAAGAGATGTCTAACCCATATACCAACGATTCAAATTTGCTCAAAAGAATCTTCACAGTTACAAATGAATTTATGTATCAGATTATAATATTATTAATACTATTAATAAGCAAATCCTTTATGATAGTAAATGTCAAAAGGATTAAAAGATCTTTTAAATTTATTTTCAAACAATCTCATGAACATTTTAATTCTAAAATGGGCAAAACTGAGCAATAAGAGGACAAATAACTCACTCAAGGTTGGCACGTGACATTAAAAGCCCACTGCTGTGATGTGCAGGCTAAATTGAATTGCTGGTCATTACCTCCACTCTCGATCAGGAGGCCACTGTAGCTTTGCTGGAAGCCTGAAATGTGCTAGGCAGTACACCGGCTCCTCACTCAACCTTACCTAAGCCTCACTATGACCCTTCAGCAACGTCCAGCACCGGATTCCCACTTTGCAAATGGGCTAACCAGAGCATAGAGATTTGAAGTCAGTGCTCAGAGCTGCAGAGTCAGCTCTAACCAACACTGAATGGAAGCTCTCTTAATTACAACGTGTTGCTTCCAGGGCATACACAGAATGAGATATGGATGCCTGGATAGAGCTCTTTGCCCTTCCCCAATTATTCTGCCCTACATCCACAAGTCCAGACCCTCCTTCACGGTATGATGAAGGCACTGGGGCCTCTTCCCCTTCAGCGCCAGCAGGCCTCACAATGAACAGAGGCAGCCCCCTGAGGCGGCCAGCATCATCAAGACTCGCTTAGTGACATGGCTTAAGGTCTGATGGTCAACCAACTGGATCAAGGAGGTGGGGCTGGAAAACCAGTAAAGAGAAAACCCTTTGATTCCAACTCCACAGGAAGAGGCATGACAAGCCAGCAAAAGGGAAATAAAATAATTGACTGTAGGGGTATGTTGACACGGGAGGCCATGGAACACGAAGGTTTAGGGCATGTGGTAAACAGATCAGGCTGCTGGCTTCAAATTCCAGCCTCATCACTTACTAAATGCACAGCCTTGGATGAATTCACCTAGCTAAGCCCCAAGTTTGCTCATCTTTAAGTGGCGATAAAATATAATTACCACATCTGTGAGTTAAGGAAATGGTTAAAACATGTACTCCATGTAAAAACACTCGACACAGTGCCTGGTCCATAAAAAAAAAAAAAAAAATTTTTTTTTTTTTGTTTGGTCCATAGCTTAATAAGTAATGTGCTCTGTTGCTCTGTGACTTTTAATGTCATCAGCACTAGGGTTACTGCACCGTTCAACTCTAGGGGCTGCTTTTCCCATTGTAGCCCTATGGGAATGGCACTCCCTGGAGCTGTGCAGTGTACAACCTGTGTAGCTGCACAAAACATCCCTGATGATCACGCTACTACAGCTATGGAGAACTATGTTATAGGGTAGAACTGCTCTGTAGGGTTTCCTTAACTGTAATCTTTATGGATGCAGACTGTCAGGGCTTTCTTCTGCAGCGCCACTGGGGGTAGGGGTTCAAATCACCAACCTTCAGGTTAATAGTTGAGCACAAACCATTTGTTTCACCCAGGGACACTGGGGGAACTGGAAGGAGACTGTATTTTCAACTGATCACCACTTACTGTTTAACTAGGGCACTTTGGATTGGGAAAGTAGGAGCAATTAATAACTATACCAGGACCACTGACATAAACCAGAACTGCCCCAGGGAAGCAGGACATGTGGTCACCATCTTCATGACTTGGTCTATTAAGGTGCCTGCCCAACTGCAATCAACATTCACTCTACAGCTTGTTGCTGTGGGAAATCCTGAGAGGGCCGCTAGCATGCCTTGTACATGGGGAACATAAAAACTTTTGATGGGGCCTCTCCCTTGTCCAGCTGCCCTGAGCCTCGATCTGCCAGTACAGCGTCATGCAACAGTCTCCCACATTGCTCTCTTCGCCCTCCACCCACCTTCTCCACACTCTCCATTTGGGCTCCGGCAAATGAGAAGAACATCTACAGGAGGACAACAATGGGAATCTGCTTCTCCATTGTTTAGAGTCTTCCAGTGTGAATGGTTAACCTCCAGCAAATTTCCTAAACATAGGGACAAGTCAGGCTATCTCCTTACGTCTTCTGCTCTGATACCGAGTTTGATAGAAGTATTTGAGGAAGGATTTAAAAAGGTTCATCTGCACAGCATACGCAAAGACATAAATTTCTACGCATATTTTGCACGATCAGAGAAGAGGAATTTCCTCAGTGCATGTGTGGCAAGGTTTTTCCATTCTTTGGAATTAAGCAATTGCAAATGGAGCTTGGCTTTTTGTGACTGGCTCTAACATTTTCAAAAGCTGGCTAAAGCGTGAGCTATGAGCTCAGATTCCTTTTTAAACACTCTCTTACTTTCCGCTCCTTGGAGCTGTTACACTGGGTTGAGTTCGGCATGAGATGGAGAGGGAGAGGGAGAAAGCAGGCAATGGAAGGTCTGAAACAAGAATTACAGAGAGAATCAAGAGGGAACAAGGGCTGAAGGAGAAAGAGGAGGATTCTCTTCCTCCTTCTATACCTGACACTGGCAATGCCTCCCAGCCACAAAAAAAAAAAAAAAAGGGGTAGCCAAACCCTGACTTTTCAGGCCTTCCAATTATAGCCACCTTCAGCTGTTCCTGGAGCTGGGGCACAGGGGTAGCCTGGATGGCTGAAATGCACATGGTATTTGCAAACCTCACCTTTGCCTGTGTTGCATTTTCAACCTCTTCCCCTACTAAGTATCCAATTAGAATTGCTGACCATGATGGAGGCCATAAAAACAACTCTCTTCCTCGCTAGCTCTATTTATATCAGGACAACTCTGCATAGTGATGATCAGACCTGTTCTACAGATGGCAAGCCCGGAGCAGTGAAGGATCCTTGTTCGAAGTCACATGGCTAATAAGGGGCAGTGCTGGGATAGGAACCTGGTCTGCAGAATTCTGAAGTCTTTGGGGGATCCCAATACCTTGAAGGGCTCAAGGGCAATTAGCTGGAAATCTAACTGTTTTATCCATTACCCCCTGCCACTGCCTAGTAGAAGTAAAATAACCAAAAGGACCAAGTAGCCAGAGGGGGAAAATTCCTAAAGAAAGAGATGACTGGAAAGAATGGACATACTCCACCAGGAGGGGGAGGGAGAGGGGAGAACAAGAGCCGAGAGCACAGTCCTAGGTCATAATGGTCTAAGAGAACCAATTTAGGATCAAGTCTTGCTTCTTCCACTTGCTAGGTATGTGACACTTGGTAAGTGCTAACAACTCTCAGAAACACAGTCTCCTGGGAGCTTCAGACTTCCAGCCACCATGGCGCCATAGACAAAAGCACCAGGCTGACCCTCTACAGCAAAGACCCCCAAAACTAAAACAGAGACAAACATCATTCCTGGAACCTGAAGCGTCAAATGAAGAGATAAAGAACTCAGCCAAGCACCGAATGGCATAAGAAACTGACAGAGGACAGAGAGGGAGCAGAGACACCTGTGGAGGGCCACCATCTTGGACTCCAGTCGGGGATCAACAGACAGGGGGCACGAGAAAGCAGCTTTGCCCAACTCCCAGCAGGAGACAGCACCCAGTAACCAGCCGTACACACTTTCCCACCCCCTATCCTCTGCCCGCTGCTCTACCTCTGAGCTTCCCGGCTGGCTGCAGTGGCTCCACCGGCCAGGGAGTGCGGCCCCTGTGCGGCTTGGATTCGCCCCACCCACGTCGGAGATCCGAGGACAGGGAGTGTGGGAAAGCAGCTTCATGAAGTTTCCAGCAGGGGGCAGAGCACCTGGTAACCAGCTACACAAGCTTTCCTAGCCCCTCACCCCCACCTCCTCTGCTTCCTGCCAGCCACAGTCTCTTGGCAGGGAGGCAACTGCTTTGGCCTCAGGCTGCTTAGATTCACCCTGCCCACACTGGCTGGGCCCCTGAGCTGGTGTTCGTTCTTTCTGTCTCTTTTGGTTTCTTCTATGCCTCCTACCACCTCCCCCTCCTTTCTCTGGAACACCTGGCTCTGTGTGCCATCTTTCTTTGATCTTGAAAGGCTGTGAAGCCATGCTGGACTGGGGAACCACTCCCCTGGCCTGTAACACCATGCTGGTGGGATAACTGCAGCTTCTTTTGCCTTGTTTTGTTCGTTTGTTTGTTTTGTTTCTTTTTTTTTTTTTTTTTTTTATTAGAGGTTGGGAGCTCCTTTTAGCCAGGCTGCACTGCATGGCTTAGGAGCTACTCTCCCAATCTGTGCAGCCAAGTAGATGGGATCCCTGGGGGCATTTCTTTTTTTTTTTTTTTTAATTTTCTCTCTCTTTTTCCTTTTCTGTCTTTTCCTCATTTCTCAGTTCTCATCTCTCTACACTTATCTTCTTTTCCTGTCTTCTGAATACCTGATGCTGTGTGACATCTATACCCCACTCTAGCCAGGCTATACCCTGCAGGCTGGGAGCCATTTCCCCAGTCTTAGCAGCCCCACCAGTGTGACTCCAGGACTCCTGGGGGCTTTTCTTTTCCAAATTTTTATCTAGTTATTTCTTTTCTTTCTTTTTCCCTTTTCTCCATTTCTTGCTTTCTGTTCTCTCCATACCAATGGCAAGATCCCTTAGCACTCTTTTTTCTTTCTTTCTTTGCTTGTTTGTTTTTAGCCCCTGTTTCTCTTTCTTATCTTTCCTCTTCCCTATACCCCTATTAGCTCCACACATCACAACCTCCTCCCTCTTTCCTGACTACCTGCACTGTGTGCTGAACATCACATGCCCGAGCAGCACAGACAGAGCCTACTGGAACCTGCCCTGCACTGATTCCTGGCCTGCCCTGTTGGCCATAGTACATGCCACAACCAACCCATCCCAGCCCCTCCCCTTCAGCTGGACCTGCCCTGCTGCACCATAACTGATTGATTGGCCCTGCCCACTGGACAAGGAGGTGAAAAGTATTGTGACTACAGACAAGCAAACGACAAAGAATGCACAGCCCGCCTGCTCAGACGTAACCAAATAAAACAAAAAAACAGGATGAAACAAACAAACCTACAATCAAGAAATGAAGAAAATAACTACTGAATGCCCCGAAGACAGCAGAAAATATCAAAACATAAAAAAACAGGACAGGATGGTTCCAGTAGGCATCCAAAATAAAACACTAGATGAGTTTCCAGTAGAAGAAAAGGCACTAGCGCTACCTGCCAGGGGATACAAATCTCTAATATTCAGAGCAATCCAAGAGTGGAAGCAAAAAGAAGACAAAAATGAGGAAAAAATAAACAAATTTCTGGAAAAGGCAGATAAATTCATGGAAAATACAGACCCCAAAATGGAACAATTCATGAAAGTAATACAGGAACAAAATGCCAAAATAAACTCACAACTAGAAATCATACAAAAAAAAAAAATTATAAATCCAAAATATAAACAACAAGATTTCAGAAATGGACAGTGTCATAGAAGGGCTGAGGAGCAGGTTTGAAACGATGGAAGACAGAATCAGCGAAATTGAAGACAAACACTTGGATACAACTCTGTTTGAGGAAAAATCAGAAAAAAGAATGAAGAAAAATGAAGAAACCCTTAGAATTATGTGGGATACAATTAAAAGCAAAAATTTTTGAGTGATTGGAGTTCTAGAACAGGGAGAGAAAACAGAAAACACAGAGAAGATCATTGAAGAACTGCTGACAGAAAACTTTCCTAATATCATGGATGATGAAAAGCTGACCATCCAAGAAGCTCAACGAACCCCATATAGGATAGATCCCAAAAGAAAAACACCAAGGCATATCCTAATCAAACTCACTAAAACCAAACACAAAGAAAAAATCCTGCGAGCAGCTCAAGAAAAACAAAAAGTCATATACAGAGGCGAAACAAGACTAAGCTCTGATTATTCAGCAGAAATCATGCAGGCAAGAGGCAACAGGATGACATATATAAAACCTTGAAAGAAAAAAAAAACTGCCAACCAAGAATAATATATCCTACAAAACTTTCATTCAAATATGATGGTGAAATTAGGACATTTCCAGATAAACAGAAATTAAGGGAATATGTAAAAACCAAGCCAGACTTACAGGAATTATTAAAGGGAGTCCTTCGGTCTGAGAACAAACAACATCAGACCACTGCCTGAATCTAGGATGCAAGATCATACCAGGCAGATACCAAAGTAGGAAATGAGCTCTCAAGGACTATCCAAAATGAAAAAAATTGCAACAGGGAACCAGAGAGGCTAACCTGTTAATGACAACAACGTCAGAACAATAAAAGAGGGAATAAACGGTATAGGTATAGAACTTTCTAATGGAGAGGAAGGCAAGGTGATGCGAAGTAATAATAGACTGGTTCAAACCGAGGAAGATAAAGGTAAATTTCAAGGAAACCACAAAGAAAGTTAACAAACCTACTCATCAAAATAAAAAAAATAATTTTTTTTTTAGAGAAGAAAAACTTAAAGTCTCAATAAAAGAAAATCTACAAAAATGAAAGAAATGAAAAAGAAATCCACAAACAATAGGAACTCAGGACAGAAGAGTAAGAGGAACCAAGAAAATGTTAGCACCACAAAAAATAGCACTACAAAATGACAGTAACGAACTCACACCTATCAATAATTACACTGAATGTAAATGGCCTAAATGCACCCATAAAGAGACATAGAGTGACAGAATGGATTAAAAAACAGGATCCATCAATATGCTCTCTACAATAGACACACCTTAGAAACAAAGACATAAGTATATTAAAAACCAAAGGATGGAAAAAAATATATCAAGCAAATAACTACCAAAAAAGAGCAGGAGTGGCAATACTAATCTCAGACAAGATAGACTTTAAAACAAAATCCACCATAAAAGACGAAGAAGAGCACTATATAATGATTAAAGGGACGATCCATCATGAAGACTTAACCATAATAAACATCTACACACCCAATGACAAGGCTCCAAAATACATAAAACAAACTCTAACATCACCGAAAACAGAAATTGACAGTTTCACAATAATAGTAGGAGACTTCAACACACCATTCTCAGTAAAAGACAGAACATCTAGAAAGAAACTCAAAGAAGATACAGAAAAGCTGAAGGGCACAATCAGCCAACTTGACCTCATAGACATATACAGAACACTCCACCCAACAGCTGCAAAGTACACATTCTTTTCCAAAGCACATGGAACGTTTTCCAGAATAGACACATCTTAGGCCACAGAGCAACCCTCAACAAAATCCAAAACACTGAGATAATACAAAGTATCTTCTCTGAACACAATGCCATCAAAGTAGAAATTAACAACAGGAAGAGCAAGGAAAAAAATCAATTACATGGAAACTGAATAACACCCTACTTACAAACCACCGAGTAATTGAAGAAATCAAAGATGGAATCGAAAAGTTCCTAGAATAAAATGAGAATGAAAACACATCATACCAAAACCTTTGGAACACAGCAAAGGCAGTCTTCAGAGGTCAATTTATAGCACTAGATGCACACATAAAGGGAAAAAAAATCAAAACAGTAGTTACAGAACTAGAACAAATAAAAAGAGAACAGCAAAAGAAGCCCACAGCCACCAGAAGAAAGTAAATAATAAAAATCAGAGGAGAATGAAATGAAATAGAGAATAGAAAAACAATAGAAAGGATCAACAAAACCAAAAGTTGGTTCTTTGAAAGGATCAACAAAATCGACAAACCACTGGCCAAACTGACAAAAGAAAAACAGGAGAGAATGCAAATAACCCAAATAAGAAGTGAAATGGGGGACATTACAACAGACCCAACTGAAACAAAAAGGATCATAATGGAGTATTATGAAAAGCTATACTCCAACAAATTTGAAAACCTAGAGGAAATGGACAAATTTCTAGAGACACACTACCTACCCAAACTAACACAAAATGATATTGAAAATCTGAATAGACCCATAACAAGAGAAGAGACTTAAAAGGTAGTAAAAAAAAAAAAAAAAAAAAAAAAGCTCCCAACCAAAAAAAGCCCTGGCCCAGATGGCTTCACTGAAGAATTCTACCACACGTTCAGAGAAAAGCCTACACCAGTACTATTCAAACTATTTCAGAATACAGAAAAGGAAGCAATACTTCTGAATTTTCTATGAAGCCAGCATAACCCTGATACCAAAACAAGGCAAAGACACCACAAAAAATGAAAATTACATACCAATATCTCTCATGACTATAGATGCAAAAATTCTCAACAAAATTCTAGCCAATAGAATTCAGCATCATCTCAAAAAAAAAAAAAATAATACACTATGACCAAGTAGGATTCGTATCAGGTATGCAAGGATGGTGCAACATTAGAAAATCAATCAACGTAATCCACCACATAAATAAAAGGAAAGAAAAGAATCACATGATCATTTCAATTGATGCAGAAAAGGCATTCCACAAAGTCCAACACCCATTCCTAATAAAAACTCTCAATAAAATAGGTATAGGAGGGAAATTTCTAAACATAATAAAGGGCATCTTTGCAAAACCAACGGCCAACATCACTCTCAATGAAGAGAGGCACAAAACATTCCCCTTGAGAACAGGAACAAGATAAGGATGTCCTTTATCGCCACTCCTATTTAACATTGTGTTGGAAGCCTTAGCTATGGCAATAAGACAAGAAACAGAAATAAAGGGCATCCAAATTGATAATGGAGAAGTTAAACTCTATTTGTGGATGATATGATACTATATTTAGAAAATCCAAAAGACTCCACCAGAAAACTACTGGAACTAATAAAATGATTCAGCAGAGTAGGAGGATACAAGATCAACATACAAAAATCAGTTGGATTCCTATCAGGAAAACGATACAATTTATAATAGCCCATGAAAAAATAAAATACTTCGGAATAAATCTAACCAGGGAGGTAAAGGACCTATACAAAGAAAACTACAAAACACTACTGCAAGAAACCAGAAGAGATCTACATAAATGGAAAAACATACCATGCTCATGGATAGGTAGACTCAGCATTGTGAAAATGACAATTCTACCTGAAGCGATTTACAAATACAATGCAATACCAATCCAAATACCAACAACATTCTTTAAAGAGATGGAAAAACTTATCATTAACTTTATATGGAAAGGGAAGAGGCCCTGGATAAGTAAAGCACCACTAAAGAAGAAGAATAAAGTAGGAGCACTTGCACTACCTGACCTTAGAACCTACTATTCAGCGATGGTAGTCAAAATAGCCTGGTACTGGTACGACAACAGATATGTTGACCAATGGAACAGAATTGAGAACCCAGATGTAAATCCATCCACCTACGGTCACCTGATCTTCAACAAGAGCCCGAAGTCCATCAAATGGGGGAAAAGACAGTCTTTTTAACAAATGGTACTGGCAAAACTGGATATCCAACTGCAAAAAAATGAAACAGGGCCCATACCTCACACCATATATAAAAACTAACTCGAAATGGATCAAAGACCTAAATATAAAGCCAAAAACTATGAAGTTCATAGAAGAAAAATAGGATCAATGCTAGGGGCCCTAATACACAGCATTAACAGGATACAAATCACAAGCAACAACATGCAAGCTCTAGAGGATAATAAGCTAGGGAACGGGGATCTAAAAATTAAACACTTATGCTCATCAAAAGACTTCACCAAAAGAGTCAAAAGAGAACATGCAGACTGGGAAAAAAATTTTGGCTATTACAATTCAGACAAAGGTCTAATCTCTAAAATCTACAAGAAAATTAAACACCTCTACAACAAAAAGACAAATAATCTAATTAAAAAATGGGCAAAGGATATGAACAGACACTTCATCAAAGAAGACATTTAAGTGGCCAACAGACACATGAGGAAGTGCTCACAATCTCTAGCCATCAGAGAAATGCAAATCAAAACCACAATGAGATACTATCTCACCCCGCCATTACTGTCACCGATCAATAAAACAGAAAACAACAAATGCTGGAGAGGATGTGGAGAGCTTGGAATTCTTATCTGAGGGTGGGAATGCAAAATGTCTTGGAAAATGACATGGTGCTTCCTTAGAAAGCTAGAAATAGAAATGCCATATGATCCAGCAATCCCACTCTTAGGAATATATCCTAGAGAAATAAGAGTCATCACGTGAATAGATATACGTACACCCCTGTTCATTGCAGCACTGTTCACAGAAGCAAAAAAATGGGAACAACCTAGCTAGATGCCCATCAACAGATGAATGGATAAACTGTGGTACATACACACAATGGAGTGTTACACAACGCTAAAGAACAAGAAGAATCTGTGAAGCATCTCCTAACATGGATGCATCTGGAGGACATTATGCTGAGTGAAATAAGTCAATCACAAAAGGACTGAGACCACTACTGTAAAAACTCATGACAGGGTTTACATACAAAAAAAAAATCTTTGATGATTGGGAGGGCGGGGTGGGGTGGGGATGGAAAAGCATTTAATAGACAATAGATAAGTGGAAACTTTGGTGAAGGGTAAGACTGTACACAACACTGGGGAAGCCAGCACAACCTGTACAAGGCAAGGTCATGGAAGCTCCATAGACACATCCAAACTCCCCGAGGGACCAAATTGCTGGACTGGGGGCTGTGGAGACCACGATCTCAGGGGTATCTAGCCCAATTGGCATAACATAGTTTATAAAGAAAACGTTCTACATTCTGTTTTGGTGAGTAGCATTTGGGGTCTTGAAAGCCTGTGAGAAGCCATCTAGGACAATTCACTAGTCTCATCCCTTTGGGAGCAAGGAAGAATGAAGAAAACTAGACACAAGGGAAAAATTAGTCTAAAGGACTAAAGGACCACATCTACCACGGCCTCCACCAGACTGAGTCCAGTACAACGAGATGGTGCCCGTCTACCGCCACTGACTGCTCTGACAGGGATCACAATAGAGGGTCCCGGACAGAGCTGGAGAAAAATGTAAAACAAAATTCTAGCTCAAAAAGAAAGACCAGACTTGCAGGCCTGACATAGACTGGGGAAACGCAGAGTATGGACCCCGGACACCGTTTCAGCTCAGTAATGAGGCCACTCCTGAGGTTCACCTTTCAGAGAAAGATTGAACAGGCCCAGGGAACAAAACAAGACTAAAGGGGCACAGCTGCCCTGGGGCGGGGACTGAAAAGTAGGAGGGAACAGGAAAGCCTGTAATAGGGAACCCAGGGTGGAGAAGGGAGAGTGCTGACATGCCATGGGGTTGTTAACCAATGTCATATAACAATGTGTGTACTAACTGTTTGATGAGAAACTAGTTTGTTCTGTAAACCTTCATCTAAAGTTCAATTAAAAAAAAAGAAAAGGAAAGAAAACAAAACAAAAAAAGAAACACTCTCCTTGCCTGAAAAACAGGGTCAACAATAATGCCCCCTTCACAAGGCAGCTGTAAAACTTAGTGAGGTGACAGAGTACTCAGCGGGGGGCCAGGTACAGCACAGCTGCTCCAAAATCGGTGCCCTCCCTCCTGCTCTGCAAGCCTTCCTGGGGTGGGGCTGCCGGGTATGTCGGGTGGGGGGAGATTCCCGTCTTATTATTCACATCTCTGCCCCTTCAACAGCATGCACCACCCATTTCACTCCAAGGTCTGTGGAAATGGCTCTGCTTTCCAATTCTCTTTCTCTTCCCCTTTCTACAATCTAATCTCTGTTCTGGAAACAAAGGTTACCTCCTACTAAGGTCTAACCTTCTTAGCCAGGCTTTTCCCCCAGGGACACTCAGTCTTTTGTTTTTCTTAACCAAACATTAACTTGAAGAGGGGGGAAAACAAGCCTGGTCTACTTCTGCATGGGCTGAGCAGTTCTTCAGATTACCTCGTTTTTTTTAATTTAAATGTTGGAAATTCTTTGCTGGGGTTTCACGTGAGTGCCTAGCCATCTTCCACCTGACAGCTGAAGTCATGGAAAGAGAAAAAACACAGAGTCTTACCTAACGTCTGCTTTGTGGCTGGACACACATGTTTAAAATTCTCCCTTCCATTTCTCCGTCTTGTGACAGTTATCTGTAGGCATTTGGCCCAAGGCCTATTAAAATTTTCTTGGAGGCAGCCGGGCTTGGAACATTCAAAAACACAGGTGCAGGAAGTATATGAAAATGAGGTGCTTTTCCACCCTTTCTGAGTACGCTCACCACCTGACAGCAAACCGTTGGGAAAGAGCCAGCACCGTCACCATGCTCGGTGGCGTCACGGCTTCCTAGGAGGACATGTGCGATGACCTGAGGGGGCGGGGGCAGCAAATGCCTGGCAGGGGCCTTGACCACTTCGTGCCTCTACTTACTTCTTGCCACTCCTCTGCCCTCCACACGTAGCGAGGGCACGGCAGGGCTTGGCAGGCGCGCTCCGACTCTGGTCTGGTGTAGGGGTTGCACTCGGGCTCTCTGGCTACTTTGTGAGTTCCGATCTGACAGCCCACATTCCTCTGTTGCACGCCTTGGCCGCAGGACACGGAGCACTAAGGAGACAGGGCATGTAAGTGGAGCCTTCGGTCATTTGGGGGCAGGTGAGGGTGGAGGGGGTGACAGAGGGGGTCTGCACTCCTAATCCGATAATTTTCATAGCCCCCCAACTACTTCTAATTCCCAGTGAAAGAGACCCAAGAGGATGTCTTAAATCTGGACCCTCACTGCTCATCAGTGCTGGGGAGTGAGGAAAGACTGGAGTTTGGGGGAACCGCAAAAGGCAACCAAACTCCTGGAGGACTGAACAGGGTGGAAAAAGTCATTGGGAAACATTTAGCACAGCCTAGAAATGTCACTGCCATGTGAAATGAAAACCCAAAATGATTTCTATCCGGGAGGATCTGAGGTTCTTGAAAACTGGAGATACAGTATTGCCCAAGGGGAATTTCTTGGCAGATTGAAACTGTAAGCCACTGAAGACTGTGGAGCCTTCTAACTAGAATTACTTCTGCAGTCTCTGCTTTTCCTTGGTCCTATTATTCCTGGAGTTGGGGGGATTATTTTTTTAACCATGGAGCACACTGAAGTATTCGTCTATTTACAACCTCAGATGGATATATGAAGAGTAAAAGCTGACGAAAAACAAAACAAAACCAAAATTTCCTAGGGATTGATGTTTTCAGCTCTTGAAAAATACTTCTAATCATGCTGAAACATTTTGTTGACCATCTTGCAGAACACCGTATTAAATCTGCAATTAACTTTCCTCCAAATTAATTTTTTAGTGGTTTCCTCTTTGCTGGGATTCATAATCTCATGAAGACCAAGGATTGTTGTCTTTATTAAGGTTTTGACTGTCAGAAACTGAAAGCAACATCTGACTGGAAAGACCAGCAGATTACTGCACTTAGCTATTAAAAATTATTACCAAATTTTTGTGAGAGCTCAGCCTCCATTAATTTGTCTGGTGCGGAGAAAACGAGCTGAACGTACGTTAAAGCCACACTCCTCAGAGGAAGTCTCAAAGAGCAGAATCATGCTCTTTTAACTTAGAAAGAAATTCTTGGTCAATTTTTTTTTTTTTAACCTGCAGCAGGCTTACTGTGAATTCACTGTCTGTTGAGGCTCGTGGGAATTTACTCTCAGGAAGCACCCAAACGCAATTCGGCTGAATATTCACTTCAGATTTCAAGAAAACAGGTGATACCATTTAGAAGGAAGCTCAGGAAATTCTATTGTTTCCAATGAGCCAGTGCCAGGGAGGAAACTCAAATATTCACAAAAAAGCTGGTTGAAGTGAAGAAAATATTTTGGATCATATTTTGGTTACTATTGTTTGGGTTTAAAGGTATTAATTGTATTGAATGAGTTTCTGACCCTCAAGAAACTAGACTTTTAAAGTCAATATGTCCAGGGTGTAACGGGAGAGGTCTCCTGAGTACGACTGAAGGCCGTGTCTGCAGAGAACAGCCACTGAATGCTCACGTTTGTCTGAGATCAGGAAGAGTGAACTGTGGCATACCCTACTGCGAGACTAACAGAAATGCCCCAACATCATCAGCAACAAACAACAACACGATAACCACCACCAAAAAGCCATTGGGCCATTTGAATTTGGGGTCTTAAATTTCAAAGGGTACACTTCTGGAACAAATGCACCCAAATAGAAATACAAATAAAGAATGACAGAGGTTTAGTAAACAAATTTGAGTTTGGCATAGGGTTAATATATATTCAAAATCTCATAATGCTTTAATAAGATAAAGAAAAACAGAAAAAAAAGTAACAGGCTTGTAGAGTTATAACACTGTTCAGGCTAGCAAGTCAACAAAACCTCTTTTTTGATGCTATTGTTACTGAGTAAATTATAAATGGTTTAAGGGAGGCAAGGTATTAAGAGCCATAAGCATTGGACATAAAGAAAATTACTTCCTGCAACGTTCAGTAATTTTCACAAGAATAATTAAGACATGGCAAGGCCCAACTACATAACGTGTCGTTCTGGCTTCTGATTTTCATACTATCAAAGCCAGCCCTGAAATAACGCCTTCGAAAGAGTCAACCTGACTTAAATACACAGCAAAGGACACGCCTTGCCTTTCTGAACAATGCATCCACGGAAATCTTTGTTTGAAATGAGGTGCGAGGTGCACTGAGTCAGCGTCAGTTTTCTTCCTCTGTCTTGAAGGAGGTGAGAATTTGCACATGGAGCCGGCCAGGCTTGCTTGGCAAATTCTGAGCGATTTGTGCAGACACCCCATGAATAAAGCCACATCATGCAGACCTCGGCCTGACCCTGGAGGTGGTGGTGGGGCTGTGCTGCCTTTAATGTTTCTCGTTCTGTCCAGAACACCTTCTGGTTAGTTTGCAGAAGGAAACATTTTGGCAGTGCCCCCCACGGCCACCGTCCTCACATGGCAGCCTGTTTGTACAGGTTGGGAAGCAGGTGTTTTTAGGTCTGAACCTCTGAGCTGAGAGCCAGCTCGTCTCCGGGCACTCCCTGCTGTGCCATGCTAGTGTGCAGGACTCACGAACTTAAAGGGAACGTGACGCCGATTTCCACAGATGCCTCTATGGGGCTTCTGCTGTTTGTGGAGTCATGGCACACACTTGAAAACTGGAAAGAATTTTACATAATTCCTTCCAGTATTACTCTGAAATTATGGTGGGGACGTTATTTTAAAGGAGGGACTAGCCTGACAATTTACTATAAAAACCAATTTTTATAAATAATAATACCAATAATAATACTAAGCACTTACTATATGCCAGGCTCTATGCCAAGGTTTCTCAACCAGACAGTTCTTTGTTGTGGGGCTGCCCTGTGCACTGTAGTACTTAGCAGCACCCCTGGACTCTACCTACTAGATGTCAGTAGCACCCCTCCTTAGGCTGTGACAACCAAAAATGTCTCCAAACTCAAAAAACCAAACCCATGGCCATCAAGTCAATACCGACTCATAACAACCCTACAGGACAGAGTAGAACTGCCCAATAGGGTTTCCAAGGAGCAGCTAGTGGATTAGAACTGCCAACCTTTTGGTTAGCAGCCTGAACTCTTAACCACTGTGTCACCAGGGCTCCAAAATGTCTCCAGACATTGCCAAATGTCCTAAGGGGAGCAAAATCGCTCCCCTCCAAAGCCCCATTGAGAACCACTGTTCTACGCTAAGTGTTTTACATAAAATATCTTTATACTTCCCAAGAAAACTTTTAGGCAGATACACTACATATAACTAAAGCAAAGAACAAAAATAATCATACCAACTCAAGAAAAAACGGTCAAGAAAAACTCTACCCTGGACAATGTATCATAACTACTGTAGATAAGAGCTTGGCTTCCAGTTCTAAATATGGTCCTAATATGCTGCAGTCTCTTATCCTATGTCAGCAGGAGTGTATTCAAACAATTCAACATCAGTGCTCCCAGTTCTAACACAAATAAACAAATGGAGAGTACGAATCAGTACCTGTTCTCGTCACTGACCACCTGCTCATTGTTCCTCAGTCCCTCAAAGGGCACAAGCTGCTCATATGTCGTGGCCTCCCCACTCAAGGCTTAAAGAACACTGCAGACTCGGACCCCACAACTATGCTCCATAATGACAGCAAAGAGCCCTAGCCGAAAATGACTGATAGATTCTCATTGCAATCTGCCAGCTTCCATCTGGGCATCAGTACTGAAAGTGTTTACAAAACTGATGATCTTATTTCATTGAATCTAAAACCTCACTGATTGTATTATTTTTTGTATCACTAAGAAAGAAAGCAGGGCTGCTGTTCAAACCAGGGCACCCCACTGGTTGCAAGGCCTGTCCTGACCACAGATATTAAAGTGCTCAGCGCTGATGAAGTGGTACCACCGTGTTATTCTAATACGGTCATCTATCCTGTTTCTTTCTGGTTGTCGCCAAAAAAAGCCTTTATGCAGGAATAGGGTAAGTTAAAGCCTTTCCTCTGGAACGCTTTATAACACGGGAATACAGAGCCTTCGCGTCTGTCCAACTGAATCAACAATTTGATGCTGATTTTTGCTTTAAAATTTCATGGAAACTCCCTAGTTCTTGATCAAAATCATCTAACCAAATTGAACGTGAGCTTTTGAAAAAGGTTTTTAAGATTTTAATGGGGATGTTTTCTAATAAAAAGCTAATTTAGTTCACAAATTCAAGATTTTCAAAAGATTTAGAAATGAAACATTCCACTTTAAACCTCAAAAAGCCAGTTTTGGGGCCAAGCCTATGAAGCTAAGTGTGGCAATAGCCATCTCCTATCTCAATATTCTATGTCTTAGTATCACCAGACACTCTGACGTGGTGAGAAATTGTGCTGATTACTCCGCCTAATTTGAAGACAAGATGACAAGAATACAGCTGCAGCAGAAAACAGAAGGACCAGATAGAAAATATCCTAAATATCGGTGCAAACGGACGACCATTCCTCTTGCTATTGCTGCCTTAGGGATGCTCCTGTTTACCAATGGGTCATTTATTGTTGTGCCATCGAGTAGAACTGCCCCATAGGGTTTCCAGGGAGCAACTGGTGGATTCTAACTGCTGACTTTTTTGGTTAGCAGCCTGACCTCTTAACCACTTCGCCACCAGGGCTCTGCAATGGGTCATTAGTAAGCCAGTATCCTTTGATCACACAGACGGCCTTCCCCATCAATCACTGCATCTGATTATTTTCAGGTATATTTTGTAAATTGTACAAATCAACACCTTCTCTCCCCGGCTTTTATAATCCATTACTGCCAATCAAAGCAGGGCGTTGTAAAGCTGGTGCAGACCGTTACATAACTGTGTTTACTTGCATTTTCTACTAAGGTGTCTTGTGTCTTCTAAGCAAGCATTTTGAACTGGTGCAGTCTTTTCCAAGGAGGCATTCTGGTAATCCTATTATCTTATGTTCATAAAAACCCCCTGGGTTTAAGCCCAGTCATCACAGCTTTGTAAGCAATTTTGAGCTTCCCATCAAGATCACAGGATTCTGGAGTAAAACTCACCCTGGGTTTACCAATAAAGCACCAAAGATTCTCTTAATAGTCTCTTTATTGAATAAATTGGCTTTTAAAATGAGCATCATTTACATGTTCTGAACTTAATATTCAGGGCAAGATGCAAATAGATAAGGAGAGGCTGAGGACCATAAAGAAAAGTAACAGAGCATGAAATTCCACAAGAAGACAAGGTAATTAGTGCGGTCTCTTAAATGATGCTAGCTGCAGGCTTTTAAATGAATCGAATAGCTGGCATAAAAAAGCTGGAAGTTAACAGATGACAGTGGTTACTTAGACAAGCCACTAAGAAGGATGACCAGTATGAAATGCAGCCCTGAAATCTGATCTCTATGGAAGCCAGAGGAGGAGTTAACTCTGGCTAGGCATAGATTCTTTGATTAAAAAATTATTGATGGTGCAAATGGTTAAGGAATCAACTGCTAATAAAAGGCTGGTGGTTCGAATCCCCCCAGCAGTGCCTCCGAAGAAAGACCTGGTGGTCTCCTTCCCAAAGGTCACAGCCTTGCCAACCCTGTGGAGTGCAGTTCGGCCCTGCACACACGGGGTCGCCGTGAGGTGGGAGGGGCTTGACAGCGATTTGGTACGATGAAGCCCTCGAGAGGGATGAAGGTTACTCTGCTGGGGTCTGACACAGGCCATGGTTTACATTTCCGTGAAGCAGAACATAGCACAGAAAGGGGCAGAAAGAGGGGTCAGTGATGGCAGCTCAGGAGACAACCCCAAAACTCACTGCCCTTGAGTCTGTTCTGACTTGTAGTGACTACACAGGACAGGGAAGAACTGTCCCATAAGGTTTCCAAAGCTGTAATCTTTACGCAAACAGAACGTCACATCTTTCTCCCGTGGAGCAGCTGGTAGGTTCAAACCACCAACTTTTCGGTTAGCAGATGAGCGCTTAACCACTGTGCCACCAGAGCTCAGGAGCATTTAAGAAAAATTCAGGTTTCTGGAGGAATTTTCCACTAGTCATGTTAAAATTAAGGGTTCTCGACTCTTTCTCGTGTTAATATAGCTGCGTCCACAGCTTCTCTGGCCCTTAGGAGTCAAGACGACTCAGGCTCTGAAAAAATCAATTCTAGAGGCTGCCAACCTCGAACCTAGTTTTCCTTGATCCTCAGGAGTAATTTCTGATTCTCCACTGCATAGGAGAACCAGAAATACAGTAAAACCTCATTGAACCAGATTCATGGGGAGAAGGATCGGCATTAAAATCAGCATATTTTAAAAGAAATTGAGCCATTTTTCTTTTAAGTAAGCACCTTCAACCAAGCTGAGAAATAGTACAAGTGCGGAATTACAAGAGCTATTTAAGGACCAGTTTAGAGTGACTTTAGTTCACGTGTCAGTTATTTATAGGGAAATAGAAGCCTCTAAAGGTCCTTCTTAAAGTTCACCCAAGAAGCTCACACACAATTCCCCACCAGATTACCAAAGTTTAGAATTAAAGGAGTCTAACTGAATGGCTTCTTGGGTACTTAACATCCCCCTTCCCCATCCACTACACACAACACACTTATCCAATCAAACAAAATCTTCCTCTTGAGGGTCTATTTGACTCAACACCCCTGAGTGAAGCGCTTGGCATTCATTATTGTATTAAATCCTCGTAAGAACAATATGAAGGAGATGTTATTATCCGAGGGTCAGGAAGATTAAAGAAGTCACCCAAGATCACTTAGCTAGAAATTGAAACAGAGAACCTCCCCTCCTACCCCTCACCTCTGTTATAACCAAGTAAATACTTAATATCAGAAGTCCTCTGTTCAAGGACCTCAAAGGTAAATTGAGACTCCGCTCCTGCTGGGTGACCACGTGCAACTTTAGTGTGATCTGAATTAGTGGTTTTCTAAGTGGTGAATAATTTTTAAAAAGTGCCACCAGGGAAGCATTGAGGGGCTGTTCTGTGCTACGAGTCTGACATCTGTGACCACCTGGAGTTAATCCTCATCACCAACCACCCTATAGTAGCGTGTTATGCAAAGCACCAAGGGTCGAAGCCTCTTGCCCAAGGCCACACAGCTCCAAGTCTCCTAAACATAAAGATCTTCCCTCCCTGTCCCCAGCTCCCTCTGAGAACCAAAACCGGGCAGAGAAACACAGGTCAGCACACGGAGCCAGCCATGCGGCAGAAGGCAAGGAAGCAGTCGTAGGGAGAAGCATCGCTCACCTGACTCCAGGCTCCAGCCTTCCATTTGGGGCATCTTCCTCCACGGCACTTTCTGTGCCCATTTGGCTTAGCAAGGTGTTTACAGTAATCACTTTCTAAATGGGTTCCATCTTTGGCCATGCAGTAAACATTTCGTTGTTTATGCCCTCGACCACAAGAGACAGAACACTGCAATATAAAGCAATGGCAGGTTGTTGTTTTGTTAAATCGCATCGTGAGATGTTAAGACCATGCCTAACAAAAGTCACTGTTCCCACTTTCTCAGCGCCATTTTGGATGACCTCGCAAAGCCCAACCGGGAAGGAAGGTGGCGTTGGGGAAAAATGTGCCTTACGTTACCGTAGCGCTCCTGGATGGTATTTGGGTCACTCAAGAGTGTGGGCAAGTTCTGATACTTAAGGCCAAAAATAAAGCCTATGAACCTGACATCACCACGGAATTCTGATTTAAAGAAGTCCTATTACAATGAAATGTCAAGGATTCCTTTTGCATATCTCCATGCAATCTCCAGTCAAGGAATTTCTTCAACAAAATGTGATTCACAGATTGGCAACAGGTCCATTTCCAGATTACAACTGTGTCCAATTTGCTAAATAAATGATTTAAGGAAATTTTTCAACCATTTTCCAGAAGATAAACACTCCTTTTTCCAGTCTATGGGGAAGAAGGTGAAAAAGGCATGTTAGAAACTGGAAGGTAAGCTAGCAGGTAAGCTTGTGCCAATTTCAGGAGGGAGGTGGTAGCTTCCAACTTTGATCTGCAGGTTCACTGAACTGTTTTAAATGTGACCTTGTCTGACCACATCTAAGAAACTTGACTTTGATTTCAGATTAGGTTTCTCAAAAAGATTTAGGAATCAAAGTGCCCATGGAGTCAGGACAAAAATTTCATATGACAGCTTGTAGAAGAGGCAAGAGGCTGGCCCAAATGAACACACTGAGACATTCAGCATTCATTGCCTCGTTAGCGGTTACAGGGGTCATTACCACTTGAATCAGAAGCCTGCTGGCTCAGGTTTTCAAGACACATTATTTCTCAATATAATGTTCTTGCTTTTCGGAGGGAAGTGAGTTTAAGAATGAAGAACAAAATGTGAAAATGCAATGAAAATAGGTTTCAAGTGTCATTTCCTTCTATTCAATATTTCTTATTTCCCTCACTAACTTTGTGATTTTGTTAACTTAAATTACTAAAGTGCCCTTTTATGCCTAATAGATAAATAGCACCATGTAAAACATGCAGCCTAATATTAATTTAACACTAGTACCAAGCATGCTCAAAGTCATACCATTCATAAAGGCATCAGCCATGTTTTTCTAGTAAACACAAACCATTATGAAACTTTCAATAGCAGCTGATAGAGAATTTTAAAATATGTGTATCAATAGCTTTGGCATTGACATTTTACTTTAAAAAGGTGAGAACATTACTGTTTTCATCTGAGCTCTCATTTTATGAGTATTATGATTTGGAGTAAGAGCCCTGGTGGTGCAGTGGTTAAGAGCTCAGCTGCTAACCAAAGGTCAACAGTTTAAGCCCACCAGCTGCTCCTTAGAAACCCTACGGGGCAGTTCTACTCTTATAGGGTTGCTATGAGTCGGAATCGACTCGATGGCAACAGGTTTGGGTTTTTTTGGCTTTTATGATTTGGAGTAGTCAGCCCAGAAATGTTAACAGAATATACAATGTGCAAGGAAGGAACCAATTTGATTATCTACACAAAAATAAAAATAACCATTGTCCAGCCTAAAGCATTTTGATGTATATAAAGACTTCAGAGTCTAGAAGGGTGCTAGAAAGACATTCCTGTTAACCTTCAGAGTAGTCTATGACGTGCTCTCAGGCACACAGGTGACCCCTACTATTGGTGATGGGTTTTAATACTTAAAAATGTTGCTTCACCAAGAAAATACCAGAAGGGCACAATTAGCATCTGGGTTGAGTTCATTTGTTTCTTCAACAAACTTTTACCGAGCACCTCCTATGTTCCAGGCTTTATGTGCAGAACTGTGAATACATTGAGGACAAAACCAACACAGTCCACGGCTCATGGGGCTCATAGACCAGTGAGGGAGACCAACAGCAATCAAGTGATGACAAAAACACATATATAGCGACAAATTGAGATGAGCTTTATGAAGGAAACAGGCTACAGAGGTTGGATCATGCAGGCTGAGGCTGGATCACACAGAGCTCACAGGCCATGAGGATACATTAAGATTTCATTCTGCACACGATACGAACCCACTGAAGAGTTTTTAGTCATGGAGACGAGGTCTGGTTTATGTTTCAATAATTCTACTTTGGCTTCTGAGTAGAGAATGGATGGAAACGCAGCATGAGTGGGAACAAGAAAACTGCTCAGGAAGCTATGGCATTCGTCCAGGCAAGAGCGGATGGTAGTTGGATTAGGGCAGAGAGTGTTGGGGTTGGGGAATTAGGAGGATTTAAGTGATGCATTTTTTTTGAGATTAAAACGGGATTACATTTCTAGGATGGATCAGCTGCAAGGTAGAAGGGAGAGGGCATTGTCAGGGACGACCCCCAGGTCTCCGTCTTGGGCAACTGGACAGGTAGTGAAGACATTTCCTGAGATGGGGAAAACTGGGAAAAACTGTGCCTGGAGTCAAGGATATGTTTATTTATAGAAAACAGGCTGGACTTAAAGGATATGGAGTCATGGGTGGTAACATCTGTTTGATTAGGGTGAAGAAACAGGCACAGTTGTCTTATAGCAATCATGGGTAAACCATGGTTAGCCAGGAACGTGGGTGAACATAAAACAAGGGTTTCCGGTCTGCCTTTGTGGTGATTGTTGTTAGTTGCTATTGAGTCGATTCGACTCAATGGCAGCCCTATGTGTGCAGAGTAGAAATGCTTAATAAGGTTTTTAAGGCTGTGTGCCCTTTTGGAAGCAGATTGCCAGGCCTGTCTTCTGAGGTACCGCTGGGTGGGTTTGAACCCCCAACCTTTCAGCTAGTAGTTGAGCACTTAATCCTTTGCACCTCTGAGAGACCTTCATTTCTGTCTTAGGAATGGTCATTTCAGTACACAAATAGTCCAAACGAGCTATCCCTTCATGTGGAGGGGGAAAAAAGAACTGATGGAAGTATTAATTTAATAATCTGCTGTGGGAATGGAAGAGACTCATAAGGTTTTCACTGGCCAGTTTTTTCAGAAGTAGACTGCCAAGTCCTTCTTCCTACTCTGTTTTAGCCCGGAAGCTCTGTTGAAACCTGTGCATTGTGGGTGACCCTGCTGGTATTTGAAATACCAGTGGTATAACTTCCAACATCACAGCAACAGGCAAGCCACCAAAGTAAGACAAACTGAGAGATGTGTGGGTAACATTGCAAAGAATGGGACTTCCAGAAAATTTAATCGTGCTCATGCAGAGCCTGTACATAAACTAAGAGGCAGCCGTTCGAACAGAACAAGGGGATATGGCAGGGTTTAATATCGGGAAACATGTGCGTCGGGATTGTATCCTTTCACCATACTTATTCTATCTGTATACTGAACAAATAATCTGAGAAGCTGGACTATATGAAGAAGAATGCAGCATCAGGACTGCAGGAAGACTCATTAACAACCTGTGTTATGCAGATGACATAACCTTGCTTGCTGAAAGTGAAGAGGACTTGAAGCACTTACTGATGAAGATCAAAGATCGCAGCCTTCAGTATGGATAACACCCCAACATAAAGAAAACAAAAATCCTCACAACTGGAGCAATAAGCAACATCATGCTAAATGGTGAAAATATTGACGTTGTCAAGGACTTCATTTTACTTGGGTCCACAATCAACACCCATGGAAGCAGCAGTCAAGAAATGAAACGACATATTGCGCTGGGCAAATTTGCTACAAAATACCTCTTTAAAGTGTTGAAAAGCAAAGGTGTCACTTTGAGGACTAAGGTGCGCCTGACCCAAGCAATGATATTTTCAACTGCCTCATATGCATGTGAAAGCTGGACGATGAATAAAGAAGACTGAAGAAGACTTGACGCCTTTGAATTACAGTGTTGGTGAAGAATATTGAATATACCGTGGACTGCCAGAAGAACAAACAAATCTGTCTTGGAAGAAGTATAGCCAGAATGCTCATTAGACACAAGGATGGCAAGACTTTATCTCACATACTTTGGACATGTTGTCAGGAGGGACCAGTCCCTGGAGAGGGACACCATGTTTGGTAAAGTATAGGGTCAGCGAAAGAGAGGAAGACGCTTGACGATATGGATTGACACAGTGGCTGCAACAATGGGCTCAAACATAGAAATGATTGTGAGAATGGTGCAGGATTGAGCAATGTTTCATTCTGCTGCACAAAGGGTCGCTATATGGAGTCAGAACCTACTCAACAGCACCTAACGACACTAGAAGAGACCACCTAAAAGTAGGCAGTGGTCTAGCAGAGGCAGAGTTAGAAGAGGTACAGCTTTCTCTCTTTACATTTGTAATGTCTTTTGAATAGTCGTTATGTTCCAGGTACTGCAGTTAGACTTTATGTACTTATCTCATTTAATAATCCCACTAACCAGACCGATAGGTACTATTATTGGAGACAGTTGGTGTTTTCCACACAATTGTTTCAAGACAATCAGTGACTCCAATATAAGCAGACATATGTCTGTCAAAAAAAATAATAGCACAATGAAAATAATTGAATTATTAACAACGTCACTGATAATTCATTTGAGGTGCCTCACTGGAGCAATTGGTATCCGTTGCTAGTGGAATGAAGATGGATAAATAATTTCTAAATATGATGCTTTAAAAGTCTTTCAATATTTGGATTGGCTGCATCGTGCCATTTCTATGTGTGTTTTGGGGAGCTTGAATGAAACTCACTTGGAAAAAAGAATACAATACTTCAGCGTGATTCACTGCATAGATTCTTTGCCTAAAATTGTTAAGATCTAAAAACAATTAGAAAATTCTTAAGATACCTAATCTAATAGCAAATGTCTTTCACTTAATGCTTTCTAACTTACCAATGAAGAAAGGCGGCTGCGTTTGGAGATTTCCATAACTTTGGTTTTGATTTCATAAAGCAGCTGTCATTTAATAATCAGATAAACACCTTGTATGTTCCACTCTCACATAGTCTGAGGAACGTTTCCATCTGATCCCTTCCAGCCCTCTCCTAGGCACTGACTTTTGCACTGATGTGCCTCACTGAGAAGCAACAGAGGCGTTTAGAGCATCCCCTGGTACATGTTATTTATTGGCCACATAACTGAGGCTTCTTGCTCTTGGGAACATTTAATTCCTTAAATTTGAAGTCAAAATAGCCTCTTGTTTGCCAATAAGACACTAACTTCTTTTCTCTCGGGAAACAATGCAACCTGTTTAAGAGAATGATTTTTTACACAAATTTGAGCAAGGCACCTGAAAAAAGTGATCTCTGCCTCGTTACTTAGAAAAACAAAGATCAGTATTCCAAATGCCTGGATTTTCAGGCTTTTGTTTATTGAGGCAGTTCAAAGGAGATGGCAGGATTTGGAGCTTTCTTCAAATGTTGCAGTTACATTTCCACTAACTAAGGTCTAAGTGTTTAAAATCCTTGCATTTCAACTCCTCTGGTGGAAATGAAACTCAAGATGTATGCAGTCTGTCCTTAACCTCAACCGAGGCCTTCCTTTCTTGAGTAGGTAGCTTCAGGTATGGTGCATATTTGGGACCAGAATGCTTTCTGTGACCTTAGGGATGCCTTGCATTGGTCTTTTCATTTATACTAAGGGGCATGTTATCTCGGTCACTGAGAAGTGATAGAACCCCAGTGTATCTGCCTGGATAAGAAGAGCTGAAGACTTAAGAAGAACAAAATCCTTCAGGTTGCCAAGGATGTTGAGGGCCTAGACATATGAATGAAGATGGAGTACTAGATAGAGTTGGTAAGGAGAGCCTGAGCAACCAAGAAGGAATAAGAAAGGGAGGGTGGAGGTCACGGTTATACACAGAATCTGGTCAGAAGGGTGGGTTGGAAGATGCTGGGACTTAGAGGAAGCCAGGGCTTTGAACTGGTTCTTTCTGGTTCAGTCATGGCTGAGTAAGTGAAGCTGGAACAGACCTGAATTTTTAGAATTTGAGCAAACAGGAATGGTAACTGGTAACTGGAATGGTAAAAATTATGGGTCGAAGCCCTGCTAGAAACTTAATCTTACTCTTAGAAAACAAGGGTAGCATACGTGGATTTTGCACAGAGTGAGAAACGGTGGTGCCCTGCTCAAAGATGGTGTCTAACAGCACCACTTTGAAAGTACGTAGCTCTCCACAGACCTGGCAATAATCCAATGTCACAGATCAGCTCCTGAAAGGGTCACATGTCTCTTCCAAGTCTCCCATTCCAGGGCTTCAATCTATAATTTTTCCTGTTCTGGTTACTGTTCTGGATCACCCAAATTGTAAAAATTTGAGTTTGTTCCAGTTTCATTTCATCGGCCGTGAAAGAACCAGTTTGAACTAGTTCGAAGCCCTGGAGGAAGCATTGAAGGGGTTGAGGTGTGACCCAGGACTACCTCAACTATGGTAGGTACATGATAAATAGGTGCTAATGGATCGTCCAGGAGGGCAGCCCTAGCAGAGCGTCTGGGCAAACCAGTTCTACACTTCTAGGTCATTCTCATCAAGTGATCCGGATACATGAGATTCTGTATACATGAAATGTATTATGGGGGGTGCTGATGAACTGGTGCATATTTCTAGCCACAGGATTGGTTGACTGCAGGTTAGAAGTAAGGAAGAACTGAAAGGCCTTATAAATGTCATATGTTAAAACCCACTACTAAGTCAAGCCAAGTCTCTCCTGGCTTGATAATCTCCTGGCTAACCACCACTCTGAGACAGGTGAGCAGAGTTCCCTCTTGGGACAGGAGACTCTACTAACTATTATTCAAGGCCTTTCTTTTGTGATTCTGTGAAATAAGAAAATAACATCTAGATTACGTCATTTAAAAAAATGTTCAGCTGGATTTTTTCATAACAACCACAAGCTCTTTTGATTCTATTCTCATTCTGACTTTATTTAACAGAACATAAAGTTAAACCTCATCTGGAGAGTATGTGATCAGAGAGAATACAATGCTTGTACCGGAGGCTCAGGACAGCCCATGCCAATCACAGCAAGGAATGAAACGAGTATTGCATGAGCGTCATACCACTGGGAAACACAAAAGGAAATCAGCCTCTAGACCTACGGTCCACCGAAAAAAGCCTGGTAAGTACAAGACTACAGCTTTAGGGATCAGAAGTGTCAAACAATGCTCAATGAGAGGCCTAGAAAACCACGTGGGCTTGACACATAAAGTAGATGGTAGCGGCAACTCACACAAGTTCTTTTACTGCCTTCTGCATGACAGGCAGTCAGCAAATATTTATGGAAATGAATGAACGTGTGAAAGCTATAGCCATCATAGAAGAGGTATACTAGAAACTAAATGACATCTTTTTCTAAAGGTCTGAAAGAAAAAACCACCTAGAATCTGACTCACACTGTTACTGCTGAACTAATTTTACACAAGTTATTCAGATTCAAAAAGACCATCCCAAGAGCACTCTCTGAGCGGAACTATTGAAAATACATCACACAGCAAGGAAGGAGTAGATACAGGCTTTAGACTATGAGTCCTTGTCCCTATCATAGATACCATTTGGTGGCAATTGTGCTGGGGAATTTGTGGCTAGTTTCTGGTGTTCTGCATGTTGCTTGGAATCACAGCAAACCAGTACCCCGGTGACTTCCATGCCCCTCACACAGAGCTAGCCTGATGGGCTAGCCAAGCAGGTATAGATCCTGCACCTCTGGCTTTGAGGGATTTCTGAAACCAATATGTACAAGAGGGAGTGTAATGGCTCCTTGTTCCAAAGTGCCAGTTAAGAAAAAAGTTCCAGGGGTGTCTGTGCACAGGGCCCACACAGGAAACGAAAGCTTGCCACAGGGACTACTTTCTTCATTTTGCTCTAAAATACAGCACTTCAAGGCACAGGTTTTGGAGACACACCTGGCCTAGAATCCTATCTCCGCCATCTCCCCATGGTGCCATTTGGGCTAAGTTATTTAACCTCTCTCAACTCAGATTTCTTCTCCGTAAAATAGGGATAATAGTAGTATCTACACTCAGTGGGGTTGTTGTTATGATTGAATGAGACAATGCAAATAAAGCTTTTAATATTTTGCTCAATATATGTTCACTATCCCGGCTACTACCACTTCTATCCTGTAGAGTCTTTTAGACTATCTCATAACATGCAGGAAAAAAAAAGATTTTTTTTTGATATATGTTAGCTAATGGAGTCTAAGATAAGTACTCGCTACTAATCGAGAGGTCAGCAGTTTGAACCCACCAGCTGCTCTGTGAGAGAAAAGACCTGGTGATCTGCTCTATAAAGATTACAGCCTAGGAAACCCTATGGGGCAGTTCTGATCTGTCACATGGAGTCACTATGAGTCAGAATCGACTCAACAGCAAACAACAACAACAATGGAGTCTTAGATGAACACTGCAACACAGGTGTTGCTGGGTGGAAGGGGGACTTCCTTTGGCAAAATCTCACCCATGAATGGGTGAAATGCTTTCCTCTCTAGAGAAAGGAGAAACCCACAGAGCAGACGTAAATGTTGACAATTTCTCCTGTCGTGCCCCTTGCACTCTTACAGACCATTTCTTGTATGTGGTCTCTTATAACCGAGGTAAGAAAAGGAAAGACACCACATCTGATGCCACACCTCTTCTCTACTCTGTTATGTCTTGCTCCTACTTATCATCTCAAGAACTACTTAAATTTCTCATTTGTTTTTTGTTACGTGATTTTTTTTTAATGTTCTGAGACCCAGAATCAGCACCAGGGGTAACTACCACCGAAGGCATATTCACTCACTCCTGAGCAGCTCGGCTGTAGGACTGGCAACCGCCCCGCACTGGCTGACGTGAGTGCGTTTAAGGGAGTTTTTTGGAGGGCTTCTCACAACACAAGAGTGGCTCTGGACAGGGGCATCAGAGAACCAGAATAAGTGAGGAGGAAGGGAGAGACGGCTTCGCCAGGAAACAAGGGCTGTGACTTGAGGGCGTAAAGCCAGTGCTGACAGCCCTGCCTGACCGCTGTTTGTGTCCAGGACCACCCTGGCACTTATTACCATGAGAAGAGGCTGAGAAGTATGAGATTGACAGGGAACACCATGTACGAAAGCGGATGTGGGAGTCATAGTCCTCCCGGTCGGATGGGGCATTAGGCCGTCTTCCCATTGCCAATGCCCCCCAACACCCCGAGCCTTTGCATTGCTACAAAGGTTTCAAACAGCAATGGGGAGAAAAGAAACTAAGATTCACATGTCAGCTTGTGGTGCACATTGAAGGCTGCCACCAACACTACGGCCACGTAGGTGGCCCAGCATATGCCCAGCAAGGGGGGTGGTGGAGGCAGGCAAATAGGGAGAGCTGCTTATGCCCTCCACCTTCCATTACCCCCCAAACTAGGGGGCACAGAGCTCCCCAGCTGCCCCGTCTCGCATTACAGGCAAAAAGTAAATTTTAGCATTAAACACAGCATAAAAAAAAAACTACCCGCTGCTGTCGAGTCGATTCCAATTCATAGCAATCCTAGAGGACAGAGTAGAACTGCCCCATAGAGCTTCCAAGGAGCAGCTGGTGGATTTGAACTGCCGAGCTTTTGGTTAGCAGCCTAGCTCTTAACCACTGTGCCAAATATAGCAGTATATGAAAGTAGCCACGCAAGCTGTGAACTAAAGATCAGGGTTCTTTTTGTTCTGCAGAAGTGTAAATACTAAAGATTTTCTCGCCATCAAGACAGAAGCCAGATACCAAAAAAATGTGCCAATGCAGCCTGGGGTAAATTCTATCATGGCACACCCAGGGGGGCCCCAGTCATCAAGGCATATTACATAACCAGGCCCAATTACCCTCACGCGCCCTCCAAATCCCCATTCCACGCACACTGCCCGTGTTTGCAGGACTCCTTTTCCCTTTCCAGGTGAGGCTGATATTCGTTTGTACCCTGACTCCAGCAGGACAATGATGTTGGCGTTTTTCAGGAAAGAGGCAAAGGTGGCACAAGGACCCACTCTGTGGCTGCCCTGGGATTATGCATGAAGGCAGTGTGGAAGACGGAAAGGGTAGTGGGTGAGATATTTGTTCCAGGACCCTTATCCTCAGTTGCTCCAAAGGTGAGTGAAGAGGTTTCTGAGTAAGTAACTGATGGGAAGGCTGTGGCTGGTGGGAGCAGGGACCAAAGCTTCTTGGCACTCTATAGGTAGACTGTGATCAAAGGCCTGCCTGGAGGTTCAAGGCCAGCTGGAGATGTCACTCTGCTAGAAGGTGACCGTGCTTTGGCAGACCCACTTGACATGACTTATGCTAATATCACAGGCAGTTGGGAACAGTCCTGGGAAGCATGAGCCACCCTCAGGAATTCTACAGTAAAAAAGCAATCCATGTAGGTTGTCTTTAGACTTCCACACTTCTAACCAAAGTTGGCAGTTTGAATCTACCCAGAGGAACCTTGGAAGAAAGGCCTGGTGATTTACCTCCAAAAGATTACAGCCACTGAATACCCTCTGGAGCACAACTGCACTCTGACACCCGTGAGGGGCCACGAGCCAGAGCTGACACACTGACTAACGTCTACCCCTTGAACTCTTTCCTCCTCTCAAAGAGCTAGTCTATTTGTCAACCTGTCACATAAAAGGCTTCAGGATGGAGTTCATTTAATTGCCTCATCTGGTCACGCTTTCTCTGCGTGCCTGGCCCTTCCTCTGCTTGGTGTGAAAGGAACATTTTTACAGGCCAGCATGTCAAATATCTAATCCTGAAAAATCACAACTTTTTTTGGAAGCAGTTTATATAATGAATTTGCTGTGGGGTGGATGATAACGCCACCCCAGAACCGAGGTACGCATACATATCTGAGGCTGTATCTCAACAGGGAGGGAAAAAGGTCATCTTGATAATTACTGAAATTAGATGCTCATCTTCCAGCTTTGCGTTGCTTTTCGGGGAGTTTAGACAGCCTCTCTCCACACACACTGTTCAAGCCCTCAGGGTCTCCTCCTCCTGCTCTACCTTCTGTAAAGAAATGGCTCAAAAGTACCACTACGAAAGAGCGAGAGGAGAAGAAATTCCAGCCCGCTAAAGCGTAAATGGCTCGTAACATGGAAGGCTTGGTGCACGAGTGGCTAAAGTTATGTTTGATGATTTTCTGTAAACTTAAATCATTCCTACACTATGTGGAGATTTATTCAAACAGAAATCCAGTGATTGAGATGAAGAGTGTGGCCGTTTCTGTGGGTCAGTCACATCTGGCTTGATCCCAGCACTACCTGGTCCTTGACGATCATCCACGTGCTGCTCAACCGCTCCAAGCCTCTCTTCCCAATTCCCTTCAGTTGAGAATTCCTCTCACCCCACGCCTCCATTCCAGGCACACTCCCCTCCTGGCTGTTTCCAAAGTACACCCGGAATATGCCTGCATCTGGGTCTGCCTGGAATACCTTCCCCTGAAATGCCCGCATGGCTCCCTTGTTTTTGTCCTACGTCTTTGCTCAAATGTCACCTTCTTATTAGAGACTTTCTGGCCTCCTTAAATTAGTTCCCGCCTCTTCTTTCCTGTCCCCCCTCCCTACTTTATATTTATTTATGACACTTATAGCCTTCTTATCGGAGCCCTGGTGGTGCAGTGTTTAAGAGCTCGGCTGCTAACCAAAAGGCCGGCAGTTTGAATCCACCAGCCGCTCCTTGGAAAACCTATGGGGCAGCTCTACTCTGTCCTGTAGCATCATGATGAGTTGGAATCAACTCAGCGGCAAAGGGTTTGGGTTTTTTTTTTTTTGGTATCGCTTTTTCATATAATACATATTTTACTCTTTTATTGCTTATCTCCCCGTCCCCACCCTGTGAGAATTTTTGTCAGTTTTGTTCACTACTGTATCCCCAGTGCCTAGAACAGAGTCTGGTTTACGGGAAACACTCAAATACTTATGGAATCCATGAACACATGAATGAATGGTATCTAACAGATCCTAGAGCCACTTATCTCACCGGATTACTTAAGGATTAAATGAACATTCTCCACAACGCTCAGTCCACTGTAAGGACTCTCCAGTCTCCTGTGTCCATTCAGTCTACAACTGGCTGAGCACTCTTTTGGCTTAATATTTAATTCATAGCAACAGAACTAAATACTACACAGGGGGCATCCAAGAGGAAGGCTACTTGAGAATGACATGAAAGGCAAAAAGACCACAAGGCAGCAGCTAGAAACTCAGAAAATGACACTGCCCTGCAGACGCCAGGCCAGCACTGAAGGTTCATAATTTTGGTTCTCCTCCCCAGGGTCTCTGCCTTAGAATGATACTTTGCCAGATGGAAAAATGTAGATACACAGAGTGAAAACAGGATACAAAAACAAAACAAACAAAAAAATGTAACAGACAAGAACGGGTTCCCTCTAGGCCAGATATTTTCTCTGTCCCTTCTGGCTGGAAACATCTAACAGTAAAAAGCTGAAGACACACTTCAGACCCAAATCAGTGCATCTCAGTTTAACCCCGATCTCCTTTTTCAAAACTGCTCTTTCATTTAGTGAAAGGCTTTCAAAGTACAGGGTAATCAGCCCCAAGATCTTGTAATCATAAAGCGAATGCTATAAAATTAAATCATTGGCATTAGAGCTCCTCTCTACAGTCCAGCCACTACCAGCCCCTCCATGAAGTGGGAGAGTTGTTACCTAAATGTTAGGATTAGGAGATGCCTAGAATGAAGTCCCTGGATGACACAAATGGCTAACATGCTAGGCTGCTAACCAGGAGGCTAGAAGTTCGAGTCTACCCATAGGAGCCTTGGAAGAAAGGCCTGGTGATCTACTTCGAAAAAGGCAATCACCGAAAACCCTATGGCGCACAATTCTACTCTGATACACATAGGGTAACCATGAGTTGGAGTCAATTCACGGCAACAGGTATATCATGAACTAGTTTTCTTAGTCCAGTGGGTCCTTCCCTTCCTTCCCATTGCCATCGAGTTGATTTTGACTCATTGCAACCCCATAGGACAGAGTAGAACTGCCCCATAGGGTTTCCAAGGAGCGCCTGGTGGATCCAAACTGCTGATCTCTTGGTTAGCAGCCATAGCTCTTGGCCACTGCACCACCAGGGTTTCCGTCCTTCCCTTAAAACCAAACCAAAAACCCAGTGGTGTGGAGTCGATTCCAACTCACAGTGACCCTACAGGACAGTAGAACTGCCCCATAGAGTTTTCAAGGAGCTCCTGGTGGATTCGAACTGCTGACCCTTTGGTTAGCAGCCCTAGCACTTAACCACTACGCCACCAGGTTTCCGTCCTTCCCTTAGGGGCTGTCATTCTTTGCTGCTGTAAATAACACAGGAGGAGAACCTCATCTCAGAGCCTCTGATCTGAGAATGCAGGCGACCAGCCCAATTTCTGACTTCCTTTGAAGGACATTCAGAACTAGGTGAAGTGAAAAGGGCCTATTCTAAAACGCAGATATTCAGCTTCTACTTGAGATAAAGTTAAACAAACAAAACCAGGAACCTGGCTGAAAACCCTTGGGACACACTCAGACCCCCAAAACTTAGCTTCGGTGACTTTTAAAAAGCAGAGGAGGGCCAAACCAATATCCACTCAGGCAAAGGCTTTTTTATTTTATGCATCACAAATCAAAACCAGTATTTCCAGTAGTTTTGAAAGCCCTACAGGAGAGGCAGTGGGAAAGTGTGGGTGTGGGCGTCAGTCAGGTCTGGATTCATGAATTAGTGACTGTGTCACGTCAGGAAGGAGTTGCTAGGGGGTACAGTTTACGTGATTGGCTGGTGACCAAAGGCTGGAGGTTTCTGAGTCCGCTCAGCGGCGTCTTGGAAGGAAAGCCTGGTGATCTACTCCTGAAAAATCTGCCGCTAACAGCCCCGTGGAGCACAGTCCCTCACCCCATAGAGTAGCTGCCGCTAACAGCCCCGTGGAGCACAGTCCTTCACCTCACAGAGTATCTGCCGCTAACCGCCCCGTGGAGCACAGTCCCTCACCTCATAGAGTATCTGCTAACAGCCCCGTGGAGCACAGTCCTTCACCTCATAGAGTAGCTGCTAACAGCCCCGTGGAGCACAGTCCCTCACCTCATAGAGTAGCTGCCGCTAACCGCCCCGTGGAGCACAGTCCTTCACCTCATAGAGTATCTGCCGCTAACCGCCCCGTGGAGCACAGTCCCTCACCTCATAGACTATCTGCTAACAGCCCCGTGGAGCACAGTCCCTCACCTCATAGAGTATCTGCTAACAGCCCCGTGGAGCACAGTCCCTCACCTCATAGAGTATCTGCTAACAGCCCCGTGGAGCACAGTCCCTCACCTCATAGAGTATCTGCTAACAGCCCCGTGGAGCACAGTCCCTCACCTCATAGACTATCTGCTAACAGCCCCGTGGAGCACAGTCCCTCACCTCATAGAGTATCTGCTAACAGCCCCGTGGAGCACAGTCCCTCACCTCATAGAGTATCTGCTAACAGCCCCGTGGAGCACAGTCCTTCACCTCATAGAGTAGCTGCTAACAGCCCCGTGGAGCACAGTCCCTCACCTCATAGAGTATCTGCTAACAGCCCCGTGGAGCACAGTCCTTCACCTCATAGAGTAGCTGCTAACAGCCCCGTGGAGCACAGTCCCTCACCTCATAGAGTATCTGCTAACAGCCCCGTGGAGCACAGTCCTTCACCTCATAGAGTAGCTGCTAACAGCCCCGTGGAGCACAGTCCCTCACCTCATAGAGTAGCTGCCGCTAACCGCCCCGTGGAGCACAGTCCCTCACCTCATAGACTAGCTGCCGCTAACCGCCCCGTGGAGCACAGTCCCTCACCTCATAGAGTAGCTGCCGCTAACCGCCCCGTGGAGCACAGTCCCTCACCTCATAGAGTAGCTGCTAACAGCCCCGTGGAGCACAGTCCTTCACCTCATAGAGTAGCTGCTAACAGCCCCGTGGAGCACAGTCCCTCACCTCATAGAGTAGCTGCCGCTAACCGCCCCGTGGAGCACAGTCCCTCACCTCATAGAGTAGCTGCCGCTAACCGCCCCGTGGAGCACAGTCCCTCACCTCATAGAGTAGCTGCCGCTAACAGCCCCGTGGAGCACAGTCCTTCACCTCATAGAGTAGCTGCTAACCGCCCCGTGGAGCACAGTCCTTCACCTCATAGAGTATCTGCCGCTAACCGCCCCGTGGAGCACAGTCCCTCACCTCATACAGTATCTGCTAACAGCCCCGTGGAGCACAGTCCCTCACCTCATAGAGTAGCTGCCGCTAACCGCCCCGTGGAGCACAGTCCCTCACCTCATAGAGTATCTGCTAACAGCCCCGTGGAGCACAGTCCCTCACCTCATAGAGTATCTGCTAACAGCCCCGTGGAGCACAGTCCCTCACCTCATAGAGTATCTGCTAACAGCCCCGTGGAGCACAGTCCCTCACCTCATAGAGTATCTGCTAACAGCCCCGTGGAGCACAGTCCCTCACCTCATAGACTATCTGCTAACAGCCCCGTGGAGCACAGTCCCTCACCTCATAGAGTATCTGCTAACAGCCCCGTGGAGCACAGTCCTTCACCTCATAGAGTAGCTGCTAACAGCCCCGTGGAGCACAGTCCCTCACCTCATAGAGTAGCTGCCGCTAACAGCTCTGTGGAGCACAGTCCTTCACCTCATAGAGTAGCTGCTAACAGCCCCGTGGAGCACAGTCCCTCACCTCATAGAGTATCTGCTAACAGCCCCGTGGAGCACAGTCCTTCACCTCATAGAGTAGCTGCTAACAGCCCCGTGGAGCACAGTCCCTCACCTCATAGAGTAGCTGCCGCTAACAGCTCTGTGGAGCACAGTCCTTCACCTCATAGAGTAGCTGCTAACAGCCCCGTGGAGCACAGTCCTTCACCTCATAGAGTATCTGCCGCTAACAGCCCCGTGGAGCACAGTCCTTCACCTCATAGAGTAGCTGCCGCTAACAGCCCCGTGGAGCACAGTCCTTCACCTCATAGAGTATCTGCCGCTAACAGCCCCGTGGAGCACAGTCCTTCACCTCATAGAGTAGCTGCCGCTAACAGCCCCGTGGAGCACAGTCCCTCACCTCATAGAGTAGCTGCTAACAGCCCCGTGGAGCACAGTCCCTCACCTCATAGAGTAGCTGCTAACAGCCCCGTGGAGCACAGTCCCTCACCTCATAGAGTAGCTGCCGCTAACCGCCCCGTGGAGCACAGTCCCTCAGCTCATAGAGTAGCTGCCGCTAACAGCCCCGTGGAGCACAGTCCTTCACCTCATAGAGTAGCTGCTAACAGCCCCGTGGAGCACAGTCCCTCACCTCATAGAGTATCTGCTAACAGCCCCGTGGAGCACAGTCCCTCAGCTCATAGAGTAGCTGCTAACAGCCCCGTGGAGCACAGTCCCTCACCTCATAGAGTAGCTGCCGCTAACCGCCCCGTGGAGCACAGTCCCTCACCTCATAGAGTAGCTGCTAACAGCCCCGTGGAGCACAGTCCTTCACCTCATAGAGTATCTGCCGCTAACAGCCCCGTGGAGCACAGTCCTTCACCTCATAGAGTAGCTGCCGCTAACAGCCCCGTGGAGCACAGTCCCTCACCTCATAGAGTAGCTGCTAACAGCCCCGTGGAGCACAGTCCCTCACCTCATAGAGTAGCTGCTAACAGCCCCGTGGAGCACAGTCCCTCACCTCATAGAGTAGCTGCCGCTAACCGCCCCGTGGAGCACAGTCCCTCAGCTCATAGAGTAGCTGCCGCTAACAGCCCCGTGGAGCACAGTCCTTCACCTCATAGAGTAGCTGCTAACAGCCCCGTGGAGCACAGTCCCTCACCTCATAGAGTATCTGCTAACAGCCCCGTGGAGCACAGTCCCTCAGCTCATAGAGTAGCTGCTAACAGCCCCGTGGAGCACAGTCCCTCACCTCATAGAGTAGCTGCCGCTAACCGCCCCGTGGAGCACAGTCCCTCACCTCATAGAGTAGCTGCTAACAGCCCCGTGGAGCACAGTCCTTCACCTCATAGAGTAGCTGCTAACAGCCCCGTGGAGCACAGTCCCTCACCTCATAGAGTAGCTGCCACTAACAGCCCCGTGGAGCACAGTCCCTCACCTCATAGAGTATCTGCCACTAACAGCCCCGTGGAGCACAGTCCTTCACCTCATAGAGTTGCTATGAGTTGGAGTCGACTTGACAGCAATGGTCGATATGATGCTGAGAAACTTGCTTACCCTCCCTGTGACTCAGTTTTACCTCCTGTGCAATGGAGATAATAAGATCCATTCTGCAAGGGTTATATGGCAGTTATCAGTGATGACTGACTGCAAAGCACCTGGCCAGGGTTTGGCACACAGCACATGCGTGGTAAATGGGCCTCCTTACTATTTCCCCACACCCATCCACATCTACGTGGCCAGTTACGGCTAGGCACTTCCTGTGCCACATCAGGAAATGTAGGGCTACCAGCTGGTCATCCGTTGGTGAGGGTGACGTGGAGAAACCCATTCAGAGAGGCTAGCTCTTCCACAGCGCCTGAGTCTCCGGTTTCTCCAGCTTATAGCCTCAAGTCACTGGTGAGATTACACAGTGAGACCTGAACTCCATGCAACTGCCTCGTTTTTCCGGGTTTCCCAAGTTTTCCACCTTTGATGGGTGCAGTCTTACCACTTTTCTATCACTCTGTGTCAGTGGAAAATATTTGAGTTTTCCTTCTCTGACAGGTTTCCACCATACACAGGTTCTGGTTTTCCCAGGTTTTACTGTAAGTCTAAACCAACATTCAATTGCTAACTTTAAAGGGCTTTTGACATAGTTAGTCCATTGGCAATTTACGGTTCAAATTATTTCTGGAAAGTGGCACCCACTTGCCTGATTGGACACCAAGAGCTCTCTCTTCACATTGGGTGCCAATGTGTACGCCTTCTTTATATAAAAATTTCTGTGGCCTCCCATCAAATAAAGTTTAAACATTGTGGAAAAATCCAGTATTTCATTAGATCTGAGGTCTCATCATAAAACTTCTGAGGCTGAAGAGAGTGTCTTGGATTCATATTGCTTGTCCTTTTGCTATCAACAGATTTCTTCTCCAGGCTCAAAGCTACAGCATCACTGCTAGTGCCTAGGGGTGTTGCTAGTGACCTTTTTCCAGGAGAAGGACTGAGACTGAGATGCACCATCTAAAATGTTCTCTGATCCTCTGATCCCAGAGTCTCCCCTGCCATTCCGAGTGCATATAAGTGTGCCTGTGGGGTGTGCATGTTGTGGTTGGTAAATATATTGCATATACCATATACCATCTGCCAAAACAGGGATATTTGCAAAGTGGAAACAGGGGGTTCTAGAGAGAGAAAACTTCAGAGGCCTTCTTCCCCAGAAGTTCACGGACTGCAAAGCCAAGATAAAGCCACACATCTGGAAAAGCTGATCACCAATATATAGCTTCCACTGATGGGTTAAAACAACAAATGGTGGTAAGTCACTGGTTGTGAAGACTTGGTGCTGTCTACAACATGAAGCCAGACTATTCATCTTCCCTGAGAGGAGGAAGGGACAATTTTAAACAGCCCCCAAGAATCTTCTCACTTATAACAAGGGGAGCTACCATCAAACCTATTTGGGAAATGCTACAGACTATACTGGCCTAACGTCCATAATATGGAGAGCTCTGTTGTAGAGAAGTCCATAATCTACTGGGGGTTATTTTGCACCCAGGGGACATTTGGTAAAGTCTAGAGACAGTTTTGGAAAGATAACCAATGAGAAGGAAATGATGAGATATCTTAGTAAGAGGCAAACAGCAATGCAGGAGTAGGTGAGCTGGCTGGGCAAGGCCTTTTTTAAGCTCAGAAAAAACAAACAGCATGCATTTTTGATGAAAGTCTTCAGTTTTCAAAGGAATCTGGGCTTTGACTGGGTAGCAATGAATAAAAAGAGGGAGTCTGCGTACAGCCAAATATTTACTGGAATTTACTGGCAAGACTTGCAGTAAAGTCTGGGTTTCCCTGGGGAAGAGGAAACCAAAATCACATGATTCTCAGAGGCCCTGCATCTTAGCTGCGTGGTGGGAGGGGTGGAGGAAGAAAGGGAGGAGACAGGAGAGGAGAAATCACGGGAAAAAGCCAACGGGAACCTAGGAAGGATGCTGTTTCCTGAGCGCTCTGGGCGAGCACCAGCTGACTGCATTACGAGGCTACAGGGCAAATCTGAGAATAAAAGCAGCTTCCTAAAATGTGTCAAAATTTTTTAAGTCCTGAGATAAATCCGGAGCTATTCTTTGCACCCTGGGTAGTAAAATACACACCCTGAACGTATTTTTGTTTCCTTAAATTTTTTATAATAAATTTTTTGAAAAAATTTCCAACTTATAGAGAAATGTCAAGAACATCACAAAGAACCCTTTATCTCCCTTATCCATACTCCCCAACTGTCAACAACAACCCGCCACATTTGCTCACCCCTTCTATCTATATGGAATCTCTGGCTGGCACAAATGGTTAACATGCTCGGCTGCTAACCCAAAGTTTGACAGTTTGAGTCCACCCAGGGGTGCCTCAGAAGAAAGGCCTGGCAATCTACTTCCAAAAAATCAGCCATTGAAAACTCTATGGGGCACAGTTCTACTCGGACCTACATGGGGTTGGCATGAGTCAGAATCAACTGGATAGTAACTGGTTGGTTGGTGGCTCTTTCTTCGTATGTACACACTGTTACTTTGTCTGTTCCTGAACCATTTGCAAACAATTGTAGATCTGATGTCTCATCGCCTCCAAAACTCTAGTTTGCTCAAATCGAGGACTGTCTCCTACATAAATACCACACAATTCTCCAAGTCAGGTAATCATTATTGGTATAATACCTCTACTCAATCCTATGCATTTCTTCTTAATGATTTCTTCTGTCAAAGGTGACTATTTATTTCTAGATTTCTAGGCGACACAATAAGGAGTTCAGCTCCTGAGTAGCTGGGCTCATTCACTCATTTATTAATTTACGATACACCACCAGGCCTGAACTGTGGGTCTTGTCACCCAGAAGAAAATTAAGGTGTGGAGCAATTAAACAATTGATTTGGGAAGTAGGTTTTTTTTTCTTTTTTGCTTGAAATGTGGTGGCTATGTCTACATTTTTTCCTCTGTCCAGATAAGAAAAAGGAAGCAGACCCATTCTGTTTTCCCTCTCCATGTCCTGTCATTCATCGCCTACATGGACCAGGTAGTACAGCAGACACTGAGAAAAAGTGAGGTGAGAAAAGGGAGAGAACTTAAGGGCAGACCTCCATAGGGTTGGCTGTCCCACCAACGAGGACGAGTAAGTCTCAGCCTTGCCAAAAGACGAGCACAATTCCTACAACTTAGTTTGAGCTCAAGAAATAGTCTGGAAGACATTTCAATGCATTTAATGTACTTCCTTTCAACCAAAGAATTATTAGTGTGGGATCACTTTTAATAAATTTTGATTTCATCATTTTTCAAAATTCACTTATAGTGCTACAGCATGTTACGTCCTATAACACATCCTATTGCCAGAAAACTCTGCAAGCTGCTGAGTAAAGCTGGCTCTGATAAAATGGGACTTATCGTCCTGATTATCTACACAACCACAGAGTAAAGAAAACTCTTAGATTTATTACCTCACGTTATTCCTTTCTCTTTGTATATATTAAAATGCCAGAAACGTCATCCAATGCGTCCTTAATAAATATGGGAAGTTCTTTTTTTTTTTTCCTCTCAGTATGTCCTAAAAGGCTCAAATTTTGCTCTTTATTTGGCTTAAAGTTAAGGGAAACAATTTTGTCATATTCATATCCCCCTTAGAGCTCTGAGAAATTATACAAATGCTCAATAATCTCAGAATGTTTCAAATAGTTATAACCCGCAAGAACAGAAAATATTGCCAACAGCCTTTTTCCACAGAGGTTGCATTTCACCATTTCACCAACTAAACGGTAATATGAGGGGATTTTATCTTCGTTAAAACCCAAAGCTTGGAAGTCAGGAAGTCCTGGGTTCAAATCCTGACTCAGCCACTTCCCAGCAATGTGACCTAGTATCAACTAGTTGACGTCTCAGATGGTACTTACTGACTTCATCAAATTGAGAGGACTGAATTAGATATTGTGGGTAAACTCTTAGCATAATTCCAGCACAGAGTAAATGCTCTAAAAAATAAGCCATCTCTATTAAAAAAAATCAAATTCATCCTATTTGTGGGAGGAAACATACTGCACAAAATCAACGTGGTGGGGGCAGCTCTTTTGTGGGTAACTAAAGCTGTTCATTCGTACACTCCTGAGTTGTTTCCGGAGAAAGTAATTTAGGAAGACTTATTTCCTATTTTAGTGCAACCGAGGAGTGTGAACATAATAAATTAATAAATGCTTCTAGACAATAGGCCACCTGAATGGTTGATAGTTTAATTCAGGATGTCACCCTAAAGAAAAAAAAAAATCTATCGGGATTTAGACAGACCACTGGAAAAGACAACTGACGGCATTATTAGTAATTAGCAGGCAATGTTGACACACGTATTTTGATTTCTGGGCTCTTCCATGTGTGAATGGATCCGTAAGGGTTTTCTCAACACTGCAGAGGCTAAATTTTGCAAAGATAAGTGGTGAGCATCCCCCTGATAGAGGAGATGTCCTCTCAACTCTGATTCTTCTGTGTCTTTGAAACAGGGCCTGCAAAACTAATCTGCTTGACCTCCGCCTGCTGGACTCAGAGAATGTGGACATCTGCTTTCCTGAAAATTTTCCTCCAAAGAGAAAGGATCTCGGAACTCAGTCGTCTATAAGGTGGCTGCCAGGGTCTTCCAGTTTGCCTTCTCCCCAAAAGCATCAGTCAAATCTTGCCCTGGCACCCCACCCGAGCACACAAACATACTTTCTCCTTAACTACATGCACTTGCCGCCCGATGAACTTGAACTCTGAGACGCCCAAGAGGGGAGTCTGTTTTAACAGCTGCTTTTACCTTGAGGGCCTGGAGTCACAACTTTCAAGACAGCTGGTTCTGACAGCCTCTCCTTTCACTGTCCTCTCCTGTTTTTTTCTAAAGCTCAGCTGTCAAGAAATACCCACTGAAGTTTTCCAAAATCACAGCACAGGGCAGAAGGAGGGCGAGAGATAGCTCATCATAAGATGCCAGGACACCCTACACGGACACCTTATATGCTTTTACACATTTATCGATTTCTTGGCTGGTTTATTATTAATTGCTGATGATGTCCTTTTCCTAATACTGCCCTCTCCAATATGGCAGCCACTGGCCACAGGTGGCTGTTCAAGTTTAGATTAATTAAAATGAAAAAATTAAAAAAATCATTTCCTAGGTGCAACTAGCCACATTTCAAGTGCACAGCAGCCACCTGTGGCCAGTGGCTTCCATATTGGAGAGCGAAGGCAGAGAGCATTTCCATCATTGGGGAAGGTTCTATTGAACTGTTTTGGCGAGGGCACAAGCACTTTCTAATAGGACGGGGATGTGTGTCTGGCTGGGTAGGAGGGTTAAGCCTGTGTATTGGTTATCTTCCACACGACTCCCTTGACACTCTCTTCTCAGTTGCCACTTTTCTCTTTCATAAATTTCTGGAAAGGGCAGTTGTGGTCATGAAAACTCTCCAAGGCAACGATCCCACTTTAGAGGAAGAAACAGCGACTACACCAAAAGCGGTAGTGGCAATCCACATATCCCAGGTCTTTTTATTGGAACCAGTTACGGAACAAAGGAGACAGATCCCACAGGCCACAACTTCCCACCTGTGTGGAGACTGAGGACCCTCCCCAGGAGGGAGAAGGCAGGAAACAGGGTCCTCCACTTCTCCTGGCTTCCAGACCACTGAACTCTGGGTTCTGGTGTAAAAGAAATTAGAAGCATATGCTACTGTCAGGGCCTTTTAAAGGTTCTGTACCACTGAAAATGGTTGGACAATTGCATATCTCAAAGGAAAGACGGGATCGCTAATTTATATTTATTGAGCAAACATTATCAGTGGCCATGAAGATAAATGCCCTAATACCAATTTCTATTTTTATGATAGTGATGTGGTGGTGGTGGCGGGTCACTTCCTTAATTAACCAAAAAACCAGAACCAAACCCATTGCTGTGGAGTCGATCCTGACTCATACTGACCTTATAAGACAGAGTAGAGCTGCCTCATAGGGTTTCCAGGGAGTGGCTTGTGGATTCGAACTGGTGACCTTTGGGTTAGCAGCCAAGCTTTTAACCACCGCGCCACCGGGGCTCCTACTTCTTTAATTACGTGTTTATTAGTTTCGTTAGTTTAACACCATATTTTCTACTTTTCCACTAGAATAAATTGTCTGACTTGTTCGTTGTTATGCTCGTAGAACCAGGACAGTACCTGGTCCACAGTAGATGCTTAAAAGGTATTTGATGGAAAATGAACAACAATTTTTTTTTAAGGAATGACCCAGACTGTTTTACCCCCCTTTCTCTCTCCTTAAAATAAACCTTTCTCAGCTGCCTTCGGTAATCTCCAGGATTCTCCCCCAGCCAATTAGGCCTGGGCTTTACCTCTGCCCTCCACATTCCAAAGTTCCCTTTCCTTTTGACTCCAGGACAACTCCTGACGTGAGTCAGGGACGGGACCTCCACTCCTCCTCACAGTCTAATAGCCCTCCCGTCCCTGTGCCCCACTTTGGGACATTTTAAAACCATAAAAATAAAAATCTGTCAAGCCACCATGAAATATTAACTGTCAGAACGCAGGAACGAAGGCTCTGACAGGCACAGGATCGCTGTAATTACTGCAGAATAAAAATAAGCTAGCTAATTTTGTTTCCGATGAACTAGACACAGGTGAGTGTGCCGTCTGTTCTGAACACTTTTGAGGCAAGAGGGATTTACAGAGTCTTATCTACTCTGAATTCAGGTAAATTTTGTAATTTCATATGTCATAATTTTTTTATCAAAAAATAATTATCGTATTTTTTATACCTCACAATGGTAGAGTCAAATAATGGCTTTTTTTTTTTTTTTTTTTTTAAGTCATTAGCAGTATGTTTAAGATGTGTCTTGGTTTGAGTAGTGGAGCTCTGGTGGCACAGTGGTTAAGCATTCAGTTGTTAACGAAAAGGTTGTCGGTTTGAATCCACCAGCTGCTCCTTGGAAACCCTATGGGGCAGTTCTACCCTGTCCTATATGGTTGCTATGAGTCGTTGGAATCAACTTGATTGGTATTTTTTTTAGTAAAACATATTTCCAAAAAAAAGTGCATATGTATTTCATATGATAATCCTTATGGCCAAAATCTTTATTTCCACTTAAAAGGGAGAAATTCTGTTTGCCATTCCCTAAACGTCAACTGATTCTGGGGATGGCGCAGGACTGGGCAGTGTTTCGTTCTGTTGTGCGTGGGGTCTCTGTGAGTCAGAAGCTGACTTGACAGCAGCCAACAATAACAATGACAAATGTGCTCATAACTATTGGTCTGAAGTAACTGGTAAACGGGAATTTACCGAAAGCAGTAATGCAAATTTGGACTGTCTGTTGCTGTTGTAATCAAATGGACAATGTTAAAATTAGCTAAATAATATTGAGGTTAGATGATGGAGTTTGTGTTTTAGGCACATCCTTTATTGTACAAAAACAGGAGGCTTAAAAAATTTAGAACATGGGCTGTTTCTGTCTATGAAAACAGCAGGATTAATATGGTCAGTACGAAGACATAGAGATCTTATCACTAAAGTTGATTGTCACAGAGTCGGATGGTTCCTAACAGACTCGCCCTCATGGGTAACAGAGAGTTAATGTGATGTGCATTGGCTTAGCTTGGCCAGGCACATGGCAAAGGTTCAAAAATGTTAGCTATTATTATCATCATTTGCTTTGAAGAAGTTATCTTATTTAGCTCCTTATTAAAAAAAAAAAAAACTCACATGTCAAAAAAACCAAATCGCTGCTGTTGAGTCAATTCAGACTCCTAACAACCCAACAGCGCAGAGGAGAACTGCCCCATAGGGTTTCCAAGGCTGTAATCTTTATGGAAGCAGATTGCCACATCTTTCTCCCATGGAGTGGCTGGCGGGTTCAACCTGCTGACTTTTTGGTTGGCAGCTAAGCGCTGCGCCACCGGGGCTCTTCCTAACTCACACAGGGACACCTTAATCCTGGTCCTTCCATCCTCAGCTACCATAATAAACTATAGTACAAAACCCAAGCTCAACAGAGGAATGCGGTACCCACAGGCCTACGGGGTCATTTGTATGATTTATGTATTTTTTTGAAAAGGGTAAGCTCCCCTGAAACATCCAACTTTATCATTACAGTATTTTTAAAAAATTTTCTTTAGTAACAAATGCTTTCTGAAACGTAGCACAATTGAACACATAACAAAATTGACGATATGTTGTAAGCCTCTGGCAGTTATCTAAACATGAACAATAAGGTCTAATAAAATAAACACATATTACATTAGCTTTTTCCTGTACGTATCCAGAGGCGTAGCAAGAGGGGGATACAGGGGGCATTTGCCCCCAGACCCAAGTACAACAGGGTGCCAGACAAGATTGGCCGGGCAGCGAATCACACCTCCCCCTTGTCCACGAGGTGGAGGGGTGCAAACTTAGAGATGGCCCCTGGGTGCTCGTTACCCTCGCTACCCCTCTATCTCCTGTCTGTTCACAGCCACATCTTCTAATCGCCCTTTTTGTCTCCTGGCTATGTTTTATCATTATCTACAAATTCAGTGAATGGAACATTCATATTTCATGGTTGATATTCAATGAATCAGGACAACAGTGTTAGAAAACAACAAAATGTTAAGCCTCATATATTTTTAGTTATAACACTAAGTATCATTTTCAATTCAGAAGTGATTTTAAAAATATCCCTTTAAAATATACATTTTGGACTACCCAGTTATACAAAGATTGCTACTTGGCTATTCAGATTTTTGGGGTAGGGGTGGGGGGTGGTACAGGGTGAAGGTTTACAAAATTAACGTGTATTTAAAAAAAAACCAAAAGAAACATATATGTGCATTTCTGATTCCAGCAGCCTACTTGCCTTTACAGTCTGCTGATAAACACTGATTTTTAAACACTGTATATAAAATTAAATAACATGAAAAAATAAATACGCTTTATTACATAAACAGAAAACTGTACTGCTCAAAATATTCCAATAGTACTAGGCTTGGCTGCTGACAATGCTGCTCAGGAAATACGGTAGCGATATTTACAGTCTTTATTTTTTTCTGGAGACAGACGCAGTTAGATGATAAAGTACTGATGTCACATGTTTTCTCTTTCTACCTACAGAAGCTGCAAGCTTGAACATGAAAATGAGGTAGACACAAATCCATAAGTTGGCCAGGCAGAAACAAAAGCAGAGTTCCTGGATGAGCCCATAAATTCTCATTACTCAGGTTGACAAGCATGATTCCAGAGCACCTAAATCGAGGCTCAGAGAAGACTGTCAGGTTTGTCATGAAAAACTCAAACAAGCCATTTCTCCTAAGGAGAATTCCAGCCTCGAAGCTGATTAGCAAGCAGATACACGGGGGTAACAGGCAAAGGAAGGCTGCAGACCATCTTGGATCTATGACATCACCCAGCAGAACGTTTTTCCTTAGTTACCTAGATGCATTAGCTCACCCTTCCCAATGTACCACTCTGGTCTGTACCTGACATGGGCTGCAGGTGTTGAATGAAAGGCACGTCGGTTTAAGAACCTTGTTTCAAAAGTAAATACCCCCTGAAGTCTTCTTAAAACCAGACAATAGTTGAGCTTAACTAGCAAAAAATGTCTGCCTTGAGCACTGTGCCCTTTTAAGAACTATTTATATGGGACCAAATTGACAACAGCAACTCTAAAGATTAGATAGGAACCTGGCTAGGCGGCAGTGAGTTTAAGTTAACGGGCGAGGAATAACTCGAAAAGGAGGCTGAGAATGGTTGCACGAGCTCGAAGAATGTAATCAATGTTGCTGAACTGTACATTTGCTGTGTATATTCTCAAGAACAACAACAAAATAAATAAAATGTTAAAAAAGTAAAACATTACCAAAAGGACACGTTAAAAAGAAGGCAGGAGAGGATGAACAGGAAGATGATTTTCACAATTTTCACAATCGTGATTCAAAATCTGCAATGACTTGAGCCAGAATTAAGGGTCTAGAACAGGGACTTGGACCCTAAGCTCACAGAAGCTTCACTTTAGAGACTCAGGAAGCCATATTTCACAGCTAGTTTGAGTTTCTTTTCCAGATACTGCTCTTCGGTAGCAGGTGTTGGACTAGGCTATCTGCATCTTGACCTTGGAGAAGGCCTGCTCGACACCCTAGCTGCTTCTGCAGGCTGTCTACAGAGTGGGAGTGCCTGGGAGGAAAAGCACTAAGTGCTACCCTTGGTCTCTTAATAAATCTATTTTGCTTTCTGTTGGCAGCAACATATTAGCACCTCACATACAATCCTTGTTGTTGTTGTTGTTCATTTCACTGTCGGTTAAAAGGACGAAGCACCACAGAAGTGATTTTATGGCTGTTAATTCACTGAGGTACGCTCACACTCAGACTTACCAGGAGGTTGTACTACAACCCACGGAAATCAACATAAAATTAAAGTCAAAATCCTACAATATATCTAGGATATGTAGATATTAAAAATGTATCTATTTAAATAAGATACTTTTGATTTAGATTTTTAAAAACATCAGAATTTAAAAACATTGCAGAAGTGGCCTTGCTCCTGCACTACAGAGGCATTTAAATCTAGACTCAAATAAGATCACTTTACAAAAGAAACATGTGTTTGCTTCATGTGGATTTTTAAATATTTTTGTTTCCTATGCGATTTTAGCAGAACACTCCAATTTTACTCTCTGGTGTTTCAGAAAACTGTGTGCCAGCCCCAAGAGGAACAATTAAATAAACTGAAAGTCTTCAGTTAAAATAAGAGGTGGGTCACATTTTTAAATTTAAGCATTTAACTGAAACTAACCCATTGCCCTGGAGTCAATTCTGACTCAGCAACCCTACAGGACAGAGTACAACTGCCCCGTAGGGTTTCCGAGGCTGTAATCTTTATGGAAGCAGACTGGCACATCTTTCTCCTGTGGTGCGGCTGGTGGGTTCGAACCGCTGACCTTTTGGTTAGTAGCCAAGCGTTCAACCACTGCACCACCAGGGCTCCTTTTAACTGAAACTACTCTTCTTAAGGTATCTGTGGGGAAGGCAGTGATCTTGTGTAACAAATCGGAGCTGTATTTAAAAGTGTCCTAGAAGAGAATGCTGCAGAGACATATATACCCACCCCCGAGTACTACATTTTATAATTCTTAAGACTATGTTTTCTCAAAGAACCCTTCCAGGAGAGAACAATATGGAATGATCAATGGAATTAGAGTCTGGAAAAGGGAAATATGGGTTTTCTTTTCTTCACCAAACTAAAGGAGTTTGCAATGACGAGCCTTGTCTCTGAGGCTTAAGAGGTGTGTCTTGGTCAAAATTAAAGAAATGCTACTTTTTAGAAGGCTTGTAGAGTTTTTGAAACTCATAACTCTGGTGTTGGGGGTGGTGTTGGCTGAGTGGACAGGGTGAAAATATAATGAGCTCAAGAGGGAAATTTTCATGAAAAATAATGTATAATAGGTGAGTCAGGGAATTTAGGAAAGTCAGAGGATATTCCTAACATTCTAAGGTTATTTCTGATCTTCAAAATGTTCTTTTTTTCTTGGGGTCGGGGAGCAGTTGCCAGTATTGCAGACAAAATATTCCTGGTGAATTATCCATCTGATTCAAAGTGGCATTTCTTAAGCTCTGGAATGAAATCCTTACAGCCCAGCTAAATAGTACCAGTTGAGATAATACTCTAAATTAGTCTAGATTTCTACTTAACACAAAGTACAGAGGTTGTACAGCCAGTGTTATCCCTGCAGAAACAATCTCAGACATGAAAGCCTTGACTCTTAGGAGCTACAACAACTATCAGCCATGTCCCATCGGTGAATATGCTCTGAAGTGGTTACAGCTTTCCCCCAGAAACATATTGACTAGAAAGGGTTTCTGGGTATGACAATGTAATGCTAAATTCGGGTTCAGTGCAATTAATATATTTACGTGAATGTTTATTCCTTTTACCTGCAATGGCTCTGGTGGCACCAAGCTTATGACACAACTTAGCCAAATACTGTTCTGACCCAGCCAGTCCTTGTGTTTGCCAAGAGCTACCCCAGGAGTTTTTACCCCAGGAGTTTGCATAGTACTTGCAGTGGCAAACCTGTCTTACAACATCAACTCCTAACGAAGCAGAGAGCAAAGGAAGCCAAGGACCAAGGTGAAAAATAATCTCCGAAGGACTTCCTGTCTTGGTAAAGAACAAAGAACATTTCAGACACCCTGAAGGGCACCAGGTCTGTGATTCCACCGTTGGCCATTTTCACACTCATTTCGACCTTTGTGATGATTGTGTTGAGAGCTGCACCCAAGTGGCACAGAGCCAAGTCCTAAAGTCCCTGACAGGAAAACCACTTTGGCCTCAATATGAGCAGGTATCTTCCCCCCAAAAGTCAAAACCACTACAGGTTAGAAAAGGAAGGAAGGTCTGCTATTGAGTTGTCTGCTGAAATCACTTTGAAGGTTAATAACTACACAAAGTTGTTATTTGTGTCTTAAATATATATACGTATAAGTTTCCCCTACCCCCAGCGTTCTAGGTAAGGAAGCTACTTCTTGGCACCAGGCCCTGTATGAGGTACACTTATTCTGAAAATCACTCTGGGCAAAATTATAAAAATTAATTCTGTTGTGCGTCAATATGGAGAAAACAATAGATGGTTTCCAGCACGGTTTCAGGGAGGCTCTTGTGAGAAGGATAACTATCTGTTGTAGAGGAGTGTCCCAGAATACCTTGGGATTGGTATGCTAGTTAGATGGTTAGGTCAGCAATGATTAACAGTTAGGGCCGTACCGAGCTCCAAGGGCCAGTGCTCCAGGCGGCATCTTGAGGACAAGCTTGTGTGTTACATTGCTCGCGATCTGGAGGTTTGTCAAGAATTTCACAGCTCAAATCTGGGAACTGTTCACCGCTGGGCCGCTGACAGACCACCAGTCTTGTTCGTATTCCTCCACCACACAGCTTAGTACACTAGAAGAAGGAAAATGGAGATGGCAATTATTTTGTCCGAGCAGTCAATGACAAATTTTCTTTTCCCATAAGAAAAATTTCCTAGCCAAACTCCATGATGGCACTGTGCAAGGTAAATCTTTGGTGGAAATCACCAAGCTAAATTATATATATAATTTAATGTATAAATTAAAACAACAACAATAAAAAACTAATGTGGTCAAACTGATTTGGGCTCACGGAGATTCCGAGTGAGCAGAGTAGAAATGTGCTCCCATATGGTTTTCATGGCTGTGACCTTTTTGCAGCAGAGTGATTTACCATCTGCGCCACCCAGGGAGTCCAAGGGAACATATACTACAGACACTCTCCAACTTTAATAGTGGGTACTGTTCATTGAGTGCTTCACTTCATCTATGCCAAGTGCTTTTATATGGATTATCTTATCAAGAGGAAGGTGTAATTATTGCCCCCATTTTAGACATATGCGGCAACTGAGGTTAAGAGAGATTAATTAACTTGATCAAGATCAATTAATAGTAAGTGGCTAGGATAAGATTAAGGAGCGCAGGTGGTGCGGTGGTTAAACTGCTCAGACACTCCATGGGAGAAAATGTGGCAGACCTGGCGATCTGCTTCCATAAAGATAACAGCCTTGGAAACCAGGGCAGCTGTACTTTGTCCTACAGGGTCGCTCTGAGTCAGAATCGACTTGATGGCAATGAATTTGGTTTTTGGTTTTAGGATAAGATAGTTGTTGTTTGGTGCCCTCAAGTTGATTTTTGGCTCGTAGTTAGCCCTGGTGGTCCAATGGTTAAGCACTCGGTTGCTAATCAAAAAGTTGGCAGTTCAAATTCACCCAGCAGCTCCGTGGGAGAAAGACCTAGTGATCTGCTTCTATAAAGATCACAGCCTAGGAACCATATGTACTCTGTCTTATAGGGTTGCTAGGAGTGGGAACTGACTTCTTAGTGCCTAACAATAAGGATAAGATTATAACCTTTATTTACTTATTTTGAGGTATACAAAACAAAACAAAAAACTACTGAGTACCAAATAAAGGATATAATGACTTAGCTGGTTTTATTTTCTGGCAACTTCTAAGAAGTGGTCGCCAAGCTTTGGCTATCTTTGGTTCCAATCCCCATAGACCTTTCTGACGCTAAAATCTTTTACACTATCTCCATGTCTTAGGACAACTGTGACTTTCCACTAGGATGAATAAACAACTTGGTGGGAACGCTGGATAAAAATTCTGACTCTTGACTAGACCCAAACTTCCAAAGCAGGAACAAGTTGTATTTTTTGGACGGCACCACAGTGCTCACATCCAGGAACAGTGAAATCTGGTTTCCCTGATATGTCAAGGCCAGGTCTCCCACAGAATTTGGAATGCTCTGGTCTGTACTGACGGCAAGCATCCCAGCAAATGTGAGTACTTTCCTGGCATGGGTCCAATTACAGAAGCTTAATCACGGCCCCACGGGACAGAATTTTTCAGAACAGTTTTGGAAAACCCACAATACATGAGTCTCAAAGCCTGACCAGTCCCCCTTCCTCCTCTTCAGCAGAGCCTTCCAAAATGACGCAACTGTTAACGTAAATGAACAGAATTCTCTGTTCTTACTGCCTATGACTACTAGGTTACGTGCATGAGATTGTGAAATTGAAGTGCAAATGCATGACTCTGGTCAGCCAAGAGTAAGAGCTGACGTGCCCATCAGTCTCCTCTGTCCTTTCCCCCTTGGCACTGGAGCCTCCAAGACGTTAATCCTCATGTTTTATTTTATAAATATTATAGCCAGGACAGACAGAGCAACTCAACACATTAAATATCTGCTCTCCCTGTGGATTCACGAGTAGAGAGAGGCATTCTTGGTTAATTAAACACAAAACAAAAAGCATCTAAGCCTGACCCATAACAAGGGCTCAAAGTGCATTTAATAACAATAGTAATATTAATGATAATGACCATTAACATCATTAACAATTACTACTACAATAGCTGTTGACATTGAAGGCTATGTGCTAGGCGTCTGACGCGCACTATGTCGTGTAATGCTCATGAATATTACTGGCATTGGCCTTGCTATTACCCCCATTTTCAGGGGAGGATATAGACGTTTGACAAAGTTACATTATTTGCCAAGGTCACAAAGTTGTAAGAGCCAGGGCTGGGAATGACCCAGTGCTGTCTGCTTCAAATACTGTATTGCCCTTGATCCCTCATAGCGGCATTTCTTGAAATGGTAACAGCTGAAAAATTTCATTATGTCAGAATGTACAGATAATTATTCTCTTCTGTGATTAAAATGCATCATCTTTGATAGGAAGAGTAATACCTTTTCTGGCTTCATCAGGGACTTGGAATATGGGGAGGCATTATGCCATTGGAACAAAGGTGTATCACAAACACCCCAAAACTATGATGAAGACAGCATGATTTACAGGGACTAATTTCACACATATTTTTAATCACTTCAAAAGCATCCATTTTTTAATCAGCAGACGTGAACAAACAACTTAAACCGGCACTTATCTGCATTCTTTCCTACTTTTGCTCTGCTACCTATTAACGCTGCATCTAATTGGTAATAAACACACTTTTGAAAGAGTCCAAAATTAAGACAGGTCTCCTAGTTAATCCCAAATCAAGAAGCTTTTACTAGAGCTATCTCTTCTTCCTTAAAATAAAATATAAGCAGCATTATGGTTTGGTCAGCAGACTTATTCTGTGCTGTTTCCAAAGGAAACACAAATGGACGGTCCATTCTTACCTCTCCCCAGTTGCCATAAGCCCATTGAGGACACGGGCCAGACTCACAGGCTCTCTGCTCGTCAGGTTTTATTCTTTCCACACAGTCGACTGCGGGGTAGCCGTTTTCATCTTGACACACGACAGCACGCCGCTGGGACCCACCAGCACAGGTACTGGAGCACTAAACACAATCAGTCAAGAGGTTAACCCCTTCTCCATCTCTAGCTGGCTGAAAGGTCAGAGACTAACGTGACAGAAACTGTAGCCAGGTTGTCCAAAGTGGACAAAAAACAATCCTGAGAACCTGAGAGCTTCCCTCCTCTGGGGTAGCTTTATGTATGGGTCTTATAAACACCTGGAGAGCAGAGATGTGGCTTCTCCTTCAGGCATGGACCTCAGTAGGAGCTCAACAAATGCCTACTGAGGGATGATGTCTTGTGATTTCCAAAGCAGTCAAATTTACCATCTTCCTCTCTGTCTGCACCTCTGAGAGATACTGAGGTACAGGCTGACACCACAGTTTATTTAGAAAGTATTTTCAAAATTCCAAGGGCTTACTGAGAATCATCATTGCCTTCCTTTTCATACATGAAAGGGGTCAAATTACATGCTTAATGAATTGCCAGTTGTCAAAATGAAGCTTCTTTATTAACGCATTCAATTACTCAAGGAAAGAATCATGGAACAGCATTTAGACATCCTTTCCTGGCAGGTCGTATTCCCTCCTCTCCCTTGTCCATAGCCTAGATGTCAAAAGCCATGGCAGCGGGATTTGTTTTATTCTATGGTATTTTTTTACTTGCCCGACGAACCCAATTCCATATAGAGGAACCTGTCCTCAGACGCACTTTCAGCCTGATGCTCCCTCTCACGGTGGTCACGGCTTTCTGTCTGCATTTCTGCTGGTTTCCCTCACGAGCTTCGCATAGCTGTCTTATTTATCGACATCTTGAGTGTTTTTTTCTTCACATAATTTCCTTATCTTTTTTAAACCCAATGTGTTTGCTAATATCCCTCACTCTGACCCTTAAACTGTAAAACCAGTTTGCATATAAAATAACCATCTAGCTCTCAAAGCAATGTAATTTCCACGAGTTATCAGGCCACAAAGCACATTTGCAGTCATGTTGTCAGTCCCAGGTTCCGAAGGCTGCTTAGTGCTTTCTATTTCATTCTATCTCATCCTAAAAAAAAAAAAAAAAGCCCCCGTAAAACCTGTTGCCATTGCAGCTGAATCGATTCCAACTCATAGTGGCCCTACAGGACAGAGTACAACTGCCCCCCCCGAGGGTTTCCAAAGAGGGGCTGGTGGATTCAAACTGCTGACCTTTCAGTTAGCAGCTGAGCAATTAACCACTGTGCCACCAGGGCTCTAGCTCAAACCAGTGTTATTCCAAAATATCCTCGAACACTGCTTCTTGCTGGTAAACTTCTTCCACTTTAAGATGTGAATGTATTTTGTTGCTTATTGCCTTGAACCTTTGTTCAACTTCCCTGGCTACACCCGTTGAATTATAAGTGATTGTAAAGTGGTCCCTAGTTGGTATCTGGAACACCTGGATGACGAAGATGGTTAATACAGTCAGCTAATAACTGAAAGGGTGAAGGTTCTACGTCACTCAGAGGCACCCTGGAAGACAGGCCTGGGGGTCTACTTCTGAAAAATCAGCTGTTGAAAACTCTGTGGAGCACACTTCTACCCTGATGGGGTCGCCATGAGTCAGAATCTACTCAGTGGCAACTAGTAGTGGCATTGGGTGTCTATACTATCATTTTGTATGAGGTTAAGTTTTTTAAAAGCAGAGGAGGATAATAGATTTATTAATTCAGTCTGAGAAACCATTTAGTCACTTTTCTATTTACAAAAATTCTTCCTCTATTTTCTGAAGGGTCCTGGTATATTTACTCTGACCCTGAGAAATACTTGTTTCTTACTTTTAAATATCTTAGTACATAATAAAAAACACAAAGAGCTGTGTTGTTTTACTTAGCTTTATTTGGGGACCAGAACTTAAAACGTTGGAAGGGCCTCAAATGTTGTAAAAAGATTCATAATGTATATTTTGGTCCTTGAATTTCCCTCTGAATATAATCTTGTATCATACCTTTATTATTCCACCTGTGAGTTTTGTTGCCCCAATTTAAAAAACAAAATAGTAAGCTTTATGAGGGAGGGCTCAATGTCTTATGTCTTCTCCCCTGTATCTCCCAGCATGGTGGTCACAGGGCTTACCGTCCGGCCCAATCACAGTTTTTGGAAGGAACGGCTCTATAGGCCACACGCTACCTTCCCTGGACTGTGGTTGACTGGAACAAGAGTGAACACCTGACCCAAGGCCAGCCAATCCACTGGCTGCCCAGTGACCAATCAGATGCTCTCCACTGAGACTCGGAACCAAGAGATGGATATTGTGCTCAGCTAGGGTCAAGCCAGCGAGCTGCACAGCCTTGAACTGCCTAAAGCCAGGGCCTGCCTGGGTCTTTGTACCCCACACACAGGTGAAATAGTATACATAATCTTTTTCCAGGTCTGCTCTTGGCGTTGTTTATTAATAGGGATTCTTAGTTCCATGCCCGTGTTGCAGAATTATACTCTGGACTTCTTTGGTTAGGAATTTCTTCTATTCTCTTTAGGTGACATTTTCCTTGGTAAATATTTCTCTGAACAGACTCTGCACCTATTAGCAAAATGTGAATGTGATTTGTTGTCCATGCTGGACAACAGGAGTGCAAATGGCCTTCAGATAAGTAGGGGCAATGAACAATCATTTTTCTTACCTGCCCCATAGGCCTTCCCATTCAATTGCCAGTATCAGCCTCAAGGAGCCATTCCTCACCAAAGGAAGCCATCTGGTCAGTCAAGATACTCTTTCCTACCCTGGTCAAGGGGTAGACAAGGGGCCAAGCTGGGCCAATCAGGCTTCTCTGGGAATTTGAGCCCTGAGCATAGTAATTCAAAGGTGGAACAAAATTGGAAGGAATTCATTAACACAGAAACTCTCTAAATAAATCATCCCTTAGCTACTGCTCCATCTGGATCAGGGGTTGGCAAACCACAGCCCAGGGGCCAAATCCAACCTGCGGCCTGTTTTTGTAAAAAAAAAAAGTTTTATTGGAACACAGTTGTGCCCGGTCGTTCATGTACAGTACTCTCTATGGCTGCTGGCCTGCTACCACGGCAGAGCTGTCTTTGTGACAGGTACACTACGGCCCACAAAGCCAAAACACTCACTATCTGGCCCTTTGCAGGAAAAAAATTGCTGACTCTTGATCTAGATGCCTGAAGATGCTCTGGCCCCTGTCCTTTCTGGGACTAAATGAGCAGTTTTTTTTTTTCTTTCAGTTTTTATTGTGCTTTAAGTGAAAGTTCATAAATCAAGTCAGTCTCTCATACAAAAACTTATATACACCTCTCTATACACTCCCAACTGCTCTCCCCCTAATGAGACAGCACACTCCCTCCCTCCACTCTCTCTTTTCACGTCCATTTGGCCAGCTTCTGACCCCCTCCGCTCTCACATCTCCCCTCCGGACAGGAGCTGCCCACATAGTCTCATGTGTCCACTTGATTCAAGAAGCTCACTCTTCACCAGTATCATTTTCCGTCCCATAGTCCAGTCCAATCCCTGTTTGAAGACTTGGCTTTGGGAATGGTTCCTGTCTTGGGCTAACAGAAGGTCTGGGGACCATGACCTCCAGGGTCCTTCTAGTCTCAGTCAGACCATTAAGTCTGGTCTTTTTATGAGAATTTGAGGTCTGCATCCCACTGCTCTCCTGCTCCCTCAGGGATTCTCTGTTGTGTTCCCTGTCAGGGCAGTCATCCGTTGTAGCTGGGCACCATCTAGTTCTTCTGGTCTCAGGCTGATGTAGTCTCTGGTTATGTGGTCCTTTCTGTCTCTTGGGCTCATAATTACCTTGTGTCTTTGGTGTGCCTCACTCTCCTTTGCTCCAGGTGGGTTGAGATCCATCGATGTATCTTAGATGGCCCCTTGCTAATGTTTAAGACCTCAGAAGCCACTCTCCAAAGTGGGATGCAGAATGTTTTCTTAAAAGCTAAATGAGAAGTTTTGTTTGTTTGCTTTGGTTTGATCTGAAGTCAGTTTCTTTTGTTTATAACCAGAGATCCTTAATTGGTACACACAGAAAAATTCATGCAGGGTTTAAGTTTATGCAGAAATCTACTGTAAAGTGGCCTTCTTCCTCTAGAGTCCACAGTTAACTTTAGATCCCCCTTTTCTAGTGTCTGTAATTCTTTGCTACCTTTTCTGCCACGGAGGCAGGAAGAACATGTACAGACATGCAGTGTGTGTACTGCACAAGCAGAAGAAGTAAGTGAGGGGGATGAGACGATGAAGGTCCTCACCACCCTGGCAGGTGTTCTGCATGGGACCAGCCCTTGCAGTGGGCGAGAATGCTTAGTGGTTACCAGTATTCACAGGGCAGTTAGTCTAATTTACTAAAACATAAACACGGTGGGAAACAGCCAGCTTCCTTCTAATGCTTTTTAGATCAGAAATAATTAAACACAGTACAAGAAGGAAGCAAATCGTCCACGGTTAAACAGAAGACACCTGAGCAATGAGAAAACAACCGCTGACTCCATGCCTACCCTGGTCCCTCACTACCTTACCCCTCCTGTAGTTCCATTAAAAGTTTCCAGTGTTGCACATTGTAATTATTTTTAGTAAAAAATTTAAAACATTAAAAGCATATTGATTGTCTTTGATGGTAAATATTTTTCAAGGCCTTATTAATTTGAAGGTAGTGGTGATGATAATAATAAAGGTAATTGCTGACACTGATTAAGTTCTGACTCTGTCAGGCAGAGCGCAAGCCCTTGACTTGCATCATCGCATTTAATTCTTACAATCACTAGGAAAGTAGGAGTTACTGTTATCCTTGTTTTACAGATGGGGAAACTGAGGCTCAAAGAGGTAAGAGGACCTGGGTAAGGCCCAAAAGATTCAAAGCATAAATACTGGGATCAAACCCAAGCACCCTCCCTCTGAGCCTGTGCTGATAACCTAAGCACCAATCTTACCTAGACTAGCATGCCCCCAAATCCAGGTCAATGATCTACTAATACAAACTACACGGCAGCCGTGCTGCTTGAGCCTGCAGGCAGCTGGAAAGTGGCAAGAAGGAAAACAACTTTCCTTAGCACTCTTTTTTCAGAAAACATTCCCCGTCCTCTTCATTTCCCTGTAGGTATGGGCTACCTGTCACTTTCGTGATAACTCTGAGTCACCTGATCATACATAACAGCAGTGACATCCCCACACCCCGAGGTCAAGGCCATTTACAGGTGCATCCTTACAGCATCCTGTGGCATCTTTTCAGGGGCTGCAATTAACCCATTATAATTCATCCAAAACAAACGAAAAGGTACAAAGTCAATCCCTTGTATGACAAAAGAAGAAATGATCCGAAGGCATTTCCAGCCTGTTTTCCCCCAAACTCTACCTCAAGTGAAAGAGAAGAAAGGACAGAAGGGAAAGACTTCGGTGAATACTCACTGCTCCCCAGGGACCGGTCCTCCACTGGTTCCCACCGAGCACGTGGATGCGGCTAGGGCTGGCACTCCTGGGGCGAAAGCCCTCATTTTGGAAAGGGTGCTGAGCTAGGCCACTGTCTGGGGTCCGCTGAGGGCACGGTGCCATGGAACAATCCTGGTCAGTTTTTGGGATGTAGTCTAGGTTACACTCACTCTGATCGATCATGTGGTCACTGTAGTTGACACACACCACTTGCCGGGTCACCCTGCCTTGCCCACAAGTCACGGAGCACTACAATGGATGTGCAGAAAGAAAAAGGGTTGGCGGTCATAAATTCATGAATGTGCACTTTCAGCAACTGGCCCACCATTTACCCAGATGCTCAGGTCACAAAAACCTTGGAGTCATCCCTGTTCCCTCTCATTTCTTCTCACCCCATATCCAATTCATTAAGGAGCCCTGTCAGCTCAGTATCCAACACAGATCCCAAATCCAGCCCCTTCTCAGTCTCCACTGTCACCACCTAGTCTGAGCCATCATCTTCTCTTGTCTACACTACTGCAATGGCCTTTCAGGAGGACTCCTCCTTACAATCTTGCCATCCTAGCCAGGTCTGTTGTCTATGTATCATGAAACATGGTACCTTTTAAACAAAAATCAGATTATGTCATTCCGTCTAATGAACTCTCAACTCACAAAGAATAATGTCCAAGGTCCTTACCTCAAACTACTAGACCTTTTATGATGTGGCCACTGGCTATGTTCTATCACTGTCTACTCACTGTGCTCCAGTCACACCGGCCTTCTGGGTATTTGTTGTGCCTGCCAGGAACACTCTCACCTCGGGGGTTTTTGACCTGCTGTACCACATAGACATCCACGTAGCTCCCCCCTTCACTTCATTCAGGTCGGACTCAATATCAGGCCTTTTCTGACCACCCAATTTAAAAGAGCATACCATCTTTTTCTGTGTATGCCATTATTTCTTTTTCTATGATTTCTTTCTTGTACTTATCAGTATCTTTTGCTATACTACACATGTATTTAGTTATTTGTTCATGGAATAGATCCTCTATTAGAATAATCTCTGAGAAGGCAGGGAATTTATTATTCATTGTTCACTGCTCTTTCTATGGTAGGATTTCACAAATATCTGGTGACTAGACAAGAATCAGATGGATGGATGGATGGATGTTTGAATGCTCAAGGCATGAGAAGAAGATTATCTACCATTTATTGAGCACTTATTTTTTTTACTAGGCATTTAACATATATAATCTCAAATAAACCTCAAGACAACCTTATAAGGTAGGTAATTCTTTTTGGTGTTCTTTTAATAGCAGAGGAAATTGAGTTTCAAGGTCATAAAACCAAAAACCCACTGCCGTCGAGTCGATCATGCAGCCAGAAAATGTCAGTGTCTGGATTTTTACACTTCTGTTTGACTCCACCTTTCAAATTTTATATATTTGCTATAATATTTACTGAGCTATTAATCTCCATTTTCCTTATGCTCTCTACTGACCCATTCCAAGCTTTGTATTTCCTGAACTCTGGGATTTTTGCAAGGCAGAAAGAGGAAGCTGCCTGAAGACAAAGGTTCTTCTACTTTGGTCAAAGCCCAGGTTATTTTAGAGGTGATGAAGACCATCTCAGAAGGCAGAGGGGGCTGGGAGAATGGTGTATAAGAGAAGGGATATTTGGCTAGAGGGGGAAGGAGACAAAAGCTGATGAGTGCTAGAGAGGAGGAGACCCAGGCATCAACTCTAGCAGAGCCTGAGGGGACAGGGAGACCTCATGGATGGTGCTTGGTGTGGACAGAAGCTGGACCCACAGCATTAGGAGAATATTCCTACTTCTCACTCTCTCTTCAGGGAAGCCAAGAACCACACAGCTTCAAGGGTTCATAGGAGCTTGGAAAATAAGGATGTAGGAGACACCAGACTCAAGGTAAGAGGCCTGTCCCTCACCATACCTCCACTTTTGGTACTCTAAAAAGCCTTCTATATTCTGATGTGGTACAAGACTGGGATTTCTAAACAGCCCAATAGGATGTGGGCTCCAGTAGCTTGTAAGTCGATTTACACTTTTCTTAACAATATGCCATTTCTTGCGTACCTAAGATTCATACCAGTTGCCCATATATGGAGCAGAATGATTTAAATTACTGTCTAAGCCCAACTCTAAAAATTACCCACTGATATCTGTGAACCCTCACTATTCATTCCCTTCAGGGTTTTCCCAAATTCCCTCCCAATTCCAAAGAATACGCTTGCTTACAGAGCTCCAGTCCAAGGCCTTCCACTGCCCACAGGGGGCCACAGAGCACTCCTCCTTTGCCAGAGGTCTAGGGAGAGCTGCACAGGCACTTTCATCAGCCACAGAGCCGTCCTCATCCCGGCAGCTGACGTATCTCATCCGGGTCCCTTTCCCACAAGTGGCTGAGCACTGGGCATTGGAGTAAAATAATGCACATAGATTATGTGAAATGGTCAAATACTGGCTAACAACCCAGTTTCTATAGTCACCTCAGAGACCATCTGCCTCCCCTTCCCTCCCAACTTCACTTCTTCCATTCTAGTTCTTACTGGAGTCCAAGACCCAAATCGCCACTGGGTTCTCGGTACACTGTGCATGTTTCGCCTTGCTTCTGGGGCAGCTGGGGGAGGATGACAAGATGGTAACTCACAGTCCTAGATGTGAGGGAAAGAAAGAAGCCAAAGTTACCTTCAAGCCAATGCACATTTCAGTGGTCATGGTGCATGGAATTAGAAGGGCTAAGAATTCTAAGAAAAGACCTCAGATGTCTGTGTGATTCTGGGCAAGTCATAAGACTTTTCTCACCCTCAATTTCTTCAACTTTAAAATTGGATATAACGTGAGATATTTTATGAGAGCCTTGATACAGGGCAGGTGTCTATTTACTGAATTTTGAAACTATTTTTATCTACTTGTTCATGTGGAAAGAGAAAAAAATACTGTAGAATGGCATGTAAGTCGGTAAGAAGAAGTCTATCATTTTAAAACTGTTAATTTTTTCTAAATCCTGAAGGCCAAATTTTATTTTCACATTTCAATTAGTTTTCTAGTCAGATTTTGCTAACCGTGAATTTGCTTTCTATGTTTACCTAAAGTTAACTCCTGAGACTCTGAAGGTCCAGTGTAGATATAAGAGGTGTACTCAATACGTCAATGTCTGGGATTTATGTAAGACCCTTGAATCTCCCAGAAAAAAATGCCCATAATGAATTGAGGTCATTCGTGTGTACATAATCTTCCCGTATTTACAGATGGGAAAGGAAAGTACAAACCTGCTCACCATCATCCCCGCCTCAGTGGTTGGCAAATATTCTTTGATTTAATACATGCTCATTGAATGCCTAAGATGTGCCAGGCACAAAGTGAAGTGCTGAGGGTTCAGAGCTGAATGTGACTGACAGGTCCTCACCTTATGGAATTTACAAACTGAACATGGAATTTGATTATGTGGCTACAGACCTTGCCTATTCCTCTGCCCATGGTCCAAAGAAAGCCACAGGGAACTTTTCACAAACTGAAGAAATTATCCCCATGCTGCAGCCAAGAGAACTGCCCCATAGTCAAATGGATATTGTGGGATAACTTAAAGAGAAATGTGTTTTGAATCTCTAAGGGAGTAACTAACTCCTCGCTCTATGGCTGTTTAGAACATAAAAAAAAACAAACTAGCTAACATTTCTCAGGCATTTGTCAAACTGGCTTAGAACATTTTGATAAAACAATAAAAGTAAAGATCACACAAGTCAAAATCGTTGTATGGTTAACTGATCAGCATTACCATGACATTACCACCATATCCATTCACTTTTTTGACACTCTTCACCCATGAACAACACATGTTGAAATGCAACAAACTGGGAGTGCTCAGAATGGACGCAGTACTTTGGGCACATGGGGCCTTAGAACATGAGTTCTGGGCACAGTCTGGGTTAAAATCCTGTCTTCAACAACTAGCAAAGCTGAAGGGCAAGCCCAGGTCTTCTCTTTAGACATTTACTTTACATGTACCATGCCAAACTTGCAGGCTCACACAGTGTGTTGTGCTGGTAAATGATTATCAACTGGCTCTCTTGAGAAAAAAGGAGTGTGTGTGTGTGTTTGTGGATGTGTGTGTACAATCGCACACACACCAAACACACAAACAAATACATACATATTATATATGTTTATTATAAATTTCACTGATATAAAGAATGCATAACACGCAATCCACAAATAACAATAAAATATATAATTCTTTATTGTAAATTCCATATAGCCAATTGATTCTCACAAAATACGCTGGTTGATTTTTGCTGAACTCTTGAATCCATGTCTAAACTATGGTTGTAACTGCTGAATGAGTGTGGTTCTGACATAAATGCTATTTGGTATTTTTGTTTATATTTAAGTGTAAAATGAAAGTGAAACAATAAAGACATGTCAAAACACTCATTCACCAATAATGTGAACAATTTCTTTGCTGAAGCAGATAATAGTTTTGAATACCAGAAGAATATTTCCTTGAGTTTTTTGTGCTATTCACAATATAACAGCTATAAACATGAGATTCTTCTAAGTTTAATCTGCATTATTAACATTTTCTCCATTATGTTCTTAGGTCTAGACAATCAACAAAACAATAAATTAGGTCTTGAATTGTAGCATCAGCTGTTTGCTCCCACCCTGGTCAATTTCAAGCTAAAAACTTGACGTCACTGAATGCAGATTTGGGAAGACACATTCGGTGACATTTTATTATGTAGTATTTTCACCAAATAGACGCAATAGGCATTAGCAGCCCTGAGAGCACAGTAACAGCAAAATGTAGTAAAATAGTGAGAAAGTAATGCATTTTGAGTATTTATCATCTCTGTTTTTAACGTAATTTATTAAATATAAAAAAAAGGTTTTTTTAATTTAATTAAAGCTTTATATTCTTAATTTTTAATAATGGCTATGTTTAACAATCAGCTCTCATAATTCCTGAAAATTTACCAATCGGCTCTTGCAAGTTGGTATAAGCCGGCTCTAACACACCACTGCTTAAACATATGACATTCTACTAAACCCCCAAGTTGAAATCATTAAAAAAAAACCCTGAGTTTGAGAAAACAAAACCAAAAAATCAACATTTGCCATCCAGTAAGTGTTAGAATCAAACCTACATATACTTCAAATAACCAGACAGAACAAAACTGATACATCAAAATATTAGATTCTAAATAAAACAAGTAAATCAGGACAATTGAGCTAATCAACTAGTTGCTCCACCTACATATCTGCCAATGGCAGGACTTCATTTCTGACAGAACCACCAACAACTCTTGGCATCGTACAGCCCAAACCCAACCCCTGGGTAAGGTACTCACCTGGCTATCAGTCGGTCTAGTTGCTGCATTGCAGTCATTGTCATCTACCACTGACATGTAAATGCCAATGACACATTTCACTGCTCTTAGCTGGTATCCCTGCCCACAGGTGACACTGCACTGCGAGAAGGAAATAAAACAAAAAGTAGACATAATTCAGCAAATCTTCTCTCCTCCTTACTTTTCCTATAACATTGTGCAACAGAAAATAATTTCCATCAAAGTGGGCCAGAGGGTTGGCACCTCCAGAAATGAGGTAGAAGCGGGCAATCCTGCTCTGTACAAATTACACGGATCAATGATCATGAAGACACCTGGAATGATTTCTGCCTCCCATTGGAATGATATTTGTAAGGGTTCAACAGCATGACAGTGGAGCCCTGGGAGGATGGCAGTGTAATCTCCTTCATTTTTGCAACTTTCGCATAATACCTAGCAGAGTGCCGTGGTTAAAATAGGTGCTTAATAGAGGTCTGTGACCTGATGTGACTTCTGGGAAATTATCTGGAGGGAATAATCAGACTTTGCATCAATAATTTTGTACAAGGACGCTCCTGGCAGTATTATTAAAAAGGATAAAATATTGGAAATTGCGTAAGTGCACAACAACCCAGAGTTAGTTAAATACATCTGACATACAGGCAGTAGAGAAAGCAACATAGCCACTAAGAGGCATGTTGTTAGATACACAGAACAGCTAAAAACAATAGGTAGAGGGAGTGATGTCACAGAAATGGCGGAGTAGGGAGTTCCAAGAATTAGTGCCCCCACTGAAGAAACCACTAAGTTGGCAAAAACTGACAGAATCAACTTTTTCATAGCTCTGAAATCTAATTAAAAAAACTTACAGCAATCAAAGGAATGCTTAGTGAATAGAAAGGCTGGTAAACGTCAGTATGAAAACGTTGTGTTTTTGCTTCATAGCATTCACTTATAATCCTGTTCTTGGATAGGAAGACATACTATTGTTAAGATGGCAATACTACCCAAAGTATAGTACAGGTTCAACATAATTCCTATTAAAATCCCAAAGATCTTTTTTGCAGAGATGGAAAGGTTGACCCTCATAGTCATATGGGACTGCAAGGGGCCCCAAACAGCCAAAACGATCTTGAAAAATAAGAACAAAGTTGGAGGACTCATACTTTCCAATTTAAAAACTAAGTATAAACCTACAGTAGTCAAAACAGTGCCATATTGTCATAAGGATAGACATACAGAACAATGTTACAGAATTGAGAGTCCAGAATAAACCCACACATCTACAGCTAATTGATTTTGACAAGGGTGCCAAGGCCATTTAATGAGTCAACAAGTGGTACTGGGACAACAGGATTTCCAATACAAAAGAATGAAGTTGAACTCCTACCTCAAGCCTTATATAAGAATTACATTAAAAATTGATCAGTAACCTAAACAAAAGGGCTAAAATTTTAAAACTCTTAGAAGAAAACAGTGCAAATCTTCATGACTTTGGATTCGGCAATGGATTTTTAGATATAAGACCAAAAGCATGAGCAACAAAAGAAAAAACAGGTAAGTTGGGCTTCATTAAAATGAAAAACTTTTGTGCAACAAAGGACATTATCGAGAAAGTGAAAAGATGACTAACACAATGCGAGAAAATATTTGCAAATTACAAATCTGATAAGGGTCTAGTCTCCAGAATATATAAAGAACTCTTACAATTCAACAATACAAAGGCAAAGAACCCAATTTAAAAACGGGCAAAGAACTTGAACAGACATTTCTCCAAAGAAGATATACAAATAGCCAACAAGCATATGAAGAGACACTCAACCTAATTAGTCATTGTTGTTGTTGTGTGCCTTCGAGTCAGTTCTGATTCACAGAGACTTTACAAGATGAAGTAGAACTGCCCCATAGGGCTTCCTAAGCTGTAAATCTTCACAGGAGCAGATCGCCAGGTCTTTTCTCCCGAGGAGCTGACTGGTGGGTTGGAACCACCAATCTTTCAGTTAGCAGCTCAGCATTTAACCATAGTGCCACCAAGGCTCCTTAGTCATTACCCAGCACCCAGTGCCGTCGAATTAGGGAAATTCAAATAAAAACTACAATGAGATACCACTTCACACCCACTAGGATGGCTATTATTGAAAACAAAAACAAGTGTTGATGAGACTGTGGAAAAATTGGAATGTTTGTGAATGGCTGGGGGGAATGTAAATGGTGCCGGTGCTGTGGAAAGAAGTCTGGTGGTTTCTCAAAAAAAGTAAAATTCAGAATTACAATATGACCCAGCAATCTCAATTGAAATTCCAACAACATTTTACTGAAATGGAAAAACTAATCAATGACTTTACATGGAAAGGAAAGAGGCCCCAAACAGCCAAAGCAATATCAAAGAGGAAGAACTACGTAGTAAGTCTTCATCTCTTGATTTCAAAACATACTATACAGCTACAGTAACCAAAACTGCCTGGAACTGGTTCAATGACAGACACATAGACCAGTGGAATACAGCTGAGAACCAAGAAATAAATCCACTCATATATGGGCAATGGGTTTTTGACAAGGAGTTAAAGTCTATTCAATGGTGAAGAAATAGTCTCTTTAAGAAGCAGTGCTAGAACAATGGGATATCCAACTTGCAGAAAAATGAAACAGGACCCATCCCTTGCACCACACACAAGAACTAACTTAAAATGGATCAAAGACTAAAGTTCTTGGAAGAAAACGTAAAGACAAAACTATGAGACCTAATTAAAAAAAAAAAAAGATTATCAAATACAACTATAAATGCACGAACAGCAGAAGACAAATTAAACTGGGACCTCATAAAATTAAACATTTATGCTCATCAAACAACTGTATCAAAAGAGTAAAAAGACAACCTACAGACCAGGAAAAAATCTTTGGGAATGACCTACGTGATAACAGTTTAATCTCTAAAATAGACAGAAAACTTCAAAAGCTCAAAAAAGTAAAAAGACAAACAACCCAATTAAAAAACGAGCAAAGGACATTAAGAGACACTTCTCCAAAGAGGACATTCAAGTGGCCAACAAACACATGAAAAGGCGTTCTCAATCACGAGCCATTAACGAGATGCAAATCAAAACTACAATGACATACCATCTCACCCTGGCTAAAATGGGACTGATAAAAAAACAAAAATCAGAAAACAACTGTCTTATGCTGGGTTCTCTAGAGAAGCAAAACGGTGAAGCATTCATAAAAAAAAAAATCAAACCTGTTGCCATCAAGTCAATTCCAACTCATAGCAACCTTACAGGACAGAGTAGAACTGTCCCATATGGTTTCCAAGGAGCAAGTGGTAGATTTGAACTGCCGACCTTCTGTTTAGCAGCCATGACTCTCAACCACTGTGCCACCTGGGCTCCAAAACATGCATGTGTATGTATATACATATATATAGAGAGGGAATCATCTCAAGGAAGTGGCTTATTGGCTTATGTGGCTGTAAAGGCTGGCAAGTCCCAAGTCTGTGGGTCAGGCATATACATATATATAAAATATATATATAAAATACATATATAAAATACATATATATATATATATATGATGCAAGCCACACTCCCGAGGGAAACTCCCCTTACAACTGATTGGTTGATCACATCAGATCACATCATGAATAATGACTACATCATTACATAACTGCCAAACCACTGAGAATCACGGCCCAGCCAAGCTGACACACAACTTAAACCATCACAACAACAAATGCTGGAGAGGATGTGGGTAGACTGGAATCATTATTCACTGCTGGTGAGACTGTAAAATGGTATAACCAGTATGGAAAGCTGTATGGCACTTCCTGAAAAAAACTAGAAATAGAACTACCTTCTGGTCCAGCAATCCCACTCCTAGGTATATATCCTAGAAATCTAATAGAAGAGACACAAACGGACATATGCACACCTACGTTCTCTGCTTCACTATTCACAGCAGCAAAAAGATGGAAAAACAACCTCAGTGGCCATGAATGGATGAATGGGTAAGAAAAATCTGGTGTATACATACAGTGGGATACTATGCAGCCATAAAGAGTAACGGTGAGTGTTCAAAACATCTTATAAATAGGTGAATCTGGAGGACATCATGATGAGTGAAATAAGTCAATCACAAAAAGACAAATATTACATGATCTTACTTTTATAAAAAGACAAGAGTAGGTATACATACAGAAACTGACTTTCATTGGTGATTACCAGGGATGGGGCGTAGGGGTAGAGGACACTCCAGAGAGTAGACACTTGTTATTTTTGGTGATGAAGAAGGTAACACTGAATGTGGGCAAAGGGTGCACAGCCTGACCAAGGTAAATGATGTCACTAAGAAGTACACAAGAAAAAAAGGTGTTTTTGGTAAATGCTTTATGACATACATAATTTTGCCACAGCAGCAACAAGAGCCAAAAAACATGTGTGTGGTTACATGTGTATGGAGGTAGGCGTGCACATTTATATTCAGCTCATGGGGGCACAGTTACGGACACTTCTCAGATACAACCACGTACCTCATGGGATTGGTTTTCTGAGTGTGAAGGCTTAGGACCACAGTCTCATGGGACACTTCAATCAACTGGCATAATATAGTTCATAAAGTTTATGTTCTACATTGTAGTTTGGCAAGTAGTGCCAGGGGTCTTAAAAGTGTGTGAGCAGCCATCTAAGATACAACGATTGGTCTCTACTCATGTGGAACAAAAGAGAAAACCGAAAACTAAGAAAATAAACTAGTCTAAGGAACCATGGCCTCATTTACCCTGAGACCAGAAGAGCTAGATGGTGCCCAGCTACCACTACCTACCATGCTAATCAAGGCCACAATAGATAGATCCTGATAGAATGGGAGAAAAATGTGGAACAGAACTCAAACTCTTAAAAAGTCCAGACTAACTGGACAGGTTGTAACTAAAGGACTCCCCGAGTCTACTGACCGGAGATACACGTTAAGCCTTGAACTAAAACTATCCCCTGAGACCACCCGTTAGCTATATAACAGACTGGCTCATAAAATAAAGAACATCATGTATGAGTACTGAGCTCCTTTAAAAAAATCATCTACGTGAGACCAAATGGTCAACAATTACTCTAAAGATGAGAATGTAAGGGGGCAGAGAAACCAGGTTACTAAAAATGGAACGACCAGAATGGAAATAATGAGAATGTTGACACATTGGGAAAATGTAACCAATGTCACTGAGCAATCTGTGCAGAAATTTTTAAATGGAACCTAATTTGCTGTGTAAACTTTCCCTGAAAACACAATAAAATATTAAAAAAAAAAGAATTACCATACGACCTAGCAATTCCGCTCCTAGGTATATACCCAAAAGATCTGAAAACAGGTACTCAAACAAGTACTTGCAGAGGAATATTCACAGCAGTGTTATTCATGACAGCCAGAAGGTACAACCCAAACGTCTATCAACACGTGAATGGATAAATAAATTGTTGTATATACACACAATGCAATATTATTCGGCCATCAAAAGGGAAGAAGTACTGCGACAACATGGATCAACTTCAAAAACATTACACTAAGTCAAAGAGTTAAATACAAAAGACCACCTATTGTATAATTCCACTCATATGACATATCCAGAATAGGTAAGTCCATACAGACAGAAAGCAGATTGGTGGTTGCCAGGGGCTGGGGGAGGGAAGAATGGGAGCAAACACTTAATGGATCTGGGGTTTTACTTTAGGGCAATGAAATGGTCTGGAACTAGGAGTGGTGGGTGCGCAGCATTAAAAAATGAAAGCACTAAATACCCTGAAGTTTTCACTTTAAAATGGTGCATTTTCTGTTATGTGAATTTCAAAAAAAAAAAAAATAGGTAGAGCACAGCCCCAATATTAGTTTTAAAAATATTGAAGGAAAATACATAAACACGCTAACACTAGTAATCTCTACAGCATGGTGTTGGGAATGTGTTTGTTTGTTTTCTAAATGACATTTTCCAAAATTCTCTAACAAACATGCATTATCCTTAAATAATATTTAAAAAAACCATTTGTGAAACAGTGGCAATGGTCGCATACCATGATGAATGTCATTAGTAACCTGGATTGTACATGTAAAAATTGTTGAATCTGCAGAAGTTTTGTTATGTACAGTTTTACCAAAATTGAAAAAATTTTTTTTTAATTGCTTCTTTGAATGGCATGTTTAATAAAAGGAAAAAGAAATCTTTGTTCATAAGAGGAGCTAGAACTGGTCTAGGGTACCCGTTGTCATCGAGTCGATTCCAACTCATAGCAACCCTACAGGACAGAGTAGAACTGCCCCACACGGTTTCCAAGGAGCGCCTGGTAGATTTGAACCGCTGACCTTTTGGTTAACCACTATGCTACCAGACATGGATAAAAAGAGGCTTATCGGTGCAAATAGATGTTATATTCCAAATCTCGTCAGTGACCCGGAGCTATGCTCTCTTCTTTTGATTAGCCCCTAAAAGCCAGGCAGGTGTGGGAGAAAAGGAGGCAGGACCTAGGTGTGTACTCAGTGACAGTACAGTACCCGCCATGCCAACCGGGGATGCTGTCCACCCTAGTGGGGAGGATTCAGAAGAGTGTCAGTATCAGCGGTGCAGACTGACGGTGCAGAAGTAAAGCCGCTCTCACTCACTGCGTGCACACTCGGAAACGAAGACACTGGCTAGCGCTCTAGGGTGGCTGTGGTTGGACAGGGTGGAGGGAGGCCATTCTTCAAGAGATTACATAAGTGACAGCAGACAGCTGCTCTGTTTCTCTGGGGAGTTTGAGGTGCTACTTAAATAGTACCCACAGTGCATCTGCTTCTAGGAAAGCTTAATACCAAGAGTCGTGGCTTCTCAAGTGCAAGCCCAAGGGAAACGTCCACTCTGTCCTTTAAGAATGGTTCAAGCTAAGACTGTGGGGCCAGCAGAATGGATGACTCTGCAGCCTTTCATCTAATAATTCTGCTAGAAGAGTCTGACATGTTGGACGTAGCCATGGAGGTGAGCTTTTGAAATGTGACAGTGGGAACTGAAACATCCCTTCCGCATCCCAGTCCAGGCTTTCCTGCCAAAAACTCTGGCATTGGATGACATTCTGCAGCCAACCCACAGAGGCATGCTAGAAGATAACATCAGCCAGACATGAAATCTGCTGTGAATTTGTTCAAATGCTCATGTGCTCAAGCTACAGCGTTAAGCCAAACAGCACAGACATGCATGTGGGACTGAAAATGGAATAATCAGCTCCAGGAGGGCAGGCGGCACCCCATGGCTGCACAGCTTCGCGTGACTGACTCGGCATTCCAGAGGTATAGCGCACACCACACGGCAGGGTGGTTGGATCCCAGGTTAAAGCCCCACCGCTGGAATGCCCCTCTCCAAGCTCTCTCCAGATAAGAAAGAAAGAATGTAGCTAAGAACCTTATCATTCAAAATACCTGTCCCCAGGGACCCGCCTGCCAGGACGCACATTCCGGCTGCTGACAGGTCTGCATGGAGGCAGGCTTGCTCTCGGGGTCACAGCTTCTATCGTTTAATCGATCGTCGCCAAACTGACACCAGACCTGGCGATGCTTGTTCCCTTTTCCGCAGGTGACTAAGCACTGTAATGAAAGGCACAGCCACTCAGGTCACTTCTGAACAAGGCGTGTGGCTCCTGGGGTTACTCCCTGATCAGCAGAGACAGGTATGCTCTTTTCCCACAGCACTTCCTGTCCCCTTTGCAACAAGGCTCACTCTTTCATTCAACCTGCTAAGGGATACTGCACAAGTCATGTGATCTCTCTGCCCTCAATTTTCTCATCTGTAAAATGGGGATAACAACAGAGCCTCCTGCAAAGGGTTGTGAAAACCAAATTGAAAGAAAATCTAAGTAAATCCTTAGTGTTCATTCAAAAATGTTAAATATAATCACCACTGTCATCCATGCTCACTGTAGAAATTTAAAAAAAACACAGAAAAACACAAAAGAGAAAATTACAATGATCCCAAACCTCACTATCCAGAGACAATTTTTATTAACATTTTGCTGCTTTCTTCCCAGTTTTTTATCTAAGGAACTTTGGAATATACTGAACCTACAGGCTGATCTTCCCACCCCGTTTTATGAAGCATTCTTGCAAAGGTTTATTGTTAATTTGTCTAGAAATCAAACACAGTTAATCACATGCAATGCTACTTGTCTAGCATTATAATATCCTTTGAAGATTCACATTTTATTTTATGTCAGAAATAATACTGTCCTCACACGGATGGGTTAAGGGCACGGATGCAGTAGCTGGAGCAGGCAAACATTTTTTCCTTCCCCACGTTTCTCACTTGGTCCATAAATAAGGGACTCTTGTTCCCAGGAGTCCCTAGCTGGTGGCAGTTAATATGCTGCTAATTGAAAGACTGGCAGTTTGAGTACACTCAGACATGCCTTGGAAGAAAGGCCTGGCAATCTATTTTCAAAAAATCAGCCACCGAAAGCCCCTTGAAGTAGAGTGCTGCTCTGACACACATGAGGTCACCGTGAGAAGGAATCGACTCCATGGCAACTGGCTTTGTTCCCCTTCTACATGTTCCCCTTGAAGGAATGTGGAGTGAGTCACTGCTAGGTAAGAACCGCACTGGGCTGTGTTAACAGGGAGTGCTAAATCTGTACCACCGAAGCCAGAAGGAAGCTCGGCTTCTTTCTCTTGCTCCTTTGGCTCCACCTGTACTGAACCACAGAGGGACAGACAGCCTGTGCCTTGTCAGGGAAGTGATGAGACACACACAGATCGGGAATGTTCAGCCTGGCCTTTTCTCTTTAGTCCAGGCTTCAACTAGCAACTGGGTGGATCAGTCAGATAGGCCACTCACTGGGGTCTAATTCCGTTGTTTCAAATACGAGGAAGTAGGAAACCTCATTTTAACTTTGGATCTAAGCCAGTGCAGCTTTACAATTAATAAAGCCGTGGTTTCCTTTCAGGGTGTGGCTAGGGCTCAAAGTGGAGGGAAGGTGAGGGACTGGAACTCCAAAATTACCAACAAAGCTACTGTAGTGGGTGACCAAGCCAGGTCCACTGTGCCTCTGAGGTCACCGGGGGCAGTTCCTGCCCAGGACTACAGCCATATGCAGGCGGGGGACTAGAGCTGCTGCTTCCTCAAGGAGCGTAGGAGAAAGGGACAGTAGGTTTAGCCTTGGCTAGGCCCAGAATTAGAGTATCGGAGATGGCCCAGGGGAAATGACGGCCCTCCCTGCTCACCTCTGACCAGTCTCCTGACTTCCACTGTGGGCAAGGGAATTCACTGCACCTCTGAATGGTGACTTTCTCCTGGTGAGTGCATTTGCTATCATCCAGAACATCATTCCGGCTGTTGACACAAATAGCCCTTCTCCTCTGGGTTCCACCATCACAGCTTTTAGAACACTGTAAGGACAGGATTTATGTAAAATTATTGCTGAGGATCCCGGCGATACTGGCTTGTCCCTTCCAGCCCTTTAGAAACAAACACATCAAAAAAAAAAAAAAAATAGCCTTGGCCAATTCTAGTTACTTTGGGAATGTCTGTCCATGATACTGAAGTCCTGGGTGGTGCAAAGGGTTAACGTGCTCAGCTGTTAAGTGGAAGGTTGGAGGTTGGAGTCTAACCAGAGGTACCTCAGAAGAAAGGCCTGGAAAGCAACCTCTAAAAAATCAATGATTAAAAACTCCATGGAGCACAGTTCTACTCTACAGGTGGGGTCGCCATGAGTTGGCAGCAACTTTATGGCGACTGGTGGCTCATGCTATCAATTTTTTTTTTAATAATTTTTATTGTGCTTTAAGTGAAAGTTTACAAATCAAGTCAGTCTCTCACACAAAAACCCATATACAGCTACATATTCCCAATTACTCTCCCCCCTAATGAGACCGCCCACTCTCTCCCTCCACTCTCTCTCTTCGTGTCCTTTTCGCCAGCTTCTAACCCCCTCCACCCTCTCATCTCCCCTCCAGGCAGGAGATGCCAACATAGTCTCAAGGGTCCACCTGATCCAAGAAGCTCACTCCTTACCAGCATCCCTCTCCAACCCTTTGTCCAGTCCAATCCATGTCTGAAGAGTTGGCTTCGGGAATGGTTCCCGTCCTGGGGCAACAGAAGGTCTGGGGGCCATGACCACTGGGGTCCCTCTAGTCTCAGTCAGACCATTAAATCTGGTCTTATGAGAATTTGGGGTCTGCATCCCACTGCTCTCCTGCTCCCTCAGGGGTCCTCTGTTGTGTTCCCTGTCAGGGCAGTCATCGGTTGTTCATGCTATCAATTTATTTAACAGGTTTATGTTAAGTCAACATTAGTCAACTAGCATAGGAAAACAAAGCTGGAAATGGCCTGTGGGGTATGGAAAAAGTGATTGGTTCAGAGGTGTTTCAGCACTCTCAATTTTCCACATGCCTTGCCCATACCAGACACAACAAATCATAATATTCTACAGAGCACAGATGGGGTCAGGCATTATAAATCAATCACAGCACTCTTTTCCAGACAGCCTAAACTGGGCTTCTTCACGCAGCTCTGTGAGGAGATGCTGTCAACTAGTGAGAGTTGGAATCCAAGATGGGGATTCTCTTTGCTTGAGAACGACTTACTTCAGTCCAAGCAGAATACCGCCAGCCACCCGTGTTACACTCTCCGGAGCATTTCTCCCGGTTGGTGGGTTTGGGCTGGCTGCTGCAGAAGCTGTCATCAACCTTCTCAGTCTTCCCATCTAGCCTGCTGTACTTGGCACAGAAGATGTCTAGCGTGCGGTAACCCAAGCCACACTGCGCACTGCATTCACTCCTGCGGCCAACGTGCCACCTGTGCATAAACAATGGGAGAAACCAACATTTGCTGAAATATACTTGACAATCTGTGTTTCACTGGTGGAAGAGTTGAGCTCTTTTCTTTCTAAACTCAAGTACCATGGAACCAAAAGCCACAGTCAGTTACTAAAATCCAATTTTAAACCAGAATTTATTCCATGTATTTCTTCATGGCTGCAAGTGTACATGAAAGTCACAGAGTGACAGACAGAGGTTCTGTCTTTGTGAAGACACTCTCCCGATATAGCCAATCTGAAATGCAAGCAACCAAAAAGAGAAAAAAAAGAAATTCAACAGAGCAAGAAAAAAAGCAATTTTATATTTAAAGGTTCATGCAGCCCAGTATTTCATTTCACAAGCGGATTCTTCAATGGAGAACCAGCATTGGAAACTCACCTGAGGAAATCTCCCTTACATTGGCCTGTGCTAGAAGGTACTAGATGGATATTCTGTGAAGGAATAAAGGATCGAGTAATTTGGATTCCGCTAACTGTGCATTTCAAGTGTGCTAAGGCCTGTGGACATTATTATCTGTGAGTAAAGGCTGTATGATCCCTGAAGACTTGGGCCACATTCTATACAACTAGATTATACCCTTGTAACATTTAAATGGACCAATGTTTGTCACCTTTGTATCCCCAGTGCCCTAATGAGCCTTTCGTGGTACAAAGTAGGTGCTCAGTATATGTTGCCAAATCAATTGGTTCTTTTAATGCCTCCAGGAACGTGGTCAGTGCTTACGTTAATAGCAATAATAAAATACTTGAACTGAATAGAATATTCTACATAAATGAGCTTGAAACATATTTTGCTGATTGGAGTGAGAAATTCAGAAAAGGATAATTTTTTTTTAATAATCTTCATTCGATTTCACTCTTGATTATTAATTCTCCACTGTCCAAGGCCAAGAATTCTCCCATCCACACCTGTGCAGGGCAGACAACTTCAGGAAAAAAGGAGGCGAACTGGCCACATGCTCATCTTGGAATTTCTCACTACTGCCCGAAAGTAGGTCAGAGATGACCATCTGGCAAATAAAGTGGGCTACTGACAGTTTCTGTTAGAATGACACAGTATTTTGGGGATTTTGTGCTAACATGGAACATGTTAAGCGAGAGCCTGTAAAACAATGGTTTATCTCATCCTGTCACAGTTTAATCAGGCAGACTCTCACTTCCCTGAGGAAGTGAGGCAAAAAGGTGGACCAATTCAACAGGGGCATCTGGAACTTTCATCTGCCCTTTGATTCTTGGCTACCTTGTCTTTGCCTTTGTCACCATTTCCTTGTGGAAAGGTTATTTTCCATCCTGGATATGGGAGGCAGGCGTCCTGTCCCCACACAAAAACACAGCAGCATCTCTGGCTGGAAAAGTGTAGTAGTGTCCCTGGAAGCCACACAATGCCTGGAATCTGGGCAGAGGACCTTGAAGAGTCTGGAGAAAGGTCACAGCGTTTCCTCAGAAAAGTTCCTGTCAGAGCGCTATCACCTTAAATGCGCTGAACCTCTGTTTGGGGTGATGGAAAAGTTCCGGAAATGGATAATGGTGATGGCTGCACAACACTGTGATGTAATTGATGTTACTGAATCGTATGCTTAAAAATGATTAATATGGCAAACGTTATATTATATATACTTTACCGCAATAACATTTTTAAAAAGTCATCACCTGGTTCATATTCTCTCTCTGGAACTTAGCGTTCATGCAAAGATGGCTCTTTCAGTGTTTCTGAGTTCATTCAGTTCATTTCATACAACAGATGTATTTTGCTACTATATTTCAGGAAAGCATATTCTAAAGTGTTTGAGAAAATACGTGTAAGTATGTCTGTGTGCGGGTGGGTGGGGCTTGTGCAATAATTTTGAGGACCACTGGATTAAACAAGTTTCTATGTCGCACAATTTCTCAGAGCCTTCAAAACGTTATTAGCATTACGAATCTCCACAGGGGAAGGAGATACTCTGCAAGACTTCTCCAATACCAGTTGGCCATGGATCACCCCCTGGAACCAGAGTTCCACAAACACTGGGTTAGAAACTACTTTAAACAATTCAAAAACTCTTTTGAGTTTCACCAGTCAGTAACAATCCTCTCTCCATTCTTTCAGTTTCACATGTGGCCATTTAGCAATGACTCATATAAATTACAATCACAGTGACTGTCAAGCTGACAAGGAGAATAACAGGACACCTTCTTTATATTTTCGTATAAATTACAATCACAGCGACTGTCAAGCTGACAAGGAGAACAACAGGACACCTTCTTAAGGCTCAGTTATGTCTTTGTATATTTTTCAATGACCAATTTCTCCAAAAATTGTAAAAGCCAGTAAGATAGGAGTTGGAATACTGGCATATAAACACCATCATCTATTTAATTTCAGGCATGAGTGTCTGCATGTCTGGTTATGAGGTTTTATAAGCTCATTCTCAACTCCTCTTTTCTCTTTTCACTTTCAATTCCTACCCCTGAGGTCTGTCACTTCTACCACACCCTAAGCCATGGTCACAATTCTTCTCCTTCTTGCCTTTAATCAGCCACGGGTGCTATTATCATCCCCCACTGTGCTCTGACTGCTGTCCCTGTTTGGACTCAGCAGAGTTCAAGTATTAAAAAAAAAAATAGGCCTCTTTCTCCAAACGGGAGGTTTAGAATAGCACCATTGATATACCTACTATATGAAATGAGAAGACTTAAGCCCTGGCTTTACCTAGGAATTGTGAAATGACTTTTAATAAAAATCAGAGGATGAGCCCTAGAATAGAGAAAGGTCTGGATGTGAATGTACGATGCTCTAGTAGTTATTAGCTAAGTGACCCCAGGGAGTCCTTTAACCTCACTAAGCCTCAGCATCCTCATCCGTGAAATGGGGGAATATAGAATCTATCTCGTGGGGCTATTAACGGAGGCAAGGCAAGTGCAGCACTGAACACATTGAAAGCACTCAAAAAAAAGTAGCTATTACTATTATGGTTACTGCCCTCGGTGTTTTATTTTCCAGTCAGGCTTCATACAGCACAACATAAACCATAATGCTTGAGGAGGTCTTCTGTGCAAACCTACATAAACGTCCTGTGGATTTGGGGCTGCCTGCGTTGGAGCCCTGGTGGCACAGTGGTTAAGAGCCTAGCTGCTAACCAAAAGGTTGGCAGTTCAAATCCACCAGCAGCTCCTTGGAAACCCTATGGGACAGTTCCACTCTGTCCCATAAAGTCGCTATGAGTTGGAATCAACTTGACAGCAATGGGTTTGGTTTGGTTTGGTTCAATGCATTGGAGCCCTGGTGGTGTGGTGGTTAAGAGTGTGGCTGCTAACCAAAATGTCAGCAGTTCAAATCCACCAGTTGCTCCCTGGAAACCCTATGAGGTAGTTCTACTCTGTCGTATAGTCTCACTATGAGTCGGAATTGACTCAATGGCAATGGATTTGGTTTTGGTTTTTCAGTACATTAGCTTTGTAAAGATCTCTGAATTTCTGCTTTACATCTCAAAGCTTTCTATATAGAAGAAACTCTGGAGACCATCAGATCAGCTGGTATCATCACAAACTAAATTGCAGCTCCTTTTAGAATCTGCCCAAAGTGAAAAATAATAGATTCTTTGAAGTAACAACTCCAACATGATCTATACCCTCCAGTTGGTCCTCCTTGGGAAAACTCTAAGTAGGGTTCTCAAAGAATCATTATTTTTTTTTTACAGTCACATTCTATTACTGGAAATGCTGTGTGCTAACTTGCCTTCTTTGCGATCATAACAGCATGCTGAGCGCTGCAGGCAGGAGTGCCACGATATTTGCATTTATCATTTGAGACTCCACCAACCCGTCTGATTTGTCCAGTGGATAAATGACAGCTAAGGGGGCCCAGGAAATCCTGGCGGCGTAGTGGTTAAGTGCTGCGGCTGCTAACCAAGAGGTGGGCAGTTCAAATCTGCCAGCTGCTCCTTGGAAACCCTATGGGGCAGTTCTACTCTGTCCTATAGGGTCGCTGTGAGTCCGAATTGACCCCGTGGCAGTGGGTTTTTTTGAAGGGGACCCAAGTCAGGTAGGGAACACGGGCAGGGTACAAAACTCCTGGCAACTACTCCTATCCATGAAGGAAGAAAAACTGCACAGAATAGGATCAATAGTATCAGCCTTCATGATTACTTGACTAAGAATAAAACAACCTTTCTCCTAAGGCACAGGCTCTGGGGTCAGATGGGCTGCACTGCCATTCCACCAATAAGTTCACCGACCTTGGACAATGTTCTGAACTTTCTCTAGGACAACACCTATGTTGCTGTATGGTTGTGATGATTAACTAGGAGTAATATATGTTAAAAAAGCTCTAAGTAAATGGTGCACTGTCTTATTATTACCTTCAGAGTAGTAGAGGATCCAGGGGTAATGGGATGGAAGGCTAGTCTAAAAATGTCACCTTTTCCAACTTACTGAGGTTGTACCTTAAGGAATCTACCCACCAATTCAAAGAGTTCCCCCCTAAACTTTAGTGATTAACTCAGTTAAGCAATTAGCTAACTAATTATTTTTCTGAAAAGAACTTTAACTAATTTAACTCCATTGGCTGAAGCAACTCCCTCTAACAAGGATTAATACTGCCTAGTGTAATATATATATATATATATTTTTTTAGTGTAATATAGGGTCGCTATGAGTCGGGATCGACTCGACAGCAGTGGGTTTGGTTTTTGGTTTAGTGTAAGCATCCCCTTTTAATATTCTTTTTATTTTATTTCATGAGGAATTCTGCCAATGCCTTTTGACGGGCCAATGAACGCAAATCAGTGGCACTGGGTAGTGAGGGGGGGAAAGTGCCTGGGCTTTAAGTCACAGCTTTTAGGTCAGAACTGCACCATGACTCCTCTTCCAGCTCCCACACGGACATTCCTAATTGATCACAGCACTCCTCTCTTCTCCCAGACCCTCTAGTGGGTCTTAAAATCTTCAGTCTAGCACTACAGGCATCCAATATGACTTGAAAGGATTTGACATGATCATGTGGAACCCACAAAATGCTTAAGTGCTCACTCTGCTGCTTATGAATGATGAGGCCCTAGCAAGTTCCTACACCACCCTACATGGATAATTTCTGTTCTGTAAAAGGAGGACAAAAAAAAAAAAAAAAAAGGAGGACAAAGCACTGACTTATCTACATTTAACTGACACAGATCGTGCAATGCAACCCCAAGCTACAAAGTCATGGTGAACCCCACAAGCGAATGGAAAAGTTTTAGAATTCTCTACCCCTCCACCATGCTGTCTCTCAGACTTCATACTTTTCTTAAATACAGAATTATTTGAATATCTAGACACCTGTATATAGATTTTCTTCTCGTTCCTTCCGTTACTGTAGTGTGTTACGGCTTTCACATGCATGAGAGCTCTTCCCCGGGGTGGATACATAACATGATGTGTACTTTGAGGGATGAGCTTTCCCCTTTCTGTTGACTTTCAAACCAAACTTCTGTGTAAGATGTGACCCACTCATCATGATAACACCTACCCAAGCAAGCTGTGAGGATCAAAGGAGAACTTCTTTGGCTAAATACTGTTCTATATTAGCTATTTTTCATTCTTAGGAGAAGAACAAGAAAACCACAGGTTCACTGAAACACAAGAAAGAGGACCAAAATCCCGTCCTCTGCTCCTCACAGGCACAGACCTGCCTTGAGAACCTCACAGTCTAGTGAGGACAACAAGGACCCCTGCTCCTCACAAACACAGACCTGTCCTGAGACCCTCACAGCCCAGTGAAGACAAGGACCCCTGTTCCTCATATGCAGAGACCTGCCCTGAGACCCTCACAGCCCAGTGAGGACAATGAGAACTCCTGTTCCTCACATGCAGAGACCTGCCCTGAGAACCTCACAGCCCAGTGAAGATGATGGGGATGCCTGCTCCTTACAGGCACAGACCTGCCCTGAGAACCTCACAGTCTAGTGAGGACAATGAGGACCCCTGCTCCTCACAGACACAGACCTGTCCTGAGACCCTCACAGCCCAGTGAAGACAAAAACCCCTGCTTTTTTTTTTTTTTTCTCACAGGCAGAGGCCTGCCCTGAGAACCTCACAGCCCAGTGAAGATGATGGGGACCCCTGCTTCTCACAGGCACAGACCCGCCCTGAGACCCTCACAGTCCAGTGAGGATAACGAGGACCCCTGCTCCTCACAGGCAGAGACCTGCCCTGAGACTCTCACAGCCCAGTGAAGACAATGAGGAAAGAGTGGCCCCACCTCAGTTCACATTCTGTGCCACAGGGCTCAGTAATAGGTCCTGGCTGGGGCAGGCGATCACATCTTTGGTCAGAAACTGTAAGCTGATCCAATTCCCTGGTGCAAACAAGTTTTCTTTCCCGCTCCCCTAAATAGGAAGGAAAAACAAAGTTATCCAAAGAAAATAACCTATCCCATAAACTATTTAAACCAGAGATCAGCAACTTTCTGTAAAGGGCCACAGAGTAAATATTTTTGGTTTTGCAGACCAAACAATCTGTCACAACTACTGAACGCTGCCTCTACAGGCCATCAGCAGCCAAAGACAGGGTAATAAACAAATGGCGTGATTCTGTTCCAATAAAGCTTTATTTACAGAAGCAGGAGGCCGCCTGGATTTCGCCCACTGGCTATAGTTCACAGATCCTTCATTTAGACAAAGGAGATAATAGGTACTACAACTAGATATATCCATATCTCAGGAAAAAGGAAAGTGGCAGAGTGATTGCACACAGCTTATCCTGTGTGTAAACCCCACAGGAGAAGGACATGTAGTATATCTGAAATCCCTTAAAAAGCTAAACTTGCGAGTCAAAAACGGTCAAACAGATTCAGAGAAAGGAGAATACAGAATGCGTGCAGACAGAAAAGTTTATAGATTGTGGAATTTGACTGCCTCTGAAGTAAATAAATAAAAGAAAACCCCAAAACTCAACTCCAAAGTAGATACCTTGGCAGGGTTTGCTGCACGCTTGCCAGGGCCCATGGCTATTCCAGTAGAACTGCTGAGGTTTGTCTTCAATTGGAATATTGAAAGTGTAGCGCACGTCAGGGTTATACAGCTTTCCCACTGAGAGCACCTGGAATGTGCAGACCAAGTGGAGAGTGTTTGCATGCCTGGTGATGCCCAGTGGAAGGACAGGGGCGTGGACTCGTGGCCAGGTCTTTACCTGAAGTAAAAGCTCCTGTTCAATGCGATCTGTGGAGTTGATTCTTTCCACCACGTTGTCAGAGCCGCTGTATTCTATGACAGCATTCCCAACGCGGATCTCCCTTTTGGACATTGTGACAACGAAGTCTCCGTTTAGCAAGAATTCTCCTTTACTGCTTGATAAAGCTGTAGAGGAGAAAGAGCATTCACTGATCTGCTGCCAATTACCAGCTGTTTGAAATATGAAATAACATCTCAACAGGCAGAGAGTTACAGTGCAAGGAACATGGATATCAGAGCCAGGTGGACGTGGGTTCAAAGCCCAGCTTGGCCACTTGCCAGCTGTGCGGCCTTGGGAAATCAATTTCACATTCAGTCTCCATTTCTTTATCTCTAAAATGGCAATAAAAACACCTACCCCTCATGGTGCCTGGAAAAATTAAGTGAAATAACATGGGATGAAACTGATGTTGTTATGTGCTGTCGAGTCAATTCTGACTCATAGTGACCCTATAGGACAGAGTAGAACTGCCCCATAAGGTTTCCAAGGAGCACCTGGTGGATTCGAACTGCTGACCTTTTGGCTAGCAGCCTAGCTCTTAACCACTATGCCACCAGGGCTCCTTGGAGTGAAATAGGGGTCCTAATGATCCCGGAGCTTTTTACACAAGCAAAGTCTCATAACTTGAAAGTATGTACTAATGAACTGACTGCTTATAAAGGTGCTTACCACACAAACATCCTTCTCAACTTATATTAGAATTAGCTGAACCTATTGACTCTTTGTTTGCTCTCTTTCTTTGACGTATGTAGAAAACTGAAAATGCATGCCTAACGTAATGCTCAAATGTCACCTTTTCAATGGATCCACTATGGTCCCAGCTTCCAAGATGGCCCCAACGATCCTTGCCTCCCAGTATCCACACCATTGTGTGGTTGGCCTGCTCCCATACTAAGTAGGGCTGACCTATATAATCACCAGGATATGCAGCAATGATGGTGTATGACTTCCAAGGCCAGGTCAAACGCATCGTGTCTCTGCCTTGTTCTCCCCTGAATCACTGATGTTGGGAAAAGTCAGGTGACATGCTGTGAGGGTGCCCAAGCAGCCCCACAGAGAGGCACTTGGGGAAGAACTGAGGCCCCCAGCAATGCGGGATTGAGGCCTTCTGCCAAGAGCCTTTGAGGGAGTCATCTTGGAAGTAGATCCTACAGCCCCAGTGGAGCCTTCAGATGAGACCATAAACCCAGCTGACATCTTGATTGCAATCTCATGAGAGACTTCAAGCCAGAACCACCTAGCTATGCTGCTCCCAAATTCCTGACCCACACAAACTGACAGCATATATTTGTTGTTTCAAGCCACTATATCTTGAGAGAATTTAAAACACAATAAATGAAGGCTAATAAACCCACTCTGACCATTCTTTTAAAATTTGTTACTACCTTCCATTGCCAGTACAGACTCCATCCCTTCCTTCCCCAGCTTAATTTTTCTCCATAGTAATTTGTTTATGCTCTGACCTCCCAAACAAGAATGTAAGCCCCATAAGGGTAAGAATTTTGGGGTGGTTTTATTCACATTATATCCCAACATCTGGAAGAACATATTGTAAATGCTCAATAAATATTTTTTTGAAAGTATAAAGGAAACCTTGCAAAGATGAAAGAAATAGCGAAGTAGAAAAAGTGATGCTGGAGAACTGCTTGAATTAAGCACCAGAATATTGGTCGACTGAGGATCCGACAGACCAGTTGCTATCAAGTCAACTCCAACTCGTGGTGCCCCCATGTGTGTCATGGTAGAACTGTGCTCCAGAGGGTTATCAATGGCTGAGTTTCCAGAAGTAGATTGCCAGGACTTCCTCCCAAGGTGCCTCTGGGTGGACCCAAACCTCCAGCCTATTGGTTAGCAGCCAAACTCATTAACCATTTGCACCAACTAGGAACCCTTTAGACACACTTAGACCAGTTAAAAAACAATGAAAAGGAAAGAAAATTGACCAGGAGGATGAGACAACAGCTACTTTGGAAAGAATCATGTATTTATCAAAGGGCCAAGAGAGCCTCCTGGGAAAGGTGAGGAAGCCCCAGAAAGCTTTTACACAAAATGGACTCCTTTCAGATTTTACTGCTGAATTCCAACCCGAAGCGAAGAATGTACTTACTACTCTGCTATCACGTGACTTGACTGGAAAAACAATACAAAAATATTTAACAATTGCTTTATTCTCCATTCCAAAAGCCTGGGCATGATTGAAATTAAAACCTAAATTTTGTTGAATGTAAGATAAGTTTTTCTTTCTTTTTTGATTAATTTCTCAAGATAAAACCCCAGTTATACCTTTTCCCCCTAGAATTTACTACAAAATTTCTGTTTGATCTTAAGTACCACTTTTTCCCCCAGTACCACAGCTTCTTGAATAATGAGTCTGCTGAGCATTGTGCCTGGCCTGGAACAGGTACTCAATAAACCAGAACCATTTCACATTTGGGCCCCGAACACAATGCTGGAGAACGGTTCTCTTACCCTTTGTAATTTGTGCAAGATAGTAAACCTTGGCAGCGAGGGATTCCTTCAAAAGCACAGGCCATGTATTCAGGTGAATAAAGGAACAAGGAAATTTAACTCAAATAGGTTCCACCCCTGGTGTCAATGTCAATCAATCGGTAAACTCTGTCCCAGAAGCTGTGTCAAGCAGGACTCGTTGGCAGCGTCCTGTCTCAGCAGGAAGGAGCATTGTGAGGTAGTAGCAACGCCTGTCATGGCCGTGGAATCTTACCTATCTGCCAGGGAGATTCTAGCCTGTCCTTCAGCATGCAGACCAGAAACAGTGTGTATGCAGAAGAGGTTTAGAGGACTTAGGTAAAACAGGTATTGTATCCTAATGTGGGGATTAAAGAGGGCTGAGATGAAGCTCTGAGTATTCTTTGTGGTTCTGTAGCAACTGTGTCCTTGTTTTCTTGGACATGCTCCCTGAGTGGACACTATACTGATGCAGGGCTGCTCTTTCCAAATCAAACGAAACCTGTTGCCTTCAAGTCAATTCCGACTCATAGTGACCCTATAGGACAGAGTAAAACTGCTCCATAGGGCTTCCAAGGAGCAGCTGGTGGATTCAAACTGCCAATCTTTTGGTTAGCAGCTGAGCTCTTAACCACTGCGCCACCAGGGCTCTGCTCTTCCCAGCATCAGGAGTTAACTGCATTCCTGATCCAGTACTTCACTTGCCAGAATTCCCACTTTGTCAGGCCCATCTTGCCCTGATGGAAGAATAAAATGCCTTTATTTGAGATGGTTGAAAAGGGTGTGGTATCGTAGAGAGAAAGTCAGCGTTAGTGTTTAAAAACATAACACATCCTCTGACCTCCTGGCTCAAAATCCTTTGAAAATCTCTGCTACGTACAGAATACAGCTCAAACTCCTTAGCACAACCTCCCAATAACCTTACAAATCTTAGCCTGACCTATCTTTCCAGCCTCACCAATAAACTCCCACCAATAAGCCTAAATCTCCAGTCATCCGTATGCCCAGGTCAGCCATGCATTGTTCTACATGGAGGCTGTAAAACAAAGTGGTTAAGGGTATAGGGTCTGAGGCCAGACAATAAGGGTTCCAATTTTGACTCCCCACTTTTTGTTTGTGTGACCTTGGGTAGATTACTTAACCTCTCTAAGCCTCAGTTTCTTCATCGTATAATGAGTTTCCTCATAGGATTGTGACGAGAATTACCTAAGAGAGTGCTATACAGGCTTTAGTTCCTGGCAGATCATATTACACCCTATGAGGTGGAGTCTACTACTGATGCCTCATTTATGAATGAGAAAACTTTAGGGATGATTAATTTCCAAAGGCCATGTGCCTTTTATCCCAGAAGTCTATCTCCAGAGACTAGTACCTTCTAAATTTTTCCACGAAGGAAGTCAACAAATGTTTGTTAAATGAGTGAAATAAACTCACACATTCTTTCTCCTCATATACAAATAAATCCACCTCTGTGGAGTCAATTCCGGCTCATAGGGACCCTATAGGACAGGGTAGTACTCCCTCATAGGGTCTCCAAGGCTGCAACCTTTATGGAAACAGACTGTCACAACTTTCTCCTGTGGAGCGGCTGGTGGGTTTGAACCACTGACCTTCTGGATAGCAGCCGAGCATCTAACCACTGCACTACCAGGAATAAATCAAGACCGAATGTGTTTAGGTTACAGATTTTTAGAAATTTAAATAAGTTAAGTTTGTTTTGCAAGACTGAGTGAGCCCCTTTGCATGGACGGATTACCTAATATGCAAGGCACACGCAGGCAGGCCTACTTACTAATCTGCAGCACACGATTTCATAAACCCCTGTGAAACCCACGTGCACCTGTGCAGTACAGACTAGTAAGTAAACACAAATAAGCTCATGCAGAGTATGCTTGAGTAAGTAACCTTACTTACTGGTTAATCTGCCCCTGCCCCTTTAGTAAAGCACCCATTTAAAAATTTACTTTTACAAGCCCAATGAAGACCCAAGGCCATCGTAGGTGCTCGATCAATGATGTTGAATGATCGAGTGACTGAGCCTGACATTCGTGACACGGAGAACAGAGTGCTTCCAGCTAGCAACTGCTTCCCAGTCAGTATAAACCTCTGACCACATCGTCTCCCCTGAAGCTCCTGCAGCATGAGACCCACTAGCCAAGCAAGGCGCAGGACTTTCAGTGGGTCATTGACTGGAGGTGAGGTTGTTTCGTGGCACCTTGGGCCTCCTGAGGTGCTCCCTGACGAGGGTCACTTACAGGGTGACAGCAGGATGTGCTGTCAACGAGGTCACCCAGTTCTTTCAAGGGAAATCTCATGCTAGTAACCCAGCTGACATTTCACCTACAGAGGGGAAATGAGATGTCACAATGCCAGTTCTGTAAATGAGGCAGTAATCCATTTTCACTGGTATTCAGAGAGCAATCACCTATTCTAGGCTCATCCTAGGGCTCCTTTCTGATGTCTCCTTGTTTCCTCTTGTGCGTACGCTACCTTGGGCATTTCGCCCGTCACTGCCGCTCCTTACCCCAGTAGATGGTGAGCAGGAAATGAGATAGGAGCTCAGATGATCTAAGCTGCTCTTATGATTTGCTCTGATAAACGCTTTGGCCCCAGACATCTTTGAAGTCATCAGCTGAAATGAAGTTCCTGCTTTATCTTGAACTGAATCAATTCCTGTCTTCCCACTGCCACAATTAATCAAGGGCTGAGTATACTGGAGACATATTAGTATCACAGAAATGACTAATTTTTCTTCTGAAGAAGTAGGAGCATGGTGGTACTGGGTGCAACTTGGCTTTAGCCCAATAGAAGGAAGGGCTCTATGTGGAGGGACAGTCTTTGACAGGGAGGTTTCTGCTTCGGTTCCTTATGAAATAGTTTCCTGAAAACAACAATCTGCTACCCAAGCTCCCACTCATGTGATCAGGGGAGCTAATTTCATGGGTTAGTGTCTCTCCCATTTTACTCTTCAGAGCTGGGTTGCTACAAAGGCCCTCTCTCATGGACATTGCTCTCTCACCAAAGCACACAGAAGGAGTATGGCTTGACTGACCTATTAAAAAAATACGAGGGCTAAGGATGAAGACTACTTAGCAACCTACAGCTATGAATGGACCCAGGCAAGATTGAACTGTGGGTTTTAAAACTTTCTTAGTGCATTTGTTGATTTTCCTTCAAGCCAAGGGTAAGCATTTACACACCCTAGACTCAATGACAACATCAAATTCTTCCTAAATTGTTAAGCTACTACTGTAAGGTTCAAAACTCTGAGGTTTCGACTTTCATACTTGGTGAACTGTGGCTCGAGCTCCATGCATGCACACTTGCCAGTTGATTCCAGGAGACTTCCTTAAGCCAACAGGTGATTTTTTCATTATATCTCGTTAGAGAGCCACAGCTGGTACAGACCGCCTGTCCCAGATGATAATTCTTCTTTAATTTTGGCTCTTTCTTTGAAAGGAGGTTAAGAAGCCTTTAAGAGGAATAAAAGGTTATCAGGAGGCCCTCCCTGAATTCAGGCTCCTGACATGGATTGATTAAATTGAACTGCATGGAGATCGTTTTTCCAGGAAGTAGAAGAATGGACAAGAATCCTTCCCTCTTTGGAGAAGAAAGAAGCAGATCAACACAGGTTTCAGCTCTCTGGAAATTAATTTATAAAGGAGGTTTCATGCAATGCTGCTTGATTTAATTAGGAAGTAGTCAGGGCACAACAGTCACACACTCAAATGTATAACCAAGCCAAGGAAGAAAAATGCTTGGCCCATTTTGCATGGTGGTAGAGTGAGAAATACAGGATTCCCAAAAGAATAATTTGAAAAGAGTCCCTGTGAACTCCGTTAATTGATTTATAGCCACCACTATTGGACATTTAGGGTTAGAAAAAGCCAATGTGGCCATTGAGTTATTAATCCAAGTAAGACTTTGTGGTCCTCGAAAGAGGTGATGATTGTGTCTATTCCAAGGTAACAGTACCCCCTATTACGTGCATAGTAAGTACTCAGTAAAGACAACACATGCAATGGCTTCCCAACAGTTCAGCACTCATTTACGTAGCACCTGCTATGTGTAGGCTTTATGCTAGGAACTGAAGATGTAAAGACCGTAAAACACTAGTGTTCCTACGGATACGTAAGAAACAAGTCTTCTCATCTCAGCTGATGGCAACTCAATCCTTTTAGTTGCTTGGGTCAAAACCCTGGAGTCACCCTTGATACCTCTCTTTCTCACACACACTATATTCAATCCACCAACAAAACCTGATGGCTCAAAGAGGCCCCGAGTAGCGAAAGCAATATTGAAGAAGAAGATCAAAGAAGGAAGTCTCACACTTCCTGATCTCAAAACTTACTGTACAGACATGGTAATCAAAACAGCCTGGTACTGGTTCAATGACACATAGGCCTATGGAACAGAACTGAGAACCCAGAAGTAAATCCATCCATGGGCAGCTGATTTTTGACAAAGGGTCAAAGTCCATTCAACAGGGGAGAAACAGACTCTTTAACAAATGGTGCTGGCAAAACTGAATATTCATACGCCAAAAAATGAAGCAGGATCCATACTTCACACCATGTATGAAAACTAACTCAAAATGGATCAAAGACCTAAATGTTAAAGTTAAAACTATGAAGTTTCTGGAAGATAACATAGGGTCAAAACTAGGTGGCCTAATTTTCGGCATAAACAGTCTCTCAAACAAAACTAAAACTGCATGAATAACAGAAGATAAATTAGACAACTGAGACTTCCTAAAAATTAAATACTCGTGCTTATTGAAAGACCTCACAAAGAGATTAAAAAGATAACCTACAGACTGGGAAAAAATCCTTGGCAACGACACATCTGATAAGGGTGTAATGTCTAAAATATATAGAAAATGTCAACAACTCAACAACAAAAAGATAAACAATACAATCAAAAAATGGGCAAAGGACATGAACTGACACTTTACCACAGAGGACACTCAGACAGCCAACAAATACATGAAAAGATGCTCGTGATTATTAGCCATTCCAAAACCAAAAACCAAACCCAGTGCCGTGGAGTCGATTCTAACTCATAGTGACCCTGTAGGGCAAAGTAGAACTGCCCCACAGAGTTTCCAAGGTGCGCCTGGCGGATTCTAACTGCCAACTCTTTGGTTCGCAGCCATAGCACTTAACCACTACGCCACCAGGGTTTCCGAAGGGTGTATTGGCCATTAGAGAGATGCAAATCAAAACTACGATGAAATACCATCTCACTCTTGCAAAAATTGCACTGAATAAAAAAAAAAAAAAAACAGGAAACAACAAATGCTGGTGAGGCTGTGGAGGATTGGAACTCTTATACATTGCTGGTGGGATTGTAAAATGGTACAACCATTATGGAAAACACTATGGTGCTTTCTCAAAAAGCTGGAATACCTTATGATTCAGCAGTCCCACTCCTACGTACATATATCCTAGAGACAAAAGAGCAGTGACAAGAATAGACATATGCACACCCATGTTCAATGCAGCATTATACACAAGAGCAAAAAGATGGAAAAAACCTAAGTGCCCATCAACAGAAGAATGGATAAACAAACTGTGGTACGTGCATACAATGAAATACTCAGCAACTGTAAAGAATAATGAGGAATCTGTGAAACCTCTTCTAACATGGATGAACCTGGAGGACATTATGCTGAGTGAAATATGTCAATCACAAAAGGACAAATATTGTACAATCTCACTTTCATAAAAAGTCAAGAATAGGTCTACACACTAAAAGTTACGTTCTTTGGTTACCAGGGATGGGAGAGGGAGAGAGGAGGAATCCCTTTGTAGACAGTAGACACTTGTTATTTTTGGTTATGGGAAGGGCAACACCCTATATGGGTGAAGTCTGCACAACTTGACCAAGGTAAATGAAGACACTAAGAAATACACAACAATAAGGGAAAATGTCAATAAATGCTATAACATATAATTTGCAACAACAATATTAACAACCAAAAAAAATGCATGTGCTTACATAGGTAGACACGTATGCATGTATGTATATAGGAAGGGACACGTGAGTAACTGGGTACGCATGTACAGGTGTATCTGTGGGCATATGTGTATACATGTTTATGTATACACATAAGGGGCACAGTTATAGATACTTCCTAGACATAACCAAACGCCTTGTTTGAAGGCTTGGGACCATAGTCTCATGGGGCAACTCAGTCAACTGGCATAACATAGCTCATGATGATAATGTTCTACATCCTAGTTTGGTGAGTAGTGCCTAGGGTCTTAAAAGCTTGTAAGTGGCCATCTAAGATACAACTATTGGTCTCGACTTCTCTGGGAACAAAAGGAAATGATGGAAAACAAAGACTCAAAGAAGAAACTAGTCCATAGGACTAATAGCCCACATGAACCACAGCCTCTCCTAACCTGAGATCAGAAGAACTAGATGGTGACCAGCTACCACTACTGACCATTCTGACCAGAGACACAATAGAAGGTTCTGGATAGGAAGGGAGAAAAATGTAGAACAAAACTCAAATTCCTAAAAAAGGCCAGATTTATTGGCATGACAGAGGCTAGAGGAACCCTCGAGATTATGGCCTTAAGATACACTTCGAGCTTGGAACTGAAGCCACTTCCAGGGCTCACCTTTCATCTAAACAATAGATTGGCTTACAAAATAAACAATACCACCTGTGAACACTGTGCGCCCTTAAGTAATGAAGTATATGAGACCAAACGGTCAACAAAGATGAGAAGTTAAGAAGGCGAGGGGAAGCTAGATTAATGGAAACAGAACAAACAGAACAGAAATGATGAGAATGCTGACACATTGTGGAAAATGTAACCAATGTCATGGAATAATTTGTATAAAAATTGTTAAATGAGAACCTATTTTGCTATGTAAACTTTCGTCTAAAACACGATATTAAAAAAACAGAAACAACGAACCTGACGGCTCTGCCTTGACATATCCAGAGTCTCACCACATACCGCCACCTCCATAGTGCCTACTTTCCCGCCAAGCCACCAGCATCTCTCTCGGGTTACTCCGATAACCTTCTACCCAGTCTCCCTGCTTCTACCCTGCCTCTCTCCCCCTACCACCTACTTTCAACATAACAGCCAGCGTGATCTTTTTAAAATATAAACACGATAGATAATGTGCATCATATCTATCATTCCCCAGCTCAAAACCTCTAGTAGTTACCCATTTCTCTGAGTAAAAGCCAAATTTCTTGGTTATAGGTCCCAGTGATGGTTAATTTTATGTGTCAACCTGGCTAGGCTATATGCCCAGTTGTTGGGTCAAGCATGAGTCTAGATGCTGTTATGAAGTGGTTACATGTGATCGAATCAGCTGGTAGATCACCCTTCGTAATGTGGTGGGCCTCATCCAGTCAGCTGAAAGCCTTTGCAGCAGAACAGACACAGAGGCACTCACAGGGAGAAGCAACCATGTGAGGAACTAAGGAATGCCAAGAAACGCCCAGGGCTACTGTCAAGGAAGACCCTTCCCAAAAGCTGGGGCTGATTGGAACTTCTAGTCTCCAAAACTCTGAGACAATAAATTTCTGTTCTTTAAATCCACCTACTTGTGGTGCTTTGTAATGGCGGCCCTAGGACACTAAGACCAGCCCTATATGCCCTAGTCCTCTCACCTTGCTCTCCTCACCTCCACGATGCTCTCCTGTGCTCACCTGGCTCCTGCCATACCACCCTCCCTTCCATTCATCAAGCTATCTAGACAAGCCTCTACTCCAAGAACTTTGCAATGGCTGTTCCCTCTGCTGGAATGCTTTTCCCCCAGACGACCTGTTCTCTCTTGGTGCAGCTCAGACATCTCAGCTCCACTGTCCCCACCCCAGCCCCAACCTCCCAGTGTTCGATATGTCGCTGTAGTTTTTCTTACAGCACTTACCATTTTCTAACAGTGTATAATCTGCTTATTTACTAAGTTATTGTTTATTGTCAATCTCCTCCCACTAAAAGGTAAGCTCTAACAGGACAGGCATTTATTTGCTTATTTATTTTGGGGTCTGTTTTGTTCACTGTGCCTGGAATGGAGCCAGCCTGGCATACATAAACTAAGTGAATGAATGATATGCTGCAGAGTCACGCATAAATATTAACTTGGTCAGTATGTCTGGCTAAAGGAGCGCTATGCACCTGCATGGGACCTCCTGCAGACATTCCCACACACCAGTGCAAGTTCTACTTCAGTTCAACAAATACTCAGGAAGTCCAGATGTTTAGGACAAGCCTCCGGAGGCTGCGTTCAGATGCATAAAGCAGAGTCCCGGCCTGGACGTCATACGAGAGAAAGTATGTCCCTTTCTCTGTAAAACTGGCTGCCAGCAGGACTGCCCCCAACTGCAGTTTCATGGTTAGGAGGAGTCTAGTTGAGTGAGATGCTCAGGCTTCGGCTGAATCTGTTTCAGGTACTCCGCTCTCCCCACGCCCTTCTTTAAGTCATGGCTGGGCAGCTTTCATAATCACTTACGGCAGCTCACAAAATAATAAACTGAAGTGATGGGGGACCAGCTGAGCAAACTGCTGAAAATCAGCACAGGGTCATTGGTGTGTCGTGTTTAGGGGACACAGAATGATCTGCGTTAATCTCGTGCCTGAGCTCAATGACAGAAGGATTAAGAATCTATCAAGTAGCACACTGGGCTATTCCAGGAACCATGTGAGAAAAATATGGATTGTCACAGAATCTTTTAGAATGGCCAGCCTTAAGGAAAAACTGAGTATCTCCAGCAGTGGTCTGCTACTGGTCAGAGCTGATGACATAAAAATTCAGTCAAGTAACACCTTTGACCAAGCAGCTGCAAGTCACTTACCCACGGGACGTGTTTTTTGAGACTCAATAAAAAAAAAAAAAAATAGAAGCATTATTTTTGTACAGGGTAAGTCCTTTCAAAATTCAAAATCTGATTTGGGGCCTTTCTGTTTTCTAAGATCCAGAGTTGCTGTTGCTGTTAGTTGCCATCAAGCTGGCTCTGACTCACGGCAACCTTACATAGAACAAAACGAAACCTCGCCTGGTCCTGGGCCACCTTTATGATCATTGATATGTTTGAGTCCATTGTTGTGGCTGTTGTGTGGATCCATCTCACTGAGGGTTTGCTATCCCCTTGATATAGCCGAATATAACCACAGAGTATAAATCAGAACTCTGAGAATGTGTGTGGGAGGGAGGAATAAAATAATGAATTCGTGAGATCGTCTCCTTGCACGAAAACACGTGTCATGTGAAAGCGCTCCGTGTAGAACAGGAGGAGGAGTGGAATCTGCCAGCTGCCCCAGAGACCCAGAATTCCTGCCAAGTGCAGAGGGTATCCCCCTCACCTAGGTAGTTGTCATCCTCTGCCTTCCCTGAGAAGCTGTGCTGCCGAACATCGATGCTAGTAGCACCAGCTGGAATTCGGACCACAGTGTTGTAACCTGAAAAGGACAGAGGAAAAATTCAGTACTCCACAGGGTGGTTCACGTTCTCTAAGCGCGGAATAAAAGGTGGGCAACAAAGGAGGATGACATAATTCTCGCTGAAAGGCGCCTTATAGTCAGATGGCTAACACATCACAGCAAAACTGATTTTATGGTTGATGTTAATACTTTCACATTTCACAAGTGTTAACTACGTTTAAACCGGGAGCATGTCCCTTCTCACGGCTCTTAGGGGCAGATTCTTACCGTAATGCACTGTATTAAATGTTCCCGCCACTGTTTTACAGGAAGAATTATCGCCACCACAAACCCCACACTTATCTCTTCGGGCTTTGGAATTTAAAATATGATCGCATCCAGCTTGCTTTAAAAAGAAAACATTTGAAATAAATGGTAAGTATTATGGAAATTATAAAATGGCAAATAATACCTTTCTTTGAATGAAATGCATTCAAAATCAAAGAATATTAAGCGCCCTTCGATGTGCAAAAGTTGAGAACTCAGGCTGTCCACACCCTTGCTATTTAAAAGGTGTTCCTTGGACCATCTGCCACAGCCATCGCAAGGCTGTTGGGAATGCAGAATTTTGGGCCCCACTCAGATCTACTGAATCAGAGTTGGCATTTTAACAAGATCCCCGAGTGATTCATCTACAGATTAAAGTTTTCAAAGCATCGCCCTACAGTAAGTAGAGTAAATGAGATCACTCAGTGATACCAAGAAAGAAAGGGGTGTGGTGAGGGCAGTGTCCGATCAACAAGCTCACACCCTGTTGAAGGGAGCAGACACTGTCCACTCCAGGCTATGGCTGCCATGTGAAAACAGGAGCCTGGTGTCCACATCTTCCAATACTTCAGAAGAAGCTGGAAAATTCAGTTTCACATGACATCCCCCAATGTTTAAATACTGGCTATGAATGCAGGCTGAAGGCCGAGTTGAGGCCTCAGCCTCCAAGCGGCCTCTTGAATTCTCTCATGTGTTAACAAAATGCTCCGTGTAGACAGAGCTCTGAGAAGAACGCCAGCAGTGACCAGAAGACCAGAGTTCACACTAGCATCCACTTGATTCCTTTGTGTTAGCTGGTCTTGGAGGAGAAACGCCATGGACTGACAAGGAGGAAATCGGTGCCATAGTTGAGTATCCGGAAGTGGGAGAAGCTCTTAAAGGCTCTTCCAATCAAATCCTACCGAGTAGTAACTCCAATTTGCCTTTGGACTACAGCTGGGGAACTGCATCCCATCTCAGAGCCTGGCAGTGGTGGGAATGGTCGAAAACAGTGAACCAGTACCAAACCCTGGAGAAATCATGGCTCTGATGCTTCACGGCCTGTCAGAGGTTTCTTGGTTTCCCTCCCAAGAATAATTAGCAAGCAGCTGTCAGGTAGAAGCCCTCGTACTTAAAAACCACAGTGAGCGAGGACAGCTTCTTCTTCCTCATGACATCTTTCTGGAGCAGAGCTATTCAATCTACAACACTTGGGTTTAACCTTAAGCATGGGGGTTACAGTAAAGGAGTGTGTGTGTAAATTATTATAATAAAGATTCGAGGGAAGGTTTTGCGTAGACCCCCAGAGGCTGAGAATGTCAAGAAAAATCTAAGGCAGTGGTTCTCAACCTTTGGCGTACGTAGAATCCAGGGCTGCTGTCGCTGGTCAAGACCACGCTTTGAGAACGGTTGCCCTGGAGATGCCGCACAGATATTAGCAGCTGGATTCTCTCGAGGACATCACAAACCATAGCTTGTCAGCGACACAACACAGAGAAGAAAATGCTATCTGGGACTTACCCGGCACAGGCCTTGGACACATATATCGTTCGTGTCCTGGCCACAAGGAGTTCCATCTACCACTCTGTCTCGGAGCTGATAGTAGGCTGTGCTCCCGGCCACCCGGCAGAACAACTTGCACCGGTCCTTCATCAGAACTAGAGAGTGGAGACACGATGCAATGTGACTCTTGGGCCTGGGCTCAGTCCCCGCCTGCCACCGCGGGCACCTTCCCCCCAGGTACTTACTTCCACTGTACTTGGGGACCCAGCGCACACTGGGCAGCAGCCCATTGATGTTAAAATGCTTCCCATCAAACTGAGCACACTGCTCATCTCGGAAGTCACGGTTCTGCTTGAGACATGGCTCTGTGTTGCAGGACTTGAATTTCATTCTGCGCCCTACACAGTATTTTCCACCATTATTTGGCCTGAGAAAATAAAAAGAATGCACACTCTATTATAAACTGTCTCACTATTGCTCCCTCTTCTGTGAATTCCTGTCCTGTAAGGAAGCAAACTGTGGTGGCAGACTACAGGGGAAAGGACCAGGCCTCTGGAATCTGGATTTGCATTCTGTCTTTAACAACATTACTCATATGACCTTGGTCAAGTTACTCAACCTCTGTTGAACCTCAGTCTCTACATCTGTAAAATGGGCTGTAGCTACCTTGTGAGGCTGATGGGAGGATAAAATGAGAGCAGGCAATTTAAAGGATGAAGTACACAGTCTGGCATCTACTAGGCTGTCCTCTTTCTCCTGGAGCATTCATTGTCCTCCAATTTTAAAAGGCAGAAGGCAAAAGGCGCCAACAAGTGTTTGGAGGGTTCCCTCTCTGCCTCCTGGACCTTGCTACACTCATGGGAGACTATCCTAAAACCACGCATTTCCACCTCCACTCCCTCTGTCCCTTCCGCCCTTTCTCCCAACAACCATCGTTTTTTGTTTGTTTTGTTCTACAAATCAAACAGGACGGTGGATACGGAGGGAATGTGCTCCCATCTGACTTAAGGAGAGAGTGGCATGCTGGTTTCACTAGCTTTAGTGTGACTAAGAGCATGGTGTACGCCTTGCAAAGCATCGCGGTGCAGATTTCATCTCAGTGTGCAACCCTGTGAATGCGTTTTCCAGATGTGACCCAGAGAGGAAACTATATAACACATCTACCAGCAGCCAGCGACTTGCCAGAATCCATCATGGAAACCGGAAGATCACAGAATCATAGGAAGTCAGGGCTCACCCACCCAGGACTAGAACAGCTCAGACTTCATAGCTACCCTAGAACACCCCTGAAACTAAAAGGAAGTTTTCCATCTTTCTCTTCAGAACGAATTGTTCAGGGTATCCTGACCATAAGAAATGTTTTGTTTTGTTTGTTAAACAGGACTTTTGAGAAATGGGAGATATATATGTGCTCATAATAAAGAACTAGAGGCAGGCTAGTAGCACAGATAAGGCTCTAGGGTCAGATCTGAGTTCCAATCTCGGCCAATCCTTGCTGTGTGACCTTAGACGAGGTTCTTAATCTCTCTGAGCTTCATTTTCCCTTTCTCTAAAAATGAGTATACACAGTAGGTATCCGAAATTGTTAGCTACTGTGATATTATGCCAGCAGTACTAATCCAATTCAGCAGTTTGTTTTGGAGACCAACTTTGAGCTATGTGGTTTTCACTGTGAGGCAGGACTGAAGGCTCCTTAGAGTGCCCAGGTCTGAGAAAGGGGAAGCCTGGTTGGCCTCGTGTAAGCTACCTGCCTTTTCTGAGCTCCATCCTTCACATTTAAAACAGAGATGATACTATCTGCCTCAAAGGCTAGATAGCAGCATCATGATAAACGGAGAAAAGATTGAAGTTGTCAAGGATTTCATTTTACTTGGATCCACAATCAACACCCATGGAAGCAGCAGTCAAGAAATCAAAAGATGCATTGCATTGGGCAAATCTGCTGCAAAAGACCTCTTGAAAGAAGTGTTGAAAAGCAAAGAAGTCACCTTGAGGACTAAGGTGCTCTGACACAAGCCATGGTGTTTTCAATCGCCTCATATGCATGCGAAAGCTGGACAGTGAATAAGGAAGACTGAAGAATAATTGACGCCTTTGAATTGTTTTTTTGAATTGTGGTGTTGGTGAAGAATATTCAATACACCATGGACTGCCAAAAGAATGAACACGTCTGTCTTGGAAGAAGTACAACTAGAATGGTCCTTAGAAGCAAGGATGGTGAGACTGCATCTCACATATTTTGGACGTGTTATCAGAAGGGATCAATCCCTGCATGGGGTCGCTAGGAGTGGGAACCGACTCAAAGGCACTAACAACAACAACAACACCTCGAAGGCTTGTTACAATCTGACAAGCTTAGCAAGGAGTCTGATAAATGCTTACTGTTATTTATCATGAAGAAGACTGCATCCAGGGATGCAAGGCGGCAGATAGCCCAGCAGTATCTACACCTGGCTGTCTGTGTCCCGTCAAACAGAAGGAAGCCAACACGCTTCAGATCCGCAGTGTCTACACCTGACTGTCTGTGTCCTGTCAAACACTAGGAAGCCCATATGCTTCAGATCTACACTGTGTGCTCCGCTTGCCAAACTTCTTTGGTATCTTGCCTAAGGGTAGGTCTGATGAGGTACTTTTATGTCAAGCAACAGGAGGTTCAGAGAAGTTAAGTAATTTGCCTGAGGTCACACACATAATAAAAGAGCTGAGCTGGGACAGGAATTCAAGCTTCCCAGTGTGCTCTTTCTGCCACATCATCCTGCTGCTGTAGTCCAGGGTCTTTTATCTTTTTTGGTACCATTTAGAGATGCAGCCTCGGTCTCAGGACTGAGAGACCCCAGCCCCGTGCATAAAATATCACCGGTTACACATGAGTAATATAAAATATCACCGGTTACACATGAGTAATACACCAGGCTCCAGTGAGACCAGTTCTAAATGAGCTACAAGGAAGGCCCCCTCCAATTTTTTCTCAGGCCAAAATTATCTTTATGGGATCTTTTTAAATGTCTCGACTGACTATGGTGGATGGATCATTTATTTATTTCCTGAAAGTAACTCACATCTCTTTCCTTTTGAAAATAAAATTTTAAAGAAGTTGATTTTCTTCTTTTGGTTCCCTTATATAACTAGTCTTAAATGACTCCTGAAATTTATCCAGCGCAGCAGTTGTCTGGGCTGCGAACAATTATTACTTGTAGGTGATTTCCTTCGGGGGGTAACAGTTTCCACCTTTGCTTGTTTTAACCACTACAAAATGGCAAACAGCATCTTGTGATTTATCTCTTATAATCAACATTTTTTGTAAACAACATATATAAACATTACATGGGAGAAGCAATATTGTTAGGGGTTATAGACATGGACTCAGGAACCACAGGGTTCGCATCTACCCTTGCCTCTTATTGACGGTGCAATTTTAGGCAAGCTGTTTAATCTCCCTAAGCCTCAGTCTCCTCATCTTTAAAGGTGGGTAAAGGTTAACTAGGCTGATGCACTTTAAGCACTTAGAACGATATCTAGCACATAGTACATACTCAATAAATGCTTAATTATTACAGGGGTCAGCAGACTACAGTCTGTGGGCCAAGTATTGCCAGCTGCCTGTTTTTTTGTATGACCTGTGAGCTAGGAATACTTTTTACATTTTAAAATAATTTTTTAAAAAATCAGAAGAATATTTCATGATGTGTGAATATTACACAAAATCCAGATTTCAGTGTCCACAAATAAGGCTTATTGGAAGCAGCCGTGTTCACTGGCTCACGCGCTGTGTCTAACTGCATCTACCCTGCAATGGCAGAGCTGGACAGTTGTGACAGAGGCCGTGTGATCCACAAACCTGAAACATCACAGACAAACCTGGCTGCTTTTTACATGCAGACAGACTATAATTCCTTACTTAACTACGGATATGACTTTCTTAAATGGAACCTTGCCCTTCTGAAATATATGGCTTTTCTTATTTCCTAGACAACGTGGTTTACGATTTGCATATACTGTCCGATAGGAAAGGCTTTAGCCATCTGAGTTCGCCTTTCAGCATGGAAAAATTCATTTATAATTTAATAGTTCAGCTGGATAGGAGCATTTTTCCCATGTAGATAAAGACTAGAAATGAGAGGAAACACAGCTTTAAAAAATAATATTAACCACAGTTTCCAGCTACTAAGATCCTTTGAAAAGGGTGCATGTTCAATAGGGAGTTGCTGGATCAGTTACCATGGCAGTGACTACTCAGCGGCCATGTGTGAGCTTTCTTTCAAGCACACATTACATGAGCTCTCCCGTTAATGCATACACAGGAAATCTGAGGGGATGCGTGGTCAAAGGTTGTCACAGGTGCATTCTGCCCTGGAGGAAAGCTCGACTCTGGTCTGCAAATGGGTTAGAACAGAAGTCACAGTTTCTGTGTTTACTTAGAATGACTTAGGACAAGCAGATACAGGTTTAGCACCCAGGAGGAGTTTCTAAGGATGCACCAGGCACCCCCAGGAGGCAGTGTGCTTCCTGTGTGTGGTCTGATGTCTGGGCGGGGGCTGCTGAAAGGCTGTTCAAGGATGGGATGGTGCAGGGAGCTTGGATAGTTGATCATTAACGGTCCTTCCAAGCCAGGTAGTGTGTGGTCCTGGGTATCTTTATTCTTTCATTACCTAGTGGCTCTCCCACAGCAACCGACTCTCGAGATTTCGAAACAAGTTATTCCAAACTCAATGTCTCAAAAAAACCTTGTGGCAGTTCTTCACAGCCAAGTGAGGGGTTAGTTTTCCTAGATGAAAACGCATGTCTTTAAAAATTATTTTTTATATAAGATTTCATAAGCAGTTGCTATGGTGAAAGGAAAGCATGCTTAGTCTTTTCTAAAAGAACTGGTATGACTTTTAATTTTGATGGATTGTAACAGTTATATAAACCATTTTGTTTTGCCTGCAAGGAAGCTCAGAACCGAATTCAGGCCACAGAGTCAGAATTGTAGGATGTGCCAAAGGGCCTGATAATGGATCCTCTAGCTCCAACACTTGGTCTTGTTTCTGTACTCAGGTGTGTTGCTGGCTGTCCCAATGTAAAATTTTACCCTATTACATGTTTCTTACAGGCCATATAGTTAATGTATTGTCTAATCAAGGACGCTTTGAGAGTGAAAGAGAAGTTATTAATAATTTCTCTAGAATCAGGAGTCCCTGCGTGGTGCAAACAGCATGCTCGGCTGCTAAATGAAAGGTTGAAGGTTTGAGTCCAACCAGAGGCACCTCAGAAGAAAGGCCTGGTGATCTGCTTCTGAAAAATCGGTCACTGAAGACCCTGTGGAGCTCAGTTCTATACTGACACACACGGGATCTCCGTGACTTGGAGCTGACTAGACAGCAACCTGTCCACTGGTTTTCTCTAGAACCACAGCAACAAACCAGGACAGTCCTGGCAGACCAGGATATATGCTCACCTTAACCGTAGGGCACGTCAATCTTTTATGGATCAAATCTGGGATTAAAATGATAAATAAAACATTCAAAGGGAAAAAAATTAAGACCCCCATTCTCAGGATGACAAACGTGTAGCACCACACACCAGTTGAGACAAAAATGTTTTTGACTAAAATTAGAAAGGATATGGTTTCTGCAGCTTGCTAATTAAGTGCAGCATGGCCCCACGTGTATGGCTTTTCTGGCTTTTATGCCTTCAGGAAAAACAACAATAACAACTAAAAATATAGCACAAAGTGTCTGGATGTTAAATAAACACATTTTTTTGAATGGAAAGAATACTGTGAAAAAATACAACAACCCAGTGACCTTATAGAGATACCTTGGACTCTGAAAATGGAGCTGCATACTATATTCTACGGGCTCATCAAACTGAGAAAAGGCATCTTGCCCGTGATGGGGGACTGCTCCCCTCAAACCCCTGGAGAATCATGCTGGCAAACACTTCCTCGTCCTACGTGATAAACCGTCTGCTGTGTGAATTCCTCTGAACACACTTTTAAACTGGATTTTGGGCCTGATTTTCTCTTTCCTGAGTCTCTCTTTTCAAACGTACTTCTCTGGCCCCATTGTAACCTCAGTGCTCAGAGGCAGTCTCCTTTCCCAAGAAACAGGGACATCCTAAAGTGCACGTGACCTGGAGGAGTTTTAATGAAATGATGGCAGTGCTGATACCCAACAAGGTGGATGGTTTTATTTGAAAGCTTCTCATAGGAAACAGCAAGGACAAAGACCTCTAACTGAGGTCTTTAAGGATCAGTTCTTTAACTTCTGCACTTGAGGGTCTCAGCTTCACTTTGAAGCTCAAGATTCTTTTCTGCTGAGATCTTTACACAAGGTGATTTCCTTTGTCTGGCCCGATCCAATTACGGAGTAATTTATCTATCTCCACTTTCTTCCACATTACTTCTAGAATTGCTCTAAGACCAAAACAAACAAACAAAAAAGGCAAACACACCTTTTGGATACAATAGTCTTGAGTCAAAATTTTTTTTTTTTTTTATAAAGTGCCTGCCGTTTGCAGCATCCACTCTCATGACAGCCCTTGCTATCATTTTATAATAATAACTCTGCTTATGTAGACATCAAATAGTTCTAATTTTTTAAAAAGTCATCATACTTACTATTAGATTAAAATATTTGATTTTAAAGTGTCAGCAATACAAATAGCTGGGATATATGGTTGAATTAAAAAAGCAAGGTGCAGAAGAACATACATGTGAGATAGATAGTACAAGCCTTATATTAGAGAGCGTGATGACTATTTAATATAATACGTATTACATCTATAATCTTAAAAAAAGTCTGAGATTATATACAACCAATTGTTCTTTAGTCGTTATTTCTTGGAGAGTAGGCAAAGGCTAAGAATAACGATAACAGAAACTTCTCATGTCATATACTTCTGTGTTTGAATTTTTTTTAAGCATGTACTATACTTATACCATTAAAAAACTAAGAGAAAACATAAGCTATGCAGAAAATCTAATGTTTATTAATTTAAATCCATTGCTACTGTTACGCAGAGCAGAGTCTAGTTCTTCAAGCTTTCCAGCTGTCTTCTATAGAGACTAATATTAAGAGGATATGAAATAAAGGTTGAATTGCAAACAAAAGTAAAATACATTGACTATCACCTGTGACTTGTGCTAGAAAGTATCTATTTAGACCAGGGCTCGCAAATTGGTCGCCTGTGGCTACGTTCTTTTTGGTTCACACAATTCAGATTTTTCTTATGAAAGTTTAGGTTTATCAACGGTAGGCCCTTGTAACAATCAGCTAGCTCCGAGTGGCTCCCTGCCTTTGGTCTCTACCACTCCCTGCTATATTGCACTAGTCCACTTCACTATCCTGCCTGTTTGCAGCAGCCGTAGCTCTTAGCCACTACACTACCAGCGTTCCCACCACAGGGTCTGGTATCCCTAATCTCAGCTGTTAAAAATAAATGAGTACTACTGGGTTCTTAAAAATAGTTGGTGCTTCAAACATCTAAACACTTCCCCTGTTCTATGAAGACTTCTTGGGCGCTCTAGCCTATAAAGATCCTATGATACTTCTGAGAACATTTAAAACTATTACTTACTTTTACTTATGTGTTGTTTTCCATGGCTTTAAAATTCATACATCTTAGATCTACACAGGATTGTATGTCATTGCTCATAGTGAAAGCTGTAATTCTTTATCTACTTATAAACAGTCCCCTGCCCAACAAACATGTGATAAATGCCGGAAAAAAAATCCATGGACTTTATTTGGACATGGGGTCCTCGTTAGGCCGCTAGGGAGCACCAGGGTCACATAGAACTATCCTGGGGGCCAGGAGAATCCCAATCTGTAAACCATGCTCCCTGCAGACAAAACTTTCAGTAACAAAGGATCGTGGGAGAAAAGCGGTAATCCACAGGGATGGTCCTGGGATAAGGAGTTTGGACGCCTTTACGCTAGATGGCCCCTCAAGCCCGCTCACTGTCTAACTGGCACAGTGCTCATCTGCTTCCTGCTAAATGACCCCTTAGGGGTTGTCACTCCTGCTGTCCCAGTGTCACAGCGAGGAGTTCTAGGACTTACTCAGGTCTGTTGCACTCTCGAACAGACGTTTTGATGCCCCCTCCACATGTTCTTGAGCAGGTTCCAAAGTGACTCCAGCTTCCCCAGGATCCGTCAGTCACAGGGACCTCCATTTCTTTGGGAACACAAAATCCAAACTTGCAGTGCTGTATTTAATAAGGGAACAGTGAGGGACAGCTTGGTGCCGCAAATTCATCATCTACATGAGTAATGGAAATTCTGAGGATTTTAATCTCCCACTTATTGATTTTAGGCTGTGTTCTAATACGAATGGCTTGGATAAACTGGCCAATGACGGACTGACTCCAGACTGGCGGGGTAACTCCAGTGTCCAGCTTCGGACTGCTTGATTAGTTTCCTGGGCAAACAAAGAGTGGCAACGGGCAAGCTAGTTGTGGACATGACCCAAACGAGTTATTACTGGATTTGCACAGCGAATCACCATTAACAAGGGCTAGAGATGTTATAAGCCCAGTAAAACAGAAGGCTTTATTGCTCCCAAAGTATTTGAAAACCCAGTTTTAATTAAATAGAAGAGAAAAAGAAAGCTAGTTACATGACTCGTGTAAACTCACTCCAAGAAATCACACAGGATGAGACTGCAGTAAGATGGACATTACAGGGAGCCCTAAACTTTATGGCTCTTTTGTCGCTGATGGTTTCAGGTTCACCAGCTAGAGCAGGAAGAAGCCCATGATGTTTAAAAACTAAACCAAAACAAAACTCCTCAGCAGGACAAGGGAGCGGAGAAGCCCATTCCAGTCCTCTCCATTGTTGGGGCATGAGGCCCTGACACAAAGCTGAGGTCACAGAGCCGTGGACAAAGGAAGAGTGGAGCCAGTGGCTGCAGGAGGGGACGCCCGCGGCACGCTCAGATCTCCGAAGAGGAGCTGGTGGCTGCTGCGGGATTTATCCGCAGGAGGATACAGCCGCCAGGGAAGAGGCAGAGGGATGCTGGGAAGGATGGGGCAAGTCAGGGCAGGGCACTCGGCCAGGGTGGAGCAGTTTAGGGGAAGGTGGAAAAATAAGAGGCAGGTGAAAGTCTCCCTGGGACCAGAGGGCCCCACGAGAGGCTTGGTGAGCAATTATTTAAAGGGTACAGTTAACCTTTCCCTGTTCTGCTGGGCCCTCTCCCTTGTAATTATCCCCTTGCAGTATCTGAGGACACGTCAGTTTCCCTGGGCTGTCTGGCTGAGGCTTAAAAGATTCTGCATCTGAACCCTGGGCAACTTGGTCCCAGGAAATTTGGGCAGAGGCTGGGTGACCACAAACCTCCTTAAAAATCATCTTACATTTTCTTTCACAGTGGTCTAGAACATTTCAATATGGTCCCAAATCCACTGCCAGCGAGTCAATTCTGACTTCTAGCAGCCCCATAGGGTTTCCAGGGCTGTCAGTCTCTATGGAAGCAAACTGCCACATCTTTCTGCTTGGAATATATGCACATAAAAATAAATACACAGAAAGGCAGCTTGCTAGAGTAGTCGAGACCACCACTATCCAATAGAAGGGTAACTTAAGCCACGTAGGTAGTTTAAAATTCTCTAGTAGCCACATTTAAAAGTAAAAAGAAAAGTAAATTTTAATAATATGTTTTATTTAGCCCAATATATCTAAAATATGATTTTAACATGCAATTGATATACAAAGTTATTAATGAGATTTTTTTACTCTTGTTTTTCATGCTAAGTCTTTAAACCCTGGTGTGCATTCTGCAACTCCTGAGCATCTCAGTTCAGACAGACTTCTCAGGTGCTCACTAGCCACATGTGACTAGTGCCTACCAGGCTAGACAGTGCAGGTCTGGAGGAAACAAAGCTTTGCAGTCTAGCAGGTCTGGGCTTGAATCATGGCTCTTCCACATGTTAGCTCTATGACCTTGGGTGAGCCACCGAACTCTGTTTCCACAGCTGTAAAATGGGAAGCTACCTGTCAACACTGTCTTGAGCATAACATGAGAAAATGTATCTAAAGTCAGAATCAACTCCACAGCATTAGTTCTTTCGTCTATTTGTTCATTTTATCTAAAGCATATGGTATATAGCTTAGCACATAGGGGACTCCACTTAAATAGCAATTACACTGATAACGGCAGAGATTTGTTTAGCACTGGCTGTACGTCAGGCACTGTTGTGAGCCTGTTTCATGTATTAACTTCCTTCAACCTCACAGCCACACTACGAAGTAGGTGCTATTGCTATTCCATTTCTACAGAAGAGAAAGCGGAGGCACGGGGGCTAAGGACATAAGTAAGAGCTGAGATGGGAACACAGGCCCTCTGACTTGAGTGCATGCTCTCAGCACTACACATGCTGCCTCCCAATTGTCAGAGAAGGGGGACAATCTTTGACATCCAGACAAAGACAGAAATTGAAAACAAAAGAGAGATTAATGAGATGGTTAGGTGAGACTCTAGGTTGTCCACCCAATATCCATTCTCTCCATCCTTGGTAACAGAATCTATATTTTCCCAGCTTCCCCTATAGATAAGGGTAGTCAAAGAGATAGCAGCAGAATTCACTTGACAGGGTTTTTAGGATGGCTCTTTTGCCCCTTTGTTCCTTGCCCTTTGGTTTCACCCTGCCCAGAACTCAAACTTGATGGCTGGAGCTCCAGCAGCCATTTTATGCCCTTGAGGAGAAAGGTCATTTGCAGAAGACAGTGAAAATGAAAGAAAACAGTAGCCTGAATCTTTGATAACTTTGTGGAGCTTCCGTAACAGTCCTGACCTACCTGCCTGTAGGCTAGTTTTTTTGTGTCTGAAAAAGACTCAATTAGCTTACACTGCTATTAATTAAATCTCGCCTAAACAAAATTCCTAATTAACATACAGTTGAAGTCATAGCTGATGCCTAAATTCAGCCCTCAAATCTTGCTTTTAGATACACATTTTATAAATTCTAAAAGTAAGGGGAAATTACCTACAGCTATTCATGGATTTTAACAATGAGAATTTGCCTGGAGATGCCTTTTTTTTTTTTTTCTCTTGACACTTCAGACTTCAGTCTCTTGATCTCTCTATTCTTTAGACTTTACCTCCACACATGAGCAAACTCCAAAGAGAACATAATTCTCATTAAGTATGACCATAAACCTCAGAACAAAACAAGGACATGGGTTTGTCGAAGTACTACAATTCAGCACTGCACTGAAATGTCCTTATAGGGTTCTATTTTTTTTTTTTTCTTTAGAAAACTACTACCTGGTAGTCTTTATTAAAACCTGGTATGCAAATTTAACATTTCTTACTGTGTGACCACTGATGGGAGTCCAACAGAAGGAAGGGCCTCAAAGAAACAAGGAAAGTGCCTGAGGTGAGAGAGGCAGGAACTGGAGCTGTTTGGCAGATACCAGCCAAGATGATCTCCTTTACCAGGTAAATTGACAAACAATAATTACACCCTGGAATAGCTGTTACATCATAACAAAGCATTGAGTAGATGGTGAAGCCAGAGCCAAAGTATAATCAGCCTTTCCTAAAAGTGTCCAAAGCCATTTAAGTGATATTTTACATAAATGCATCTTTTTCAAGAGGTTGGAAGGGGACCTGGAGGTCAATTTTGCCCCAAGGAGGCTTAAAATAAATGTGTTTCAAACTTAGATTCACATACAGGGTTAAAATGAAACGTTAATGGACTTAACAAGAGAAAGGAGAAAATAAAGAGACATTAGTGAGTCATTCATCAAAATAGCATTGTGTCAGCAGCCCAAGATAGATTACTGCTGAGGGAGCAGGGCAGAAAAGGAAAAAATAAATAAATAAAAAATAACAGGGGGCAAAGGGAGTTGGAATTTTCTGGCATACAGAGACAAGGCATATGGGTTTACTGCCAAGTCTATCAAACCAAAACAAAAAAACACAAAGAATTTCTATGCCAACATAGCTACCATCGTTGGCATTTGTAAAATGCATAAATACTCTTCAGATTGTGAGGATGGGGCAGGACCGGGCAATGTTTCATTCTGTTTTACAGAGGGTCGTTATGAGTTGGAGCCAACTGGACGGCACCTGACAACAATGCAAATCTTCAGAGGAATAAACATCTATACCACCATCTTTCATAAGAGATGCTAGACTTGGCAATTTTTCTAAAACACAACTAAAAATGTCCCTATCATTTTCTCTGCATAGCTGCTTCTCTGTAACTGTTTTGAGCCTGGCCTTTGGAACGCCTTTAAGTGTCCTGCCTTGCTGAACACAAACATATGTGGAAAGAGTCTTTTGAAGGTGCTCTTAAAGTTCCCTAACCCAAGGAAGGTATGAGACTACCCTGCCATCCCTCATCTTCTGCTGCAAAAACAGAAAACTGAAAAAAGACACAAGGTCTATGTTCCAGAATTGGTTGGGAAGCCATAACAAGTAAATGTGAGTCTCTTCGTGGATCCTTGTAGTTTTATTACAGACTATTCTACAATGTCGCCGTGTAAATGTAAATGTTGCCATGTTATCCAATCATACAGCAGACCTCAGTCCCGTGGGAAGCCTGGTAATACGATGTAGATACTAACAGATTCTAGTTTGGCATCATGTTTATGATAATAATTAAATTAAAAAATATATTTTGCAAATATATTTTCTTCCATTTTATTACTCACGTCTATTGTGTATATATGGAGCCCAGGTGATGCGTGGTTAACAGCTTGGCTGATAACCAAAAGGTCAGCAGTTCAAATCCACCAGCTGCTCCTTGGAAACCCTATGGGGGCAGTTCCATTCTGTCCTATAGAGTCACTATGAGTTGGAATTGATTTGATAGCAACAGATTTGGTTTTTGTGTGTGTGTGTGTGTGTGTGTGTGTGTGTGTGTGTATTGTCTATATAATTCACTTCATCATATTATTGACAGTTGTTATAGTTTTTCTGGCAATAATATGTGTCAAAGATAGACACAGTGGGTGGGTACATAGGCTTGATGAAAACCACAACATAACATCAGTGCTTTTGCTGAATTCAAACAGATCCAATTTAAGTAACACCGTTGGGTGGCTCTAACCCAGGCTGTCAAATAGGTGTTCTGTCAATTATCACCTCTCATCAATTGATGGCAGCTGTTGGGGTCACTCTGTTTAGGACTCCGAGGCCAAATCCCAATTTTGTAAGAGTGAGTGTCATACTCATTATCAATGAATGCCATGGAAACCCAAGAGACATATTCCCACTCACTCCTATGATCCTCTGGGCACCAATATGCTAAGTTAAATGTCCCACAGAACTACAAAATCCACTCTTTGGCCAGGGAAATACACATATGTAAAATTCTATTTTAAGCCAATGAAAACTCCAGAAGCTGTACCATCTATGTCTATATAGCGTTTCTGTTAGGTTGTCACTGGGAATGCTGATTCCCAATTGTTGAGGTCCTAGCCACCGAGAAGTTAGATCATGAGCTAAGTCATCAATTTAAGTCAGGTACAAAATTGTCTTCATTATAATCTTTTATTTGGCATTGGACTCCCTGTTTCTCAAATAACTTTACTACCCCCTAGCTCGTGTTCATTGTAACTCTCTAAGCACCCTGAGAGATGGGTGAAGAACCCACCGGTCCTCCTGCCTGTTGACTAGAAACTCAAGGCGCTCAGTGAGCTCGAGCTGCGTCCACTCCACCAGAATCTGCGGCCCCTTCAGGTAAAACAGTGGAGGCAGCTGGAAAGGGGGGAGTAGTTGGGTTATGGGGTGGCTCTGGCCTAGTGGTCTGAGTGGTTTTCAGGCATGTCCTTCAGTTTTCTTGGTTCCCTCATCTATAAAATCAGGGAAGGAAGAGCTAAGCTCTGCTACCTCTAAGGTCCCCTTCCACTGAAATGTCCTGGAATTATCGATTCTATAAGGTAAAGTGGAGGAAAAGGAAATGAGGGAGAACAAAATATTAAAAGTGAGTAAAGTGGACAATGGGAAGAGGAGAGAAGAAGGAAAAACATACGTAATGATGAGAAAGACTGAGAAATATAGTCCAGGGATTATATCATTGGTAAGTGACAGGACACTATTTTGCATACGGAAAAAAAAATCGGGATTTATATCTAAAACTTTTTGCAACCAAAAACTTGGGGTGATTATGATGATGATATCACTAAAATGCTACCATTTTTTGCTTTAGATGGACACCAGGTGCTGAGGATTGAGTTTATCACATGCTCATCACGTGGGGGGCTGTTATCATTGGTTCACGCAAGTAACAGATTTTGTTTAGTTATTACCAAGTAAGTGGGAACCATTGTGACCAGCTCATTAGAATTCAGACCTGGGTATATCCCAGGTGACATCACAGCTCCTTAAAGGGAAGAAGACAGGCTCGTAAATCCCCTATCCTAGCAGTGAGCACAGTAAGTAGGCTGCATTTCTGTATTGCCTTAATTCTAAGGTGTTCCATAAGCTTAATTACAGCATTCCAAAAGAGAGAGAAGAAGAAGCACAAACCCATATTAAACTTACCCATAACTTCAAAAGCACATTGGGGTCTCCAAAATGTTAAAGTAAGAAAAAAAGAAAAAAAAAAAGCATGTCTTAAAAGGAACGTGATAACGAGAGTTATACGTCAGGTATCAGCACTAAGCTGTAAGGTGCCACAATTTTCGACAGTGAGCCCACCCCCTCCTTAAAAAAGTAATATGCATGCTAACATGTACTGCATTATATTATAAACAATGGTGACTGATCATGCAGCCAAAATTTCGCACATTTCTGCAGGGTGTTACTTGCCTTTCCTGGCTCACACTCCGTCCCATCAGCCCAGGGTGTGTGCTGGGTCTGGCAGCCTTTGTGTGCTCCATCCACGTTACTGCACCAGAGTCGTCTACACTGCATCTGCTTAGGTCAGTGGAATGACAGGTAAGCAGCAATGTGATTAAAAAGACAGAACACGGCAAAGATGGCTTCCTACCTGATGCTTTGCCAATGATAACAGTGTAGGTTGGAAAGGGAATTTTCCTTTTTTTTATATGATAATTGATCAAATATTCCAAGGGACATAGAGAGCAGACCATGAGATACATCTTTAGGCCTGAGTGAAGTTTTTTCTGCTGAGGGGAAACTACCATGTATTAGAAACCTATGTGATATCATCAGGTCCTCAGCAATACCTGCCCATACTTCAGATGAGAAAGATGAGGCTCGCAGGCACCAAGGAGCTCAATATCACACTAGAACACTGAAAGCTGTATTTGAGTTCAAGTCTGGCTTGACCCTCAAAGTACTGTTTGTTTTTTCTGACTGAAAAAAAAAAAAAAGACCTATTGCCATTGAGTTGACTTCAACTCACAGTGACTCTACAGGACAGAGTAGAACTGCCTACAAGGTTTCCACGGTTGTATTCTTTATGGAAGCAGACTGCCACATCTTTCTCCTGTGGAGTACCTGGTGGGTAAAACCACCAAACTTTCAGTTAGCAGCCGAGCACTTAACCACTGCACCACCAAGGCTCCTTTTTTCTGACTAAGCCACCAGCCACATAATGTGATATTATAATCATATTATCACTCCTTTCTAGGACTTTGTTTAGAGCTTGTCAGAAGAAGGAAGGGATAAAATATTGTGACATAGACATATTTTAGCATACGTAAATTACAAAAAAATAACATAATACCCACCACCCAGGTCAAGAAAACTTTACAGGCACGGCTGAAGGCGTCTGGTTGCACATCCTACATCCTACCCACTCCCTTCTCCCCAGAGATGACCACTGTCCTGAGTGGTGGTCATCATTTCATCATTCGCCTTGCTTTCACCACAAAGGCATACAAACCTACCAATAACACACAGGACTGTGATGTATGGGGCCCTGCTGGTGCGGTGGGGTAAGCTTTCTGCTGCTAACCAAAAGGTCAGCAGTTTGAATCCACCAGCTGCTCCTTGAAAACCCTCTGGGGCAGTTCTACTCTGTCCTATAGGATCACTATGAGTCAGAATCAACTTGACAGCAACAGGTTTTTTTTTTTTTTTGGTTTTGTATTGTACTGTATGTATTTAAGCTTTATTTAAATAGTATTATGTGGCTGTCCTTCACAACTTGTATTTTTTCCCTCTGAACACTATGTTTTTAAGATTTATACAAGTTGATAAATTTAGCTCTGTTTCAGGATATACTTTTTAAAGATAATTTTTTAAAATTCTTGATTATTAAAGTAATTATGTTTGTTATAAAAAATTAAGAAGGTACTAAAAAATTTATTATTTTTTTAAAAGGAAAAAGAGAAACCACCCATTCTTTTCTGAAATCTTATTTTCCCCTTTTACAGTTGAGAACATGCTCTACAATCCTTTATCCTCTTATTTTGACTTAAAATTATACCAGAAGCTCCTATGTGTACATCGTGTTCCACAGTTGAATCATATTCCACCGGATGGAGATATAATTTGCTTAATTACTTCACTGTAGGTGCTTGGGTGACTTCTAATTTTTGCTATCATGAGTAACACTGCAATAAATATCATGATGGATACATTTGTATATTATTTCCATGGAATCACTGCACTTCCCAATTCACCATGCTGTCTCCAAGGCATCTCCCAGCAAAATGACTGACCGGCTGACTGACCGACCACACAAAAATCCAGGGGATGGGATGGGACAATCACAGAAGCGCAGCTCTGCTCACGTGCAACCTGATAACCACCGGATCTTACGGCCGTTATAAACACCCAAGACTCATACATTAAATATCACACACTTATTCCCAGCTGAGCTACCCCAAAAATGATTTCAAGTCCCAGAGGGTCATAAGACATAGACTACAAGTGAAACAGAGAAACAGATTTGTTTCATGAGTTATCTTTCCTGAATCTAGAGGAGTCCCTTTAATACAGGTCACCAGGACAGATCACAGGGAATGAGATAAGGCAAGCAGAGAAGTGGGTTGAGCTCCACCATTATCAGCTCCATGCTCTCAGAGTCTCACTTTCTCACTTGTAAAATGACAACAATGAATGGGATCTCCCTTTTGGGTGTCATGACAGGGAAACGGGAAGGAAGCACAGGCAAAGCACCATTTAACACCGAGCAGTGTCACCGTCATCATTAGTATCAGCATCGACAGTCAATAGCTCACTCCCAACTTCTCCTCCATGTAAAACTATGAATGAAAAAAAAAATCCAGAACCAACTTCTGAGGGCAGAAACAGCCCCAACCACTTACCATATATGGGCACACCTGAAAACCTGGTCCAAAAATCAATTCACATTGTTTGTTCACGTTGTAAAGAAGGCCCGGCAGTTGGGAAGGCAAAGGGTAGGGTCTGGATTCAGGTTCATTAAGCAAACACTCGCCATAACCAGTGCTACAGAGGGCAGAAAAACAAAGAGGGTCAGAGAAGTAGAGGAGACCATGCCTGTCAAGGGCCCCAGACGAATGTGAAAACCATGCCACCATTTGAGTATTAGAGGACAGTACTTTTTTACATTTGTTTTATTCTTATCATCCAATATTAAGTTTGAAAACAGAAATTATATTTCGGTATAAACTTGTTTGTAGAACCACATGTTATGCACACAATGTGCATCAAAAAAACAAAAAACAAAAACCCAAACCCGTTGCAGTTGAGTTGATTCTGATTCATAGCAACCCCATAGGACAGAGTAGAACTGCCCCATAGGGTTGCCAGGGAGCAGCTGGTGGATCTGAACTGCCGACTTTTAGGTTGGCAACCACTGCACCACCAGGGTTCCATATCATGCACACACACACACACAAAACCCATTGTTGTCGAGTCAATTCCAACTTGTAGCAACCCTACAGGACAGGGTAGAATTGCCCTATAGGGTTTCTAAGAAGCGGTTGGTGGATTCAAACTGCCAACCTTTTGGTTAGCAGCTGACATTTTAGTTAGCTCTTAACCACTGTGCCACCAGGGCTTCTGTCTACCATGCATAGCTGAAGAAAATACATACCCGTTATAGCATTCATCACAGGTGGAGGCAAATACGTGTTTAATTTGACTATCTTCCCCACTACACTGTAAGCCTCTTAGGGGCAAAGGAACTTTTTCCTCCAAGCATGGGGCCTTGTCCCTAAGCAACAGGTGTTTAGTTTGCTGACTGGATGAGTAAGTGAACGAATCAGTGACTCATAGAAAGAAAACACCTTACACCATCTGGTTAAGAAGAAAAACAGCAACCTTCCAGTTCTTCCACTTTTCTGCAAACACCTCTACTGGAAATTCAGACTTGGTGACATCTGATTATAAAGCCCCCTCTTCCCTGTGCTTGCAGAAATACACTCCCCAGTGACCTTGGGAAAATCACTTAACCTTTTGTACTTCTAGGAGAGAAGGGCAATAAATCTGTGACACAGGGACGTCGTATAATACAATCGGATCTTTGAGTAGCCTGGCAGTATGCTTAAAAAACAAAACAAGAAGAAGAAAAGAGAAGAGAGGGAGCAAGAGAGAAACTATCCTCAATTTGACGACAGCATGGCGGCCTGCTGCAACGTTCATCTACCCACATGGCCCTCCACTCGTTTCTAAGTCAAAATGGCGGCCTGCTGCAACGTTCGTCTACCCACATAGCCCTCCACTCGTTTCCAAGTTAAAATGACTAAGTTGGAATCCCGTAAATATTTGTGGCTGTCATCATGGAATCACACGCATGGTCCCTCCCCCAAGACATGAACAAACTTCAAAGCTTTACCAAAAGTAAAACAAAATTTACATGTTCCATTTAAAACCCCAACCTTTTTTTTGAGCTCTATTATCGTGGGTTATTATCTTCTAAACTCTGGCCAGGATAGACTTTTGCAGGGATGTCAGAGAGTATTTTTTTTCCCTCCACCAAGGAATGTCAACAAAAATAACAACTCAAAAGGAATGCTTGTCTCTACATTTTCTTTTCCACAATTAGGTCACTATATGTAGGCCAGAAGGAGAAATCCATGGCAAAAGAAAGCTCAAGTCTTACTCTAAAAACTCAGTGATATATTTCCGACTACATTTTGACCACATCCAGGGATTGGTGTAGAAGTTCAGTGTTGGAGCCATGACGTGCTGAGGACTTTTCACTCCTTCTTCTTTGCACTTATTGTTGTCATCGTGAGGCATGTTAAACCTAAGGCAACAAGACAATGATGACAATGTCAGTAAATACTGAGGGACCATGCGGTTAAGTTATAACGGCTTCAAGAATGCATTTGTCTGGGAGAAAAAAAATTAACTGGCTACTGTATTGTGGGTAGGAAGCTAAATCATGGGGAACAGAACAAAACTTAATAGACAGTTCAAGATGGGGCATGGAGTAGAACATAATTCACACCTAATTTAATACAAAGTGCCTTTAATGTATTAAAAAACAAGGTATGGGTTGGGCTATTATTGGGTTTAAACGTACTTTTTGGACTTGCAGAGGCTCCGAATGTGTTGTAGTTGATACTAAAATATAGTACTTGGAATTCCTAATAAGCTGTGAAAGGCCAAGTTATAGAGTCAAAAATTTGACAGGTTGTGGTAATATGAATATAAGGGTCATTCAGGGGTCAAAAAGTGAAGCCAAAGGCTTTCTAATACGATAATCACTGTGGGTCTTGGCATTTGCCCCTTTTTGGATCAGGTTGACAAATAATATACTCATGTAGGTATATCATTATAAAGACATGCAAAGTTCTTTAATAAAACCCATGAAAAAAAGCTACAAGCATGGAAACCAGAGGCATGCCAATTCAACTGGCTTCACTCAGAGGACGGCAAGTAGTTTCACGCTTCATGCCAACGTCAATTGATTGATACTGGCTTCCTGAAAAGTCAGGCACAAACGGACTCTTAAACTAATCCAGGTTCCGCCTGAGAGAAGGCTGTGATGGATTGCCAATGTCCTCTTGGGCCTGGGAGGGAACAGGGCTGCAGCTTTAACGCATACTTGCCATTCTTGGCTTGGCCAGAGGAAGTGGAAAAAGAAATGATAGGAAGTATTTCTCAATCCAGAAACATCAGTTCTCTGACCCACATGCCGTTCTCAGCTCAGCTAATGACCCACTGGCTGACAAGTTCAGAGGGGCTGTCCTCTTTGTCCTCAATCACAGAACTGATGCATGTGATTAATTTAGCATTTAGGGAGGAATTCCCTTCACTAGCTCAGCTCAAATACTGAAATAAGTGAGTCAGGCAGAAATGTGTAGACTCGTTTCAAATAAAAGTAAGAGCTAGACTGAAAGCCTGTGAAGTCTATTCCATTAACTTCTCTTGTGTTTTGTTTTCTTATTCTTTAAAAAATTTAGACCCTTCAATTACTGCCAGTAGAGATTAAAAAACTCCATCTGTCTTGTTTGAATTTAGTATTAGTTCTTAATGATTAAGAGTCTGTTTTCTTAAAAGAAAGACTGCCCAAGATTCCAGTTCCTGGCTGCCGAGTCTGTTTAATACCTACAACAAACTCAGCTCGCGCAAAACACTCAAATCTCAGTTTCCCCAAGGTTCAAAGAACTGATATTTATCCCCCACTCCAACCATGACTTGATAAAATCAAGTTTATTGCACCATGTAAACAGAATATTTTCATTCAAATCCAAGCATACGTTGCTCTTAGCAGGGGCTAGATAATAATAAATATTTATTGAGCACTTACTAAACAATAATAGCCAAGATTTTTGTATCGTTCACAATGCACCAGGAAGTGTGCTAAATGCTTTAGATGCTTCATTTCATTTAATCACCTATTTGACCTAATGGATAGTGCTATTAATAACCGCATTTTACAGATGTGGACACTGAGCATTAAAACAAACCAAACCCATCGTCATCAAGTACATCCCGACTCATAGTGACTCTACAGGACAGAGTAGAGCTGCCCATAAGGTTCCAAAGGTTGTAATCTCTACGGAAGCAGACTGCCACATCTTTCTCCCATGGAGTAGCCAGTGGTTTGAACTGCCAACCTTTTGGTTAACAGCCAACACTTAACCGCTGTGCCACAATGCCTCCTAACTGAGTGTTACCTCCCCCAAAACAAACAAAAGAACAAACAACAACAACAACAACAAAACCCACTGCCATTGACTCATAGTGACCCTATAGGACAGAGCAGAACTACCCCTTGGGGTTTCCAAGGAGTGACTGGTGGATTGGAACTGCCAACCTTTTGGAGGTTTAAATGTTTGATCAAGGTCACACAGTTAATAAGGTTAGGGGGAGCTGGGACTTGAATCTATTTCAGTCTGATTACAAAACTTCAATGCTTACTATGCTAATCCCTTGCCATTAGACAAGATACGCAAGCTTTGTCAAGAATGCTGAATAAGGATTTCTGTATTTTGTAGAGACTCAGTTACCTCCCAGATTCTTCCTAACTCTTAGAATCTGTGTCTGGGAAGCTGGAAAAAGAAGGTAGAAGCTGTTTATGAAGCAACCAATTATGCTCAATAAACACAACAAAATCAGTTGCTTTTCCCCCCAACAGCTCCTGCACTTCACATTACCATAAAGTCATGATTGTAACAACTTAACGTGTAATTTTTAAATTAAAAAAATTTTTAATTTGATTTTTAAAGCTCATTAGAAAATCTGCTATAAAGTATGTAGCAAATTAATACTTTCACTTCCCTTAACATATGAGACAATGCCCCAAAGCAAAAACGACTCATTAATGGGTTAAGAATATACTTTTCGTTTAACTGATCAACTCACATCATTCACCTATGATTTCATTTTCTACCTCTTGACACATTTGAGATGGGGGGATAAGTATTCTCCCCACTCTACAGGTAGGGGAACAAAGTTCGAGTTGTCAGGAGGTTGACATGCCCTCGTCAGGAGAACGTGGAATAATAATTCAACCCGGAGCCAGACACCTGCCTCCCAGCCCAACCCCTATCTTGGAGCCTTTTGATATGATGATAAAGGTTCACATGCATAAAACTTCGGACAAATTATTTAGTATCTCTAAGTCAAACACAGGGAAACAATAATATCTACATTGTGGGGATCTTATCAGGATTAGAAGGGATAACGTAAATAAAAGCCCCTGCGACAATGCCAACTGTACAGTTTTTTGGGGGAGGGTTGTATCTGTGAATCATCACCACTCTGCAGCTGAATTTATTCGGGTTTTGTGGCTCAAAGTTGTCACTTTCCTTGGAACGCCAACTTTATAAATCAGCTGGCTAGAGGAGAAGTTTATAAGCTCCCGTGGGAAAGGAATTAACAGGAAATTAATTACATTTCTTTAAGTAGTGCACTTTTCCTAGCCACACATCGGGGGAAGCGTTAATCTGGTAATCACACAAACTCTCTGCCGTTTAAGTATACTCCTCTCTGTGGCTTTTCTCATTCTGTTCCCTAAGACACGAAAAGCTGCCCTGTTGAAATCCCACTCTATCCTTTACGGTCAAATATCATCTCCTATTCAAAATTCTGAAGGAATTTACTAGATTTTATGCAAAACAAACATACAAAAATTTCCAATAAGCTCTGTTAACACAAGTTTGGAAACATTGTGTTGAAGAAAACAAGCAGTTTACTTAATGCAGGACTTTTTAAAGACTATATTACTGAGTCTTTTGACTCTAAGCAAGTCTAGACTACGAAATTTTTCTTGAAATTATTTGACTACAAAACTCCATTTTCACAGGTTATTTTCACGAAAGAAGCCCTATATAGCACAACGATTAAGCGCTCAGCTGCTAACTGAAAGGTTGGCAGTTCAAAAACACACAGCAGCTCCGCAGGAGAAAGACCTGGCCATCTGCTCCCATAAAGATTCTTGCTGTGTGTAGAGTTGACACCAACTCATAGCGACCCTGTAGGGCAGAGTAGAACTGCCCCATAGGGTTTCCTAGGCTGTAATCTTTATAGGAGCAGATCACCGGATCTTTTCCCCTACAGAGCAGCTGGTGGGTTTGAAGCACAGACCTTTCAGTTAGCAGCTGAGTACTTAACCACTGTACCACCGGGGCCCCTTCCAAAAAAAGATTACAGCCTAGAGAACCCTATGGGGCAGTTCTACTCTGTAACATGGGGTCACTGTGAGTCAAAATCAACTCAATGGCACCCAACGGTAACAACAACAACATTGTCATGGAATTAGTGCCAGGTTCCTCGCGCTTTGAGAAATGCTAGTCAGACAGTGGTTTCAAGCTGAGTTCCAAGGAGTTCCTGATTTCCACAAAGCTGCCCCAGAAACCAAAAGTCTGGAGAGGACGCTGATTACACAGAGCTGTGGGCTGCTTCAACTGCTTGACTGGAAGCTGTGCCTCGTTTCTGTTCTAAGTACTAGGCATCTGCACAATATTTCCTTGGGGGAAAATAAAAGAACTGTACTCTCGAAAGGCACTAGTCTCGAAATATACCTGTTACATGATGAGCTGAGTTGGAAACATCTGTATCTCTGCATCTCACTTTATGCCAAACAGAGTGCACTGCACATAAGGCACCTTCAAGAAATATCCGCTGAATGAAAAAGTTTGCTTAACAGATGTCAGCTCTAAACAGAGTTAACCCAAGACGCTCAGATGGATACGCAAATATATTAAAGCTGTCCTTTGAGTAATTTATTTTAAAAAGATACACGTATTTTAATCATTGTAGAACGAAAATAATGCAGATAAAAAATCAGAATAATTTCTAGTAAATTCACATCCTCCCATCCCATGGTCTGTCTCTGAAGACAGAAGTGAAAAGCCAGTTCTACAGTGACCAGACACTTGGTGACCATATCAGGAAATGATGCGGCTACTCTGTAAATCACTCGAAGTCGTTCTCGTGAATGAATTTCTTCTCCGTTCATTCTGTTCCCTGAAAGAGGGATAACAGCGTCCCCAGATGCTAAATGTGTGAACGGTAACCTTGTATACCTAGAATCAGGAATGACCTGGATTTGTGAAAATCTTGAAGGCCAGGGCAATGTTGGGGGACACTCCTCCAGAGCAAAGATGTTGTTAAGTCAAGAAAGCTCTCCAAGCTAACACATGTTCTGCTTCACTGGAAGGGGTGGGAATGCCCCATCCCTCCAGTATGCAGGAGAAAAGGAGAAAGTGACGCCTTGCATAGAAAACTTGAGCAGCTAAACCAAAGCCCCATGTGAGCTACGGCTAAAGAGGCTGCTCTGCACATAATCGATCATCTGAAGTCCAAGTACTGGCCCCACTCAGTTCATAGCTCTTCCACCCTACAAACTCTATCGTGAGTCAGGAAGTGCTGCGCAGCCTCTAAATTCACGTTCGTGCTCAGTGATGCGAAGGAACAAGTCTGGGTCACTCTGAAATAAGTGAAAACACTGAAAGGAAACGTACACATGTCCCAGCTCGTGGGCTATGGTAAAAGCTGTACTCAGTCCACTGTCTTCACTAATAGAACAGCTTCTGTAGGGATCACAGATGGTTCCCAGTTCAGCAAGACCTATTAGAAGAAAAACACAAACAAACAAGGATTTACTTTAAAGAGCAATTGTGGCTTGGAATGAAAACATGTAGTAAACGGTTTTGGCCACAGAGGATGTGCGCGGCGGACTCACCTAAGGTGTCACATTTGTCCTGAGCTCGGCAGATGTCCTGTCTGAAAGCAAAACACACTTAGGGCCTCGAAGACACCACAGAGGAAATGCCAACACAGGTAAGTAAAGCTTCCAGGCATTCACAATAGCACACAATTTAGGGAGGGAGATACAAAAAGCAAACTAACAAGACCAGGCTTTTTCAACTCAAAAAAAGTTTGAGAACTAAAAGCTACATTAGCCTTCTTCTGCTGCAGGGGTAGCACAGGGCAGCAGGTGGGGGATCTTTATTCAGAAACCTCTCCATCAGGACTTTTCCTAAGACCTTTGAGGAAGGGGCTCCACTTTCTCAAAGACCCTGAGAATATTCCTGAGCAGGCCCTATAGGTCTTTCATGGGAGCTCCATTTAAGAGCAGCTGTTAGTGACCATTTCAGACATGGCCCACTGGACCTACAACAAGGCCAGCATGCCCTTGTTGACCCGCACTGTGTTTTAAACCTTTTTAGCTAGTTGCAGCTACGTAAAAATTGGGATATCTCACATTAAAAAAAAAACCCCATATTTATGGCTCCTTGCAAAATCTCAAAAGCTGGCAACATTGGACTCATATCCTATATGGCAACAACCAGTAAACGTGAACAGCAGCTGCTCGCTTCATAAAACCCCAAACCAAATCCGTTACTGTGGCGTCACCTCTGACTCACGGCGACCCTCTAGGACAGAGCAGAACTGCCCCGCAGGGCTCCCAAGGCTGTAATCGTTATGGAAGCAGCCTGCCACGTCTTTCTCCTGTGGAGCGGCTGATAGTTCTAACCACTGACCTTTTGGTTAGCAGCCGAGCGCTTAACCACTGTGCCACCAGGGGTCCTGCTCCTTTTATAAGGGGCATGGATTTTCAGGGCTGCATAACACATTTATTACCTACCTGGCACCTATAAATTTGTGGTTCTCAACCAGGGGTGACTCTGCCCCCTCCCTCCGGGGGGAAGGCATTTGAAAACATTGTTGATTGTCACAACTGAGAGGGTGGGTGCTGCTGGTTTATAGAGGGTAGAGGCCAGGATGCATCGCCCTCACCACACAGGGTTATCCAGCCCAAAATGTCAATATTGGCTAGGTTGAGAAACTCTGCTCTAGGGGCTGGGTCCCAGGAATATATGGCCTTATCCCATCAATGTGACCAGAAACAAAGCGATTTGTGAGTAAGAAATCCACACACCTGGTTATGAGAACAGCAGTATCATGCTGGATTCCACCAGGATAGTTCTTCAAATGCTGCCACTGGCAGAAGTTTCTTAACGTTGTCTGGGCATTAAAAGATATGGAAGGTCCTTCCTAAATACAGAAAAGAATAAGGTTGGCGGGTTATAGCAACACTAACTAGGCATGCCGTTTCGGATACAGTTAGAAGAAAGAAGAAAAAAACTTTATTACCTGTTCATTATGAATCACAACTAAGTTCACAATAACAATATTAATTAAATTTCCAATACTGGGGTCTTTATAGATAGAGGCTACCTGCAACCGAGATAAATTTTTCAAAGTTAATTGTGAATGCCGTGCAAGCAAAAAGCAACTCACTTCTCATGCTGAGCTCTGTCCTTTTTCACATTTCATGAACATACGCATTTGGTAGTTGTGAATTTTCATTCATTCAACAAACACTTATTAAGGTCTCTTTGTAAAATTCATAGATGACAGTTTTTAGATAACAATGAATTCAAACAAGCTTAAATTCCGAGGTATTTTCCTCTGAAATTGCACTGTCGAGCGACTTAACAGTTCTCTATGCCAAAACACAAGATATTAATTTTCAACCACTTTCCTCCCACTTCAAAGCCCAAATCACCAATTTATAAATTTTCACACTGACCACACGGTTGCTAACACTGCTGCTCTTTATGTTGAGCACTTATTTGTATTCTCAGCAACCTGGTACCCTGGGTTTTTATAAGTTTTTTTTGTTTGTTTGTTTTGGCATTATTATCATGAATCATGAGACCTACCATTTACTGAACGCTTATTGTGGGCTAGAGCCCTATGCTGAAACCTGCGCACACATTCACACTTATCCCCTCGGCAAATCTCTGGTCTAGGTCCTGTGATAATCTGAGGAAACTAAGGCTAGAGAAATTAAGTAACTTCTCCAAAGCTACACAGCTGCTGATGTACAGAGGCAGGACTCAGCCGAGGTCAGTTTGACCCAAAATCCATGTTTATAATCAAAATTCTTGTTCATAATATATTTATTCCTAATTCGGATCTGAATTATGAAGTGGAAACAGGGCTGGATCCACCGAGGCTCGAATGAGCGAGGGTTGATTTGGGGCTATCTCCACTATTTCCAGGAAAGAGCAATGTATGAATGAGTATATGAGAATATGCCATTTGTACTTGAAAACAAAAATATTGCAGATGTATACATATTTGTCTGAGAAGTACACAGTTGCATTGTCCAGTACATTAGTCATTTGCCACTTGTGGCTACTGGCCACTTGAAATGTAGCTAGTCTGAAAAAAGATATGCTGTGTCAAACACACTGGATGTCAAAGACCTAATATGAAAAAAAGCAAGAAACTAAACTATCTTATTAATAATTTTTATATTGACTACATGTAGAAAGGATACTATTTTGGATACAAAAGAAAATACATTATTAAAATAATTTTACCTCTTCCTTTTTACTTTTTTTCATGTGGCTACTAGAAAATTTCGAATTACATATGGCTTGCATTATATTTCTATTGGGCAGTGCTGGTTATACACACGCAAAAAACTAATAGCTGCTGCCTTTGGGAAGGAGCCTGGGCCCCGGGTAGGGAAGGGCACTTCTTTTTCTTCATATGTTCTTTGATTTTTTTTTAATCATGCAAATTTATTGCATTTTCAATTCAAAATGAGAACACAAAAATAGACTGAGAGACTCCTAGGCTTCACCTGGGAAGGGGCTGGCAGCATGCACCTGCATTTCAACAAGCTCCGTAGGTGACTCTGATTCATGACCAGCACCCACGAGTGTGACTCAAGACCCACCAGTCCTTGCTGTGAGTACCTCATACGTCAGACAGAAAGCACTGGTTTTGGAACCCGGACAAGGTAAAGGAAAGTCACATGCTGTGTCTAAGCCACTTAGAGCTTGATGTGATTGTGGACAAGTGACCTGGCTCCTTTGATGCTCAGCTTTCTTACCTATAAAACGGGGGTGATGATCCTACCTAGCAGTGTTCCAGGAGGGTTGGAAATTACACCTTTAAAGTAAGAAGCACATTGCCTAACACAGAATAAGCACTCAATATCGACACTGTCATTGTCATTATAAAATGACAACTGATGAATAACCTTACATTCTGCTCAGTCACTCGCCTCAATCGGCTGACATGCCAGCCCTGAACGATCCTCCAAAACACTGGATGGAAACTCTAAAAGGGGCATTTAGAAACCTCATAAATCACCTTTTTTTGAGTGTACTTACAATTGACATTAAAGTTAAAATATAATGTTGAAGGTTTGCTCCATGGTACGCAACCATTCTATTGTCTGCCACCACCATCACTTCGACAAACCGCGGGTAGGATAAAAAACGCTTTGTCCTTCTGTGGGTCCTCCTTTCCCCTGTACCGTCTGTCTTGTTGCCGTAGACAGAAAAAGCCTTTGCTGCCGAGTTGCTTTCTGACACTGCCACATCGTCTGCCAGCTTGCTCCTTCCACCCCATCTTCTCGTACTGGTTTTCCTCTTGTCTTTACTGTGGCTGCTGCTGTGCTCTGTAACAAACCAATGGTGCATATTACATGTCAGGCCACATGTATTTCATATTAAGAATTTAATTTGACACACCTTAAAACGATGCCTTTGTAGTCAAATTAACCATAAAATCAAGACTTACAACTGTGGGCACTGCAGGTGGAACTTGACCTTCACTCTCACCTAAGTGACCAAGGAATTCAAATCAGCTTCCCCTCACCTAAGTGACCAAGGACTTCAAATCAGCTTCCCCTCAGCTAAGTGACTATAGACTTCAAATCAGCTTCCCCTCACCAAAGTGACCAAGGACTTCAAATCAGCTTCCCCTCAGCTAAGTGACCAAGGACTTCAAATCAGCTTCCCTTCAGCTAAGTGACTATAGACTTCAAATGAGCTTCCCCTCAGCTAAGTGACCAAGGACTTCAAATCAGCTTCCCCTCAGCTAAGTGACCAAGGACCTCAAATCAGCTTCCCCTCAGCTAAGTGACCAAGGACCTCAAATCAGCTTCCCCTCAGCTAAGTGACTATAGACTTCAAATCAGCTTCCCCTCACCTAAGTGACCAAGGACTTCAAATCAGCTTCCCCTCACCTAAGTGACTATAGACTTCAAATCAGCTTCCCCTCACCTGAGTGACCAAGGACTTCAAATCAGCTTCCTCTCAGCTAAGTGACCAAGGACTTCAAATCAGCTTCCCCTCACCTAAGTGACCAAGGACTTCAAATCAGCTTCCACTCACCTGAGTGACCAAGGACTTCAAATCAGCTTTCCCTCACCTAAGTGACCAAGGACTTCAAATCAGCTTCCCCGCAGCTAAGCGACTATAGACTTCAAATCAGCTTCCCCTCACCTGAGTGACCAAGGACTTCAAATCAGCTTCCCCTCACCTGAGTGACCAAGGACTTCAAATCAGCTTCCACTCACCTAAGTGACCAAGGACTTCAAATCAGCTTCCCCTCACCTAAGTGACCAAGGACTTCAAATCAGCTTCCCCTCAGCTAAGTGACTATAGACTTCAAATCAGCTTCCCCTCACCTGAGTGACCAAGGACTTCAAATCAGCTTCCCCGCAGCTAAGTGACTATAGACTTCAAATCAGCTTCCCCTCACCTGAGTGACCAAGGACTTCAAATCAGCTTCCCCTCACCTAAGTGACCAAGGACTTCAAATCAGCTTCCCCTCAGCTAAGTGACCAAGGACTTCAAATCAGCTTCCCCTTACCTAAGTGACCAAGGACTTCAAATCAGCTTCCCCTCAGCTAAATGACCAAGGACCTCAAATCAGCTTCCCCTCAGCTAAGTGACTATAGACTTCAAATCAGCTTCCCCTCACCTAAGTGACCAAGGACTTCAAATCAGCTTCCCCTCACCTAAGTGACCAAGGACTTCAAATCAGCTTCCCCTCACCTAAGTGACCAAGGACCTCAAATCAGCTTCCCCTCACCTAAGTGACTATAGGCTTCAAATCAGCTTCCCCTCAGCTAAGTGACTATAGACTTCAAATCAGCTTCCCCTCACCTAAGTGACCAAGGACGTCAAATCAGCTTCCCCTCAGCTAAGTGACTATAGACTTCAAATCAGCTTCCCCTCACCTGAGTGACCAAGGACTTCAAATCAGCTTCCCCTCACCTAAGTAACCAAGGACTTCAAATCAGCTTCCCCTCACCTGAGTGACCAAGGACTTCAAATCAGCTTCCCCTCACCTGAGTGACCAAGGACTTCAAATCAGCTTTCCCTCACCTAAGTGACCAAGGACCTCTAATCAGCTTCCCCTCAGCTAAGTGACTAAGGACTTCAAATCAGCTTCCCCTCACCTAAGTGACTATAGACTTCAAATCAGCTTCCCCTCACCTAAGTGACCAAGGACTTCAAATCAGCTTCCCCTCACCTAAGTGACCAAGGACCTCAAATCAGCTTCCCCTCAGCTAAGTGACTAAGGACTTCAAATCAGCTTCCCCTCAGCTAAGTGACTAAGGACTTCAAATCAGCTTCCCCTCACCTAAGTGACTATAGACTTCAAATCAGCTTCCCCTCACCTAAGTGACCAAGGACTTCAAATCAGCTTCCCCTCACCTAAGTGACCAAGGACCTCAAATCAGCTTCCCCTCAGCTAAGTGACTAAGGACTTCAAATCAGCTTCCCCTCAGCTAAGTGACTAAGGACTTCAAATCAGCTTCCCCTCACCTAAGTGACCAAGGACTTCAAATCAGCTTCCCCTCACCTAAGTGACCAAGGACCTCAAATCAGCTTCCCCTCAGCTAAGTGACTAAGGACTTCAAATCAGCTTCCCCTCAGCTAAGGGACTACAGACTTCAAATTAGCTTCCCCGGGAAGCTTCCATAAATGCTCACTCTTAAGGTATTAGAAAATCAGGCCTGGACTTAGGGAAAGGATAGTACAGGATTCTTTTCATTTGGTAACAAAAGCCTTGCTGTGAATTAACTGGTTCCCACCCTCATTGTTCTCTGCTGTGGATATAGTCAGGGCCAACAACACAACTACCGCACCGTAAAGAGTGGAGATGGAGATGTTTTATACCCTCCACTTCTGATACCCAGTGAGGTACAGCACGAAGAGGTCTGAGAGGCGGAGGCTAACAGGGGACACGAAGGAACTTCAGGCATTTGTTACCTTATTCCATCATTGTTATATCTGAAAGATAAGAATAGGATCACCGCTCTTCAGTGCCTCTGAATGTCTAATTAATTTATTTCAGGGCTCAGAGAGTACGGCGAGGTAGCTGGGAAAGGGATTTACAATCCCTGATTAAAAAAAACCCAACCCATTGCTGCCGAGTCGATTTCAACTCACAGTGACCCTGTAGGGCACAGTAGAACTGCTCCGTAGAGTTTCCAAGGAGCCCCTGGCAGATTCGAACCGCTGACCTTTTGGTTAGCAGCTGCAGCACTTAACCACTACGCCACCAGAGTTTCCAGTGCCAGATTAGCACCATTCATTTCACTCCTGCCTAGGCCCCTTGGGTTCTGCACAGCCTGCTGCTCAAAGTGTGGGGCACGGACTAGGAGCAATGACAACACTGGAAGCTTGTTATCATGGAGGCTCACACATCCCAGCTCAGGCCTGATGAATAGAGGCTGCGTTGAGATGCTGATTCATATTCACATTAAAGTTTGGAGATGCACTAGTCTGGAATTTAAGGAGCCCTGGTGGTTTTTTTTGGTGGTGGCTGGCAACCAAAAGGTCAGCCGTTCCAACCCACCAGCAGCTCCTCAGGAGAAAGATGCGGCAGTCTGCTTCTTTAGAGATTTACAGTCTTGAAAACCCTGTGGGGCAGTTCTACTCTGTCCTAGAGTTGCTATGAGTTGGAATCGACTCAAAGGCAGTGGGGTTTTGTTTTGATTTGGTGGCTCAAACAGTTAAGAGCTCAGCTGTTAACCAGAAGGTCAGCGGTTTGAAACCAGCCAACGGCTCCGTGGGACAAAGACCTGGTGATCTGCTTCCACAAAGATTACAGCCTAGAAAACCCCATCCGGTGGTTTTACTTTGTCACATGGGGTCGTTACGAGTCGGAATCGACTGGACGGTACTCGACAACAACAGTCTGGAATTTGGCTTGAAGTTTGTATTGCTGGTAAAAATACCCAATTTCCATAGAATTGACCACACAGAGTAAGCATAAAAGTGCCTGCTAAATATGCTTTTAGTAAGAACACAATTTAATCAGTTGTCTTGCTTATCAGCTCATAAATGTACTTTAAAGCTTTAACCCAACCAGCTTGTAGTCTAAAGTTGGCAGTGGAATTGTACAACGAAGAAGTATGCTAACCTAGGCCATAAGGAATAAATTTATTACGCCAACACCAAAATATATAAAGTTAAAGTGTAAGTCGTTTCCTGTGTGAAGATTCCAAACGTTGGGCCATCACAGCCACTTGCTAAAACAATCACTTTAGGCCGGGATACGTATTTTGCCTGGCTGAGTGGTCTGTCAACTGTTAAAATAGTGAAATCAGTCCAAACTATCAAACAAATTGTATGTAGTCCAGCTATAGATAACATGACTGGTCCAAGCACAGTACACGGTAGGATGTTGCATTAGTGTTCTTCTAGGCTCTCTTTTAAGCACATTCACATATGTGTGTCTATGACTTACGGGCAACTGGGCAGTTCAGTCAATTTTCTAATCATCAAATGATTATAGAATACTCAACAAGCACCTACAATGTACCATGCATTGAGTAGGCTCTTTTATGTATGTTTTCTTACGTATTTCTCTCAGACCAAGAAAGTTACCTCCGTTTTACAGATGAGAAAAATAAGTCTCAAAGAGGTCGAGTAACTTGTCCAAAGTCACGAAGCAGGAAGTGGGTATATGCGCAATCACCGCTACCCAATGGATTCGATCAACACCCTGAACAATGTTCTTTCTACTAAGCAAGGCTTCTCAGGAGCTGGGGATTGCAGTGGCCTTATGTTTTGGTTGATAGTTTCAAAACTGAATCTGAATTGGGAAAAAGATAGTACCTGGTGGGTATTTTCAAGAAGGGTCTTGCTTTTCACAACAGATGTATGTAAGCCAAATTGTTGAAACGTGAATCTTTCTTTTAATGCATTAAGAAAACACGCCACTTAGTTTGTGAAGTGTAAATAATCTTCATTTAATGTCTTCTGTAAATATTTTGATTTAATTTATTGAGTTTACTTAGAGACAAATATGCTGCAGTAAAAAAAAAAAAAAAAAAAGCCACCAGAGAAAATGCTGTATAGCATTCTTCTTTTGGCCACTAAGGGGGAAAACTGTGTCCTCAGCACCATCAGGGAGGACTGGGCATGGGAAAACAGGAGGAAAAATCAAGGCACTAACTGGAAACCAGACACACTTATTTAAATAACAAAGTTGAAGAAAGTAAAGCACTCATTACAAAAACTCCAGTTTCTAACGGAGAACAACCCATGAAATTTTAATATATATATCTGGAAGATATTTCAATCACAAGTAATCTGTGTATCGAAGATATAATTCAGCACACTTTATGCAGCATGAAAATGCTGGAACTAAATTCTTCTTTGGGATAGAAAGCAACATCCCCTAGTATGTTATGCCTCCTAGTCTTTCACCCATCTGACCTTCTCTCCTAATGAGTTAGAATCGTATTTATCAACCTAATTAGCCCAATTAACTTCTAATGCATTAACCATTTTAGCAAGCAACTTGGAATTTAAATTAAAAATAGTATGAGATTTATAGATGTAATTATTCATAATGACTATAAATGCATGAAGAGTTTTACTTGGAGAATCGGAAAAAAAGACAGACATTGTAAGTTACACACTGATTCAACTCGCTTGTCTCTGAACAGGAGCTGTTTGGACAGAGGATGATTTCCATCACGGGAACACCGTTAAGATAAAAAGAAAGGCTTCCCCGTTTCTCTGTGGTGACCTCTTAGCAAATGGAATCAAGGCTAGAGTTCTGGGAATTTGCAATGTCACTTTACTAATAGTTTTATCGGAATAGACTACACAATGAAATTTCACTCTCAAGAAAAGCTGAGTACAAATAGTCTGTGCATTCTTGCTCTTTATTTTCACACATAGTTCTACCTTTCTTATTTTTTGATAAACGTTTCATTGAGATAATTTGCATGCCATAAAATTCACCCTTCTAAGATGTACAATTCAGTGGTTTTTAGTGCATTCATGGAGTTGTGCAGCCATCACCGTTATTTGACTTTACAATATTTTCATCACCCCAGGAAGAAACACTGTACGCACTGGCAGTCAGTCCCTGACAACCACTCATCTACTTTCTGTCTATGTGGATTTGTCTATGCTGGCATTTTATAATAAATGGTATGTTGCAATGTATGGGTTTTTTGTATCTGGCTTCTTTCACTTAATACAATGTTTTCAGGATCCATCCATGTTGTAATTGTATCGTAACTTCATTCTTTTTATTGCTAAATAATATCCTACTGTATGGATACAGCACATTTGGTTTATCTACTCATCAACTGATGGACATTTGGGTGGTTTCAACTTTTTAGCTATTGTACATATGCTGCTATGAACATTTGGGTACAAATTTTTATATGTACATATGTTTTCATTTCTCTTGGGTATATGCTTAGAAGTAGACATGCTAGGTTATATGGTAACTTTGGAGTCCCTGGGTGGTGCAAACGGTTAACAAGCTCAGCAGCAAACCGAAAAGTTGGAGGTTCAAGTCCACCAAAGGTGCCTCAGAAGAAAAGCCTGAGGATCTACTTCTGAAAAGTGAGCCACTGAAAACCCTATGGAGACAGTTCTACTCTGACACACATGGGGTCGCCACGACTCGGGGTCAACCTGACCTCAACTGGAAATGGAAACTCTGTGTTCAGCATTTTGAGGAACTGCCAAATGGCTTTCCAAAGTGGCTGCATCATTTTCTTGCCTCCTCTTAAAGTTCAGAGATGACCTCAGAAACAGTGAATTGTTTCTTCATGGTTCTTCCTTAAAAGACTAATCCCCCTTACTTGACTAAATAGCTTATGAGCAACCTGGCCCAGTTCGTATCTTAAAATAGCATGTCGATACCTCCAAGAATCAAAGACATGTTTGCATTCAGAGAGAAGGACAACATTTTGCAATCTGAATCCTCGCAGTGCGTGCAAACAAATGTAGGTATGTTAAAAAGCTCTAGCTAGCACCTGTGTGCCTCCTAATGCCACAGTATAGGCACCAGAGTCATAACATTTTATTCCAAGAACACTGAGTCAGTGTTAGCTTTTAAGACTGTTTTGGCCTTGATGGCTACAAAGAGGAGGCGGTGATGCTGATAACCACCACAGACAGCCTGTCTGCTAAGGACTCATGCTCTGATGGGGTAAGGCCTGATGCCAGACCTATTTGATCTTGAGCAAGCAACTGACTGCAGCTCACCCTCAGCCTTCCACTTAAAAAGACCAAGTAAGAATCGTACCTGTGTCAGAGTTGTTTTGAGGAATAATTGGAGACCATATGTTTAAAGTGCCAGCACGTGCCTAGTGCGTAAGGAAGAACCAATAAATACTGTTATTAATATTATTATTTTCACTATTTTTTTTTTACCAGTGGCAAAGTCATAAAAAGTGAGCTACAACTGAACGAGACTATTTCAGGGAGTGCCTCTACTTGTTCTTAAAAATGGTTTTTTGGCTTATAATAACTATTTCAAAGACATAAGCTGATTATATCAGTAAACAGGGCAAATCCCCATGAAATGTGCCTGATTTCATTTCTGACACCTAACCTTATGTTTTTTTTTTTTTAACCTTATGATGTTCTGAAAATGGTAGTAATGACAAAGCTGGAAGTGCTGAGGTCTCGGTTTTAATCTGCCACTTACGACTCAAAAGGTCTTTTCAGGGTCACCTCTCTGGGCCTCAGTTTCCTGACCTGTTAAGTAGGCACAGAAATACCTGCTTTGCTTTTGAGGCTGCTGTGAGAATCAAATCAGAGCATATGCAGAAAATTCCTTTTGAGTTATAAATTGAATTTAAAAACCACTTCTTGCATACCTGTTTCGTGCTTGGTACTAGGCTAAGTTGAAATAAACAACAACAACAAAACAAAAATAAGACTTTGGCCCAACCCTGAAAAAAAAAAAAAAGTATTGCAAAAATTTAAGATGGTATCATTATTTAGAAACTCCACAGTCAAAAACTGTTAATATTTGCTTATTTGTTGGTAAAAATCATTTAGATGTGTTTCATTTCACGTTGCAATATAATAAAATGCATATTGCATTACTAAATAACTGGAAGTATTTTAAAACATAACATCCAGGTCTTGTCATCAAATGGTTATTCATGTAAGAGTTTCACATCACCTGGGGTTGGGTGGCGCGAGGAGATTCGAATGTTAACATTAACAGTTGGGAAGTTAATTATTGCTTTCCACTTTCCTAAGGTTTATCAAAGTTTAACTGGATTTCCCTAAGGCACTGAACCACCTTGTGACCTTCTGGTCTAACTGGGCCAGGGAATCGCAGTGAAAGACCAAAGGGAAGAGTCAAGAGCTGGTTTGCTCTAAGGCTACCCTAGCTGTTTCCTGTTTCAAAGCCTCAGATTCCTCATTTGCAGAATGAGGCTGCTGCTAACAGAGCACACCTTCAAGCTGACTGTGAAGATTTAAAGAGATACTATTCACAAAGTACCCTCGGCACAGTGCCTGGCACATCAAATACTTAGCATAATAATAAGTTTTAGTTGTTGTTTTACTCCAAAGCAAAAAATCAAACCCACTGCTGTTGATTCTATCACACAGACACCATAGGGTTTCCAAGGCTGTAAATCTTTACAGAAGCAAACTGCCACATCTTGCTCCCATGGAGCCGCTGGTAGTTTTGAACCACCGACCTTTGGTTAGCAATCACTTTACCAACTGCGCCACCAGGGCCCTGTTGTTTCACTAGCAGTACACAAAACTTCCCCCCTTTATTAGTTAGCGCACTGGCATTAGAGTGTCCCAAACAAAGCAAACGTGTTTTAGAAGGCATCTTTCCCTCTCTTACTTTGTTTGTTTATAGAAAATACATTTCCTTTCATCCCAGCTCCTTCCTGTTCAGCTCCCCACCACAGACAACTGTCTAGAGTTTAAGGGGTAACCTTTTGTTTGTATGTGCTTTTGTCAAAAGTGTCTTGGTTTTATATGAGTGCATTTTTTTTTTTTTTTTTTTATAATAACTTTTATTAAGCTTCAAGTGAACGTTTACAAATCCAATCAGTCTGTCACATATAAGTTTACATACATCTCACTCCCTACTCCCACTTACTCTCCCCGTCTTGAGTCAGCCCTTTCAGTCTCTCCTTTCTTGACAATTTTGCCGGCTTCCCTCTCTCTCTATCCTCCCATCCCCCCTCCAGACAAGAGTTGCCAACACAATCTCAAGTGTACACCTGATATAATTAGCTCACTCTTCATCAGCGTCTCTCTCCCACCCGCTGACCAGTCCCTTTCATGTCTGATGAGTTGTCTTCAGGGATGGTTCCTGTCCTGTGTCAAGAGAAGGTCTGGAGAGCATGACCGCCGGGATTCCTCCAGTCTCAGTCAGACCATTAAGTTTGGTCTTCTTATGAGAATTTGGGGTCTGCATCTCACTGCTCTCCTGCTCCCTCAGGGGTCCTCTGCTGAGCTCCCTGTCAGGGCAGTCATCGATTGTGGCCGGGCACCAACTAGTTCTTCTGGTCTCAGGATGATGTAGGTCTCTGGTTCATGTGGCCCTTTCTGTCTCTTGGGCTCTTAGTTGTCATGTGGGCTTGGTGTTCTTCATTTTCCTTTGCTCCAGGTGGGTTGAGACCAATTGCTGCATCTTAGATGGCTGCTTGTTAGCATTTAAGACCCCAGACGCCACATTTCAAAGTGGGATGCAGAATGATTTCATAATAGAATTATTTTGCCAATTGACTTAGAAGTCCCCGCAAACCATGTTCCCCAGACCCCCGCGCTTGCTCCGCTGAGCTTTGAAGCATTCATTTTATCCCGGAAACTTCTTTGCTTTTGGTCCAGTCCAATTGAGCTGACCTTCCATGTATTGAGTGTTGTCTTTCCCTTCACCTAAAGCAGTTCTTATCTACTGATTAATCAATAAAAAAACCCTCTCCCACCCTCCCTCCCTCCCCCCCTCGTAACCACAAAAGTATGTGTTCTTCTCAGGTTTACTATTTCTCAAGATCTTATAATAGTGGTCTTATACAGTATTTGTCCTTTTGCCTCTGACTCATTTCGCTCAGCATAATGCCTTCCAGGTTCCTCCATGTTATGAAATGTTTCAGAGATTCGTCACTGTTCTTTATCGATGCGTAGTATTCCATTGTGTGAATATACCACAATTTATTTACCCATTCATCCGTTGATGGACACCTTGGTTGCTTCCAACTTTTTGCTATTGTAAACAGAGCTGCAATAAACATGGGTGTGCATATATCTGTTTGTATGAAGGCTCTTGTATCTCTAGGGTATATTCCGAGGAGTGGGATTTCTGGGTTGTATGGTAGTTCTATTTCTAACTGTTTAAGATAACGCCAGATAGATTTCCAAAGTGGTTGTACCATTTTACATTCCCACCAGCAGTGTATGAGAGTTCCAATCTCTCCGCAGCCTCTCCAACATTTATTATTTTGTGTTTTTTGGATTAATGCCAGCCTTGCTGGTGTGAGATGGAATCTCATCGTAGTTTTAATTTGCATTTCTCTAATGGCTAATGATCGAGAGCATTTTCTCATGTATCTGTTGGCTGCCTGAATATCTTCTTTAGAGAAATGTGTGTTCATATCCTTTGCCCACTTCTTGATTGGGTTGTTTGTCTTTTTGTGGTTGAGTTTTGACAGAATCATGTAGATTTTAGAGATCAGGCGCTGGTCGGAGATGTCATAGCTGAAAATTCTTTCCCAATCTGTAGGTGGTCTTTTTACTCTTTTGGTGAAGTCTTTAGATGAGCATAGGTGTTTGATTTTTAGGAGCTCCCAGTTATCGGGTTTCTCTTCATCATTTTTGGTAATGTTTTGTATTCTGTTTATACCTTGTATTAGGGCTCCTAGGGTTGTCCCAATTTTTTCTTCCATGATCTTTATCGTTTTAGTCTTTATGTTTAGGTCTTTGATCCACTTGGAGTTAGTTTTTGTGCATGGTGTGAGGTATGGGTCCTGTTTCATTTTTTTGCAAATGGATATCCAGTTATGCCAGCACCATTTGTTAAAAAGGCTGTCTTTTCCCCAGTTAATTGACACTGGTCCTTTGTCAAATATCAGCTGCTCATACGTGGATGGATCTATGTCTGGGTTCTCAATTCTGTTCCATTGGTCTATGTGTCTGTTGTTGTACCAATACCAGGCTGTTTTGACTACTGATGAGTGCATTTTTAATTATGTAGATAGTATTGGGTTAAACTTCTCATTCTGTTTCTTTTTTTTTTTTTTTTTTAACGCTAATATTACTGAGTACCTATTACAGGCAGTGCTGAATGCCCAGGGAGCCCCGTGTGGATCTCATGGGGTTCTCACTATCCTTTGAGGTAAGTACCGTTATTATCCCCACTTTACAGATGAGGAAACTGAGGCACTGAGAGGTTCCGTAGCCTGTCAAAGACCCACAGCTAGTCAGCAGAAAAATCTAGAATGAACTCTAGCCGTACACCCAAGATCCATTTTATTTTCCTTTTCCACACTAAAGAGAGAACCTGAGCAAACACTCTACTTAATCACAGAATAAGGGAGATAAAGCCTTTCTCTCTTTCCTAATATGGCTTAACCTTGACCCCGAGATACCATGTCCACTGGGAGGGTCTTCTTTCTGCCAGGAACAAAAGACCTGCTAAATAGAATAAGTACCATCACCACCGGGGAGAGGCCTGGGGAGCTGACGTATACCAGGAAATCCACCCCCGCCTTCCCCACTGAACAACACAGGGTATTCTGGTCTCTCTCAACCTGGCAAGAAGTCAAAATAATGCAAGACAGATGGACGTATGTATGATGGAAGGAACTGCTACAGGACAGTGGTTCTCAAAGTGTCACCTGGACCAGCAGCATCTGGGAACTTGCTGGAAAAGCAGACAATCAGGTCCCAAACCAGACCTAGTGAACCAGCAACTCCTAGAGATGTGGTCCTGGAAATCTGCATTCTGACAAGCCGTATAGGAGATTCTGATGCACTAAACTTTGAGAACCGCTGTCCTAGCTTACGGCTTAGTATTCAATAGCTATTTTCTCTATATCGCTCCTTCCAGCTTCTTAAATATCCAACGATCACTTCAACATATACAGAATTTATTACAGAGGAACATATCAAGCGGATAATTGCAACGGGACATTCTAAATGAGGAAAGGCAGTGCAGCCTAATGGCTTAGGGTCAAACCTTGAGTCAGCCTTCACAGCTGTGGGCACATTACTTAACTATAAAACCAGTTACTGTCCAGGTGATTCAGACTCATGGAGACCCCACGTGTGTCAGAGTAGAACTGTGTGCTCCATAGGGTTTTCAATGGTTGTTTTTTTGGAAGTAGGCCACCAGGCCTTTCGTCCGAGGCATCTCTGGGTAGACCTGAGTCTCCAACCTTTGGGTTAGCAGCCAAGCGTGTTAGCCATTTGTACTACCCAGGATCTCCTACTTAACTATAAAAAAACCCCAAACCCACTGCCCTCCAATCAATCCCAACCCATAGCGACCTTATAGGACAGAGCAGAACTGCCCCATAGGGTTTCCAAGGAGAAGCTGGTAGATTTGAATGGCCCACCTTTATAGTTAGCAGCCATAGCTCACCGTAGCTCTTAACCACTACGCCACCAGGGTTCCTAATAGGAACCTCGATTTCTTCACCGCTGAAGAGGAGATAAGAACGTTGACCTCACAGAGGTGCAGTGGAGAGTAGGTGAACTTGTGTGGGGGGTGATGTGTGCAGCTCTGCTGGACACAGAGTAGGAAATAGTGGCCATTATTACTACTGGACTGGGTGATTTCTTAAAAAAAAAAAAGGTAACCCTCTTTTACACATTCATTCATTCATTTTTAATGCATGTTCTCATTGAGCACCTACAGTGAGTGAGGCACTGAGACCCTTCAGGATTAGAAGCCCTCCTCAGACAAACCAACCTGCAGAACGTCCCCCAGTTACACCGGTCCACAGGGTTCAGGCAGTGCCTGGCGCATCATGCACACTTGGTGAGTAACTGTGAGAGGGAGGCTCACAGGAGACAGGTCCAGCCCTGCTCCCGTGGAACTTCCAATCTAGGCAACTAGCACATGCCCAGTGACAGTAAGAAGACATAGTCTGAAATGTAATTTGATGCAAATAAATCCAACAAACACATTCACCTTTCAACTGGCTCCAGTAGCCGATAACATAAACCCGAAAAAACCCAAATCCGCAGCCATCAAGTTGATTCTGATCTTAGTGGCCCTAGAGGACAGAGTAGAATTGCCTCCATAGGGTTTCCAAGGAGCGGCTGGTGGCTATGAACTGCCAACCTTTTGGTTAGCAGCCATAGCACTTAACTACCTCACCACCAGGGCTCCACCTCTTAGCTGGCTCCGTAGCTGATTACACACAGGGAGCAAAAAGTGGAGCTGACCCGCAGAGCCCTGCCCCCTCTGCTCTAGTCAGACCTAACATGTGCACCAATGGGGAACACTGGGAGAGTTGCTTTATAAAGCCTTCAGACAGGGGCTCAGCAGGATGAGACAAACAGTCTCCTGGGCTCAGAGGAAAATGGACCAACAAGCACAATGTGGCCAAAACAAGACAAAACAAAAAAACCCAAAACAACCATAAAACCAGTGAACGTTCCAATGATAAAGAACAATGTGTTTCCAGAACCTGAGTGGAAAAGGGGCTTCAGGAAGTTGCTCTGCATGTATGAAACTCTAGTGGGTGACTGACAGCTCATCAAGGTTTAATTATTTTTTACAAGGGTCCTCAATTTGCTAGCTTTAAACACAGCTGTGAATCCCTGTCTATTTACTAGGATTATGTACCAAAACCCATTTCTCTCAACAAACTGTGAACACTGCAAAAAAAAGCAGCAAAAATAGTAAAGAGTCCAGTGTCAAGTACGGTAAACCAGTCGCCATTGAGGTGACTCACGCTCATGGTGACCCAAGTGTGTCAGAGCAGACTATGCACCATAGGGTTTTCAATAGCTAATATTTGGGAAGCAGATCACCAGGCCTTTCTTCCAAGGCACCTCTGGGGGACCCAGACCACCAATCTTTTGGTTACCAGCCGAGTGCATTAACTGTTGCACCACCTGGGGGCTCCCAGGCACTGGTGCACAAGCAATAATAACAGTAAATGAACGCAAAGTGCAGTGGTTAAAGAGATTTTTTGCTGTTAAGACTCCTTTTTGGCTGACCTGAACCTTTATGAGCAATGTTCCCGTAAGAGTGGTTTGGGGAACATTAGTCCCAAAAGATATTACCAACAACAAATCAAGCAGGTTTGCAAAACACTTCACACAGTATCCACATCTGGGACTTTCTCAAGGCACATTAACATTTTAAAAGCTCTAAGAAGTTTACAGTAGAGTCCAATTTACATTTGTTTAACCATGCAGTTGCCAAATTTTTGTTTTTTGTTTTGCAAGCTTAGGCAGGCCAGCTTAGGAAGCCTGGTGGTGCAGTAGTTAAAGCGCTCAGCTGCTAACCAAAAGGTCAGAGGTTCAAAGGCAGCAGCCACTCCACAGGAGAAAGATGTGGCAGCCTGCTTCCATAAAGATTTACAGCCTTGGAAACCCCATGGCGTAGTTCTACTCTGTCCAATAGGGTCACTATGAGTCAGAATCAACTCGATGGCAATGATTTTGGGGGGGGGGCGCAGTTTAAGGGTCAGGTGATGGGGCCCGAAAGATCCCTGGAAACGTGACAAGATGGAGAGGAGGATGTTGGTGGGCTTTCCTTCAGGAAGAGAAGGACTTGCCATTGGGGGGAAAAACAAACAACACTTGGGAAGCTTCTTGGCATTCAATAGATGGCGGCAGGTGTGGGCATTTCTGATGGTCCACACGCTATGGACTGAATTGTGTCCTCCAAAAGATATGTTGAAATTCTAGTGAAGGAGACCTTGTTTGGATGTAGGATCTTTGAAGATGTTATCAGTCAACGTGAGGTCATGTGGAGTAGGGTGCATCCAACCCAGTATGAGTGGTGTCCTCATAAAAGAGAAGTGACAGGGAGACCCCAGACATGTGGATGGAGTTCCGCTGCAGCTGGGAGTCAGGGACCGCCTGGGACTACCGAAAGCTGAGAGAGACAAGAAAGAACATTCCCCCAGAGTCTTGGGAGACAGTCCTTCTGCCCCCTTCCCTCGCCATCGCACTGCCCCTTCGACTGAATACAACAACTGCATTGATGCCAATTTTAATACAAACAAAACAAAACAAAACAAAACAAAACAACTCGTTGCCCACAAGTTGATTCTGACTCATAGGGACCCTACAGGACAGAGTAGAACTGCCCCATAGGGTTTCCAAGGAGTGGATGGTGGATTTGAACTGCCGACCTTTATGGTTAGCAGCTGAGCAAGTACCCACTGTACCACCACGGCTCCTTTCTAGCGGTGGTTAGCATCACTAGGAGAGGGAGGGGACCAGCACTGTCTGAGGGGTCTGGAGTGAACTGGCTCCCAGCACCTGCTCTCCGAGATTTCACTGCAGCTGGTGGGTGGCCCTGCACTGGGTCTGCTATCACTCCCCTATCAGAGGCTAAGAAGCCGTTGGGCTGGAGCACTTACAAAGGCCTAGAGGGAAGTCTGAGAGAGCATATCTCCCACATTCCTTTGATACACAGGTCTCCCAGTTTATAGGCGTCTGAGGACAGGCTTATATACACTGCCTGCCATGGAAACCTGTCCTCACCCCGGTGTCCATGTTCCAGTGACCACCGAGCAAGTGGTCTCAGGAGTGTGCTATACTCAGATCACAGGTGGATGTCTCTGACGACCCTCCTGAACCACAGGCCACCTTCCCTCAGCATCATGAGCTCAAGGTAAAAAAAAAAAAATTTTTTTTTTTGAGCTCAGGGTACTTGCCTGTAAATCGCAGTTTGCTGCTGTAGATTCTATGGACTGAATTGAGTCCTCCAAAAAGATATGCTGAAGTCCTAACCCTACACCTGTGACTGTAACCCTGTTTGGAAATAGGGGTTTTCTTTTATTATGAGGCCATACTAGAGTAGGGTGGATCCTAATCCCAATCCTTTCTGGGTGGTGTCTTATAAAAACTGAAAGGCATGGGGAGCGTCATACACACAGGGGGAGATGGACACCAGGTGAGCCAAGACACATTCCAAGCTGTAGAAGCTGCAAGAGGCAAGGCTCTTCTCTTAGAGTCCACAGACAGCCTAGCCCTGCTGATGCCTGAATTTGACTTTTAGCCTTCGGAACTGTGAGACAATAAATTTATTTAAAGCCACCTGCTTGCTGTGTTCTGTTAGGCAGTCCTTGGAGATTAAGACATCTACTGTGTCAACTCAGTGCCCTATACAAATAAAAGCCTAATATCTCTCCCTACAGGTCTGAGACAAAGTCCTGAATGACCACGAGTTTATTCTGAATTATCCTTACACTTAAATCCAGTGGTACTCCTCAAACCCCACTTGGGTCTCACTTTTGAATATCCCCCTCCAGTCACCATCCACAGGCAGCTTTGCTTGTGTTACGGCCTGAAAGGCAGGCAGGACTGGAAAGTAAGAGACCTGTGTTTGTATCCCGATTCTGCCATTCTTCTGAGCACTAAGATTACGAGTCACTTTGAAGTCCTGACCCTTGATCCTCATATCCATAAAGAGAAGGACTGGAACAGACGTTCTCTCTAAAGTCCCTTCCAGTATGAAAAATGTACAGGCTCTTATGTTTTATAGGATACAAAGGAAAAACAATTGCAAGATGAAGTCACAGGATTCAGAAGGGGCAGAAGCCAGCAGGGTCTCCTCTCTGAGCACTGGCACTCTCAGTGAGGGTGTCCATGAAGCAACCAGACAGCAGCGGGGTGTGCCGGGCAGATGCAGAGACCGCATAACTGCAGGTGGGGAGGCCAACACAAAAGAACTGTACTTCAGCATGCTGACAGAAGTACAGGGATGCATCTCCAGAAGGCACTGGCAAATCTATTTTAAACCTGCTAAAGAGACTTTTTTTTTTTTTTTTTAAAGAGACACCTGCATTTCCACCCCACTCTCGTTCTAATTTCACACGATAAATGATGACTGATGAAAAGGGAAACGTTTTGCCAACACTTGCACATCATTTGACTTTGCTCCTTCTCAAACTCCACTGCCCGCCCGCCAGCATGAGCACAAATCGCACCCTACTTCTTACGATACTGAGAACACTTTGCAGTCATTAATGATTTGCAGTCGCACAGGATGTCCATGCAAAAGTCTGCAAGCAGACTTTGTTGTTCGGTGCTATCAGGTCAATTTCAACTCATATCGACCCCATGTGACAGAGTAGAACTGCCCCACAGGGTTTTCTAGGCTGTAATCTTTATGGAAACTGATTGCCAGGTCTTTTCTCCCACAAAGCTGCTGGATGGGTTCGAACCACTAACCTTTCAGTTAGCATCTGAGTGCTTAACTGTTGCACCACCACGGCTCCTTAACAGACTTTGGTTACGTATAAGTGGCTTCAATAATGACTCATGAAGACTCATAAAGAACCCAACACCGGTGGATACAGGTTTCAGATTTTAAACCTCAATCGTATGATTTTTAAAAAGGCACTTTACTAAGAGAGTGGGCTTAGTCCCTCACGTAAAGAGAGAAATTCAACAATGCCTTACTTCAAAAAGACAGCACACTCAAGCGAAGGGTCTGACCCGCCCTCAGATTAACCTCATATACCTCTTGCCTCCATCAGCCTTAACACCTGACCCCAGTCCCTCTGCTGTTTCTTCTGTCCCTTCTTTAGAAAAATGTGCATCTTAACTAGCTTCAGGTATTTACTGGCAGACAAGCAAATCAGCAAGTATCCAGGTCACCCTTCTTCCACAGAGAGGGTTTCTGAAGCAAAGCGATATGAAGGGGGAAGGGATAGGACAGTTTCTTGTTTTATTTTATGGTGGCAGAATATACATGTATAACATAAACATTGCCATTTTAACCATTTTTTAGTGTAAAATCCAGTGGCATTAATTATAGTCACAGTGCTGTTCAACCATCACCAATAATTATTTCCTGAACTTTTTCATCACCCCAAACAGAAAGTCTGTACCCCTAAGCAATACCATCCCCCCATTCTCCCCCGGCCTCAGCCCCGTGGTAACCACAGCCATCTGCTGGTGCAAGGGGACAGCCTCGAAAGCCTTCTGGAGCAGTTCTGCTCTGCACAGGGGCTCACCATGAGTTGGGATCGGCTCAGTGGCAGCTAACAACAACAACGATGGTGACTCTACCACAGACTTTTTGAGGAACTGCCAACAGTTTGACAGGAAAGTACTTTATACATAAATGAGCCCTAATCTCAGCTCTAAACCTAACTTGCCACTTCACAACCTCAACTGCAAACTGGCTTTTCTAGGCTTCAAAGCTCTGGTGAGCGAAAGCTTGAATGGTGGAAACGGTAGTCCAAATCCATTCTGCAAACTGAGGCTCCGTCCACTGGCAGGAGAAAAACCAAGGGCCATCAAGGTGCTTCAGACAAAGGGTTAAAAAAATAACCTAACCACACTGCCTTTTGTGTTCAGCTAAATTACTCTGATACTAAACCAAACCATACCACTGCCTTCAAGTCGATTCTGACTCATAGCGACCTTATAGGGCAGAGTAGAACTGCGCCATAGGGTTTCCAAGGCTGTAATCTTTACAGAGGCAGACTGACACATCTTTCCCCAGCAGAGTGCCTAGTGGGTTTGAACCGCCAACCTTTCATTTAGCAGCTGAGTGCTTAACCACTGCACCACCAGAGCTCTATAAACTACTCTGATAAGAGGTTCAATTCCCTCTTGACTTTGTCCTTGGTACCTTTTCTGGGCTTGCGGACTGGCCCTGTTCTTTCAGGAGCTGGTTCAAATCACTGCAGCCTGACCTTATGAAAATAAAGACCAATAGAAGAGTAAAAAAGTGGAAGGGAAAAAAGGTCACGTAGATCAAAACTAAAACCGGAACAAAAACCGCGATTTTAACGACGACGATGACGACAAAATGAAAAGTTACTTAAGAGACAAAGTCAACTGCAATGTGTGGACCTCGTTTAGGTCCTGATCCAAACAAATGGAATGCAAAAAGGCGTTTCGAGGGTGGTTAGGGAAATTTTAACGTAGGTACTAATTATATCACACAGAGGAATTATTGTTAATTTTGTTCCTAATGATAAATGATATTACCGTTAGGTAAAAAATGTCCTTATTTTTCAGAAATGGGTACTGAAGTAGTTATAGATGAAGTGCCATGATAATTTGGGGTTGCTTTAAAATATTCCAGCAAAAGGGTAACCCGGAAGTCAACACGGAGAAACGTCAGTTACTGCTAACTGTAGATAACGTGTTCTTGGTGGCTTATTTTACGGTTGATCCTACTTTTACGCGTGTTTGACAATGTTCATAAAAAAATGTTTTTTGAAAAAGCAAGATGAAATGTAAAACAAAATAAGAATGAATTTACCAAATACACAATATTTTTAATATTAAAAAAAAGAATGAATGAAAGAAGAAATCGTTCCCTTCTCGGAAGTTTACTACTCTTTTTAATATTATTTTTAATATTAAAAAAAGAATGAATGAAAGAAGAAATCTTTCCCTTCTCAGAAGTTTACTACCCTTTAATGATCTTATGAAAGTATTGCATCGTTAACACCAATGTTAAAGAGAAAAAATGAGATGTAGTACTTTTATTTAAGTGTCACAAGGAAGATAAAGCTGAGGAAATAAAAATTCAACTGCTTAAAACTATCATTTTCTACTACTTCACAAAGGATCTTAGAGGGCATTGCTTATATTGATTGTTGATTAGATATAAAGTTATTGAAGAATTTAAACGATATGAAGACTGATTAAGATGAGGGACAAAAGGGGTAAATGAGAGAAAACTGTGCCCAAAAGATAAAGCACAAATGGCAGAAACAACATCTTTAAAAATTCACAATCCGTTTTGGGTAGGGGGACCAACTCTCTACCTGTGGACAAGTCCCTTCTCCTCTCTGAGGTCAGTTCACTCATTTGTAAATTGGAAATAATCAGAGCAGCTTTCTTCCAGCAAGCCTTTGAAGAATTAAATGAAATAATCACAGAAAGTGCTTCTGTATCACCCAGCAACGTGGTACAGACTCCTTAAACGTTGCCGGTTCTTATTTCCACAAAAAAAAAAATTTTTTTTTTTTTTTTAAAAGGCTGACGGTAAAGGGTCTGAGGATAAAAAAAAGTCTGTGGTAAAAGCGGAGGCAGGCTGGCTCCTGAAATGAGTCACTACGTAATTAGCCAACAGCCCCTGATCACTGAGCCAGAGCAACAGAGAAGTCAGGGAAGCTCTGTCAAGCTGTCCCAGAACTGTTTACTTACAGCCTCCCTCAGAGTTCTGCTCTGTCTCTCACTCCATTTGGGCCCAAACGGCAGGGCAGCTAATCTAATCAGCCCATCTATGCTAAATTATTAATGGGATCCCCGAGGTTAATGTGTAACAAGTGTAGCCCCCACAGGGGCCTGCTGGAGACACAAGGCCTTCATTTAAAAAGGGTCATGGTGGGAATTTCCGGCACCAGGCTGCCTTCCTCAAATCAAATCAAATTCAAGGCAGGCATTTAAAAAATCCTGCCAGCAAAAGCAATGCCTATATGAATGGAAAAGAATCAACAAAGGGACAGACCAAGATATCTCCTAAACTAACCCAAAACCTACTGCCCTCAAGTCAATTCCGACTCATAGCGACCCTATAGGACAGAGTAGAACTGCCCCACAGAGTTTCCAAACAGCACCTGGCGGATTCGAACTGCTGATCTCTTGGCTAGCAGCCGCAGTACTTAACCACTACGGCACCAGTTTCCTCCTCTAAACTAGACAAGTACAAAGGGGTTGTGGCAAAAGGTATGTACACGAGCTTTGTGAACCTGGACAAGCCGACTTTGTGAACCTTTCGGTGCCTCAGTCTTCCCATCTGTAAAACGGAGGTTGAGGCAAGAATTAAAACATATAATCCAGGGAAAGCCCTTGGAACAATGTTAGCCATTATTAGTATCATTTAGGAACTGGAAATTAGATGGAAATCAAAGAAGATGCTCTGAAAACTTAAGTAAAAAGGCTTTTCTAGATGGGTTTTTAATGCCGTTTAGCCCACAGCTAACACACTGGGGTCAGATCTGGGTTCAAGTCTCAGATGCCCTTCCTATTAGCTGTGTGATTTTGGACAAGTTGCTCCACACCTCTGAGCTGCAATTTTCTCCACTATAAAACAGAGATAATAGTATTTACTCCACAATGTTGATCACAGCTCACGCACAATGATGTCTGTAAAGCACTCTGCACCGTGAAGTCTGCATGTACTAAGGACCCGACAGATGAAGGCTTCATTATCACCTAGTATCTTCCAGCCTTTGTCCTCACAGCCTTGACAGCCCACCCATCAAATGATGCTAGATCCCAGTGGGCTGATGACAGAGGCCCCAGTGCCTTATGGAGAGTAACTGTGGTAATCCCTGGGTCAGCCCAACAGCGGGCTTCAGACATGAGGCAATTTAGCTGGCTGAGAAGGAGCCTGGCTTTGACCAGCTACGGGTTCCCAAAGAAGCAGCCACAAAGGAGGACTTTTATCTGTTATGGAGACTGTCTTATCTCAAAAAATGGATTTCAGGAGGCTATAAAAGACCTGTCAGTCTCCAGTCCTAAGGGAACAACAGATCCAGTGAGCACTTGGATGTTGGCCCCCGGGGTGAACGTGCCACGGGGACAAAATAACCACATGTCCTACCCCGTTTTTTCACCTGCATTTTCTGACTATAAAACTATTACAGAGTTACGGCAAAAAAAATTTACTACAAGCATTTAAAATAAAGAGGTAATGATTGCCTATAATCCTATCAACTGAAAATAATCAGTTAATATTTTCAGGCATATTGATTCAGATTTTTTCCTTACACACAAATGCACACCAAAACAAATCACGTTTTGTTACCGTTTTTAAATAAATGAGATCGTACCGTACATACCAGCTCATCATCTGCTTTGTTCATTTAATATCTATTTCCACACTAGTCAACACAGAGCTGTCATTCTTTTTAATGGCTGCATAGGAACCCACTGTCTGCACGCCCCATTCTTTACTTACTTACCTCTCCTCCTACTAGAGCCCTGGTGGTGTAATGGTTAAGAGCTATGGCTGCTAACCAAAAAGGCTGGCAGTTCAAATCTACTAGCCGCTCCTTGGAAACCCTTTGGGGCAGTTCTACTCTGTCTGATGCAAGTCGGAATTGACTTGATGGCAGTGGGTTTTTATCCAGCCCTGGTGGCATAGTGGTTAAGAGCTATGTCTGCTAACCAAAAGGTCAGCAGTTCGAATCCACCAGGCACTCCTTGGAAGCCCTATGGGGCAGTTCTACTCTGTCCTATAGGGTCGCTATGAGTCGGAATCGACTCCATGGCAACGGTGGTTTTTATCCTCCTACCGAGGGGAGCTTGGGTTGTTTCCAGGTGTTGCCGTAACGAGCAGGGCTGCACCAGGTGCTCCTGCGTACACACCTTTGCACGACTGTCCAATTACTTTCTTAGAATGGCACTGGTAGGTCAATGAGGATATAATTCTTAAACACCTTAAGAGACAGACAACTGCTGGATTTGCTGAGGATGAGGGAGGAACTTTAGTAACAGAGAAAATCACTGTCTTTCGGTCACAGGCAAACAAAACAGCCCTCTGCTAGCCTTCTCACCTGTGTTTCTCTCACTAACCTACCAGGAAGCACTTCTGCCTCACTGATAAGAAGAGCTAAATCCTCTTGTACAAAAGTCAGAGTCAAAAAGAGAGTGTCTGTCAGACCAAACCTGGGGCTTCATCTGGAAATGCGATGTGAGGGATCAGCAGGGAATGGATTATAAAAGCAACAAACTCTTCAGAATGGCTCCCGTGAGCCCACCATTTGGGCCACCTGGTGTGGGGCAGGTGGGCAGGTAGTCAGCTAAACCATCTTTACTGAGGCCCCTCCTCGAAGGACCCTCACTTGGGTATGCCATAGGAAAAAGATGCTCCCACCCCCTCCTGAACCGTGAGGAACTTGCAAACAGGATGAAAAACACAATAAATCCAAATGTATGTAGTCATAACCAATGACAGCAAAACAGAGACAATCCAGGAAGCGCAGCTGCCAGGCCAAGAGAAATTCGTGAGAAAATAAAATTTTAAAAGGTTGCGTTGGGTGCAGAGGAAAGCTAAGTGGGCGGAAAGGACTCCCAGCCCGGACACCAGCTGGTGCGGTGACCTTGGGCAAGTCCAGTAAATCCTGGATGACCTAGTTGCCAAGCAGCTCTAAGACAAAAAGCTTTGTGACCTCAGGCAAGCCAACTTTGCGGACCTCTGTGCCTCAGCTTTCCCATCTGCAAAATGGAGGCTGAGGTGAGGATTAAAACATAAGGGTCCACATAAAGCCCTTAGAACAGTGTCTGTCATATGGTACCTGCTCAGCCAAAGTCAGCCATTATTAGTATCATTTAGTGACTGGAAATTAGATGGAAATCAAAGAAGATGCTCTGAAAACTTAAGTAAATAGGATTTTCAAGATGATACCTTTTATTTGTGTTTAAGGTTTAAGGAACATTATTAGCTTTGGGCTTTGATGTTTTTACTCTTCTTTCCTTCGTTACAGTGTTTTATTTTCTATTTTAATGGTCTTACTATTTTTTAGAAATATACCGTCCAGCAATTGTCTACCATCTGCTAGACACTGTGCTCGGGCCTTTCACTATTTCATATCTACTTAGTCCTGCCGGCAACCTTTGAAAGTATATGCTATTTTTACTCCAGGCTCTAAAATGTGCTTGAGGTCATACAATGAACTGGAATAAGGAGGGCTCCTGCTTTTATCCTCATGGCACAGAGCAACTGCTGAATAAATATTTGATGATTGAATGAGTAAATGCACACAAGATGAATAAATGAAGCCTTAGACCCCTTTCTAAACCCATAAAGTTTTCATTACATTAGACTCCTTCTGCACATGTATTTTTAATATAAATTATCCCAGACTCTTTTTTGAAAATTAGTCAGATACACGTCAAGAATCAGAAATGAGCAAGAGTTATTCTATCTCTTTTTTTATGCAGCAGTATGCGGTGCCCTGTCCTTGACAAACTCCCATAATCTAGCAACTAGATTACACCTGCATGTGACAAGGGTTACCACCTGTCCAAGTAGGACTTCCAGGGGCCCACTCCAGTGATTAGGCTTGTCTGAGTCTCAGGGGTTGGTGTTGAATATATAGGGTACCACTCCTGGAAGTAAGTAAGTTAACATCCAGACACTTCAGCTTCTTCTTCTGTATAGAATTAAGTGATGAACTAGAGCTGACTGCTAAGGTTTCCTCCAACTACAATATTCTATCACACTACAAAAAGAGGACACAGAAAGGATTGATGTAGAAAGCCAGGCCCAGGACAATGCAAATGGCTAGAGAAGAATGTTCACCAATTACTGCAGCCTGAAATTGATCAAACATGCAATCAAGATGCATTGATATTACTGGTGACTGGAATGCAAAACATGGAAACAAAGAAGAAGGAAGAGTAGTTGGAAAATACAGCCTTGGTGATAGAAACAACACTGAAGACCGCATGGCAGAATTTTTCAAGACCAGTCACCGTATTCATTGGAAATACCTTTTTGCAACAACGTAAATGGTGACTATACCTGTGGACCTCACCAGATGGAATACACAGGAATCAACCGGACTACATTTGTGGAAAGAGACAATGGAGAAGTTCAATGTCATCAGTCAGAACAAGGCCAGGGGCCAAATTCGAAACAGACCATCAATTGCTCATATGCAAGTTCAAGTTGAAGCTGATGAAAATTAAAACAAATCCATGACAGCCAAACTACAACCTTGAGTATAACTCGCCTGACTTTAGAAGCCATCTCAAGAACAGATTTGACACATTGAACACTCAAGAACAGATTTGACACATTGAACACTAACGACCGAAGACCAGACAAGTTGTGGGATGACATCAAGATCATCATACATGAAAAAAGAAAAGTGTTATTAAAAAGGCAGGAAAGAAAGAAAAGACAAAATAGATGTCAGTAGAGACACTGAAACTCACCGTTGAACGTAGAGTAGCTAAAACAAGCAGAAGAAATGATGAAGTAAAAGAGCTCAACAGAAGATTTCAAAGGGAGGCTCAAGAAGACAAAGTAAAGTATTATAAAGAAATGTGCAAAGACCTGGAGCTAGAAAACCAAAAGGGAAGAACATGTTTGGCATTTCTCAAGCTGAAAGAACTGAAGAAAAAATTCAAGCCTTGAGTTGCAACAGTGAAGGATGCTATGGGCAAAATATTTAACAATGCAAGAAGCATCAAAAGAATTTGGAAGGAACACACAGAGACACCGTACCAAAAAGAATCAGTTGACGTTCAGCCATTTCAGGAGGTAGCATATGATCAAGAACCAATGGTATTGAAGGAAGAAGACCAAGCTGAAGGCACTGGAGAAAAACAAGACTCCAGAAATTGATGGACTAGCAATTGAGATGTTTCAACAAATGGATGCAACACTGGAAGTGCTCACTCATCTATGCCAAGAAATTTGGAAGACAGCTATCCAGCCAATTGACCAGAAAAGATCCATATACCTGCCCATTTCAAAGAAAGGTAATCCAACAGAATTTGGAAATTATCAAACAATATCATTAATATCACAGGCAAGAAAAATTATGCTGAAGATAATTCAAAAACAGTTGTAGTAGTACATTGACAGAGAATTGCCAAATACAAGCTGAATTCGGAAGAAGAACACGGAACAGGGATATCATTGTAGATGTCAGATGGATCTTGGCTGAAAGAAGAGAATACCATAAAGATGTTTATCTGTGTTTTACTGACTATGCAAAGGCATTTGACTGTGTGAATCATAACAAATTATGGACAACATTTCAAAGAACGGGAGTTCCAGAACACTTTGCTGCACTCATGCAGAACCTGTACGTGGACCAAGAAATAGCTGTGGAACAGAACGAGGGGATACTGTGTGGTTTAAAATCAGGAAAGGTGGGCATCAGGGTTATATCCTTTCACCATACTCATTCAGTCTGTATGCTGAGCAAATAATCCGAGAAGCAGGACCATATGAAGAAGAGTGCAGCATCAGGATTGGAGGAAGACTCATTAACAGCTTGTGATATGTGGATGATACAAATTTATTTGCTATAAGTGAAGAAGATTTGAAGCACTTACTGATGAAGAACAAAGACTAAAGCCTTTGCTATGCATTATGCCCCAACATAAAGAAAACAAAAATCCTCACAACTGGACCAATAAGCAATATCGTGATAAATGGAGGAAACATTGAAGTTGTCAAGGATTTCATTTTACTTGGATCCACAGTCAATGCCCATGGATGCAGCAGTCAAGAAATCAAGAGGTGTATTGCATTGGGCAAATCTGCTACAAAAGACCTCTTTAAAGTGTTCAAAAGCAAAGATGTCACTTTGAGGACTAAGGTGTGCCTGACCCGTGCCATGGTATTTCAATCACCTCATATGCATGGGAAAGCTGAACAATGAATAAGGAAGACTGAAGAAGAATTGATACCTTTGAATTATGGTGTTGGCGAAGAATATTAAATATATCATGAACTGCCAGAAGAACAAAATCTTTCTTGGAAGAAGTACAGCCAAAATGCCCCTTAGAAGGGAGGACAGTAAGGCTGTCTTAAACATACTTTGGACATGTTATCAGGAGGGACCAGCCCATGGAGAAGGACATCGTGCTTGGCAAAGTAGAGGGTCAGCAAAAAAGAGAAAGACCCTCAATGATATGGAATGACACAGTGGCTGCAAAAATGGGCTCAAACAAGACAACAATTGTGAGGATGGCACAGGCTGGGCAGTGTTTTGTTCTGTTGTACATAGAATCGCTATGCATTGGAAGTGATTCGATGACACTTAACAACAGCAACAGTGATGAACAGTGCCGGTTGCCTTAAATCCAGCCGTACCAGTTACTCTCAAACTTAGCGGAACATCCGAATCACTAGGAGCACCTGTTAAATCACTGCTAGCTTCATCCTATTTCCAGGGGATGGTTTTTTTGTTTGTTTTGTTTTTAAGAATCTGCATTTGTATGAGGTTCCCAGGGTACATCTAAGACTCACTCTTGGCTAACAACCATTCTTCTGGGGGGAAAATCACTGAAGCGGAATGGCATGATATTGGCAGACAGCCCTTTCCATCTCTGGCAAAAGGGACTACTCCCACCCCCACCTATGTTCACTCCCTATGCAAAGGCTACCTGGTTGTGAAGGTTTCCACGACCTGATGGTCCGTCCCTCTAATAGCTGCTGGAGAATTGTGCCATATTCCAAAGTTTTTTCCCACTGTTCTGAGCCTCCTGCATTTGAATTCAAAGAAGGGGTGCAGAAGCAGCTGGAAGAGAGAAACCAGAGGGGCACAGTCCAGCAGCAAGCTTCAGAAGAGCCAGTCAGCACTGCTGGGCTCCTGACTAATCACACGGGGTGAAGGAAGGGCATGTCACAGTGGTCCCTGGCAAGCAAGAACCAGAAGGAAACTAAAACCTGGCCCTGGTGATTTGGAAGGTGATACTTAAAGACCCCCAATATCAATAATGGCTAGAGTCAAATTAGCTTTTTTTTTTGAAAACTTAAGTCTTCTTTCACTATCTTCAACCCTTACCTCTTTAATATTCCCGGTTGCCTGTATTTTAACAGGACTTGGCCATACTTGTCCTCAAACGCAAAAATCATACGTCCAAAGACTTGAGGGTTTAATTTTAAAAGATGAGCCTTGAGAACTTTTTGAATGACAGTATTAAGTAAGATCTCTCTGTCTCTTTCTGAGTCATACACATACATTTCACACGTGCACAGAGAAAAAAGGCCGTGGAATAAGACAGACAAACATGGGTCAGAGTCATGGACTAGCTGTGAGATCTTGGGCAAGTTACTTCATCTCTGCAAGCCTTAGCTTCTTTGTCATGTACAAGGGAGCTAAGCATGGTACCCACCTCATAGGTTTGTGAGTTTAAATGAAGAAGTATAGGTAACATTCTTTGCACGATGCCAGCACAGAGCAAGACTATAATAGTTTCTGAAATGTTGGCTTGGAGACACTTCAGGGCTGAAGAATGTCACAAAGCCCTACTGTTCAACTAACTAATCAATGAAAATATTATCTGAGTATCTTTTAAACATATGTTAATAAGGTGAAAGGAGTCGAATCACATATTTCCTTTCTATCACTATGTATATGTTTATACGCATGCATAAAATATGCTATTTGGGAAGTCGAGAAGTAAAGGTTAATGTTCCCACTAACATGGTAAAACAGATGTGATAAAATGTCTTGTCCATTAAACTTGGTGGTGGCTAGCAGTCTTTATACTATGGAATCTGCTGGTACTCTTGTTCCTGAGTACACTCCCTCCTGAAGACAAACCACCCTCTGGCTTTTTAGAGAGTCTAACTGACAAGCTATTTCAGTTATGTTCCATCTAGTCCTGGTGGTAGGAACCCAGTGCCGGAATAGATAAAGCCAAAATACCTAAGATGTTACACTCTTAAACTTGGCTACACCCAGGCTATAAGCAGCCAGTGTTTATTTTATTAAAAGATTCACATTAGAAATAATAATTCCAAGAGGGAATACGGCATTTACTCCATCCCAGTGGAACAACCTGATATAGATAGAAGATGAAAGAAACCATCATTTGGGAAGCATTTTAGGACACCTCTTGTTGGTCTTGAAATTCGACCTTGTTTGGAGATACCAGAAACATCGAGAAGCAATTTAAATTGGGGAAGCAATTTAAAAATATATATGTATATGGAGAAGGATAAAGTTTTAGAAACTAGAAGTCCAAGAATATTTTTAAAAGTCAGTATTTTAACAAACATCCTAAGAGATAGGACCAAATCAAATGGCAGTTTCCAATGATAAGGTATCACCGGTTGGAAAGAACCATGTTTCAAGACAGTGAAAGGTTTTGACAAGACTGCAGACCTAGAAACACAGACAGGCATGACCTTTCCAAGGTACCTGGAATGACATTTCCTCAACAAAGGCCAAACATGTTCTCCTAAAGCCTCAGAGAATCTGGTCAGGATGGACAAAAATCTAGTGGTGAACATGTAAGAATTTGACTGAAAATCTACAGTACAACCTCCAGGTCCGTTCCTACATTTACTGAGGCCACAGAACATTAGCTAAACCCATACTTATTAAAAATGTGTATTGAAATTGATAGGAAAATTTCCAACAAATTCATAGAAGTTTTTGTTTGAGTTTCACTTGCAAGGCTTTTTTGTCATCCTACATGGTTAAAAAAAAAAAAATCCAAAACAAATAGAAGACACCAAAACACTAAGAGAAAGCGAGCAACTAGTGCCTGCAGATCCTGGTATAACATCCTGGAGATTTCACTCAAGCTTAATCAGGAGTGGATTATCCAACAGGAAAGGTTCGCACAGTGCTCACCTGCTTACCAGTTCACTGTAGTGAACAATTTCACATTTTTTCATCACGTCAAAGATTCTGCGTCTAGGTGTGGCTGCTATCTGTCTCTCTCCCAACCCCACAGCACCTTCCTACGGAATCAAAGCCTCTCTTCAAATTTACAGTCCCTGACAGGGGTGGGACCCAGCAAGCAAGGTAAGCACAGGCTTATTTGTGCTTACTTACTAATCTGTAGTGAACAATTTCACATGGGTTTCACCACATCAAAGATGTGAACATTGTTTATGACCGATGATCTGGTAGGCACTGTAATTGACCTTTCCTATTGGATAATCTGCCCCTGAACTTGACCCAAAAAATCAGCAGCTTCAACAGAAGAGGCAGCTCTGCCCGTGGTGTGCTTCAACACACCCGTTGCCGTTTTACGGTATGCTTGGTCACTGCTTTTTGAGTTCGAATTCTAGCTCTGCCCCTTATTAGCTGTGTGACCTTGGATCAACGACTGAGCCTCTCTTCAGCTTCTGCATCTGTGCAATGGAGGCATGTATACCTACCTCACACGAAGATGAAATAAAGTACAACGTATACACTATTACTGTGCAGACTGTGAAAGACCTACATCTTTGTAGTAGGACAAACAACCCATCTCACAGAGCTGGGGTCTCTGCTTAAGCGAGAAGCAAATACCTGAGGTGTCACATGCATGCCTTCCTGTTGTGGGCTCTCTCTGGGGGGTGCTGCGCCTATAAATAATGTGGGGCTTGTTTTGTTCCTCTTCATCCTCTTGTTCATCAATGGACAGTAGTGGTTCAATAAAATAATCCCCATCATGAGACCGGAATGTGCCCAGCTGCAAATGAAGAGAGATGAGAGGTTGATTTACTACAGCTCAGCAATTGGAAGGGAAGAAGCCATGGGACCTGACCAAGTAGAGACAGTGCCGTTGCACCCAACCCCTTTCTCAGGAGGGCTGCTTAAACTGAAAATGCTGCCGACAGGATGGGGAAAAGCAGCTTATGTTTAATTCTCTGCCTTATGATGACCTTATCGTTGATGTCACTCTACTGGATTGTACCTGCTTTCAAATCCATCTCTAAGAAATACTGCCTTGGTGCTCAAATTCTAACAATGTTAATTCCTATAGGCTATTGAAAGAGCGTGTTTCTGTGTGTCAGGACACCCTGGAAACTCTGGGACCAGCATGAGCTCTAGAGGGAAGAGCTGGCCCCTACCTGTCTTCTCTCTGATTCAAACTCAGGCAGCATAAGCTGAACACTACACAGTCACCATGGTGCCACCTCCAACACTAGCACACTGTCATCTCATCACCCTTCCCTTTGCAGTAGAGAAGTGGTGCTCTACATGGCTGTGAAAGCAGGTTGTCCGAGCATCCAGTCCTAGCACCGCCCCGAGCGTCCAGTCCTAGCACCGCGGCTTGCCCACCCACCTTGAGCTAGCTCTTTAGCCACTCTGAGCCTCAACTTCCTCGTATACCAACTGGGGAGAAAAACACTGTAAAGGGTTATTGTGTGGATTAAATGAGACAACGCATATAAAGTGCTTAGCAAAGTGCCTGGCACGTTGCTGAGTGGCTGAGTCTAACAGGCTAATTAATCAACAACTAATTAGTGATGGTGTGAGGAGAGCAAGGTGTAGGAGCTGTCCCATGCCAGCTTCTGCCTGGCCTCTAAGTACCGGGGTATAACTTGGGAAGTTACTCTTTCTCCTTCCCTCCCCATATCTCCACAAGCTTTGCAAATGATAATCGATGCCTCAAGGCTGAACCACCCAAACCAAACATTACAAGAACAGAGAAAAAGTCTCCATGGCATGTTGGGTGGACAATGTTTAAGGGTAAAAATAAGTTCTTCTCTCTTCTCTATTGCACCTTTCCCCAGAGTGGGAAAAAAATCAGAGACCTTCTCCCTGCCTCTGAGCACAAGGATAATGACTGTCCTGGAGTCAGCATCATACAGGAGCTTCTTAGAAATTCAAATAGTGGCGTATCGCCCCAAATCTTCTAGTTGCTATTGAGTCTATTTCAACTCATAGCGACCCCATGTGTGTCAAAGTAGAACTGTGCTCCACAGAATTTTTGTTGGCTGATTTTTCAGAAGTAGATTGCTAGATCTTTCTTCCCAGGTGCTTCTGGGTGAACTCTAATTTCCAACCTGTCAGTTAGCAGCTGAGCATGTTAGCCCCTTGACCATTTATTTGCACCTACTAAATCAAGAACCCAAATCTCCGGGGTAGCGCTCTTAGGGGTATTCTTAGGCATGATAAAGTTTGAGAAGCGCTTGGCTAAGACTTTGGTTTGCTAATGTCAAAATGGCCTGGGAAGTTTCTAAAAAATATTCAGATTTGGGGATACCACCCCCCATACCCAGAGATTCAGAAATTCCAGGGGGTAGAGTTTGGACTTGTGTTTTGAAAACTCTCCTCACGTGATTCATGAGCCACAGGTTTAAGGAAAGGGTAGCTCTGGCGTAGTCATGCTAAGAGGCCGAGTAACTGGTTACCAGGGAAAAGGGATTTAACAAACTCGTTCTCACTGGGGACCTCTGCCTATTTATTTTCAGTATACATCTCTGTGTTTTCTGTAGGAAGCATGCTGCAATGTGTGAAACCTACACAGACAGACCACAAATGCTGGGAAAGGTCTGTGAGCTCATCTGTGCGCACCTTTTCCTGGGAAATGGGGAAAGTGAGGCCCCAAAGAAGGAAGTGACTTGTGCAGAAAGAGCTGAATGGAGCCAGTGCTAAGTCTAGAGCTCAAGTATCCTGATTTAGTCCAGTGCCTTTTAAAAAAGGTCCATGGAGTTCTCTTTTGGAGCACAGCCCTGGCCTGTGGTTAAGAGCATGGGTCAGAAAGACTGGGCTGGAATCCCAACTCTGCCACTTACTTACTACCTTGCACAAGTCTCAAACTCTCACGGCCTACGTGTCCTCATCTGTAAAATGGGGATCACAAAGTGCTCGCCTCCCTGGGTTATTGTGAGGACTTGAATGATAAATCATGTGTAAAGTACTTTCTACAGCGTCAGGCACAGCATAAAAACTCAACAAATGGAATCAACGTGATACCAAAATTAATTCTGTTTTAGATTCACAAAACAGTTGCTGCCCCCAAATTATCTTTCCTTGGTTGAGGGGACCATTTATTCAAAGGTATGCACTATTCAACCACAATATGCAAGGCTACTATGTGGGAAAGAAATGAATTGATGCTAACAGGGAATTCAGGGAAAAGGGGCCTGAAACAGATGGCCTGGAATACAGGATTTGTGCTGCAAAGACTGAGACCAGAATGGGCCTGTGTGAGTGGAGTGAGAGGGTGCATTGTAAATGGTCTTAGGTGCCAGAGGAAGGAGTTTATGTTTGTTCATGCAGCAACTGGGAGCTGCATTAAGGGGTGAATAGGGTCTGATGCTAACAGTGTGGCACGGACTGGGGAGAAAAGACGCCAGATGGGAAAGTTTCCTAACATCAGTCCTATGAGAGATGCAGAAGTAAAGAAGGCTGGATTTAGGGTAGTGATGTTAGGGAGAGGTGATGAATACATTTGAGATGGAATTGCCCAACCTGATAAATAACTGGTGGTCGTGGGGTTGGTGGTGGGGGAGGGGGTTGGCACTCCGAAGAGGGAAAGGTTTCCTGCTACAGAAATGGTAAGGGGAAGTCTTGGGAGGAAAGATCAATTCCAGAAGGAAGACAAAGGGACAGGAGTTTTGGAGCTGGATTCATGGCTGAGGATACAAACAGCCAGCGAACGTATCTTTAATATGTATGCCAGACCTTTCCACCCCGCAAGCCCCCGCCCCCGCCCCCGCCCCATGAGGCAGATCGCACATTAAACGCACGATAGATCCAGTTATTACTGTCCAGGCAGTTGCTGATGAAGCCCTGCCCTCCGCTGCCACCAGACCACGTGCGCGTTACCACCTAAAAATCGCCAATAGAAATTAAGTCCTGAGCAGCAAAATATTTATACAACTGCTGGGGCCACTGATTCCGCGGGCTGTGGAGGCGGGGAGGGAGGAGGAGTAAAGATTGTTTACAAACTTGACGTACATACACAGCTCTATCCGCAAGGTCCCGGAATTGGGGGTTACTCTTTTGGGATCCGGGGCTCCCTAATGGACGAGTTTAGGTACCGCACTTCAGCCCAACCGGCCATAACCTTCCAAAGAACCGAAGGAATTCCTGCGTTCTTGCCCTAGGTCTCGGGCAGCGATGACTCACCGCGGCACCCCCCGCTCCGCCAAACTGGAGTCTCCGCCCACCCCGAAACAATCTCAACGCCGCGCTAAGGCGCGGTGGCTGCCGGCGCTTCACTGGAGGCTAAAAGGACTTAACCCCTTCCCCGTAACTCAGCAAGCAAGACCTCCCCTCGGCCAGCCTTCAGGCTAGCCTGGCTCCCCAGCCGACCCCTCCGTGGCACAGCCGAGATGGATGCGGCATCCAGACGAGAAACTCTAGACCCACGACTGGCAGCGCACACAGCTGAGCGCCCTGGGTAAGTATCCGAACCACCACTTGGAAATGATGACGGGAGGCTTTGTGGGTGCTCAGAGGAAGGTAGACGCGCCACTCGGGAGCAGAGTCTAAGACCCCATTGCGCGTACTACGCGGTGAGTTGGAGGAGCCTGACCCTGTAAACTTTCTGCGTCATGTGCGCGTTGCTGAAACGCACGTCGCTTGGGAAAGTCAAGGACCACCCTCGCACGGGCCAGCACCTTACAAACGGGTGCTCGAATATCATGGGGAGAGGGAACGGATGCCCTGTAAGACCTACTGGTGGGCAAGAGGCAGGGGAGCAAGCAGGAGGCCAGGGTACCAACTGGGATCCCCTGCTTAGTAAGTGTTCAGCAGCGCAGGGAGGTGGCCGCCCCGCCCTGTCGCCTCCTTTGCTGGGGAAATGTGCCCCGCAGGCTCCCCCTCCCGGCTCTCTGGAACCGCATGGGTGGTAGAAACCCCAGGAAAACCGATCACGTCCGGGCAGCCTCCCCCCATTCCTGCTTCTCTGGGTCGCCCCGCCAGCAGGGTGCAGAGTCGGACTGCGCCGCACCCAGCCCCAGCTTCCACCTTAATGGAATCTGTCCGGGGCAGGCTCCGCCCTCTCCCCGCCCCTAGAGCCCTCGGCCCGCCCTTCCGTTCCCGGACGGGACCCGCTGTCAATCCTGTTCAGCCTCAGGGCTTCTGGCGGGTGAAAAAAGGCCCCGAGAGAACGCGGGGACTCTAGAGTACGCACCGCCCTCCACAGCACACACGAGGTGCTCCCCGTACCCCAGGCTGGGGATACTCAACCCACACTCCTGACTCAAGACGCCAATAAGGAGTCAGGTCCACCCTGCGCTCAACTGCTCCGCTTCCGGGCGGCAGAGTTTGCTGCAACGAACGACAACTCTTGCAACTTTCTCAGAGTTAGGAAACCGACTTCCAGGCCGCCTCGCAGCGTTGGGCAACTGGCAGCTGAGCCGAGTTGGCAGAACCCCCTGGGGGCTGATGCGTGCGCTCCTTGCTAGTGTAAGCGCACGCACAGAGCTAACCACTCAAACCCTAGGACGCAAACCGGTTTCGCGCTGGTATTTAACGCCGGAGTGGAGCCTTGGTGCAGCGAGGGTCACCAGCCTAGTGAGCAATTAAGTCTTCAAGGAGTGGATGCTTCTGAAGGGCGAGGAGGCGGAGGAAAGGGGAGAGGAGGGGCCGGAGAGGGGGCGCGCGCCCACTTACCATTCCCGAGCAGAGGCTGATGACCGCTGTGTGCTCGGACTTGGTATTGACATGGCCTTTGTAGAAACAGTGCTTGAGTTCTGCTTCCTCCTCGGAATAAAACTTGGTCTGGTTCACCCCGGGCGTCCCGAGGAGGGTGACAGTGAACAGTGGAGCGATAAATCCGGCATGGGCGGTGAGATTAAATAGAAACTGCTGGCCGAAGGCTGAGAGGCGGTAATGCGCCTGGGAGGAGGTAGAGGAGGAAGAGGAGGAGGCGAAGGCAGGCCAGGGGTCAGAGGCAGAGTTAACGCTCCGTCGCCTTCTTTTGAAGTTCGTGGGAAAGGGCTCTCCGAGAGCGTTCACTCGAATGGGAGACGCGATTTCATATTCGCTCAGGGTCTCTAATAATTTCGCTGCAGACAGAAGCATAGGTACGTATGAACCAATACAGTTTTCCGCAAATTTTGATTTAAATTGAAAGTGTGGAGGGGTTGCCCTGATTTACTGTTCAGCATTTTCTGCCCGTTCAAGTCAAGCCCCTTTAGCCTCTTTCGATGGAAAAATATTTACTGAGCATCTCCTATGTTCCTGCAACAACAGGAACTGTGCTAGGCGCTAAGGATAGCCTTTCGGAGTCAGGCAATGGACAACTCAGAATGCGTAAGACAATTTCAGGGCCTGATAAATACTCAGAATAAAATAAAACATGCCCCTATCTTGGTGCCTTCAGGTTACTATGTAACTTTGGTTTGGGGCATGGGGGTGGGGAAGAGAAAGAACAGGCTAAAGCCGAGGGGGGAGGGAGTGACTGAGTTCGTTCCAGTGTCTCTCCCTAGCAATTGGCTGGGAATGACCCGAAGAAGAGAGAGGCTGCAAAGCGGGAGATAATTCTTTCGAGGAAAAGGAGAAGGGGGGGGGGCTTCGCTGCGGGGCGCCCCCGCCCGGGCAAGGAGGGCGGGGGTTGGCGTCGGCGGCGGTGGGGTCCCGGGGGCCGGAGCCTTGTTACCTTGCCTCGGGTGCAGCCTGTCCTTGCGCACGGCCGCCTCGGCGTCTGGGCTTCGCATCTCGGCCAGGTCTCGCACCAGGAGCGTTAGCAGTGTGGCCCAAGATACAAACTGCATGGTGCTCCCCACCCCTCCCCCCGTGCCCCCACCCCCTCCCTCCTGTCCTCCTTGGCTGCGGCAACAGCGCCGGCTAAGCGAGGCAGCGGCCGCGGAGAGCACGCTGAGCCCAGCGCCCACCGCCAACTTTTGACTTTAGGAGTCGCCGAGGTCTCGCCGCGAGGGTCCCGATTGCGCTCGGCTGAGCAACGCCGCCGCCTGCCGTGAGCTGAGCCGCTCGGGCCGCAGGAGGAGCCGCAGAAGCAGGAGGAGGAGGAGGACTGGGGCTCGGCTGCTCGTCCGCATAATGTCCAGCGAGCCCGCTTGGAGAAGGCGCGGACCGTGCGCTCCGAGGCGCGCTGGGCGCCCTGTGCTGGCAGGGATAGCGGAGCCGCTTCTTGAATGGGGGGCTGGGGGGGGGGGCCGCGGGTACTCCGCCGCTCAAATACCGCGGGTGCACGCCTCTAGGAGGAGGAGAGGGGAGGAGAAAGAGAGGCGAGCGGGGACCGCCTCCTTCCAGACCGTGTCCCCTCCTCGGCCAGCGGGTGCGGGACTCGCAGCTGGAGGCCCGGCCGGCTGCAAGAGGCCGAGGTCAGGGCGCCGGGAGTGCCGGTGGCGGTCCCGCTGCCGCGCGGAGGTGGGCTTTTCCGAGACGCCCTGACCGACGAGGAAGAGCAGAGGAAGTTGTGTCCCTTTCTGGCGCGCGCAGTCTCTTTTCTGTCGTCTCTTTCTCCATTTCGGGTTTCTCTTTTCTCTCCCTTCTCTTGGTCTTTCTGTGCCTCGCTGTCTCTGATTCTCCCGGCCTCTCTGGCTTCTCCTCCCACTGGGCCCCTCTCAGTCTCCCATATTTCTTCCTCTCCTTTTCGCGTTCTCACCTTCTTTCTCTCCTCTTTTCTGGGTCCCCATCTCTTTCCACCAGCCCTCTTCCTGTTCTCTTTTCCTCCCTTCATACATTTCTGTCCTGCTCCTTTTTTGATTTCTTAAACAAACGAAAGTGGCCCCGGGCAAGAGTGCCTTCTTTTCCTACAGTTTCTCACCCGGGACAAGATTTGGCACCTGAGCCCCGATCTTAATTCTAATTGCCCCAAGTCAAGAGTTTTAGAGGTGGGGTTCTCAGTCCCGCGGTTCCGGCTGTATTTCAAACCTACGGCCCCCCTCCTAAAAGTTTCGCCAAGCTTTTAGCTGTGCTTCGCCCCAGCCCCTACCCCATCCCGAGAGGGTCCGTCCATAGCTTTCTGCAAGTCCCGGGTCCAAAAAAGGTTAAGACCCGCTCTCGGCAACGAGAGGGGGCGGGGATATAGGTGCCCCCTGACTTCCCGGGGGTTTAGCTATTGCAGGCGGTGGGGTGGGGGTGGGGGGGGGAATGGAGTGTGAAGGGGGCGTCCTGGACCCTGAGGGCAAGCACCAGTCCCGGGAGGGATTTCTCAATCACTTCCGGTTGCGTTTAGCCTAGGACAGGCTTGGATCGGCTCAAAGCAGACACTTGTGAACTACGGTACCTCCGCCTTGGGATGCAAATTTGAAAGTCAGAAGCGATGCCAGAGAGGGCAGATGTGAGTGTGTGTGTGTGTGTTAGCGAGTGTGTGCGTGCGTGTATGAGCGAGCGTGTGCGTGTGTGAGAGCGAGTGTGTGCGTGTGTGCATCAGCGAGTGTGTGATTCAACAGAAGGGAAATGGCAGTTTTCGGTAAAAGAAGTGATTAATAAATGTATATTTACCCAAGCGTCCCGGAATTTTCTGTTACTTTTTAGGTAGCACTCAGGGTTGACAATACCAAAGACTGCCAAGACCAGCAACCAAACAACGATATGCGGACAGTGCTCATTTTTCTGGAAACAACACATGTAAAGGGAGAAAGTGACTTGAGAAGAGTGAATTATCGTAAAGAGGTTATTAACCCGAATGGATTGGCGTTGCTGTTGTCTAGCCGTACTACTGGAATTTCATACTGGGTTTATACAATATAACGCCCATGGGGGGGGGGGGACCAAACCCGTTGCCATCTAGTCCATTCCTACTCATAGCGACCCTAAGGATGGTAAAATATTGACGTTTAAACCTTTTTCTGAAACCTTAAAGGTAATTCACAAAATTACATTTCTTCTAATACACAATCTTTCTTTTCATTATAAAATAAAATTCCTCACAAGTCACAGTGTCTGGGGGTTGCTGAGGCTTTAGCAAGGAATGAAGAAATATCAGGAAAATCAGTATGTTAACTGATTCCTATGGAAAATATTGTATAATGTGTCCATTGAAAAATCACCAAAAATATAGCACTGCTCAATATTTTCTGTTAAGCAGTTTTCCTCCCTTTCTACTCAAATTCCACCTGATAAAGACAAGCTAACAGTATAAAAATTACTAAAAGTAGGGACGGAAGCCTCCTTTGAGTTCTCTAACTCCTTGTTTTTTTCCTAAGGACCCGGCCTTAAAGGATGAACTTCCTTAACTATTCTCTAAAATTGCCCCTGATACCACCCAGGCATCTCCAGAAGAGCCCACAGCAGACAAGATAATACGTTTCTCTTGCTGACCTCCTGAGGTCCCCAAGAGCCTGGGTTTTGGAGCTTCCCTCCTCTGTAAGTCCTTTCTCCAGTGTACTAGCTCACCTCTGAAGTTTACATCTGTAAACAAGTCCCAGTGAAGCTCAGGGAGATATGTTCTAAAACAAGAGAAGTGAAAAGAGCAGTTGAACAAACTAAACAGTTTAGGTCAGATCCTTTGTCTGAATAATAATAACAATCATGAACTTCTATTCAGTACTTACCATGTGCCAATGGAAGCCCTGGTGGCATAGTGGTTAAGTACTACAGCCGCTAACCGAAATGTCGTCAGTTCAAATCTACCAGGTGCTCCTTGGGAACTCTATGGGGCAGTTCTACTCTGTCCTATAGGGTCGCTATGAGTCAGAATCAACTCGATGGCAATGGGGTTACCATGTGCCAGGCCATATGCTGACATACAGGATTTCATTCTTACAAGAGGCAGGCAGCATTAAGAATTTCATTTTCTGGGTAAGGATACTGAGCTGTAAGGAGGGGAAATATGTGATCAGGGTCTCCGAGCTAGTAAGTGAGAGATGGGATGCACATCCTGTTCTGGCAGCTTAGTCCAAATTCGTAACTGTTATCATATGTAATGAATAAAAGATGGCTGTGAAGTGCTGCCAGGTGTTAGGGAGTTTGGCCTGAGGAGAGGGAATAGGGTTATCCAGCAAATTGCCGTAACCGTCTTTTCTGTGCAGAGGTTTTCTTTAGCTCTCAAACTTTTTTCTAATACAGAGTATTTCATGATAATGCTCTTAGCGATTTCACTGATATTTAACAGCTTTTTCCCCAATGCCTAGAACAGGTCTGGCACATAGAAATATTTACTGAATGAGTTAATAATTACACCCCTTCTAGTGGGGTTGCCCAGAAATACCTCGAAAGAAAGGCCTGGTGATCTCCTTCTGAACCCCGTGGGGTGCAGTTCTACTTTGAAACACTTGGGGTCTCCGTGAGTTGGAATCGACTCGAGGGCATCTTTTACTGGTATTTTGGTTCAACTATGCTGAGATGGGTTCTTTATGTATTTATACACACACATGATTTGAAGATTTGTTCTATAAATAGATGCATAGAATTTCCTGGGTCCAGGAGAGAAAAGTAGATTTTGTAATAAACTGGCCCGCTCACACAAGTTTGCACTCAAAGAAGCAGAGCTATCTCCAGTCACCTGGAGTTAACGGAGTTAATGTCTTCTCTCGAGCTCTGCTGGAATTGAACGTTATTGTAGGTTATGTGGGAGTCTTCTTTGGCTGGTTCTGATTCCAGAGAGGTGATGACTACATCGGTCACTAGGGAGAGAGAATCTGGTAAGTGGAAACAAGATAGATGACATCACAAGGACTTTGGTTGCTGAACGCTGGTGGAAAGGGCAGGAAGGAGACTTGAAGTGAAGCTATCTATTTCACAGAAGGGGAAAGCCCACACCCGGGTGATACAGAGGGACCAGGAACCAGAATTAAAGCGAATAGTTCCCTGAGTGGTAACCAGTGGGTGATTTCTGGAATACTGCGTGGTGCTGGGGGAGAAAGATGTGGCGGTCTGCTTCCCTAAAGATTCACAGCCTTGCAAACCCTCTGGGGCAGCTCTGCTCTGCCCTATAGGGCTACTATGAATCGGCACGGACTTGATGGCAGTGGATTTGGTTTGGCTTTGGGTAGCACCAAGTGCTGGTGAGGGAGGCACCCACAAGGACACTCATGGTGGCCAGGCTCTGTGACCTCGGGCAGATTGGACCTCTCGGTTCCAGTTTTCTATTTGCAGAACGGGGTGGGGGCAGGGAGAAACTGCGTCTTAGTTTGTGCCTCATGGATAAATGTGCTTAGTGCATCTTTCTGAAGCCTTCCAAGTACTGACTTCAAGCAAAACATAATGCAGAGAAAGTAACACACCATTAGTAATAACAGCACTAGACTCTGTTCAGTGAGTTCTGACTTTGTGCTAGTCATTTAACCCTCCGAGCAGTGTCATCATCTGGGTTTTACTCTCCCCATTTTACATACAGTGACATTAAGACACAGCAAAGGTCAGTGACTTGCCCAGAGTCGTAGCACTTAACCACTACGCCACCAGGGTTTCCACTGGGTTTCTAGCTCCAATCAAAAGACTCTTAAACGGAAACCAAACTAGATACTAATACAATGTGTGCAGATGGAATTTCATCATCTTCACATCTTACATTGATTTCGACAAAGAAATTGCCACAGAAATGGATGATATAAACCTGTTAGAAATTGTGGACTCACAATCTAAAGATGACAATGATGAAGGTGATGAAGACTTACCATTGGGGATGCAGGTGTTCAGCTCTGTAAAGGCTTTGATGGAATTTGGAAAAGCTAAAGGAGACCAAGAGTTTTTTGATAAGACTATGGACTTATGGACTTAGAAATTTGTTTCAATAATTTCATCAAAAAACCAAAACAAACTAAACAGCTGATGTTAAATGTTTTTATTAAAGAGTGAATTTTACCTGTATCTGTGTTTGAATAGTATATGCACATATCTGTCCATAATTTTAATAAACATGTAACTCATAAAAAATGTCATTATCTTTTGAAAGTACACATTATTCATTGACAGTTGTTACAGACATGCTACTGTAGAATACGGTAAGGCAGCAGGACCCGCGAGGCCTCTTGCCTCTGACCTTCTTCTATCCTAGTTCAATTCATGATTTTTCTTGTTACTGCTGTTGTTTGATGTCCTTTGTTAGATTTAAGCTACGTAAGATCAAGGACCAAATCCATCCCCCACACCATTGTATCCCCAGTGGCACATTTGAAAAAAAAATTGCTGTCGAGTCGATTTCGACTCACGGAGACCCTAAGAGCAGAACAGAACTACCTCAGAGGATTTCCAAGGAGTGGCTGGTGAATTTAAACGGCCTACCTTTTGGTTAGCAGCCACACACTTAACCACTTGCGCCACCAGGGCTCCCAGTGGCACATAGTAGGCGCTTAATAATATTTCTTAAATGGATGAGTTAACTATTGCCACAAATGTAGTTCTAGTTTCCAGAGCCATTTTTTTTATTATTATTTATAAAAGTCATTGTTTTATGTGCACACACACAGAAACCCCAGAAATCATTGAGGCTATCCCTGTTTCTTGTGGTATCATTACTTATGGGGAGGCGAATCATGTTTTAATCAAAATCTTATCCTGATTCCTTTCCTCTAGAGTCAGAAATTTCTAAGGCTAGGACCTCTCCAGTGGCTACTTCAGAATTAGAGTAACGAGGCACCCAGGGACAAACCTTTAACTGCTCAGCGCAGCTAGTAAGAGTTAGAATAATACTTTGGGCAGTTTTTCCTGTCTTTTCCATATCCTTAATATGGAGTAATAGTAGTCACCTGCCTTGTACAGATGTTGTGTAGACGGATTAATCCATGAAATGTTGGCTTTGTGCCTTGCATAGAGTAAGTAATCTCTAAATGTTCCAATCAGTGGCCTCATTGTAACCTTGGTAGCTGGGGAGGGTGGGTCCTGATTCTATTTGACAGTAAAGGGCACTAACAGACCAGCTGCTCCTTTCCGGTAAATAAAATCTCCAAAGGAAAAGATGCGGTCTTGACAGAATTAACCTCCCTCCACCCAACACCAATTTATGAGACTTTCTCCCATTGAGGGAAAAAAGCCATGTGCATGCTTATATTTCTTTGACCACGTATTTTTTCATACTCTTCCTTGCTGTTGGCACCCTTTTCTTCTTTATTTTTTAATTAAAAAAATTTTTTTAACAGCTTTACTCCCTCTTTCTTAAAGTCTACTTAAGTTAGCAGTTTAGACAATCTACAGAATGGGAGAAAAATTTGGGAAGAATATCCAGAATATATCAAGAACTACAATTTAACAGGAAGAAGAAAAAGACAACCTAATCAAAAAATGGGCAAAGGACTTTTCACCAAAGAGGATATATGAGTGACCAACAAGCACGTAAAAAGATGCTCAATGCTTTAGCCTTTAAACACTGCGTCACCAGGGCTCCCGTCACCCATTAGGGAGATACAAATCAAAAAGTACATTCACTCCCACTAGAATGGCTAAGATTTAAAAAAATGGAAAATAACAAGTGTTGGCAAGGATGTTGAGAAATCGACCCAAGTGTCCATCAACAGATGAGTGGATAAATGTCGTATATACTTACAATGAATTATTACTATATTTTTATGCAAATAACATGCACATTATGCCAGAATTGTGTTACTTAATTTCATCACTTCTATGTGTTATATGTCTGGGCACGTTATTTATGTGGTCTGCCATGAAGAGAAATGAAGTCCTGACACATACAACAATATGGAGGAAGCTTGAAAACATGTGAACAAAGTTAATCACTCATAAAAGGGCAAATATTGTATGATTTCACTTATATGAAATACCTAAAATAGACAAAAGTATAGAGATTAGAGAGGTTACCATGGGCATAAGGGGTAGGATAAGTGGGGTGTCTTAGTTATCCAGTGCGGCTTTAACAGAAATACCACAAGTGGATGGCTTTAACAAAGAGAAATTCATTTTCTCACAGTAAAGTAGGCTAGAAGTTCAAATTCAGGGCATCAGCTCCGAGGAAGAGATTCTCTGTCAGCCTTCTCACTAGTGTTCCCCCCGGAATAGGAGCTTCTTCACACAGGGACTCCAAGTCCAAAGGACGCGCTCTGCTCCTGGTGCTGCTTTCCTGGTGCTATGAGGTCCTCCACTCTCCGCTTGCTTCCATTTCCTTTTATCTCTTGAGAGATAAAAGGTGGTGCAGGCCACACCCCAGGGAAACTCCTTTTACCTTGGATCAGGGAGGTGACCTGAGTAAGGGTGGTGTTACAATCCCACCCTAATCCTGTTTAGCATAAAATTACAATCACAAAATGGGGGACAACCACACAATACTGGGAATCATGGCCCACCCAAGTTGACGTATTTTTGGGAGGACACAATTCAATCCATGACATTCCACCCTTTGGCCCCCCAAAAATCACATCACTGTAACATGCAAAACGTATTCACCCAGTCATATCATAGCAAAAGTCTTAACTCCAAGTCCAAAATCCAGAAATTCCTCTTTATCTGTGAAATCTAGAATACAAGTTATCTGCTTCCAAGGGTACAATGGCGGAACAGGCACAAGCTAGACATTTCCATTATAAATGACAAAAACTGAAGGGAAAGAAGGCTTAACAGGCACTAAGCAAGCCAGCAGAAGACATTGCATTAGCCCTCAAGGCTTTGAAACTAATCTGTTCTCTGAGACAATTTACTCAATAGCCCTGCCCTCCGGACTCTAGGTATTGGCCACACTCTCCAGATTGAGTGGATGATCCTCGGCCCTGGGCTTCACCTCCAACTTCCAGGCCCACTGGGACAGCAACTCTGCTCTCTCAGCTTTAGGTGCCATTCTCCTAGTCCATCTCAGTGGTGACTCCACCCTTAGGAACACAAAAAGGCCATGGCTCCACCATTTGAAACCCCAGAGGTCATGGCCATACCTTCTGAAACTGAGGCAGTTTGGCGTCTTGTGATCTTTGTCTCTTTATCTTCTGCTTCCTGGTGTCTTGGCCTCTTGGCTCTTTGGGCCTCAAACCCACATCTGCCCTGCTGGGGTAAGTGCTCCAAAGCTCTGTAGCTCCACTGATAAATGCCCACAGGCACTCCACTCCGCCAGGAAGCCTCCTGCATGCAGGCACTCAGCTCTCTCACTCCATGGGTCAGCAAGCCCAGCTCAACCGATAAGTGCCCGGAGGCACCCCACTCCACCGGGAAGCTTCCTGTGCACGTGCGCTCAGCCCTCTCGCTCCGTGGTCAGCAAGCCCAGCTCAACCGATAACTGCCCGGAGGCACCCCACTCCACCAGAAGTGTCCTGTGCACGTGCACTCAGCTCTCTCGCTCCGTGGTCAGCTCCAGCGCCGTGTCGCGCTGGTCTCCTGGTTCTGCTGCTGTTGCTTCTTTGCCACTTCAGATTCTCTGCTGCACTGGTCCTCTGTCTCTGTCGCATCTCCATCCATTCACAGTTTCAAAACCACTTCCACATTTTAGGTATCTGTTAGAGCAGCACCCCACTCTTGGTGCCAAATTCTTAGATATCCAGTGCCCTTTTAACAGAAATACCACAAGTGGATAGCTTTAACAAAGAGAAATTTATTTCCTCAGAGTAAAGTAGGCTAAAAGTCAAAATTCAGGGCATCAGCTCCAGGGAAGAGATTCTCTGTCGGCCTTCACATCAATGCTCCCCCAGAATAGGAGCTTCTTCATGCAGGGACCCCAAGTCCAAAGGACGTGCTCTGTTCCCGGTGCTTCTTTCTTGGTGGGATGGGGTCCCCAACTGTCTGCTTGCTTCCCTTTCATTTCTTGAAAATCATGGCCTAACCAAGTTGATACATATTTTTGGGAGGGCACAATTCCACCTGCGATAGGGGGAGTCATTATTTAGGCAGCACTGCGTTGTTGATTATGGGATGGAAATTTTGGCCGTGGATACTGGTGATGGCTACACGATATGATTGATGTGATTGACTTTGCTTAATTGGCAAATGTTGTGTTCTTTATATTTTTACAACAACAAAAAATGTAAGAAAAAAAAGTCCCATATTGCATTGGGCCTTTTTTTTTTTTTTCTGGCAGAATTTCTGAAGTAGCCAAAACAGAATTTTCCCTCTGAGCTAAAGAAAGAAAACAACAACCGTTATTACCTGGCACACAATTTTTACATATGCAAGAAAGTAATTTCATGTGCAAAGTGATGCTTAATAAGTTGTCTCTCCTAGTGGCATTTATTAAAATAATGGTTAAACTTTAGTAATTGCTTACTACTTTCAGGTGCAATGGTCAATACCATACAAGTCCTCCTGACAACCCAATGAAACAGATAAATGGCATTAGATAACCCCAATTTACAGATGCAGAAACTAAGCCAGAGAGAATAAGTAACTTGCTCCAGGTTGCACAGCTAGTAGGTAGCCGAGTAGGTATTCAAAACCAGGCTGTCTGAAACCAGCTACCACCACACTACATTAAACCTCTACATTATACTGAATCAGACAGCAGGCCGAGTGGGGTGAGGTGGAGGACGCCTTCTCAGCACTCCCCAGCTGCTCATTTACCTAACTGCAAGACAGGCCCTTCAGAACGCTGGCCTTCGTCAGTGGCCTGGTTGCTACAACTGTTCTTATAAGCTCCTGTTGCCCTCAGTTCAGCCCAGGGTCTTCATGCCTGCAGGCTGCACTTTGTTTCTTGCTATAAAAACAGTAGCTGGCTAAGAGGCTGACTTCCTAGTGGTGAAAGTGGTACAGGGTTTGAATTCTCATGGTGAGCTAGTTTAGGGGACCACTACCAAGAATTTTCAGAATTTCCTAGCTAGTGGAGCAGGGCAGCGGCTGATGGCAGGGAGGAATGCCTTTGTTTTCCAAATTTGTGTGCATAAATTTTAAATGTGCAAAAATGTAGATGCATCGCACGTACCAGCTTGACCTGGTAATGAGATTATGTGATGTTAAATCAGTGCCAGTCATAAATGGTGTATTCACCATGCACCCACTTTTGTATTAATTCGCACCAATAACACAAAGTAGGCTGCTTCCTGAAATGTAAGCCTAGCAATTAGTGCCTTGTCAAGTCCCTGTCATATGTTGGCAAAATAATTGGTTTTGCAGTTTTTTTCACTCGAAAACAGGTCTGACGAAACCTACCAGTGGCATTCATGGTGAGCAAAACTGCAGTAGACTTCAGCTACTGTTGGCCTCTCTGTGAAAGAGGTACGGTTATAAAGAGCAAGGGTAAGGGTTCGGAGGTTCAATTTTCTTCCCGGTTCTCTCACAACAATAGCTTATACAGATTTAAATTCACACACATAACTTTTTTCTTATCAGCACTTCTTGGAGTTCTGATTCAGCTCATTGATTCTGAACAGAAATCTGGACCTCAACTGAACTTATTTTATATTTGCTTTATGGTACCTTTTCCAACAAGACGGAAGTTGAGGTAAAGAAATGACTCCCTGAACAGTGACTGTTCCTAGTGTCCAGGAATGCAAGCATGTTAAAAACAGAAAACAAGAAAATTCGAGACCGTCTCATCCCCACTAACTCAAGCTGCTGTGCTTGTTTGGTTTTATCACTGACCAGCTGAAAAGGCAAGAGAACTGTCAAGAGACAGTAAATGCAATGAAAAATTACCTGACCATCACCGTGGAGTCAATTCCGACTCATAGTGACCCTACAGGACAGAATAGAGCTGCCCCATAGGGTTTCCAAGGAGGAACTGGTGGATTCAAACTGCCAAAATTTTGGTTAGCAGCTGAGCTCTTAACCGTCATGCCACCATTAGACAATCATTAAAAAGGAACGCAGAAGAGCCGAGTGTTAATGATACATCTCCAGGATGTATTATTAAGGAAGCAACTCACACAGTTGTTTGTCTAATTGGGTCCTATTATGGTAGAAACAAAATAAAAGCACTATAACAAAATCCTAGCCTGTGCTGAAATATGATATGTATAGAAAAAAGTCTAGAAAAATGGGTATACATCAAACCATGAATGGTGGCTACCACTGAGACTGGGAATTATGTCTGTGATGCCAATTTCCATATTGTTGGATTATTTTCACAAAGAATATATTACTTTTTTAATGAAAAAACATTCTTTTAAAATAAAGAGGCAAAGTGTAAAGAAACTATGATGGTGCCATCACCCCCAGGGAAAGATCTTCTCACCACTTATGCATGAGGCTGGCTTTTTCTGTGACATTCAATATATGTTTCATGATTTGAAGATAGAACTATATATTTTGGGTATATGAGAAAGAAAACTAGGAAGAGGTTTATGATAAGCTGTTAGGCCTTTGAGGAAAGCTGGTGACTTAGAAATGTGAGCTTTTGATATGTGATAACCATGGATTTAAAATATGTATGGAGGGTAATGGCTAAGTAAAAGAAGGGGGGAAAAAAAAAGAAACTTCTCAACCCCTGAGTGTGTAAACAGGGAAGACACTTGTTCATTCATTTAATAAATACTTATCAGTCACCTATTACTAATACCACCCACTTTGTGGATAGCAGAGGTGTTCACAGTTCAGTGGAGAAGACAGGTACAATCTAAGGAAACAGTCTGTGTACAGGTACATAATTACAAATTGTAAATTGTTAGGTGAACAGAGGAGGCCTCCTGAGGAGTGATAGGTGAACTGAAGCTTAGAAAATAAGAAGGAGAAGAAAAATATTCCTGACGAGAGAGAACAGCAGGACAAGGTCTGAGAGAGGAAAGAAGGTAGATTGTTTCAGAACCCGAAGAAGGGCCTTGTTGTAAGAGTTATGAACAAGGAGGAGCCGAAGGGGCGAGGCAGGAGCCAGGTAACACAGGGCCTTGGAGATGAGGAGTTTGCATTTTTTTCTGAGTGTAAGGGGATGCCACAGAAAAACTTTAGGCAAGGGGATGGCAAGATACGCTTTGCTTTTAAGAGATCATTCTGGCTGCTGTGTAGAGAATGGAGTCAGAGAGGCCATCGTATTGTCCAGAAGAGAAATGAAAGTGGCTTGAACTAGTGTGATATTGGTGGAGGTGGCAAGAGTTGGGCACATCCAAATACCTGTAAAGGTGGAATTAACAGGACTGGTGCCCTGCTGGTGCAGTGGTTAAGGGCTCGGCTGCTAATCAAGAGGTCCGCAGTTCAAATCCACCAGCCACTCCTTGTAAACCCTATGGGCAATTCTACTCTGTCCTATGAGTCAAAATCGATCAGAAGGCAACAGGTATGGTGAAGGATGGGAGAGATGACATGTCAAGAATGAGTCCCAAAATTATTATGCAAATAGCAACCAGATAGAGAACATAAAAGAATAAAACCGCTTATATAATAGCACAAAATCACTGGGAATAAGAATAACAGGAAACATGCAAGACCTAAATGAATACAATTTTAAATCACTAATGAAGACTTCAAAGGAGGTGTGAATAAAGGGAAAGATACCATATTCTTAGGATCACTGAATATCACAAAGGTGCCCATGTTCCCTAAGATAGGTTATAAAATTACTGGAATTTCAATAGAAATACCAATAGTTTGTTTTTGTTATTATTATTATTTTTTTTTTGAATGAGACAAGCTGATCCAAGCTTTCATTTGGAAAAATAAACAAGAATTTCCAGGAAGATTTTGAGAAAGAAGAGCAATGTGGAGAATCTAGTATTAATACCAAATAATTAAAATAGAATATGAAACCTCAATAAATAAATACTGTCATATTGGATTGCTAATGGACAGAAAATCCAACCTAAGTGACTAGAAAATCAAGAAACAGGTCAAAATGCGAGGATTTCATTCTGATAGAGATGGTTTCTCAAACTATTTGGGAAAACATGGACAAGTCAATAAATGGTGATCAAATGACTTGGTATAGCTATCAGGTAAAAAAAATAATAATAAAAAAACTTGAATCCATATTTAATCGATGATTAATACATATCAAAGGGATCAAGATTCAAATGTAAAAAGGCTTTAAAAAGATCCAGAAGGAAACAGGAAAGAATAATTACTTTATATCTTTGACATAAGGAAGACCTTCTTAATTATGGCTCAAAATCCACAAGTGATAAAAGAAAAACACTGAAATATTTAATGTAATTACAAAACAAAACCAAATTCTGCACGACAAAAACCCCACAATCAGGGTCAAAAGTCAAACGACAAACTGAGAAAAAACGTTTTCAGTCAGAATACTAAGGTAGACCTCCCTACAAGCCAGAAGAAAAAGCAGCAATGGGTATCAATTGATAGTTCATGAGGAGAGGAATATAAATGGCTCAAACTTGTGAAAAAATACTCCATTTCACTCATTAAAAAAAAAAAAAACAAAAAAAACCTACTGCTGTCGAGTCAGTTCCGACTTATAGTGACCCTATACGACAGGGTAGAACTGCCCCACAGAGTTTCCAACGAGTGCCTGGTGGATTCAAACTGCCGACTTCTTGGTTAGCAGCCATAGCACTCAACCACTACGCCACCAGGGTGTCCATTTTACTCATAATAACTTAAAACTACTAATACCAATTTTTCATTTATCAAATAGGCAAAAATCCAAAATTGGGTAAACAGTCAATTGCTGAGTCTTTGGGTACCTCTTGTACACTGCTGTCGAATGTGAAAATTGTATCACCCTTAAGAAAGGCAATTTGACAACATGTATAAAAACTGCAAATTCATATACCCTTTGACCTAGGAATTCTACTTAGTACACAACAGGTATGTTCACATATGTAGAAAAAGTTTAGTGTGACACTTCCAACACTGAAGAAAATCACAATGAAAACAGAGATTAAACACAGATACAGGCATACAATGAAATACAACACATCTATAAAAAAGAATGGTACTACCTTTTGTTAAAAAAATGGCGATTATATGTTTTTATTTGCTTATATATCATCAAGAGTGTCTAAAAGGATGTGAAAGAAGCTGAGTCAAGTGGTTACCTGGAGGAAGACTGGAGACTGGGTGGGAGGGAGACTTCCTATTGTTTACCTTTTTATACTTTCTGGATTTTCACCATCCGGATGTATTACCTATTCAAAATATTAAAAAAAAAAAAATGAATTTCAACTTTCTAGCTCCAGCTGTTTGGAGGACATTGGTGCCATTTACTGGGATGCGGAAGGCTGAGAAAAAAAAAGTTTGGTGATGTGAAAGTTGGGTGGGGGTTATAGGCTTCTTTCAAGCTTGCTTTCGAGATGCCCAAGAGACACTGTGGTGGGATGTCAGACAGCTGGTGTTCAGGAGAGGAGTCTGGGTTGCAGAGAGAAAAAAAAAAAAAAAGAAGTCTTCTCCATGTTTGCAGATTAAGGGGCATGCCTGAGACCACCCAAAGCAGTGGTCCTCAAACTTCGGTGTCCTTCAGAATCATCTGGAGGGTATGCTATAAGAGATTGCAGGGCTCCCCTCCCAGAATTTGATTCGGTATGTCTAGGGTAAACCAAAGCAGTTGCCATCCAGTTGATTCTGACTTATAGCGACCCCATGTGTGTCAGAGTAGAACTGTGCTCCACAGCATTTCCAATGGCTGATTTTTCAGAAGTAAATGGCCAGACTTTTCTTCTGAGGCACCTCTGGGTGGACTCGAACCTCCAACCTTTCCATTTAGGGCCCAAGAATTTGCATTTCTAATAACTCCCAGGGAATGTGGATGCTGTTGGGACAGGGGGATTACTTTGAGAACCACTGACTTAGGACAATGATTCAAATTCCAGCCTCATGTTAGTTATCATGAGGGAGCCTTGAGAAAAACAAAACAAAACATTATCTGGGCCCTGCCCCACTGCAGACTAGCTAAGTCAGAATTCCTGGAGAGTGGGGCCTGGGCACCGATGATTTTTAAAAGCTCCCAATGGATTCTGATGTGCAACTAGGAATGAGAACTCAGGACCAAGGGGAAGACTCTGGATAAACAAGGGAAATCCGAGAACAGAGAGCTTAGAATATTTGCCTTTTAAATGACTGGCTAGGAAGACCCAACTAAGAGGCTGAGAAGTGAAAACATAAAAGGAAAACCAGGAGACATACACTTGTGTTGTGGAAGGCAAGCTCTGTGCTAGGTTCTGGTGATATAGATACAAATAACCCTACACAGCCTGCAAAGAGCTTTCTCAGATATAAAACCAAAAACCAAACCCGTTGCCATCAAGTCAATTCCAACTCACAGAGACCCTATAGACCAGAACAGAACTCCCCCACAGGGTTTCCAAGGAGCGGGTGGTGGATTTGAACTGCCAGCGTTTTTGGTTAGCAGCCGTAGCTCTTAACCACTGCACCACCAGAGCTCCCCTCAGCTTTAAAGGCCAAGGTATTCTTTTAAAAAAGTGGTGACAATCTGTGACCCAGCCATTCTGCTTCTCGATGTCTGTCCCAGAGACACATATACAAGGAGGAATGTCAGGGAAGTTCACTCAACATTGCTTGTCACAGTGAAAACCTGGAAACCATCTTCATGGGCTCAGAGGAAGAATAGCTACACTATATAAAATAGTGCATTCACATGGTGGAATACTATGTAGCATATTATGTAGCATTTCAAAGGAATGAACCAAGCATACAGCAACTGGTAAGATCTCAAAAAATATTGTCTAAAAAAAGGAAGTTGCAGTACAATATATGTATCATTTATGTGAAAAGCAGCTATACATGTAGTTGTGTAAAGCAACTATACACATAGTTGTTAGCTGCCATCAAGTTGGCCCCTGACTCATGGCAACCCCATGCACAATGGAACAAAATATGGAACAGAATGCTGCCTGGCCCTGTACCACCACCATGACTGGTTTTGGACCTGACTCCTGTGATCCATAGAGTTTTTATTGGTCAGTTTTTGGAAGCAGATCACCAGGCCTTTGTTCCTAGTCTGTCTTAGTCTGGAGGCTCTGCCGAAACCTGCTCAGCAGCATAGCAACATGCAAACTACCACTCACAGATAGGTGGTGGCTAGACATGAGGTGCAATGGCCAGGAATCCAAGCCAGGTCTCCCTCATAGAAGGTGAGACCTCTACCACTGAACCACCAGTGTCCCCTAACTCACATTACACATGTTTATACGTGTATAACAATATAAAAAGAAGTCAGGAAGGATGCACTCAGATTCATATCTGGGGAAAGGGAGCGAGGACACGTCTAAGTATGACGGGTAAAACAACTTTGATTTCCTTATGATGCTCTCAGAGGTTTAAATTCTTCAGATAACTGTTCATATCTATTACTTCAACATTGTACTACTTTAAATCTTTAAAGTCAGTTACAAATGTTCATAACTTCTCTCAAATCTAAGGCTAATATATGCAGGCACTAGAATTTTTGGCTTTGTGTCAGCCCCCTGCCTTGTTCAGAGCTTGACCCCTTGCTGCAACCAGCTACCGGTACCTATACCAATCACCCCTGCCCCTGTAAGACTGTAGGACAGAACCTGTACCATACACGTGATGACTAACTACCTGGACACCTAAGCTGAATCTATACAAGAAAAGTGAATGGACTCATAAGGTGATATACCTGATAACAGCTCTAGCCACCTGGTGACAGGGCGTTAGTGCTTCAAAGGTAAAAATAATCAAGCTATCTCACTCAAGCAACCTATTTGGGCATATCAAAACAAAACAAAGCAAAAAGCTGGGATATAGTAAGCAAACATAAAATAAACTAATACAATAACTTATAGAAGGCTCAGAAAGAAGAGTCAATATCAAATCACATAAAGAAGCAGACCATAATCTCTTCATCAAGCTCTCAGAACAAAGAATTGAGGGATCTTCTGGATGAAGGTGCCTTCCTGGAATTACTGGATGCAGAATACAAAAGACTAATATACAGATGGCACTCTTCAAGACATCAGGAATGAGATCAGGCAATACGCAGAATAAGCCAAGGAACACATAGATGAAGCAGCTGAAGAAATTAAAAAGGTTACTCAAGAACATAATGAAAAATTTAATAAGCTGAAGAATGCTTAGAGAGACAGCAATCAGAAATTCAGAAGATTAATAATAAATTTATAGAATCAGACAACTCGATAAAAGTTGGAGGAGCAGAATTGTGCAAGTGGAAGGCAGAACTGGTGAAACTGAAGATAAAGCACTTGGCACCAATATGTTTGAAGAAAAATCAGATAAAAGAATTAAAAAAAAAAAAAAACCCTAAGAATAATGTGGGACTCTATCAAGAGAAATAACCTACAAGTGATTGAAGTTCCAGAACAGGGAAGGATAACAGAAAATACAGAGAGAATTGTTGAAGATTGGTTGGCAGAAAACTTACCTAATATCATGAAAGGTGAGAAGATATCTATCCAAGATGCTCATCGAACTCCACATAAGATAGATCTTAAAAGAAAGTCACCAAGACATATTCTAATCAACCTTGCCAAAACCAAAGATAAAGAGAAAATTCTAAGAGCACCTAGGGATAAACAAAAAGTCACCCACAAAAAGAATCAATAAGAATAAGCTCAGACTACTCGGCAGAAATATGCAGGCAAGAAGGCAGTGGGATTATTTATGTAAAGCAATGAAGGAAAAAAATTGCCAGCCAAGAATCATATATACAGCAAAATTGTCTCTCAAATATGAAGGTGAAATTAGGACATTTCCAGGCAAAAGGAAGTTTAGGGAATCCGTAAAAACCAAACCAAAACTACAAGAAATATTAAAGGGAGTTCTGTGGTTAGAAAATCAATAATATCAGATATCAACCCAAGGCTAGAACACTGGACAGAGCAATCAGAAGTCAACCCAGATAGGAAAATGACAAAAATAAATCAAGATTAAAAAATGGTCAAAACAGGGAAACAGCGATGTCATTATGTAAAAGAAGACAACATTAAAACAATAAAGAAGGACTAAGAAATGTATCATAGATCTTTCATATGAAGAGGAAGACAAGGCTATATAAAGCAATAAAAGTTAGGTTTAGATTTAGAAAAATAGGGGTAAATGTTTAGGTAACCACAAAGGAGACTAACAATCCTACTCATCAAAATAAATAAAAGAAAAAAATGGAGACTCAGCAGAAACAAAATCAGCCACAAAGAATAAGAGGAAAAGAATATGTAAAGATAAGCAACTCAGCACAAAAAATTAAATGGGAAAGAGAAACTGTCAACAACACACACACAAAAGACATCAAAATGACAGCACTAAACTCATACCTATCCATAATTAGGCTGTATGTAAATGGACTAAATGCACCAATAAAGAGACAGAGAGCAGCAGAATGGATAAAAAACCATGATCCATCTATATGCTGTCTACAAGAGACACACCTTAGGCTTAAAGACACAAACAAATTAAAACTCAAAGGATGGAAAAAAATATATCAAGCAAACAACAATCAAAAAAGAGCAGGAGTGGCCATATTAATTTCTGACAAAATAGACTTTAAACTTAAATCCACCACAAAGGATAAGGAAGACACTATATAATGATTAAAGGGACAATATTCCAGAGGATATAACCATATTAAATATTTAAGCACCCAATCACAGGGCTGCAAGATACATAAAACAAACTCTAACAGCACTGAAAAGTGAGAGAGAAAGCTCCACAATAATAGTAGGAGACTTCAACACACCACTTTCGGTGAAGGACAGGACATCCAGAAAGAAGCTCAATAAAGACACGGAAGATCTAAATGCCACAATCAACCAACTTGACCTCATAGACATATACAGAACACTCCACCCAACAGCAATCGAGCATACTTTCTTTTCTAGTGCACATGGAACATTCTCTAGAATAGACTACATATTAGATCATAAAGCAAGCATTAGCAGAATCCAAAAACATCAAAATATTGCAAAGCATCTTTCCTGACCATAAAGCCATAAAAGTAGAAATCAATAACAGAAAAAGCAGGGAAAAGAAATCAAACACTTGGAAACTGAACAATACCCTGCTCGAAAATGACTGGGTTATAGAGGACATTAAGGATGGAATTAAGAAATTCATAGAATCCAATGAGAATGAAAACGCTTCCTATCAGACCTTTGAGACACAGTGAAAGCGGTGCTCAGAGGTCAATTTATATCAATAAATGCACACATCCAAAAAGAAGAAATGGCCAAAATCAAAGAATTATCCTTACAACTTGAACAAATAGAAAGAGAGCAACAAAAGAAACCCTCAGGCACCAGAAGAAAGCAAATAATAAAAATTAGAGCAGAATTAAATGAACTAGAGAACAGAAAAACGATTGAAAGAGTTAACAAGGCCAAAAGCTGGTTATTTGAAAAAATTAACAAAATTGATAAACCTTTGGCCAAACTGACAAAAGAAAAACAGGAGAGGGAACAAATAACCCGAATAAGAAATGACATCGGCGATATCACAACAGATCCAACTGAAATTAAAAGAATCATATCAGATTACTATGCAAAATTGTACTCTAACAAATTTCTAAAAACCTAGAAGAAATGGATGAATTCCTAGAAACACACTACCTACCTAAACTAACACAGAGGTAGAACAACTAAAAAAATAAACCCATAACAACAACAAAAATAACAAAAGAAGAGATTAAAAAGGGAATTAAAAAACTCCCAACAAATAAAAGCCCTGGCCCAGATGGCTTCACTGCAGAGTTCTACCAAACATTCAGAGAAGAGTTAACACCATTACTACTAAAGGTACTTCAGGGCATCAAAGAGGACGGAATACTCCCAAACTCATTCTATGAAGCCATCATATCCCTGACACCAAAACCAGGTAAAGACACCACAAAAAAAACAAAACTACAGACCTATATCCCTCATGAACTTAGATGCAAAAATCCTCAACAAAATTCTAGCCAACAGAATTCAACAACATATCAAAAAAAAAATAATTCACCATGACCAAGTGGGATTCATACCAGGTTTTCTATGAAGGGATGATTCAACATTAGAAAAACAATTAATGTAATCCACCACATAAATAAAACAAAAGACAAGAACCACATGATCTTATCAATTGATGCAGAAAAGGCATTTGACAAAGTTCAACACCCATTCATAATAAAAACTCTCAGCAAAATAGGAATAGAATGGAAATGCCTCAATATAATAAAGGGCATTTATACAAAGCCAACAGCCAACATCATCCTAAATGAAGAGAGTCTGAAAGCATTCCGCTTGAGATGGGGAACCAGACAAGAATGCCCTTTATCACCACTCTTATACAACATTGTGCTGGCAGTCCTAGCCAGAGCAATCGGGCTAGATAAGGAAATAAAGGGCATCCAGGTCTGTAAGGAAGAAGTAAAAGTATCCGTATTTGCAGAAGACATGATCTTATACACAGAAAACCCTATGGAATCCTCAAGAAAACTATTGAAGCTAATAGAAGAGTTCAGCAGAGTATCAGGATACAAGATAAACATACAAAAATCAGTTGGATTCCTCTACACCAACAAAAAGAACATCAAAGAGGAAATCACCAAATCAATACCACTTACAGTAGCCCCCAAGAAGATAAAATACCTAGGAATAAATCTTATCAGAGATGTGAAATACCTATACAAAGAAAACTACAAGACAGTACTGCCAGAAACCAAAAGAGACCTACATAAGTAGAAAAACATACCTTGCTCATGGACAGGAATACTTAACATTATAAAAATGTTTACTCTACCAAAGACGATCTATAGATACAATGCAATTCCAATTCAAATTCTAACGACATTTTTTAATGAGATGGAGAAACAAATCACTAACTTCATATGGAACGAAAAGAGGCCCTGGATAAGTAAAGCATTACTGAAAAAAAAGAACAAAGTGGGAGGCCTCACTCTACCTGATTTTAGAACCTATTATACCGCCACAGCAGTCAAAACAGCCTGGTACTGGTACAACAGATACATAGGCCAGTGAAACAGAATTGAGAATCCAGACGTAAATCCATCCACCTATGAGCAGCTGATATCTGACAAAGGCCCAAAGTCAGTTAAATGAGGAAAAAACAGTCTCTTTAACAGATGGTGCTGGCATAACTGGATATCCATCTGCAAAAAAAAAAAAAAAAAGAAACAAGACCCATACCTCATACTGTGCACAAAAACTAACTCAAAATGGATCAAATACCTAAATATAAAATCTAAAGCGATAAAGATCATGGAAGAAAAAATAGGGACAATGTTAGGAGCCCTAATACATGACACAAACAGTATACAAAACATTACTAATAATGCAGAAGGGAGACTAGATAACTGGGAGCTCCTAAAAATCAAACACCTATGCTCTTCCAAAGACTTCACCAAAAGAGTAAAAAGATTACCTACAGACTGGGAAAAAGTTTTTAGCTATGACATTTCCGATCAGCATCTGATCTCTAAAATCTACATGATACTGCAAAAATTCAACTACAAAAAGACAAATAACCCAATTAAAAAAATGGGCAAAGCATATGAACAGACACTTCACTAAAGAAGACATTCAGGTAGCTAACAGATATATGAGGAAATGCTCACGATCATTAGCCATTAGAGAAACGCAAATTAAAACTGCAATGAGATTTCATCTCACTCCAACAAGGCTGGCATTAATCCAAAAAGCACAAAATAATAAATGTCGGAGAGGTTGTGGAGAGACTGGAACACTTCTACACTGCTGGTGGGAATGTCAAATGGTACAACCACTTTGGAAATCAATTTGGTGCTTCCTGAAAAAACTAGAAATAGAACTACCGTAGGATCTAGCAGTCCCACTCCTTGGAATATATCCTAGAGAAATAAGAGCGTTTACACGAGCAGGTATATACACACCCATGTTTATTGCAGCACTGTTTACAAAAGGAAAAAGATGGAAGCAACCAAGGTGCCCATCAATGGATAAATGGATAAATAAATCATGGTATATTCACTGAATGGAATACTATGCATTGATAAAGAACAATGATGAATCCGTGAAACATTTCATAACATGGAGGAATCTGGAAGGCATTATGTTCAGTGAAATTAGTCAGTTGCAAAAGGACAAATATTGTATGAGACCACTATTATAAGAACTCGAGAAATAGTTTAAACAGAGAAGAAACTATTCTTTGATGGTTATGAGCATGGGGAGGGAGGGAGGGAGGGAGAGGTTTTTCACTATTTAGATAGTAAACCAAAAAACCAAACCCACTGCTGTCGAGTCGATTCCGACTCATAGCAACCCTATAGGACAGAGTAGAACTGCCCCGTAGAGTTTCCAAAGAGCGCCTGGCGGATTCAAACTGCAGACCTTTTGGTTAGCAGCCGTAGCACTTAACCACTACATCACCAGGGCTTCCCATTTAGATAGTAGATAAGAACTATTTTAGGTGAAGGGAAGGACAACACACAATACAGGAGAGGTCAGCACAACTGAACTAAACCAAAAGCAAAGAAGTTTCCTGAATAAACTGAACGCTTCAAAGGCCAGCATAGCAGGGGCAGGTTTTGGGGACCATGGTTTCAGGGGATATCTAAGTCAATTAGCATAAAATCTATTAAGAAAAAATTCTTAATAGATCTCACTTTGGAGGGTGGTGTCTGGGGTCTTAAACGCTAGCAAGCGGCCATCTAAGATGCATCAATTGGTCTCAACCCACCTAGAGCAAGGAAGAACGAAGAACAGCAAAGATACAAGGTAATTATCAGCCCAAGAGACAGAAAGGATCACACAAACTAGAGACTACATCAGCCTGAGACCAAAAGAACTAGATGGTGCCCAGCTGCAAGCAATGACTGCCCTGACAGGGAACACAACAGAGAACCCCTGAAGGAGCAGGAGGGCAGTGGGATGCAGACCTCAAATTATCGTAAAAAGACCAGACTTAATGGCCTGACTGAGACTAGAAGGACCCCAGAGGTCCTGGTCCCCAGACCTTCGGTTAGCCCAAGACGGGAACCATTCCCAAAGCCAACTGATCAGACAGGGTTTGGACTGGACTATGGGATAGAAAATGGTACTGGTGTTGAGTGAGTTTCTTGGATCAAGTAGACACATGAGACTACGTGGGCAGCTCCTGTCTGGAGGGGAGATGAGAGGGCAGAGGGTCAGAAGCTGGCCGAATGGGCACGAAGAGAGTGGAGGGAAGGAGTGTGCTGTCTCATTCGGGGGAGACCAACTAGGAGTATATAGCAAGGTGTATATAAATTTTTGTACAAGAGACTGACTTGATTTGTAAACTTTCACTTAAAAGCACAATGAAAATTAAAAAAAATTAATTAATGGTGAAGGATAATGGTTACTTTTGGGGAGTTATTTAGAATGCACAATGGGGCTTCTCTGTTTACTTTGAAAATTCATTAAGGGATACAGTGATGATTTGTGCACTTTGCTGTCTACATGTTATTTTTTTAAGGTTTATCTAAAAGAAATAAAATCTAACTTTTCCAGAAAAAAAAAAAATCACTGCTAAAAAAAGGCATGGAACTGAGGTTGATTTTGACATTTTTAATCCTTTATGTTATAGGCGACCTCATCTATTTTTGTCTTTATGTTGTAGACAATCTCATCTCTGGAAAATTATTTTCTATCTCTAAACATAGCTTCATTCTGTATTTCTGAAGAGAAAATGTGTAACATCGCTTCCAGGGCTTAAAAGCTTAGCTCTCCCTATTCTAAGCCATTGGCCCTTCCTTATCGGAGTGTAGCTGCTGGTGAAGTAGCTGTCGTAGGATTGGAAGCAGCTCTGCTTTCAGGGTCTTAGCACCCGTTCTTTTTTCTGCCCCTAATCTTCTGAAATTTCTAAACACTTAAACATAGAATGGAGACTGCTGAAAGAAAACCAGAAACTTCAGGATGTGCAATTTGGGATAAATGTGACATTTCCCACCATTTAATAGCCATCAGGCTCATTAAGTTTTCTAAATTTTTTTTCATTTCCCTCTTATCTTCATTATATTTTTAGAATAAGAATATTAACAAAAACATTTTTTAAAAATCCCAAACCTTGTGGCACAAATTTAACTTGTGGGGATTTATCTTCCATGTATAATATTCATGTAGGAAGTCATGTATTTGGAAGGTAATGAAGCATTACATTATTGTAAAGGCAAAAGGTTAAAGGCAACCTAAATGCCTATCAAAAAATAACTGAAAAAATATAAACATTCATACAACAGAAAATTATGCAACCATTAAAAAAATAATGAGAAAGCTGTCTATGTGCTGATATGTGACTTGTGTAAGATACACAGATACATGAAAAATACAAGGTACACAACAGTGTAAGTGCTACTACTTATGTGTGTATGTGTATATATATATATATATAAAATTTCTGGAAGGACACCCAAGAAACCACATATACACTTACTTTTATTGGTGAAACCATTAGTATTGGTGTCCCAGAAAAGTATGGTGTACATGGGCAAGAAAGAGACATTCCTGTATATATACCATTTGGTTCCTCTTTTTAAATAAAATTTTCATTTTATTTTTTGTTGTTGAGAATATACATAGCAAAATACACACCAATTCGGCAGGTTCTACACGTACAATTCAATGACATTAATTACATTCTTCAAGTTGTGCAACCATTATCACCCTCATTTTCTGAGTTGTTCCTCCACCATTAACATAAACTCACTGTCCACCAAGGTTCCTCTCTGACCTTTTGAGTTGCTGTTATCAATCTGATCCCATATAGATAGATTTTAAAAGAGCATAATGCTCACGGCAGACATTCTTTACTAGTTAAGCTAAACTATTGTTTGGTTTTAAGACATTAGGGGATATTTTTGGTTTAAGATTTAAAGATTATCTCAGGGCAGTAGTTTCAGGGCTTCATCCAGCCTCCATGGCTCCAGAAAGTGTGGATTCCATGAGAATTTGAGATTCTGTTCTGCATTTTCCTGCTTTTGACCAGGATTCTTCTATAGAATCTTCGATCAAAATGTTCAGTAATGATTGCTGGGCACTGTCCAGTTCTTCTGGCGTCAGACCAGGGAGGCAGCTGTTCATGGAGGCAATTAGGTTCCTTAATATATACCCCATAGTATGTATTGCCGAATGGAAAATAAGTAAAATTTAAAACCATATAAAATAATTCTTCTGGTGACGGTTATTAAAGAAAACCCCCATTTTGCTGAGGATATGGATCAATGGCATAATCTCTTACATTGCTGGTGGAATGAAAAATTAGGCTAACCTAACGAGAAGGGGATTTGTCAAAGGCTTCCAGATTTTCCTTTTGACTAGGCAATTCAAACTCTAGGAATTTATCTCTAGGAATGTAATTGCCTGAAGGAATGGCTACAGTCAGCAAACTGATGGGCTGGGTTACAGAAATATTGGGGCAAATCTATCCAGATGTATGAAATAAGTTTAGGCTACGTAGGGATGGGACAGCCATATGTTAAAATGCTTTTTGAGAAAAATATATAATGACAGAAAGTTTTTCATAAAATATTGTTGTTGTTAGGTGCTGTCAGGTCAGTTCCAACTCACAACGACCATATGTACAATAGAACGAAACGCTGCCTGGTCCTGCACCATCCTCATAGTTGTTATGCTTCAGTCCATTGTTGCAGCCAGTGTGTCAATCCATCTCCTTGAGGGTCTTCCTCTTCTTCTCTGACCCTGTACTTTACCAAGCGTGATGTCCTTCTCCAGGGACTGATCCTTCCTGACAACATGTCCAAAGTATGTGAGATGCAGTCTTGCCATCCTTGCTTCTAAGGAGCATTCTGGCTGTACTTCTTCCAAGACAGATTCATTGATTCTTTTGGCAGTCCATGGTATATTCAGTATTCTTCCCCAACACCATAATTCAAAGGCATCAGCTCTTCTTCTGTCTTCCTTATTCATTGTCCAGCTTTCGCATGCATATGAGGTAACTGAAAATACAATGGCTTGGGTCAGGTGCACCTTAGTCTTCAAGGTGACATCTTTGCTTTAAAGAGGTCTTTTGCAGCAGATCTGCACAGTGCAATGCCCAATGCAATGCATCTTTTCATTTCTTGACAGCTGCTTCCATGGGCATTGATTATGAATCCAAGAGATCCATATTTATGCCTATTCCAAAGAAAGGTGATCCAATTGAACACAGAAATTATTGGACAATATCATTAATATATAAAATTATCAAGTGAGAAATCATTATGCTACTATGATTAACAGAAACTCAGATCCCCCTAAGCAATGAATGACTCCCCCGTCTGGTAACCACTAATAAACTTTGGTCTCTACAAACCAAAAAAAACTCAAACACATTGCTGTTGAGCCAATTCCGACTCATAATGACCCTATAGGAGAGAGTAGTAATGTCCCATAGGGTTTCCAAGGAGTGGCTGGTGGATTCAAACTGCCAACACTTTGGTTAGCAGCCGAGTTCTTAACCACCGTGCCGCCATGGCTCCACTTTGCCTATTTCATATAAGTGGGCTCATACAATATTTGTCCTCTGTTACTGACTCATTTTACTCAGCATAATGTGAATAGATTTTTAATTGGTGAAAATTTCTAATAAAAGAATTAATGAAAATAATTTTTAAAGGCACTACGATTACACCCTACTGAAACAACCTACGCATGGGCCAATTATTCAGTTGCCTCAAACACATGCCTGCATTCAACTGAGGTTAATGAAACAGCAGAATTAAGCCTGGTGAGAAAGACAAGAGCCCAGTGTCACTTTATTTCCAAAGTTAATTGACAAGAGGTGCATTTTCATGGGGTACCATCTTTTCATAAGGAACGTATTTACCACTTTTATTCTGAAAAGTATTTCTATCACCCTAAAAAGGCCATTATAATTCTTTTAGGAGACACGTAAATATTTTGCCCAAAGCAAAAAGAATCTAACGATATGTATGCATATATGTGTATACTATTAAATGGCGATATAATGCTTTTAAAAACAGCTTCTAATAAAATTATTCCCACAGTACTATCTTTTCTTTTTTACTTTTATTGTGTATATTTGCATAACAATTATTTTCTATTATGCTAATTGCCCACTGAATTTTATCTTGGATATATTTTTGTGTTTCTACACATTATCATTTTGAAGGCTGCGTAATATTCTGTCTTACTCATAACAATTCCTGGATTGCTGGCAAATTATTTAAGGTTCTTTTGGTAGCAGAAACCAACTAAATCTGATGAAAAACTGAGCAACCAGTCACCCGGCAGGCCAGGAACCAGGTGGCTCTCAGGATCACAAGAGTCTGTGAACTTTGCCTCCCCACTTCCAGTTTCCTTGTCTTTCAATTCTAACTCTTATGTGACAACATCTTACGGGCTCAGTGTGGATCACTGGTGATGCACGCGGGGGATGCTGTGCTGTGATGCCCAGTTCACCCTTCAGGACTGAGGCACACATGCCCCCTCATGCCGGCAGTGTTAGGACTTGCTTTGGGCTGGAGATAGCTTCTTTGCCCCAAAGCATGTCTCCTTCCCAAATGCAGCCCACATCCAGTGACAGGCTGGTGTGAGACAGCTCTGACGGGCAGGGTAGTTTCAGCTCCCGAGCACCTCTTGGGAGTGGCCGGAACCTGCTGTGGCTGCATCACGGTTTTCATGGCTCCCCCTGCCCAGTCGTGCTCCCTCACTCTCCCACAGGTATGGATCCTGAGCATGCTTTCTGCTCATCAGTATCTGCCTCAGGTCTGTTTCCCAGGAACCCAGCCCATAACAACCCTTAATCCAGCCAGCACCGGCCCAGGTATTAGGACAACGCCATGTTATCTAGGACCGACACCTGAGGGCTTTGGAGCTGGTTCAGAAGTGGAAGGATGGTCAGTGGCCTACCTCTGTAGAATGCCAAGGTTCTTCCAGGTGATGCTGGAATGAACACCTTCTACTTTGTATTATTTCATTTGGAAAAACTCTGAAGAGTTGAATTATTATGGCTGTTATTGCATTTTCATGCTATTTTCCAGAAGAATTTTGCCAATTAACAAAACCACCAACAATGAGTTGAGTGGATGCGCTCAGAGTTTCGATATGCCTTTAACTGAAAGGGGATGGAGAGGTAATCGAGTGTGCCAGGTAATCTTCCAGGTGATTTAAATAAATCCTATGTTGTCTCCTAGTATCAGTTTTCTCCTTTATCTCTAGTAAGAAGCAAATAAAAAAACCCAAAAGCATTTTGGGAGCCATTGCTGCTGCAAAGGAGCCCTGCATTTCCTAACTCCTCCTATGGTTAGATGTGGTTACATATTAGACATGTGATCAATTTGGGCCCATGGGGATGTGAGCAGTCAATGTGGACAACTTCCATTGTGCCTTTATGAGGAAGGGGCATGCCCTCCACTTCCCCTTTCCTCTTTCTCCTGGCTGCAATGAAATCGTGGTGGTAAGCCACCCTGGACAAATCAAGATAAGAACACAATGGAGATGGCAGAGCCACAAGATAGAAGAAGCCTAGGTCCGTGACAGTGTGGAGCCATCATACCAGCCCCAGACTTCTTGTGCCTTGTTTGTTATGTGAGAGAGCAATAAAAATCTTTCTTGTTTAAATTATTGACAATTTACCCACTGTGGGGTTAAATGAAGGAGCCCTGGTGGCACAGTGGTTAAGTGCATGGCTGCTAACTGAAAGGTCAGTGGTTCAAACCCCCCAGCTGCTCCACTGTAGAAAGTTAATCTTTCGTAAACATCACAGCCTTGGAAACTTATGGGGCAGTTCTACTCTGTCCTATAGGGTTGTCATGAGTTGGAATTGACTCTAGGGCAATGGCTTTGGTTTTGAGGGTTAAATGACAGCTGGACCAATATACTAATGCTCAATATCCTTCTTCTCACTCATTTCTCACTAACCTTTGGTTATGGTTCTTTGTGTCATTTTAGACACCAAGAATTGGGAGATGGAAAGTAGCATGTGTGAGCAAGGATGCAGAGACACTGGAACACTGCACATTGCTGACAAGAATATAAAATGGTGCAGCTGCTGTGGAAATAGTTCCTTACAGTTAAAAATAAAATTTTCATATGACACAGAATTCTACTCCTAGGTATATACCCAAGAGAATTGAAAACAGGTACTCAAACAAATACTTGTATGCCAATGTTTACAGTAGTAGGGTTCACAATAGCCAAAGGATGAAAACAACCCAAATGTCCATGGACTGATGAATTGATAAACAAAATGTGGTACATACAATAGAGTATTATTCAGTCATAAAAAAGAATGAAGTACTGATCCATGGTACAACATGGTTGAACCATGGAAACATGCTAAGTGAAAGAAACCATATACGGATTGCATGATTCCGTTTATGTGAAATACCTGGAAAAAGTAAATCCATAGAGATATAAAGCAGATTAGTGGTTGCCAGGCCTGGGGGAAAGGAGTGACTGCCTTATGGATACGGGGCTTCCTTTCAGGGTGAGGAAAAAGTTTTGGGCCAAGATAGAAGTTATCGTCGCATGACACTGTGAATGTACTAAATGCCACCGAATTGCATACTTTAAAATGATTAAGTTTATGTTACGTAAATATTACGTCAATTAAAAAAAAAAGAAAGAAATGGAGGATCATAAATATCAAGGGTTTCACCCCTGGGTCACACAGCAGGAAGTTCAGATTTAACCTGAGTGTCTCTGATTGGAAAGCCCCTGTTATCTCATTATCTTTTTTTCTGAATAATTCAGTCTTTTGTATATAACTGATTTCCAAACTTCTCTTTGCTGACCATGTGGTAAAAATTTTATACACATTATAAATCACAGAAATCACACAGTTAAAGATATAGAAATAAACACAGTTCCTTTTATCTCCATAGTTGTCTTTCCACCATTTCTGACTCAAATTTTTTCTGACCCCTAAACATAACAGGCGTGAAAGTATTTTCAGGTGCTCTCATTTTTTTTTGCTTTTTTAGTGCAAAGTCAATTTGATTTAATGAAATTCACAAATGAGTAGTATTTCAGTCTTATACATATGTATGTAAGACTTTGAGAACAAAAACAAATGAGACTCAGTCTCTGTCTTCAAAGTTCTGACAGTCCTATGGCAATGAAAAATAATTTTAATCCAAGATACATGATAAGAAATAACATGAGAGAAAAATATGGGGTATTAGGAGATTTCGATATAAAAAAGTCACCCCTCTTTTGAGGCCAGAAAAACATTAGGAAATTGGTGACAATTGAAATGAATCTATAATTAGAGTTTTGTATAATCCAGATTTTTTTTGTTTTGTTTCTAATGACAGAAGTCCGACTCAAACTAGTATAAGCAAAATAGAAAAATATGTTGGCTTGGATAACTGAAAAGTCCAGTGATAACCTGTTTCACGCACCGCTGGATCCAGGACCTCAACAGACCACAGAAGAATTGATGCATTTGAATTGTGATGTTGGTGAAGAATATTGAATATACTGCCAGAAGAATGAACAAATCAGTCTTGGAGGAAGTACAGCCAGAATGCTCCTTAGAAGCAATATGGCGAGACTTCATCTTGCTGACTTTGGACATGTCATCAGGAGGGACCAATTACTGGAGGAAGACATCACTCTTGGTTACAGAGAGGGCCGGCAAAAAAGAGGGAGACTCTCAATGAGATGGATTGATATGGTGGCTGCAACAGTGCGTTCAAACATGGCAATGATTGTGAGGATGGCATAGGACTGGCAATGTTTCATTCTATTGTACATAAGGTTGCTATGAGTCGGAGCTGATTCCAGGGCACCTAGCAACAGCACTGATGTCTTTCCATCTTTTGGCTGTTTCACTCCATACGGTTTTGTTTTCAGATCAACTTATTCCTTGTTGAGGTAAGGCTGGACACCAGCTCTCTCAGGCTCAGCCCATTACCATCTCAATCACTCCAGCAGAAAGGGAGCATCTCTTTCCTGATAACTCCACAAAATACACAGATGGAGCTCTGGTTGACCAGGTCTGGCTCACATGTCCACTTTTGGAGTCAAAGATAGGTTCTTTCCCACTGAACACATGCACTGAGCTTGGGCAGGGGTCCCATTCCCCAAAGAAAAAAAGAGTTCTATAAACTGAAAAAGAAGAGAAATGGATGCTGAGTAGTCACAGACCACAGATGTCCCTTATAGCTTTGACGGGTAGAGGTGAAAAATGAGGAGGAGTTGTGGGTAGAAGCGACCGCCTGAATAAAGGCATGCAGGCAAGGTAATGTAGGAAGTTCTGTTTGCTAAGAGAATTGGAAAACAGAGGAAAATAAAGTAAGAAATGTCAAAAGACATGCCTGTCAAGATAAGGTATTTATGCCAAATTTTAAAGGCAACAGAGAGCCAAAGAGGTGTCCAAAAAAGTCATCACATATAACAAATACATCATCAGGTATAGTTGAAAATCAGTTAGTTTTCTGCATTTTCTTCAAGGGTCTGGTATGTGGCTGTATGCTTTGTTTATGAGGCATTTATTTTCAATTGATGTATATAAGCTTGCTTGACCTACCACTGGGAAAGGCTTTATTACATTTGTTGAACGCATCTGTCTCCCTCAGCTTATTAAATTTCCTCTTGCCTGTAACTTTAGGGCTTGGCTAAACTCAAAAATACATATTATTATGGGCAATCCCAGGTGGAGGACTAGGGAGCTCTCAGAGATAAATAAGAAGAATGCAACCGACCGTGAATCCTTAGACCTGATGGGCAATTTACAATCTCACTACTTAAAGGCACTCATTTATTCTTCACTTAAAGTTGTTCTCTCAACCTTAGCACAGACTTTGGAAAAAGAAATGTGTTTTGTTATAACAATGATTAAAAAGTCCATTTGGGGGAAATAACTTGCTGATGAAGATTGATTTCTCTCTGCCTTCCCCTTCTATTTTCTGTCTTCTCTAAAAACGGTAGTGAGAAAATGGGCCACAAATTTCCCAGTGGAGGGTCAACCAGGGTTGACCGGAACTTGCTTTTAATGGCCTCCTTTCATTTTAGGGTTACATGAGAATGGGCTTTGAAGACAGTAAGGGGAATACTTGAATTCATTATCATCTCAGTAACCACCAGGTCCAGGAAGCTGGGGTTACTCAGCCACCGGTTTTATGGCATGTAGTATGGCAAGGCCTTGGACTCTGGAGCAACACAGTCCTGGGTTTTTGTTACTTAACATGCCTGAGCCTTATAGCTTCATCTGTACAATGGGGTAATAAAAGTATCTACCTATATAATAAGGAGTCCTGATGGCACGGTGGTTAAAGCACTTGGCTGCTAACCAAAAAGGTTGGCAGTTTAAACCCACCAGCAGCTCTGTAGCTGTGGCAATTTGATTCCAAAAAGATTACAACCTCCAGAACCCTATGAGGCAGTTCTACTCTGTCCTGTAGGGTCACTTTGAGTCGGAATCGACCTGATCGCATACAACAATAACAACAGGGCTTTGGTGAGCATTAAATGAGATAAAAATGAATATAAAGCAGTGGGTGCAGTGTCACAACGTGACCAAGCAGTCCCAGTTTGCCTTTGACTTTCCAGTTTTTGCACTGAAAGTCCGTCATCCTGGGAACACATCAGTTCCAGGCAAATTGGGATGGTTAGTTACCTAAGTAAGGAACTCAGAAAGCTCTTTCAGAAAATACTGCTGTTGTTGTTAGGTACTATCCAGTCTGTTCTGACCCATAGCAACCCTACGTACAACAAAATTAAACACTGTCTGATCCTGTGCCATCCTCATAATCATTATGTTTGAGCCCATTGTTGCAGCCACTGTCTAAGTCCATCTCATTGAAGGTCTTCCTTTTTTTCAATGACCCTCTACTTTACCAAGAATGATGTCCTTCTCAAGGGATTCGGCCCTCCTGATAATATGTCCAAAGTGCATGAGAAAAAGTCTCACCTTCCTTGCTTCTAAGGAGCATTCTGGTTGTACTTCTTACAAGGCAGACTTGTTCATTCTTCTGGCAGTCCATGTTATTTATTTTTATAATTTTTTATTGTGCTTTAAGTGAAAGTTTACAAATCAAGTCAGTCTCTCACACAAAAACCCATATACACCTTGCTACACACTCCCAATTACTCTCCCCCTAATGAGACAGCCCACTCTCTTCCTCCACTCTCTCTTTTCATGTCCATTTTTCCAGCTTCTAACCCCCTCCACCCTCTCATCTCCCCTCCAGGCAAGAGATGCCAACGTAGTCTCAAGTGTCCACCTGATGCAAGAAGCTCACTGCTCACCAGCATCCCTCTCCAACCCATTGTCCAGTCCAATCCATGTCTGCAGAGTTGGCTTCGGGAATGGTTCCTGTCCTGGGCCAAGAGAAGGTCTGGGGGCCATGACCACCAGGGTCCTTCCAGTCTCAGTCAGACCATTAATTCTGGTCTTATGAGAATTTGGGGTCTGCATCCCACTGCTCTCCTGCTCCCTCAGGGATCCTCTATTGTGTTCCCTGTCAGGGCAGTCATCTGTCCACGTTATGTTTAATATTCTTCGCCAACACCATAATTCAAGGGCATCAGTTCTTCTTTGGGCTTCCTTTCCTTTTTCATCGTCCAGCTTTCCCATGCATATGAAAACAAACAAACAAAATAAAACAAAAAACAAAACAAAAAACCCACTGCCATCGAGTTGGCTTCT